>NC_135233.1:953945305-955195305 GCF_051348905.1 Ranitomeya variabilis | reverse complement strand
TCCTTTTGCAGAGCGCAGAGAGATAGGACCCTACAGAGAGCCCAGAGCTTGTACTGTATAGTGACCAGAGACTCTTGAGATAAAGGTGGGTGTTTATGTGCAATACATGCTACTTATGGGGGGGCTGCATGTGCGCATTTCTGCTTATGGGGTACTATGGGGTGTCTTAGGGTGCAGGTGCTATTACAGGATTTTAAAGGGTGTCGTTATTGTATTATTAACACTGATTGCAGATAGCTGAGAGGGGGGCGGAGAAAGGGGGAGAGGTGGGTGTGTTTTCCCAGATCTTCCTGGATCTTTCTGGAAAGATCAGAACTTCGGAGAAAGGGGAGAGGTGGGTGTGTTTTCCCAGATCTTCCTGGATCTGTCTGGAAAGATCATAACTGCGGAGAAAGGGGGAGAGGTGGGTGTGTTTTCCCAGATCTTCCTGGATCTTTCTGGAAAGATCAGAACTTTATTGATGTCTGTCGACCCCCTGATACATCAATACACCTCTGGACAAATCAATACACACCTCAACACTTCCCTACATCCACCAACACATCAATACACTTTGCCCGGAGCAGGATCGGTCAGTATTTCACTCTCACGGCCAAGAGAACGCTCAGTGTAAAGTAGGTCTAATGTCATTTACACCAAAAAGTGTTAAAACTGTGTTTCTTTTAGACGGCTGGTGTTAGTCTGCTTCTGTTCTTTGTGCAGTGGATGCCCTATGTATGAGACCTGCAATATTCCTCTATGGCCCCATCACCATTCTGTCATGTGCTGGATTTTACTAAATTGTTGTATAGTCAGGTCACTAAGTATTTACACAAATTTTTATTGTGGTTAAACCTGTGTCTCAAAACCTAAACATTAAATTTTTTTTATAAAGGGCTCGTATAAGGTATCTCATTATAATAATTACATATCGACTTATAGGCATCAGTCTGCGCGTATATTACAACATATATGAAGTCACTTCTTAATGTAGCCTTTTGGATGTATGTGACATATATTATGTTTTCCAGATGCGATGCAAGTACAGAAAATATTTGAGTTTTTATACTCCACACTGTGAAGTTATTAACTCATAACATTTATTTGTATAAGTATTGTTGTGTTAGTAATACATCCTTTTGTTTATATTACCCTTTAAATTTTTTGTTTTTTCAACACCTTGTTTTTAGTCATGTGGGAGAAATATACTAGCATGTTTAACTTCCTCTTCACGGGACACTTTCCTGATCATTACACATCAAAACAGCGATATCAACTAAAAAAGCATGCAGACAATTTTACAATAAGGGGTAAGTATCCGAAATCTGTCTGATCTTGTTGGCTTTATATATTTACATGTGGAGTTAACCTTTTTTATAATTTTTTTTACAGATGGTCAGCTGTTCTTCAGTCATCGTTTGGTGGTTAAAACTCCAGAGCAGGCACGGAAGATCTTCGAACAATTCCATTTGTCTCCACTGGGAGGACATGGTGGATTTGTTAAAACTCTATCTGCAATATCTATAAGGTTTTTTTGGAAAGGAATGTCTGTCGATATTCAACAATGGGTAAATATTTATTGTAAAAATAATTGGTTTGTTTCTACAAATTTATCACAGATTGATATACCACCAGTAGCAGGACAAGTATAATGGCCACTTCACAAGAGTGTTTTGGTTTGTGCAGTAGTATTAACCCATTTAATTCAATGGCCCTCTGTTAATGAGCGCTTCCCTGCTATGTTTTTAAATAAAACATAGCAAGCAATGTTTCTCTGCGTTTTTACCCAAGACCATGCCAATACTGGTTAATGTCCCTTTGGTAACGCAAAAGAACAACTGTGTCTTTTTTTTAACGTTATTCATAGAAAGCACCACCCACACATAAGGCTACATTCACATGGACATGAGTGAGATTGGGTAATTAGGACCCTAAAAATCATCACATATGGCCCCCAAAACCTTCAAGATTCCTAACACATGCGTAGCAATGAATAGCTTTTAAATACATCAATCATACACTGACTTTTTAAGGGTCTGTCCACATGGCCGTTATTTTAAGTGTGTTATTTTGTTTTTCGCGCATAATGCTAGAATTTCCTGCAAAACAGCCAAAAATAGTCAAACACAATGCAAGTCAACAGGAGTGTTCCCATTGCCTTGCAATCAAATGCATTGCGTTCAATGTACATGCAAAATCACGGATATTCTAACGCAATCCAAGCTCTGCGTTGCGTCACAAAAACATCTGCGCACAATGCTAAATTTGGTGAGGTTTCGTGTTTTGGTGGCCAGATATGCGGCTGTTTTCATATACTGACACGCGCGACAACCCCCTCTGCCGTAGTTCCTCTTTAGCCGGAAGTGTCTGTGTGTTCGTTCTGTGCATGTGCGCGCATGACGTAGCGTCCAATGGCGTCATGCATGCGCACTTATACCCGTGGTCGCGGCGGTGAGTTCACAACACCGATTTTCATTTTTATGTTGGAACATAAAAACGATAGTCTCTACTAGTTTTATGCCTTTTAAGGCACACAGAAGTCAAAAAAGTAGACAAAAATTTATGTATTAATATCTGGCGATGCGTTATGCATCCGGCAGATAACGTGTGGTAATTCATGCAGATTCAAAGGACCAGATTCTGCATAAATTTCACCGCCTGTCTGAACGTGGCCTCTAGAAAGTGATCTTATTCATGTTTTCTCATATAAAATCAGGAATTACAGCAGCATGCTGTGTGACAACGCTTCTTAAAAATGCTGCGTTTTCACACAGTCCTAGTGTGAACGGTGCCTAACTCTCGCAATCGTCAACCTTTCAAAAATCCTTCCTAGTAGACTTGAAGGTTGCATTTGTGAACAAGACAGTTGCTGATGCATTTTTTCAGACGACATTTAAATAAAGTGTTAAATTAAAAAGTATTCACCTTTGTGTAAAGTTCCAAAAATATTAAAATAATTATCTACAGATTAAAGAGTGTGACGTCTGTCAAAAGGTTGGAAGGCCCTTAATCGCTCCACAATCCTTGGATTGTATAAAGGTAAAAAATTTGGTGGATATTAGTTTATTAATATGTCAAAACTATGTCATATTAATTTCCTTCTTTTGAAATTAGGTTTCCTCGGTTTGGGAGCTGGTGGGAATTGACCTTACTGGTCCTTTTCCACAAACCAAAGATGGCTTTCAGTACATACTGACTGCTACGGATTACTTCTCTAAGTGGGTGGAGGCTTTTCCGTTAAAAACAAAATCTGCAGCAGAGGTGGGGCGCCATCTTTGTTCTATGATTTATCGCCACGGCTGCCCCAAAAGGATACTTTCGGATCAGGGCAGAGAATTTGTAAACACAGTGAGTACAATTTACTTGTCCATGTATTTTGTTTTTACATTTTGTTTTTATATATAATTGATTGTATACATAATAGTATTGCCATTGTGGTGTGGTATCACATTCTAAACTTTGATTTACAAGCTCAACCAGCGCATGTGCGAAATGTTACAAATAGAGAGGAGCGTTACTGCTGCGTACCACCCACAGACGAATGGTTTAGATGAAAAAACAAACCACACAATAAAGCGGTAAGTTCAAAATTTTATACAGTGTATACTACATTCATGCGTATGTGTTTTGATTAGCTGACGAATTGTAGAATATAGAGTTCTTTCATGAAAATTATTTGTAGATGAAAGCGATGCTCATGAACAAAAATGTTTTATTCCAAACCATATTCACTGCTTCCATTACAGTCTCTACTGCATCTGCTGACTATAGGCACTTTACTCGATCATCTGATGTGTTTTTTATTTATTAATTTTTTTTTTTTTTAGAGCACTTGCTAAATTGGTCAACGAAAAACAAGACGATTGGGACGTGTATTTGGACGCCACTCTTTTTTCCATTCGATCGAAGATGCAAACTACCACAAAATACTCCCCATTTCGATTAATGTATGGTAGAGAGGCTGTCTTCCCTGTTGAAGTTCCTGTGGAACTGCCAGTGAGTTTTTTTGTTTTTAGTATTTTGTTTAGAATTTAGTTTGTTTATGTTTTCCTAAACAAAAAATTTAAAAATGTCAATTTTTTTAGGCACTTTCTAAACCTTTTTTCAAAAGCTTTGCAAAATTTTAATTTCCACAGCTTTCCACTATCATCCTGCCTAAAGCAGAGGAATACACGTCGTTGCTGAAGGAAACTTTGATGGCTAAAGACAGAGAGACCGTGGCCCAAAATATTGCCATCAGCCAGCAGAAACAGAGGAAGAAACATGATGTCAAAGTCATGAAGCAATACAAGGGTGTTACATACAGCATTGGGGATGAGGTCCTGCTTCTTAATTCCAGAAAACGTGGAAGAAAAGGAGGAAGGTTGGAACCCGACTTTAGTGGGCCCTACATAATCCAGAAGAAGCACGGAAAAGTGTTGAAATTGGCCAATTCAACAGGCATGCCTCTGAAACAGAATGTCAACCAGGACCAAATAAAGCCATATCTTAGGAAAACATTTCCAGAAAATGAGGAGGGACGTGCAATCAAGACTTCGGATGACATCACCAAAAGTCCATCCATTGTGCCTACTAATATTCTAGCTCTTAACACTACTTCTCAACTTGTGGTAAGTATTAACCCCCCCCCCCACCCCCAAAATAAAATTTCCTATATAGCACATGTATCAATAATAAAAAATGTTGTGTTAGTTCTTACAATGTAACATTTGTCTTTACAGTTTTAATTCCATTTATTAATAAAAATTACTTTTTATTAATTTGTTATAGCCAACATCTTTAAATGTCAAGGAAACTTTACAAGAACAAGGTAGCATTTAATTTGTATCATGTTTGCAAGCAGACCACGTTGGTCTGCTTGTTAGTTAAATAAATATTTCGTCAGTGCCCTGTTGGCCCATCGTTTTTCAAGTTGTTGGCCCTGTTGGCCTTTTTATTTAATTTTAGCCATCTTTGTTTGGATAGGAGGTAGGGTGTAAGCAAACATTTCTTATTAAAGAAAGGGTCTATTATATATAAATATATATATATATATATATATATATATATATATATATATATATATATATATATATCAACAAAAAGTAAGATAGTTCCAGGTTTAGCTATCAATTTATCCGATCATTAAACTGAATCATACCCTAATTTTTTTTTTTATTACAAAAAACAAAATTTTAATTATTACCTAAATTATTTAAGTAATAGATTTAAAGGGTTGCCTATTTACACAACTCCAAGAAGTAAAATTAAGCAGTTATCAGACAATTACAAGAAAAAAAAAAAAAAACTCCCGAATTGTGGATGAAGCTTGCTTCTCAGATAATAAATAACAAACATGTTACAAAAAAAGATGTTGTAAAGGGTATCAGACCTTTATTTTTTAAGAGTCCGGATAAAATGGCCCTCAGAAATACTCACCGTGGCCCCGATTCCTGCAACGTTCCGAGGACACGTTCTCCTGCTGCTTCCATGTACTGGCGCGTGTTGTTAGCGTTGAGCGCCCCACCATTAAAATTAATAGGGCGCGCTCCTGCTTGCCTGCGAATCCATCTATTGAATGGTCGGATTTGCAGGCGAGCGGGGGCGCTCCACATTCACTTCAATGGAGGCGCACTCACCGCTCACAACATGCGTCGGTAACCGAAAAGCTGCCAACAGCAGGAAAACACGGCCTCGGAGCGGCGCGAGTCCAGGGCCAAGGATGAGTATTCCTGTGGCCCTGTGTATCATTACTTTTAACCAAAAAAACAAAATCAATGGGACGGAGCACATGGGTGGAAGGTGAGTAGCAACTAGATCTCGAACCTCGGACGTGTGTCCCTATAGCACCTTATGGTTTAACTCCAGTCACATTGCCTTATGGCTGTGGCCACATAAGTACGCTATAGTTAACGGCACGTGCTTAATTTTCACATAGGTTTATGTGTTCACGAGAGCCCACAACTGTAGATCTAACTGCGGCCACTGAAGCCCATGTGGAAGCAAAATAACAACACTTGATTGTAACTGCTGTTATTTCCTATTTTTTCTATGGCCCACAGTCGAAACAATTTGGACTTCATTTGATGATCAGGCATTGTTAGGAGCGGTAGGATCATATAACTTGTATGTCTCCTCGTTTCATTCTCTACATGGGACTTCCTGGATTTGTGACGAGGTAAGACAGTACAGTTTTGCACTATTGCTTTGTATTTTTAGTTGATTTTACATTTCAGTTATGTGTTAGGAAATATATGTATATTTTTGATTCATTAATCAAAAAAAAAATTTCCCTATGTTAAGGTCATTGATGCATACCTCCACCACCTCAAGACAGAACATCAGGAAAGTTTCACTTACATTTTTGTTCCAAATTAAACAATATATTTAAAATTTACTACTGCTGAATAATTGTGTAAAATTCATATAATTTCAGGACTCAATATATTCGATGTCCTGCGTCACAGCAACAGAATTATTCTATGGACAACGCCGCGGTCTTTATAAGGTTAACGATTTAGCAATAATTATTTTATTTTACACTACCCTTTATACAGTCATATTATTAAATAATTTTTTCTACCATTTGAGATGCCGACCCCATGTGAAGACATATGGCTATGCCCCTTCAATGTTGGAGCACACTGGGTTTTAGTGGTATGTACCACCATAGTTCTGTGTTTTATTTATATATAAAAAATTTTTGTGTCCTTTTGTTATTTTCAACATTGTTATGGTGGCACAATGACCACTGCGATATCGACAGCTTTGTGCTGTTTATTTTTCAGAACTATTACAGCTTACTGCTGCGTAGCATTTGTGTTGTGCCACCACAAACACAATCCAGGGTCCAGGAGTCGCCTTTCTAATTTTTAGAAAAAAAAAAGGCCTTTACTCAAGGGGCAGGTTAGGAGTAGAGATGAGCTGATCGAACATGTTTGATTTCCAAACATTTAGATCGCACATTGTTCTAAATGTTCGGTTCAAGCATGTTCGAGAATTCTATTGGTGTAGAATCGAACATCCGAACAATGTTCGGATGTCCGATTACATCATGGCCGCTGGCAAGGGAATGTGCACTTTTTTTTTTTTAAAGTTCACATACCCTCGCTGTGTCATACTCACCTCCGCCCTGGATCATGCGCCGATCTGAGGCCTCCTTCTCCCGCTGCCGCCGTTACCTCCGGGTATCGGCGGGAGCTGGGAGACGTGACCACGCCTCCATGCGGGCCAGATTGGCTGTGCGTGATCGCATCATCGCGCATGCGCGATCACGTTTGCGATCGTGTCATTGTGTTTGTGATCGATCACACTGCGCATGCGCGAGTGTTCGATTTCTGTTCGATTGCGGAATGGAACAGAAATAGATCCGAATCCGAAAAATAAATGTTCAGCTTGAAGTTCTTATCGCACCAAACATTTTTATGTTCGCTCATCTCTAGTGAGGAGCTGTACTGATGTAGCCACTCCTGGGAATGCTTGTAGGCCTAACAGAGACGTCATATGACTCAGTTGTCTGACGTGTCACATGAGGACTTTTTGATTACTGTTTACCAGACGTGCACAATACAATGCAGCATAGGGCAGTGTAGTTACATAAATATTTATCAATATTTATTTTCTGTTTAAAATAACACCTAATTATTTGTTTAGTATTGAATGGCTCCTTCAGTTGTGCGTATGAGTCCCATTTGAAAGATAGCTGCAGCCCTATGCCACGACTGGTAAGGGTATTGCTCCTACTGATTTCATATGATTTAGGTTTTACTGCGTTTGCCGCTGTGTATGGGTATGTGTCCACGGTCAGGTTACGCTGCGGGATTGACGCTGCAGCGTCAATCCCGCAGCGTCCAGATGTTCCAGCATAGTGGAGGGGATTTGTTGAAATCCCGTGTCCACTATGCGTGGAAACCCGCACGCGGAGGCCCCGCGATTCTGGACATGCTGCTCGTCTTTTCAGATCGCAGCATGTCGGTATACCTTGCGGGGACGCTGCGTCCCCGCAAGGTATATCACAGGGCCCTATGGCGTGGGGTGCGCTGATCCCGGATGTGTACTGTACACATCCGGGATCAGCGCGTCCCAGAAAGGGGGCGGGGCTTATCACCGAGCGGCTTCGCCGCTGAGGCGATACCGCCGCGCCTCCGGACCGTGGACACATACCCTATAACGCCTGCATATGCAGGCCACAGTGGTAATCAAACATGTTCCACTATCATGGTGTAATTGTCAAGCTTATAATTAGGGGTTAGGGTGGACCGAAAAAACAAAAGGTGGTTCAAAACCTCAGACTACCAGTCAGCGAATGTCGGCACAACTCCTTAAATGAAATGTTATTACTACCTCTGAAGTCTGGGCTTTAACACAGCGTTCACAAGCATTTTTACACACTGTCATTTTCTGCATAATCACCTTTTTAAGTATTAATCAATTACTACACAGACTACGTCTACAGTATTGCTGTGTATAACATCCTTTTTTTTTTTTTTTAAATATTAATGAAGATAATTCTAAAATCACAGAAGGTTTTGCTATTTATTGACCCAATGGGGAACGAAAAAAATTATGTAGCAACAGTGATTCAAAATTGGAGGTAAGTACAGTTTTCAGTCGCACAACTATCATTGCCCGATTACAGGTGATCTTAATACAAATCTTTTATCTTCCTTACCACAGTACTCATGCAAATTATCTTTCCCCGTATATTTGCTGGTGCGCTAATGTGAAGATACAGCCTAACACTCCTCCAAATGATGGCATCGCGTGGCTGTCTGCAAGACAAATACCCACTAATCGATATGTGTCATGCTACAGCTCTGCACCAGCACAATTCTGATTCCGTTCTATAATGCACAATTTTTTAAAAAACAGCCCGAGAACGCACCTCAATTGCTGTCTATGGGAACGCACGAACGTAGATTTTCATTGCACCGCCGTCATCAGCAGGCTGTTTTTCTTCATATGTGCACCATTAAACAGTCGTTGACCAGGCTTCTGGATAATTGTGGGTAGAGCAGAGGAAAGGGAATAAATTTTAAATACAAAAACACTATTTTAATGTTTATGAATAGGTGCTGATTAAAACAAACTGTTTTAATTGATCACCCGTTGAAGCTTATTGAAATTAGTTGGGCCTTTTTCTAAAATATAAACGCATTAACTACACATACACAGTTCACTTCATTATAATAAAGGGACACACAAAAATATGTGGTTATTAAATTTTTTTTAATAAAATGTAGAACATTGCAATAACATTGTCATTGCGATGAAAGGGAGCAGAAAAAGTAAGGCTAAGTTCATAGTGGAACATTGACCACCAAAATGGACATATCAGTAATTGGTGCCGCATTCCCGGGTCAAAGTGCAGTGCGGTATCCTGCCATAGGCACCTAAGGGTTCTAGTTGTTTCCGATAGTGCAATTGGAAATTTCTCAGGCACTATCAGGGCTACGGAAAACACAGGCAGCCTGTTCTAATTTTTTTCGGAAATTCTGCAGCAGGAACATTAACGTAGATGTAATGAAGTTGATAACCGTAGCCGTGCACATACATGTATTATGATTAGGTTCATGACTTCCGAGTTATTAACGCATCCTGAAATACACTTAAGTGAACAATCACAATTGTGCAAATAGTCACGGGGGTTAGTTGAATGTGACATGACTTAACATTTGCATTGCCAAGGTGCCTTTACGGATGCGGCTATTTAGTAGCAATGCTTGAAAAAATCAAGCATTAACACAGAATAAGTTTCGGGGAAAAATAAAAATTTAGTCAAGGGCCTTTTTCGGGGAAAAAACAATATGAATGTAGCCTAATACATAATTAAAGACATTTAAAAAAACTGTTGCCTTCCCTCCTCCACCAGCAAAAGTCACTTTAAATTTTCAAAAAATGACCTTTTAGTTATGCGGACAGCCATACAAAATGGGACTTTGCCCATAACAGTTGTTAATCATTGGTGTTGCAAATCAATTGACTACGCACCTCTTTTGCTTACTAATCCTTCAACAGCATCTTCAGATTGTGTTGGACCATTTGGCATTTCAGCATTCCCGTTGGAATGGTGCCTGTGGTTCTAAAAAGCTGCCTTTTTTAAGGTAGGCGTTCATTACATGATGAACCGCTGCAATGCTGCACATAAATTAATCCGTCTTAGACTGTTGTGAAAAGAGCCACACATAAATATTAAGCTTTTAAAATGTGGTCTTATAATACATTTTGTGGTGGTTGAAATCGAAGTTTTGGGCATAAAAGATATTCTATGTTAACTGACATTAAATGAGATGTGAACAAACTTTTGTTATAACATAAACCCACCCCCTCCGCTGCACTCACCCTCCCGCACTGTATTGCGCCGCTATCTGCCACTGCGACCAGTTGATTGAGACTCCCGCTGCATTTGAGTGCGCAAGCGCGCAGACAGATTTTTATATCCAGAGCGTGGCAACGCGCCCATTGATTTGAATGGATGCGTGGACCCGCTCAGCACTGTAACGTGAACCGTAGCGTGGGGGCGCATGTCAAAGCGGGAGGCTTTTGCTACTGGTATGAGCGCAGGAGAGCAACACGATACAGAGTGGGAGGGTAAATGCAGTGTTGGGGGTGCTTTTATGTAATTTCACAAAAACTATACACATGTCATCTGGTTAGGTAATTTTTATGTTGACACAACTAAATGCACTCATTTGCCTCAGAATGATTTTTAAAGTCCTTTTAAATTGAATGTGTTATATTATAATAGTTCTTTCATAATGTCACGGAATGAAGAGGCGAGAGAGTGGATGAAATTGTGCATGAAACACCGTAACCAGCAAGATACAAGTAGCTGTGGCGTTTTGGTAATGAAGGTAATTGCTTTCCTACATCTATTACCTGATTTATGTTTATGGCTGTTCCTCGTTGCTGAAATTAAAGAAAATTACATATGTGTCATAGTATTGGCAGTTGTGATCCTTGCAAAATAAATTAGTACCTCACACCAACCTCAAGCTTTTATTTAGCCTTTTTTTTTTATGTGTTTCAACAGCTTACACTTTCATTGTAGTAGAAATGCGTGTTGTTGCTGCCATGAGGGCTATCCACTAGCGGGGAGGGGGTGACCAGGCAATTGCCTAGGGCCACATGTGTCCATGGTGGCTGATTTCAGCCTCCGCCGATGGACATTACTATATATTAATAATCTATGCAGGTTTCAGGGCTGCCGCTTTCTTTCTACAGCGATGCAGCCGATCGTAGAGGTGGGCACTCCCGCCACTGTGCCCGCGTCGCCGTTCTCCTCACACCTCCTTCCTCTTGGCACACCACCTATTGGAAGGAGGTGGTATGCGCCTCATCAGAGTGGCAGCAGTTTCAGGGTTATGACGTGGAGCGGGCACTACACGTCACATGCGATTCCTTTAGCAGTACAACGTGCAGGGCTCCATGTCTCTGGACCGCTGTGAAGATCAATGTCACGGCGTAGGAGGAGTACAGAGGAGCAGTAATATCAAATTCGGTTAAGTATGAGGTGCTGCATAGTGGATGGCCCATACCTATGTTGCACTGTATAGGAGTCATACCTCTATGTGGCATTATATGGCACTAGACTGTATATTGGCCATACCTCTATGTGGCAATGAATATGGGGAAAAATATGGCAATGTAATGTATATGGGTCATACCTCTATGAGGCTCTGCATATGGGCCATACCTTTATGTATCACTTTATATATGGTGCACTCAATGGCACTGACTGTATATGAGCCAGTATAACTGCATAAGGGGCACTATATGGCACTATTACTGTATACTGTGCACTATAACTGTACCTGGTGTACTATGATGGTATATAGGGCAGTATAACTGTATAAGGGGCACTCTATGTGATACAAACTGTATGGGACACTATATGGCTAAATTTCTGTATATGGGGCTCTTTATGGCACTATAATTGTATATAAAGCATAACTATGCGGCAATTATTGTATATTAGGTTTAAATAAGTGCCACTATTATTGTATACTAGCTGTACTACCCGGCTTCGCCCGGGTTAATAACTGATGTTAGCAAAATAGAATGTGTTAACAAAAATGTGTTCTGCACACAAAAAACATAAAACAAATAGAAATGTAATTATTTAAAGGCAAAAACTAAGCCCCGTGTCCATATTCCCATCATACATCCTCCATCCCATAGTCCTGTGCCCATATACCCATCCCATAGTCCCGTGCCCATATACCCATCATACACATCCTCCATTCCATAGTCCCATTCTCATATACCCATCCTCCATCCCATAGTCCCGTGCCCATATACCCATCACACATCCTCCATCCCATAGTTCCGTGACCATATACTCATTATGACATCTTCACCATGGCAACCATTCTGACAACATCGTAACCATGGCAACCTATATTAAATAACCGCCAACATTACAACCTATTATGACATTATTGTCACCACTGCAACCTATTATGACATCGTCGCCGTGGCCACCATTATGACATTTCCGTTGATACACACACACTTTTCCTTTCACAGTAACTGTTAGTTATAGCACCTCACTTCTCTCTTTTTCCCGGTCACATCTCTCATTTTCCCCCTCACGTCTCTCATTTTTCCCTCACTCCTCTCATTTTCCCCCTCACACCTCATTTTCCCCCTCACACCTCTCATTTTCTCCCCTCACTTCTATCATTTCCCCCCTAACACCTGTTATTTTGACCTCACAC
The DNA here is from genome assembly GCF_051348905.1 of Ranitomeya variabilis. Lineage (NCBI taxonomy): Eukaryota > Metazoa > Chordata > Amphibia > Anura > Dendrobatidae > Ranitomeya > Ranitomeya variabilis. The sequence goes on along the minus strand of NC_135233.1, from coordinate 955,182,628 downwards.
CTGTCTTTTTCCAATCACTCCACTATTTTCCCCTCACTCCTCTCCTTTTGCACTCGCACCTCTTCACTTTCACCTCACACCTCTCATTTTCCCCTCAGTATATACCTGTATGTCATCTGCTCCTGTATATAGTATATACCTGTATGTCATATCCTCCTGTATATAGTATATACCTGTATGTCATGTCACCTGTATATAGTATATACCTGTATGCCATCTCCCCTCTATATAGTATATACGTGTATGCCCTCTCCCCTGTATATAGTATACACCTGTATGTCATCTCCCCTGTATATAGTATAAACCTGTATGCCATCTCCCCTGTATATAGTATATATGTGTATGTCATATTCCCTGTATAAAGTATATACCTGTATGCCATCTCCTCCTGGCTGTCAATTTGCCTCCAACAATTTCCCTTTCACTTTTTCCCCATTATGTAGATAGGGGCAAAATTGTTTCGTGAATTGGAACGCGCGGGGTTAAAATTTCGACTCACAACATAGCCTATGACGCTTCTGGCGGTCCAGATGTGTGACTGTGCCAAATTTTGTGGCTGTAGCTGCGACGGTGTAGATGCCAATCCCGGACATACACACATACATACACACATACACACACGCCCACATTCAGCTTTATATATTAGATGTTGCATAAATATGCGGCACTTTTACTATATTTGTAGGCTTAACTATGCAGGACTATTACTGTATATGGGGCAAAACTATCTGGCCCTATAATTGTATGTTTGGACATAACTATTTGGCACTATTACTATATGTATGTGAATAAATTTGCTGTACTGTTGCTGTATATGGTGCAAAAATGCTTATTACTATTTACTGTATGGGCTTAACTAGGCAGCACTATTTACTGTATATGGAGCTTAACTATGTGCACTATTACTGAATTTAGGGCATAACAATGCAGCAATATTACTGAATAGGACCATAATAATCCTGCACTATTACTGTATGGGGAATAACTTATGCGCTATTGCTGTGGTGCATAAATGCTGCACTATTAATTTATGTGGTATAAAAGCTGCGTTACTACTGTATGTGGCCTAACTGCCGCGCTATTACTGTATGTCGGCCTTAACGGGGCTGCATTACCTCTTTATGGTGGCACATTACTATTTTTTGGAGCCTAAGACAGGTTATTATTGTTTATTATCCTTCACTATTATTTTTGTTGTAAACGGTGGCGCATTACTATTTATAGCCTATAACCGTATGGCCATCATAACTACAATAATGCAGCCCATTACTGCCCACGATAAATGATAATTTGAAGGCCCATTATACCACGACAAATAATAATGAACCCCATTATAGCCGAACATAACTAATAATGCAGTCCATTAGGCCACCATAGCTAATAATGCAGGCCCATTATACACCCACCACCTAAACTAATAATGCATTCCGTTATACCCCCATAAATAATAATGCAGTCCATTATACCACCATAAGTAATAATGCAGCACATTATACAACTCATAACTAATAAAGCAGGTCAATTATGGGAGTCGTTTATTTTATCATATTTATCTATTATTACTGCTAAAATCTAGATTTATCTCTGTGGCTCCTTTCACACTTCCGTATTCTCGAAATGTATGTAAACATACTCCTAAACGCAAGCGTATTCGCCTACATTCCAAAAGAGTTGAGCCGATATTTTAACGCCGAAACGCTTCGCTACGTGTATCAACGTGTATGGTAAGTGTAGCGGTATACATATACGCACCTTGGTTAGCCGTCAAAAAGCAGGCATATGGTATTACAACCTGTTCCTAATCCAACGCGGATGCGCCTGCTGCAATTGCCACGTATGAGGAAATACGTTCTATATGCGGGGCAAGTTGACTCAACTATACTGTGTCAGTACTAAATTTCCAAACCTACGGCCCCACCTGTAATTATGCCCAGGGCCCAGCTTTGCATATAAAAAGGCCCTGTTTGTCTCATCATAAATAAATGTTGGAATATAGAAATTGATGACATCTACAAATGCAGAGGTCCTTGGCCAATAGATAGTGAGAAACTATCATAGAAAATGTTTTTTGGTTTCCTACAATTGTGAAATAAGGTTTACATGTACCATAACATGTGCAATTGTTTTTTTAGTTTGCAGAAGAATTTCTTCGGAAAAAACAAATTGATGGCGTGGACACAACTGGAAAAGCTGTAGAGGAAGCACGAATGGACATAGCGTGCTCCCTGATACAGTATCTAAAGGTATAACCCCACATTCTCAGAACATTATACTACCATTCTATTTTCTATGTCTCACAATTATTGTTATAACCATCAGTGACATGTATAATTAAAAATGTCTTTCCTTTTAAAATCCCTCAGGTTGGCGCCCCTTGAATAGGCAGTAGGGTCAGCATAGAGCCTGGATGGGAGAAGAGGAGACAATGATGACGTAAGGCCGGGCCCTGACTGGCTGGCGGCGGTCACGTGGCCCGCTTCCCTTTTAAGAAGGGGAGGAGGTGCCAGCGCCCTCACTTCGTTGCCGCCAGCCACTGAGTTGTACCTTGTTAAGTATGTCTGCTTTTTTAGATGCCTTGCTGGAGCAAGTCAGAAGGAGGATCGCTTAGGAGGGACCTGGATGGCTTCTCCCGGCGCTGGATGGAGCTCCTTCAGGTGGTGAGTATGGCGCTGCGGGAGGGAGGGCTGAGGCCTTCTTTCTGGCGTGACGGGGAGCGGTAATGGCACCGGCGCAGAGCGAAGCAGGAAGCAGCGCAGCGGCCGGTATGTGTGTGGCGCCGGTCCTTGGGGAGGGCGATCGATTGCTGGACGTGGATACGGCGGCAGCGGTGAGTGCCCCAGCGCTGGAAGCGGACTCGGCACATGTGCTGGGCCTGCATGATGTCCCCGGTAGGGCGGGCCTTGGCACACGTGCAGAGGCCGTGTCTGATAGTGCGGCAGTGGTGTCTGATCCCCGGTAAACACGTGCTGCTGAGAGGATGTCAGCGGATGACGGGGACGGCAGTTACAGTGGTGTATGTGCGCAGCAGGCCCTCGCCATCGGTTGGAGCGAGCAGATGGCATCGGCAGTTGATGGGGAGGCGGGGCCTGCAGCTGGTATGAAGACTGCTACGTGTGAATGGGAACGCATGGCTTTAGATGCGGCTGAGTTAAATGTGGTTTCGAAAAGGAGCTGCAGATCAGGGAGACCTGTGTCCATTTATTGCAGTACACTATAATACGCCATTTACCAAACTCTTCATTAAGAGTCACAGAACCGGCGCAGCACACCCATATCCGTAGCTTCAACCCTTAAACTTATATTGGGGTCCAAGCTGTGATCGAACTCTGTCTATGCGCTGGTCGGAGCTGTGGAAATGGCTGAGCTGGTCGTGCAATGCCATTCCTGTAAGTGGATGGGCTACGGCCGATGTGTCTGTAACTCTGAACACTTGACATATTCCCATCAGTGAGTGACATAAGAAAGTCCCTTCTATTTACCCCACATAACCAGAGCCATTTATTTTGCATGATCCCGATTGATAAACTTCTCCGTCTAGAAACTTCTGTTATAAATTTTTATTCTTAGCGATCCAGTATACTCCTCCCCAGTGGCCTCTGTCTGTCTTGTCTCCTTTGGTTTGACTGCTGTATTCGTCCATCGATCACCTTCTGCAAGCGCTGGAAGAAAATAACAGTCGGCTAAACCGAGAGGTAAGAGCCGCAGTCCCCGTCACACGTGTGTGGTGTTCGGAGGGCTTGGTATATGCTCCAATTATAGAACTTGTCCTCCATTAGGCGCTGCACATTCTGCCACCATACTTACCGGATGCCACAGTAGACCCCATTCTAAGTCTGTGCTGCCTGGTGCATTGCATATGGATGTTGCAATTAAAAAATTGCATTGACCTCGCATGACACTCGCTTATGTTTCTTTCTTTTTTTCTGTCCGGAAATCAAACTTTTTTTTTTTTTTTTTATCGCAAATGGGTATGAAGCCTAAGGATGAGAACCGGCAAAGCCAAAGCTTTTCCTCCACATGCGCCTGGACTCCCTGACCGTTTATGGTGAGAATTCACATCACATGACCGTCGTGACTAATGGTGATGTCATTCATGGTGACGTAATGCCACACTCAGAAACTGTGAGGGATTAGAGCCATGGCAGCCGGGCTCAGACCATGTGTGCACCATTAATGTCTTCCTCCATTTCCTTTACAGCTGCGGGAGAAGCTCAGTGACAAACTCAACTACTACTTTAAGAAGTTGGAAGACTCCACGTCGCATCTGCTCCGTTGGAGAAGCGAGAACCACTATGTGCTCCATGGTTTTCCCCTTTATATCTGTATTTAGTCATTTTTGTATAATAAAATTTTATATTTTCTATGTTTTTGCGATACTGAGTCGCTGGTTTCTCGGTAATGGGCCGTGTCCTCAGCGTTAGATAATTTACATCAAGTTTATAGCTTATATTAATTAAACCGCTTGCAGACTCCGCCCCTCCCATTAAGACCTTCCCACTTTTTAGAACTCTGTCATAAAGGTGGGCCCAGCTGGCAGAGCGTAAGTAATGGCTCTTTGTAGCTGCTTGCAAGCAGTGAATTGAAACATCCCCGTTCTTGCATTTTCACAACTGCCACGATATAAACACGAGCGGCTCCTGGTCCTCATGGGTCTCTTGTGTCCAGATGTCAACGGTACAGCCGACGATGTAGTGCTGATCTGCTGCAGCAGCGTTGGAGGCCCTGCCATGGTGGCCATGAGGTTTCATCCCTTAAACTGTTCTCTTTTTAAAGGGGTTGTCCATGACTGTGACATTGATGGTCTCTCATTAGAGTATGTCATCTGTGTGTGATCTGTGGGGGTGCGACACCAGCACCTCCGCCTTTTAAGTTGTTCGATGGAACTTGTCAGTCCCTGCGCTGCACAGCTCCGCCGACAGACGTGCTGTACCCGACCTTGGACACAGCCCCGGTGACGCCGCTGTGCTGTGGGTGTCGGTGACTGAGCAGCTCCGGCTGACACCAGGGAAGAGCTAACAGCCAAGATGGCGGGTGTAACCAGTGGTAAAGACAGGCTATCAATGTTAACCCCTTATTGACCAAGGCAATTTTTACATTTCTGACCACTGTCCCTTTATGAGGTTATGACTCTGGAACGCGTCAACGGATCTTGGCAATTCTGACGTTGTTTTGTCGTGACATATTCTACTTCATGATAGTGGTTAAATTTATTTGATATTACCTGCTTTTATTTGTGTAAAAAATGTAAATTTGACAAAAAATTTCGCAATTTCCCAACTTTGAATTTGTATTCCCTTAAATCACAGCGATATGTCACCCAAAATACTTAATAAGTAACATTTCCCACAAGTCTACTTTACATCAGAACAATTTTGGAAACAATTTTTTTGGTTGTTAGGGAGTTATAAGGGTTAAAATTGACCAGCAATTTCACATTTTTAAAACAAAATTTAAAAAACTATTTTGATTAGGTTCCACCTCACATTTAGGAGTCTATATAGCAAAAAATACCCAAAATTACACCATTCTAAAAACTGCACCCCTCAAGCTGATCAAAACCACATTCAAGAAGTTTTTTAACCCTTCAGGTGCTTCTTGAGAGCTAAAGCAATGTTGAAGGAAAATATGAAAATTTAACTTCTTAGTCATGGAAAAGATCTTTTAGCAACAATTTTTTTATTTTCCCAAAGGTAACAGGAGAAATTGGACTGCAAAAGTTGTTGTCCAATTTGTCCTGAGTACGCTGATACCCCATATGTTGGAAAAAACTGTTTGGGCACAAGTTGGGGCTCGAAAGGGAAGTACTGAAGTTTTGGAATGCAGACTTTGATGGAATCGTCTGCGAGGCGTCATGTTCCGTTTGCAGAAGAACCCCTGATGTGCCTTAACAGGGAAAAAACCCACAAGTGACAACATTTTGGAAAGTAGGCCCCCAAAGAACTTGTGTAGATGTGCCTCCTTTGGAATGAATCTGTTTCCTGTAAATTAGTAGTGCATGGAGGTGTGGTACCATTTAAAGCAATCCTTCATACACAGGCCAGGTTTTTTGGGGCAGGTGTCGCATTGATAGATGGTGTCCTTGCGTATTCCTCATTTGGAGCACACTTGGCTCCTTTTTTGCGGCTTTCATTTTCTTCCAGTTGGCGGGACCACCCCCGGAAAATACTGACCTGGTACAATACGTGTACCTTCAGTTCCAGAAGTACTGGGGCCCGCTTCTTCCCTCGTGCCAAACATCAAGGCCTTAACCACTACCTCCTGGAAACGAAGGTACGACGTATCGGTGTTGTGTGCACATCGTGACAGCAGGAAAGCGTTGAGCATTGCCATTTGTACAATGTGCACGGACAGCTTTTTGTACCATACCCTGGCCTTTCTCAAAGCACTGTACGGTTGGAGGAGTTAGGTGATCAGAGAGATCAACGCCCCCCATGTTTTTGTTGTACCCCAGTACACTGGTCGGTTGGCTGACCTCTGTAGAGGTACCCCTTACAGTGCTGAGGGCGCTGCCATCACCGTGTATGGTGGTCAATAGGACATCCCTTTTGTCCTTGTGCTTGACCACCAGCAGGTGGTCGCTACAATGGGCTTTGCTCTCACCTTTTGTGAGAGTCGGCCCAACTAGCGTCTTCGGGAGACCTTTCTGTTTTTTGCGGACAGTACTGCAGGCTGCGGTACCTCGCGCAGAGAGGGATTTGTAGAGTGGGATGCTGGTGTAAAAGTTATCGGTATAGAGGTGATAACCTTTATCCAGCAGTGGGTGCACCAAATCCCACACAATTTTCACACTCCCTCACAGGTTAGAAAGGACACTCAGGCGGTTCAATCCTGGTGTCCTTCCCTTCGTAAACTGTAAAGCTGTGGGTGTACCCTGAGGTACTCTCACACAGCTTGGACAGTTTGATTCCGTACCTGGCCCTTTTGCTGTGCAGGTATTGATGGAATTTGAGCAGCCCCTTAAAATGAATTAAGGACTCATCCATGCAGATGTCCCTTTGAGGCACGTACACTTCAGCAAAGTTTTTGTTGAAGTGTTCAATGACCAGCCGAACTTTGAACAGACGGTCAAAGTTGGGGTCATCTCGTGCGGGACACCGTGCATTATCGTTGTAAGGGCTCATTTCCACATGCGAGGCACACGTCCATATCTCGCATGTGGAAACCAAGCTGTGGAGCCGGCACTTTGGAGCGGAGCATGCAGCTACATGTGTTCTTATGCTGTCGCACGCTCCGCTCTGGAGTGTCGGCTCCACAGCTTGGTTTCCACATGCGAGATACGGACGTATGCCTCGCATGTGGAAATGAGCCCTAATGCAGGAACTTGGCCTCATGGATGGCCTCAATACGCGTCCGGGTCATGACCATTCGGAACACTGGAGTGTTATACAAAATATCCACACTCCAATATTGCCGAAGTTCAGGCTTCTTCAGGATCCCCATGTGGAGGACCAGGCCCCAAAAGTGCATCATTTCAACTGCGGCTACAGGAGACCAGTTAGAATATGATGAACCCAAGTTTTGGTCCAAAAATTGCTGAGCATACAAGTTTGTTAGCTCCACCATGAGGTTAAAGAAAGCCTCAGAGAAAAAGACTTTGAAAAAGTCTAGTTCTGTGAGGCCGGTGGTGTCAAACTTGATTCCTGATTCTGCCACAAAATCAGGAATCAGTGGCTTTTAATTTTCAGGTGGTGGGGTCCATATGGGGTCTGCAGTGGGGTGCGCTGGTTCATCTTCACTAATGGTGGGCGCTTCATCATCTTCATCATCAATGATGGGCCTTGCCTCATCTTCTGTCCTGCGGCGTCTGCGTGGTGGTTCCGCAGGGCCGGAGGAGGAAGATGAGGAGTGGGAAGAGGATGAGGAAGAATCTGAAAAATAAAGAAAAGTGGGATCCTCGCTATCAGTGTCGGAGGCAAGGAAAGAATATGCCTCCTCCGCTGAATAGCGCTCTTGGGACGAGCGGGACTTTTTTTTTGTAAGTGTGGTGCTTGGGTGTACTTTATTGGTAACTGTGTAAGTGGGGGGGGGATAGTGCTTGGTGCAAACTACTCTGAAAAGAAAAAGCTAAAGGGAAAAAAAATAACTGTGAAAGAAAAGTCTAAAACAGCAGGCCCTAGCTCTGATAAGTGAACCGCGTCACTTATCAAAGTTCAGCGGCTGCTGGGTGTGCGCACGGAGATGTTAAAAAAAAAAAAAGTAAGGCACGGGTTTGACGCGGCGGCTGGGTGAGCGCAAGGAGATGTGAAAAACAAAAAAAAGGAAAACCGCAGGCACAAGCTCTGATAAGTGAACTGCGTCACTTATCAAAGTTTGGCGGCTGCGGGATGGGTGTACGGAATTGTTCAAAGGGGGCTGATGAAAAAAAAGCGAGCACGAGTGATCGGTGAACTGCGTCAACAATCAACGCTCGGCGGCTGCTAAACGTGCGCACGGAGGCGGCGCAAAGAGGGACGAAGGGGGTTAAAAAAGAGGGGGGAGGGGCTGTTAACACTTACGTTTGTAGTCTCTCTTCTTTCTTCGGTTTTCTTTCCCTCTTTTCTAACGCAGGGGATTGTGGTGTTACAGGCTTCTGTAGCACCACAAGGCCCAGCAAGACAAGATCTGGCTGTGTGACCACTCTGCAGGAGTCCTCAGCTAGAGTGGGGACCCCTGCAGAGCGGTCAGACAGGTCACCTGCAGGTGACAGACAGGTCACAGAGCGGTCACACCGCTGATGTGAGCTGTCATTGGTGGGGTCGAATGATAACAACGATCCCACCAATCCCTGCAGGCCCTGGTGACCATGGCAACTGCCTAGGGTCCCTCCGATCCTAGGCAGGTCACCAGCAGGTCACACAGGGGTCACAACGTGACCGCCGCTGTGCCCTATGATTGGCGCAATCGTCGATAGTCCTGCTGGGCCTGCACTAGTCTCTGGCCTGCGATAGGTGCGATTGCAGCACCGATCCAGGCCCGCTACAGCAGGGGACAGCCGGGTACAGCAGGGCACAGCTCGGTAATACCGCCGCTGTGCCCTGCGATTGGCGTGATCGAATCTATCGGCGATCATGCCAATCCGGGGGTCTTGCCAGGCACCGGCCCTAGGATAGAGTACATCGCTACTCGATCCTAGCCTGGGACCTCTTTATTTCAGCTGCCCCGACTGGCTGAAACAATGAGAAACGGTGTGATTGGCTGTTCAGAATTGAACAGCCAATCACAGCGATCGTGAGACCGGGGGGGCCGAGCCAGGCCTTGGGATGCCGACGCCATCTTCCTGCAGGTAAGATGGCGCCAGAAATTTAATGCGTTCACCGCGACTTAAGTCGCGATGTCGCATTAAACAGTATGACGTACTATCCCGTCACTGGCAATTAAGTCCCAGGTTACCTTGCCGGGATAGTACGTCATATGGGATTAAGGGGTTAATAGCCTAGAGAGGGACCATGGTTATTGGCTTGCCCCTGGCTAAAAACACCTGCCCCCAGCCACCCCAGAAAAGGCACATCTGGAAGATGAGCCTATTCTGGCACTGAGCCTCTCTCTTCCGACTCCCCTTTAGCGGTGGGATATGGGGTAATAAGGGGAATACGGATATACTGGGAATAAACTCAACAGGTTACTACAAGCAGAATACGCATCTGCTGGGAATAAAGGCAACAGGTTACTACAGGCAGAATACGGATCTGCTGGGAATAAAGGCAACAGGTTACTACAGGCAGAATACGGATCTGCTGGGAATAAAGGCAACAGGTTACTACAGGCAGAATACGGATCTGCTGGGAGTAAAGGCAACAGGTTACTACAGGCAGAATACGGATCCGCTGGGAATACAGGCAACAGGTTACTACAGGCAGAATACGGATCTGCTGGGAATAAAGGCAACAGGTTACTACAGGCAGAATACGGATCCGCTGGGAATACAGGCAACAGGTTACTACAGGCAGAATACGGATCTGCTGGGAATAAAGGCAACAGGTTACTACAGGCAGAATATGGATCCGCTGGGAATAAAGGCAACAGGTTACTTCAGGCAGAATAGGTATCTGCGATCCTGAATGCGCACCTCCTTACATGCAAAATGCACGCCAAAAGGCATAAATGCGCGCTCCTGAATGCGCACCGGCAGAAATGCCGGAATTGCGCGTCGCCAGAAATGCGCGCTCCTGAATGTGCTCCTTCCATATTGCAAACTAGGCATTGTGGGCAGAGATACACAGGCCTCCCACAGTAAGGGACCCCCTATCTATCCATAAACAGGCCCCCCGCAGTAAGGGACCCCCATCCATCCATACACGGGCACCCGCCATAAGGGACCCCCTATCCATCCATACACAGCCCCCCGCGCCCTCACCTCCCTAAAGGGTTACAACAGGTAGCAGTGTTGGCCCCCCCCTAAAGGGTTACTACGGGTAGCAGTGTTGGCCCCCCCTAAAGGGTTACTACGGGTAGCAGTGTTGGCACCCCCCTAAAGGGTTACCACGGGTAGCAGTGTTGGCCCCCCCCTAAAGGGTTACTACGGGTAGCAGTGTTGGCACCCCACCAAAGGGTTACTACGGGTAGCAGTGTTGGCACCCCCCTAAAGCAGGGGGGAGTATATACATGCCCAGGAAGGAATGTCAGTCCTGAACGTGCATTCATTGAACACTCAGGACAGATAGCCGAGACAGATAGCCGAGAGGAGAAAAGCAGTTATGGAGGACGCTACGGCGGTGAGTGCCATTATCGTGCCGTGTGGAAGAGCCCCTATCTCTTCGCTCTGCGTGAACACGCGATCATCGCTCCATCTGAATGAGCCCCTATCTCAGCGCGAAGAGATAGGGGCTCATCCACACGGCACGATAATCGCACTCACCGCCGTAGCGTCCTCCATAACTGCTTTCCTCCTCTCGGCTATCTGTCTCGGCTATCTGTCCTGAGTGTTCAATGAATGCACGTTCAGGACTGACCTTCCTTCCTGGGCATGTATACACTCCCCTTCTCGGCATGTAGTCACTCCCCGCTGCTTTAATCACCCCCCTTTGCAGAAATGAAGACGCCCTAAAATTTCTGAGCATAGTAACGCCCCCCTCCCTTTGTCACGCCCCCTCCCTCACTATTGTGGTTTTAACCAGGCCCCCAGGTGCCATAATCACGCCCGTCCCTGAAATTTTCAGGCATGTTGCCGCCCAGAGCCCCGCCCAGAGCTCCTCTTCTCTCCACCCTGCATCTTCAGCTGTTGCTTGGCCGTGATTGGTCAGTTTGCGGCACATGACTCCGTAGCCTCGCCCATCCCTACTATCTACGACATGCCGACAATTTTCAGAACACCGGCAAGGGAAATGACAGAAAGGCCAGGTAAAATAGGAAACACCCAGCCTCTGATGGACAGGTGGAAACCAAAGGCCGCAACCCACCAAAGTCACCCAGTACCAGCAGTAACCACCAGAGGGAGCCCACAAACAGAATCCACAACATACGTCCCCCTGTTCCAGCAGACAGGATGGAGCAGACTAAAATGAGGAGATGTGGGACAGCACATAGAACACTTCCAGTGCAGAGAAGGAGGAATACCTTTGTCATCCAGTGCACAGTCTAAGTACAAGTATGTCGTGGACTCAGAAGGAGTAGTCTTGGACTGAAATAAGTCGCCCATAGAGCAAATGGGGCCATTAGCTAAAACATGTAGTGAAGATTAGAGGGAATTGGGATGCTGATGCCAGCTAGGGTCACGGCCCTTTAAGAGTGGTTGTTGTTTAATCTTTGTTTGCAGTTTTCAGTTGTCGTGCTTCGGGGCAGACCTGTTGGCGAGTCTTTTTTTGGTGCTCTGGCCTCATCTGGATTAAATGACAGGTCACTGAACCTTCAATGATCGGTTTTCCATTTTATATACTGCGCTTGCACATTTAATATTGTGGTTTTTACATTAAAAAATTTAACTCCAGCAAAATGGCATCGGTGGCACCTACACAGTGGCATCTATCACTTGCTGATAGATGCTACAGCGCAGGTGCCGCAGCCGACATCATTTTTTTGGAGAAATTATTTTTTTTACTGACAATGAAGCCAGGGAACCAAAAAAAGACCCCCCCACAGGCCCTCCTTGAAGCACGAGAATCTCATTCACTGGAAGCTGATAACAAAGATTAAACAACAACCACAGGACAGATTTCATCAACCAAGGTATCATTTTAATCAGTGTAACGGCGCCAACCTTACCTTAACTTTAGTATACTTAGCAAAATCCTGATGGCAGGTTAAATTTAAAGGAAAATGAACCATCATTTGCTGTTACCATCTACTGCTGTGTTACCACCTGCTGCTGTTCAAAAGTAAACTTTTACATCTGGTTTACTGTAAAGCCTACTGACTCTCTCCTGCTTCCTCCACCGCATCACATCACAGGGAATGCCACTAACCACCTACATGTGAGGGAACAGTAAAATGCGGGGTCAACTCCCCACATTCACAGCAATGTGCCCAATCACTGTACAAGTGCGCCTGTCGCTGGGCACGGCCACCACAGGATCCCACCCATGATGGTGTACTGGGTTCCCTGCGCACTGTATGTCACACATGCACTGCTCCAATGACTGAGAGCAAACAACTGCAGGAAGAATATAACTTAATTTTCTCCCTATTGCAGTACAACATGACTTGTATGTTATTTACCTAAAGATTTGCACTATAGTGGTACACCCCTGTTAAAATGTCAGTTTTTTGTCATGTAAAAACAAAACATACCAAGAAAAATAATTTCAGAATTTTCCACCGTTAATGTCACCTATAATCTGTACAAATGCAAAGAAACAAACTGAAATCATTCTGGAGGGGAAAATAAAACTAAAATAAATCGTAAGAAATTGATAGAATAGGAGCCCTCACCCAGATCCTACTGGATTTGCAATTTTATTACATGGTAAAATGTGACATCAAGCCACATTAAAGTGCACTCCGCACGCTGCACTTTAATATGGTTTGATGTCACGTTTTACCATGGAATAAAATGACACATCAAGAAGGATCAGAGAGAGTGCTCCTATTCTATCAATTTCTTATGATTTACCTTGATGTTAGCTATGTGAATTCACCACCCTACAGAGATCCTAAGGCCTCTTTCACACTTCAGTCTTTTGGCGTCAGTCTAAAACCGCCATTTTCCTCAAATAGCGGATCCGCCATATTTTTTTTGCAGATCCGCTATTTTCCCATAGACTTGCATTAGCGACGGATTGTGGCGGATGGTCGTCCGTTCCATCCGCCATGCGACGGATCCGTCGAAATTTGGCAGACGTTGTCTAGACATTGACGGACATTGTAACGTTTTTTGTCTGCGCCGAAATGGCGGTTTGCGACGGATCAGTCTCTACCGCCATTTCCTAGAATGGGTGCCTATGGGTGACGGATCCGTTGCGATCCGTCATTTGGTGGATCCGTCGCCCCAATCCGCTTTTTTCAATTGAGCATGCTCCAAAAAGTAGATACTTTGCCCAGACAACCCCAAAACTATATAAACAGGACAGGTGGGCCTCATTCCTCAATGTGCCATCAAGAGAGAACAAAGTGTCAGCCAGCAAGACAGACCCTGCCAGCAGCCAGCAAGACAGACGCAGCCAGCAAGACAGACCCTGCCAGCAGCCAGCAAGACCCTGCCAGAGACTGCCATGTGAGTACTGCCATCCAGCATGAGTTCTGCCAGTGTGTGTGTGTGTGTGTGTGTGTGTGTGTGTGTGTGTGTGTGTGTGTGTGTGTGTGTGTGTGTGTGTGTGTCCGACCGCCCGCCTTACATATTTTTATTTTTGATACCGTGCTGGTATTTTGAACGGCTGTGCTGTGACATGTGTGTGGTGTGTGTGTGTATAAATGCCGTGTGATGTGGGTGTGCCTGACCGCCCGCCTTGCATGTTTTTATTTTTCATACTGTGCTGGTATTTTGAATGGCTGTGCTGTGACATGTGTGTGGTGTGTGTGTATAAATGACGTGTGATGTGTGTGTCCTGCATTTTTGTTATTTTTCATACATTAACATACTGTACTGGTATTTAAAATAAAGAGCAGTGTAGCTCCTACTTTCAAAAAAAAAAATTAATAAAAAAAAAAAAGTAATACAAATTCCACAAAACTGTCCGTAGTTTGATTTCAAGATAAATTTAAAACTGGGTATACATGCCTTAAAGGTTCTATATACAAATGCGGAATGCAAACCATTGGTATAGAAAATGTTATCTGGTTTTAGAAAATAGTAACTGCAGGGTAATCATAATTGACATGTTTGGGTATTGGTATTTTAACTTTGAATGAGGGAAATTTTTTATAAGGTTGATACTTTGTCTGGGGGGGTGGGGGGTGGGGGGTAGGATTACCAGCATGCGCATGGCGCATTTCAAGTTTTAAGTAGTTTTGGTGTTGCTTTCAAGGAATTTTGGGTTTTTTTTTGTGGGGGAAACAAGAGGTGGAGGGTTTGGCAGCTTGCGCATCAAGCATATCAAGTAAACACTCATTTTTTTTTTTTTTTGTGTGGTAATTTTTTGTAGGGGGGGAATCAAAATGTAAGTTGGCATACCAATACATAATCATTCTAATTAAAACTGTCTTTAAATTGGAAGATTTTAGAGGTACCAAGCAAGGGACCTAAGACAGACGCAGGCAGGCCCCCCAAGTTTGGAAAACAGATGTAAGTATAAAGTCCCGAAAGCTGCATCTATCCTTTTGTATAGTAGCTTAGAACTCTCTTTATACTTGCAGATTCTAGGGACCAAGAGGGACCCAAGACAGACGCAGGCAGGCCCCCCAAGTTTGAAACAGGGACCATAATGTCTTCTTCTGGGAGCCCCCCATCACATCGTCAGCCACCTGAGGTGTTTATATTTTTTCTTCATAAATTTTTTTGGTACAACTATGGTAACATATGTTTTTGAACCCTATATGTATTTATTCTGTTTTCACAGGAAGCTGAAGCAGAGGGGCTTCCAGAAGGAGACGGGCAGGGTGGAGAAATGCAAGGAGCGGGAGCGCATAGTGTAAGTTTTGCAGAGACAGATCCTCACATAAAATACACTACACCCAACACAAACATTCAGCACAGCACACACAATACATATGCCTCCTTCCAAGCACATAATTTATTTATTTATTGTTTTATTAGTCTTCACAATCCGGGGCTCGCCCTAGAGTTCCTCGAAGCACCTCCCATAGTCGTTGGAATGCTAATCGCGGCAGTCACCGAAGAGTAAGTTCCTTTTTGGTTTGATGTTCAGTAAATTTTAAAATTCATGTGGTATCTTTCCCTTTTTATTTTATTTTTTGTTAAAGGCTTCACAGCGTGCTCCCGAACAGGCTGAGGAAGAGGAGGGGATAGATGTGGACACCCTCATCCAAGAGGTCCAAAATCGGGAGCCGCTGTGGAACATGGCGGACCGCTGCCATGCTGACCAGTTCATCACCTGACGGCTATGGGAGGAAGTGTGCGGTGCTGTTCTGGAGAACTGGGAGGAACTCAACGCTGGGGCCCAGGATCTAGCGCGTAAGTATTCACACTTCATTAACTTATGTTAGCATGATTTAATGTGTTGTATAGTAACCAATTTTTGTTTTATCTTTCCAGGTAACAGGGTTATCGTGCGGTGGCGGTCACTCAGGGATCACTTCAAGAGGGAGTTTAACAAGGAGATGCAGGCCCCGAGTGGATCTAGAGGACACAGGAGCAGGTACAAATATGCCAGAGCCCTGTCATTCCTCCGGTCGATGCTGCTGAGCAGAAGGTAAATATTCAATACCACATGTTTTCAGTCAAACTGTTAAAATGTGTAACCTTCAATTTTTTTTGGCAGCAAGTTCAATTGTAATATCAAGATACTAATTTTTTTTTTCTTTCTTCTTTAAAAGCACTGTCTGCAGCACTCGGGAGCCTGCATCAGAGTTGCACCCCTCTGGAGCGATCTTACAGGAGTTTTCCACCGGGGACCACGTCGAAAGACCTGACCCCTCTGTATCTGTACCTTCCCTTTTGTTTGATCCCTCGGCCCCATCCACCAGCGCTGGAGCAGCAGGGCAGACATTGTCATATGAAGCTGCAGGTGATGTAGAGTTCCCTTTACCCCACCCCTCTGACACTGCCGCAACATCTAGACCACCTTTGGGGTCAGGACGGCAGCGCCAGAGAGGTCAGGAAAGGAGCTATGCGCCTGAGTTTTTGCATCTGAATGCAGCCTTCCAGAATGCCATCAAGCATTTGGGTGAGCAAACATCTGCTGGGTACAATATGGTTAACAAAAGCATACTTGAAATCAGCAGTCGTCTGGATAGGATGCATTCAGATGCAAACCAGTCACCAAGACACGTTTTTTTCAGTCGGTCCTCAGGCACATGGAAAATTTAACTCCTGACCTGCAGATGCATGTGATGCAAGGCTGCCACACTGCTCTAGCGCAGGCGATGTCCCAAGCCCCTCCACCTACCCTTCACGTTTCAACACCTTTCCCCCCTCAAGCTGCTGTCTATCCTCCCGTCCATCCTCCTCCCGTCCATCCTCCTCCCGTCCATCCTCCTTCTACTCCTTCGCCATTCCATCCTTCCCCCTCAGTATTTCCCTGTACCTACCTTCCCCTTTCCATTCTTCCCCTTTAACTTCACCATTCCCAATCCCACCAACACCTTCACCATACCTCCCACAGTCCACATCTGTACCTCAACTCCCTGCCCAACCTCATGTTTTCACCACCCATTCCACTTCTGTTCCTCCCCGTGATGTCCTGTCCCCCACTATCGACGTGGTCCGCCCTGTCAGCCCCTCCGCTACTACTATCTCCGCCTCAAATTATGGGAACCTGTAAACTTGTACATAAATAAAACTTTTTTTGGTTTAAAAACTATTTTATTGTCTTTCCTTTTTTTTGTTTTAAACTGTATAAAAACCACCAAGGTTATGGTTAAAGTAACAGTAGAAAATGTGTAAAGGGGTACCGGTACAAAACATACAATACTGCGAGGTTAAAGTCCAAAGGTTTTGTAACAAAATAAAAAACATGGTATATTTACAAGTATAAAAAATAAATTTGTTACACCATTTCATACTGCCAGTCAACTGATCCTTGAGGAGACATGAAGTAGTCTGCAAAATTGTCCCGCATTCTGGAGACTGCTACTGGACTGCGAAAACTTGTGTTGTGGTAATCCCGCAAGGTGGTTTCTGACACATTATCCTCCAGGGAAACATGTTCTTTGGATAATACAAAATTGTGAAGTACCACACAAGCCTTCACCACATCATCAACAGTGTCAGTCTGCAGTTTAATTGCAGTTAGTAGGACTCTCCATTTAGCAGTTAATATGCCAAAGGCACATTCCACAATTCTTCATGCTCTGGTTAAGCGATAATTAAAAATTTTCTTCCTCTGGGCCAGTCCACTACTTCCATAGGGTTTTATCAAGTGTGGTGAAAGCTGGAAGGCATCATCTCCAACGCACACAAATGGTAATGGTCAGGGGCGGGCTGGGCCGGGTGGCAGAAATGCATATGCCCCCAGGCCGGTGTCTAAGCAGCTGCACAGGGCCTGCTGGAGGACTGGCAGTGACTGTAATACATAGCGCACCTGTAGTGCGCGGTGGTGTCATCCCGCCAGCAGCCCTGACATGCAGGCTGCAGGGGTATGTGATGAGCAAGCTCCTATGCACCACTGCCACTCTGAGGGAGAGACCCAGCAGCCAAGATGAAAGGTCAGCATACCAGCATGTGTGTGCACGGAGCTCCGGCTTCTCATGCTCTTATCTGCTATCCCGGCAGAGAAGGAGAGACGGGGGAGGTGCCGGGACAGTGCAGAGCTGTGAGCAGGAGAAACTGAAGACATCAGCCACCCCTGCACCACAGAGGAGAGTGTGTGATGTGTGTATGAGTTAACTGGTGTGATGTGTGTATGAGGTAACTGGTGTGTGTGTGTGTGTGTGAGCTGTGTGTGAGCTGTGTGTGTGTGAGCTGTGTGAGCTGTGTGTGTGTGTGTGAGCTGTGTGTGTGAGAGCTGTGTGTGAGCTGCGTGTGTGTGTTAGCTGCTTGTGTGTGTGAGCTGTGTGTGTGAGCTGCATGTGTGTGTGAGCTGTGTGTGTGAGCTGTGTGTGTGTGTGAGCTGTGTGTGTGTGTGAGCTGTGTGTGCGTGTGAGCTGCGTGTGTTTCAGCTGCATGTGTGTAAGCTGCATGCGTGTTTGTGAGCTGCGTATGTGTGTGAGCTGCGTGTGTGTGAGCTGCGTGCGTGTGTGAGCTGCGTGTGTGTGTGAGCTGTGTGTGTGTGAGCTGCGTGTGTGTGTGTGAGCTGTGTGTGTGACTGTGTGTGTGTGAGAGCTGTGTGTGAGCTGCGTGTGTATGAGCTGCGTGTGTGTGAGCTGCGTGCGTGTGTGTAAGCTGCGTGAGTGTGTGTAAGCTGCGTGTGTGTGAGCTGCGTGCGTGTGTGTGAGCTGCATGTGTGCCTGTCATTATACCGTGGGGCTGTGTGTGTTTGGCATTATACAGTGGGGCTGTGCATGTGCCAGTCATTATACAGTGGGGCTGTGCATGTGCCTGTCATTATACAGTGGGGCTGTGTGTGTGGGTCATTATACAGTGGTCCTGTGCGTGTGTGTGTCATTATACAGTGGGGCTGTGCGTGTGTGTGTGTCATTATACAGTGGGGCTGTGCGTGTGTGTGTCATTATACAGTGGGGCTGTGTGTGTCATACAGTGGGGCTGTGTGTGTCATTATACAGTGGGGCTGTGTGTGTGTCATTATACAGTGGGGCTGTGCGTGTGTGTGTCATTATACAGTGGGGCTGTGCGTGTGTGTGTCATTATACAGTGGGGCTGTGCGTGTGTCTGTGTCATTATACAGTGGGGCTGTGCGTGTGTCTGTCATTATACAGTGGGGCTGTGCGTGTGTCTGTGTCATTATACAGTGGAGCTGTGCGTGTGTCTGTCATTATACAGTGGGGCTGTGCGTGTGTGTGTGTCATTGGTGCATTCACAGTGTCATTCTTTGGACTGCAGACTTGTGCTTCTCACATTGCTGGCAGTGCTGTGGTCATTTGGCGGGTGTGTGGCTGTAAGTTTGTGATTTGCATACATGCGGTCACATGCCGACTAGACTTGCATGGCCTAATGCAACTGTATTGAACAAGGCCCAAAACAGTCTAGTCGAAATGTGGCTGGGAATATATATATCGCATGCTTGCAGTCACAAGACCACCTGTTGCCGGCACCAGAGAATCTTCACAGCGCACAGTGCGCACGATATGAGGATTCACACATAGTGTCTGTAGACATGTAGCATAAGATCCGACAACCCCTTTAAGTATGAGCTGCTACTCATGGGCCACTACTCATGGGCCACTGCTGTGTGCTTGCCCCCCAGGCCAAAATTTGCCAGTCAGCCCCTGGTAATGGTGGACCGGTGGTTCCAGGGAGAGGTCTAGGGGGTGGAAAGTCAAATGTCTCTCCATACAAACGACGCCCCATTGGTGAAGTTTTAAAAATCTGGGAGTCATTACGCACCGATACGCACCATACGTCCATATGCACCGATATCCACAGCGATAAATTTGCAGTGTGCGTCGGCTATGGCCATCAATACAATTGAGAAGTACTTTTTGTAGTTGTAAAATTCTGATCCAGAGCCATAAGGTTTGACAATCCTTATATGCTTCCCATCGACTGCTCCAACACAATTTTGGAACTGGCATATTTCTTCAAAATTGTGGGCAATCTCCAGCCACCTCTCCTGTGATGGCTCTGGAATGTATTCCGCTTGTAAGCAATCCCACAATGCCCTGCAGGTCTCTCTGATGATCCCTGAGATTGTAGATATCCCAAGCCTGAACTGGAAATGTAGGGATGAAAACGATTCTCCAGTTGCAAGGAATCTGTTAACAAAAGCAAAAGACAATAATTAATAAAAACTTCAAAAAACAACATTACAGTTATAAGTCTGATGAATGAGAATCATTAAAAAAAAGAATAACTTACCGAATAGTCACCATCAGACGCTCCGCTGGTGATATGGAGAAGCGCATCTGGGTGTCTCGTCTCTGTATTGATTCTCCAACATGGCCCAACAAAATTTCAAAATTGTCCGCTTTCATGCGCACATAGCTGAAGAATTTTTCAGGATTTTCCCTCAATTCAATATACAGTGTGGAATAAATGCCACGGGTCATGCGTTGGGCTGTGATAGGATGGATCCACAGCCTTCTCTTCCGCCGCTGCCGCAGGATGCGCAGTGTTTCTTCCTCCTTGTCTCGAACGATGACTGCCAACCGATTAGCCTCAAAAGTGAAATCCGCACATATCTTCACAATATTCGCCAGCACCCCTTCCATCTTGGCAACTTTCTCTACAACCTTTCAAAGATGTGGTGTAAATACACTGTATATATAGTTTCCCAGTAGTTTCCAGTAGCCAATCACATTGAGACCCTCCTTTTTTTTAAAAACGGATCCGTCAAAAAACGGTTACAACGGATGTAAAAACAGTCGCAACGGTTCTAACGGATCCGTTTTTTTGACGTATCAGTGTAACTGATCCGTCAAAAAAACGGATCCGTTAGAACCGTTTTCTATACAATTTTGACGGATCCGTCGATCCATCACGATGTCGGAGCTGACTGACGCCAAACAACTGAAGTGTGAAAGAAGCCTAAGGAGGCATAGTGAGATGTGAACCAGTGAACATTGCTTAAATTTCAGCAACTGATGCCTAATTCTCTTTTTACAAATGAAAGTAAAATAATATGGTTGCGTAAGTGCGTAATTGGGGATGTTTTTGTGTTCAGAATTAACAATAGTATTACACCGCTGCCATCATTTACAGTGATTCTGATTAATCCCATTAAAAGTTTAGTAGGATTTTGCCAATTCTAGATCTGCTGAGGCATGTAAAATGTCCAAGAAAAAAAAAGGTAGAACGGCACCAGGTATGGCGATAAATGATGGACCGTGAACATAGAATCTTGCAGGCAAATACCTTTTCTGACCATATAGCGATGGTGGTATCATCTCACGGTGTGGTGCTCAACAATAAAGTAATCCATGATAAAAATTGTAGAGGAAAAAGATGTGGCACTCACCAAATCGTGAGGTTAAAAGTCCTTTTATTCTCCTACTTTATGGGGTGAGGACATACCTCAAGGGCGACTGGTATAAACGAAGGTGCAGGGAAAAAAAAACAGGACGACGGCCGTTTTGCGCCGACTGCGCTTCAACGAGTCCAGGACACGTACTATACTAGGACATCTAAAGCTCTTTATGGTTCTCGTGAGTTTTCTCCATAGAAGCCTATGTAGAAAAAAAAAAAAACACACAGTTCAACAGTATCTATAGACGTACAATGACCATGAGTTTTCATGAAATCACATCTTCTTTGTTTGGAGAGTTAAAGGCTATATATTTTCTGTGTGAAGTACACAGCAGAAAAAAACTCAGTATTTAAATAGTTATGTTTTTAAATACAGAATCAAAGATTTTCTGTACTAATAAGCATTAAAAAAGCTACTTCAACTTTGCATCAAAAATGCATTAAATAAAGCAACAAATGCATAAAAGAACACAGCAAAAATGCAATAATCAGAGAAGATTGTTATTGTATAGTGTAGACATCTGCAGAAAACATGTAGATAAAAAACAGCATGAATAAATTCAGAATTTACGGCCTCAGCATTACATTTTTATTCCATTTTTATGGATTTGATGGAGAAAAAACAGCAATCACACAATTGTGTATCCATTTGCTCATCACCGTACATAATCGGCTCACTGTTGTGACAGGGGTACAAATATGTATGTGATATTTGCTGAATTGTGATGTTTTTTTTAAAGATATTTCATTAAAATGTCATTATCGGAATTGTTTTTCATTATCATTTATTGATTTTATAGGAAGAAAAATAATCTCAGACTTTTATTTTACCTCTATAATACAGGTATATAGAAATGCACTTGAATATAGAGATGTAGTTCTATGTACTAGTACCATGTGCCCATAATGCAAAATACAATGCACATTCAAGTATAGAAAATTCTCCTATACATGACAACACAGCCTGTGTCTCATATCTATTGCTGCAGCCCCCAATGCTACAGGCTGAGAGTTCAAATGCTGTAGAGACCACATTTCAAGCAAAGAGTAGAATGAGTTAAGCAAATGATTCTGAATATGTACAGAACAGAGAGATACCGACCTGTTGAGATTGTTATGTTGGGTCTGGGAAAATTGGGAGCAAAGCAGTGATCAAAATCAGCCTTCCATTATACTTGCCAGGATTTGCCACAAAGAAGCTAAGGCCGGAGTCACACTACAGCGAGATACGGCCGAGTCTCGCAGGTTAAAAACAAGCTCTGGCACCGGCACTCCAGAGCGGCGCATGCAGCTCCATGTATTGCTGTGCGGCTGCACGCTCCGCTCTGTAGTGCCGGTGCCAGAGCTTGGTTTTAACCTGCGAGAATATCGCTGTGTGTGATCCCGGCCTAAAAATATTTCTCATGCATGCTTTTTCCTCTACCCTTGGGCCAGTTCTTCAATCCAATGCAGTTCCTAGAGAATAGAGTCATGGACAGGATTACATCAGCAAATCACAAGTAATAGCCTAGTAAGAAGCTCTTTCTCTCCCATAGCAGCCATCGGGTATCCATTTATGGTAAGTATGTAAGCAGCTGGTCTGAACGCAACAGCGGAGACACCAGGCAGGAACAACAATTTACTTTATTCACTTAACAGAATTATATGGGGAAAATCACACAGGAAAAATATTCACAGTGTTGCAGCTGCGACCGCAGACGCGGCCGAGCCGATGCCTACACGTCGCCAGACATAACGACGTGGGGTGAGCGTCCCCAGTGAGAACGGAATGTGGACCAACTGGACCACATAAAGTTACCTGGATCTACCCAGACTAGGGAAGGGCAGTGAGCAGGGTCTGTGGCAGCTGAGAATGTGAGCAAGATGGCGATATGCAGAACTAGATTACACCGCACAACTTCAGGTATGAAGAAACAAAGTTTACTCAAATGAAAGCAAAGTACATAAAAAAACATAATGATGTCAGGATCCCGATTCCACGCATCTAGGAAGGGTACACGTCTCAGGATGACAGACGAAGGCAGGAGGACATCACAGGTTGATGAAGTCCAGGGTTATCTGGCACGGGCATGCTAGGACGGCCCCTCTCTCAGGCCTCAGGCGCAGCACAGGCTCAGCAGGAGAAAATCAGACACCGACCTCGGACGGACTTCAGATGATGGCAGGGGTCATCATGGGTTGATGCAGTCCAGAGATATCTGGCACGGGTATACTAGAATGACCTCTCTCTCAGGCCTCAGGCGTAACACTGGCTCAGTAAGAGAACATCAGACCCCGACCTTGGACAGATGTCAGACGATGGCAGGAGTCATCACGGGCTGATGCAGTCCAGAATCATCTGGCACGGTGTTATGGTTCTCAATGGCAAGAGAACATAGCCCAGCAAACATAAGAACTAGCTCTTGGAAGGATGGAAACTAAACTGACCATGAACTAAACCTGCCGCACAACTAACAGTAGCCGGGTAGCGTAGCCTGCGTTTTATCCCTAGACGCCCAGCGCCGGCCGGAGGACTAACTAATCCTGGCAGAGGAAAATATAGTCCTGGCTCACCTCTAGAGAAATTTCCCCGAAAGGCAGACAGAGGCCCCCACAAATATTGGCGGTGATTTTAGATGAAATGACAAACGTAGTATGAAAATAGGTTTAGCAAAATTGAGGTCCGCTTACTAGATAGCAGGAAGACAGAAAGGGCACTTTCATGGTCAGCTGAAAACCCTATCAAAATACCATCCTGAAATTACTTTAAGACTCTAGTATTAACTCATAACATCAGAGTGGCAATTTCAGATCACAAGAGCTTTCCAGACACAGAAACGAAACTACAGCTGTGAACTGGAACAAAATGCAAAAACAAACAAGGACTAAGTCCAACTTAGCTGGGAGTTGTCTAGCAGCAGGAACATGCACAGAAAGGCTTCTGATTACAATGTTGACCGGCATGGAAGTGACAGAGGAGCAAGGCTAAATAGCGACTCCCACATCCTGATGGAAACAGGTGAACAGAGAGGATGATGCACACCAGTTCAATTCCACCAGTGGCCACCGGGGGAGCCCAAAATCCAATTTCACAACAGTACCCCCCCCTCAAGGAGGGGGCACCGAACCCTCACCAGAACCACCAGGGCGATCAGGATGAGCCCTATGAAAGGCACGGACCAAATCGGAGGCATGAACATCAGAGGCAGTCACCCAAGAATTATCCTCCTGACCGTATCCCTTCCATTTGACCAGATACTGGAGTTTCCGTCTGGAAACACGGGAGTCCAAGATTTTTTCCACAACGTACTCCAACTCGCCCTCAACCAACACCGGAGCAGGAGGCTCAACGGAAGGCACAACCGGTACCTCATACCTGCGCAATAATGACCGATGAAAAACATTATGAATAGAAAAAGATGCAGGGAGGTCCAAACGGAAGGACACAGGGTTAAGAATCTCCAATATCTTGTACGGGCCGATGAACCGAGGCTTAAACTTGGGAGAAGAAACCCTCATAGGGACAAAACGAGAAGACAACCACACCAAGTCCCCAACACAAAGCCGAGGACCAACCCGACGCCGGCGGTTGGCAAAAAGCTGAGTCTTCTCCTGGGACAACTTCAAATTGTCCACTACCTGCCCCCAAATCTGATGCAACCTCTCCACCACAGCATCCACTCCAGGACAATCCGAAGATTCCACCTGACCAGAAGAAAATCGAGGATGAAACCCCGAATTACAGAAAAAGGGAGACACCAAGGTGGCAGAACTGGCCCGATTATTGAGGGCAAACTCCGCTAAAGGCAAAAAAGCAACCCAATCATCCTGATCTGCAGACACAAAACACCTCAAATATGTCTCCAAAGTCTGATTCGTCCGCTCGGTCTGGCCATTAGTCTGAGGATGGAAAGCAGACGAGAAAGACAAATCTATGCCCATCCTAGCACAGAATGCTCGCCAAAATCTAGACACGAATTGGGTACCTCTGTCAGAAACGATATTCTCCGGAATACCATGCAAACGGACCACATTTTGAAAAAACAGAGGAACCAACTCGGAAGAAGAAGGCAACTTAGGCAGGGGAACCAAATGGACCATCTTAGAGAAACGATCACACACCACCCAGATGACAGACATCTTCTGAGAAACAGGAAGATCCGAAATAAAATCCATCGAGATGTGCGTCCAGGGCCTCTTCGGGATAGGCAAGGGCAACAACAATCCACTAGCCCGAGAACAACAAGGCTTGGCCCGAGCACAAACGTCACAAGACTGCACGAAGCCTCGCACATCTCGAGACAGGGAAGGCCACCAGAAGGACCTTGCCACCAAATCCCTGGTACCAAAGATTCCAGGATGACCTGCCAACGCAGAAGAATGAACCTCAGAAATGACTTTACTGGTCCAATCATCAGGAACAAACAGTCTACCAGGTGGGCAACGATCAGGTCTATCCGCCTGAAACTCCTGCAAGGCCCGCCGCAGGTCTGGAGAAACGGCAGACAATATCACTCCATCCTTAAGGATACCTGTAGGTTCAGAATTACCAGGGGAGTCAGGCTCAAAACTCCTAGAAAGGGCATCCGCCTTAACATTCTTAGAACCCGGCAGGTAGGACACCACAAAATTAAACCGAGAAAAAAAAAACGACCAGCGCGCCTGTCTAGGATTCAGGCGTCTGGCGGACTCAAGATAAATTAGATTTTTGTGGTCAGTCAATACCACCACCTGATGTCTAGCCCCCTCAAGCCAATGACGCCACTCCTCAAAAGCCCACTTCATGGCCAAAAGCTCCCGATTCCCAACATCATAATTCCGCTCGGCGGGCGAAAATTTACGCGAGAAAAAAGCACAAGGTCTCATCACGGAGCAATCGGAACTTCTCTGCGACAAAACCGCCCCAGCTCCGATTTCAGAAGCGTCGACCTCAACCTGAAAAGGAAGAGCAACATCAGGCTGACGCAACACAGGGGCGGAAGAAAAGCGGCGCTTAAGCTCCCGAAAGGCCTCCACAGCAGCAGGGGACCAATCAGCAACATCAGCACCCTTCTTAGTCAAATCAGTCAATGGTTTAACAACATCAGAAAAACCAGCAATAAATCGACGATAAAAGTTAGCAAAGCCCAAAAATTTCTGAAGACTCTTAAGAGAAGAGGGTTGCGTCCAATCACAAATAGCCTGAACCTTGACAGGATCCATCTCGATGGAAGAGGGGGAAAAAATATATCCCAAAAAGGAAATCTTTTGAACCCCAAAAACGCACTTAGAACCCTTCACACACAAGGAATTAGACCGCAAAACCTGAAAAACCCTCCTGACCTGCTGGACATGAGAGTCCCAGTCATCCGAAAAAATCAAAATATCATCCAGATACACAATCATAAATTTATCCAAATAATCACGGAAAATGTCATGCATAAAGGACTGAAAGACTGAAGGGGCATTTGAAAGACCAAAAGGCATCACCAAATACTCAAAGTGGCCCTCGGGCGTATTAAATGCGGTTTTCCACTCATCCCCCTGCTTAATTCGCACCAAATTATACGCCCCACGAAGATCTATCTTAGAGAACCACTTGGCCCCCTTTATGCGAGCAAACAAATCAGTCAGCAGTGACAACGGATATTGATATTTAACCGTGATTTTATTCAAAAGCCGATAATCAATGCACGGCCTCAAAGAGCCATCTTTCTTAGCCACAAAGAAAAAACCGGCTCCTAAGGGAGATGACGAAGGACGAATATGTCCCTTTTCCAAGGACTCCTTTATATATTCTCGCATAGCAGCATGTTCAGGCACAGACAGATTAAATAAACGACCCTTAGGGTATTTACTACCCGGAATCAAATCTATGGCACAATCGCACTCCCGGTGCGGAGGTAATGAACCAAGCTTAGGTTCTTCAAAAACGTCACGATATTCAGTCAAGAATTCAGGAATCTCAGAGGAAATAGATGATGAAATGGAAACCACAGGTACATCCCCATGCGTCCCCTTACATCCCCAGCTTAACACAGACATAGCTTTCCAGTCAAGGACTGGGTTATGAGATTGCAGCCATGGCAATCCAAGCACCAACACATCATGTAGGTTATACAGCACAAGAAAGCGAATAATCTCCTGGTGATCCGGATTAATCCGCATAGTTACTTGTGTCCAGTATTGTGGTTTATTGCTAGCCAATGGGGTGGAGTCAATCCCCTTCAGGGGTATAGGAGTTTCAAGAGGCTCCAAATCATACCCACAGCGTTTGGCAAAGGACCAATCCATAAGACTCAAAGCGGCGCCAGAGTCGACATAGGCATCCGCGGTAATAGATGATAAAGAACAAATCAGGGTCACAGATAGAATAAACTTAGACTGTAAAGTGCCAATTGAAACAGACTTATCAAGCTTCTTAGTACGCTTAGAGCATGCTGATATAACATGAGTTGAATCACCGCAATAGAAGCACAACCCATTTTTTCGTCTAAAATTCTGCCGTTCACTTCTGGACAGAATTCTATCACATTGCATATTCTCTGGCGTCTTCTCAGTAGACACCGCCAAATGGTGCACAGGTTTGCGCTCCCGCAGACGCCTATCGATCTGGATAGCCATTGTCATGGACTCATTCAGACCCGCAGGCACAGGGAACCCCACCATAACATCCTTAATGGCATCAGAGAGACCCTCTCTGAAATTTGCCGCCAGGGCGCACTCATTCCACTGAGTAAGCACAGCCCATTTACGGAATTTCTGGCAGTATATTTCAGCTTCGTCTTGCCCCTGAGATAGGGACATCAAGGCCTTTTCCGCCTGAAGTTCTAACTGAGGTTCCTCATAAAGCAACCCCAAGGCCAGAAAAAACGCATCCACATTGAGCAACGCAGGATCCCCTGGAGCCAATGCAAAAGCCCAATCCTGAGGGTCGCCCCGGAGCAAAGAAATCACAATCCTGACCTGCTGAGCAGGATCTCCAGCAGAGCGAGATTTCAGGGACAAAAACAACTTGCAATTATTTTTGAAATTTTGAAAGCAAGATCTATTCCCCGAGAAAAATTCAGGCAAAGGAATTCTAGGTTCAGATATAGGAACATGAACAACAAAATCTTGTAAGTTTTGAACTTTCGTGGTGAGATTATTCAAACCTGCAGCTAAACTCTGAATATCCATTTTAAACAGGTGAACACAGAGCCATTCCAGGATTAGAAGGAGAGAGAGAGAGAAAGGCTGCAATATAGGCAGACTTGCAAGAGATTCAATTACAAGAACACTTAGAACTGAGAAAAAAAAAAAAAAAATCTTCAGCAGACTTCTCTTTTCTCTCCTTTCTCTGTCAATTAATTTAACCCTTTAGGGCCGGTCAAACTGTTATGGTTCTCAATGGCAAGAGAACATAGCCCAGCAAACATAAGAACTAGCTCTTGGAAGGATGGAAACTAAACTGACCATGAACTAAACCTGCCGCACAACTAACAGTAGCCGGGTAGCGTAGCCTGCGTTTTATCCCTAGACGCCCAGCGCCGGCCGGAGGACTAACTAATCCTGGCAGAGGAAAATATAGTCCTGGCTCACCTCTAGAGAAATTTCCCCGAAAGGCAGACAGAGGCCCCCACAAATATTGGCGGTGATTTTAGATGAAATGACAAACGTAGTATGAAAATAGGTTTAGCAAAATTGAGGTCCGCTTACTAGATAGCAGGAAGACAGAAAGGGCACTTTCATGGTCAGCTGAAAACCCTATCAAAATACCATCCTGAAATTACTTTAAGACTCTAGTATTAACTCATAACATCAGAGTGGCAATTTCAGATCACAAGAGCTTTCCAGACACAGAAACGAAACTACAGCTGTGAACTGGAACAAAATGCAAAAACAAACAAGGACTAAGTCCAACTTAGCTGGGAGTTGTCTAGCAGCAGGAACATGCACAGAAAGGCTTCTGATTACAATGTTGACCGGCATGGAAGTGACAGAGGAGCAAGGCTAAATAGCGACTCCCACATCCTGATGGAAACAGGTGAACAGAGAGGATGATGCACACCAGTTCAATTCCACCAGTGGCCACCGGGGGAGCCCAAAATCCAATTTCACAACAGCACGGGTGTACTGGAATGGCCTCTCTCAGGCCTCAGGCGTAGCACTCACTCAGCAGGAGAACATCAGACACCGATCCCGGAAGGACGTCGTCACAGGGTGGACCCTGGGGATCATCGGGTCACAGACAGGACATCAGGACATCGGACACAAGCTGGACATCAGGACACAGGCAGGACATGAGGACACAGGCAGGAAATCAGGTCATTGGACACAGGATAGACATCTGGGACACTGGTGTGGCAGCCCAGGTCATCGGCTGGGACACTGGCGTGGCAGCCCAGGTCATCAGGACATAGGAAGGACATCAGGACATCAGGAATACCGGATAGACATCTGAGACACTGGCGTGGCAGCCCAGGACATCAGTTACATCTGGACATCGGACGCAGTAAGGACATCAGAACATCAGGACACATTCAGGACATCAGAACATCAGTCATACCGGATAGACATCTGGGACACTGGTGTGGCAGCCCAGGACATCGGCTGGGACTCAGATGGCACAGGACCAGGTAGCGGTGATAATCAGGTTCCTAGCTACGGCCGTCAGACTCCGGGCATCAGACCTAGGAAGGAACTCAAGCGTGATGGTGCAAGCACCGCCAGACTGGACCTGAGCCAGACAGGGTTAGCACCGCAAGCAGGCTGAGCACAGCATAGTATAAGCTCAGCAAGAACACCGGACTCCATCTTAGAAAGATGAGCAAAGGTAGTTCAGTTACTGGGTAAGGGGTGCCAGACACAAAAGGACTTCAGGAACAAAACACAACGGACACAGTTCAGACAGGATCAGGTACTGGATATGCAGCCTCCAGGATAGGCGAGTCTGGGTACTCTGCCCCCAGATTAGGCGGAAAAACGAAACACAAATGGATCTGGATATGCAGCCTCCAGGATAGGCGGATCAGGGTACTCTGCCCCCAGAACAGGCGAAAGACAGGTATCAGCTCTCACAGAACATACTGCAGACAGACCGGAAGCTGAATACCTCACAAGGCAAGACACAGAAACACAATGCAATGCTCTGGCAACCCCCAATAGGAAGGAGGGAGTTTATATAGGAGCTGCTCCTCAGCAATAGGCTGAGGAAGCAACACAGGAGCACACTCAAGCCCTAATAAAAGCAGGGTAGGTGTGGCCGCGCGCACCCTAAGCACAAACAGAAACCATTACAGCACAGTCAGCACAGGAACTGTGGCTTAGGGCACCTGGCAGCGACTGCTAGCCTGGACACACGTGGAAAGTCATGCACCAGCTGCAGAGGACCTCGCAAGCCGTGGCTAGCTTCCACAGCAGCAGCCAGGGACCGCACATGCGAGTGGCCATGCAGCAGAGTAAAGACATCACAGCACATGTACAGCTACACAGCGGTGACAGGGAACTGAGCAGCGTCCATACAGGTAACAGACAACAGTATCCCTGCACATTAGGGGGAGAGGAACAAGGGTTAAAGCAGAGACATGCAAAAGTAACGCCGAAGAAACAAGGTATAAACCCAGCGGCGTTACACACAGAATTTTTAACAACAATTATATAAACTGATATATGTTAGTTAATATACAATAAATAATCTCGGGATTATCTCAGGGTTTACACTCGAACCTTGTTCTAGCTGGGAAAAGGGGGCAAACACCGTATTTGTTGGGAACATTCTCTAGAAACTTCCACGGCTTTCTGGTTCCTGGCGAGGGACCGCTGCTCCATCTCACTAGCTGCACATTTTCCTAACCAAGTCTATCAGCGCTCTTTGAGCCGCCTTAGTGTCAGCCGGACTTTGTCTGGCTTGCAACCTTCCCCCTGCCCACATCCAGTCTCGTAAGTCTGTGCTGAAAGTGAGCATGTAGAAAAGCCGCGGAGACACCATCACGCGTTTCTTAACGCAAGCAATGAATAGCCAGGTCTTTCACCGGGAAGGAACAACCACGGGAAGGGCAGCATCCAATGAAGGAAAACCACCTATGCCAAAACATGGTATCCATCCACAGACAGCTGTTTCGGGGTATTTGCCCCTCATCAGTGTGGAGTAGGAAACTGGCTATTAGGAGCAGTGCCTAGTGAAAAGACTATAAACATAAGGATGAATGACCTCGGGGAGATCAAAACATCCAACACTGCGGAGACACCATCACGTGTTTCTCAATGCAGTGATCCAGAACACTGCCCCCATCCCTAAAGGGAAATATGCAAATGGATCACTGGGATGGGGGCAGTGTTCTGGATCACTGCGTTGAGAAACACGTGATGGTGTCTCCGCAGTGTTGGATGTTTTGATCTCCCCTGAAAGTGAGGACCCATCTGGCACATCGTTCCCGATCATTGGTCCAGACACAAGCCTCTGGCTGGCTATCCTCAGGGCCTCTTCGGCACTTGACCGCTGATGAGTTTCTCCTTGGTCCGTTTTGATGGGGGCTGGCGTCATCTGAGTCGGGAATCTTGACCGGCGTCGTTCGGGTCTTCAGTGCTTGACTGTCGCCTGGTGAAGTCTGAACTTTGACCGGAGTAGTTCTGGTCTTTGGTGCTTGACCAGCGTCACCTGAGCCTGGGCTTTGCTGGTACATTCGACTGTGGCCTACTGTCTCGGCCACCGGACTATAGCCAGAGCACCCTCTAATTCCTTTGGCACCAAATCTCATCCCATTTTGGCACGCTGACCTTTTATATTGATGATTGACTACGTCACCATCACCTGACCCAGAGCACTGCCTACTTCTGTACTTTCTGCAACTTTTCTTTTCTGGATCTGTTCCGCAGGGATTTGTTCAGGACTGGAAGCTGCATGGCATTGCAGCGTTTTATTTATTGTGCTATGGTCTCCTACATGTACGCTCTTGATAAGAAGTATTCTAGGATGAGAGTGTACTGTCTGTTGTAACTGTAAAGACAGACCTTTAGGACAATGCCTGCTATCAGAGAAGAGCAATTTTAATTGCATGAATGACAGGTGCATAGGGATATTCTGTGTATGTTCTTTTACACCCCTTCATTTATCCACTGCATAAGTTTCTGGAGCCCTTTAGGTCAGTGCTCAGGAATTTGGAAGCTCGGGTGAAATTTAATTTCTGATGTTGCTGTCATAAATACAGTTAATGTCTTGCTTAACATTGACATGTTATACAATAGAAATAAAAAAAGAAGAATTACGGATTTTGTTGAGGAATTGCTGTGAATTTCACACCCTGCACTGTAAAAGTTGAGATCTGCAGTGAAAATCAGCAGCATATACAGAGACATCTCATATCTCTGTATGCTTGAAAAAGAGACTTTAAGCCCCGAAAGGTGTTGTATTTTGAGATTGCACATTTTATATTCATTTCATAAAAAAGATCACTCATTTTCCTGGCTACTGCTATCCTCCATCTGATGTCCAGTATCTCTGAGAACCTCATTACAGAATATCTCTTTTATCTTTCTTCCTTGGCTGACTGTGGTGACTCGGGATATAAGGGCCTGGACATTCGCTGCATTTTCACATCTAATGTTTTCCAATAGCGTTGTTGTACCTACCCCACTAAGGTGAGCAGTTACTACTGTCTCTTAACATCTTTTCTCGTATCGATACTATGAGCGTTTTTTTGGCACTCGGGACCGGAGCGTTCAGCTGCATAGAAATACACACAGCCGCGCGCTCTGGCGGCAGTGCCGGGTAATGATGCGTGAGACTCGCGCCAGTTTCTCGCATGGCACTCGCAAAATAGTACACAGAAATGTTATTATATAATATAGTTATACCTAATTATTGCCACTAGAGGGCGGAGTCGTACTGTGAGGTTCGTAGCGCGGCGCCCTAGATACGCTGATATGCAGACACTCATCTAGCAGAGATCGTTAGTTTTAGTAATCTGTAGATAAAATGTATTTTCTTCATCCGGCATTATATCAGCATCATAGCAGCACACTTCAGTATTGCATCAGTTCATATCAGCCCTGTCTGTAGCCTGGGATGGGGCCGAGTGTAGCACCCGTTACAGAACATGGCCAGTAACGCAGCTGTGTAGTTGAATATAGGAAGTGTCCTCTGTCCGTTCCTTCTCTAGATCAGTGGGGATCACACATATCAATCTCATACTGAATTAGCATGTTTAGGCTTATACAATATTTAATGACAAGGATATCCCTTTAAAAAGCTAAAGACTGGGCCATTTTCCCTTCTGACCTGTCATATTTGTGTGTAGTTTTTTTTTTTAGTGCATCTGGGTTATAAAGCTTTAACACTTATATCAGTTGAAAAAAAGACATGGCTCCAACAAGTTCAGCCTTTCTTAATCACTAGATTATTAAATACAATGCAATGTGTTATGAGAAAAGCATCCAGCCCTTTTATAAGTGTTAATATAGTATCCACCATTAGTACCTCCTGTGGTATCACTTTCCACAGACTGACCGCTAACTGTAAAGAATCCTTTCCTATTTAGATGCTTACTTGCTTCAAACACAAGTCCTCTTGATCAATTATGCTCATATTTTGACTATCATGCACCACTGCCAGAATGTACACATGTAGGGTTTGGCATATACCGTATTTTTCCGACTATAAGACGCATTTTTCCCCCAAAAAAATGTAAGGAAAATGGGGGGTGCGTCTTATAGTTGGAATGCAGGCTTACCGGCATTGTGGTGGCGGCGACAGAGGTGCGGGGATGATGTGGCGCGGTGAGCGGTATGGCGTGAGCAGGATCCCTTCCACATTTGCGGTGACGCCGCGGCCCGGTATTGAAGGAGAGCAGCAGAGCTGGGTGAGTTACGGCTTTTCCGATGGCGGCGGCCATCTTCCTGAGGCCGCGCGTGCGCAGATTGAGTTTTCTGCTTCCTGGGGCTTCAGGAAAATGGCCGTGGGAGGCCGCACGTGCGCAGATTGAGATCACTGTGGCCATTTTCCTGAAGCCGAGTTCGCAGATTGAGTTCTCGGCTTCAGGAAAATGGCCGCTGCGATCTCCATCTGCGCATTCGCGACCTCCCGCGGCCATTTTCCTGAAGCCCTGGGAAGCAGAGTACTGAATCTGCGCACTCGCGGCCTCAGGAAGATGGCCGCAGCCACCGGGAAAACCGTGACTCACCCAGCTCTGCTGCTCTCCTTCAATACCGGGCCACGGCGTCACCTCAAATGTGGAAGGGACCCTGGCCGCCACCACCTGAGGAAGTGACCGCACATCTGCCGCCGCCACAGCACTGCCGCAACATCCCCATGGACACCAGGCCATGGAATCGCACACCTAAGCAGGATGCCGTTCCGCCCACCGCACCTCAGCATCACCTCCCCTCTGCCACCACCATGCTTCCTGTGACCCTGCTCTGCCACTGCCTGCCCTCAGGTAAGAGATCTTAAATTCGGACAATAAGACGGACCACCATCTTATAAAAAAATCTTTTTTTCTGCAATTTTCACCCCAAATTTGGGGTGCGTCTTATGGTACGGTGCGTCTTATAGTACGGTGCGTCTTATAGTCCGAAAAATACGGTATATACATACAGCTCTGGCAAAAATTAAAAGACCACTGCAAAATGTTCAGCTTCTGAAATTTTTATCTTTATATGTATATTTTTGAGTCAAATGTAAATTGTTCGTTTATTCTATAAACTTCTGACAACATTTCTACAAATTTCCAAGCCATACATTTTGTATTTTTTTTCTGAAAAGGAGAAATGGTCAAAATTACAAAAATAACTAGTGCTTTCAGACCTCAAATATTGCAAAGAAAACAAGTTCATAATCATTTAGAAACAACAATACTAATGTTTTATCTCAGAAAGAGTTCAGAAATCAATATTTAGTGGAATAACTATGATTTCAGTCTTGGCATGCTTTCCACCAGTCTTTCACACTGCTCCTGGCGCAAAAATGGAATCAGGATGGCTTGTTGTGACTATCCATCATCCTCTTGATTACATTCCAGAGGTATTCAATGGGGTTCAGGTCTGGAGATTGGGCTCCCCATAACAGGGTGTTGATGTGGTGGTCTGGTCTCTTACTTTTAGCCAGAGCTAGAGCTAGATATATATATATATATATATATATATATATATATATATATATATATATATATATATATATCTCTCTCTATCTGTTGGGGAAGAAAATGTCAAAAGAGGCAAAATTTTTGAGGAACTTCTGTTGCACAAAAATTTTGAGACATTTCAAGCAGTTGTATACCTGATTTCTGTCAAAAACTTGTTTCATGAATCAGAGCAGCCTTAGGGGCAATTCATACTCGTCTTGATGAGGTAGCGTTTTGTAGTGGACGTCCTGATTCATTAACACCTTCACTACCTTGCAATTTTCCATTTTGAGTTCCCCTTCTTCCCAAAGCCATAACTTTTTTATTTTTCCGCACACATAGCCTTATGAGGGCTTGATTTTTGCGGGACGATGTTGCGAGACTAAGAGACAATGATGAGAGCTGCCTTCAGCAACCGACGCCTGGGATCAGCGCATATTGTACCACTTTTTCCCAGCTGCCTGTACATGTCACACTGATGACACACGGATGTGCGGCATGCATTTTGTCTGTGCTGCTAATAAAAAACTAACATTTCGGTGGGTGAAAAACCTGACATGTTTGCACTAATATTGAATACAATGGGTGTGCATATGTCCGTATCTGCTGCCCTTAAAAAAAGAACAGCATACAGACACAAAAAATGGACGTGTGAAGGATGCCCAACTCTATATTGTAAAATAAATGGTGTCATTCAAACCAACTTGCCCCATGAAAAATGGCAAAACAATACCTCATCTGTATATTGAAGCAATGGTCGGGGGACCACTACGGCGCAGGAAGACTACTGTACACAAGATGAGGTGCAAACAGCAAAGGGTAGATTTATTGGAAAACAAAGACAAAAAAGTTCGGGCGTAACAGCCCTAGCCAGCTCACCAAGTCCAGCCACAGGGGCACGGGACTTCGTCCAGACTCGACGTGAAGCAGCATTGAAGAAAGGGTAAATGTCCCAGCTCCTTAAATGAATTCTTTTATTATAGACAAATTTAAAATCACAAATGCGGCTAGATCCTCATAGTGTGGAGGTGTACATGTCCACCGAT
This sequence comes from Ranitomeya variabilis, assembly GCF_051348905.1. NCBI lineage: Eukaryota > Metazoa > Chordata > Amphibia > Anura > Dendrobatidae > Ranitomeya > Ranitomeya variabilis. The sequence continues at coordinate 955,146,476 of NC_135233.1, read as the reverse complement.
ATCCCAGCAACACATTTCGATCTACCAAGATCTTTTTCACAGCGGTGAGCCCACTTCAAAGCCGCGAGCGGAATCTTGATCCGCCTGTGCCCATTAACTAGTTAAATGCCACTGTCAAACTCTGACAGCGGCATTTAACAAGCGCTACCGGCCGCGCGGCAGGAATTACTCGCACCGCTGACACCCGTTACGTGATCAGGGGTCATCAGTGCATTTCCATCACAATCATAGGTCTCCTGTGGTCGCCACTCATAGCAATGCTGTAATTCTGCTACATAGAGGTGATCTGAGCATCGCTTCTATGTAGCAGAGGCGATCGAGTAGTGGATGCTTCTAGTGAAGCATGCCAAAATTAAAAAAAATATGTGTTTAAAAATATAAAAAAAAGAAAAAAAATGTAAAAGTTCAAATCATCCCCCTTTCGCCCCAATCAAAATAAAACCATAAAAAAAAATTTCAAACCTACACATATTTGGAATCGCCGTGTTCAGAATCGCCCGATCTACCAATAAAAAAAAAGGATTAACCTGATCGCTAAACGGCATACTGATAAAAAAAAAATCAAAACGCCAAAATTACGTTATTTTGGTCGCCGCGAGATTGCATTAAAATGCAATAACGGGTGATCAAAAGAACATACAGTATCTGCACAAACGTGATATTATTAAAAACATCAGCTCAGTACGCAAAAAATAAGCCCTCACCCAAACCCGATCACGAAAAATCGAGACTCTACGAGTATCGGAAAATTGCATAATTTTTTTAAAGGAATTTTTTTTACCACTTAGATAAAAGAGAACCTAGACATGTTTGGTTTCTATGAACTCGTAATGACCTGGAGAATCATAATGGCAGGTGAGGGAATGGCAGTATAATATACTTTATTCTTTAATATACTCAAGAATGGGGCCCCAGATGTCGCACAAGGGCCCCAGACATTGCACAGGGGCCGCAGACATTGCACATCACAGGGGCCCCAGACATCACATGGGGGCTCAAGACATTGCACAGGGGCCCCAAACATTGCACATTGCACAGGGGCCCCAGATATCACACAGGGGCCCCAGACATCGCACAGGGGCCCCAGACATCGCACAGGGGCCCCAGACATCGCACAGGATTGAGTGATATACTTAAGAACAAGGCCCCAGACATCGCACAGGGGGTCCCAAACAGCGCACAAGGGGTCCCAGGGAGCACACAGGGGGCAGAGACAGCACACAGGGACCCTGCGGGCTGTCTCTCCCCCCCTGCGTGCTGTCTCTGCCCCCCTGTGTGATACCTGGGGCCCCCTGTGTGATACCTGGGGCCCCCTGTGTGATACCTGGGGCCCCCTGTGTGATACCTGGGGCCCCCTGTGTGATACCTGGGGCCCCCTGTGTGATACCTGGGGCCCCCTGTGTGATACCTGGGGCCCCCTGTGTGATACCTGGGGCCCCCTGTGTGATACCTGGGGCCCCCTGTGTGATACCTGGGGCCCCCTGTGTGATACCTGGGGCCCCCTGTGTGATACCTGGGGCCACATTCGCTGTCTATGCCCCCCGTGTGCTGCCTAGGGCCCTGTTTGATGTCTCTATATCACTCAATGGTTCTCAAAAGCCTGAAAAATCTGATCTACAGCAGCTGGGGTATATTCTGACCCGGAGGGGTATAATCTGGCCTAGGCCAATTTATACCCCGGGGTATAGTTTAGTCTAGGCCATACTATACCTGGGTATATTCTGGCCCAGAGGGGTATAAACTGGCCTAGGACAATTTATACCCCGGGGTATAGTTTGGCCTAGGCCATAATATACCTGGGTATATTCTGGCCCAGAGGGGTATTGTGAGAATCAGACTGCACTCAGATGTCATCCGAGTGCAGTCCTATTGTGAGATCCTTTGGAATACCTGGGGTGGACCCGCAGATCCACGACAACAAACCTCCCAAGGGTGAGCTGACCAGGTAGACCACCACCTATACAGGGAGCGTTAGGGGCAGACCCAAGAGAGACTATTGCCGCAGAAGCTGGAACCCGGAGACAGGTAGTAGGAGGTACAAAACAGAGAAACTAGGCATAGAACGGACAGAGCGGGGTAAGAAGAAGTACAGTAAGGTAAGAGCTGGGTACAGGCGAGACCAAAGGAGAACTGCGAAGGGGAAGACACAAAGGAAGCAGGACATGACAGACACCAGACTAAGAGTACGGAGAGGACACTGGGAAGGCTGGACTGGATGAGGAGACAAGGAAGCCTGGGAGAGACAGAGAAGCTGAACTGAATGGACAGAGTGGAGACTCAAAACAGGCAGTGCAAAGACAAAGGTGGACCTGAGTCACAGAAGCACAAATGACAGACAGGCAAGGAGCAGAGGAAGGAATCACCTTATATACATGGAGTGCTGGAGGACTTCCGGGTCACGGTCCTCCAGGATCACAGAGAGGAGATACAGAGCGCCTGTAAATCAGAAAGAGGAAGTGCTGGAGTGGGCGGTGCACACGCGCACCCGACGAGAACCAGGGAGCGGAGAAGAATGAAGGAGAGGACGCGTGCCTGCAAGAGGAGCGTGCCGCAGCGGGTAAATATGAGCGGAAGGAGTGGCCGTGACTGGTATAAACTGGCCTAGAACAATTTATACCCCGGGGTACAGTTTGGTCTAGGCCATAATATACCTGGGTATATTCTGGCCCAGAGGGGTATAAACTGGCCTAGGACAATTTATACCCTGGGGTATAGTTTGGCCTAGGCCAGAATATACCCAGGGTATAATCTGGCCTAGACCAATTTAATCCCAGGTATATTCTGGGCTGGGGGTTAATCTGGCCTGTTACACCAGAACAATGTGTCGGCATTGGCGTAAGATTTTCCTGCTCTGCATTTGATAGTGAATGCTGCTGTTGCTTTAAATCATTTAGCTCCTCACACACCGCTGTAAGTCTCTTGGTGAGTTCTACAGCTAGCTCACGCAGGCCGGCTGCAGCATCACGGGCTTGAACTTGAGCGCAATTGGTAACAGTCTCTTTGAGGCCAGTTGGTGGCTTTATTTCAGGTCTAGGGAAAACACTCACTTGGTTCTTAGGCTGGTTACATAGGCTGCTGCAAGCGGGAACTTGGCTGGAACCATCTCCTTCAAGTCTTAAAATTAACTGTCTGGGTTCCATAGGGACAGTATTCTCAGTTGAGTCTTGATAGACTCTGTCCTTGCCCCCTCGACAATCTGGTTCTTAAGAGCTTGTTTCCACTTGCGAGAAACACGTCCGTGTCTCGCATGTGGAAACCAAGCTCTGGCGCCGGCACATTGGAGCGGAGCGTGCAGCTCCATGTGTTCCTATGCAGCCGCACGCTCCGCTCTGGAGTGCCGTCGCCACAGCTTGATTTCCACATGCGAGACCGGGACTTGTTTCTCGCAAGTGGAAACAAGCCCTTAGGGCGATATCTGCGTTCATTACTTCAAGAGGGTCCACCTGATGTATAGCATGCAGTGCTTCTTGCAAGCTGAGAACAAAATCTCTGAGTGACTCATCAAGTTGCTTTTTTTCTGACAAAGAACCACATTTTTAATTCTGGGACTGTTCTGGTATCAAAGGTGGCACTCAGCCTCTTAAACATTTGGTCAACAGTTCTTTTCTCAGTATGGGGCCAGGACTTCACCTCCCTTAGAGCTGCTCCACTCAATTGTCCAATTAATCATTCCAATTTCTGCACTTTTCTGTAGACACTGGACAAAGTTTAAGTATAGCTTGCATTTTTTCTCTGCTGTCTTTTAGTTCATGGGCATCCCCTTTATAGCTTGGGAGCTACGATGCTCCAAAATAATCCAAAAAAGAAAGATTGTGTCAGGGATTAAATATATTATTACAAGAATCATTTAAAAAGTAAAATTTTATTGTATGAATTCCTCTTACCTGAATGACCCCTGATGAAGCAGTGGTGAAACATGTGTCGTGTCTTGTGGTAAGTGAGCTGATCACTATCATGCAGTACTACCTTTTTTCCCTTGGGTATATGTAAATATTACTTTACTACTACCAATATTCCTTATAATATACCTTTGAGATATTTGTATGTTTAACTTTGTCAGCTAAATAATTCTGTTAAACGTTTCTTGTACATGTACATCTTTTCCTTTCTTTGGTTATTTAATTATTTTTGTGCCACATGGGGATGTGCTATACCTTTAGGTTAATTGAGATATATTGATAAATTCCAATCTAATACGTCATAAATAGAGGCATTGTGTGGGCCATGCTGGAAGCTTTGCTACTGCTGGGTAGGTCACACTTTTTATCCTCAGACATTTTGTACAATTTATTATAATCGGGTGTTGGTAAAGTTTGCTCATCCTCTTCCAGGGGTGCTGTCCCTTTTATTGCGGCTATGATCAGATTTTCTTCTGCTACAGGAATCACTGATGCTGCACTGTAATCTTGTAGCTGTAGATAATGGAGGCACTTTCTTTGTGAAGTACATGTTTTGCAAGCGGCTGTGTAGCAGACGGGATTGTTTCTTCTTTAGGCTGGAGTCACACACAATGTATAAAAAATCTGTCCGATTTTGTCTGCTGAGAATCGCACAAATGTTCTCTGTATGGTGATCCGTATCTCATCCGTGTGCAATGCCAGGAGGCGTTTTTTTCTCATCCATGTGTTGAGATTTTCTCACACGCTTGCAAAATGAGGAAATAATGGTTGAGCCTTTCCCGTCACCTGCCCAATGCCTGAGAATTTCTCACAAGTCTGTGTGTAATCCGTATTTTTCTCGCACCCATAAACTTGCATTGGCGTTTCTCAGCTGAGATACGCAGACAAACACAGCATGCTGCCATTTCACTCGCAAGCGTAATACGGCCGAGAAAAAAACGCATGATAGGAGCTGTTCCATAGATTAACATTGGTCAGAGTTCTATGCAATTTTTTATCGCATAGCACTCGGCCGTATTACAGACTAGTGTGACCCCGGCCTTAGAGTGCTGTGCTGCAATTTTCTGAGGCACGATGAAGAAGACGGGGCTTGCTTCTGGTGCTGCGCTTGTCCTCACTGGAGCCATTAAAACATTTACAGTCATCAAGCTAAGCAAACACAATGGGCTAGGGCTCCTTGTAAACCTTTAATTTAGATTTAACCATAGGATAAGCGAGTGGCTTAATTGGAAAACAAATAGATTATAAAAAAAAGATATTTTATTAATGACATAGTAAAAATACATAGTTAAAATTCAAGAAAGGTGCAAGAATGAAAGGAGGGACGTGGGACTCAAAAAATAATGATTGCTACATAGTAAAAAATATTCGTGTCATCACCTCCTGAAGAAGCTGAGCAAAATGTGTGCGTCAGGGCAGAGGGACGGGACTCACCCATGGCTTTGTATGCTACTTGGATCCAGGTAAAAACTTTGCGCCCTCTTTATATGGCCTGACCCCAATCATAGTTACATATGTTAGTGCAGCGCCCTAGAGTCCTGGTCGTTGCAGTAATGTCGTTCTTCCACCAGGGGGAGTGGTATTACGTCTGATGGCAATAAAGGAGATCTTCCTACCAGGTATCACAAACCATATACCACACTTCACACTCCAGTCCACAAGGGGGAGCCTTGCTCCTATCTACTAGGGCACTCCTCACAGAAGGGTAAAACTGGTGGGCTGGATAGAAAGTCAGAGAGAAGCTGGCTGGGCTTTGCCCAGGCAACACCTGTCAGGCAGACAGGGGGAAAGGAGGAACATCGGAGCTGCAGACATAGGGTCCCTGGCAGGGGTGGGATCCTGTCAGAGGCCTAGCAAGACAGAAAGCTACAGAGCTGCACCTGCCCCACGTGCAGCAGCATCCTAAGAAAGGACACGAAGAGAATTGTGTTGTAGATGGGTGAGACACGAAGTCATAGCACAAGGAGAAAACACCAGGAGGAGTTCTGCCCTGCAATAGGCTGCCTCCTTCTGAGGCGCGTAGCCGGTGGCCGGAACAGCGAGGGAGCAACCGTCTCCAAGCCTTGCTCCAGAGACTGGCAGGACAGTCAATTCCAAGTTGGCTGCCCGACCTTAATACCTAAGAAGACACGGTGGGAATTTGTGGGGGTCGGGGCGTCTCTAGGGTCCCTATAAACAAGCCTCAGGCCATCAGTCATACAGGTTTGTCCTATCCACACCATCTGGGGGACAGAGAGGAAGACATAACATCTAGAACATCTACAAGAGTTGTGAGGACCTTACCGAGTTGCTCAGCAGGGAGGTACTACAACACACAGGCGCTAGTAGGAAGGCTACTAATTTCCACCTGGATAAGGGGACTCTGGATTTGCCTTCAGACCGGCCGGACTCTGCCTACCCTGTGGTCTGTACCCTGGACAGTGGATGCTGAAGCCTCCAGTAAAGGTAAAGAGACTGCAACCTTGTGACCTCGTTATTCCCTGCGCCACACATCATCCACCATCACCACCTACACTTCTGGGAAGCCCTGGGGATACACTTCACCTGTGGGAAGGTATACCATCTAGCTGCCATAACATCACCCCAGCGGACCCCTAAGCAGCGTCTGTCACCCTGACCGAATACCACAGGTGGCGTCACGAACATTATCCCAAAACCATAAAAACTCTTTCCTTTATTGGACGTCCCTCAAAGGGCCACAGACTGGGTCGGGCCACCGTGACATCCCCGCAGAACACTGAAGGACCCGGTACCGAGTACCCCATTGCCCTTAACGTGGGGGCGATCCATTATAACTTGTGCACCACTGGGAGTTTTAAAACTGACATTTCTTCTGCTCAAATCTTTTTGATCAACATTCTAGAGGGGACTTATACAAAGCTCTTCACTGTTTCTCGTTTGCACAGGCTGAGATGCACACGTGTTCATTTAAATATGCCGTTATAGTAAGAGATATTGTACACCACATTGGTGCATCTCAGCCCTTGCTGTTGATCACTACAGCTGTAAGAGTCACTGCTATTTTCTTCTGACTTTCTAGTATTTACCCTTACATACAAACCATTACATGAATTTTGTCAGTATCTTTGATTGCACTTATCCAGGTTTACTACTGGCAATATATAATTTTGCACTAAGCACGTTAATATTCCATTTTGCACTGCTATTGTTAAATTTCTTGTCATGTATTTTGGTTACTGAACCCTTGTCCCATAACTTTGAAGCATTATATTGAGCTTTTTCATTTTGGACACAAATATTTTTTACTATGTAGCAATCATTATTTTTTGAGTCCCATGTCCCTCCTTTCATTCTTGCACCTTTCTTGAATTTTAACTATGTATTTTTACTATGTGATTAATACAATTACATTTTTTTATAATCTATTTGTTTTCTAATTAAGCCACTCCCATATCCTATGGTTAAATCTGTACCTAGAATAATGTTCGTGGACGCAAGAAATTGTAATGCTCTACTATGCCATAGGTACGCACCATGTGGTGTGCGGAGGGTACCGATTTGCTATGGCAGGGACAAAAATAAAAGAAAACGCAGTTTGTGATACCAGGGTGCACTTAATTAACCTTTGTTTCTCGGTAGTGTGATGTAATGTGGTGCCCTCCAAATAGTCCAGAAAACAGGGAGGCCAGAGAGGCTATTGATAAACTCTAGGTACATCCAGATAAACCATAAACCATGGTTTAACAGAGATTCAATTCCAATGCAGCAATCGCAGTTACTTTCCAGTATAGTCATATACTGGTGAAGTGATTCCTGGGGCTGCTTATATACACAGTGTTGATCACAAAACTGTCTAAAGCTGAGGCTGTGGTTTCTCTTTTACATGACTTCTGCTCTTATCCTTCCTGCACCTTCAGTTTTTCTGTGCAACTCACTGGTACCCACAAAATGTCTCCTTCTTTCTCAGTGCTAAGCCCAGAACCCTGGTCATGTGGTCTAACCATGTGACCTTATGGCTATATAATATATGGAAATCAGGACCACTTTGCTAACTCTTTATAATCTCCGGATAGCAGGACACAATACGTCTCTAAGGTACATTATCTGCAAAGGTAATGTGAACATTGTGCAAACCAAATGAGGTAGCTGCTACCTCTGCTACATCTTAAAGGCACATACACTTAAATCTTGGGGAATTGCACTAGTACATGTTTGTTATTAGAATGTAAGCCTGCAAGTTGTAGATTATATGCCCACAAGGGCAGGATCTTATAGCCTCTGTACCAGTCTACCATTGTTAGGTGTTTACTGTAAGTGATATCAGTATTTTGTATGTAACCCCTTCTCATGTACAGCACCATGGAATCAATGGTGCTATATAAATAAATAATAATAATACTTGTACTTCCACAACATGCAATGTTGCAATGCTATCAGTGGCTTTGCTGCAATATGTGACTCTCCAGTGGATTTCATCCTACAATTCCCAGCATGACTCAATAATATATCTTGATTCCCTATTTCTTTTCCTCTGTGCACTGATTTAATTCCATTTATTGTGCATGTCTGCAATGTTGCTTTTGGCCACTAGATGCCACTGCAGGGCAAAAGATAAAAGTTGCAATGCTGACCTACAGGAAGTGTTTCATTGTGTGGCCTGGACCACATGGAGAGACTGGGAGGTCTGTGAATTTGGGGGTACAGACTGTAGGCCCTAAAGATTCCAGCTAAACTGCACAGCCAAAAAGTGATGATGGAGCTACAGTAGTAGAGGCAGCTTGCCTGGATGGGTGCAGATTTTGTAGACAAATGTGTTACCAGGTACCAGCACCCTGAGGTACCGCAACTCTGCAGAATAGAAGAGCTGCAGTGATTAGTAAGGGCATCTGGTGTATAAGGGTGCCGAATACAAGCAGAGGTGAAAATTACAGGACTCGCAAAGAGACTTGTGTTCAGAGAAGATGCATTACAGTTCAGTTCCAGCAACCTTAAAGGGGTAGACCACTACTTGGACAACCCCTAAGGAGTTTTCCCACGAACAAAGTTCATCTTAATATTTTATTCAATAGATCTTGGAATAATAATAATTTCCATAATTGGATGCGTTTAAAAAAAAAATGTGCTGAGATAATCTTATAAATGTACCCCTGCTATGTACTGTGTAATGGCTGTGTCTGACTGTGCAGGGACATGAGCTGATCATACCACAGCTCCTGGGCGGCGGGGGAAGCAAAAGAGTACACAGACAGGACAGCATGGGATCACAGATGATTCTTTCTCTGAGGTATAACAATACTTAAAAATGTTTACCCTACAGAATCAGCTGTGATCCCATGCTGTCCTGTCTGTATACTCTTTTTCTCTCCCCCCTGCCCAGGAGCTGTGGCATGATCAGCCCATGTTCCTTCCCAGTCAGACACACCCATTACACAGTACACAGCAGGGGCACATTTATAACATTATCTCAGCACAGGAACATTTTTTTAAAAGACATCCAATTGTGGAAATTATTTTTATTCAAAGATCTATTGATTAAAATGAACTTTGTCCATGGGAAAACCCCTTTAAATACTATATTCCCCAGTGTAAAGTATACCTAACAGATACTTACCTCCTGTTCCAGTGAGGTCAGCGCTGGGTCTCCCCGGGCTCATGTGATATTGGTATGCCACATAAGCGCGGTAGGCAACCAGTGGTCACTAATAAGCTTCTTTGTTCACACTCCCATTGGACAAATCTCAGAGGTCTTAAGGTAGTGTCAGAACTGCAGCAGATTAGTACCGCTGATTGGCTGCAGTGCTCACATGACATAAAAATGTCACACAAGCCTTGGGAGACCTGGTGCCGATGACGCGCCCACAGGGCAGTGGGGTATTCGGTATCGGGTACGGTCGCAAAGAGGGATGTCACAGTGACTGCGACCCGGTCCATGGCCCTGGGCATCAACGTTAAAGGGGGTTAAATGTTCAAGGTTTGTGGAGTTCGGTCAATAGGGGGACCGACGCTGCATTAGAGGTGACCCCTGGGGGATGTTGCGGCGGCCCAGATGTTACACTTCCCACAGGTGAGCGGGGTCCCCAGGGGTCCTATGGTGTGTGGCGTAGATGGTAAGGCCGGTGAATAAATGGAGGAGACAGGTTGTAAGTCTTTACCTAGTTTACTGCAGGTTGCTGGCCACAGTCCAGGGTGCCAGGCACGGAGGATGGTGGTCCGGCCGGCTCAGAGGCAAGTGAGAGTCCTCCAGTACCAGGAGAGGTCCATGAGCCTTTCCAACTAGCGCCTTTCAAGGTGAGGTCCTTGCTGCCTGAAGCTTCCTACAGAGTCCTCCAGTTTCCCCCTGTCCTGGGACAGGTACCTGCACGACGGACAACTTGAGCCGCTTTACAGGGACTCTAACATGCCCCGGGCTCCTTAGCTGCTGCTGCTGCATCTCAGGCGTGGTGCTGGCAGGTAACGTGTAGTGTCGTGCCCTCCGGTTCTGCTCTGTGTCCTAGAGTCACACAAAAGCCTCAGGCTCCCAGTTCCCAGCTACTGTGCTTCAGCTCTGAGGGTGCCCTGCCACAGTTCCCCTCTGAGCTCTGTTCCTCTCCTGTGCTCCTTCCCTTCTGGCTACTCCACATCCAACCCCTCAGGTCTCCCTCCTTCCAGAGGCTGGAGCTCCCTCATGGCTTCCAGGCCTCTCTCTCTGCTCTGCATCTCTCCTAGACGTCTGCTCTGCTTGGTCTCCCAGGACCAACTCCCTGACTCCTCCTCCAGGTCAGGATCTTTATACAATAAAGTTTAGTCAAGCCGCACCCAATACTGACGTTGTCTCCACGGACATCAGGGCGCACGTCCACACCAGGGGGTCCGTCCCAGTAGAAGAGATCCACAATACAAGTTGAGAAAGGACAGCGCCACATCAGGAAGTGATAGACAGCAATATACTTTATTCTGCCTCCTGCGGCAACGTTTCGGTCCGAGGACCTTTTTCAAGCACGTGCTTGAAAAAGGTCCTCGGACCGAAACGTTGCCGCAGGAGGCAGAATAAAGTATATTGCTGTCTATCACTTCCTGATGTGGCGCTGTCCTTTCTCAACTTGTATTGAGGATCTTTATACAGTGAAGCTCCCCTGAATCCAGGTATTGAGCTCCCCCTCCTGGTCTGGATTCAGAATGTGTTGCATGTGTGTGCCTTACCTGGTGAAGAGAACTCCTTTGCCTCTGAGCATGACATTACCTTCCCCGAAGGAAAAGCAACATCACTGCAGCAACTGATAACCTGGGGTGCTGCACCGACATCGCTAGAATGAGAGGTGAGTAGAAGTTATTTTTATTTTACACAGAGAAATATAACATTTAACAAGGGATGTCCGAGTACTGGAAAGCCACTGTAAAGAGACTGGAGAAGTTGTTCCAGCATAGCTCAGACATAAGGGATGCTCTCGGCTGTTATTGAGTATCCATTGATAAGGTACACCATAGACCGTGACTGCAACTGTTTTAGAAGTGTGTGCCAAATTCCTTCAGTAAAGAAATCATGAACCACACCGTGTGTCTGAGCCATTTGTCGCCAGCCCACCAGTCGCAGCTGTTGTAGGAGAACTGAATAACGCTGTATTCTGGCCACTGCTGCAGTTTTCAGGCTGGATGAGAGAGACAGAAGTGGACTGGAGCGGTCGCCTTAGTAACAGGTCCACACAGCAACGAGAGAGCGCTGCACCTATCGATCACCTGACATAACTCTAACAACCTGTGATCCTCAGGTCACATGGTTGCCTAACATAGAGGCACAACTCTCAGCTTGTCATCCCACAGTCCCATGATGAGACTTGTAGTCCACCCACTAACACAGTCCTTTCTGCAATCTCATCATTTGTATAATCATAATATCTGAGAGGAACAGGGATGCCTCTGTATCACGTTTCCTGCAACAACCATTTAATTGTCACCGCAGCAGATACCGTGGTCATGAGAAAATATGAAGATAACAGATAACAGGCACCTTAATATAGAATGGGATATAGTTTCTAAGTACAATTTATGTATAAGGGTCCATAATAAATAGTTCATTACATCCAGCTATTTGCATGATATCCTCTATGTATACTTTTGTACATCTGCTCAGCTTAGTACATAATATCCCACTCCTCTGTCCTCCATGGCTGCTGCTACCATACTAGGTCTCCTACTGCATGCACGAAAGCTGGCAGTGGCCATGGCACACAGAGAAGTGGCAGTGGCCATGGCACACAGAGAGGTGGCAGTGGACATGGCACACAGAGAGGTGACAGTGGTCATGACACACAGAGAAGTGGCAGTGGCCATGAAACACAGAGATGGTAGTGGCCATGAAACACAGAGAGGTGGAAGTAGCCATAGTACATAGAAAGGTAATAGTGGCCATGGCACAAAGAGAGGTGGTAGTGGCCAAGGCACACAAAGAGGTGGCAGTGGCCATGGCACACTGAGAAGTGGCAGTGAACATGGCACACAGAGAAGTGGCAGTAGCCATGGCACACAGAGAGGTGGCAGTGGCCATGGCACACAGGGAAGTGGCAGTGCACATGGCACACTGAGAGCTGACAGTGGTCATGACACACAGAGAAGTGGCAGTGGCCATGAAACACAGAGATGGTAGTGGCCATGAAACACAGAGAGGTGGAAGTAGGCATAGTACATAGAAAGGTAATAGTGGCCATGGCACAAAGAGAGGTGGTAGTGGCCAAGGCACACAAAGAGGTGGCAGTGGCCATGGCACACTGAGAAGTGGCAGTGAACATGGCACACAGAGAAGTGGCAGTAGCCATGGCACACAGAGGTGGCAGTGGCCATGGCACACAGGGAAGTGGCAGTGCACATGGCACACTGAGAGCTGACAGTGGTCATGACACACAGAGAAGTGGCAGTGGCCATGAAACACAGAGATGGTAGTGGCCATGAAACACAGAGAGGTGGAAGTAGCCATAGTACATAGAAAGGTGATAGTGGCCATGGCACAAAGAGAGGTGGCAATGGCACACAGAGAGGTGGCAGTGGTCATGGCACACAGAGAGGTAGCAGTGACCATTACACATAGAGAGGTGGCAGTGACCATGGGACACAGAGGTGGCAGTGGCCATGGGACACACAGAGGTGGCAGTGGCCATGGCACACAAAGAGGTGGCAGTGGCCATGGCATACACAGAGGTGGCAGTGGCCATGTTACACAGAGAGGTGGCAGTGGCCCTGGCACACAGAGAGGTGACAGTTGCCATGGCACACAGAGAAGTGGCAGTGGCCATGACACGAGAGAGGTGGCAGTCACCATGGGAAACACAGAGGTGGCAGTGGCCATGGCACACAGAGGCGATAGTGGCCATGGTACACAGAGAGGTGATAGTGGCCATGGCACACAGAGAGGTGGCAGTGACCATGGCACACACAGAGGTGGCTATGGCACACAGAGGTGGCAGTTGCCATGGCACACAGAGAAGTGTCAGTGGTCATGACACACAGAAAGGTGACAGTGGCCATGGCACACAGAGAGGTGGAAGTGGCCATGGCACACAGAGAAGTGGAAGTGGTCTTGGCACAGAGAGGTGGCAGTGGCCATGGCACACAGAAAGGTGACAGTGGCCATGGCACACAGAAAGGTGGAAGTGGCCATGGCACACATTCAGCTTGAAGTGGCCATGGCACACAGAAAGGTGGAAGTGGCCATGGCACATATTCAGCTTGAAGTGGCCATGGCACACAGAAAGGTGGAAGTGGCCATGGCACACAGAGGTGGCAGCGGCCATGGCACACAGAGAGGTGGAAGTGGCCATGGCACACATTCAGCTTGAAGTGGCCATGGCACACAGAGAGGTAGAAGTGGCCATAGCACACAGAGAGGTGGCAGTGGCCATGGCACACCGAGTGGTGGCAGTTGCCATGGCAAACAGAAGTGGCAGTGGCCATGACACAAAGGTCGGTAGCAGTGGCCATGGGACACAGAGCGGTGACAGTGGCCATGACCCACAGAGAGGTGACAGTGGCCATGGCACACACAGAGGTGGCAGTGGCCATGGCACACAGAGATGTGGCAGTGGTCATGGCACACACAGAGGTGACAGTGGCCGGCACACAGAGAGGTGGAAGTGGCCATGGCACACAGAGAGGTGGAAGTGGTCATGGCAGATAGAAAGGTGACAGTGGCCATGGCACACAGAGAGGTGAAAGTGGCCATGAGACACAGAGTGGTGGAAGTGGCCATGGCACACACAGAGGTGGCAGTGGCCAGCACACAGAGAGGTGGAAGTGACCATGGCACACAGAGAAGTGGAAGTGGTCATGGCACAGAGAGGTGGCAGTGGCCATGGCACACAGAAAGGTGACAGTGGCCATGGCACACAGAAAGGTGGAAGTGGCCATGGTACGCAGAGTGGTGGCAGTGACCATGGCACACAGAAAGGTGACTGGCCATGGCACACAGAGAGGTGAAAGTGGCCATGAGACACATAGAGGTGAAAGTGGCCATGAGACACAGAGTGGTGGAAGTGGCCATGGCACACACAGAGGTGACAGTAGCCGGCACACAGAGAGGTGGAAGTGGTCATGGCACACAGAAAGGTGGCAGTGGCCATGGCACATGGAGCATTGGGCACTGTGTGCTAAATACAGCAGCTTTGCCGCAGATCTTGTTTCTACCACTGCTTAGCTCCAGCCTGAAGTAACTTTCCCTTTTGCTCAGGCAGGTGCCAAATATAATTTTAAAAAGTCTACTAATTTATGTGCTTTCCCTAAAGACTGCGACCCTAACCAGGTAATGGCATTTATAGACCTGTTTAATGCCCAGTTAGGGCTACAGGTACATGACAGAGACACAGACCTTTATTTTTTTAATTTTAAAAACATTGTCCCAATAAATATTCAGATTCCGATGGACCCATTGGATATACACCATGTTCCAAATTATGCAAATGATATTTTTCTCGGATTTTCCTAAATGGTCGGTGCAAATAATAATAATCTTTATTTTTACATAGCGCTAACATATTCCGCAGCGCTTTACAGGTTGCACACATTATCTGAAAGTCAGTCTAATAAAAGTCATGACCCGTTAGAGTATACATCGCATTTTAATGAAGAAACCTCCCAATGATAACAGTATAATCTCCAAAATGAATAAAAACTCAAAATGCACTGTTCCAAATTATTAGGTACAGTAGAATTTCTAAACATTTGATATGTTTTAAAGAAATGAAAATGCTCATTTGTGGAATTTGCAGCATTAGGAGGTCACATTCACTGAACAAAAAAGCTATTTAACTCCAAAACATCCTAACAGGCCAAGTTACATGTTAACATAGGACCCTTCTTTGATGTCACCTTCACAATTCTTGCATCCATTGAACTTGTGAGTTTTTGGAGAGTTTCTGCTTGTATTTCTTTGCATGAAGTCAGAATAGCCTCCCAGAGCTGCTGTTTAGATGTAAACTGCCTCCCACCCTCATAGATCTTTTGCTTTATGATACTCCAAAGGTTCTCTATAGGTTGAGGTCAGGGGAAGATGGTGGCCACACCATGAGTTTATCTCCTTTTTATGCCCATAGCAGCCAATGACTCAGAGGTTTTCTTTGCAGCATGAGATGGTGCATTGTCATGCATGAAGATGATTTTGCTCCTGAAGGCACGTTTCTGCTTTTTATGCCATGGAAGAAAGTTGTCAGTCAGAAACTCTATATACTTTGCAGAGGTCATTTTCACATCTCTAGGAACCTTAAAGGACCCTACCCAGGGCCGGCTCCAGGTTTTTGAGGGCCCCGGGAGAAAGAGTCTCAGTGCCCCCCCCCTTTAACACATACCACGATTCATGATGCCCAGATACAGCAGAGAAATATAGGTATAGTACAATGCCAGATTTCACTTCTTACATGAGTGAAAGCTATTGTAAATTCTGCAGTGTATATATACAGGGGAGAGGTACTGTACAGTGTATATATACAGGGGAGAGGTACTGTGCAGTGTATATATATAGAGGGGAGTGGTACTGTGCAGTGTATATATACAGGGCAGAGGTGCTGTGCGGTGTATATATACAGGGGAGAGGTACTGTGCAGTGTATATATACAGGGAAGAGGTGCTGTGCGGTGTATATATACAGGGGAGAGGTACTGTGCAGTGTATATATAGAGGGGAGTGGTACTGTGCAGTGTATATATACAGGGGAGAGGTGCTGTGCAGTGTATATATAGAGGGGAGTGGTACTGTGCAGTGTATATATACAGGGGAGAGGTACTGTGCGGTGTATATATACAGGGGAGAGGTACTGTGCGGTGTATATATACAGGAGAGAGGTACTGTGCGGTGTATATATACAGGACAGGAGGAGTGATACTGTGCAGTGTATATACAGGAGGAGTGGTACTGTGCAGTGTATATATACAGGGGAGAGGTACTGCGCGGTGTATATATACAGGGGAGAGGTACTGTGCGGTGTATATATACAGGGGAGAGGTACTGTGCGGTGTATATATACAGGGGAGAGGTACTGTGCGGTGTATATATACAGGGAAGAGGTACTGTGCGGTGTATATATACAGGGGAGAGGTACTGTGCGGTGTATATATACAGGGGAGGGGTACTGTGCGGTGTATATATACAAGGGAGAGGTACTGTGCGGTGTATATATACAGGGAAGAGTGTCATGGTTCCCAATGGCAGGGACTCAGGCAAAAACGGACTAGCTCTAGGAATGATGGAATCTCAGATGACCGCGACGCTGAACCTAACACGCAACTAATAGTAGCCAGGGGGTGTGCCTACGTTTTATCCCTAGACACCTCGCACCAGCCGGAGATCTAGCTGCCCCTAGTAGAGGAATACACAGACCTGGCTTGCCTCCAGGGAAACCCCAAAAGTGATAGTAGCCCCCCACATATAATAACGGTTAGGTAAGAGGAAAACACGTACGCAGTATGAATATAGATTCAGCAAAGAGAGGCCCTCTGACTAGATAGCAGAAAATACGAAAGAGGACTTCGCGGTCACCTCAAAACCCTAAACAGCCATCCTGAAATTACCTTAACTCCGTTATCAACTCATGACACCGGAGTAGTAATTTCAGATCACTAGAGCTTCCAGCAGCAAGAGAAATATAAATGCATGCTGGACAAACAAACACAAAAAATGCCAAAGATCCAACTTAGCTGAATTGCAGACTTGGAGCAGGTAGCAAGCAACAGAGGTGCTCTGGTAACATTGATTGCCGGCACTAGAATGACTAAGAAGCCAGACTAAATAGGAAACTCCCAGTTTCCTGAAGGAAACAGGTGCAAGACAAAAGTCAGCCAGTACCACCAGTAACCACCAGAGGGAGCCCAAAAACAGAATTCACAACAGTACCCCCCCCTTAAGGAGGGGGCACCGAACCCTCATGAGAACCACCAGGGCGATCTGGATGCGCCCTATGAAAGGCGCGAACCAAATCAGAGGCATGAACATCGGAGGCAGTCACCCAAGAATTATCCTCCTGACCGTATACCTTCCATTTAACCAAATATTGAAGTCTCCGTCTGGAAACGCGAGAGTCCAAAATCTTCTCCACAACATACTCCAACTCACCCTCCACCAGCACAGGAGCAGGAGGCTCAACAGAAGGAACAACCGGTACCTCGTACCTCCGCAACAACGACCGATGGAAGACATTATGAATGGTGAAAGATGCTGGTAGGTCCAAACGAAAAGATACAGGATTAAGAATCTCCAAAATCTTATAAGGACCTATGAACCGAGGTTTAAACTTAGGAGAAGAGACCTTCATAGGGACAAAACGAGAAGATAACCACACCAAGTCCCCAACGCGGAGATGATGACCCACACGACGATGCCGATTAGCAAACTGCTGAGTCTTCTCCTGAGACAACTTCAAATTGTCCACCACATGACTCCAAATCCGGTGCAGTCTATCCACCACCGTGTCCACTCCAGGGCAATCCGAAGATTCCACCTGGCCAGATGAAAAACGAGGGTGAAACCCTGAATTGCAAAAGAATGGAGAAACCAGAGTGGCAGAACTGGCCCGATTATTGAGGGCAAACTCTGCCAACGGCAAAAAGGCGACCCAATCATCCTGATCAGCCGACACAAAACACCTCAAATAAGTCTCCAAGGTCTGATTAGTTCGCTCCGTCTGGCCATTAGTCTGAGGATGGAATGCAGACGAAAAAGACAAATCAATGCCCATCCTGGCACAGAACGCTCGCCAGAACCTAGACACAAATTGAGACCCCCTGTCAGAAACGATGTTTTCCGGGATACCATGTAAACGAACCACATTCTGAAAAAACAAAGGAACCAACTCAGATGAAGAAGGCAATTTAGGCAAGGGTACCAAATGAACCATCTTAGAAAAACGGTCACACACCACCCAAATGACGGACATTTTCTGAGAAACCGGGAGGTCCGAGATAAAGTCCATAGAGATGTGCGTCCACGGCCTCTTCGGAATAGGCAAGGACAACAACAATCCACTAGCCCGAGAACAGCAAGGCTTGGCCCGAGCACAAACATCACAAGACTGCACAAAGGCACGCCGATCCCGAGACAGGGAAGGCCACCAGAAGGACCTGGCCACCAAATCTCTGGTACCAAAAATTCCAGGGTGATCTGCCAACAGAAGAATGAACCTCCGAGATGACTCTACTGGTCCACTCATCTGGAACAAACAGTCTCCCAGGCGGACAACGATCAGGCCTATCAGTCTGAAACTCCTGCAAAGCACGTCGCAAGTCTGGGGAGACAGCCGACAAAATCACCCCATCCTTAAGGATACCCGTAGGCTCAGAATCACCAGAGGAGTCAGGCTCAAAACTCCTAGAAAGGGCATCTGCCTTCACATTTTTTGAACCCGGCAAGTATGAAACCACAAAATTAAACCGGGAGAAAAACAACGACCAGCGCGCCTGTCTAGGATTCAGACGCCTGGCAGACTCAAGGTAAATCAGATTCTTGTGATCAGTCAAGACCACCACCTGATGTCTAGCACCCTCAAGCCAATGACGCCACTCCTCAAATGCCCACTTCATAGCCAAGAGCTCCCGATTACCGACATCATAATTTCGCTCAGCGGGCGAAAACTTTCGAGAGAAGAATGCACATGGTCTCATCACTGAGCAATCGGGACTTCTCTGCGACAAAACCGCCCCCGCTCCAATCTCGGAAGCATCAACCTCGACCTGAAAAGGGAGCGAAACATCAGGCTGGCGCAACACAGGGGCGGAAGAAAAGCGGCGCTTAAGCTCCCGAAAGGCCTCCACAGCCGCAGAGGACCAATTGGCAACATCAGCACCCTTCTTAGTCAAATCAGTCAGAGGTTTAGCAACACTTGAAAACCCAGTTATAAATCGACGATAGAAATTAGCAAAGCCCAAGAACTTCTGAAGGCTCTTCAAAGAAGTAGGCTGCGTCCAATCACAAATAGCCCGAACCTTGACAGGATCCATCTCAACAGAAGAAGGGGAAAAAATATACCCCAAAAAGGAGATCTTCTGAACCCCAAAAATACACTTTGAACCCTTTACAAACAAAGAATTGGCCCGCAAAACCTGAAAAACCTTCCTAACCTGTTGAACATGCGACTCCCAGTCATCCGAAAAAATCAAAATATCATCCAAATACACAATCATAAATTTATCCAGGTATTTACGGAAAATATCGTGCATAAAGGACTGAAAGACTGAAGGAGCATTAGAAAGACCAAAAGGCATTACCAAATACTCAAAATGGCCCTCGGGCGTATTAAATGCAGTTTTCCACTCATCTCCCTGCTTAATCCGCACCAAATTATACGCACCCCGAAGATCAATCTTAGAGAAGCACCTTGCCCCTTTAATACGAGCAAATAAATCAGTCAACAGTGGCAAAGGATACTGGTATTTGACTGTAATCTTATTCAACAGGCGATAATCAATACAGGGCCTCAGGGAGCCATCTTTTTTACCCACGAAAAAAAAACCTGCTCCTAAAGGGGATGAGGATGGACGGATATGTCCCTTTTCCAAGGACTCCTTAATATACTCTCGCATAGCAGCATGCTCAGGCACAGACAGATTGAACAAACGACCCTTGGGAAACTTGCTGCCAGGAATCAAGTCTATAGCACAATCACAATCCCTGTGAGGGGGAAGAGAACTAAGTTTAGGCTCCTCAAAAACATCACAATAGTCAGGCAAAAATGCCGGAATTTCAGAGGGAGTAGATGAAGCAATGGAAACCAAAGGTACTTCCCCATGAGCCCCCTGACATCCCCAGCTTAACACAGACATTGTTTTCCAGTCAAGGACTGGATTATGAGTTTGCAACCATGGCAATCCAAGCACTAAGACATCATGCAAGTTATGCAACACAAGGAAGCGAATCACCTCCCGATGGTCAGGAGTCATACACATAGTCACTTGTGTCCAGTATTGTGGTTTATTCCTAGCCAATGGTGTGGAGTCGATACCCTTCAGAGGGATAGGAACTTCCAAAGGCTCTAGGCCAAACCCACAGCGTCTGGCAAAGGACAAATCCATAAGACTCAAGGAAGCGCCAGAATCCACATAGGCATCCACAGTAATAGATGATAATGAACAGATCAAAGTTACAGACAAAATAAACTTAGACTGTAAAGTGCCAATTGCAAAAGACTTATCAACCTTTTTTGTGCGTTTAGAGCATGCTGATATAACATGAGCAGAATCACCACAGTAGAAGCACAACCCATTTTTACGCCTATAATTCTGCCGTTCACTTCTGGACAGAATTCTATCACATTGCATAATCTCCGGTGTCTGCTCAGAAGACACCGCCAAATGGTGCACAGGTTTGCGCTCCCGTAAACGCCGATCAATCTGAATAGCCATAGTCATGGATTCATTCAGACCTGTGGGCGTAGGAAACCCCACCATGACATCTTTAACGGCGTCAGAGAGACCTTCTCTGAAAGTCGCCGCCAGGGCGCACTCATTCCACTGAGTAAGCACAGACCATTTTCGAAATTTTTGACAATATATTTCAGCTTCATCATGCCCTTGAGAAAGGGCTATCAAGGCCTTTTCAGCCTGAATCTCCAAATTAGGTTCCTCATAGAGCAACCCCAGTGCCAGAAAAAATGCATCCACATTGAGCAGCGCAGGATCCCCTGGTGCCAATGCAAATGCCCAATTCTGGGGGTCACCCCGCAACAAGGAAATCACAATTTTAACCTGCTGAGCGGAGTCTCCAGCGGAGCGAGATCTCAGAGAAAGATACAATTTACAATTGTGCTTAAAATTCAAAAAACGAGATCTATCTCCAGAAAAGAACTCAGGTATAGGAATCTTGGGTTCTGACATAGGAGCATGTATAACATAGTCTTGGATATTTTGAACCTTAGAAGCAAGAGTATTCAGGTTTGTAGCTAAACTCTGGATATCCATTTCTTAACAGCTGAGATCTGAGCCATTCAGGGGTTAAGAGGAGAGAAAAAAGCAGCAGATTGCAATTATGGCTAGACAGAACTTCTGAGTAAAAAAAAAAAAAAGTGTCAGAAACTTCTTTTTTCTCTCTTTCTTCAGCCAATACCTTTAATACATTCGGGCCGGCAATACTGTCATGGTTCCCAATGGCAGGGACTCAGGCAAAAACGGACTAGCTCTAGGAATGATGGAATCTCAGATGACCGCGACGCTGAACCTAACACGCAACTAATAGTAGCCAGGGGGTGTGCCTACGTTTTATCCCTAGACACCTCGCACCAGCCGGAGATCTAGCTGCCCCTAGTAGAGGAATACACAGACCTGGCTTGCCTCCAGGGAAACCCCAAAAGTGATAGTAGCCCCCCACATATAATAACGGTTAGGTAAGAGGAAAACACATACGCAGTATGAATATAGATTCAGCAAAGAGAGGCCCTCTGACTAGATAGCAGAAAATACGAAAGAGGACTTCGCGGTCACCTCAAAACCCTAAACAGCCATCCTGAAATTACCTTAACTCCGTTATCAACTCATGACACCGGAGTAGTAATTTCAGATCACTAGAGCTTCCAGCAGCAAGAGAAATATAAATGCATGCTGGACAAACAAACACAAAAAATGCCAAAGATCCAACTTAGCTGAATTGCAGACTTGGAGCAGGTAGCAAGCAACAGAGGTGCTCTGGTAACATTGATTGCCGGCACTAGAATGACTGAGAAGCCAGACTAAATAGGAAACTCCCAGTTTCCTGAAGGAAACAGGTGCAAGACAAAAGTCAGCCAGTACCACCAGTAACCACCAGAGGGAGCCCAAAAACAGAATTCACAACAGAAGACAACAGAAGAGGTACTGTGCGGTGTATATATACAGGGGAGAGGTACTGTGCGGTGTATATATACAGGGGAGAGGTACTGTGCGGTGTATATATACAGGGGAGAGGTACTGTGCGGTGTATATATTCAGGGGAGAGGTACTGTGCGGTGTATATATACAGGGGAGAGGTACTGTGCGGTGTATATATACAGGGGAGAGGTACTGTGCGGTGTATATATACAGGGGAGAGGTACTGTGCGGTGTATATATACAGGGGAGTGGTACTGTGCGGTGTATATATACAGGGGAGAGGTACTGTGCGGTGTATATATACAGGGGAGAAGTACTGTGCGGTGTATATATACAGGGGAGAGGTACTGTGTGGTGTATATATACAGGGGAGTCGTACTGTGCAGTGTATATACTTCAACAGCCGCCCAGCCCAGGCCCCCAGCACCTGTCCTGTATATATATTATATACACTGTATCTATACAGGCTGTGCTGGGGGCCTGGGCTGGGCGGCTGCTGTAGTATATATATATATATATATATATATATATATATATATATATATATATATATATATATATATATATATATATATATATATATATATATATATATATATATATGTCAGCTGCAGCCGCCCAGCC
Source organism: Ranitomeya variabilis (assembly GCF_051348905.1). Lineage (NCBI taxonomy): Eukaryota > Metazoa > Chordata > Amphibia > Anura > Dendrobatidae > Ranitomeya > Ranitomeya variabilis. The sequence goes on along the minus strand of NC_135233.1, from coordinate 955,123,708 downwards.
CATGGCCGCCCCAGGTCACCCAGACTGTCAGAATATACAGCGATAGCATGGCACTCACTCAGGCGCCGGTAGGAGCTCCTCCGGAATCAATCTGCCTGTGCCTAAGTTCAGCACTGCACGCAGCCAGGAGAGCAGAGCAGAAGAATGTGCTCTCTCCGCCCACAATGTCACGCTGGCTGTGTTCTTAACCCCTATGTGCCTGGCCCTGCACTGACTGAGAAGATGCTTGTGCCAGCGCAAATTGAAAGGGTAAGCGGCCAGATGGATCTATGACTGCGTGAGTGGGCCCCCCGTCTTGTCAGGGCCCCGGCACTTGCCCGGGTGCGCCGGGTGCTGACTCCGGCCCTGACCCTACCAGCTGTCTCCCCATGATTCCGGCCCAAAACATGACTCCTCCACCTCCTTGCTGACGTCCCAGCCTTATTTGGACATGGTGGCCATCCACCAACCATCCACTACTCTATCCATTGACACTCATCAGTAAACAAGACTGTTTGAAAATTAGTCTTCATGTATGGCTGGGCCCACTGCAACCGTTTCTGCTTGTGAACACTGTTTCAGGGTGGCCGAATAGTAGGTTTATGCACCACAGCAAGCCTTTGAAGGATCCTACACCTTGAGGTTTGAGGGACTCCAGAGGCACCAGCATCTTCAAATATCTGTTTGCTGCTTTGTAATAGCTTTTTAGCAGCTGCTTTCTTAATCCGATGAACTAGCCTGGCAGAAACCTTCCTCATTCTGCCTTTATCAGCACGAACATGTCTGTGCCCAGAATCAGCCACAAATCTCTCAGTATGAAGATCACGCTTAAGTTTTCGGGAAATATCTAATGTTTTCATCCCTTGACCAAGGCATTGCACTATTTGATGCTTTTCGGCAGCAGAGAGATCCTTTTTCTTTCCCATGTTACTTGAAAACTGTGGCCTGCTTAATAATATGGAAGATCATTTTTAAGTAGTTTTCCTTTAATTAGAATCACCTGGAAAACTACCGTATTTTTCGCTTTGTAAGACGCTCCGGATTATAAGACGCACCCCAAATTTTGAGGAGAAAAATAGGAAAAAACTTTTTTTAATAAATTGGTGGGGCGTCTTATAATCCATGCGTCTTATTACTTACCAGGTGTTGTGGCTGTGGTGGATCAGGGTCCCAGGGTCGTTGCTGGAGGCAGGAGTGGAGCATTGCTGCAGGCTGGGATGAGGGGGTCTGCAGGGGGCTCCTGTGCTGCAGGGGGGCTCCTGTGCTGCGGGCTGGGATGAGGGGTCTGCAGGGGGGCTCCTGTGCTGCAAGCTGGGATGAGGGGTCTGCAGGGGGCTCCTGTGCTGCAGGGCTGTCTCCGATGCTGCAGGGCTGTCTCCGGTGCTGCGGGGGGCTCTGGCGACATTTTGTGAAAGGCCAGAGCCCCCGGCAGTTCGTCCATGCATTCCTGTATGACTGACTCCGGGAAAATGGCCGCCAGAATCTCGAGAGATGAGATCTCAGCGCTGAAATCTCATCTCCCGAGATTCCGGCGGCCATTTTCCCGGAGTCAGTCATACTGGAACTAACTCCGGGAAAATGGCCGCCAGAATCTCGAGAGATGAGATCTCAGCGCTGAAATCTCATCTCCCGAGATTCCGGCGGCCATTTTCCCGGAATTAGTCATACTGGAACGCATGGACGAACTGCCGGGGGGCTCTGGTCTTTCACAAAACGTCGTCAGAGCCCCCCGCAGCACCGGAGCCTCCAACATCACCCGGGGCAGCAGCGGACAACCCCAGCGGCGGCGGGCGGTAGCGGCGGCGGACACCCCCTCATCCCAGCCTGTAATGGTAAGCGGTATATCCGCTTTGTTAGACGCACCCACATTTCCCCCCCCAAATTTGGGGGAAATAAAGTGCGTCTTACAAAGCGTAAAATACGGTAATTACCACGTGTTTAAGATTGATTTCAGTGATCCATTGAGCCCTGAGACACAATACCATCCATGAGTTTATTTGAAAAACAAAACAATTAAATCTTTATGACACTTAAATCCATTTTGCATAATAATTTGGAACACGGTGTATGTGACTGAGAGGATATGATTAAATATTAATGGTAATGTAAATAAAAGATATATTACATTATTTGTTTTCAGTTAGTGGAAGAAAGATTTGTTTCTAGAATGTAAATATAAGCAGGTTACAGGATGCAGCACGGACAAAGAGGCAGATCAAGGGTCAACATGGGGATTTATTTAAAGGTACCGTCACATTAAGCGACGATGCAGCGATATCGACAACAATGCCGATCGCTGCAGCGTCGCTGTGTGGTCGCTGGAGAGCTGTCACACAGACAGCTCTCCAGCGACCAACGATGCCGAAGTCCCCGGGTAACCAGGGTAAACATCGGGTTACTAAGCGCAGGGCCGAGCTTAGTAACCCGATGTTTACCCTGGTTACCAGTGTAAATGTAAAAAAAACCAAACACTACATACTTACATTGCCAAACACGAAGAAAAAACACGACTGAAGATTTGGAAGATCTTTATGTCGAACAACAAGTAGGTGAAGGAGGTAAGATTCCTCCTTCAATTAGGAGTAAATCCAAGAAGTTCCCTCCCTTTGCTTCCTGCCCTAGTATTGATCTCTTTGTTCGGGTTGTCTCTGAGGATTTCCTCCACATCCCGCGGGGGATCGTCCGAGACAACCTGAGCAGAGATGAGCGTACTAGATTGGACGTCCTGCGGGCTCTCCCGGATGTAGTGCTAAAGCCAGCTGATAAAGGTGGTAACATCGTAATCTGGCCAATGGCCCTGTACGAAAAAGAAGCCTTTAGGCAACTTAACAACAAAGCCTGCTATAAACGGCTGACATTCAATCCATTAACATCCTTTAATGGGCTGCTTTTGAAAATTTTGAATGATGCGGTGTCCGATGGTACCATCACTAAGGAGCTGGCTTTGGCACTACAAGTACAGGAACCTATGGTATCTACCATGTACCTGTTACCTAAAATACATAAAAATCTGGAGAGTCCCCCGGGATGTCCAATCATTTCTGGGCCAGGGAACTTCTTGGAGAACACCAATCGTTGGATCGATTCCAAACTAAAACCTCTAGTGGAGAACCTCCCTTCATTTTTGCTTGACACGGGTGAGTTCTTGAGGAGGGTGGACGGTCTCCAGATGGGTCATGACTAGTGTTGAGCATTCCGATACCGCAAGTATCGGGTATCGGCCGATACTTGCGGGTATCGGAATTCCGATACCGAGATCCGATACTTTTGTGGTATCGGGTATCGGTATCGAAACAACATTAATGTGTAAAAGAAAGAATTAAAATAAAAAATATTGCTATACTCACCTCTCCGACGCAGCCTGGACCTCACCGAGGGAACCGGCAGCGTTGTTTGCTTAAAATGCGCGCTTTTCCTTCCTTCCGTGACGTCACGGCTTCTGATTGGTCGCGTGCCGCCCATGTGGCCGCGACGCGACCAATCACAGCAAGCCGTGACGTAATTTTCAGGTCCTTCTAGGCATTCAGTATTTTAAAATTACGTCCCGGCTTTGTGATTGGTCGCGTCGCGGTCACATGGGCGACGCGACCAATCACAAGCCGTGACATCACGGGAGGCAGGAGACGCGCGCATTTTAAAATGTGCGCGTGTCCAGCCTCCCGTGACGTCACGGCTTGTGATTGGTCGCGTCGCCCATGTGACCGCGACGCGACCAATCACAAGCCAGAACGTAATTTTAAAATCCTGAAGGACCTGAAATTACGTCACGGCTTGCTGTGATTGGTTGCGTCGCGGCCACATGGGCGACGCAACCAATCACAAGCCGTGACGTCACGGGAGGCTGGAGACGCGCGCATTTTAAAATGCGCGCGTCTCCTGCCTCCCGTGACGTCACGGCTTGTGATTGGTCGCGTCGCCCATGTGACCGCGACGTGACCAATCACAAAGCCGGAACGTAATTTTAAAATACTGAATGCCTAGAAGGACCTGAAAATTACGTCACGGCTTGCTGTGATTGGTCGCGTCGCGGCCACATGGGCGGCACGCGACCAATCAGAAGCCGTGACGTCACGGAAGGAAGGAAAAGCACGCATTTTAAGCAAACAACGCTGCCGGTTCCCTCGGTGAGGTGAGTATAGCAATATTTTTTATTTTAATTCTTTATTTTACACATTAATATGGTTCCCAGGGCCTGAAGGAGAGTTTCCTCTCCTTCAGACCCTGGGAACCATACAGGATACCGTCCGATACTTGAGTCCCATTGACTTGTATTGGTATCGGGTATCGGTATCGGATTGGATCCGATACTTTGCCGGTATCGGCCGATACTTTCCGATACCGATACTTTCAAGTATCGGACGGTATCGCTCAACACTAGTCATGACATGGTGATGGTCACTGGTGACATAGAATCACTATACACCAGTATTAAACATAACGATGGCCTGTCTGCCACCAAGTATTATTTAAAAATGTCTGATCTACCTCGGGGGATTGTCCACCTGATCCTCGTTCTCCTCGAATTTTCCTTAACCCATAATTTTTTTACATTCAAAGGGTCCTTCTACCTGCAGCTCCAGGGCACCGCAATGGGTGCTTCTTTTGCGCCGGCCTACGCCAATTTGTTCCTGGGGCTGTGGGAGAAGGACCTTGCCCTGTCAGATCAGTCGTCGATGGACCGCATCCCCCTCTGGATGCGGTACATCGACGACATTTTTCTGATCTGGCAGGGTACGTCTGAATTACTTCAGAAATTTATGGAGACGTTGAATAATAACGACCAAAATATCTTTGTCACCTATCATAGTGACGGAGACAGGATAGATTTTCTAGATGTGACAATTTGGCAGGATGGAAATGATACACTTCAATCCACCATATTTAGGAAGGAAACATCCACCAATAGCCTTCTCCATGCCTCATCTACCCACCCAAAGCACATGATTAATTCCATCCCAATTGGACAGTTCCTTCGATTACGAAGGATCTGTTCCAACGATGGAGACTTCGAATTAAAGGCTAGAGACTTATGTGAGAGATTCCATGAGCGCGAATATGGGAGATGCATTATTAAGCGTGCCTACAATAGAGCAAAATATTCTACCAAACACTCATTACTATATGCTCGTGATGCCCGCAATACTTCCTCCAATAAAATACGCTTTATTACAAATTACCATGCTCAGTTTTCACGCATGAAAGACTGCCTTCAAAAAGCATGGCCAATTTTACGTACAGATTCCATTCTTAGACAGATCCTTCCTGAAAAACCAAGTGTGACTGTCCGACGTTCTAAAAACTTAAGGGACCACCTGGTTAGGAGTCACTACCAGGGTGGTCAGGGACAGAACTTCATTGATGGCGTGGGTCCGAGGTGTGGATGCGTCCCTTGTGGCCGATGTGTCGCCTGCCCTAATGTGGATCGCACGGACACATTTACCAATTCCTCTAGATCAAAGATATATACCATCAGGAAACATATCACGTGTACCACCAGAAATGTGGTTTATTTTACTACGTGTCCGTGTGGTCTAATATATATTGGACTAACCACACGCCAACTTAAAGTGCGTGTGCGTGAGCATGTCCTGGGTATTGAGGCGGCCGTCGGCCACGCGGATGCATCCACTCTTCGTACATTACCCCGCCATTTTAAGTTATATCACGACTGTGATAGTTCTGTGCTCAGAGTAAGGGGGATCGACATTGTCGATCCAGATATCCGTGGAGGGAAAATTAGTTCCAGACTTGCTCAGCAAGAGTCCAGATGGATCTGGACTCTAGACACGGTCCACCCAAAAGGACTTAAAAAGAATCTTAGTTTTGTACCGTTCTTGTAACATTACCGTTGTTTTAGCACGTGTTGGTTTTAATCTTTACTCATACGTGTTTTTATTTTCTAGCCCTCTCAAAATATTCCTTCTTTGATGAAACCGTTTATATATTATGACCAGACTTGGATGTTGCCCTTTACACGGACTTGTGTTCATCTGCAAATGCTGTATGATCCCTCGCAAACTTTGGATGTGGGAGATGAACTTCATAAAATCTTCTCGCTGCCCGTTTTTTATGTGCACTGTTATATGTTGCTGATATAATACTTGATATGCTATATGCCGTTGCATGTGAACCTTATTTGTAAGATTATGATTTCTTATGTTAGATACTTACTTTGTTTATGATTATCATTTATAATCAATACTGGTCCGGTGGCTGTATAGTATTTGCTCTTTTGCATTTAATCATTATTATGTCAGCCTGATCCTAGCACGCGTGCGCTCCATGGCCCCGGTTCCCTCGCCGGCCTCTGGCGTCTCCATGTGTTCTTGTGATAGTCAGCTGACATCACTCGACACATGACGCCGCCGCCGCCGAGCGTCCTGCTGCCATGGCTACGCACGCGTCACAGGAAGTGACGGCGAGTTTTTATCATCTCCGTGTTGCCTGCACGGCGTCGAGCGTCCTGTTCCTATGACAATCTTCACGTCACCGGCAGTGACGTTCCCTGGACGCTCCGCTCTGACTGGCTTTTACCCATATGGTCTGTTACAGCACCGTGCCGCTTTACGGCTTGGGCCACCTGGTCATTAGGTTAATCACAATTTGATTGGTGCATTGGGCTTTTTAATGTGTGCACGCTCCCTTCCCTTCTCACCCCTTGAGAAAGGCTACAGTGCCGAAACGCGCGTCGGGGAGGATGCCCTCGGACATTTCCTGGCGACTATACGGGTAATATGCTCTAACTATGTTAGCTGTTCATGAGTTTTTTTCATTTTTATTTCGATGCTGGGTTTATAATAGTATAGGCTAGGTGGCATTAGTGCAATATATATATACAGAGTGATATTTACCTGCCTTCTATTTAAATATATGTCCTGACGGGCGTCCATTTCTGGCATGTGCTAGTGGTTGTACCCCTTCCTCTTCCTTTGTTGTCATCTTTACCTGTTCCCTTAATAAATACATTGTGGATTATTTAATATTATATTTTGGAGTTTTCAGTCGTGTTTTTTCTTCGTGTTTTGCATTAGTTTGGGACTTTTTCCACTTATTATGTCCGTATTGACATTTATCACAGTATAGTCATAACTATATTTACAGCTAGGAATACTCTGTGAACTTTTCTTGTCTTCCTGAGGTGTGTTGATACTTACATTGCCGTGTCTGTCGCGTCCCTCGCCTTCAGCTTCCCTGCACTGTGTAAGCGCCGGCCCTAAAGCACAGCGGTGACGTTACCGCTGTGCTTTGCTTTAAGGCCGGCACTGACACATTCAGTGCAGGAAGCTCTGAGCAGCAGCGCGGACGCCGGGGGACGTGACAGACATCAGAGGGTGAGTATGTAGTGTTTTTTTTTTACTTTTACAATGGTAACCAGGGTAAATATCGGGTTACTAAGCGCGGCCCTGCGCTTAGTAACCCGATATTTACCCTGGTTACCATTGTAAAACATTGCTGGTGCAGCGCCCCCACTGCCGCAGGGCCGAGGGGTACCCGGTACCGGGCCTCTGAGTCTCTGCTCTGGGGTTGTCACGGTGGCTAGACCCGGTCCGTGACCCTGCTGAGGGGCGCCCAATGAAAGGTGTGGATGGTGGTGGTAGTGCGGTGCAGTACTGGTCACAGTAAATAACGAGGACACCAGGTTGCAGTCTCTTTACCTCTTTACTGAAGGCTTCAGGATCCTCAGTCCGGAATACGGTTAACCAGGCTGCGCAAGTCCGCCCGGTCCGATGGCACCTACAGAGTTCCCTTTGCAGGTGGAAATCTGTGCCTACCTTCTAGCGCTTGTGTGTTGTGGTCCTCCCCTGCTGTGCTTACGGGATAGTCCCCACTAGTGTTGAGCGATACCTTACGATATCGGAAAGTATCGGTATCGGAAAGTATCGGCCGATACCGTCAAAGTATCGGATCTAATCCGATACCGATACCCGATCCCAATGCAAGTCAATGGGACGAAAATATCGGAATTAAAATAAACCCTTTCTTTCCTTGTAGGTTAATTCTACATGAAGGAAAACAACTAAGAATAATGTAGGCTGTATTGGGGGACGTGGCGGAGACATTAAAGGCACAGAGGTTTAGCCCAATGTAATAGAATAGCAGGATTTTGGTTTTTTTTATGACGTTCGGCGGTAGAAAGATTTTGACTATGTTAATTTTTTTTTTATTTTGTCAGATATTGATGTTTCACTACTTCCACGCCCTTCACCTTCTTTTTTACTTCTCCCACACTTTCTTCTTCATTATCCTCATCATCAGCTTCTTTGACATCAACTTCTTCACCTTATTCATCTTCTTCTTCATCTTCTACCTATTATTTTTTTGGTTACATTGTTCATATTCTTTTTATTTTACTATTATCTTCATCATATTCTACTTCTTCATCATATTCTTATTTGTGACAGGCATTCTCGTAGTTGTTATCTATAAAAGTTTGAAGATTACACCTTCCGTTCTGCCTGTCACAAAACAGTTACATTTGTCCGCGTTCAGTTTGGCCTGCAGCATCAGGCTTTATCCAGGGGCACCACGAGGAGGAACGGACTCACCCCCATACACTGCTTAGTCTTCTTCTGCTTATAATTTAGATAATATTTTTTGCTCTGATATTTAGTGTTATGCTTAATGTTCTTCTGCTCTTTGTTCTGCAGCCTCTTGTTCTTCTGCTTCTCGGTCTTCCAGGTCGTCGTCGTCTCCAGGGTCGTCGTCTCCGGGGTCGTCGTCATCGGGGTGGTCTTCAGGGTCATCGTCTCCAGGGTCGTCGTCATCACGGTGGTTGTCGTCTCTGGTGTCGTCGTCATCTTAGGGGTGGTCTTCCGGGTCATCGTGTTTAGTCTCTTGAACTTGGAAATGTAGCAGAAGGTACAAGAAGGCTGAGAAAATGCCGAGAACCAGCTGATGGAACTGGAACTCGGATGGCTACCCGAAGGTCCAAGAGCCAATGGAACTACCGAGGACCAGCTGACGTTACTGGAACCCGGTTACTAAGCAGGAGGTACCCGTGCCTGAAAGCACTACCAAGGACCACCTGACGTTGGTGGAACTCGGATACCCAGAGGGAGGCACCTAAGCCAAAGGCTCTGCCCGGAACCAGCTGACGGTACTGGAACCAGGATGGGGAGCAGAAGGTACAAGAGCAAAAGACACTGCCGAGAACCAGCTGACGGTGCTGGAACCCGGATGGGTAGCCGAAGGTCCAAGAGCCAATGGAACTACCGAGGACCAGCTGACGTTACTGGAACCCGGTTACTAAGCAGGAGGTACCCGTGCCTGAAAGCACTACCAAGGACCACCTGACGTTGGTGGAACTCGGATACCCAGAGGGAGGCACCTAAGCCAAAGGCTCTGCCCAGAACCAGCTGACAGTACTGGAACCAGGATGGGGAGCAGAAGGTACAAGAGTAAGTGTCTACGTGGCTTTTGCAGGACACGATGCCGGCTGCACAGCAGGGGAACAGCTGGCGGTGCTGAACCCCACTGACACATTGGCTGGTGTTTTTCTCTGTGCAGCTAGCAGTACCGGGCCCCAACTGGCGGTGTTAGAGCCTGGGGTCAGCAGGAGGAGGAGCAGGAGGAGGAGCAAGGGGGAGGGGAGTGTAGGCCGAAGCCTGCAGTGGCGGCAGCTTTGGGTCTGTTGTGCCTGCGTGGCGGTCGCAGGACACGTTGCCGGCTACACAGCAGGGGAACAGCTGGTGGTGCTGAACCCCACTGACACATTGGCGAGGTGTTTGGCTCTGTGCAGCCAGCACTTCCGGACAGCAACTAGCGTTGTTGGAGCCCGGGCTCTGCCGGTGGAGCAGAGTGTAGGCCGAAGCCTAATTGAACCGATTTCAAAGGTAACCTTTAAGCCCCCCTCAGGGGTTACAAACTAGAAGAGCCACAGCTTATGCAGCAGTAGTGCCGCACAAGTCAAAGGTTGCTCTTTTAATTTTGCTCCTTGCACACGCTGAATGAAACACGTATAACATTTAGCCCTTTATACAGTCAAACTGTGTTGTAGGCGCGAGTTCCCTTTGTAATGAGACGCAGCACAGATGTCAAGAATCCCACCTTGGTGCTGGGTGCAGCCTCCTGAGCGTTATTTGCTGTACAGGAGTCTGCGCTGTCGTGTTATCCCCCGGCCTAGCGCTGTTAGCGCTGCCCATCTTCTGACCTCATTTAATGTCGGCTGGTGTGGTTCGCGATGACCATGAATCCCAGCCCCGCAGTGTCTTAACATTGTTAAAACACTGCGGGGCTGGGATTCATGGCCTGGCGCAGCACATATGTTGGCCTCTCGCACTCGGGTCCTTACACCCGCTTCAGACTGTGCGGCGTCAGCTGATCCCTTATCGCATGCCACGGCCATGAAGCCGCACAGTCTGAAGAAGGCGGAAGGAGATGAGTGACAACAGGCGAAGATATGCACTGCTCATGCCCATCAATCACACCCTCGCAGTCCCAATAAATAAGACACCGAGGGGCGTTGTGTGGGTCAGGGCGGCCGCAGAGGCGCAGGCAGCCAAAGAATGATGCCAGAAGACGGGCAGCGCTACCAAGGGGGTTGCAGCGTGTCATTACAAAGGAAAGTCACACCACCGGGACGGTTAAATGGTCACACAGAGGACACATTTTAGACGTGTTTTCAGTTCCACATGTGCGAGGAGAATACGTTTATGAGCCACCTTGCACACATGCAGCATTACCGCTGTACGAGGTGGCTGTAAAACGTACAAACGCCTGGGGGAGGGGGGACAGGTTCCCTTCAATTTCAGTTCTTGTGTCTGCGTGGCTTTTGCAGGACACGATGCCGGCTGCACAGCAGGGGAACAGCTGGCGGTGCTGGACCCCACTGACACATTGGCTGGTGTTTTTCTCTGTGCAGCTAGCAGTACCGGGCCCCAACTGGTGGTGTTAGAGCCCGGGGTCAGCAGGAGGAGGAGCAGGAGGAGGAGCAAGGGGGAGGGGAGTGTAGGCCGAAGCCTGCAGTGGCGGCAGCTTTGGGTCTGTTGTGCCTGCGTGGCGGTCGCAGGACACGTTGCCGGCTACACAGCAGGGGAACAGCTGGCGGTGCTGAACCCCACTGACACATTGGCGAGGTGTTTGGCTCTGTGCAGCCAGCACTTCCGGACAGCAACTAGCGTTGTTGGAGCCCGGGCTCTGCCGGTGGAGCAGAGTGTAGGCCGAAGCCTAATTGAACCGATTTCAAAGGTAACCTTTAACCCCCCCTCAGGGGTTACAAACTAGAAGAGCCACAGCTTATGCAGCAGTAGTGCCGCACAAGTCAAAGGTTGCTCTTTTAATTTTGCTCCTTGCACACGCCGAATGAAACACGTATAACATTTAGCCCTTTATACAGTCAAACTGTGTTGGAGGCGCGAGTTCCCTTTGTAATGAGACGCAGCACAGATGTCAAGAATCCCACCTTGGTGCTGGGTGCAGCCTCCTGAGCGTTGTTATTTGCTGTACAGGAGTCTGCGCTGTCGTGTTATCCCCCGGCCTAGCGCTGTTAGCGCTGCCCATCTTCTGACCTCATTTAATGTCGGCCGGTGCGGTTCGCGATGACCATGAATCCCAGCCCCGCAGTGTCTTAACATTGTTAAAACACTGCGGGGCTGGGATTCATGGCCTGGCGCAGCACATATGTTGGCCTCTCGCACTCGGGTCCTTACACCCGCTTCAGACTGTGCGGCGTCAGCTGATCCCTTATCGCATGCCACGGCCATGAAGCCGCACAGTCTGAAGAAGGCGGAAGGAGATGAGTGACAACAGGCGAAGATATGCACTGCTCATGCCCATCAATCACACCCTCGCAGTCCCAATAAATAAGACACCGAGGGGCGTTGTGTGGGTCAGGGCGGCCGCAGAGGCGCAGGCAGCCAAAGAATGATGCCAGAAGACGGGCAGCGCTACCAAGGGGGTTGCAGCGTGTCATTACAAAGGAAAGTCACACCACCGGGACGGTTAAATGGTCACACAGAGGACACATTTTAGACGTGTTTTCAGTTCCACATGTGCGAGGAGAATACGTTTATGAGCCACCTTGCACACATGCAGCATTACCGCTGTACGAGGTGGCTGTAAAACGTACAAACGCCTGGGGGAGGGGGGACAGGTTCCCTTCAATTTCAGTTCTTGTGTCTGCGTGGCTTTTGCAGGACACGATGCCGGCTGCACAGCAGGGGAACAGCTGGCGGTGCTGGACCCCACTGACACATTGGCTGGTGTTTTTCTCTGTGCAGCTAGCAGTACCGGGCCCCAACTGGCGGTGTTAGAGCCCGGGGTCAGCAGGAGGAGGAGCAGGAGGAGGAGCAAGGGGGAGGGGAGTGTAGGCCGAAGCCTGCAGTGGCGGCAGCTTTGGGTCTGTTGTGCCTGCGTGGCGGTCGCAGGACACGTTGCCGGCTACACAGCAGGGGAACAGCTGGCGGTGCTGAACCCCACTGACACATTGGCGAGGTGTTTGGCTCTGTGCAGCCAGCACTTCCGGACAGCAACTAGCGTTGTTGGAGCCCGGGCTCTGCCGGTGGAGCAGAGTGTAGGCCGAAGCCTAATTGAACCGATTTCAAAGGTAACCTTTAACCCTCCCTCAGGGGTTACAAACTAGAAGAGCCACAGCTTATGCAGCAGTAGTGCCGCACAAGTCAAAGGTTGCTCTTTTAATTTTGCTCCTTGCACACGCCGAATGAAACACGTATAACATTTAGCCCTTTATACAGTCAAACTGTGTTGTAGGCGCGAGTTCCCTTTGTAATGAGACGCAGCACAGATGTCAAGAATCCCACCTTGGTGCTGGGTGCAGCCTCCTGAGCGTTGTTATTTGCTGTACAGGAGTCTGCGCTGTCGTGTTATCCCCCGGCCTAGCGCTGTTAGCGCTGCCCATCTTCTGACCTCATTTAATGTCGGCTGGTGCGGTTCGCGATGACCATGAATCCCAGCCCCGCAGTGTCTTAACATTGTTAAAACACTGCGGGGCTGGGATTCATGGCCTGGCGCAGCACATATGTTGGCCTCTCGCACTCGGGTCCTTACACCCGCTTCAGACTGTGCGGCGTCAGCTGATCCCTTATCGCATGCCACGGCCATGAAGCCGCACAGTCTGAAGAAGGCGGAAGGAGATGAGTGACAACAGGCGAAGATATGCACTGCTCATGCCCATCAATCACACCCTCGCAGTCCCAATAAATAAGACACCGAGGGGCGTTGTGTGGGTCAGGGCGGCCGCAGAGGCGCAGGCAGCCAACGAATGATGCCAGAAGACGGGCAGCGCTACCAAGGGGGTTGCAGCGTGTCATTACAAAGGAAAGTCACACCACCGGGACGGTTAAATGGTCACACAGAGGACACATTTTAGACGTGTTTTCAGTTCCACATGTGCGAGGAGAATACGTTTATGAGCCACCTTGCACACATGCAGCATTACCGCTGTACGAGGTGGCTGTAAAACGTACAAACGCCTGGGGGAGGGGGGACAGGTTCCCTTCAATTTCAGTTCTTGTGTCTGCGTGGCTTTTGCAGGACACGATGCCGGCTGCACAGCAGGGGAACAGCTGGCGGTGCTGGACCCCACTGACACATTGGCTGGTGTTTTTCTCTGTGCAGCTAGCAGTACCGGGCCCCAACTGGCGGTGTTAGAGCCTGGGGTCAGCAGGAGGAGGAGCAGGAGGAGGAGCAAGGGGGAGGGGAGTGTAGGCCGAAGCCTGCAGTGGCGGCAGCTTTGGGTCTGTTGTGCCTGCGTGGCGGTCGCAGGACACGTTGCCGGCTACACAGCAGGGGAACAGCTGGCGGTGCTGAACCCCACTGACACATTGGCGAGGTGTTTGGCTCTGTGCAGCCAGCACTTCCGGACAGCAACTAGCGTTGTTGGAGCCCGGGCTCTGCCGGTGGAGCAGAGTGTAGGCCGAAGCCTAATTGAACCGATTTCAAAGGTAACCTTTAACCCCCCCTCAGGGGTTACAAACTAGAAGAGCCACAGCTTATGCAGCAGTAGTGCCGCACAAGTCAAAGGTTGCTCTTTTAATTTTGCTCCTTGCACACGCCGAATGAAACACGTATAACATTTAGCCCTTTATACAGTCAAACTGTGTTGTAGGCGCGAGTTCCCTTTGTAATGAGACGCAGCACAGATGTCAAGAATCCCACCTTGGTGCTGGGTGCAGCCTCCTGAGCGTTGTTATTTGCTGTACAGGAGTCTGCGCTGTCGTGTTATCCCCCGGCCTAGCGCTGTTAGCGCTGCCCATCTTCTGACCTCATTTAATGTCGGCCGGTGCGGTTCGCGATGACCATGAATCCCAGCCCCGCAGTGTCTTAACATTGTTAAAACACTGCGGGGCTGGGATTCATGGCCTGGCGCAGCACATATGTTGGCCTCTCGCACTCGGGTCCTTACACCCGCTTCAGACTGTGCGGCGTCAGCTGATCCCTTATCGCATGCCACGGCCATGAAGCCGCACAGTCTGAAGAAGGCGGAAGGAGATGAGTGACAACAGGCGAAGATATGCACTGCTCATGCCCATCAATCACACCCTCGCAGTCCCAATAAATAAGACACCGAGGGGCGTTGTGTGGGTCAGGGCGGCCGCAGAGGCGCAGGCAGCCAAAGAATGATGCCAGAAGACGGGCAGCGCTACCAAGGGGGTTGCAGCGTGTCATTACAAAGGAAAGTCACACCACCGGGACGGTTAAATGGTCACACAGAGGACACATTTTAGACGTGTTTTCAGTTCCACATGTGCGAGGAGAATACGTTTATGAGCCACCTTGCACACATGCAGCATTACCGCTGTACGAGGTGGCTGTAAAACGTACAAACGCCTGGGGGAGGGGGGACAGGTTCCCTTCAATTTCAGTTCTTGTGTCTGCGTGGCTTTTGCAGGACACGATGCCGGCTGCACAGCAGGGGAACAGCTGGCGGTGCTGGACCCCACTGACACATTGGCTGGTGTTTTTCTCTGTGCAGCTAGCAGTACCGGGCCCCAACTGGCGGTGTTAGAGCCCAGGGTCAGCAGGAGGAGGAGCAGGAGGAGGAGCAAGGGGGAGGGGAGTGTAGGCCGAAGCCTGCAGTGGCGGCAGCTTTGGGTCTGTTGTGCCTGCGTGGCGGTCGCAGGACACGTTGCCGGCTACACAGCAGGGGAACAGCTGGCGGTGCTGAACCCCACTGACACATTGGCGAGGTGTTTGGCTCTGTGCAGCCAGCACTTCCGGACAGCAACTAGCGTTGTTGGAGCCCGGCCTCTGCCGGTGGAGCAGAGTGTAGGCCGAAGCCTAATTGAACCGATTTCAAAGGTAACCTTTAACCCCCCCTCAGGGGTTACAAACTAGAAGAGCCACAGCTTATGCAGCAGTAGTGCCGCACAAGTCAAAGGTTGCTCTTTTAATTTTGCTCCTTGCACACGCCGAATGAAACACGTATAACATTTAGCCCTTTATACAGTCAAACTGTGTTGTAGGCGCGAGTTCTCTTTGTAATGAGACGCAGCACAGATGTCAAGAATCCCACCTTGGTGCTGGGTGCAGCCTCCTGAGCGTTGTTATTTGCTGTACAGGAGTCTGCGCTGTCGTGTTATCCCCCGGCCTAGCGCTGTTAGCGCTGCCCATCTTCTGACCTCATTTAATGTCGGCTGGTGCGGTTCGCGATGACCATGAATCCCAGCCCCGCAGTGTCTTAACATTGTTAAAACACTGCGGGGCTGGGATTCATGGCCTGGCGCAGCACATATGTTGGCCTCTCGCACTCGGGTCCTTACACCCGCTTCAGACTGTGCAGCGTCAGCTGATCCCTTATCGCATGCCACGGCCATGAAGCCGCACAGTCTGAAGAAGGCGGAAGGAGATGAGTGACAACAGGCGAAGATATGCACTGCTCATGCCCATCAATCACACCCTCGCAGTCCCAATAAATAAGACACCGAGGGGCGTTGTGTGGGTCAGGGCGGCCGCAGAGGCGCAGGCAGCCAAAGAATGATGCCAGAAGACGGGCAGCGCTACCAAGGGGGTTGCAGCGTGTCATTACAAAGGAAAGTCACACCACCGGGACGGTTAAATGGTCACACAGAGGACACATTTTAGACGTGTTTTCAGTTCCACATGTGCGAGGAGAATACGTTTATGAGCCACCTTGCACACATGCAGCATTACCGCTGTACGAGGTGGCTGTAAAACGTACAAACGCCTGGGGGAGGGGGGACAGGTTCCCTTCAATTTCAGTTCTTGTGTCTGCGTGGCTTTTGCAGGACACGATGCCGGCTGCACAGCAGGGGAACAGCTGGCGGTGCTGGACCCCACTGACACATTGGCTGGTGTTTTTCTCTGTGCAGCTAGCAGTACCGGGCCCCAACTGGCAGTGTTAGAGCCCGGGGTCAGCAGGAGGAGGAGCAGGAGGAGGAGCAAGGGGGAGGGGAGTGTAGGCCGAAGCCTGCAGTGGCGGCAGCTTTGGGTCTGTTGTGCCTGCGTGGCGGTCGCAGGACACGTTGCCGGCTACACAGCAGGGGAACAGCTGGCGGTGCTGAACCCCACTGACACATTGGCGAGGTGTTTGGCTCTGTGCAGCCAGCACTTCCGGACAGCAACTAGCGTTGTTGGAGCCCGGGCTCTGCCGGTGGAGCAGAGTGTAGGCCGAAGCCTAATTGAACCGATTTCAAAGGTAACCTTTAACCCCCCCTCAGGGGTTACAAACTAGAAGAGCCACAGCTTATGCAGCAGTAGTGCCGCACAAGTCAAAGGTTGCTCTTTTAATTTTGCTCCTTGCACACGCCGAATGAAACACGTATAACATTTAGCCCTTTATACAGTCAAACTGTGTTGTAGGCGCGAGTTCCCTTTGTAATGAGACGCAGCACAGATGTCAAGAATCCCACCTTGGTGCTGGGTGCAGCCTCCTGAGCGTTGTTATTTGCTGTACAGGAGTCTGCGCTGTCGTGTTATCCCCCGGCCTAGCGCTGTTAGCGCTGCCCATCTTCTGACCTCATTTAATGTCGGCCGGTGCGGTTCGCGATGACCATGAATCCCAGCCCCGCAGTGTCTTAACATTGTTAAAACACTGCGGGGCTGGGATTCATGGCCTGGCGCAGCACATATGTTGGCCTCTCGCACTCGGGTCCTTACACCCGCTTCAGACTGTGCGGCGTCAGCTGATCCCTTATCGCATGCCACGGCCATGAAGCCGCACAGTCTGAAGAAGGCGGAAGGAGATGAGTGACAACAGGCGAAGATATGCACTGCTCATGCCCATCAATCACACCCTCGCAGTCCCAATAAATAAGAAACCGAGGGGCGTTGTGTGGGTCAGGGCGGCCGCAGAGGCGCAGGCAGCCAAAGAATGATGCCAGAAGACGGGCAGCGCTACCAAGGGGGTTGCAGCGTGTCATTACAAAGGAAAGTCACACCACCGGGACGGTTAAATGGTCACACAGAGGACACATTTTAGGCGTGTTTTCAGTTCCACATGTGCGAGGAGAATACGTTTATGAGCCACCTTGCACACATGCAGCATTACCGCTGTACGAGGTGGCTGTAAAACGTACAAACACCTGGGGGAGGGGGGACAGGTTCCCTTCAATTTCAGTTCTTGTGTCTGCGTGGCTTTTGCAGGACACGATGCCGGCTGCACAGCAGGGGAACAGCTGGCGGTGCTGGACCCCACTGACACATTGGCTGGTGTTTTTCTCTGTGCAGCTAGCAGTACCGGGCCCCAACTGGCGGTGTTAGAGCCCGGGGTCAGCAGGAGGAGGAGCAGGAGGAGGAGCAAGGGGGAGGGGAGTGTAGGCCGAAGCCTGCAGTGGCGGCAGCTTTGGGTCTGTTGTGCCTGCGTGGCGGTCGCAGGACACGTTGCCGGCTACACAGCAGGGGAACAGCTGGCGGTGCTGAACCCCACTGACACATTGGCGAGGTGTTTGGCTCTGTGCAGCCAGCACTTCCGGACAGCAACTAGCGTTGTTGGAGCCCGGGCTCTGCCGGTGGAGCAGAGTGTAGGCCGAAGCCTAATTGAACCGATTTCAAAGGTAACCTTTAACCCCCCCTCAGGGGTTACAAACTAGAAGAGCCACAGCTTATGCAGCAGTAGTGCCGCACAAGTCAAAGGTTGCTCTTTTAATTTTGCTCCTTGCACACGCCGAATGAAACACGTATAACATTTAGCCCTTTATACAGTCAAACTGTGTTGTAGGCGCGAGTTCCCTTTGTAATGAGACGCAGCACAGATGTCAAGAATCCCACCTTGGTGCTGGGTGCAGCCTCCTGAGCGTTGTTATTTGCTGTACAGGAGTCTGCGCTGTCGTGTTATCCCCCGGCCTAGCGCTGTTAGCGCTGCCCATCTTCTGACCTCATTTAATGTCGGCTGGTGCGGTTCGCGATGACCATGAATCCCAGCCCCGCAGTGTCTTAACATTGTTAAAACACTGCGGGGCTGGGATTCATGGCCTGGCGCAGCACATATGTTGGCCTCTCGCACTCGGGTCCTTACACCCGCTTCAGACTGTGCAGCGTCAGCTGATCCCTTATCGCATGCCACGGCCATGAAGCCGCACAGTCTGAAGAAGGCGGAAGGAGATGAGTGACAACAGGCGAAGATATGCACTGCTCATGCCCATCAATCACACCCTCGCAGTCCCAATAAATAAGACACCGAGGGGCGTTGTGTGGGTCAGGGCGGCCGCAGAGGCGCAGGCAGCCAAAGAATGATGCCAGAAGACGGGCAGCGCTACCAAGGGGGTTGCAGCGTGTCATTACAAAGGAAAGTCACACCACCGGGACGGTTAAATGGTCACACAGAGGACACATTTTAGACGTGTTTTCAGTTCCACATGTGCGAGGAGAATACGTTTATGAGCCACCTTGCACACATGCAGCATTACCGCTGTACGAGGTGGCTGTAAAACGTACAAACGCCTGGGGGAGGGGGGACAGGTTCCCTTCAATTTCAGTTCTTGTGTCTGCGTGGCTTTTGCAGGACACGATGCCGGCTGCACAGCAGGGGAACAGCTGGCGGTGCTGGACCCCACTGACACATTGGCTGGTGTTTTTCTCTGTGCAGCTAGCAGTACCGGGCCCCAACTGGCAGTGTTAGAGCCCGGGGTCAGCAGGAGGAGGAGCAGGAGGAGGAGCAAGGGGGAGGGGAGTGTAGGCCGAAGCCTGCAGTGGCGGCAGCTTTGGGTCTGTTGTGCCTGCGTGGCGGTCGCAGGACACGTTGCCGGCTACACAGCAGGGGAACAGCTGGCGGTGCTGAACCCCACTGACACATTGGCGAGGTGTTTGGCTCTGTGCAGCCAGCACTTCCGGACAGCAACTAGCGTTGTTGGAGCCCGGGCTCTGCCGGTGGAGCAGAGTGTAGGCCGAAGCCTAATTGAACCGATTTCAAAGGTAACCTTTAACCCCCCCTCAGGGGTTACAAACTAGAAGAGCCACAGCTTATGCAGCAGTAGTGCCGCACAAGTCAAAGGTTGCTCTTTTAATTTTGCTCCTTGCACACGCTGAAAGGAACACGTATAACATTTAGGCCCTTACACAGTCAAACTGATTTTGAGGCGTGAGTTCCCTTCGTAAAGAGACGCAGTACAGCTGGCAAAAATGCCACCTTGGTGCTTGGCGCGGCCTCCTGAGCATCGTTATTTGTTGCACAGGAGTCTGCGCTGTCGTGTTATCCCTTGGCCTAGCGCTGTTAGCGCTGCCCATCCTCTGACATCATGTAATGTCGGCCGGTGCGGTTTGCGATGACCATGAATCCCAGCCCCGCAGTGTCTTAACATTGTTAAAACACTGCGGGGCTGGGATTCATGGCCTGGCGCAGCACATATGTTGGCCTCTCGCACTCGGGTCCTTACACCCGCTTCAGACTGTGCGGCGTCAGCTGATCCCTTATCGCATGCCACGGCCATGAAGCCGCACAGTCCGAAGAAGGCGGAAGGAGATGAGGGACAGGCGAAGAAATGCACTGTTCATGCCCATCAATCACACCCTCGCAGTCCAAATTAATAAGACACCGAGGGGCGTTGTGTGGGGCAAGGCTGCCGCAGAGGCGCAGGCAGCCAAACAATGATGCCAGAAGACGGGCAGCGCTACCAAGGAGCTTGTTGCGTGTCAATACAAAGGAAAATCACACCTGAGGGACGTTTTAATGGTCGCAGAGGACTCATTTTAGACGTGTTCAGTTCCCCATGGGCAAGGAGACTAAGTTTCTGAGCCACCTTGCACACATGCAGCATTACTGTCGTACAAGGTGGCTGTAAAACGTAGAAACACCTGGGGGAGGGGGGACAGGTTTCCTTCAATTTCAGTTCTTGTGTCTGCGTGGCTTTTGCAGGACACGATGCCGGCTACACAGCAGGGGAACAGCTGGCGGTGCTGAACCCCACTGACACATTGGCTGGTGTTTTTCTCTGTGCAGCTAGCAGTACCGGGCCCTAACTGGCGGTGTTGGAGCCCAGGGTCAGCAGGAGGAGGAGAGGGAGCAGAGTGTAGGCCGAAGCCTGCACTGGAGCAAGTTGAAAGGGAAACTTTAACCCCCCCCCAGGCGTTTGTAGCTGAAAGAGCCATCGTGTACAGCACTAATGCTGGAAAAGGTAAACTTAGCTCTTTTAATTATGGTCCTTGCACATGCTGAACCTAACACTTATGAAAAGTGTCCCCTCCTACCGTGATACCGTCCAGTAGGTGGAACTTTCCTTTGTGATGTGACGCAGCACAGCCGTCATTCTTACCCCCTTGGCGCCGTGCGCCGCCTCCTCAGCGTTGTTTGAATCAGTCCCGGAGCCTGCGCTGTTAGGTTAGCCCTTGGCCATGCACAAATTTTGCGCTGCCCGTCTTCTGACATCATTTGGTGTCAGGCTGGCTGCGCCTGTGCGGCCGCGCTGGCCGAGATCCCGCCTCGTACTGTCTTCTGATTTCATCCCACTGGGGGCCTGAGATCCGTGGCCATGCGCAGTGCATATCCTCGCCTCTCACTCCCCTCCCTACGGCTTCTTCAGACTGTGCGGTGTCACGGCCGTGGCATGCTATTAGGGACCAGCTGACACCGCACAGTTTGAAGAAGCCATAGGGAGATGAGTGAGAGGTGGAGGTTCAGATATGCACTGCGCATGTCCATGGATCTCAGGCCCCCAGTGGGATGAAATCAGAAGACAGTACGAGGCGGGATCTCGGCCAGCGCGGCCGCACAGGCGCAGCCAGCCTGACACCAAATGATGTCAGAAGACGGGCAGAGCAAAATGTGTGCATGGCCAAGGGCTAACCTAACAGCGCAGGCTCCGGGACTGATTCAAACAACGCTGAGGAGGCGGCGCACGGCGCCAAGGGGGTAAGAATGACGGCTGTGCTGCGTCACATCACAAAGGAAAGTTCCACCTACCGGACGGTATCACGGTAGGAGGGGACACTTTTCATAAGTGTTAGGTTCAGCATGTGCAAGGAGCACCACGAAAAGAGGCACTTTTTCCCTTTGCATCATTACTGCTGCACAAGGTGGCTCCTTCAGTAACAAACGCCTGGGGGGGGGGGACAGGTTCCCTTAAATTTAACTTGTTGTGCCTGCGTGGCGGTCGCAGTACACGTTGCCGTATACACAGCAGGGGAACAGCTGACGTTACTGAACCCCAATAACAGAGGAGGGACTGTTGACTGTGCGTACAGCACTACCAGGCAACAACTAGCGGTGTTGGAGCCCAGGGACAGGTGGAGGAGGAGGAGGTGGAGGAGGTAGGAGGGATTGCCACACACACAGCAGGGGAACAGCTGACGTTACTGAACCCCAATAACAGAGGAGGGACTGTTGGGACTGTGCGTACAGCACTACCAGGCAACAACTAGCGGTGTTGGAGCCCAGGGACAGGTGGAGGAGGAGGAGGTGGAGGAGGTAGGAGGGATTGCCACACACACAGCAGGGGAACAGCTGACGTTACTGAACCCCAATAACAGAGGAGGGACTGTTGACTGTGCGTACAGCACTACCAGGCAACAACTAGCGGTGTTGGAGCCCAGGGACAGGTGGAGGAGGAGGAGGTGGAGGAGATAGGAGGGATTGCCACACACACAGCAGGGGAACAGCTGACGTTACTGAACCCCAATAACAGAGGAGGGACTGTTGACTGTGCGTACAGCACTACCAGGCAACAACTAGCGGTGTTGGAGCCCAGGGACAGGTGGAGGAGGAGGAGGTGGAGGAGGTAGGAGGGATTGCCACACACACAGCAGGGGAACAGCTGACGTTACTGAACCCCAATAACAGAGGAGGGACTGTTGGGACTGTGCGTATAGCACTACCAGGCAACAACTAGCGGTGTTGGAGCCCAGGGACAGGTGGAGGAGGAGGAGGTGGAGGAGGTAGGAGGGATTGCCACACACACAGCAGGGGAACAGCTGACGTTACTGAACCCCAATAACAGAGGAGGGACTGTTGACTGTGCGTACAGCACTACCAGGCAACAACTAGCGGTGTTGGAGCCCAGGGACAGGTGGAGGAGGAGGAGGTGGAGGAGGTAGGAGGGATTGCCACACACACAGCAGGGGAACAGCTGACGTTACTGAACCCCAATAACAGAGGAGGGACTGTTGACTGTGCGTACAGCACTACCAGGCAACAACTAGCGGTGTTGGAGCCCAGGGACAGGTGGAGGAGGAGGAGGTGGAGGAGATAGGAGGGATTGCCACACACACAGCAGGGGAACAGCTGACGTTACTGAACCCCAATAACAGAGGAGGGACTGTTGACTGTGCGTACAGCACTACCAGGCAACAACTAGCGGTGTTGGAGCCCAGGGACAGGTGGAGGAGGAGGAGGTGGAGGAGATAGGAGGGATTGCCACACACACAGCAGGGGAACAGCTGACGTTACTGAACCCCAATAACAGAGGAGGGACTGTTGACTGTGCGTACAGCACTACCAGGCAACAACTAGCGGTGTTGGAGCCCAGGGACAGGTGGAGGAGGAGGAGGTGGAGGAGATAGGAGGGATTGCCTCACACACAGCAGGGGAACAGCTGACGTTACTGAACCCCAATAACAGAGGAGGGACTGTTGACTGTGCGTACAGCACTACCAGGCAACAACTAGCGGTGTTGGAGCCCAGGGACAGGTGGAGGAGGAGGAGGTGGAGGAGATAGGAGGGATTGCCACACACACAGCAGGGGAACAGCTGACGTTACTGAACCCCAATAACAGAGGAGGGACTGTTGGGACTGTGCGTACAGCACTACCAGGCAACAACTAGCGGTGTTGGAGCCCAGGGACAGGTGGAGGTGGAGGAGATAGGAGGGATTGCCACACACACAGCAGGGGAACAGCTGACGTTACTGAACCCCAATAACAGAGGAGGGACTGTTGACTGTGCATACAGCACTTCTGGACGGCAACTAGCGTTGTTGGAGCCCAGGGACAGGTGGAGGAGGAGGAGGTGGAGGAGATAGGAGGGATTGCCACACACACAGCAGGGGAACAGCTGACGTTACTGAACCCCAATAACAGAGGAGGGACTGTTGACTGTGCGTACAGCACTACCAGGCAACAACTAGCGGTGTTGGAGCCCAGGGACAGGTGGAGGAGGAGGAGGTGGAGGAGATAGGAGGGATTGCCACACACACAGCAGGGGAACAGCTGACGTTACTGAACCCCAATAACAGAGGAGGGACTGTTGACTGTGCGTACAGCACTACCAGGCAACAACTAGCGGTGTTGGAGCCCAGGGACAGGTGGAGGAGGAGGAGGTGGAGGAGGTAGGAGGGATTGCCACACACACAGCAGGGGAACAGCTGACGTTACTGAACCCCAATAACAGAGGAGGGACTGTTGACTGTGCGTACAGCACTACCAGGCAACAACTAGCGGTGTTGGAGCCCAGGGACAGGTGGAGGAGGAGGAGGTGGAGGAGATAGGAGGGATTGCCACACACACAGCAGGGGAACAGCTGACGTTACTGAACCCCAATAACAGAGGAGGGACTGTTGGGACTGTGCGTACAGCACTACCAGGCAACAACTAGCGGTGTTGGAGCCCAGGGACAGGTGGAGGAGGAGGAGGTGGAGGAGGTAGGAGGGATTGCCACACACACAGCAGGGGAACAGCTGACGTTACTGAACCCCAATAACAGAGGAGGGACTGTTGACTGTGCGTACAGCACTACCAGGCAACAACTAGCGGTGTTGGAGCCCAGGGACAGGTGGAGGAGGAGGAGGTGGAGGAGATAGGAGGGATTGCCACACACACAGCAGGGGAACAGCTGACGTTACTGAACCCCAATAACAGAGGAGGGACTGTTGGGACTGTGCGTACAGCACTACCAGGCAACAACTAGCGGTGTTGGAGCCCAGGGACAGGTGGAGGAGGAGGAGGTGGAGGAGGTAGGAGGGATTGCCACACACACAGCAGGGGAACAGCTGACGTTACTGAACCCCAATAACAGAGGAGGGACTGTTGACTGTGCGTACAGCACTACCAGGCAACAACTAGCGGTGTTGGAGCCCAGGGACAGGTGGAAAAGCAGAGGAACACAATGTAGGCCGAAGCCTGAGAAAGTCGAAAGGGAACCTTTAACCCCCCCCCAAGGCGTTTGTAGCTGAAAGAGCCAGCTTGTGCAGCACAAAAGATGCAAAAGGAAAAGGTGGCTCTTTTCATCATGCTCCTTGCAAACACAGAACTAAACACTTATAAAATGTGTCCCCTGAAACCGTGAAACCGTCCCGGAGGTGGGACTTTCCTTCGTAATATGACGCAGCACAGCCGTCATTCCTCCCCCCCGGGCGCCGCGCCCCGGCTCCTCAGCGTAGTTTGATTCCGTCCCGGAGCCTGCGCTGTTATGTTATCCCTTGGCCAGGCACACTTAGCGCTGCCCATCTTCTGACATCATTTGGTGTCAGGCTGGCTGCGCCTGTGCGGCTGCGCTGGCCGAGAGCCCGCCTCGCAGTGTCTTCTGATTTTATCCCACTGGGGGCCTGGGATCCATGGCCATGCGCAGTGCATATCCTCGCCTCTCACTCCCCTCCCTACGGCTTCTTAAGACTGTGCGGTGTCACGGCCGTGGCATGCTATTAGGGACCAGCTGACACCGAACAGTCTGAAGAAGCCGTAGGGAGATGAGTGAGAGGTGGAGGTTCAGATATGCACTGCGCATGTCCATGGATCCCAGGCCCCCAGTGGGATTAAATCAGAAGACACTGCGAGGCGGGCCCTCGGCCAGCGCGGCCGCACAGGCGCAGCCATCCTGACACCAAATGATGCCAGAAGACGGGCAGCGCTAAGTGTGCCTGGCCACGGGATAACATAACAGCGCAGGCTCCGGGACGGAATCAAACAACGCTGAGGAGCCGGGGCGCGGCGCCGGGGGGGGAGGAATGACGGCTGTGCTGCGTCATATTACGAAGGAAAGTCCCACCTCCGGGACGGTTTTACGGTATCAGTGGACACATTTTATAAGTGTTAAGTTCTGCGTGTGCAAGGAGCTAAACCAAAATAGCTACCTTTTCCTTGTGCAGCATTACTGCTGCACAAGGAGGCTCTTTCAGTAACAAACGCCTTGAGGGGGGGGGACAGATTCCCTTACATTTCAGTTGTTGTGTCAGCGTGGCGGTCGCATGACACATTGCCAGCTACACAGCTGGGGATCAGCTGACGTTACTGAAACCCAAGAACACTGGGTCGTATGTTTTGACTGTGCAGACGGCACTTCTGAGCCTCAACTGGCGGTGTTGGAGCCCAGGAATTTAAGTTCAGGTGGTAGAAAGATGAACACAACAGGAGACCTGGATAACGTATACAGTGACCTAATTATTTAATCAGGAGGAGGAGTGGCAAATTCCTGCGAGATCCAGGCCTTGTTCATTTTCAGGAAAGTAAGCCGGTCAACGTTATCGGAGGATAGTCGCATGCGACGGTCAGTTAGTACACCACCTGCAGCACTAAAGACACGTTCCGATAATACACTGGCCGCAGGGCAAGACAGCACCTCCAAGCATACTGGCTTAGCTCTGGCCATGTATCCAGCTTTGAGACCCAAAACTTGAAAGGGGAAGAGCCGTCTGGGAGTACAGCAAGAGGGCAAGACATGTAGTCTGTCACCATCTGACGGAACCGTTGCCTCCTGCTGACTGGAGCCGTCTGTGATGGTGTAGACTTTTGTGGGGGGCACAGAAAACTGTGCCACAGTTGGGCCATACTGGTCTTGCCTTGGGCAGAGGCACTGCTTCTGCTCCCTCTTTGTGCAGAGCCTCCACCACTGCCTGGACGCACTGAGCTGCTTTGGAATGCACTAGCAGCACTTCTCTCAGTTGGAATGGAGAAGATGATGGAATTGACCAGTGTGTCTTGGTACTCCCGCATTTTTCGCTCCCGGTTCAACGGTGTGATGAGGCTTTCTACGTTGTCCCGGTAGCGAGGATCGAGGAGGGTGAACACCCAATAATCAGACATGTTGAGAATGTGGGCGATGCGGCGGTCGTTTCTCAGGCACTGCAGCATGTAATCCACCATGTGCTGCAGACTGCCAACTGCCCAAGAAACGCTGTCCCCTGCTGGAGGCGTGATATCTGCCCGCTCGTCATCACCCCACCCTCGCTGTACACACTGAGTACTGGACAATTCGGTAACTCCCTCCTCTGGACGGATGTCTTCCTCCTCCATTGACTCCTCCTCATCCTCCTCACAAACTGTCCCCTGCCTACGCGTTTGTGAGGAACCACGTGGCGCTGACTGTCCAGAAGATGATGGAAATGGTGAATCCTCATCCTCCACCTCTTCCACAACATCATCCCTTAGCGCTTGCAGTGATTTTTCAAGCAGGCAGATAAGGGGGACAGTCATGCTGACTAGTGCATCATCTGCACTCGCCATCCGCGTGGAATAATCAAAGGGATGCAAAACCTGGCAGACGTCATTCATAGTGGCCCACTCTGTGGTTGTGAAGTCTGTACGGCGCTGAGTGCGACTTCTTTGCGCCTGAAGCAGCTGGTACTCCATTACAGCTTGCTGCTGCTCACACAACCGCTCCAACATATGTAACGTGGAATTCCACCTGGTAGGTAGGTCACATATGATGCGATGTTCCGGCAGGCGGTGTCGGCGCTGCAGAGCCGCAATGCGCGCTTTTGCCGTGCTGGAACGCCGCAAGTGAGCACACTCTAGGCGGACCTTGTGCAGCAGTGCATCAAGATCCGGATAGTCCCTCAAAAAGCTCTGCACGACCAAATTGAGCACATGTGCCAGACATGGGATGTGAGGGAGGTT
This sequence comes from Ranitomeya variabilis, assembly GCF_051348905.1. Classification (NCBI taxonomy): domain Eukaryota; kingdom Metazoa; phylum Chordata; class Amphibia; order Anura; family Dendrobatidae; genus Ranitomeya; species Ranitomeya variabilis. The sequence continues at coordinate 955,096,555 of NC_135233.1, read as the reverse complement.
GCCGAGGCCCAGAGCTGCCACCAGATTTCGGCCATTATCACACACTACCATGCCTGGCTGGAGATTCGCTGGTACAAACCACACATCGCTCTCCTGCTTGATGGCATTCCAGAGCTCCTGCGCTGTGTGGCTACGATTCCCCAAAAAAATTAATTTCAAGACGGCCTGTTGACGTTTGGCCACGGCTGTGCTCATGTCGGTCGTAACAGGTACACGTTCATCACGGGTCCATGTGGAGGTGGACTGTGACGGCTCCTGCAGCGATGATTCTGAGGAACTGGTGTAAGAGGAGGAGTCAATGCGTACAGAATGGATTCCTGCAATCCTTGGAGTGGGCAGGACACGTCCTGCGCCACTCGCACGGTCTGTACCCGGCTCAACGACATTAACCCAATGGGCAGTGAGGGAAAGGTATCGCCCCTGTCCATGTTGACTGGTCCACGCATCGGTGGTGAGGTGGACCTTGCTACTGACGGCGTTCAGTAGCGCGTGTTTTATGTGTCCCTCCACATGCTTGTGCAGGGCAGGGACGGCTTGCCTGCTGAAGTAAAAGCGGCTGGGCACATTGTACTGTGGGACTGCCAATGACATCAAGTCACGGAAGCTGTCAGTCTCCACCAGCCTGAATGACAGCATTTCCAGTGACAGAAGTTTGGCAATGCCTGCAGTCAGAGCCTGTGCTCGTGGGTGGTTTGACGAGAAAGGCCGCCTTTTCTCCCATGCCTGTACTACCGATGGCTGTAGACTGGGCTGGGAGTGTGTGGATGACTGGGAAAGTGGTGCTGCGGGTGGAATTACAGCGGGTCTCTGGACAACAGGGCCAGAGGTTCTTCCACGGCGATCCTGGGAGGAAGCCGAACCAGCTGCGTGTGAGCTGGAGGAAGAGGCAACACGAGCTGAAGAGGTGGTAGCTGCCGCTGTTGGTTGGCCTAGCTCTTCAGTGTGTTTTTCTAACAACGCCGGGTGCCTGGTGCGCACATGTTTCCACATGTTGGAGGTATTGAGGCTGCTGACATTTCGACCTCTTTTTACTTTGTGATGACACACCTTGCATTTGACATAGCAAATGTCATCTGCAACTGTGTCAAAAAAGGCCCAGGCACTGCAAGTCTTGGGAGCGCCCTTTTTGGCTTTTGGAAGAGACATGCTCCTAACGGGTGCCAAAGCGGAGGCTGCAGGATCCGCAGTCTTCCCCCTCCCTCTCCCTCTTTGGGCCGTACGGGGAATCTCTTCCTCAGAGCTGCTCCCACCACCTTCCTGTCCCTCACGCCAAGATGGGTCAAGGACCTCATCATCTACACTACCCTCTGCCCCCAACTGCTCCTCCTGGGTAGTCTCAGCAGCAGAGCACGCACCAGTAAGTGGCACCTGAGTGTCATCATCAGCTGATGCGGCCTGCGATGTGGTGACCGGAGCCACTGGCCCACCCGCCTCTTCAGAGGAAGAGAGAAAAAGCTGTTGGGCATCACTGCACCCTGCCTCTTCTTCCATTTCTCCAATGCTGCTTGGCTGGCCCCCTGTTTCCAAGCCAAGAGATTCAGAGAACAGAAGTAGAGACGGCTCCTGTCCTGGGCTCTCTGTCTGCCTAGGCAATTTGGCAGGTGGTGAAGAGACAGATGGCTGCTCTCCAGTGCTCTGTGTCTGAGAGGATGTGGCACTAATTGAAGTTGATGCATTAGCTGCCATCCATCCGACAACGGCTTCAATTTGGTCTTCACGCAGCAGCGGTTTACGGCGCTCTGACACAAAGCTGCGCATGAATGACTGTTGCCTGGTGAAAGTGGGTGCTGATGAGTCACCGGTGCCCGCAGCAGGCACAGAATCCCCACGTCCCCTCCCTGCTCCGCGCCCACGCCCACGTGCCTTACTCACTGCCTTCTTCATCTTGGTTGACTGATAAAGATAAGCAGAAAAGTACTAACGGCTTTGTGTGCTTATTCCTGAGCAACTCCTCCTAACAGGTATAAGAAACACTAATTTTCTAAAGTGTGGACTAGACTTTAATATGAGCTAATGTGGCCTACACAAATGTAAAGTGGTGTAACTGGTGTGTTTGGTGAACTTTATTATTTATTTATTTTTTGGGGGCTGAACTGACAACGGATAGAGCTGCAGTCACACGGAGACCGTGCAGACAGACGTAAACGGCGCTGCAAGGCCCAAAAACCCTCCTCTACGTTATCCTATGTAGTGTTTTTCCACAAGTTAGCTGGAGACGGGTGGAAAGACACTAATAGGATTTTTTTGAAAAAATGTGCAGCAGCCTGCACTACTTAAAACAAAATGAAAATTGATTTGGCGGTATGACGCAGTGAAGAACCCTGAGCTGGAGACAACCAGGCTATGGCTGCTCACAGACTACAGGGCGAGCTGCAGTCACACGGAGACCGTGCAGACAGCCGTAAACGGCGCTGCAAGGCCCAAAAACCCTCCTCTACGTTATCCTATGTAGTGTTTTTCCACAAATTAGCTGGAGACGGGTGGAAAGACACTAATAGGAATTTTTTGAAAAAATGTGCAGCAGCCTGCACTACTTAAAACAAAATGAAAATTGATTTGGCGGTATGACGCAGTGAACAACCCTGAGCTGGAGACAACCAGGCTATGGCTGCTCACAGACTACAGGGCGAGCTGCAGTCACACGGAGACCGTGCAGACAGCCGTAAACGGCGCTGCAAGGCCCAAAAACCCTCCTCTACGTTATCCTATGTAGTGTTTTTCCACAAATTAGCTGGAGACGGGTGGAAAGACACTAATAGGAATTTTTTGAAAAAATGTGCAGCAGCCTGCACTACTTAAAACAAAATGAAAATTGATTTGGCGGTATGACGCAGTGAACAACGCTGAGCTGGAGACAACCAGGCTATGGCTGCTCACAGACTACAGGGCGAGCTGCAATCACACGGAGACCGTGCAGACAGCCGTAAACGGCGCTGCAAGGCCCAAAAACCCTCCTCTGCGTTATCCTATGTAGTGTTTTTCCACAAATTAGCTGGAGACGGGTGGAAAGACACTAATAGGATTTTTTTGAATAAATTAGCAGCAAACTACACTACTTGAAAAAAAAAAAAAAAAGAACAGTATGAGGCAATGAACCACCCTCCCTGAACTGAATACAACCAGCTATGGATGGCCTATGTGGCTGCACTCAGACTAGAGAGTGGGCTGCACTCACACACACACACACACAGACCTTGCAGATCGCTGTGAAAACAGCGCTACAAGGCAAAAGCAAGGTGAATAGTAGGTGAACACAGCGGTTGCTAAATTAGCCTTTGGAAAGCACAAAGAAGCAAATCGCTATCTCTAAACTGTCCCTCAGTCAGCAAACAGCGTCCTGTCACTAACTGAATTCACAGCAGAGTGATCGCAAAATGGCGCCAGCGACTTTTAAACAGCATCATGACATCATTTCAGCAGCCAATCACAGCCTTGCCAGTAGTTTCATGCCCTCCATGCTAAACAGGATGTGCCCACACTTGGAATCATTCTCATTGGCTGAATTTCTGCATTTTGAATCTTGGAACTTCCGATTCCGGTATCCGATACGCGGCAAGTATCGGAATCCCGGTATCGGAATTCCGATACCGCAAGTATCGGCCGATACCCGATACTTGCGGTATCGGAATGCTCAACACTAGTCCCCACAACTGTTGTGTCTGTTTCTTGTGTTCCCTCACAACTCGATTCTGATGTTCTTCCACGTCCCTCAGATCTTATGGTTAGGACGCACCCGTATGACGGGGAGGCTCGGAGCTCTTCCGGGACTCTAGCGTCGCCCCTCTCCTGTTGTTACCCCCCTGTGTCTTCCTAGGTCAATTGGGTGAGACAGCCCGCCTATAACTGACTGTCCTGCCGTAGGTTTGAAGTTTGGCCTGGAGCTCTATACTTCCTCGGCGTTCCGGCCACCGGTTACGCGCCTCAGTAGGATGTTGCCTCGTCTTACAGCACGACTCCTACTGGTATTCTCCTTGTTGCGTTGATCTCGTTTCTCACTCAGCACAATAAACCTCGCTTCTTTCTTGGGGTACCGCCGCTATATCGTGCAGGCGCGGTCCCGTAACGTTCTCTCTGGTTGCTAGGCCTCTGTCAGGATCCCACCCCTGACAGGGACCCCTCTGAATCTTCCCCTACAACACCCTCTGCCACAAGGTGTTGCCTGGTTCCAACCCAGTCAGCTTTCTGATCTCACTTCCTATCCAACCCCCAGTTTTACCAGACTGTGAGGAGTGGCCTAATACATAGTACCCTTAGCTCCCCCTGGAGGCCAGACTGTGAAGTGTATTGGTGTCTGTGATACCTGGTCAGATGAACTCCTTCAGTGCCATCAGACGTACCATAGGCCCCCCTTAGCGGTGGAGCATCAGTACTGCAACGACCAGGACTCTGGGGCGCTGCACTGGCATCGTTGCTTTTGCTGTCAAACACAACGATACACGCCGATCTGACAACCAAAGAAAGTTCTGGACTTTCAGCAACGACCAGCGATATCACAGCGGGATCCAGATCGCTGCTGCGTGTCAAACACAACGATATCGCTATCCAGGACGCTGCAACGTCACGGATCGTCGTCGTTCTCGTTGCAAAGTCGTTTAGTGTGAAGGTACCTTAACAAACAGTAACTCCTCGCAGGGAAATATATATAACCCTGGGTATGAAGTGATTTCCTAACACAGAATATACTAAAAGGGAAAAAAATGCAAATTATGCACTTAACACTTTGGGCTCCTGTCACGGATGTGCTCCTGTCTGTGACTGAGACCGTTAGATCATGCTCAAAGGGGATTTATCACAGTTCTGAGGAGAATGGGAGAAAACTTCCCTGACGTTGACGGTGTTCTCCAATGGTCCTGATGATGTCGGTGCTCTCTGGTGGTCCTGATGATGACCTTGTCCTGTTGTGGTCCCGGCGATGGAGGTGTCCTCCCCCTCTTGATGATGGCGGTGATAGTTTGGGGCTCCAGCACGGGCACTGGCCTCAACAGATGAAGGAAGGAAGGGGAATAATCTCTTCTCTCAGCTGTGACAGCCCTTACACTAGCAGGACCTATGACACTGTCCTGACACTGTTTATAATGGCCAGCCCGGTCCGCTGCCCTGTACTGTTCAGCGCCTGTATCCTGCACACAGACCTTGCCTCTCACGGTCACCTGCCAGGACGGATTTGTTAACGTATTCGACTGCGTCAGCAGTCTCGTAAATGTCTGTGATGTAAGCGGGGACAGCGATGTTAGCGTGGACAGCTGTATCTCTGGTGTGTCAGTGGGACCCCATCTGTCGACTCCAGTCAGTGCGTCCTCTCATCCCCAGCTCCAGTCAGCACCGCCCCGTCACCTCACAGCTGATCTTTTCTGACAGGACTCCCGTGCGTGCGCTGTTCCCGCCTGAACTGTTTGAATTTCTGCACGTGCATGAATTGTCTGCTTACGCCCCCTTCTCTCGAGCACAGGGAACACTCTGACACCCCAAGCTCTCCCCCTGTATCCTAGGTGACAGACCCGACGGTTCTGGACCCGTCACGGATGAGGCAAACCTGGTTAGTTTCTCCCCCTTACATATACATATCAATCCACCTTCTGTAGATTAATGTTATCAGATATGCAGATAGTTGGACAATACTATGGTGTAAATACCACATCGCTCAATGGATCTACATTGGATGCCCTTCATCCAGCAAGATAGCGGCCCATGACACAGGGCACATGTCGCCTGCAGCTTGTTCCACAGTATCAGTCAGTTCAGTAAGGCAGTAAATTATTGTAACTAAGTATAAGCCGGCAACTCCTTTCTATTCCTTTCTCAAAAGTAATGCAGTGTATAATTAAGTGTCCGCCCTCCCCAGAGCCTGACAAACAGTAGTAATAAACCTGTCAGGGCCCAGTTGCTAGTTACATGTTGACTTAGCTGTGCTTGTAGTGATGTTACAAATGAGACCAAATCACAAAGTGCCAAAGAAGGATGAGCACGTGGCCATGCTAAATGTGCGGTATGCTCCATATATAAAACGTAACCGGATCTTACATTAGAACAATTGAACCTAATATACACGTTGACATAAAGCCTAAACTTTTGTTTGAGCTCTATGATGACATTGGCATTTCCAGAATAACAAAACTTGATGATATACTTGCTGAAATGGACCAGGATTAGTGGCTTCAGCTGGAAGAAAACTTCATTTTCACATGATCCCAAAATAATAATTATTGGCTATGTTCACACTTCCGTTTGGGATTTGTTTGTAATAGATCCATCTGAAGATAAAAAATGGAACAAAAACAGATGCAAATGGATAACAACCGAACTGCAAAATTTCTGTTTTGTAGGGATCTTTTAAGGAGAGGTGACAGAGTTCTGGGCATGCAAAGCTACTTCAAAACAGATCTGTTAACCAGGAATCAGAAAAGATGACCGTTCGTTATTATCCATTTTTTATATACTTTTTAGTGATGAGCTATATACTTATACAATATACTTGTTTCTCGGGATTTCTTGAGCACGCTCGGGTGTCCTCTGAGTATTTTTTAGTGCTCGGAGATTTAGTTTTTTATTGCCGCAGCTGAATGATTTACATCTGTTAGCCAGCATAAGTACATGTGGGGGTTGCCTGGTTGCTAGGGAATCCCCACATGTACTTATGCTGGCTAACAGATGTAAATCATTCAGCTGCGGCGATGAAAACTAAATCTCCGAGCACTAAAAAATACTCGGAGGACACACGAGCGTGCTCAGGAAGTCTCGAGCAACGAGTATATTCGCTCATCACTAGTACTTTTACATTTATAAGAAGAAAGGGTCCATTCTGTCTGCTGTTAATTTATTAAATGGAAAAAGAAAGTTTGAAGATGAGATTTTTGTCTATCCAAAAACAACAAATAATAGACTGATCGGATGCAAGTAGATGACAGTAAAACAAAATGAATGGATCCTGTAGCTGAACATTTTATTTGCACTTTTTTCTACTCCTGGACCAGGAAAAACATAAATGCAAACAGAAGTGTGAACATTGTCTAATACATATTTATGACGTTATGAAGGTATTCATCGTGTATTGTCTTATAGTTTAGCCTTGGTTCACGCTTCTGTTTGTATTTCTATTTTTATGGTCCGATTGAGGTTTGTATAACAGATATATGTACATGTGGATATATATTCGAATCTTCATCTATCGATCTATATCTGTGACACAGATCACATGACCATGGATACCATAGTCTGCAGTGAAGCATCAGAGACGTCATATGTTAAGTAGAAGCTGCAGCCTACTTGGCTACTGTAGGTGACTATGTCTGTATATATGTGAACCCCACCCAACCCCCATCCTTCCTTCTTTTCTATTTCTGTGCACTAAATATTTCATCACAGGAAACTTCTGATCAGCAATTATTGACTTTTCTCATTAGGTGTTCTTCACATGTTCCTGTCAGTGTAGTGTATGCAGTGCTAGGCGAAGCAATATAGTCTAAATCATAACACTTGTTGAATCCAGAATAAAATATGCATATGCAAAAGCAGATATGAAGGAGTTAATGATAGCCAAAAGAAGCCAAAGGGGAGGAGAGGGGAGGATCAGATTTTAGGGAGAACTGGATCCCCTCCTCCTCAGTACTACAGGAACAAATGGGATATTCATCAGGAGCATGTCTATGCCAGAGAACCTCCCAGAGGGAAATGAGTGGAGACTCAGACTATAGGGCGATCCTCCTTATAAAGCCCCTGCAGCTTCCCAGCTCACACACCTTCCTCTAGTGTTACAGCCATGGTCCCTGGACTCCGAGTACTGGTGACCTGCCTGCTCCTGGCTGCCCACAGCTCTGCCCAGCAGCATCAGCCCAATGAGAGGTAAGGAGACCCTGTGCCATGGGGCTCTCAGCATGGCACATCACAGTCACATCTGCTGCCAACCTGCTGTGTCTTAGCTGGTGCTGTTCTTGTACATTATCATAAGTGTATCTTTTTCATGTGAACTTTTACATTCAGTTTACAACTCTGCGGATTATGATGGTGTTGTGTAATTAGTGAAAGATTTTAGTAAATATGCATGTTGCAGATCATTTCCTTATGGTTATGGAATCAATAGATTATTTGTTATTATGTCATTTCTGGAAACTGCTGCAGCCTTGAGTGAGTTTGTCAGAGGTAGCAGTCCGGAGTTTGTCACAACTCATTAAACTAGTATCCTGCATTACTTGTCAATATCAATGGGTAAAATGGATTATGTGAACTTAGTTATCACGGTGAAGCCATCTTATCTGTCCATTAATCGATCTAAACTTTGTCTACTTTCTTAGTTTTTCTTTATCATCATTTTTTCTATGAGGTATCGGTGCTGTTCCAGTTTTCCTATCTGTCTGTGCATCTTTTATCTATCTATCTCATATATATACACATTCATTCACACACATACATTTCAGTCAATATGTGTTCATCAATTCATTTACATGTATTATGGCACCACGGTGGGCCGTGGCTTAGTGGTTAGCACTGTTGCAGTGTTGGAGTTCTGGGATCAAATCCACCCAAGGACCACGTCTCTATGGAGCTTGTATGTTCTCCCCGTGTTTGCGTGAGTTTCCTCCGGGTTCTCCGGTTTCCTCCCACATTCTAAAGACATACTGATAGGGAATTTAGATTGTGAGCCCCATTGGGACAGTGATGATGATGTCTGTAAAGTGCTGTGGAATTAATGGCGCTATATAAGAGAGTAAACTCATCTATCCATATACATAGACACATATATCTGTCTATCTTTTATATTATATATACCAATTAATTTCCACACTATTGTAATCACTTAACTTGCATCTATTTCCTCCATGATATGAACGGTGGTTCTGATGCTTTGTTGTATGTCTGTATTGAATGTTTGCGTGTTGCTGTTGCTCTGTCCATCACGTTTACATCGGCTTGCATCTCCAAATACTCCTGAATCAGTATCCCCACCACATTCCTTGATCTTTAGATTCAATCTGCCATGAGTGAGCATCATGCTCTGCAAATGTCTGGCTGCAAAGTATTTAGTAGACTGGACAAGTGACTACTCCCATTTGTAATCCAGTGGTATGTCTTTCACTAGATCCACTGTCTTTGGTCAGTGTGCTCCACTCCCTTACCCCTTACTGCGAGAAATACCCAGCATTACGGTACATAATATACACTGCCCTCAGCATCCACTTTCCTGATTTAATTACAAATGGTCTATCTCGGGTAATTTCAGCCTGTTTGCCAATGGTATGAGACAGTCTTTCTGGTTTATATGATCCATTTTGGCTGCTGATGTGTGAAAGCTTTTAAGCACTTTACCATTATCCCTCTCTGAGCATTTCAGGTTAATGCAGTTATGACTGCTCTTCCTGAATATCTGGCTCCTTTATGAGATTTATAACGGGCTGGGATTCACTTGATCTTATTATATGCATGTGCTCTCCACACGCTTCATATACGGGAATTAAAGAAAGGAAACTATACTGCTCCACTAGCATTTGGTATAAATTATTTCTTGTATTCTTAGAAACTTACCGTACTTTATTTTATTGTGATTTCTTGGTGTAATTTATACATTACAGGGCAGAGCTATACATCTTTAGGTTGGTATTATTCGTTTATCAGTTTCTGGACGTGAATGGCTGTGGTAAAGTGTTAGACAGTTATGGTGAAAATGAAGTAAAGTAAAAATGCTTTCAAAAATAAAAGTGCACTGATAATGGTCCTCTCTCCTCCTGTAACAGTTGTGACTTGTATCGTTCAAGATTATTGTACCTGTTTTTATGTGTACCCCTCCTCACATGTAAAGCGCCATGGAATAAATGGCGCTATAATAATAAATAATAATAATAATAGTTTATTTCTATCCATTAACAAAGTGGAACGTGAATGGACAAAAGAGAATTCTAAATCCAATAAATGTTTGATGTGACCTTCCTTTGCCTACAAAAAAGAAACAAAGCTACTAGGTACATTTGCACATAGTCAAGAATTTTGTAGGATTATATACAGGTGTATGATTAAACATTTATACCAAACATGTTAGAATGATCATCATTTCAGATATAGGTTGAAACACATAAATTAATTTTTACAGAAACAGCTGTGTAGGAGGCTTAAACCTAGGTGAGAAACAACTACACTCTTTAGTGACAACCCACTGATTGGCCTAGATCAGGGGTGGGGAACCTTAGGGCCATTTACGGCCCTTGATAACGTTTTATCTGGCCCCCGAGCAGATTCTCAGGGACCACATTCTTGGGCAGGGAGATGTATTTTGATTGCCACCAGCTCATTAATTTCTTCTTGCTCTGTTAGCACACACATGCAGTGTTCACTACTGAACACTGAAGGGCATGCAATGAAAGATTACGTCCGGAAACCAATGCCAGAGTCAGGATGCACTTTGTGGGGGGAGTTTGTACGACCCACGAAGGATGGTATAAATATCCAAATGGCCCTTGGCAGAAAAAAGATTCCGCACCCCTGGCCTAGATATTTGTAGCACTAAAACAAGTCAATTGAACCTACAAGAAGAGGGAAGCTAATGCAAAATATAAAAAAGTATTAACATAAGTGTACAAAACAAATCACATAGATAAAAAAAAAAAAACTGTAGTGAATTTGCTGTTGTAGAAAAAAGTTCCATGTTACAGGTCTTACACTGTGACAAGACTGAGCACAGCAGCAATACACAAGGTAGTTATGCTGCATTAGTAAGGTCTCTCCCAGGCAAAGATGTTAAAGAAGAGTGGGGTCTTCAGATGTGCTGTTCAAGCTCTTTTGAAGAAGCACCATACAGTCTGCAACGATGAGGACCATATACGCAATGGTCGGGCAAGGAAACTTAATGCAGCAGATGAAAGGCACATCATGCTTACTTCTCTTTGAAATCAAAAGATATCCAGCAGTGTCATCAGCTCAGACCAGGTGCAACCAGTGGGATGAAGCTACACCCATCTACTGTGGAGAAGTATGTCTAAAATTGATCTTCATGGAAGAATTGTAGCCCAAAATCCATGCCTTAGACAAGACCAAGTACTTCTACTATGCACAAAAACATAGGAACTGAGGTTCAGAAAAATTTCAGTAGGTTTTCTAGACTGATGATGAGTCAAAATGTGAAATATTGTCTACAGACAACAGTGCAACATGATGCAGGTGGAACACCCACCAGGGCAATGGGGTTACTCGGTACCGGGTTCAGTACTTAAGGGGACGTGTCATGGTGGCGACCTGGTCCGTGGCCCTGGGTGCCCATGTAAAAGGCATATTGATTAAAGTTTATGTTCGTGACACCACCTGTGGTATTCGGTCAGTGGGGACCAACGCTGCTTAAAGGGGTCCTCTGGGGTGGTGTTATGGCAGCTAGATGGTTTAACTTCCCACAGATGACGTAGGTCTCCATGGCTCCCGGTGTATAGGTGAAGATGGTGCAAGGTGCAGTAAAGAACGAGGACACAGGTTTGCAGTCTCTTTACCTGGTTTACTGTAGCTTCAGGCAACCCCAGTCCAGGGCACCAGATCACAGGACAGGCAGGGTCCGGCCGGCTTGGAAGCAAATCCAGAGTCCCCTTTACCAGGTGGAGATGAAAGCCTCCCTCAAAGCACGGTGGTGTTGTAGTCCCTTACTGCCTATGGCTTCTGATAAGGTCCTCACAGTTCCTCTCTGTCCCCCATATAGGTTAGGACACACCCCGTATGACAGGTGAACTGGGCCTTTTTACAGGGTCTCTATCATGACCCGGGCCCTATAAATATCACTGGGTGTAAAGACGGACCGGTAAGGCTACGTTCACATTTGCGTTGTTGGGCGCAGCGTCGTCGACAGATACCGACGCATGCGTCATGCGCCCCTATCTGTAACATATGCTTTGTAATGCGTTTTACGATGCATGCGTCATATTGACGCACAAGACAGGGCGCAGAGGACGCTACTTGTAGCGTTTTCCCTGCGCCGAAACTCATGATCTTTACTATCTTATGACAAAGCATGCGTCGCAAAACGCTGCGTTGTGTACATGTGTTGTTGGTTGCGTCGCCGACGCTGCGCCCAACAACGCAAATGTGAACGTAGCCTAACTTGAAGTTCAGTTGTCCTGCCGGTTCCAGCTATGCCCCTTAGAGTCCGACACAGCCTCAGTCTTTCGGCTACCGGAATCTGCGCTAGCCAGGGAGGTAGCTAATTCACTGCTCTGCTCCCCTGGTATCACTCTCCTGCTCCTTCTCTCTCCTGCACACTTTCCACAAGCTTGTTCTTTCCCTTTCTGTTCTCTTCCTCCATGAGCTGTAGTACCTCAGACTACATGGCCCCTTCAGACCATCTGACACTCTAGCTCACTTACTGCTGTCAGGGACGAACTGTCCGCTTCCCTCCAGACCAGAATGTATTTATAGGGGAGTTCAGCCTCAATCTGGGTATAGATCTCCCCCTTCTGGCCTGGAGTATGAATGTGTTGTATGTAGTGATTACCTGGTGAAAGATATCCTTCATCGCTTCCAAGCGTGACATCACTCTCCCCGTGGGGAAAGCAATGCCACTGTGACGACCAGGACCATGGGGCGTCACACAGGTTACTTCTAAAATTTGGGGCTGTATTTCAGCAAATGGAATTGGGGACTTGGTGAGAATTAATGGTGTCCTCAATACTAAGATATACAGGCAAATAGTTACCATCATGACATACCATCAGGGAAGCGTCTGATTGGCTTCTAATTTATTCTGCATCAGGACAACGACCTCAAACACACAGCCAAAGTCATTAATAATTATCATCAGCATAAAGAGGAACAAGGAGTCCTGGAAGTAATGATAGTGCCTCCGCAGAGCACCTGATCTCAATATCATCCAGAATGTCTGGGATTACATGAAGAGAAAAATATTATTTCTCTAAGATGTTTGGAATAACCTCCTGCCGAGTTTCTTAAAAAACTGTGAGCAAATGTACCTAGAAAACTTGTTGCTGTTTTGGAGGGAAAGGCAGGCAACTCCAAATAGTGATCCAAATAGTGCGGCCCTGCACTTAGTAACCCGATGTTTACCCTGGTTACCCGGGTGCTGCAGGGGGGCTTCGGCATCGTTGAAGACAGTTTCAACGATGCCGAAGTCGTTCCCCTGATCGTTGGTCGCTGGAGAGAGCTGTCTGTGTGACAGCTCCCCAGCGACCACACAACGACTTACCAACGATCACGGCCAGGTCGTATCGCTGGTCGTGATCGTTGGTAAGTCGTTTAGTGTAACGGTACCTTAAGCCTTCACTCTTCAATAACACCCACTCTCCCACATTGTCTTACCTGCATTCACAAATCTAATCACAAGATCCACAGACATATTCCACAATTCTTACCCTCCATAGCATCATTTTCCCAAAGCCTAGGTAGGTGACATATGATTTACCACTGGTAGATCTCATGAATAATTCATAGGAGCAAATAACTTAATAATGTGAGAGCTCCAGTAGCCTGTAAGCCTCTTTTGTAAATTAATTCTTCAGAATAAAAAATGCCTGTAGTTTTTCCAGAAACAGTGGCTCTATTGGGCTGTCTATGTGTTGTGTTTTGTAATTTTGGACATCTTATTTAGGTTTTATGAAAAGTATTGTGCTGCTTGATGCAGTTATGGAGAGACTTATTTATCATTTACCTTATCATAATGAATGGCTGCTTTATTTTTTTTTAGAAAATATTAGCAAATGAGCCGGGATAAAGAATGGAATTATTTACTGTACTGTAATTAGGGAATATACAAACTCAACACTCACATCTCCTATGTAAAAGTAAATGCCCCATAAAGTGGACTTCCAATGACTATACCACAAAAAACTCCAAAACTCCATGGTAAAAAACGTTAAGTCATTTTCTTTTAACCGTAGAAAAGGAAAAGCCTCTCTACTGCCCTTCTAGGACTTTCACATAGCTCAACATCTGGAGTGTTCCAGCCTGAAGCAACTCACACTGTGTCTGTCAAAGAAAAGGTGGAAGAACTGGGGAGAATACAAAGGTCCAGGCCTGGAAACCAGACAAAAAAAAGCAGACCCTGCATGACCGCGTATGCCGAGTACGGTCTTTTCTTACGTATGTAACCTAACCACCAACACCTGCCCACCGACCTAACCCATACCCTGAATAAAACATGACTAATTATTCTTTTGGATATTTTGGCCACAGCGGCCAACTTTTATTAACAAATTAACATAAACATAAATACAACAGTATAAATTCGAGGGGAGGGTTCTTGGAGCTAAAAAGATCTGGCAAACCCCACAAAAGAAGATCGACCACCATATTACCCCCAGCCGTGAAAACCAGCTCGAGGGCACCGTACATCCCGTTCCGGGAAGAGAAAAAACCACCAACAGCTCCCAGGGTAAAGACCCCGTCCAGAGCCCATACCAAAATGCCAGATCCAACCCCACCACATTTTAAATTGCCTGTAATTATGCTCCAATTCCTTCCCCCAAACAATCAGCGTCAACTCCAAGAACCCCCACCCCCCCACCACACACGAACAGCCCTGACCACCTCAGGCTCGTGAGTGCCCCAACGCCACCAACGCCCGTTCAACTCCTTCTTGCAATGACAAAGTCCACAAATCAATTCCAATCGCGTTTAAATGAACTCCATCCTCCCTCCAGTAGTTACCAAGCCCTGACTCCAATTCAAAATGTCTAACGCTAATCCCCCCGTTTCTGGAAACAAAACCCCCTATTGCCCTATTCAACTTAACCCTAGCCCTATTAATACCTTTCAAAGATCTAGCCCCCCTCCACCGTTTTCTAGGCACAATATCTGACCACACAATCAACACCCCAGGAAATGATACTTGCAACCTCAACAAATCGAACCGTATGTCCCTAATCAACTCCCTGACAGGCCGTACACCCAAGTCGTTCCCCCCCAAATGCACAACTAAAATGTCAGGTTGTCTGTCTAAACGAACCGCCTTAGAAAATTCAGGAAGGGCCTTGTTCCAAACCATCCCCCTATATCCCAACCACCGAATGACAACCTGACGCCTACTAAACCCCAGTTGCCTACCGTCCGGCCTGACCTCGGCCCGCAGCGCCCCCCAGTGAACGAACGAATGTCCGAAGATCCAGGCTAAGTAAGGGGACACACCTGCAACAAGACGCATGAAGAAAAACACTGGGTCAAATACAAAACATAACCACACTACTAAATTAATGACGGACGTAACCTAAGTACCGATTCGAAGTCCACCTACCAATTCTACAAATGTCCTCCGCGCCCAAACCCAAACTATCAGCTTCTGATGCCGCCCCGATACGAAATGAATGCGAACCGAACAACTCCGGAGAAAGGCCCAACTCCCGCAAGCCCCTCCTTAATACCGCAATGAACTGAAAGCGTGACAAAAAGGACCCCCCTGCGTGACACAACAAAGGGCCGGATCTGCCTGACCATAACTGCCAGTATTCTTCCAGACAACCTCTAGGGCACATTAAAGACCCGTGAACCCTCCCCAGCACCACACGTTTTCCTCTCCCAATTTGGTCAGTCTTTGAACGGCGAATCCAAAAAACGATACCCCCCGTCCAAAGTTCCACATCCTCTGCCAACAAACCCCCTGCTCTAACTTTGGACGTTGACACCAGCTCCCCAACGCGCATAGCCCCAAAAAATGCTAATGAAAAGGCGAGGCGAAACAACGCCAACTCAAAACTCGAACCACAAATAATCTCCAAGACTCCACCCAACCGTTCTAAAAGGCTAAACGAAATGGGGCGGCGACGGTCAATCGTCTGATTACCTCTCCTAAAACCCCTAAGTGCCTGTCTGACCAAAAAATGTTTTGTCGCGTCCACCAACCCCTGCAACTTAAAAGCAAAAGCCAAACCAGCAACAAATTTATTTACCTTCGAAATCGACCAACCTTCTTCGGCCGCCTTCCCGATCAAAAATAACACTGCCAACATCCTATCTTCGTCAGACACCAACTGGCCCCACACCGACACCCAACTTTGCCATACTCGCCAAGATGCTTCGTATGATGCCCATGTTTGTCTCGTAACAGACTCCTGAATCAACCGGCCCGCTCGTCCATAATCACGCTCCAAAGATGCAAAGGGCATTCCTCTCCCAAGATCTCCGCGTCCGGCGCCAATTCCCGAAAACGGTCCCACTGGAAACGAGACAATGCATCTGCTATTGAGTTCTGCACACCCGGCACATGCACCGCCGAAATACAAGCATTCAGCTCCAAGCACCGAAAAACCAACTCCCTCACCAACTTAATCACCGGGGGAGATGAGGCCGACAAACTGTTCATCACTGACACGACGCTCATGTTGTCGCAATGAAAACGAATCCTCCTGTTAGCAAACATTTCCCCCCAAATGGAAACCGCAACCACAATAGGGAACAATTCCAACAAGACCAGGTTTTTTGTAAGGCCCAACTCCCTCCACTGGCCCGGCCACCGTCCGGCACACCAACGACCACCGCAAAAGGCCCCGTAACCAGCCGAACCGGCTGCATCCGTATATATCTCGCAATCAAAATTTGTTAAGACCTCCTGCTGAATCAACGACCGCCCGTTGTAGTTGCACAGGAAACGTTGCCACACTAGCAAGTCCTCTTTGTGTTCCTTGCTCAGGCGAATAAAATGGTGTGGCTCCTTTACGCCTGCCGTCGCGACCGACAACCTGCGACAAAATATCCTGCCCATGGGTATGATCCGACATGCAAAATTCAATCTACCTAAAAGAGACTGCAACTCTTTCAAAGTCAGCTTCCGCTTCCTTCTAGCTCTTTCAACCTCCTGCTGCAACATGGCCAACTTATCTTCCGGCAACCGACACTCCATCTTCTCGGAGTCGATTAAAATTCCCAAAAAACTCAATACCGTACTGGGACCTTCTGTCTTATCTGCCGCTAATGGAACTCCAAAAAGGTCTGCGACCCAAAACATAGCCGTTAACGTATTACGGCAAACTGCGGAATCAGGCGGCCCGATAAACAAAAAATCATCCAAATAATGGATAACCGACTGAACTCCAGAAACGTCCTTAACCACCCACTCCAGGAAAGTACTAAACGTCTCAAACAATGAACAAGAAATGGAGCAGCCCATTGGCAAACATCTATCCAAATAGTAACCACCATTCCAAAAACAACCTAACAACGGAACGCTGTCCGGATGCACCGGAAGCAAACGGAAGGCCGATTCAACATCCGTTTTTGCCAACAGCGCCCCAGGGCCATGCCTTCGCACCCACTGCACCGCTGCATCGAA
This sequence comes from Ranitomeya variabilis, assembly GCF_051348905.1. Lineage (NCBI taxonomy): Eukaryota > Metazoa > Chordata > Amphibia > Anura > Dendrobatidae > Ranitomeya > Ranitomeya variabilis. The sequence continues at coordinate 955,079,319 of NC_135233.1, read as the reverse complement.
TGATGTATACTCAACCGAGCACAGCTCTTGGGCGATGCCATCATTTACCGACTGACCCTTTGGGTACGACAAATGCTGGATCAACCGAAATTTATTCGGCTCTTTTTTAGGCACCACCCCCAAAGGGGAAACCACCATACCCGCCGTCGGCGGATGCAAAAACGGCCCCGACATCCTTCCCAACTCCACTTCTTTCTTGAGTTTAACATCAACAACCTCGGCATGCAACATTGCCGACCGCAAATTCTTAACCGAAAAAGGAACCTCGTGGCTCGGGGGAGGAATCCTAAAACCATCCGCAAAACCATTGAAAATAATACCTGCCTTCACCTGATCGGGGTACCTATTTAGAAAGGGGGCCATCTCGTGAAGCCTCACCGGGCTCTCCCCCTTGACCGGCACCCAAGGCTGGCTTTCCTTTTCCTTTCCTGAAACACTTTGAAGCCCCGTGTGAACTTCCATTACAGTGGGAACACACATGCTTAAATTTACAGGTGCTACCGTATTTACACTGACCGTCATTAAACTGCCAGCAGGTTCCAGACTTCTCCTTCGCTCCCTGTGCACCCTGACTACTGCCTCCGTGTCCCGACTGCTGGCTGCCACCACCCCCGGACCCATGAAAGGACTGCCCATGCCTAGCTGGGGCCATAACCTTCAGCCAAAGGCCTATATCCTTCTGGTCCCACCTAATTTCTGGCCTTACCGCCCTTCGCTGCCTGAACTGCTCATCATACCGCAGCCACGTCTGACCGCCATAAGTACGATGCGCCTCCCCAATCGCATCTAAATAGCAAAATAAACCTGAGCAATTCTCAGGCGCCTTCTCCCCCACTACACTCGCCAATATCGCAAACGCCTGCAACCAATTTACAAATGTCTGCGGAATTAGCCGCCACCTCCGCTTTTCTTCCTCCTCCTTTTTGCTATCGTCTTTTTTCCCTTTATCCAAGTTAAACTTTTCCAACGGAAGCAGGGAAAAAACTTCCACATACTCGTCTCTCCAAATCTTTTCCTTCACCTCCTTTTTTAAATGCGCTCCCAACGGCCCTTCAAAGCACACATAAACTTCCCCTTTCGCTCTGTCATCTAATTTGACCGTATCGCCTTTTTCCTTCTCTGTCTGAACCGAAACCGATACACCCGACGATGCAACCTCCACTACCTGACCAGGGCTTAACAAACCACAACCCGCCTGGGGTTCCACCCCTCGACCAGACAACCACGCCTCAACCGGCGATGCGGCAACCCCAGCTGCCGACCCTCCCTCTAATCTACGCAAAATTTGCGACATACCCTGCAATAAGTCCTGCATACCTGGCACCTCCGCCACAATCGGCCCACTCCTCTGCCGTTCCTCACACACCGCCGCCCGACCCCTCCTAGCTTCCTGTAACTCGGCCCCTGTGGGCGACAAACCGGACATGGACTCATACTCACAACGCTGCGCGGGTGCTGTGTCCCCGCCAGCCGGACCTCCAGATCCCTGTTGCTCTGACCTCCCGTGACGATCACCGCTGGACTCCGACACCTCCTCGCCGCGTCGATGCCCTAGGCCCGCGCCCCTGGCCTCCTCGTCACCAGGGGGGACCCGAGCGTGCTGGAACTGCTGCGTCGCTAGCCCTCTCTGCCCCAGGCCCGCGCCCCTGGCCTCCTCATCACCAGGGGGGACCCGAGCGTGTTGAAACTGCTGCGCTGCTAGCCCTCTCTGCCCCAGGCCCGCGCCCCTGGCCTCCTCGTCACCAGGGGGGACCCGAGCGTGCTGTAGCTGCTGTACGGACCCGCTCCTCCGTCTGTGGTCAGTATCCCCCGCCACCTCACCGTCCAATGGGTAACGGGTATACGCCGCTCTGAGCTCCGGAGACCTCCTGGGCGACCGCGACCGATCCCCGTGTACCAACCCGGGCGAGCCCGCCCGGTCGTGTAACGATCTTCGCTCCTGGGCAGGCAGCTCGACACTGCTGCCTGCATCTCTCCCTCCGCTGCGCCGTTCTGTACAAGCGGGACGTAGAAGACCTCCTGACCGCTGACCGTTCGCCGCCTGTGTGCTCCTTGTGGTCATCCGAGCAGGCACCCTGGGAGGTGATGGGCTGTGAGTGCCTGCCGCAGGTAAAGGGGCCGGATTCCTGGCTGCTGCTGCTGCTGCTCGTCCTGGCCGTGCTGCTCCTCCTGGACTTGCTGCTCCTCTTGCTGCTCCTCCTGGCTGTGGCGCTCTTCTTGGCTGAGCTGCTCTTCCTGTCAGCGCTGCTCTGCTTCTTCTTGCCGCCGCGCGCCCCCTGGGCGCTGTAGATCTGATGAGGGCAGGGGAAGCGGCGGCTGCTCTCCCTCTGGACACCGGTACCCCGGAAGGAGGCGGTGAAGCGGCGGCCGTGCGCCCATTGTGAGCCGGGGACCTGCCAGGAGCGGGGGAAGCTGCGGCTGCGCTCTGCCTGGATCGCGCAGGCCGCACTTCCGGTCCGGCGCTCCTGGCAGCAGCGGCGGTGTCCTGGGTCTGACGCCCGGCGCGTGCAGGCCGGGTACTGGGATTCCTGCCGGAGCGGGAGCGACTGGGGGAGGCAGCGCCGCCGGACTCACCGCCCGCAGGGTCCCTGGAGGGGCTCCGGAGCCTGCGCCTGCCACGCGCAGGGAGATCTGGAGACAGTCTCTCTGGGGGCCTGGTCCTCCTGCCCCGTGCGCTCTGAGCGGATCCTCCTGCGGCACCAATGATGGAGGCCAGCTGGGCCTCGAGCCAGCCCCCTCTCCTGGACCTGGCCATCTCCTGAAGCTGGGACAACATGGACTCCGCCGACGCCATCTTGTACGTCTTTTTCGTCCAGAAATAAGGTAAGGAATGGTGGTTTTCCCGCACTTTCCTTCCTACCTCCCCCTAACCTAACTCCTCCCCCCCTTGCCATCCTCTTATCCCTAGCCACAGCATTATTTAAAAAGACCGCCCGGCTCAAAGCAGTCATGGGGGGCCTCCACCCAGCTACGCTTCGTTCCAGCCCCCATCTTTATGAGCCTTAATATGATAAAGTATTTAGCGAAATGACTGATCTCTTGGAATTAATTACATACACACGTTTACCACATTTGGAGTTTTAAGAAAACTGGTAAGGCTTTATTTTGGATGAGGGATGCACTTTAACCTACAACTAATATTGAACATTTAATAGCTGTTTTGCTATACTTGTCCAAAAATTTAATTTCATTTGTCTATCAGACATTATGCTGTAGACTTATTTTTTTGTTTTGATGATTCACCATATTACACACCAGTGCTCCTACTGATGGCTGAACAGTAATCTCTTACGCTTGAGTCATGCAAAATTTGTAGTTCATTTAATAATGGCAGTAAAGCATCTTCACACCAGCACATTTCCACACTCTCGTTCTTACTGGGAGATTCTGCGTTTACTTGATTCCAGTCATAAGGGTTTCTATCACAACTTGTGATTCATAATGTTTGACTCATAAGACTATGTACATCTAACAGTTCTTGGAAGATTTCCGATCTTGTCCTCTGCTATAGTTTTTTTTTAAGACGAGCACTGATGTTAATCTAAGGCCGGTTTCACATTTGCGGTTGTGTCCGCAGCGTTTCTTCCGCAATTATCCGCATGCGTTGTGTTTTCCTATATTATTAGGGACGCATGTGCCTGCGATCGGTTGCGTTTTGCTGCGTTTAATGACGCATGCGTCGTTTCGTCGTCTGCGGTTTGGCGCGGTAAACACAACGTAGTAATTTTAGAGGCGTCAATTTGCCACCTAGAAACGTATGCGGTTGTTAGCGCAAGGAATGCGGCAAAAAAACGCATTACTATCTATGGAAACGCATGCGTACACATGTCTTTGCGTACGCATGCGTTTGATGCGCTTGCGTACTTCGGACTGCGCATGTCCATTAAAGACACACCCTCCTGGAAATATCAAACGCATGTGCATAAAAAGCGCAAACACATGTAAAAACTCATGCAAACGCTGCGGTTTTTTTTTACCATCATGCATAAGCTGATGCGGATAAAAAACGCTGCATTATCAGACATTTGCATGCGTTTTTGCATGCGGTTGCGGTTGCGGATGATACGCTGCGGATTCTAACGCAAATGTGAAAGTAGCCTTAAAGGGAACCTGTCACCCCGGTTTTTCACTCGGAGATAAAAATACCGCTACATAGGGCATGATATATTCATGTAAGACTTGCTCAATATTACAACAAAACAACTCCCTCCCAAACGAGGGGTATATGTACCACTACGTTGGAACCTACACATAAAGTGTGATCTGTACTAATAAATCGATCTCCACTCTGGTACTTATTTAAAACAATCAACTTTATTAAGACAAAAACAATTTTTTAAAATAGAGTTACTACTAGTGTTGAGCGATACCGTCCGATACTTGAAAGTATCGGTATCGGAAAGTATCGGCCGATACCGGCAAAGTATCGGATCTAATCCGATACCCGATACCAATACAAGTCAATGGGACTCAAGTATCGGACGGTATTCCTGATGGTTCCCAGGGTCTGAAGGAGAGGAAACTCTCCTTCAGGCCCTGGGATCCATATTAATGTGTAAAAGAAAGAATTAAAATAAAAAATATTGCTATACTCACCTCTCCGACGCAGCCTGGACCTTACCGAGGGAACCGGCAGCGTTGTTTGCTTAAAATGCGCGCTTTTACTTCCTTCCGTGACGTCACAGCTTGTGATTGGTCGCGTGCCGCCCATGTGGCCGCGACGCGACCAATCACAGCAAGCCGTGACGTAATTTTCAGGTCCTCAATGCCTAATTCTAGGCATTCATGATTTTAAAATTACGTTCCGGCTTGTGATTGGTCGCGTCGCGGTCACATGGGCGACGCGACCAATCACAAGCCGTGACGTCACAGGAGGCAGGAGACGCGCGCATTTTTAAAATTACGTCATGGCTTGTGATTGGTTGCGTGCCGCCCATGTGACCGCGACGCGACCAATCACAGCAAGCCGTGACATAATTTCAGGTCCTGAATGCAGAAATAGGCATCAGGACCTGAAATTACGTCACGGCTTGCTGTGATTGGTCGCGTCGCGGCCACATGGGCGGCACGCGACCAATCACAAGCCGTGACGTCACGGAAGGAAGTAAAAGCGCGCATTTTAAGCAAACAACGCTGCCGGTTCCCTCGGTGAGGTCCAGGCTGCGTCGGAGAGGTGAGTATAGCAATATTTTTTATTTTAATTCTTTATTTTACACATTAATGTTGTTTCGATACCGATACCCGATACCACAAAAGTATCGGATCTCGGTATCGGAATTCCGATACCCGCAAGTATCGGCCGATACCCGATACTTGCGGTATCGGAATGCTCAACACTAGTTACTACATGTTAAGGAAGGTACATATCCACCAAAGGGACTACCCGCCTGAGGAAAATGCAAACATATATAGGCTATTAGCTTAAAAAACAAATACCTATCGCTGCTATAGTATAGGAAGCTCATTCAAAAGGCACCCCTAGTGGGGAAAACACATATGCCCAATAAATACTTAGAAATAAGACTCCCAACATATTTGGCACTCCATATATAGTGTAACAATACAGGTATATGAAGGTATATTACCTCTCTGTTAGCCTATAGCAAAGACCTCGGCGTCCCTCTGCCCCGACGCGCGTTTCGTGTTCGCTTCTTCTGGAGCCTCCAGAAGAAGCGAACGCGAAACACGCGTCGGGGCAGAGGGACGCCGAGGTCTTTGCTATAGGCTGACAGAGAGGTAATATACCTTCATATACCTGTATTGTTACACTATACACTCACCGGCCACTTTATTAGGTACACCTGTCCAACTTCTTGTTAACACTTAATTTCTAATCAGCCAATCACATGGCGGCAACTCAGTGCATTTAGGCATGTAGACATGGTCAAGACAATCTCCTGCAGTTCAAACCGAGCATCAGTATGGGGAAGAAAGGTGATTTGAGTGCCTTTGAACGTGGCATGGTTGTTGGTGCCAGAAGGGCTGGTCTGAGTATTTCAGAAACTGCTGATCTACTGGGATTTTCACGCACAACCATCTCTAGGGTTTACAGAGAATGGTCCGAAAAAGAAAAAAAATCCAGTGAGCGGCAGTTCTGTGGGCGGAAATGCCTTGTTGATGCCAGAGGAGAATGGGCAGACTGGTTCGAGCTGATAGAAAGGCAACAGTGACTCAAATCGCCACCCGTTACAACCAAGGTAGGCCTAAGAGCATCTCTGAACGCACAGTGCGTCGAACTTTGAGGCAGATGGGCTACAGCAGCAGAAGACCACACCGGGTACCACTCCTTTCAGCGAAGAACAGGAAACTGAGGCTACAATTTGTACAAGCTCATCGAAATTGGACAGTAGAAGATTGGAAAAACGTTCCTTGGTCTGATGAGTCTCGATTTCTGCTGCGACATTCGGATGGTAGGGTCAGAATTTGGCGTAAACAACATGAAAGCATGGATCCATCCTGCCTTGTATGGAGCATCTTTGGGATGTGCAGCCGACAAATCTGCGGCAACTGTGTGATGCCATCATGTCAATATGGACCAACATCTCTGAGGAATGCTTCCAGCACCTTGTTGAATCTATGCCACGAAGAATTGCAGTTCTGAAGGCAAAAGGGGGTCCAACCCGTTACTAGCATGGTGTACCTAATAAAGTGGCCGGTGAGTGTATATGGAGTGCCAAATATGTTGGGAGTCTTATTTCTAAGTATTTATTGGGCATATGTGTTTTCCCCACTAGGGGTGCCTTTTGAATGAGCTTCCTATACTATAGCAGCGATAGGTATTTGTTTTTTAAGCTAATAGCCTATATATGTTTGCATTTTCCTCAGGCGGGTAGTCCCTTTGGTGGATATGTACCTTCCTTAACATGTAGTAACTCTATTTTAAAAAATTGTTTTTGTCTTAATAAAGTTGATTGTTTTAAATAAGTACCAGAGTGGAGATCGATTTATTAGTACAGATCACACTTTATGTGTAGGTTACATAGGGCATGAGCTGTGCTTTACAAAAGTGTTTTTTTTCTACCCTGATTCCCCACCTAAGCTGCCGAAATTACTTACCAAAGTCGCCGTTTTCGCTTGTCAATCATGCTGGTCTGGTCATAGGGGCGTGGTGACAAAGCTGTTTCTTCCCCCAGATCTTGCTTAGGTTTCCGTTGGTGGCGTAGTGGTTTGCGACTGCGCTATATCCCTGGTGACGAAAAACAGCGCGCTCTGCGCTATATCCCTGGTGATCGGTGGGGGCGGCCATCTTCCTGTGGCCGCGCGTGCGCAGTTGGAGCGCTCTGCTGCCCGGGGCTTCAGGAAAATGGCCGCGGGATGCCGCGCGTGCGCAGATGGGGATCGCGGCGGCCATTTTCCTAAAGCAGAGTTCGCATCTCGGCTTCAGGAAAATGGCCGCCGCGATCTCCATCTGCGCACGCGCGGCAGCCCGCGGCCATTTTCCTGAAGCCCCAGGCAGCAGAGCGCTCCAACTGTGCACGCGCGGCCACAGGAAGATGGCCGCCCCCACCGATCACCAGGGATATAGCGCAGAGCGCGCTGTTTTTCGTCACCTGTGCAGTCGCAAACCACTACGCCACCAACGGAAACCTAAGCAAGATCTGGGGGAAGAAACAGCTTTGTCACCACGCCCCTATGACCAGACCAGCATGATTGACAAGCGAAAACGGCGACTTTGGTAAGTAATTTCGGCAGCTTAGGTGGGGAATCAGGGTAGAAAAAAAACACTTTTGTAAAGCACAGCTCATGCCCTATGTAGCGGTATTTTTATCTCCGAATGAAAAACCGGGGTGACAGGTTCCCTTTAAGAGACCAGTTATTTCCACTTTTTTTATTTTCCATGAAATGAAATCTGATTTTACCCAGTGTGTTATGGCATGAATTAAAGGGAACCAGTCATTAGATTCCTACTGTTCAAACCACAGGCAGCATGAACCAGAGCCTGAAGTTGTCGGATTTTGGAGAAAATATGCTGTTGCATGAAAAGCTCGCTGGGGACTATATGTAGAGACCTGACTAGTCGATGCAGTCCCTGGATGGATTCTTCTGCTCCAGTCTATTGACAGATCTGTCCAATGAGTGTACATAGAAAGAGACCTATCAATAAACTGGATTGCCATTTTTGTCATGATTAAAAAAAGCTGTAAAAATGGTGCTGTTTTATTGCAATCTTAAAAATCCCGGAGAAAACACACCCCAATTGCATACCCAGGTCGACGCAGAGATTACAAACAGTCATGAAAATGTATTGCTTACACTGCAGTATTGATGGTGGTGATGCTAGCATTCTTAAGGCTGAAGGTCAGTAGCATAGCTACCTGGAAGGCATAAGATGTGATAACCTCAGCCCCCTGACTTGGAGGTAGCTATCACTATCCTTAACTGTATCGGCGTGTGCTGTGGGCCTGTAGGGGGTCAGCCACTGCTTAGAACGAATTACACTGACTTAAAGAGACAATGCTCCCATCTGATTTGTGTGCACTTGGACTGATCCATCCACCCTCCAGCTTGCTGTTTGTTGGTTTGGGCAGGAGGCAGTTAGGGTCGGGATCCAGCAGTTGAGCCTTAAAGAAAGGGAGTCTGCACACAGAAAGACGGTTAAAAATGGATCAGCGGCTTTAGGGAAGAACATAGCGCCTGGTTACCGCAAGATTGGCTAACAGGACTATGTAAGAAAGAAAGGGTCGCATAGCACAGCCAAGTTAGGAAGCACCACTGTGGGACCAATGACCCCTCAGCATTGAAAGTGAGAGGACACTTGCCCGGACCCGGAAGAAGATGGGACCATTAACCATAAGGAAGATTGCAACACAGCAAACACTGTTCCTCTACATCAGGACCAAGCAGAAGCTAGCAAACTTTCTCTTCAATGCTGCAGAACTCTGAGTGTGACACCAGTGTTCATCTGCGTTAAGGTATAGAGCAGGTTTCTCTAGTTAGTGTGTTATAGCAGTGCGGCCCATTTTGTGGAGGCCAGGTAAGAATTTAGAAGAGAGTACTCCGTAGAAATTGTTCATACTGTTGATATTGTACTTTGTATTGCCATAGCTAGAGCGCAGCTTGTGTGACACGTTCCAGCTATCCGTCCTTGTATCAATTAATGCTGTTATCATTATTAGAACTGTTAGTTGCATTTTTCGACATAAAACCCTATGTTCTTCAATAAAGCGGGTGTTTGGTTTCTTCCTCATCGTCTACTGTACCGTATTTCAGCCCTGCCCGGCAGTGTCGTTCTGGCGCTGCTTCACGCCGATAGAGTTAAACTTTGTGGCAGAGCTGGTAGAAATGATCTTCCTGCACTGCCACACTCCATTCTGTAGGTCGCAGGTCACTTTAGGCATGAGGCCTACAGAATGGCAGGTCCAGAGCAGAGCGACGCAATTAAGTCATAGTGCCCCAACATGCACAGGACATGGATCCTGGCACGAGGAAGTCACTGCGTCACTCTGCCCAGGACCTGCCCCTGTCTGCTGTTGGACTCGCTGGGGTAAGGGGAGTATATATATTTTTTTTCTTTTAAAATTGTGTGATGGCCATTATGTATGGAGCCCTCATAAATAGTGGGGCAACTCAGGAAGCCTCCATAAACTGTTTAAGGGGGCTACAAAGTGGAAGCCATCATACATAGTCAGGGCTAGTAATTGGAGGCCATCATACATAGTGGGGGGCTACTAAGTGGACCATCGTAGAGTGTGGTGGCTACTAAATGGGCATGGTACAGAGAGGGGACTGTGCAGGGGGACATGACACAGTTTGTGGACTACTGTGGAAGCCATCGTACACTGTGGGGACTCCTGTGGGGGCTATTATACAGTGAGGGGAGCCATAATACAGTGTGAGAGCTAATGTGGGACCATCATACTGCGTGAGGACATGATACAGTGTGGGGCTACTCTGGGGGCAATCATAAAGTGGGGCCATTGTATCATGCAGGAGCCATCATTCAGTGTTGGGGCCATCAAATAGTTTGGGTGTTACCAAGGGGCCAGTATACTGTGTGGGTGCTACTAATGGGCCATTATACAGGTGACAACCCCTGAAAGATTTGGTGCTTCTTGGACTGTGTGGGATTATGAGTGTACTTTACTCCTTGTCTCTTTGCAAATTTCCGTTTACTGTAGGCATATGCACCCTTTCTACTGAGATCCTGATCCAATGGAAGGTGGGGAGGAGAGTAGGCAAAAAAAACAAAACAATTTCCGCCATATAGTGCCACCCTTTATACATCACGGCCCAAAGCATTGGACCTTTAATGGCTGGTAATAAATACAAACCTGGTAGGACAAGTTTAGAAATTGGTGGTAAAAATGGACGCACGTATCAAAAATGGATGAAAATCAGATGCAACACACTGATGGTAAATGGTCCGTTTTTTTTTCTTGCATATAACCCTCTAGACTCCCTCATACCTCTGAATGGTGCCTTATATTGATGTTTATTTATTTTATGCCCATCATTCAGCATACTCACTTATAGGCAGATTAAAGGAGTCTTGGGCGCTTCAGTTACTGCAACGCCCCCTTCATTGTTTAATAGACACAACTCCATACATCTTATAGAGGCAATGCCTGGTAATATAGCTTAGCCCCAATCAAGTGACACAGTGTGACAATATGTCATCCAGCTTTGGGGCCTAACTCTTGTGGGTACAGAGGTTTCATTTCCACCCGAACTCTGGACCTTGGGGGCCCAAAAGGTCCCTTTAGCCCATATGAGAAGAACAGTACTATTTATTATAGACTGTGATATTTTTAACCATGTTGGAGATTTTGCTTTTAGACTCAACAAGCTTCAATTTATGCCAGTGCCCAGCATGTTACACGACCACTGCACTCAGTTGCTGGTCATCATGGTGACATGTTGTATGTAATGAAGTCCCTATGAGGACAAACAATTGACTGCTGTGTTCAATGGAGTTGGATTACACGTTGTCATACTGTGATCAAAATAGTTCTGGCCTCTGCTATTTACAATGTTATTGAGTCCCCTTTTCACAGCTGAAGGGTTGCATAATCATTAGTCCAGTGTTCATATTTCAATAGAATGTTTTTTTTTCTTAAGTTTGTTTCCCTGAATATCACGTTTGACTCATTTTCAGGCTAAGAAACATTTCATTTGAAAACCTGCAGTGTGGGGTAGAAACATTTAAATTATTAACATCTGAAGAATGTAAATACGTTTTCTACTTGATGTTTGACACTAGTAGTGGCAGATAGAACAGCTGTACATCGGAACAACACAAGATCAGATGCTAAAAATTGGTAGTGTGTGTTGATGTTTTCCATATAAAGAGGCTATATCTTAAAGGCGGAGAGGAAGATACAAAGCGCCATACGGGACTACTTAAAAGTTTTTACATTTTAGAGTCTAACATCTCTATGTATGAGGATAAAACTGCAGTGCATATGTAGGAGAGAAGACCGGGCTGTGGGTGCTGACAGGGCACCGTGTTAGGAACTGCTGAGGCCTAGCCTACTGTTGCAGGGGGAAGGAGATTGAGGAAGGAGCAGACCCTTGACCTGGGTAGAGGGGGAGTGGGGAGCCAGAGAAGTATTAGAGGGTTTGCGTGGGAAAGGAGAGGGGCTTCCCGCCAGAGAGAGGAGTCAGTGAGGAACGGCGCTGAGCCGCGGGTAGTGACAGGCTGCACGGCAGCGATAAAGGCTGGCTGCACAGCAGCACAACGGACTAGGGGGCTCAGTGGGTCAGACCGGTGACCGCCCACTGCCACCAGAAGGAGATCGACTTGTTAGGCCCGGGAGCCGGAAGAACTCATCACTGGCCTTAGCTGGCAGCCACCCAACCCAGGAGAAGAGACAGACACCCGAGTCACGCTAAGTAAAATTGAGATATATATAAACTTTGAAAGTGTCCCCAAGTGCAGTTGCAAAAACCATCAAGCACTACAAAGAAACTGGCTCACATGAGGACTGCCCCAGGAAAGGAAGACCAAGAGTCACCTCTGCTTCTGAGGAAATCGCAGGTTAACAGCAGCTCAGATTAGAGACCAGGTCAATGCCACACAGAGTTCTAGCAGCAGACACATCTCTACAAGAACTGTTAAGAGGAGGCCTTGTGCAGCAGGCCTTCATGGTAAAATAGCTGCTAGGAAACCACTGCTAAGGACAGGCAACAAGCAGAAGAGACTTGTTTGGGCTAAAGAACACAAGGAATGGACATTAGACCAGTGGAAATCTGTGCTTTGGTCTGATGAGTCTAAATTTGAGATCTTTGGTTCCAACCACCATGTCTTTGTGCGACGCAGAAAAGGTGACCGGATGCACCCTACATGGCTGGTTCCCACCGTGAAGCATGGAGGAGGAGGTGTGATGGTGTGGGGGTGCTTTGCTGGTGACACTGTTGGGGATTTATTCAAAATTGAAGGCATACTGAACCAGCATGGCTACCACAGCATCTTGCAGCGGCATGCTATTCCATCCGGTTTGCGTTTAGTTGGACCATCATTTACTTTTCAACAGGACAATGACCCCAAACACACCTCCAGGCTGTGTAAGGGTTATTTGACCAAGAAGGAGAGTGATGGAGTGCTACGCCAGATGACCTGGCCTCCACAGTCACCAGACCTGAACCCAATTGAGATGGTTTGGGATGAGCTGGACCGCAGAGTGAAGGCAAAAGGGCCAACAAGTGCTAAGTATCTCTGGGAACGCCTTCAAGATTGTTGGACGACCATTTCCGGTGACTACCTCTTGAAGCCCATCAAGAGAATGCCAAGAGTGTGCAAAGCAGTCATCAAAGCAAAAGGTGGCTACTTTGAAGAACCTAGAATATAAGACATGTTTTCAGTTGTTTCACACTTTTTTGTTAAGTATATAATTCCACATGTGTTAATTCATGAACCTGTCAAAAACTGAACTCCTCGTGTTCTCTCCCTCTACTAACCTACCTTTGCCTGACATTGCCATCTCCGTGTGTGGTTCCACCATTACTCCGAAGCAACATGCCCGCTGCCTTGGGGTCTTCCTTGATACTGAGCTTTCCTTCACCCCTCAGATCCGTCATTTGTTCGCTCTTCTTATCTGCATCTAAAAAGCATTTCTAGAATTCACACATTTCTTACTTTCAACACTGCAAAAACTCTTACTGTTTCACTCATTCATTCTCGTCTGGACTATTGTAACTCTCTCTTAATTGGCCTCCCTCTTACCAAACTCTCCCCGCTCCAATCTGTCCTGAATGCTGCTGCGAGGATTATATTCCTCACCAACCGTTACACCGAAGCCTCTACCCTGTGCCAGTCATTACACTGGTTACCCATCCACTTAAGAATCCAGTACAAAACTATTACCCTCATCCACAAAGCACTCCATGGCTCAGCACCACCCTACATCTCCTCCCTGGTCTCAGTCTACCAACCTACCCGTGCTCTCCATTCTGCTAATGACCTGAGGTTAGCATGCTCAATAATCAGAACCTCCCACTCCCGTCTCCAAGACTTTTCACATGCTTCGCCAATTCTTTGGAATGCACTACCCAGGTTAATAAGATTAATCCCCAATCCCTACAGTTTTAAGCGTGCCCTAAAAACGCTTTTGTTCAGACTGGCCTACCGCCTCAATGCATTAACCTAACTATCCCTGTGTGGCCCATTCAAAAAAAAATAATCTTAACCCTTAATCAGGTTCCTCACATGTTCTCATACATTTCATGCAGTTAATAGCCCTCTGTGTCTGTACTGTTACATACTTAGGCTGTTAACTGATTCATGCAGCTTTAAATGAACACCCGATCCTTACACTATGGCTGGTCCGAACAACGAAAGCAATTGTTACCATCCACCTCTCGTGTCTCCCTTTTTCCTATAGATTGTAAGCTTGCGAGCAAGGCCCTCACTCCTATTGGTGTCTATTTTGAACTGTGATTTTTGTTAGGCTGTAATGTCTATTGTCTGTACAAATCACCTCTATAATTTGTAAAGCGCTGTGGAATATGTTGGCGCTATATAAATACAATTATTATTAATTCATAGTTTTGATGCCTTCAGTGTGAATTTACAATTTTCAGTCATGAAAATACAGAAAAATGTTTAAATGAGAAGGTGTGTCCAAACTTTTGGTCTGTGCTGTACACCTCCGATTCTAATGCATAGAATATATATATACCCCAGTACTGTCACTGCTAACTCCACGATAACCCAGAAAAGATTATTAACTGCCACTACCAGTTATTTATACAGGCTAATCGGATGCCTGGTTTGGGTAGCGTATGGCTTTCAGCAGGGTGGTTTACAGAACAAAAGGAACAGAAATATTACATTTTATATTTATACCAGAACAATAGGCATTGTTTCTAAAAAAAAATATACCAATAATTTTACAAAGGGGACAAAACAACACAGCATATACAATTCCATAAAATTAAGAGGATAAACAAAAGAAAGTTACTAAGCCTGTTGTCACAGCAATGGCTTCAGATTTATGGAGGGAGGCACTCTAGGAAAACAGACAGCACCCACAGAGAACTGTACATCCAAGTACTGACAACATCTGCAAGGGTTTGTATGTTCTCCCCGTGTTTGCATGGGTTTCCTCCGGGTTCTCAGGTTTCTTCCCACACTCCAAAGATATAATGATAGGGAATTTTAGATTGTGAGCCTGGGCCGATAATGTACCATATATACTCCAGTATAGGCCGACCTGAGTATAAGCCGAGGCACCTAATTTTGCCATGGAAAACTGGGTAATGCATTGTTCCCTCATCTCTGTCCTGCTATGTGCGGCTCCCCCCGGTCTCCTAGTTGTATGCACTGCTCAGCGTTCTCCCCCGTCCTCCCCCTCTATTCATGGCTCGGCGTCCTCCCCCTCAATGCATGGCTCCGAGTCCTCCCCCTTCTATGCATGGCTCGGCGTCCTACCCCTTCTAGGCATGGCTCCCTATCCTCCTATCCTCCCCTGTCCTCCCCGTCATACTCTCACTCCTCGCGCGGTCGCTCCATGTCCCTGCATCTCTGTTGTCTCGGCGCCAGTAGGGTAATGAATATGTGCTCCACACCTACACCTATGGGAGTGGAGACGCGTACATATTCATTACCTTAATGAGCTGTACCACGTGACCGCTGAGCAGAGGAGAGGAGAGCTGCCAGCACCGGGACAACAGAGATGCAGGGACGTGGAGTGACCGGGTGAGTAGAGTGAGTATGATGTTACAGCCGCCGGCTCCTGCCGCTGGTCTGCCACTCCCCTTCCCCCGCCGGCAATTACTTGTGTATAAGCCGAGGGGGGTGTTTTCAGCACAAAAAAAGTTCTGAAAATCTTTGCTTATACACGAGTATATACGGTATGTAAAACACTGCGGAATATGACAACGCTATATAAGCAAAGCATAATAAATGTTTGGTAACATTTACATTGATATATTTTAAGCTTAGATAGACATATTCAGTTATTGTGCACACTATCACAGTTCCTTTATAGGTAGCATATAATGTCTTATATCATTTATAAGTGCTTTTCTTCTACTTAGGATTAAAAAAGGCTTTATGTTGCAATATAGAAAGGAGTGGAACGTTTTACATCACTTACATGACAAGCACGAGTGAGTTTTATAAGGTCCCAAGTGAGTCTGACATCCAGTGCGGTGTAAGATGATATATGCTGCCTGCCTATGACATCTTGTCTTTTTTAGTATTGAGTCACACATAGTTTGTGGGTTCTGTGTTGAGCTGTCTGAATAGTTTTGTAGACTGTGCTGATTGCAAGCAGTCAGGGTGGTATACACTATGCAATCTTGCAATCATAAAACTATTACATACATTGTGTGCAGACTGCTGATTATTTCTAGGAATAATCCTTTCTATTAAAGAAACCATTATTCTCAGAAAGTCAAATTTTTTGTAATTTTTCCAAAAATCTAGTGTATCAGTCAATTTTTATCTAATGTGTATGGGCACCTAACTGGGCAGAGTTATCCTCTAAGTGCTGACAATGTCACTGCCTGTCTCAGCTTCCGGACTTTATTGATTCCACTGTAAAGCATCGCTGGTCCTCCTGTAAAAAGAGAGTGTGGAGCTGCGTCTACTAGGATTATCTCGAAAGATTAACATACTGTAATTCAAAATAAATGAATTTAGAATAAAGCAATTACAAAGCTGTAAAAGGCATGCACTACTAATGGTGTGTTATACAGTGGGGCAAAAAAGTATTTAGTCATTCAGCAATAGTGCAAGTTCCACCACTTAAAAAGATGAGAGGCGTCTGTAATTTACATCATAGGTAGACCTCAACTATGGGAGACAAACTGAGAAATAAAAATCCAGAAAATCACATTGTCTGTTTTTTTATCATTTTATTTGCATATTATGGTGGAAAATAAGTATTTGGTCAGAAACAAACAATCAAGATTTCTGGCTCTCACAGACCTGTAACTTATTCTTTAAGAGTCTCCTCTTTTCTCCACTCATTACCTGTAGTAATGGCACCTGTTTAAACTTGTTATCAGTATAAAAAGACACCTGTGCACACCCTCAAACAGTCTGACTCCAAACTCCACTATGGTGAAGACCAAAGAGCTGTCAAAGGACACCAGAAACAAAATTTTAGCCCTGCACCAGGCTGGGAAGACTGAATCTGCAATAGCCAACCAGCTTGGAGTGAAGAAATCAACAGTGGGAGCAATAATTAGAAAATGGAAGACATTCAAGACCACTGATAATCTCCCTCGATCTGGGGCTCCACGCAAAATCCCACCCCGTGGGGTCAGAATTATCACAAAAACGGTGAGCAAAAATCCCAGAACCACGCGGGGGGACCTAGTGAATGAACTGCAGAGAGCTGGGACCAATGTAACAAGGCCTACCATAAGTAACACACTACTCCACCATGGACTCAGATCCTGTAGTGCCAGACGTGTCCCACTGCTTAAGCCAGTACATGTCCGGGCCCGTCTGAAGTTTGCTAGAGAGCATTTGGATGATCCAGAGGAGTTTTGGGAGAATGTCCTATGGTCTGATGAAACCAAACTGGAACTGTTTGGAAGAAACACAACTTGTCGTGTTTGGAGGAAAAAGAATATTGAGTTGCATCCATCAAACACCATACCTACTGTAAAGCATGGTGGTGGAAACATCATGCTTTGGGGCTGTTTCTCTGCAAAGGGGCCAGGACGACTGATCCGGGTACATGAAAGAATGAATGGGGCCATGTATCGTGAGATTTTGAGTGCAAACCTCCTTCCATCAGCAAGGGCATTGAAGATGAAACGTGGCTGGGTCTTTCAACATGACAATGATCCAAAGCACACCGCCAGGGCAATGAAGGAGTGGCTTCGTAAGAAGCATTTCAAGGCCCTGGAGTGGCCTAGCCAGTCTCCAGATCTCAACCCTATAGAAAACCTTTGGAGGGAGTTGAAAGTCCGTGTTGCCAAGCAAAAAGCCAAAAACATCACTGCTCTAGAGGAGATCTGCATGGAGGAATGGGCCAACATACCAACAACAGTGTGTGGCAACCTTGTGAAGACTTACAGAAAACGTTTGACCTCTGTCATTGCCAACAAAGGATATATTACAAAGTATTGAGATGAAATTTTGTTTCTGACCAAATACTTATTTTCCACCATAATATGCAAATAAAATGATAAAAAAACAGACAATGTGATTTTCTGGATTTTTTTTTCTCAGTTTGTCTCCCATAGTTGAGGTCTACCTATGATGTAAATTACAGACGCCTCTCATCTTTTTAAGTGGTGGAACTTGCACTATTGCTGAATGACTAAATACTTTTTTGCCCCACTGTATATACACTGCTCAAATAAATAAAGCGAACACTAAAGTAACACATCCTAGATCTGAATGAATTAAATATTCTCATTGAATACTTTGTTCTGTACAAAGTTGAATGTGCTGACAGCAAAATCACCAAAAATCATCAATGGAAATAAAATGTATTAACCAATGGAGGTCTGGATTTGGAATCCCACTCAAAATCAAAGTGTAAAATCCAATTACAGGCTTATCCATCTTCAATGGAAATGCCTCAAGACAAGGAAATGATGCTCAGTAGTGTGTGTGTGTGGCCTCCATGTGCCTGTATGACCTCCCTACAATGTGTGGGCATGCTCCTGATGAGGCGGTGGATGGTCTCCTGAGGGATCTCCTCCCAGACCTGGACTAAAGCATCCGCCAACTCCTGGACAGTCTGTGGTGCAATGTGACGTTGGTGGATGGTGCGAGACATGACGTCCCAGATAGGGTTGAGCGAAACAGGTCGGCCATTTTCAGAAGTCGCCGACTTTTGGCAAAGTCGGGTTTCATGAAACCCGACCCGACCCCTGTGTGGGGTCGGCCATGAAGTCGGCGATCTTCTGAATCTGGTATCGGAATTCCGATACCGAGTTCCGATATGTTTGCGATATCGGGAATCGGTATCAGAATCCATATTTAAGTGTAAAATAAAGAATCAAAATAAAAAATATTGATATACTCACCCTCGGACGCGCCCTGGTACTAACCGGCAGCATTCCTTCCTAAGAATGAGCGCGTGAATGACCTGCGGTGACGTCACATGGGCGGTCGCGACCAATCACAAGCCGCGACGTCATCTAAGGTCCTTCACGCGCTCATTCTTAGGAAGGAAGGCTGCCGGAAAGAAGCAGGGCGCGTCCGAGGGTGAGTATATACCTAATAGGAATATACTCACCCTCGGACGCGCCCTGCTTCTTTCCGGCAGCCTTCCTTCCTAAGAATGAGCGCGTGAAGGACCTTAGATGACATCGCGGCTTGTGATTGGTCGCGACCGCCCATGTGACCGTTCACGCGACCAATCACAAGCCGCGACGTCACCGCAGGTCATTCACGCGCTCATTCTTAGGAAGGAAGGCTGCCAGTTAGTACCAGGGCGCGTCCGAGGGTGAGTATATCAATATTTTTTATTTTGATTCTTTATTTTACACATTAATATGGATCCCAGGGCCTGAAGGAGAGTTTCCTCTCCTTCAGACCCTGGGAACCATAGTATCCCATTGCACTGCATTGGGTTTCGTGTTTCGGCCGACCCCGACTTTTTTATAGGATCGGCCGATTTCACTCGACCCGACTTTTGAGAAAATCGGGTTTCGTGAAACCCGACCCGATCCTATAAAAATAAAAGTCACTCAACCCTATTCCCAGATGTGTTCAATCGGATTCAGGTCTGGGGAATGGTCGGGCCAGTCCATAGCTTCAATGCCTTCATCTTGCAGGAACTGCTGACACACTCCAGCCACATGAGGTCTGGCATTGTCCTGCATTAGGAGGAACCCAGGGCCAACCGCACCAGCATTTGGTGTCACAAGGGGTCTGAGGATCTCATCTCGGTACCTAATGGCAGTCAGGCTACCTCTAGCAAGAACATGGAGGGCGGTGCAGCCCTCCAAAGAAATGCCACCCCACACCATTACTGACCCTGCTCAGTGTGAACCTGCTTTCACCTGTGAAGAGCACAGGGCGCCAGTGGCGAATTTGCCAATCCTGGTTTTCTGTGGCAAATGCCAAGCATCCTGCACGGTGTTGGGCTGTGAGCACAACCCCCATCTCTGGACGTCGGGCACTCAGACCATCCTCATGGAGTCAGTTTCTAACCATTTGTGCAGACACATGCACATTTGTGGCCTGCTGGAGGTCATTTTGCAGGGCTCTGGCAATGCTCCTCCTGTTCCTCCTTGTACAAAGGCTGAGGTCGCGGTCCTGCTGCTGGATTGTTACCCTCCTACGGCCCCCTCCACGTCTCCTGGTGTACTGGCCTGTCTCCTGGTAGCACCTCCAGCTCTGGACACTACGCTGACAGACAGAGCAAACCTTCTTGCCACAGCTCGCATTGATGTGCCATCCTGGATGAGCTGCACTGCCTGAGCTACTTGTGTGGGATGTAGAGTCCGTCTCATGCTACTACGAGCGTGAAAGCAGAACTAATATTCAAAAGTGACCATAACATCAGCCAGAAAGCATTGGTACTGAGACGTGGTCTGTGGTCCCCGCCTGCAGAACCACTCCTTTATTGAGTGTGTCTTGATAATTGCCAATAATTTCCATCTGTTGTCTATACCATTTGCACAACAGTATGTGAAATTGATTGTCAAACAGTGTTGCTTCCTAAGTGGACAGTTTGATTTCACATAAGGTAGATTTACTTGGAGTTATATTCTGTTAGTTAAGTGTTCCCTTTATTTTTTTGTTTTGAGCAGTGTATATACATATATATATATATATATATATATATATATGCAACTTTTTGCAGAACGTGTCTCACTCGTATTTTCTGTTTCTTCGATAGTATAATGTGCTGTAAAAACAGTTGTTTTTCATCCTTGAATTTGATCACTAGAGTTAGTATTCCACTTTTATGATTCACTTGAGGCCTGAACAATATTGGCCACTTTAATAGTAGCACTGTGAAGATTGGATGTGATAATGCTTTTGCCTAGTTATGGGGGATTTAACAGATATGTTTTTGTATTATTGTATTCTGTGTACTATTATTATTGTAGTCTCATTGTTTTGCTTTGTATCTCCTGTAAAATAAGGAAGACTGAATGAACTAAACTTTTGAAAAAATAAAAAAGTGATTTGTTCCCAGATATAGGACTGCCACCAGGAATTTCAGGGCCCCATAGTGGGAATTTTTTTGGGCCCTCTTGAGACTCTGCCCAGGCTCCACCGAGGGTTCGCCTCCACCCCTCAAACCTTCCACAGTCCGACTGCCCACTTTTGAAAAAACTCCACGTAATACCACATACAAGGAACAAATACTGCCACACCATGACTAGACCACATTTTACCATCACATAGTGACCAAAGAATACCACATACAAGGAACAAATACCGTCACGCCATGACCAGACCACATATTACTACCACGTAGTGACCGAATACTACAATACTGATCATTAATAAAAAAAAAAAAAACCATGGTGCCGGTGGATTCCTACATGGCAATAGATTTTAACTAAATGTGCATCTGAGGACGCAGGTTTAGTTACTGAGCGGTTGAACCCTGCCCCTGAGGCCTGGTGAGGAAGGGGCCCAGACTGCATCCACCTCTTCACTGGGTCTCATATGCCAGTAAGGACAGTAGTGCCCTGATGGTGGCCTTGCCCAGATATATAATTCTTTTCAGTGCTTTAAAAGTACAGAATCTATATTTTCCTAAATGTTGCACTCTCCATTTACTCGGCCATTGTCTAAAAACTTGTTTGAGAATATGTTAAACTTTCTATAAGACAAAAAAAATTCTATCCAAACATGTCATTTTAACACATGCCGTTGATGCTTATTTGTTACATTTGTTGTCTGTGTATGATGTCTACCCCTAAACATATCAGTCAGGATTTCCAAATGATGTCATGTGTGTGATGTTTTCTGTAAGTTGAAAGCTCCACAGGAAAGCACAATGAGTGCATTGTCCCTTCCTCATAACGGAGTTATGTTGGGAAATCTTCCATATTAAACAATCCCTGTGCCACTTTTCAGTCACATAGATATGTGTCAAAGGCTCTTCAGACACAATCACAGAGGATTTTAAAAATATCAATGCCGGGTCCGACCTCTTTTTACAGTGACCAAAGAAAATGTAGGGACAAACAAAACCCTCCAGAGTGGATTCTCATAGAAAATAATTTTATTAAAGTACATAATTTGAATTAAAAACCATTAAAAATTTGAAATGCAACACAACCACAAAAATGATGAGAAAAAGCGCAAACACTGTACATGATAATGATATGGTCATAAAGTGCAACAATACAAATTATGCAAAATAGCGAACATCAAGTAATAATCCGACAGACAGTTTAAAGAGAGATAGAAAAATTTGACAATATAAATGGAGTAGAGGTGAGTATAATATCATCAATACTAGTCATAGAAATAATATGGCCGTTCAAGAATATGGTGTGAAGATTAGGTAAAGTGCAGACAATTTTCAATGAAATATATAGAGAGGGATAAATCAATCCAGTATCTAATTGCATAACAAATCTGTCTGTTTTTCATCTGAAGGCTAAGAATATAAAGAAAAAATTTTTATTTTAATTATTGTAGCACTGTAGTAGGATCAGTGAGATCCAAAGCCTTCAAAGGAAAAACAGAGCATAATGTGCACACCATGACACCATGCATGACATGCACCCCTTCTGAGGAAGATTGACTATCGAAACACGCGTTAAGGGGTACACTGGTAAGTGACTTCAGACAGGTTGTATCTTGATTACCTTTGATACTTTCAGTTGCTGCTACTGCGGTCTATTTAACCATTTCAGGTCATGTTGTGCCCATTATGCTCTGTTTTTCCTATTTATGGTGTTTTTCGGAGCATCAGTGTGTGTTTTTATAGTGTATGTACTGACTTTTTTTTATGTCTTGCACAGGTACACATTTACTTGTGGAGGAAATCTAACTGGAGAAGCAGGAGTACTGGGGAGTGAAGGGTTTCCTGGAGTCTACCCACCTAACAGCAAGTGTACATGGAAGATTACAGTAGGTTAATGTTTCTTCTCACATTCATATATTTGAGTATTATAATTTAGTTTTTGAGTTTGGGAAGGATTTTGCGTGGGATCAGAAGCTGTAATGACCTTGCTCGTAGAAAAAGGGTCTTTAAATATAAACTTGTAAAAGAACCACAAAGTTGATTTGCGTCTTCAGTTCTAGGAATGTCAGGGTTTTGGTATCTATACACATTTCACTGACGTTGCCAAAAATGGGCACTTTGTATCTAATTTACATGAGTTTTCTACAAGATTTCGACTATAGATCATTTAGCCCAGGGGATGATGATGAAATTCTGCAGTCCCCTCCTAGAGGATCACCAATCTTCCACCAGATTGCCGGGATTATCTGGCCGGGGGCATTATAAGAGTCTTGATTCCTATGGAAAGAGAAGGATGCAGCCACTCAGTGCCAACTAACTGAAGTGATGTCCACCTCCAAATTTTGATGTCAGTGTTCTGGAGGTGACTTAATTTTTTTAATTTTATTACACCCCCCGGCTCAAACGAGCTTTAGTTAAAGTCTAATAGAAAAGCAGAAAACATCTGGTTCAGCAAGTACTGATATTTCTTCATTGCTTGGAAGAAGTTGGATAAGTTTGCATTTTGCATCCAATAGTCAGCCAACTCGACTCTAATATATATGAATGGGCCACAATGGTCCGTGGCCGAAGCAAAGTAGAATTTTCTCTATATAAATGAAACATCACATATATAATTTAGTAAATGTAAACTGTATTTTTTATTTGCTACTTTTCCTTTACTTGTTCAGTGTGCTTTCTATAGTCTTTCACCATGCTGGTTATTTTCTGTTTACTGATCCTACTATTGTTCATTAATGGGTCACGTAACTCATGAACATGTATATTGTCTTATTAACAGTATAGCCATTGTTAGATGTGATTATTGATATGTAAATGAGACAATCAGACCCACGGCACATTTCCAAGAGAACATAATTATTCGCAGAAAGCCTAAACAGACATAAATAGGAGAAATGACAGATTGGACGATAGCAGCTTATTGACAGTGTTAAGGTAACACCTCGAGGTTGTGTTTTTACGCTACATTACTAAGCACTGAAAATGTATTAACTAAATTTGAAAAAAAGATATATTACAAAGTGCACAACTAGAAATGACTACTGCTATGGTTACTGCAAACTCATTCCCCTTGGTTTGGAGGCCTGTTAGTCACAGGAGGGTCATTGATGGCTCAGCTGGCTATTGCACATAACCGTGTAATTACTACATATTCTACAGATAAGAAAATGTCTGTTTTTTCAATTATGAACCAGTTCCTAACATGAAATCCATGAGTCATATCTGTAGGAGAGAGCAGAGTATGTCTCCCTCTGTCTTACCATCTGGCATCATTGGGAAATTGAATGACTTTGTGGACACGGAATAAAACAAAACAACTGCAATATATTGAATTGTGAGTTGTAATTATAGCAAAATTGGGAAAAAAATTAATCTAATTCCCTGTGCCACTGAGTGTGTGTGGGGGAAGGGGGAGTAATAAATGATACCTTAATATTCTTGAATACATAGTTTTGAAATATTAGACAAATAAGATCACAGATCTATTCGACTGTGGATACATGCCAACATATGTCATGCGACCAAAAACATCTGTGCAACTTGTCTGCCACTTGCATGTAGTTTACAGCTGAAATGTTGCTGTTAAAAATGTCCAAATTGCAGACAAGTCACAAAGGTCACAGTCGCATGTCACTTGGATTGAAGTCTTTGGCAAGTGAGTCACATGCGACTTGTAACAGAAAATCCAACACATTTGGAATCGTGTGACTCGTGAGTATATAGCACCATCATATTCCGCAGCGCTTTACATACATTATCATCTCTGTCCCCATTGGGACTCACAATCTAAATCACCTATTAGTATGTCTTTGGAATATTTACCAATTGGTGGTCATTTAACAGCCTGTTAATACAGTCAGACCTGTGCTTATCGATGCACTGAGCGATCTGTAATAGATCATTCAGTGGACATGGGCTGCTATCATTCTCAGCAGCACAGGTCTTCTGTACAGGAGGATACGCTGCCGAGAACCATGATCTTTTGTGCAGCACAGAAGATCATTGCACATGACCGACGGGTGTTTTCCTCATTCATCAGGTGATCGTCAGCCTGTTTCTGCTGCAAGATTATGGTGAAATGAGCACTTCTAAGAAATCCTGTTCATGATCTTGCAATGCAAATGGACCTTTAGGTGAAGGGCCCACATAGGACAGAAACAGCTAACCACAATCGAAAGACCTATGATTAATAACCCATATAAAAATGCTGTATTGCTGGTCACAAACATCTGCTAGCTGTCGGCTACTTCTCCATAATTCCCTCGGCTGAGCATTCCTATATTCTCTATGAGGGATCTGGCAGCAGCTTAACTCAAGGGAGAATAAAAGGATCATTCGTTGAAATTAATAAGATCTAATCCCTCCTTTCCCCAACATCATCTGTCTGGGAATTGATGGGAGGCTCCACATAAATTCTGATCATCTAATGTATCTAACGTGTGTTAAGGGCTTATCAGAATGACTTATATCCCTATGAGTTTCACGACGCTTATAATCATTCAGCCGTCCACATATGGCTCATCAGAGGCGAAGGATCAGGGATATTTTTGTCTAGTAACCTTAGAGGCTTCATAGGCATCATATGGCGAATCATTCCCTGATAGCAATATGATGTAAGAGGTAATCAATAATAATAATAATAATAATAATTTATTTATATAGCGTCAACATATTCTGCAGCACTTTACATTATAGAGGGGATTTGTACAGACAATAGACATTACAGCATAACAATAAACACAGATCAAAACAGATACCAGGAGGAATGAGGGCCCTGCTCGCAAACTTACAATCTATGAGGAAAATGTGGAGACAGGAGAGGTGGATGGTAACAGTTGCTTTAGTTATTTGGACCAGCCATAGTGTAAGGCTCGGGTGTTCATGTAAAGCTGCATGAACCGGTTATCAGCCTAAATATGTAACAGTACAGACACAGAGGCTATTAACTACATAGAGTGTATGAGAACATGATGTGAGGAACCTGATTATGGTTTAAGTTTTTTGAATGGGCCACACAGGGATGGTTAGGTTAATGCGTTGAGGCAGTAGACCAGTCTGAACAAATGAGTTTTTAGGGCACGCTTAAAACTGTGGGGATTGGGGATTAATCGTATTAACCTGGGTAGTGCATTCCAAAGAATTGGCGAAGCACGTGAAAAGTCTTGGAGACGCTCTTTAGATTGGCTTTGGCTCGATTTACTAGTGAAGTTGAAATCCCCAATCTCCAAACTGGTTTCTAAACTTTACGCAAACCTCCTCAAAAGCCGAACTCAATTTAAACCTTTATACCTCTCCTCTTGGGAAACGGAGTTAGGGGTGACATTGTCCTCCCAGGAAACCCAACAGGTACTTGCCAACTCTCATGGGTTCTCCAGGTGTATCCTACTACAAGAAAATTCATTTAAAATCCTATCTAGGTGGTACCGAACCCCAGAAAAGCTGTTTCATTTGGTACTGGTGGACTCCCCGCTGTGTTGGAGATGCTCTCGATCCGTGGGTTCCTTAGCTCATATTTTCTGGTTCTGTTTGGAACTAAAGCAATTCTGGACAGACATAAACAAATCTCTCCATAGTATGGGCCTAATGGATCGAGACCTAAATCCTCAAGATGTTTTGCTTTCCCTCCCTTCTTCCTCCTTTAACCCAAAGAAACATGGCTTACTACCCATCCTATTAGCAGCTGCAAAACACTTGATTTCAATGCACTGGAGAAAAACAGCCCCTCCATCGTTCAATGAATGGACCCTTAAAGTTCAAGACCTTTATCGCTTAGAGGAATTATCCAGTTGGGAGACACGTACCCACGAGAAGTTTAGTGCCTCTTGGCTTCCTTGGGTTTCTTTTTCATCCTCCACTCCTAGTTCCAGGATAAGAAATCTAAATTGAAGATTGTCCCTTCAAATTCCCTACCAAGAGTTCCTCTATTCCTCCTAGCTCGACGCGATGACCGACTTGCCTTCACGTTGCAACAATTTTTTGCACATTGCCTCCATTCCTCCTCTTCAATTTGATAACAACTTTATTTGCGATATTTTAGTCCTTCCTGTTGCACCTCCTAGCCTTACAAATTTCTTATATAGCTCATATTGATATCTAGGGCTAGTTTCTATGGTCCTGAAATGTTTGTTTTTCTGTTTTGTATGTTCAACTGTTATTATTATCTAACGAGTATATATTGATAATACAGTCTCTCTTGAATGTCTTATGAACTTATTATAATGCAACAAACCATCTGTATTTCTGACACGAGAGCTTATGCTTGTTATAACATGTTTTTCTTATGTTTATTGAAAACTTAAATAAAGAATTTCAAAAAAAAAAAAAAAGTCTTGGAGACGGGAGTGGGAGGTTCTGATTATTGAGGATGCTAACCTGAGGTCATTAGCAGAATGGAGAGCAGGGACGTCAGGGCCCACCATTGCTATTTTTACAAGGGTGGCAATATTAATCATGGAGGCCCATTTGAGAATTTCTGCATATATAATTCCCGAACAATAATGGTTGTAATTGAACCTACGCTTTAT
Source organism: Ranitomeya variabilis (assembly GCF_051348905.1). Classification (NCBI taxonomy): domain Eukaryota; kingdom Metazoa; phylum Chordata; class Amphibia; order Anura; family Dendrobatidae; genus Ranitomeya; species Ranitomeya variabilis. The sequence goes on along the minus strand of NC_135233.1, from coordinate 955,052,222 downwards.
AAAGAATCAACACAAAGACATTCATAAAGTAACTACTGTAACTCCAAATCCAGGTACCACCTGCACAAACAACTTAGAAAGGTTGGTAAACGTTAATGTAGCGGCCCCACTGCCGCAGGGCCGAGGGGTACCCAGTACCGGGCCTCTGAGTCTCTGCTCTGGGGTTGTCACGGTGGCTAGACCCGGTTCCGTGACCCTGCTGAGGGGCGTACAGTGATAGATGTAGATAGTGGTGGTGGTGCGGTGCAGTAAATAACGAGGACACCAGGTTGCAGTCTCTTTACCTCTTTACTGAAGGTCTCTGGGTCCTCAGTCCGGAATACGGTTCACCAGGCTGCGCAAGTCCGGCCGGTCCGATGGCACCTCCAGAGTTCTCCTTGCAGGTGGAAATCTGTGCCTTCCTGCTAGCGCTATGTGTTGTGGTCCTCCCCTGCTGTGCTTACGGGATAGTCCCCACAACTGTTGTGTCTGTTTCTCGTGTTCCCTCACAACAACTCGATTAGATGATGTTCTGCTAATCCTCCGTCCCTCCCGGTGTTATGGTTGGGACGCACCCGTATGACGGGTAGGCTCGGAGCTCTTCCGGGACCCTAGAGTCGCCCCTCTCCACAGGTTGCCCCCCAAGTCTGCATAGGTGATTTAGGTGAGACAGCCCGCCTGTGACTGACTGTCCTGCCGTTGGTTTGAAGTATTGCTTGGAGCTAGATATATGAATACTTCCTCGGCGTTCCGGCCGCCGGTTGTGCGCCTCAGTAGGATGTTGCCTCGGTCTTACAGCACGACTCCTACTGGTATTCTCCTTCTTGCTTTGATCTCGTTTCTCACTCAGCACAATATATCTCGCTTCTGATCCTTTCTTAGGGCACCGCCGCTATGCTGAGCAGGCACGGTCCCGTGACGTTCTTTCTTGTTGCCAGGCCTCTGTCAGGGTCCCAAACCTGACAGGGACCCTACCGAATCTTCCCCACAACACCCTCTGCCACAAGGTGTTGCCTGGTTCCAACCCAGTCAGCTTTCTGAACTAACTTCCTGCCTGACCCCCAGTTTACCCACACGGTGAGGAATGGCCTAATAAATAGCACCCTTAGCTCCCCCTGGAGGCCCGACTGTGAAATGTATTGGTGTATGTGATACCTGGTCAGATGAACTCCTTCAGTGCCATCAGACGTACCATAGCCCCCCTTAGCGGCGGAGCCACAATACTGCAACGACCAGGACTCTGGGGCGCTGCATTAAGTTATAACAGGACATCTCATTTTTAGGCTCTTTTTGTTATGATGCAGTTGCATGATCTCATTATTTTTATATAACTGTGGTATTTTGGCCTTGGCACTTTCAGTACAATATAAGAGGTTTTGGCTTGTTAATATGAATATTACATAATGTGCTCTTATCACCAGAACTCAACTGAGCAAAACAAAAATCAGAAAATTGTCCCTTTTTAAAGACAACAAAGTGTCATGAAATGACAATGAAATTGGCCAATCCTGTATGAAATAGAAAGATCCAGGTGTTCCCTTTTGTCCTCGGGGTACTTGTTTGGCTGCACAGGAGGGATGTCTGCCTGCTTCTCATATTTACAAGCATCGAGACTTTGAAAATGAAGACACATGAGGACATGATGGAGACAAGATACAAATTAGCTTTGTAAACACCTTCTGTTCATAAGAGGATAGAGTTTTACATTAAAAGAAGATATTCTAATAGTAACACTATGTGTCCAGGAATAATCAGTTCCATTACCCCTATAGGGTCTTTGGAATCTTTGGGTAAGGGTTTTTAGGTCACAGATGAAAAGAGTATTTCCTTTATTTCACTTCTTTCAGTTGGGATTACAAAAGGTCTCCAGGCATACAAAGCAGCCTCATGTATCTCTAAGTATCTGCTTTATGTTTCTCTGAGCATCTGATCTGGATCTGGAATCAATCTCATCCTATTTACATATCCAACAGTGAAGTAGCATGGTGTGTGACCTGATGCAGAATTCTGCAGGGTTTCATGGCTCGGCCTACAGTCGTACGCCTGGACAGTTCTCTCTTCAGCTTTTCAAAGCTCCATTTGTTATTAGCAATGTGAAGACAGAGGACAGAGAACTTTATAGGGTTTCCGAGTATTGTTTCATGTTATGTCCTGACAGGGTCAGAAGTACACTCAACTGCAAATAAATGTGTTTCTTTTATCTTCACTTCCTTTTTTTATTGGTATGTTGGAGAAACACGTAGCAGATGGTACATATGACATGAATGGTCCCAATATGCTTTTTACAAATTCAAAGGAAAGTATCTTGACTAAACCCCGCAGTATTAATAATAATAATAATAATAATAATAATTATATATATATATATATATATATATATATATATTTATACACATACACACACACACACACACACACACTGTTCAAAAAATAAAGGGAACACTTACACAACAGTATATAACTCCAAGTAAATCTAACTTATGTGAAATCGATTTGTCCACTTAGGAAGCAACACTGTTTGACAATCAATTTCACATGCTGTTGTGCAAATGGAATAGACAACAGATGGAAATTATTGGCAATTATCAAGACACACTCAATAAAGGAGTGGTTCTGCAGGTGGGGACCACAGACCACGTCTCAGTACCAATGCTTTCTGGCTGATGTTTTGGTCACTTTTGAATGTTGGTTGTGCTTTCACACTCGTAGTAGCATGAGATGGACTCTACAACCCACACAAGTGGCTCAGGTAGTGCAGCTCATCCAGGATGGCACATCAGTGCGAGATGTGGCAAGAAGGTTTGCTCTGTCTGTCAGTGTAGTGTCCAGAGGCTGGAGGCGCTACCAGGATACAGTACAGGCCAGTATACCAGAAGACGTGTAGGGAGATGAAACAGGTTCACACTGAGCACATGTGACAGACGTGACAGAGTCTGGAGATGCTGTGGAGAATGATCTGCTGCCTGCAACATCCTTCAGCATGACCGGTTTGGCAGTACGTCAGTAATGGTGTGGGGTGGCATTTCTTTGGAGGGCCACACAGCCCTCCATGTGCTCGCCAGGGGTAGCATGACTGCCATTAGGTACCGAGATGACATCCTCCCTTGTGAGACCATATGCTGGTGCGGTTGGCCCTGGGTTCCTCCTAATGCAGGACAATGCCCGACCTCGTCTGGCTGAAGTGTGTCAGCAGTTCCTGCAAGATGAAGGCATTGAAGCTATGGACTGGCCCGCCCGTTCCCCAGGCCTGAATCCGATTGAACACATCTGGGACATCATGTCTCGCACCACCCACCAACGTCACGTTGCACCACAGACTGTCCAGAAGTTGGCGGATGCTTTAGTCCAGGTTTGGGAGGAGATCCCTCAGGAGACCATCCGACGCCTCATCAGGAGCATGCCCATGTGTTGTAGGGAGGTCATACCTCACATGGAGACAACACACACAACTGAACATCATTTCCTTGTCTTGAGGCATTTCCACTGAAGTTGGATCAGCCTGTAATTTGATTTTCCACGTTGATTTTGAGTATCATTCCAAATCCAGACCTCCATGGGATATTCATTTTGATTTACATTGACCATTTTTATGTCTCATTGTTCTCAACACATTCCACTATGTAATGAATAAAGACTTGGAACTGAAATATTTCATTCGGTAATATCTAGGATGTGGTATTTTAGTGTTCCCTTTATTTTTTTGAGCTGTATGTATGTATATATATATATATATATATATATATATATATATATATATATATATACAGTTGAAACCAGAAGTTTACATACACTATTTAAAAATACACATATACATATTTTTCTCAGTGACTGAAATGAAATCAGAATAAAGATAAGGCATTTTATTACTTACTGCAAAGTCAAAAGTTTACATACATTTCATTTCACGTATCGTGGATGGATGTGCCGCTTATTTCCTTCCCTTGAACCTTTGGCTAAGCTTCACCAGCAGGACGGGCACCCAACACCAGACTTCAGCCTCCAATATCGTATGACTTTGCCCATGAATTTTCAATAGGATTGAGATCAAGGCTTTGTGATGTCCATTCCAAAACATTGACTTTGTTTTCCTTAAGCCACTTTGTTACCATTTTGGCAGTATTCTTCAGGTCATTGTCCATTTGGAAGACCCATTTCCACCCATACTTTAACTTCCTGGCTTATGTGTTGAGATGTTGCGTCAATATTGCCACATAATCTTCTTTTCTCATGATGTCATCTATTTTGTGAAGTGCACCAGTCCCTCCTGCAGCAAAACAACCCCACAACATGATGCTGCCACCCACGTGTTTGACAGTTGGGATGGTGTGCTTAGGCTTACAAGCTTCTCCCTTTTTCCTCCAAACATAACAATGGTCATTATGGCCAAAAAATTCAATTTTAGTTTCATCAGCCTATAGGACATGTCTCCAAAAATTAAGGTTTTTGTTCCTTTGTGCATTTGCAAACATTAATCTGGCTTTTTCATGCTTCTTTTGGAGTAATGGCTTTTTCCTGGCAGAGTGGTCTTTCAGCCCATGTTGATAAAGAACTCGTTTCACTGTGAATATTGACACAATCCTACCAGCTTCCACCATCATCTTCACAAGGTCTTTTGCTTTGGTCCTTGGGTTGATATGCACATGTGGGACCAAAGCACGTTAATCTCTGAGACACAGAACCCATCTCCTTCCTGAGCGGTATGATGGCTAGACATTCCCATCTTGTTTGTACTTGCATATAATTGTTTGTACAGATGAACAAGGCACCTTCAGGTATCGTGAAATTGTACCCAAGTATGAGCCAGACTTGTGCAAGTCCACGATTCTCTTCCTGATATATTGGCTGATTTCTTGAAACTTTCCCATGATGCTACACAAAGAAGCAGTGTGTTTCAGGTGTGCATTAAAATACATCCGCAGGTGTGTCTCTAATTAACTCAGATGCTTCCAAACACATGGCATCATCATATGGGCAGTCCAGAATTGTTTAAAAGCATAGTAATCTTAGTGTATGTAACTTTTAACTTTGCAGTAAGTAATAAAAATGCCTTAAAATATTCTCTCTCTCTCTTATTATTCTGGCATTTAGCAAACATTAATAATTATGGTAATAATCCTAATTGACCTAAAATGGGAAAGGTATATTATGATTTCATGTCAGATATTAAGAAAAACATGCATATGTGTCTTATTTAGTTCATGTAAACTTCAGGTTTCAACTGTATACATTATGTGAACTATCAGCAGTGTCCAGCATAATTGCACATAAACTCTTCTCAGGAGCTCTCTTGACCCCAGAAACACAGACAGAAAAAAAAAAAATACAGTGGTTGGATATTTAACCTGTTGAACCACGCCCTTGAGCTAGAGATATGGTGAGTAACTGTCCTGCCCATCTCTTACAACTACTCAAAAAAAAAACTCAACCGTGTCATGGCCGATTAACTCGTCAGCACATAACATGCTGGAATGCACATCACGGAAGATAGTAATCGGAGATCAGGGAAGCAGAGAAAAGCCATTACACATCACACTGGTAACTCTTCCTTTCATATAAAATAATGTCTGGAGGAAGCTTATCATGCAGTTCAATGTCTGGCCCATAGTCCAGAATGGCCGTACTGGGCCCCTGGCCCTCGAGGGAGGCCAACATGACGGGGTAGCGTGGGAATGTTAGGAGCCTTTAGGTTATTGGGGCAATGCGGGGTTAAATTTGGGTTTAGCCAGCTTTTGAAAAGAAGGGGTGTGTGTTAGCCTGGGGGGGCGGGACTGGAGGATGGGAGGTGGGACACAATGATTAGACACCGAAAAGCCCGCCATTCTTTGGAGGTAACCGTTATAGTTACCTCATTCTTAGAAAGTGGACGAAGCTCTCTGCAGAGGAATGGCGAGCAGGGAAGTAGAAGACCTGCTGAGCTTGCACGATGCGGCAGGCACTCAGGGCACAGCATGGCTACAGCGGTCTGTGTGTAGCCTTCTAGGGAGAGCGGTGATGGGATCTGCCCAGGTTCCCGTGGAGGGATGCCGGCCGCAGAGGTCCAGGCCTCCGGCGCGCCTGAGCCCCGAAGTCAACCCCTGGGCCCGGCACCGAATTAGGAGCCCCTCCAGGGACCCTCCGGCGGTTGGAGTGAGCAGCGGGCCGGTGCAGGCCCGCGGCAGAGCCGGGAGGAATCCGGCAGCACGGCGGGGCCTGCGACAGGGGGAGGTGTCGGCCTCCCCTTCTTCTGAGAGTGCTCGCAGGGGATCCGGAGCTGGAGCGGTGGGTAACACCACTACAGGTGTGCCTGCTCGGCGGGGAGCGCTGAGTGGACCCAGGAGATAGGGGCCCTATCATCAGGCCTCTCGGCGGGGAGCAGTTAGCGGGCGGCATCCTGCCGGCCCAGTCAGCAGCGCTCTGCAGGTGATAGAGCAGGGAGCAACAGGGCAGAACAAGGCGCAGCTACACAGGCCGGATGTAGTTTTGGCGCAGGGGTCTGGTGGGCTCAATTCACCCTCCGTTGCCAGCAGTGATTATCAGCACGGGCAGCACTATGCTGGCCTAGACACTAATACAGAGGCAGTACCTGCAGCAAGGGCTCCACCTCGCTTAGTGGAGGTACCTCAGGACCAAGGTCGACTGGAGTAACAGAGGATCTGCACAGAGAGAATACGGAAGACAACCAACATCATCAGGGTTCAGGATGTGCGGCTGCCGGGACCACAGCACTCGGGCAGCTAGGTGAGAGCGACCAAATTTTTTCTTATACTCCTATGTTAGCTTCCTCTGTGAATAGTAGCGGGAGTTTGTTTACAGGGGGAGTTGGCGGGGGTTTGGGTTTAATTATGCACGGGCTTAGAGACTTGGCTTCGCTATGGGGTTCTGGGATGGCTCACGTCGGGGTACCACTGTCCGCGGCGTGGATCGGGAATGCCGGCGCGACATCAGGTTCTCGGGGTCTGCTAGGCAGCAGTGTGTGCTCCAGGGATGGGCTGTCAGACGTTTCTCAGAACGATAATGTAATGTCGAGAGTCAGTTCGCCGTTGGTTAATGCGTCGGAGGGGGAGAAAGAAAAGGAGGTTTCAATTCACTTAGATGATACGGCACGGGGTGAAGTATATGTATGTTTCGAAGGCCCCTTGGGGGCACATCTAAAAAACAAGATGAGGGAAAAAATATGGAAAGGGGAGTACGTTGAAATATTTTCTTTACTCCCCTTGGTGCGCTTTAATTTAGATAGATTATGGAAAGACGATTCTAAAAAGGAGGATGAAGAAAAGAGGAGATACCGTTTGATCCCCAGGACCTTTTCAAATTGGCTTCAGGCGTTCGCCATTTTGGCTAGCGTTATTGGCGAGAAGGCCCCTGAAAATTGTTCAGGCCTTTTTTGTTATATGGACGCTATAGGGGAAGCTTATCGGGTTTACGGGGGTCAAGGCTGGTTGAGATACGATGAACAATTTCGTCAACGTAAGGCGATCAGGCCTAACATTCGTTGGGACCACAAAGATATAGCTTTATGGATGAGGGTGATGGTCCCATCTCGGTTGGGGTCTGGTATCCAGTCCTTTCAAGGGAATGCTGGGGGTTCAGGACAGTCGGGACACTCAGCGGCAATGCAGAGAGGGCTGTGTTTCGCATTCAATGAAGGGTCATGCAGATTTGGTGCAAAATGCAAGTTCAAACACGAGTGTGCGTCATGTGGGGGCACACAAGGATCAGCAAAATGTTTTAAGGGAAACAGACAAAGAGGGGGGATGGAGCTGAGAAAAGGAGTGACCCCAATTCGTCTGGAAGAGATGGTACACTTTCTAAATAGATACCCTGATGCAGTGGCGGCTGCCTTGTTGAAAAGGGGTTTTGGGGAAGGTTTTTGGATCCCATTTGTTGAGTCTGCAGCGTGTTTGTCCAAAAAGATTTTGAAATCGGCATTACAATTTCCCGAGGTAGTCACAGATAAGTTACAGAAGGAGGTCACCCTGGGTAGGATGGCGGGTCCGTTCCCGTCAGCTCCCATGCCTAATCTGAGGGTCTCCCCGTTAGGAACCTAATAAATTCAGGCTCATACATCACTTGTCCTTTCCGAAAGGGTCATCGGTAAATGACGGTATTGATCCTCAATTGTGCTCTGTGATTTATACATCATTCGATACAGCAATGGATTGGGTCCGCTTATGTGGTGAGGGTGCAAAATTGGCTAAAACAGACATTGAAGCGGCGTTTAGGCTTTTACCTGTTCATCCTGATAGTATGCATCTATTGGGTTGTTATTTGGAGGGAGGATTTTTTGTTGACCGCTGTCTTCCTATGGGTTGTTCTCTGTCTTGCGCTTATTTTGAAACTTTAAGCACATTTTTGGAATGGGTGGTCAAAGATGTGTCGGGTTTGGAATCGTGTATTCACTATCTGAACGATTTTCTATTTATAGGTTCTGCGCAGTCTGCTGATTGTTCATTGTTATTGCGTTCGATGGAGAGAGTGGCAAAACGTTTCGGGGTTCCGTTGGCTGCAGATAAGACTATGGGTCCAGTTACTGTTTTGAGTTTTCTTGGTATCGAGATCGATACCATAGAAATGGTTTGCAGATTGCCCGACGACAAGGTTATCGCGTTGCCCGAGGAAGTGTCGATTGCGCTCAGAGCAAAAAAGCTAAAGCTGCAGGAAGTACAATCCTTGCAAGGCAAGTTGAATTTCGCCTGCCGGATCATGCCGATGGGCCGGGCCTTCTGTTGAAGGTTATCTTTGGGCTACTGCAGGCATCAGTTCGCCGGTTCATTTTGTCAGAATAAAGAAAGAATTGCGTGACGATTTGGCAGTCTGGGCGGAATTTTTGCAGAATTATAACGGAAAATCTATCTGGATCGATCCGGTAGTTAATGTCGAGACATTAGGTTTGTTTTTTACCGTAGTAGACAATCGAGGTTTTGGCTTATTTTTCCAAGGAAGTTGGTTGTTGGCTGAGTGGCCAGTTTTTTGGAGAGAGCTAGGTTGGTTGTCAAATCTGGTGTTGCTTCATCTGTTTCCAATTGTCGTCGCGCTATCCGTGTGGGGCACCAGTGTGCAAAATAAAAAGATTCGTTTTCCATGCGTGGCTGAAGGGGCGGCAGTTGCATTAAATTCATTGACGGCAGCTTCTCCGGCTGTGGTCAAGGTGTTACAACGCCTGGTGTTCTTGGGGTTATCTTGCAATCTGTGGATCGTGGCGGAAGTTAGGCCGATGGCACTTAACCCTGTCGTTGTTGCTCTTTCTCATCTCCAGGGGGATTGTTTTCGAGAACTAATTCCTCAAGCGGATTCGGAAGGCCTAGAATGTCCAGCAGAATTGTGGAATCTTCCTGGCGAACCATAGAACATTTGTTTACAAATTCTCTGTCGGCCAGGTCGGGGAGGCAATATGAGCAAGCGTGGGGTATTTGGGAGGAATGGATCGTGTCATTGGGTGAAGGTTTGCAGGACGAGAGTAGATTGCTGTTGTTGATCGGTCATTACAAAGAAGCGGGTTGGTTTGTGTCAAAATTGAATAAATTAATGGCAGGTTTGGCATTTGGTTTTAAAGCTAGAGGCCTCAGAGACGTTACAAAATCCTTTTTAGTGGCTGAAACGCTAAAAGGGTGGAGGAAAGGTTGGTCGGTAAGGGACAAGAGACGCCCCGTTTCTTACGAAGTGTTACTAATTTTGGGCAAGCAGTTATTAGCGGTGTGTTCATCACGTTGGGAGGTAGATCTTTTTAAGGCGGCGTTTGCGCTAGCCTTCTTTGGAGCTTTTCGTCTTGGGGAATTGGTTAGCCCTTCTAAAATAATAAAAGGAGGCTTATTGAGAGAGGAGGTGGATGTATATAATGATAGAGTAGTTGTATTTCTGCGTTCCTCCAAAACGGATGTGCAAGACAAAGGTTGTAAAGTGGTTCTGTTTAGGGTAGCAGGTTAAGTTATGTGTCTGGTGTTATGTGTAAAGAATTTTGTGGATCGGGGCGGGTCTTTGTCCAACCCTTTATTGGTTCATGAGGATGGTTCTTTTTTTATCCCGTTTCCAGTTTATTGCGGTATTTAAACAATGCTTGATGATGTCAGGGGGAATTTCGCCAGTAGATTACAGTGGTCATTCATTTAGGATTGGTGCGGCGACAGATGCGGCCAGAAGGGGACTAGTGGAAGAGGTGGTGAAGAGAATTGGGCGATTGGAGTCAGTGAGATTTAGATCGTACATTCGCCCGAGTCTAGCTTGATGATGGTTTGTATTTCAGTTGTTGATACTTAATGTTTTATTATTTGTTACAGGCTGCGAGCATCGGCTTGTTTGGATTATGGGCCATTCTTTCGTTTTTTGGGTGGCATTGCGAGCAGCGGTCCGGCCTGAAGGACGGCAGCTGGGGTTCCCGCGAGAGACAGTGACACTACGTTGGATTGGAAAGCGCGGGATGGTTTGGAGTCAGTTTTTACCTGAGTTTCACCAATTTGTGTGGTTAGATAGGGCTCCGGATGTAGTGGTAATTCATTTGGGAGGGAATGACCTAGGAAAAAGGCCCTGTAGGGAAGTGATAAAAGATGTCAAATTTGACATGTTGAGGTTTTGGTCATTGTTTCATTATCCCTAGGAAGTTGTGGCGAGGGGCACGTTCTATTGACGGGATAAATAAGGCAAGAATAAAAGTGAATAGGGCAGTATCTCGTTTCATGGTGCGGAATGGGGCCGTGGTAGTGAGTCATGTAAATTTGGAATCAGGTCAAGGTGAACATTGGAGATCGGATGGCGTGCACTTGAATGCGATAGGCACCAACATGTGGTGTCTGGCCGTTCAAGAGGGTATCGAAACTGGTTTAAAAGTTTGGAGGGACATAAATGTTGGAGGGGTCAGAACATTTATGTTTGTGGCAGGGGAGGGAGGTCCTCGAAGTTGGTGAAAAGTGGGACTGGCGGATTGTAGGGGGTGATCTCTAGTGGTCCTGGACTCCCCAAAGTGGATTCGAGTGGATGTGGTAGATCATGCCGTGGAAGGGATGATTAAAGGGTTTGGTAATCGGTTGGTTTGGCCGGGTTTGGTCATTATCTGCCCCCGAGCTGGTGCGAAGCGGCTAGGGGTAAGACTAAGCCTGGAGGCCAAGGTTAAACATCTTTGCATATATGTTGTGTTATTTTTGAGGCTTCAAGGACCACCCCTCCTCGGGGGTTATTGTTGAAATGTTTGTAATTTTATGTTTAATAAAAAGGCTGCTGTGGCCATTTAATCCAAAATCAGTATCATGTCAGTTATTTAGGTTTTAGTTTGATTGTTAAGTTTTTAATAAGTCAGGTGTATCCTTTTTTTTAAAGTGAAAAAAGGGGGGGGGTTTAGGCCGATGGTAAGTGTTGTGGATTCTGTTTGTGGGCTCCCTCTGGTGGCTACTGGTGGTACTGGTTGACTTCTGTCTTCTATCTCCAGTGCACCTGTTCCCATCAGGAAATGGGAGTTTCCTATATAGTCTGGCTTCTCACTCATTTACTTGCCGGCTATCAATGTTACCAGAGCTCCTCTGTTACTTGCTACCTGCTCCAAGTCTGCTGAGTCAGATAAGTTTGATCATTTGTACCTTTTGTCCAGCGTGCATTTATATGAATCCTGCTGCTGGAAGCTCTAGTGAACTGAAATGACCACTCCGGTGTCATGAGTTGATACCGGAGTTTAAAGTCATTTCAGGATGGTATTTTTTAGGGTTTTGAGTTGACCGCGAAGTCCACTTTTGTATTTTCTGCTATCTAGTTAGTGGGCCTCTCTTTGCTGAACCTGTATTCATACTGCGTATGTGTTTTCTTCTTAACTAACCGTCATTATATGTTGGGGGCTACTATTACTTTGGGGTTTTCTCTGGAGGCAAGCCAGGTCTGTGTTTCCTCTATTAGGGGTAGCTAGATCTCCGGCTGGTGCGAGACGTCTAGGGATAAAACGCAGGTACGTTCCCCGGCCACTGGTAGTTGTGCGTTAGGTTCAGCATCGCGGTCAGCTTAGATTCCATCTTCCTAGAGCTAGTCCTGTTTTTGCCCATGTCCCTGCCATTGGGAATCATGACAGTATAGCCGGCCCTATGTGTTAAGTATTGGCTAAGAAGGAGAGAAAAGAAGTCTCTGACACCTTTTTTTTTTTTTTTTTTTTTTTTTTACTCTGAAGTCTGTTTAGCCATAATTGCAGTCTGCTTCTTTCCCCTCCACTTAATCCCTGAATGGCTCAGATCTCAGCTGCTGAGAAATGGATATCCAGAGTTTAGCTTCAAATCTGAATAATCTTGCTTCTAAGGTTCAAAATATACAAGATTTCGTCATACATGCTCCTATGTCTGAACCTAAAATTCCTATACCAGAGTTTTTTTCTGGAGATAGATCTCGTTTTTTGAATTTTAAGCACAATTGTAAATTGTATCTTTCTCTGAGACCTCACTCCGCTGGAAACCCTGCTCAGCAGGTTAAGATTGTTATTTCCTTGCTGCGGGGTGACCCCCAGAATTGGGCATTTGCATTGGCGCCAGGGGATCCTGCGCTGCTCAATGTGGATGCGTTTTTTCTGGCGCTGGGGTTGCTCTATGAGGAACCGAATTTGGAGATTCAAGCTGAAAAGGCCTTGATAGCCCTCTCTCAAGGGCATGATGAAGCTGAAATATATTGTCAAAAGTTTCGTAAATGGTCTGTGCTTACTCAGTGGAATGAGTGCGCCCTGGCGGCGAATTTCAGAGAGGGTCTCTCTGACGCCGTTAAAGATGTTATGGTGGGGTTTCCTACGCCCACAGGTCTGAATGAGTCCATGACAATGGCTATTCAGATTGACCGGCGTTTGCGGGAGCGCAAACCTGTGCACCATTTGGCGGTGTCTTCTGAGCAGGCACCGGAGAATATGCAATGTGATAGAATTCTGTCCAGAAGTGAACGGCAGAATTATAGGCGTAAAAATGGGTTGTGTTTCTATTGTGGCGATTCTGCTCATGTTATATCAGCATGCTCTAAACGCACTAAAAGGGTTGATAAGTCTTTTGCAGTTAGCAACTTGCAGTCTAAGTTTCTTTTGTCTGTAACTTTGATTTGTTCGTTATCATCTATTAATGTGAATGCCTATGTGGACTCTGGCGCCGCCTTGAGTCTTATGGATTGGTCCTTTGCCATGCGCTGTGGGTTTAGTCTAGAGTCTCTGGAAGTCCCTATTCCTTTGAAGGGTATCGACTCCACACCATTGGCTAGGAATAAACCTCAATACTGGACACAAGTGACTATGTGTATGACTCCAGACCATCAGGAGGTGATTCGATTCCTTGTGTTGCATAATTTGCATGATGTCTTAGTGCTTGGATTGCCATGGTTACAAACTCACAACCCAGTTCTTGACTGGAAAACAATGTCCGTATTAAGCTGGGGATGTCAGGGGGTTCATGGGGGAGTACCTTTGGTTTCCATTGCTTCATCTACTCCCTCTGAGGTTCCGGCATTTTTGTCTGACTATTGTGATGTTTTTGAGGAGCCTAAACTTAGTTCGCTCCCTCCTCACAGGGATTGCGATTGTGCTATAGATTTGATTCCTGGCAGCAAATTTCCTAAAGGTCGTTTGTTCAATCTGTCTGTGCCAGAGCATGCTGCTATGCGAGAGTATATTAAGGAGTCCTTGGAAAAGGGACATATTCATCCATCCTCATCCCCTTTAGGAGCAGGTTTTTTTTTCGTGGGTAAAAAAGATGGTTCCCTGAGGCCTTGTATTGATTATCGGCTGTTGAATAAGATTACAGTCAAATATCAGTATCCTTTGCCACTGTTGACTGATTTGTTTGCTCGTATTAAGGGGGCAAGGTGGTTCTCTAAGATTGACCTTCGGGGTGCGTATAATTTGGTGCGGATTAAGCAGGGAGATGAGTGGAAAACTGCATTTAATACGCCCGAGGGCCATTTTGAGTATCTGGTAATGCCTTTTGGTCTTTCTAATGCCCCTTCAGTCTTTCAGTCCTTTATGCACAATATTTTCCGTGAATATCTGGATAAATTTATGATTGTGTATCTGGATGATATTTTGATTTTTTCCGATGATTGGGAGTCGCATGTTCAACAGGTCAGGAAGGTTTTTCAGGTTTTGCGGGCCAATTCTTTGTTTGTAAAGGGTTCAAAGTGTATTTTTGGGGTTCAGAAGATCTCTTTTTTGGGGTATATTTTTTCCCCTTCTTCTATTGAGATGGATCCTGTCAAGGTTCGGGCTATTTGTGATTGGACGCAACCGACTTCCCTTAAGAGCCTTCAGAAATTCTTGGGCTTTGCTAATTTCTATCGTCGATTTATAACTGGTTTTTCAAGTGTCGTTAAGCCTCTAACGGATTTGACTAAGAAGGGTGCTGATGTTTCCAATTGGTCCTCGGCGGCTGTGGAGGCCTTTCGGGAGCTTAAGCACCGCTTTTCTTCTGCTCCTGTGTTGCGCCAACCTGATGTTTCACTTCCTTTTCAGGTTGAAGTTGATGCTTCAGAGATCGGAGCGGGGGCGGTTTTGTCGCAGAGAAGTTCTGATTGCTCGGTGATGAGACCATGTGCGTTCTTTTCTCGAAAATTCTCGCCCGCCGAGCGAAATTATGATGTTGGTAATCGGGAACTTTTGGCTATGAAGTGGGCCTTTGAGGAGTGGCGTCATTGGCTTGAGGGTGCTAGGCATCAGGTGGTGGTCTTGACTGATCACAAGAATCTGATTTACCTTGAGTCAGCCAGGCGTCTGAATCCTAGACAGGCGCGCTGGTCGTTGTTTTTCTCCCGGTTTAATTTTGTGGTCTCATATCTACCAGGTTCAAAAAATGTGAAGGCAGATGCCCTTTCTAGGAGTTTTGAGCCTGACTCCCCTGGTGATTCTGAGCCTACGGGTATCCTTAAGGATGGGGTGATATTGTCTGCTGTCTCTCCAGACTTGCGACGTGCTTTGCAGGAGTTTCAAGTGGATAGGCCTGATCGTTGTCCGCCTGGGAGACTGTTTGTTCCAGATGAGTGGACCAGTAGAGTCATCTTGGAAGTTCATTCTTCTGTGTTGGCAGGCCACCCTGGAATCTTTGGTACCAGAGATTTGGTGGCCAGGTTCTTCTGGTGGCCTTCCCTGTCTCGGGATGTGCGTACTTTTGTACAGTCTTGTGATGTTTGTGCTCGGGCCAAGCCTTGTTGTTCTCGGGCTAGTGGATTGTTGTTGCCCTTGCCTATTCCGAAGAGGCCTTGGACGCACATCTCTATGGACTTTATTTCGGATCTCCCTGTTTCTCAGAAAATGACCGTCATCTGGGTGGTGTGTGACCGTTTTTCTAAAATGGTTCATTTGATACCCTTGCCCAAGTTGCCTTCTTCATCGGAGTTGGTTCCTCTATTTTTTCAGAATGTGGTTCGTCTACATGGTATCCCGGAAAACATCGTTTCTGACAGGGGATCCCAATTTGTGTCTAGATTTTGGCGGGCGTTCTGTGCCAGGATGGGCATTGATTTGTCTTTTTCGTCTGCTTTCCATCCTCAGACGTATGGCCAGACAGAGCGTACTAATCAGACCTTGGAGACTTATTTGAGGTGTTTTGTGTCTGCTGATCAGGATGACTGGGTCGCCTTTTTGCCGTTGGCGGAGTTTGCCCTTAATAATCGGGCTAGTTCTGCCACTGTGGTTTCTCCTTTCTTCTGCAATTCGGGGTTTCACCCTCGTATTTCATCTGGTCAGGTGGAATCTTCGGATTGTCCTGGAGTGGACACTATGGTGGATAGATTGCACCAGATTTGGAGTCATGTGGTGGACAACTTGAAGTTGTCCCAGGAGAAGACTCAGCAGTTTGCTAATCGTCATCGTCGTGCTGGTAATCGTCTTCGCGTTGGGGACTTGGTGTGGTTATCTTCTCGTTTTGTCCCTATGAAGGTCTCTTCTCCTAAGTTTAAACCTCGGTTCATAGGTCCTTATAAGATTTTGGAGATTCTTAATCCTGTATCGTTTCGTTTGGACCTACCGGCATCTTTCACTATTCATAATGTCTTCCATCGGTCTTTGTTGCGGAGGTACGAGATACCGGTTGTTCCTTCTGTTGAGCCTCCTGCTCCTGTGTTGGTGCAGGGTGAATTGGAGTATGTTGTGGAGAAGATTTTGGACTCTCGCATTTCCAGACGGAGACTTCAATATTTGGTTAAATGGAAGGGATACGGTCAGGAGGATAATTCTTGGGTGACTGCCTCTGATGTTCATGCCTCTGATTTGGTTCGCGCCTTTCATAGGGCTCGTCCTGATCGCCCTGGTGGTTCTCATGAGGGTTCGGTGCCCCCTCCTCAAGGGGGGGATACTGTTGTGGATTCTGTTTGTGGGCTCCCTCTGGTGGCTACTGGTGGTACTGGTTGACTTCTGTCTTCTATCTCCAGTGCACCTGCTCCCATCAGGAAATGGGAGTTTCCTATATAGTCTGGCTTCTCACTCATTTACTTGCCGGCTATCAATGTTACCAGAGCTCCTCTGTTACTTGCTACCTGCTCCAAGTCTGCTGAGTCAGATAAGTTTGATCATTTGTACCTTTTGTCCAGCGTGCATTTATATGAATCTTGCTGCTGGAAGCTCTAGTGAACTGAAATGACCACTCCGGTGTCATGAGTTGATACCGGAGTTTAAAGTCATTTCAGGATGGTATTTTGTAGGGTTTTGAGTTGACCGCGAAGTCCACTTTTGTATTTTCTGCTATCTAGTTAGTGGGCCTCTCTTTGCTGAACCTGTATTCATACTGCGTATGTGTTTTCTTCTTAACTAACCGTCATTATATGTTGGGGGCTACTATTACTTTGGGGTTTTCTCTGGAGGCAAGCCAGGTCTGTGTTTCCTCTATTAGGGGTAGCTAGATCTCCGGCTGGTGCGAGACGTCTAGGGATAAAACGCAGGTACGTTCCCCGGCCACTGGTAGTTGTGCGTTAGGTTCAGCATCGCGGTCAGCTTAGATTCCATCTTCCTAGAGCTAGTCCTGTTTTTGCCCATGTCCCTGCCATTGGGAATCATGACAGGTAAGGCGGTCATGAGTCATGTGGAGCAGAGAAAAGCCATTACACATCACACTGGTAACTCTTCCTTTCATATAAAATAATGTCTGGAGGAAGCTTATCATGCAGTTCAATGTCTGGCCCATAGTCCAGAATGGCCGTACTGGGCCCCTGGCCCTCAAGGGACGCCAACATGACGGGGTAGCGTGGGAATGTTAGGAGCCTTTAGGTTATTGGGGCAATGCGGGGTTAAATTTGGGTTTATGCAGCTTTTGAAAAGAAGGGGAGTGTGTTAGCCTGGGAGGGGGCGGGACTGGAGGATGGGAGGTGGGACACAATGATTGGACGCCGAAAAGTCCGCCATTCTTTGGAGGTAACCGTTATAGTTACCTCATTCTTAGAAAGCGGACGAAGCTCCCACCCACCCTTCCCTTTATTTTTTGCAGGTGAAACTGGCATCTAATTTGGGTTTAGCAGAGAGAAGTTGAAATATGTCATGGCAGTGTGGCAGGGGAGGGAGGTCCTCGAAGTTGGTGAAAAGTGGGACTGGTGGATTGTAAGGGGGGGGGATCTCTAGTGGTCCTGGACTCCCCTAAAGTGGATTCGAGTGGATGTGGTAGATCATCCCGTGGAAGGGATGATTAAAGGGTTTGGTAGTCGGTTGGTTTGGCCGGATTTGGTCATTATCTGCCCCCGAGCTGCTGGTGCGTAGAGGCTGGGGGTAAGACTAAGCCTGGAGGCCAAGGTTAAACATCTTTGCATATATGTTGTGTTATTTTTGAGGCTTCGAGGACCACCCCTCCTCGGGAGGGGGGATATTATTGAAATGTTTGTAATTTTATGTTTAATAAAAAGGCTGCTGTGGCCATTTAATCCAAAATCAGTATCATGTCAGTTATTTGGGTTTTAGTTTGATTGTTAAGTTTTTAATAAGTCAGGTGTATCCTTTTTTAAAGTGAAAAAAGGGGGGGGGGGTGTTTTAGGCTGATGGTAAGGCGGTCATGAGTCACGTGTACCCCTCACGTCATGAATAGTTCATCCACATACAGGTACTTCTCACAAAATTAGAATATCATCAAAAAATTAATTTATTTCAGTTCGTCAATACAAAAAGTGAAACTCATATATTATATAGAGTCATTACCTTTGCAGGTGTTTTCTGTTAATTTTTCTAATTTACTGAGATAATGACTTTTTGGTTTTCATTGGCTATAAGCCATAATCATCAACATTAACAGAAATAATAAACACTTGAAACAGATCACTCTGTTTGTAATGACTCTATATAATATATGAGTTTCACTTTTTGATGATATTCTAATTTTGTCAGAAGCCCCTGTATAAGAAGCATGTGGATTTCTCTGGAATAAGACATCAGGTCACAGATATCAAGGTATCATTTTATTCAGCTTCCTATAACCTACATGCCCATATAGACGGCTGAGGAGGGTTGATCCTAATGACAGATTCCCTTTAAGCTTTATTTTTTTCTGAATGGCAGGAATGTTACTGAGAAAGACGTCCTGGCTGCAATTGTGCAGCCAGGCTCTACTTCATTCTACCTGTGAAATGAGTAGCGTGAATCAGGTAACCACTACTCTTTAAAAGGGTTTTTTAAATTGTATGAAGTTATATTTTGATAGGATATGCCATCACTTTATCATTGGTGGGGGGGGTCTGACCTGTCAAGATTCACACTGATTCTGAGAATGAATGGGCATAGCAGTATATAATCATCACTGGTTTTTTTGCATAGTGGCACCCTCTCGATCCAAGCCCTCTTCTCATTCTCAGGATCATAGCAAATTCCAGTGGTTGGACCACCGTGCCTCCCAACTTTTACAGAAAAGAAAGAGGAACAAATCATGCTGTATGCAATTTTGACCACGTCCCTAGCCAGTCCCATTTACCATTTATTTTGACAATGGCATTAGGAGATGTCAGAGGGGCACTGGCAGTGAGGAACATTTAGTAGACTCCCAAGAATTCAGGACATAGACCCAAAGCAAGCACTGCCTGCTGTATATGGGACAGTTGGAACTAGAGATGAGTGGATCGACTCTCGGGACTCTGGTTCAGTGTCCAGTTCAGTAGTATCTGGTGACTGAACAGGAGGATTGCGAATCTCTTACCTTAAGGCATCCTCGGCATGCCTTTTGATTAGCCAGGGCTGGTGTGACGTCATCTGTAAGTCATGCTCATCTCTAGTTTTTTTTTTTTTTTGTTCATTCGTTCATAGTTGTTGCAGCCAAAATGTTCTTTTTTTTATGAAAGCTTCAATATATGATATCTGGCTTTTTGGTATCTGTAAGGCCATGTTCACGTTGCATAAATACTGTGGTTTTTTGTCTTCTGCAGGTGACTGCTCCAAATTACGAAATAACAACCTTGTCTGATTAATGCACTTTTGCTATATATTTTTATGTGTTTTACCCTTATATGATTCAATTTTTTGTTGCAGATGTGAAGAAACACTTTTAATGTGTTTTTATAGTAGAGAAAAGCTTTGATTCGGCAGTAAAATAAAATAGGCTCCACATAGTAGAAGCTTAAAGAGAAAAAAAGCAAACCTCCCAGATGAGCAGCCGTCAGTGTCACAGTGGGCGCAGTTTTCAAGAAATCACATCCACTTTGCTAGGACTGTTAAACATAGACTACATTTCTGTGCAGAAAAAGCAGCACTAACAACGCAACATTTAAGCTAGATGTGAACACAGCCTAAATATCCAAGCGAAGTGGATGTGATTTCATTAGCTTCTATGTAGAGCCTGAAAATAATACATGTAAAAAAAAGCTGTAGCAGTTTTAAATGCAGAATCAAAGCTTTTCTGTATTATTAAAAAAGCATAAAAAATGCTGTTCTACGTATGCAACAAAAATGCATCAAAAGGGGAAAAGGCATAAAAGAAGTGCAGCAAACACACAATAGTATATCAGAGAAGTTTGTTATTGCATTGTGTGATGCAGACACTTGCAAAAAACATACAAAAAAAGTACAGAAAACGCAGCGTTTGCGCTACTTTCTGTTTACATTTTTTAAATGGTTTTATTATGTAACTTACAAATCACCTTAAATAATCTTATCACTGTGTTGTGCGGATTGTTCCGATTACATGGGCATCAAATGTCTGTGTTATTTGATAGTTTGTGATGTTTATTTATTTCTTTTTATTTTTTTAAAGCGCATTAAAAAACAAATATATATATATATATATATATATCTATATAAATATATATATTTCATCATTTTTTAGTATTTTTCAGCAAGAAAAAATCTGACTTATTTTCCCTCTAAAACAACAGGGACATAGAAATACACTAATGTATGCAGATGTATCTCTATGTACCAATCTATGTATAATCTGTCGGTGTATTTAGAGCCTGCAATGCAGATTCAAATACGGAAAATCCCCCCAATCATGTTAGTGTAAGCTGTTGCTCATTGCTTTAGCTGCTGCGTACAATGATACATGTTGTGGTTTCAATCCCCGGGTAGACCAGATCACAAGAAGAGAAAATTCAATTTTTGCAACTGGCTTTCATTATTTTTTAGTTATCTTATAGAAAAAAAAATAAGACTTTTATTTTCCCTCTACAATTCAGGGACATGTAAATACACTCCTATGTACAGATGTAACTGGAGCGCCCCGTTAGGGCTAGGGGTACTCGGTACCGGGTCTGGTGTTCACAGGGGGATGTCACGGTGGCTGACGCGGTCCGTGGCCCTGGGACGTCCGTATAAAAGGGAAAGGTCTTTAAAGGGATAAGGTTTATGTTCGTGACAGTAAAGCCCTCCAAAGGCACACGGGAAAAGCGAGCGACGCGTTTCGATCCGAAAAGATCTTTATCCAAGCTTGGATAAAGATCCTTTCGGATCGAAAAGCGTCGCTCGCTTTTCCCATGTGCCTTTGGAGGGCTTTACAGCCACTGCTTTTAAACAGGATTTCATAAAGTTACAAAGCCTGAATTTTATCATGGAGCTGAAACAAGTTTTTTGTTTTCCTTGGATTTGACCTAGTTGATCAGCGTGGAGTTCCGTGCACCTGCGGTGGTTGCTTGGTGAGCTGGCCTTTTTCCTTTATTTTCCTTATGTTCGTGACACCACCTGTGGTATTTGGTCAGGGTGACCGACGCTGCTTTAAGGGGTCCGCTGGGGTGATGTTATGGCAGCTAGATGATATAACTTCCCACAGGTGAAGTGTATCCCCAGGGCTTCCCGGTGTATAGATGGTGAATGGTGAGTGGCACAGAGAAGAACGAGGAGACATGGTTGTAGTCTCTTTACCTTTACTGAAGACTTCAGCATCCACAGTCCAGAGCACCAGACCACAGGGCAGGCAGAGTCCGGCCGGTTTGGAGGCAAGTCCAGGTGGAGAACAAAAGCCTTTCCTCTAGCACCGTGGTGGTGTAGTCCCTTACTGCTAAGCTTCTCATTCTCATAAGGTCCTCACAGATGTAATCTCTCTCTGTCCCGCAGATTGGATATGACATACCCATATGATTGGTGACTTGAGGCGGTTTATGGGGACTCTAGCATGCCCCAGCCTCTAAGGTTGTCACGTGCCTTCTGGGTGTTAGGTCGGACAGGTAACGTAGAGTTCAGCTGTCCTGCCGGTCTCTGATGTAAATCATAGAGGTCCTTACAACCTCGGTGTTCCGGCTACCGGTCTCTGCGCCTCAGAAGGAGGTAGCCTCCTCGGGGCTGATCCCCTCCTGATATCCTCTCCTGTGCTTCCTCTCCTGCACGCTCGCTGCAAACAATTCGTCCTTCAAATGTCTCTTTCTGGGAGCTGCAGCTCTGTGGGCATGCACAGCTCCTTGGACCCTCTGTCCTCCTCAGACGGATGTCTGGAACTGACTGTGTCAGGAACTGACTCCTGTCTGGAACTAACTCATTTTCCCTACAGACTACCAGTTATATATATATGGGGAGTCACCTAGTAAGTAGGATCAAAAGCTCCCCCTGTTGGCCTGGAGTGTGAAATGTTGCATGTTTGTGGTACCTGGATGCAGTTATCCTTCCTTGCCTCCAAACGTAGCATCACTCTCCCCGGGGAATAAAGCAATACCACTGTGATGACCAGGACCCTGGAGCGCCACATAACTCCATCTAAGGGCTCATACTCACTTGCGCGAAACTCGGATGAGTCTCGCATGTTAATACCCTGCGCTGCTGCCAGCACTCAGATCGGAGCGTGCGGCCGCATAGGAATACATGCAGCTGTATGCTACGCTCCTCTGTGCCAGGTGCAGTGCCGGGTATTGCCATGCGAGACTCATCCGAGTTTTGCGCAAGTATGAGCCCTAACAGTGTAATCTGCATGTGGGTTCAGAGCCTGCAATGCAGCTTCAAGTATAGAAAATCCTCCAATGCATGTCAGGATAGGCTTTGGCTCATAGCTTTAGCTGCTGCCTGCAATGATGTAGGCTGTGGTTCCTGGGGAGATCAGATCTCAAGAAAAGAAGAAAATAGTTTATTTCATTGATGTAAGCTGCTGGCCCCACCCTACAAGGATGAGAGAAGACTTTGCACTGAAAGAGTGAGTGGAAATCGGGATAATCCCTTTGAATTCTGGATAGCACGATTGGGAGCTATGGGACCACTACCAATGTAGTGGCATAGTGTATCCTAGTGAAAGTCAGGACAGTTCCACAGAATACTGGACAGGACTGTTGGGAGCTATGGGACCACCACCAATGTAGTGGCATAGTGTATCTGTAGAAGGATAAGTTTCCCCCTAAAATAATTAACCTTATAGTTATCAATGGAGGAACTCTCCTTACACCTCTATTGAGGTCGTCCGATATTAACTATTATTGCCGGACTTGATTATTAATAATTAATATCCACTAAATATGCCTCAACGTTATCTTTTCCTTATACTATATACTAACTGAGACAAAACGGTGTAAAAATAAAGAATATTTACTACACCCACACAAGTCTGCAGTCTATAACATACATATATATTTATACCTAAGCTGGCGACTATAAATATAAATAAATATATATATATATATACAAAGGTGTAAAGTATATAAAAGCTATCACCTGCGCTGTAAAAGTGAAAGTGAAACTAAACACATGACAAATTGCTGCTTGCACAAAAGGAAAAAGAACAGGGGTATGCAAATACACAAGTCTGAGAACAATACAGCAGTGCCAGTCACAGTGGGGACCTTCACTATGTCTCAAACAGAGAGATACTTAGCACACACACACACTTACTGAGTAGATCTGTAGTGATGATTCAGCGTGGCTACACTTGCTCCCAAGGAGTGTTCAGTAGTCGGTCCAGCAAAGACGTGCAGCTGGGAGGTAGTGTGAGGGCTTTCACCCGCTGCAATCCTCCTCACTGGCCACGGGAAGTTGGACAAAACAGGCAGGCAGTTTTGTCCAACTTCCCGTGGCCAGTGAGGAGGATTGCAGCGGGTGAAAGCACGTCTTTGCTGGACCGACTACTGAACACTCCTTGGGAGCAAGTGTAGCCACGCTGAATCATCACTACAGACCCTGTTCCTTCACCAGCAGCTCAGGTTTTTAGATTGTTCCCCCTTTTCTTCTTTTTAATTAGTGTAGCGCCAGTGTGCATTTACTTTAAACTATATATATATATATATATATATATATATATATACACTAGATGGTGGCCAGATTCTAACGCATCGGGTATTCTAGAATATGCATGTCCACGTAGTATATTGCACGGTCCACGTAGTATATTGGTCAGACACGTAGTATATTGCCCAGTGACGTAGTATATTGCCCAGGTACGTAGTATATTGCCCAGCTGCGTAGTATATTGCCCAGTGACGTAGTATATTGCCCAGTGACTTAGTATATTGCCCAGCTACGTAGTATATTGCCCAGCCACGTAGTATATTGCCCAGCCACGTAGTATATTGCCCAGCCACGTAGTATATTGCCCAGCCACGTAGTATATTGCTCAGCCACGTAGTGTATTGCTCAGTGACGTATTATATTGCCCAGTGACTTAGTATATTGCCCAGTGACGTAGTATATTGCCCAGCCACGTAGTATATTGGCCAGCCACGTAGTATATTGGCCAGCCACGTAGTATATTGCCCAGCCATGTAGTATATTGCCCAGCCACGTAGTATATTGCCCAGTGACGTAGTATATTGCCCAGCGACGTCGTATATTGCCCAGCCATGTAGTATATTGTCCAGCCACGTAGTATATTGCTCAGTGATGTATCATACAGCACAGAGCCACGCAGTATATTGCACAGCGATGTAGTATACAGCACAGAGCCACGTAGTATATTGCCCAGCCACATAGTATATTGCCTAGCCACGTATGTCACAGGTTAAAAAATAAAAAATAAACATACTCACCTTCCGATCCGAGGGCCCCTTGTAGTTCTAACATAACTCACCATACTTGTAGTTCTGTCGCCTGTGCGAGGTACAGGCGGCAGCTTCCGGTCCCAGCCTGCTCGCGCAGGCGCGTAGGGCCTGTGATGACGTCGCGGTCACATGACTGTGACGTCACGGCAGGTCCTGCTCTCGCAGACGCGCAGGGCCTGTGATGACGTTGCGGTCACATGACCGTGACGTCACGGCAGGTCCTTCTGCCAGACCATCCGTGAAAACGGAACGTGCCGGTTGCATCGCGAGGAGCGGGAAAGGCGGCGTAGGTGAGTATATAATCATTTTTTATTTTTTTTATTATTTTTAACATTAGATGGTTTTACTATTGATGCTGCATAGGCTGCGTCAATAGTAAAAAACTTGGTCACACAGGGTTAATAGCAGCGGTAACGGAGCGCGTTACCCGCGGCATAACGCGGTCCGTTACCGCCTGCATTAACCCTGTGTGAGCGGTGAGCGGAGGGGTGTATGCGGGCGCCGGGCAGTGAGTGCGGGGAGTAAGGAGCGGCCATTTTCTTCCGGACTGTGCGCGTCGCTGATTGGTCACAGCAGCCATGACATGCAGCTGGCGAGACCAATCGGCGAACGAATAACCGTTACAGACAGAAGGACAGACGGAAGTGACCCTTAGACAATTATATAGTAGATATATATATGTATATTGTGTGTATATATATATACTGTATATATATATATATATATATATATATATATATATATATAGTACAGACCCAAAGTTTGGACACACCTTCTCATTTAAAGATTTTTCTGTATTTTCATGACTATGAAAATTGTGCATTCACACTGAAGGCATCAAAACTATGAATTACCACATGTGGAATTATATACTTGACAAAAAAGTGTGCTGAACAGCTGAAATTATGTCTTATATTCTAGGTTCTTCAAAGTAGCCACCTTTTGCTTTGATGACTGCTTTGCACACTCTTGGCATTCTCTTGATGAGCTTCAAGAGGTAGTCACCGGGAATGGTCTTCTAACAATCTTGAAGGAGTTCCTAGAGATGCTTAGCACTTGTTGGCCCTTTTGCCTTCACTCTGTGGTCCAGTTCACCCCAAACCATCTCGATTAGGTTCAGGTCTAGTGACTGTGGAGGCCAGGTCATCTGGCGTAGCACCCCATCACTCTTCTTCTTGGTCAAATAGCCCTTACACAGCCTGGGGGTGTGTTTGGGGTAATTCTCCTGTTGAAAAATATATGATGGTCCAACTAAACGCAAACCGGATAAAATAGCAAGCCGCTGCAAAATGCTGTGGTAGCCATGCTGGTTCAGTATGCCTTCAATTTTGAATAAATCCCCAACAGTGTCACCAGCAAAGCACCGCCACACCATCACACCTCTTCCTCCATGCTTCACGGTGGGAACCAGGCATGTAGAGTCCATCTGTTCACATTTTCTGCGTCGCACAAAGACACGGTGTTTGGAACCAAAGATCTCAAATTTGGACTCATCAGACCAAAGCACAGATTTCCACTGGTCTAATGTCCATTCCTTGTGTTCTTTAGCCCAAACAAGTCTCTTCTGCTTGTTGCCTGTCCTTAGCAGTGGTTTCCTAGCAGCTATTTTACCATGAAGGCCTGCTGCACAAAGTCTCCTCTTAACAGTTGTTGTAGAGATGTGTCTGCTGCTAGAACTCTGTGTGGCATTGACCTGGTCTCTAATCTGAGCTGCTGTTAACCTGCGATTTCTGAGGCTGGTGACTCGGATAAACTTATCCTCAGAAGCAGAGGTGACTCTTGGTCTTCCTTTCCTCGGGCGGTCCTCGTGTGAGCCAGTTTCTTTGTAACGCTTGATGGTTTTTCATATCGAGAAGTTGTGATTCAAGCCTAGCAACCAGCTTTTCTCTGTCCACATGATACTGATCGTTCTCTGCCAGTTGTGTCTGTAAGGCACACACTCTCTGCACATTAGTCACACAACACTGGCAGTGGAAATTTGGGGATTCTTACACAGGGATTCCTCATAAACACAGATCAGTTTTGCAAACATCTGAAGTCGTTTACTTGACTTATTCAAGACCGACCGTCTGTCTATGTACATGCTATCATGCCCACATGCTTGTTCCAATAGGGCAGACCACAGCAATTCTCTTCGGTGATAATAGTTAATATCAGACCTCAATAGAGGTGTAAGGAGAGTTCCTCCATTGATAACTATAAGGTTAATTATTTTAGGGGGAAACTCATCCTTCTACAGTATCCTAGTGGAAGTCAGGACAGCTCCACAGAATACTGGACAGGACTGTCGGGAGCTATGAGACCATACCCGATGTGATGGCATAGTGTATCCTAGTTATATACCATCTCATTACAAGATTAAATAACCTCTTTAAATGGAGTAGACTGATGTGAATAATTTCTTTTAATTTGAATGGTCGCCCTACAATAAGCAGATGGCAGCATATCTTGCTGCTACTATCCAGTGATAAGCCTGAATCTGGCGGTAAGTGTTCAGCTCCCCTGCAGCGCCATCATAGGGGAAATAAAGCATTAAATGCTGTATATTACATATGTATTACATCTGCAGTACCAGGACGTTAAAGGTCCTCCAGCTCTTTGGAGATGCTCTGTATAGCTGTTCCTGGCCCAGATTATAGGTGGACAGGTTTACGCTTCTATTACCACAGAATTCTGTCATAGGTTATTTGACCTAGGATTTATTTTACTTTCAAGTTCAGAGTTCATCTGCCATAAATCTTCTGTAGTTGGTTGCATCCATCTGTATTGCATTATTTTTTACAGGTACCTGAGGGTAAGGTTGTTGTCCTTTCTTTCCGCTTTATTGATTTGGAGAATGACAATCTATGCCGATATGACTTTGTGGATGTTTATAATGGACATGCTAATGGACAACGCATCGGAAGATTCTGTGGCACGTTTAGACCAGGCGCTCTTGTATCAAACAGCAATAAGATGTTGGTCCAGATGGTGTCAGATGCTAACACAGCAGGGAATGGCTTTATAGCAATGTATTCCGCAGCTGCGCCCAATGAAAGAGGTATTGTATAATATTCCTTACACTAGATACCTATTCACTATTGTCTCTATGCCTATAGGTCCTGAATTAAAATGAATATTGTGTTTTTAATTTATAACTTCCCTCTTTCCTTTTAATTTGTCATACTCTCTTACTTTGTTGCTCAAAGAAAATTTCCAAAAAGTTTTCTTTCCTAAACTGATTACCTGGTAACATGGGGGCAAGGAGAACACAACAGCAACTAGGACTAGTGTAACAAGTGCAGTGTATAGCTGGAGTTTAGCCACATGGGTGTTATGTCTCCTGAAAAAGGGAATGGTTTGACATAAAGACAGCAGGATAACAGTAGTCAAAACCAAGTTTGGATGCTGACAACAAGGCAGTCATCAGAAGAATATATAAGCTGGGTCAAGATCAAGTTACATGGGCCAAAAGCCACCAACTAGATCACCAAGAGTCAGGAAGTTAGTCTTAACAGCTTAGAGCTGTCACTGATAGCTTATTGCCTCCATAGCTTCACTCCACGACACAGACACTGCCACTAGTTTCTACAGTGCCACTCTCACTTCAGCCATCGACTCGGTCGCCCCTGTAATACATAGCAGAGTGCAACGAATCAGTAGACAACCCTGGCACAATAACATCACTAAAAAGCTTCGGCAAGTATCCAGAATTGCAGAACGATGTTGGAAGAAAATGCATTCACAAGATGATTTCACTGCACTCAAACAAGCAACACTCGCATTCAAATCAGCTCTCACCTCTGCTAAACAGGCCTGTTTCACATCCCTCCTATCTTCTTTACCCCACAACCCCAAACAGTTGTTCAAGACCTTTAACTCCCTCCTGCCTGGGACAACTCATAAAGTCATAAAGTCCTATAGCTTCCAGTACCATCTATATGCTGATGACACTCAGATCTACCTCTCTGGCTCAGATGTCACCTCTCTGCTGTCCAGAATCCCAGAGTGTCTATCAGCCATATCCTCCTTCTTCTCCTCTCGCTTCCTCAAACTCAATGTGGACAAAACCAAACAAATTATCTTTCCTCCATCTTGCACATCTTCCCTACCTGATCTATCTATCACAATAAATGAATTCACACATTCCCTCGTCCAGGTAATCCACTGCCTCGGAGAAACCCTGGACTCTGCCCTGTCCTTGAAACCGCACATCCAAGCTCTTGCCACCTCCTGTCGCCTCCAGCTCAAAAATATTTCCAGAATCCGTCCTTTCCTCAACCCTCACTTTACCAAAATGCTTGTGCATGCCCTAATCATCTCTTGCCTCGACTACTGCAACATCCTCCTTTGTGGGCTACCCTCTAACACTCTCGCACCCCTTCAGTCCGTCCTTAACTCTGCTGCCCGACTAATTAATCTCTCTCCTCGCTACACTCCTGCTTCCCCTCTTTGCAAATCCTTTCACTGGCTCCCAATTTCCCAGTGTATCCACTTTAAACTACTAACACTGACCTACAAAGCCATCCATAACCTTTCTCCTCCGTATATTTCCATACTAATCTCTCAATACCTTCCCTCGCGTAATCTCCGGTCCTCCCAAGACCTCCTTCTCTCCTCCACGCTTATTCGCTCCTCATCCAATCGCCTCCAAGACTTCTCCTGAATATCCCCCATCCTCTAGAATTCTGTGCCCCAACACATCCAGTTATCCACCACATTTGGCTCCTTCAAGCGGAACCTGAAAACCCATCTCTTTAAAGAAGCTTACAGCCTGTAAAGACCACACGGCCACCTCAACACCATTGGAGCTACTGCAACCCCAAACCTACTGTCTCCTTCCCCATAATCCTGTAGAATGTAAGCCCGCAAGGGCAGGGTCCTCTCCCCTCTGTATCAGTCTGCCATTGTTAGTTTGTTTACTGTAAGTAATATTTGTATTTTGAAGTAACCCTGTCTCATGTACAGCACCATGGAATTAATGGTGTTGTATAAATTAACTAGATGTGGCCTGATTCTAACGCATCTGGTATTCTAGAATATTCATGTCCACGTAGTATATTGCCCAGTGACGTAGTATATTGCCCAATGACGTAGTATATTGCCCAGTGACGTAGTATATTGCCCAGTGACGTAGTATATTGCACAGCCACGTAGTATATAGCCCAGTTACGTAGTATATTGCCCAGTTACGTAGTATATTGCCCGGTGACGTAGTATATTGCCCAGTTACGTAGTATACAGCACAGAGCCATGTAGTATATTGCCCAGTTACATAGTATACAGCACAGAGCCACGTAGTATATTGCACAGCGACGTAGTATACAGCAAAGAGCCACGTAGTATATTGCACAGCGACGTAGTATACAGCAAAGAGCCACATAGTATATTGCCCAGTTACGCAGTATATTGCCCAGTTACATAGTATATTGCCCAGCCACGTAGTATATTGCCCAGTGATGTAATATATTGCCCAGCCACGTAGTATATTGCCCAGTTACATAGTAGTAGTTCTCGCGCAGGCGTGCAGGGCCTGTGATTACGTCGCGGTCACATGACCGTGACGTCATAGGAGGTCCTTCTCGCGCAGGCACGCAGGGCCTGTGATGACGTCGCAGTCACATGACCGTGATGTCATGGCAGGTCCTTGTCGCACACCAACCTTAGCACAGGAACCTGCCGCTTGCATGGACCAGTCACCGGAGCGTCGGAAAGGTGGCGGAAGGTGAGTATATAATGATTTGTTATTTTTTTTATTATTTTTAACATTAAATGTTTTTACTATTGAGGCTGCATAGGCAGCCTTAATAGTAAAAATTTGGTCACACAGGGTTAATAGCGGCGGTAACGGAGTGAGTTACCCGTGGCATAACGCGGTCCGTTACCGCTGGCATTAACCCTGTGTGAGCCGTGACTGCGGGGAGTATGGAGCGGGCGCTGGGCACTGACTGCAGGGGAGTAGGGAGGGACTAATCAGACTGTGACCGTCGCTGATTGGTCGCGGCAGCCATGACAGGCAGCTGGCGAGACCAATCAGCGACTTGGGTTCCATGACAGACAGAGGCCGCGACCAATGAATATCCATGACAGAAAGAAAGACAGACAGAAGGACAGACAGACAGACGGAAGTGACCCTTAGACAATTATATAGTAAATAATAATAATAATAAGAAGAAATAATAATAAATGCCAAAGGCAAATGTAAAGTGTGTTCACGTTATTTCTTTTGGCTTTCATTGTACATGAAGCACAAGATGTACAGTTCTGTGGATGTCCAAAGGTGGCCAAATAATAGGATGCTTAATTCAGCCTAAAATCCTAACTGACCAATATAATTGCAGGTGATCAGTACTGTGGAGGCCGTTTAGACAAACCTTCTGGAAGCTTTAAAACACCCAACTGGCCAGATCGGGATTATCCTGCTGGAGTTACTTGTTCATGGCATATTGTAGCTCCAAAACATCAGGTGAGACAAGAAAATAATCACTATGGTATAGTTCTTACCGTTACCCCTATCACCTTTCTTGCTAATGATTAAGAGTCTGTGTTAAAATGAATTGTGGTCCAACACCTGGTATCACCAACACAGATCAGCTGTTACTTGCTGATCCACAGTACCTCGCCGCCTCCCTGTATAATAATTGTCTGCACTTATAGTGTGAGCATGTTTGGCCCTTGCCAGTATGTGTGCGCACATTGGAGGTTTCAGTTGAGGCAGTGTTTCATCTGGGCAAGCATGCGCTGTCAATCAACATATAGAAAGGCTTGGAGGCATGCTAATGCAGAGGGGCCACTGTGTTCTCAGCGCTTGGCAATGCCAAGGATGCACCCTATTTTCATATTGAAATATATTGCATTTTATAGACAGAAAAGGCAATTGTTAAAATACAAATGGTATGTTTTTTATAGGCACTAAGTCTCGCACGTAATTGGATGTTAAGTTTAATTTGCTTTTTTGTGGGAGGGGGTCACAGACTCCTGTTAGGATTGCCTATTATTTTACTTTGCTTGTGGTAGTCTTTCAGTCCTCTATAAGCTTCAGAAACTGTAAGCCATTTAACACCACAGATATTAATTTAAAAGGGGTTTGTCATCATAAGTTGATTATTAAAACAAATCACAGGTGCTCAGTGCACCCTTGGCAAGGCCAAACCGTTCAGTGCACCTTTCCATCTACTCGTTTTCCATCTATCTCTGCCATACTTTGGCTACTGTAAAGCCAAAATGCCAGTCAAGGAAGGTGAAGGTGGAGAGAGAAGGGAAAACAAGTACGGTAGTTGGGAAGAGGCACCAAACTTTTTTTTTCACAAAAAGAATGTATTGCACGCATGTGCTTGGTTTTAACAGTCATATTGCGTGACTGACTCCCTTTAAGTAAGATTTGCTAATCCTGTCTAATATTTAGACAGCTTAAAAAATGCACACAGGTGGCTAATGCTGGATGATAAATTAATACACTTAGGGCTCAATTAATTAAGACTGGCATTTTGCATGCCAGTCTTAATGAAGTGACCAGTTCAGTGAAATGTGCCTAATTCATTAAGATAAATACACAAGGCCTGCCAATGAAATTAGACAAACCACCAGAATGTATAGTTCAAAATTAAACAACCTTTATTATTACAATGATAAAACCAAATATTGGTTCAACACCAAAAATAAAAAAATGCCTCCGATCGTAATGAACAGGGCTCAAGCGAACCCCCACATAATGCCTAATAAATTAACACACAAATAGTATATGTCATAATGGCTATGCATTAAGAGGTGCATGCAGGTATGGACTGGGGCTGAAATTCAGCCCTGGCATTTGAAATCACACAGGCCCATGCTGTCCCCATCCCCAAGCATCAGATGGGATATTTTACTAATATTACCCTGGATGGAGGAAAGCAAGATTTCCTACAAGACTAATATTTCGAATGATACCCATTGCCTGCTGGTGTAAGTGACGGAGTCAGCGACTTTCTGCTCCATCACAACTCTTAACAGTATGGGTGTCTTGAGAACACAGATTCTGCTAACAACATAGCAGACAAGGAAGCCCACAACCAGACAGGCCCTTTTGGCAGTTGCCAGAATTGCCAGATGGCCAGTCCGGCCCTGGGTGCATGCATCTAATTAGGCCCATATTACAACTAGTGTGCACCTCCACCAGAAATATTATTCCTGTCAGAGTCTAAAGTACATTTCTGGTGCAATTTGTGACACTAAAAAGGTGTACATTTTGATGAATTAATAAACCAGGTGAGCTTTGCCATGCCACTGTCCACCCCAGCTCCACTCACTTTTGCGTGACTGGCCGAGACTCGTGAGAAAATGGCAAAAGTTTTAATTTTTTTTGTGCAATTTTGCATTGCAAAAAAAATTTTGCAACAGGCCAAGATGTTTTGCGCCTGAAATCTGATATAAATACCTTGATGAATCTGGCCTTTGGTGCTAAAATTCTGGTTGCAACTTTGCACGATGCATCTCTGGCTACACCACTTTGCCTGAAGTCATGCTCCTTTTCCACTAAGTCAGATGGCCTGGACAACAAGGGCACAAAGTGTATGAAACACATAATAAATGCAATATAGTAGCAGCAAGCAAGGATGGATCTTAATGATAAACCATCACTTATAATGTATACCATATGAAATAAAAAAAAAATGCACAATATCCACACATGCTAAACAAACCAAATGCAATACAGTATAAACGATAAACCTGTGCGTGTTAATAAATAGAACAGTCTCACCGTTAAGATGTCTTGGATGACCCATCCAATGTCCTTGATTAAAAAATGTGGGGGTTCTTATGCTTATAGATAACCCTCCCATGCAAGTCTCCTGTCCTAACAAGGACAGTACCCAAGGGTGATCCTGCTCTCACTAGTGTCTTATCATTCCCTACCAACGCATATCGTCAATGAGCATAGGAGTTTTCATCAGGGGAGCATAAGTAATTTTAGGAAGTAATGTACGGTTTCAAAATATGGAACCTAAGAAAAGTTATATGACTCGGGGTACTGAGGAGTTGCCCAGGTTGAGGGGTACGCTCTCCTGTTGGCAGAATGCTGCCTGCTTCACAGAGTAAATGTTAAGGCATTGGCCGTATACCATGTGTATTCAAATACCCTGTATACCACACCTTAGAGGCCCCAATGGCATCTGACATCGTTACCCCCTGACTCACCAGTGCTTGTTGACCTCCCACAACCGTCCAATCACGTTTGGGCGCCATCACCCATCTCATTAGCATTGTGCTATCTCTAGACATGTCAGTATTCTCTTATCTATTTGTGTAAATTGAGCGGCCATCTTCACCCTCACTATGGCTCTGCTTTGTTACTGAGATAATATTTAGATTCACAAAGCAAACACTCGGATAAGCTGATCCATCAGTCAAGAAAGCTCTCCATAGTGGCCAAATAACAGGCAGTGATCATACTGCCAGCGAGGTCACTGGTATATCCATATTCAGAGAGAGAGTCCCTGCAGCGTTACTCACCAAAACTAAGATAGCTCCTTATATTCTGAGGAACGGTCTTTGCTTAAAAATAGAAAAATATTTAGAATTGAGAATCTTTCCTGTACTTAAAAATGGTTATACTTATTTAACAGTGAAGCCCTGTTAGTGAGATCTATTAGGACCTTGGGACAAGGGGCAGTGGTAACCGTCAGTACGATCTATGATGTGTATAGGCTAAGAAGGATTCCCCAGAAGCCTGTCAGTGGGCGGTGATTAGCGGGACATTGGGTGGAGGTAAGCGTCAGTGGGAGGTACAATCCATGATGTATATGGGCCAGAGGGGTTCCCCGTAAATGGAATAGTGGGCGGAGATAGACATTAGTGGAAGGTGCTATCCATGATGTATAAAGGCTAGAAGATTAATCGCAGGTCCATTAGTAGGTAGCGATTATCACGTCAATGAGAGATGATCTGATGACATGTATATCCTTAAAAGGGAATTCTCATAGCCGTGTCATTGCTGCAGCATCTTGCTCAGGATAGTGACCTGATGGATACATGAATCAATAGGGGGTTTTGCTGATATCAAAGGACAGTGCGGTCATACTAGTACTGATCTCAGTCAAAGAGAGCTCCCATCAGTGAGATAATTCGCTCACGGTATGTACACTTACAGTATTAGACCCATATCAGTGGTATATTCCCATAGCTCATTCAGGAGAGACATAGTGATATTTCACAGGGAGGAATCCATCAGACAATCAGTGCTCTACTCCAGTGGAGTATCGGCTATGGGTATATCTTCATCCCACAGAAGGGGAACCCCCTCCAGTAACCAAATTGTGGGGATAACAGTAAAGGTTCTTTTGGTATGGACCAAAGTTCTGGCCCCTCATACCTAGATGTCCTAAATGGGGTCATAGATGGGTAGTCCAACATTTGAATACGTCGTATATACCTAGTTCATGGAAATAATGCATCTTGAAGTCACTGTCCTAACCCTCTAATAAGAGCTCCATATTTTGGAACTGTACATTAACTTCCTAAAATTACTGATGCTCCCTTGATGAGTCCACCTGTACTGGTTGGCGAAACACGTTGGGAGGGAATGATAAGACACTAGTGAGAGCAGGACCACACTTGGGTACAGTCCTTGTTAGGACGGGAGACTTGCACGGGGCATGACACAGTTAAATCTAAGCAAAAGAACCCCCCCAAGTTTTTTTAATCAAGGACTTTGCATGGCTCTTCCAGGACATCTAAAGGGTGAGACCGTTCTATTTTATTAACGCGCATTAGTTTATCGTTTATATTGTATTGTATTTGGCTTGTTTAGCACCTGTGGATAGAAAATTATGGTTTATCATTATTATCCATCCTTGCTGCTACTATATTTGAGGATTTAATTTGCCTTGTGCACCACAATATTATTGTACATTGTTACAGAATTCTGCCACATTTAGCTTAGTGATCTCCCACATTGTGTTAATATCATGTTTTCTCTCTTGACTCTTGAGCTACAGCACAGCTAACATTTACGTTCATAAATCTTCAATCTTCTTCAGTGTTACCATATCTTAATATATCCACCTCTTAGTGATACCACAAGACCTGACATTTACACCTCGCAGTGCTAATGTACATTTTACATCTATAACTAATCGTTATTATATTAAGCTTTCGAGTAATATAATCTAATATTATTGATACATTGCATTAATTGTCCTGTATAGATCTTTAGTCACGGTCTACATTATAGTGCAAAGTTGCATTCACAATTCACCAGATTCCGGAGCTCAAATCCACCAGCATTCATTGATTGAGTAATTTGACTTGCAGAACATCTAGTAATCTGATGTTTTACTAAAGGGCCCCATTCACATTAGGTAGTTGACTGAACAGTCATTCCGCCAACAGCTGTGTCTCCCCATCTGCAGGAATGTTCAGCTCTGCTGAGCTCTCATTTTTTCGCTATGAGAGCCACTGTCAAGACATCTCTGGCAGTGACTTATCTCTACATTGAACGAAAAGATAGGCCAATGAAATCCAACTGGCCATGTCCTTCACTTCTGTAAAATCATCTGGTAGAGGAGAGTTGAGAGTTCATCCTGCTGAAATTGGGTTAGAACGACTTTTACCTAATGTGTATGGAGTACAAGATAGGTAATGATGGGTTTAGAGTCCCATAATTGTAATAATGAAGTATTTCTAGCTGACGTGATTAGGGATAGATGCCTAATAAGATACAGACTAGTGCAACATGATGGATTGAAATATGTAGGGTGTTCCATTCATTTTCTTGCCTCCTATTGCAGGTAATTGAAGTAAGGTTTGAGAAGTTTGATGTGGAGAGGGACAATTACTGCAGATATGATTATGTGGCAGTATTTAATGGAGGAGAGATGAATGATGCCAAGAGGATTGGGAAGTTCTGTGGGGACAGTCCACCTGCGTAAGTAACTCCAACTCAAAGTTCAGTGGAGAATTCAGATTGTGGGGTTCGACATCCGGGTCCCCACTGTTCTGGCCACATACTGTGCAAATAATATCAATAATGAGGCAATTCAGGTACGGTGCATTGTTGCAGCACTTTTGAACATCAGATAACCAGAAAAGCCGCTGTATAGAGTGAGGCTGCATTAACATGTCAATTTCTATTTTTACATGGGCTGTTTTTCTTTCATGTAGCATTCATTTTGCGTTTGTTTTACATTTGTTTTGTAACAGTTTTTTTTCCTCCATTTTTTAACTTTTTTCCATTGACTCATAGCAATGGATCAGTTAAAAAAGATGTAAAACTGATGTAAAAGGCAAGTCTTCCGTTTTTCCTTTCATATTTGGATCCCTAAATATTTGAATGGCTGAGTTTGAAAATAGATAAGAATAATACATATACAGTACAGATCAAAAGTTTGGACACACCTTCTCATTTAAAGATTTTTCTGTATTTTCATGACTATGAAAATTGTACATTCACACGGAAGGCATCAAAACTATGAATTAACACATGTGGAATTATATACTTAACAAAAAAGAGTGAAACAACTGAAAATATGTCTTATATTCTAGGTTCTTCAAAGTAGCCACCTTTTGCTTTGATGACTGCTTTGCACACTCTTGGCATTCTCTTGATGAGCTTCAAGAGGTAGTCACCGGGAATGGTTTTCAATTCACAGGTGTGCCCTGTCAGGTTTAATAAGTGGGATTTCTTGCCTTATAAATGGTGTTGGGACCATCAGTTGTGTTGTGCAGAAGTCTGGTGGATACACAGCTGATAGTCCTACTGAATAGACTGTTACAATTTGTATTATGGCAAGAAAAAAGCAGCTAAGTAAAGCAAAACGAGTGGCCATCACTTTAAGAAATGAAGGTCAGTCAGTCTGAAAAATTGGGCAAACTTTGAAAGTGTCTCCAAGTGCAGTGGCAAAAACCATCAAGCGCTACAAAGAAACTAGCTCACATGAGGACCGCCCCAGGAAAGGAAGACCAAGAGTCACCTCTGCTTCTGAGGATAATTTTATCCGAGTCACCAGCCTCAGAAATTGCAGGTTAACAGCAGCTCAGATTAGAGACCAGGTCAATGCCACACAGAGTTCTAGCAGCAGACACATCTCTACAAAAACTGTTAAAGGGACACTGTCACCTGAATTTGGAGGGAACAATCTTTAGCCATAGGGGCGGGGTTTTCGGGTGTTTGATTCACCCTTTCCTTACCCGCTGGCTGCATGCTGGCTGCAATATGGGATTGAAGTTCATTCTCTGTCCTCCGTAGTACATGCCTGCACAAGGCAATCTTGCCTTGCACAGGCATGTACTACGGAGGACAGAGAATGAACTTCAATCCCATATTGCAGCCAGCGGGTAAGGAAAGGGTGAATCAAACACCCGAAAACCCCGCCCCTATGGCTAAAGATTGTTCCCTCCAAATTCAGGTGACAGTGTCCCTTTAAGAGGAAACTTTGTACAGCAGGCCTTCATGGTAAAATAGCTGCTAGGAAACCACTGCTAAGGACA
The DNA here is from genome assembly GCF_051348905.1 of Ranitomeya variabilis. Classification (NCBI taxonomy): domain Eukaryota; kingdom Metazoa; phylum Chordata; class Amphibia; order Anura; family Dendrobatidae; genus Ranitomeya; species Ranitomeya variabilis. The sequence continues at coordinate 955,014,491 of NC_135233.1, read as the reverse complement.
GGCAACAAGCAGAAGAGACTTGTTTGGGCTAAAGAACACAAGGAATGGACATTAGACCAGTGGAAATCTGTGCTTTGGTCTGATGAGTCCAAATTTGAGATCTTTGGTTTTAACCACCGTGTCTTTGTGCGACGTAGAAAAGGTGAACGGATGGACATGCCTGGTTCCCACCATGAAGCATGAAGGAGGAGGTGTGATGGTGTGGGGGTGCTTTGCTGGTGACACTGTTGGGGACTTATTCAAAATTGAAGGCATACTGAACCAGCAGCATGGCTACCACAGCATCTTGCAGCGGCATGCTATTCCATCCGGTTTGCGTTTAGTTGGACCATCATTTATTTTTCAACAGGACAATGACCCCAAACACACCTCCAGGCTGTGTAAGGGCTATTTGACCAAGAAGAAGAGTGATGGGGTGCTACGCCAGATGACCTGGCCTCCACAGTCACCAGACCTGAACCCAATCGAGATGGTTTGGGGTGAGCTGGACCGCAGAGTGAAGGCAAAAGGGCCCACAAATTCTAAGCATCTCTGGGAACTCCTTCAAGATTGTTGGAAGACCATTTCTGGTGACTGAGAGAGAATGCCAAGAGTGTGCAAAGCAGTCATCAAAGCAAAAGGTGGCTACTTTGAAGAACCTAGAATATAAGACATATTTTCAGTTGTTTCACACTTTTTTGTTCAGTATATCATTCCACATGTGGTAATTCGTAGTTTTGATGCCTTCAGTGTGACTGTACAATTTTCATAGTCATGAAAATACAGAAAAATCATTAAATGAGAAGGTGTGTCCAACCTTTTGGTCTGTACTGTAATCAGTTTGACAGAATGGAAACATGGATCTATAAAATAAACTAAGGTGTGAATGGTACCATTAAATTCTATGTGTCAGTGTACACTCCTATAAACAGGCAGCAAATGAATGAGAAAAACTGATGTGTGAATGTAGCCTAAGGCTGTGTGCACACGTTATGGTTTTTTCGCTTTTTTTTTGCTATAAAACGCATAAAAAACGCATACATTATGCATTCCATTTAGAATGCATTCCGCAATTTTTTGTGCGCATCGCGGTAAAAAACGCAGCATGTTCATTATATTTTGTGGATTTTTTGAATTTTTCCCACTATTTAATGCATTGGGAAGCTCCGGAAAAAAAGCGTGAAAAAAACGCGTCCAAAACGCATGTGGATTTCTTGCAGAAAATGTCCGGTTTTGCTCAGGACATTTCTGCAAGAAATCCTGAACGTGTGCACATAGCCTAACACTGACAAGAAGCAGTGGCACTGAATCGGGGCTGTGGACCTGTAATTCTAAGGACCAGCAATATGCCATTATATTCTTTACAGTGTCCCTTCAATGCTCTGTGCACATCTGTATCAGGAATTTGTGTTAGATTTGCATGAGTTGCATGATGCCCGCTTGCAGCACTGGGAAAAAAAGTTTTTTGAAAATACACATTGATGGCCTATCCTATACTTAAAGTGATTAGTGAGGGAACATCTGCAAATCCCCTACTCAGCCCACGAAACAGTAGCCTTAAGAATGGTTATGAACACAGTAAAGCATCAGTACAGACAGCTATTCATGGTAATACAACTTATACCTGTAGATCAGGGGTCTCAAACTCGACCGAGTAACTGGGCCACACATAGAAAAAAGTGAATTTGTCAGGCTGCCTCTTTTGTGTGATGGGTTGACGTTTTCAGTTATATCCTTTATTTTTGATGTACGACCCTTTGATTGTTTTTTTTTTTTTTTACATCTCTGGCATATTTTTAATCATTTTATTTTTCACTGGTTCCTGTAATAATTCCTGTAATATGCCCCTTCGTGACCCATATCTTGTAGTAATTTTTCCCATGCCTTGGCCCCTTACTATAATTATGTCTATGGAGCGCCCCCACACCGCCGCAGGGCTGAGGGGTACCCGGAGCCGGGCCTCTGGGTCTCAGTCCTGGGGTTGTCACGGTGGCTAGACCCGGTCCGTGGCCCTGTCTGTCAGTGGGGAACGTCCGGTGCAATAAGTGGTGTTGTAACGGTGCAGTTGTGGGGTGCAGGTCGCGGTAAATAACGAGGACACCAGGTTGCAGTCTCTTTACCTCTTTACTGAAGGTTTCGGAGACCTCAGTCCAGAGCGCTGTTAACTGGGTTGTCAGAGACCGGCCGGTCCAAAGGCACATCAGAAGTTCTCTTTACAGGTGGGAATCAGTGTCTACCTGCTAGCGCTGGGTGTTGTAGTTCTTCCCTGCTGAGCTCCCGGGATAGTCCTCACAACTGTTTCTGTCTGTCTCTATTGTTCGTTCTCTTCGTCCTCCAGGTGATATGGTAGGACGCACCCGTATGACGGGGTAGGCCTGGAGTTCTTCCGGGACCCTAGAGTCGCCCCTCTCCCACAGCTGCCTCCGTTGTCTGCTTAGGTGTTAAGTGAGACAGCCAACCTGTAATTAGCTGTCCGGCCGTGGTTTGCAGTGTACTTAAAGTCTCTTACTTGCTCGGCGTTCCGGCCACCGACTGTTTGCGCCTCAGAAGGATGTTGCCTCGGTCTAACAGCACGACTCCTTCTGGTCCCAATACTTCTTTACTGTATTCCCGTTGTGCACTGGTTAGTTCTGCTCTGAGGAGTCTGCCAGGATCCCATCCCTGACAGGTCCTCTCACTAGCTCTTCCCAGCTACTTCTCCCTGTCTTCCTGTCCAACCCCCAGTTTTACCAGAGTTGTGAGGAGTGGCCTACTAGATAGGACCACCCCCCCTGGTGGCCGGAGTGTGAAGTGTGGTGTGAGTGTACCTGGTCAGAGAAACTCCTTAGTGCAATCAGACGTACCATAGCTCCCCATAGTGGCGGGGCCACAGTACTGCAACGACCAGGACTCTGGGGCGCTGCACTCCCCCCCGGTTAAATCCAGTACTCCGGGACTGGGAAAACAAGAACAAAAATACATGTTAACAGGAAACACACAACATTTTGAAATAGCATAAACAATTAAACATAACAATGCTTCCCTTTATGGGAGGTGAGGACTCTTGAACGTTGCGAAAGTTAGGTCATGCACAGTTTATGACTCTCAGTTCAGTGGTTGAAACAGCGGGGACCCCGGGTAAACAAAGGGGCCCCCCTTTTTGAAAGTTTTTGAGCAATTCACCGTCCATTACTCTAGTGTCCATTTAAAAACCTGTAACAAAAAGATATATATATACAACCATTTACAATTAAATAGCAGCCCTTATTAATACCTCCAAGTTTTGTAGCGGAGGGGGGTTTGATTTTGAGTGCTGCGTGTGGACCTTCGCAGCGCAGGGGTTGCTATTAGCCTAACAGGGCCCACTATGCTTGCTACCGCTGGTGTAGTGCGCTGTCTTCTAACTACACTTCTAGTGAGTCTGGGTAGCACTGGCAGGTTGGGGCTCTCAGAGCTGCGGTTATCAACAGTGGGTACAGCAGATTCACTGATAGCAGAGGGAGGACTTGCCATTTCAACGATTGGCAGGGCTTCATCAGGTAAGGCTTGTTGAGGTAGTGGAGCCAGATGATCTGGTACCACCATTGTTTCTGGCGGGTCCGGCTGTTGAAACATTACGACAGGTACCACAACGGCTTGGTTTATCTGAGTCCAGGACTGGGGGAAGTCACCAAGGACAGTATGGAACATTTTCTCCTTTTCCACCGGCGGGGAGATTTCTGGGGCCGTGCCCCTCTCTTTCAACTTATCGGGGCAGACCTTAAGGTGATCCCTGGATACCGCTGTCGAGGTCTCCCCTCTGTCCTTGCTGATGAGACAGACCTTAGTGTTGTCGAAGTCGGATGGCAAGATGGTATACGGTTCCGCTTCCCATTGGTCATCGAGCTTGTGTAACCTCCTCTTTCGTTTAAGCACTTGCTCACCAGGTGACAGGGGAATCGCAGGAGCGTGTTGATTGTAGTCCCTTTCTTGTTTCTGCCTAGCCTGGGCGAGACTTCTCTCTACACACTCCTGTACTTCGCGGTATCTTCGCTGCCTTTCTGTATCCCAATCTGCCTCCGGCGAGGTATCTTCGGGTACTAGGACCCCCATGTCCAGATCAACGGGTAACCGACTAGACCTTCCTCGCATCAGGTACGCTGGAGTACAGTTGGTGGAACTTACTGGGATGTGGTTGTACATATCCACCAGGTCAGGCAACTTTGTCGGCCACAGGTTCCGTTCCTCCACAGGCAAGGTCTTCAATAAATCGATTACTACCTGGTTCATCTTCTCGCACATCCCGTTGGTTTGAGGGTGGTACGGGGTGGTTCTGATCTTCTTACACCCGTACAGCTGGCAGAATTCTTGGAACACTTCTGCTTCAAAGGCAGGTCCCTGGTCGGTCAGTACCTTCTCTGGGTAGCCATGGGGCCTACAAAAGTGCTGCTGGAAGGCCCTGGCGGCAGTCCTGGCCGTTAGATCTTTAACAGGCACAACCACCAAAAACCTGGAGTAGTGGTCCACGATGGTAAGGGCGTAGATATAGCCCGACCGGCTAGGTGTCAGCTTCACATGATCCAGCGCGACCAGTTCAAGCGGCCGTTTGGTGATGATAGGCCGCAGGGGAGCCCGTTGACTGTCACGGTCCTTTCTGCGCAGACTACATGGACCACACTCCCGACACCACTTCTCAATGGTTCTCTTCATGCCAATCCAATAGAACCTCCCTCGGAGTAGCTTCTCCAGCTTCCTCCATCCGAAGTGTCCGGCTCCATCATGGTAGGCTCCCAGAACCATGGGCGCATCTCGCCTTGGCACCACTATCTGCCACACCAATTCATGAGTACGTGGGTCGATGCTCCTCCTGCACAGCTTGCCATCATGGATAAACAGCTTGCTTCTCCCCTTCCACAGCTGTTGGGTTTCTTGTGGATCATCTGGGCCAGGGTGCAACCCAGCCTGCGTCAAGAGCTCCTTCACCTGACGGACCGTGGGGTCACTATCCTGGGTTTCTGCCCATCCGTGGTGGGGCAGGGGATTCAGCGTGGCATCCGGTTGGTTCTTGTGCCTGTTCTTCACATGGTGAGAGTTCTGAGTGGCTTTGGGGCAATGGAAGGCAGGCAGCTCCACCTCTTCAAGTGCCTCCGGGTCTTCTCCCACTTCTGGTAAATTGGGCATTCGGGACAGAGCATCGGCATTGGCATTCTGGTGTCCTGCCCGGTATTTGATGGTGAAATCATAGTTGGACAGCCGGGCCATCCACCGCTGTTCCAAAGCCCCGAGTTTGGCAGTACCCAGATGCATTAGCGGATTGTTGTCCGTGAAGACGGTGAATTTCGCGGAGGCCAGGTAGTGCTTAATCCTCTCTGTCACTGCCCAGACAAGGGCAAGGAATTCCAGTTTGAAGGAACTGTAGTTGTCAGGGTTCCTTTCCGTGGGACGGAGTTTCCTGCTGGCGTAAGCGATCACTCTTTCCTTGCCTTTCTGGACTTGAGACAGCACGGCTCCTAGTCCCACATTACTGGCATCTGTGTACAGCACAAACGGTTGGTCGTATTCGGGGTAAGCCAGTACCTCTTCTCCCGTCAGTGCCGACTTCAAATAGGTGAAGGATTCCTCCAGCTCTTCGTTCCAATCAAAGGGGGAAAGGGGGTGTTCCTCCCCTTGGTCTTCTTTGGTTGGCCCACCAACAGGTTTTGCAAGGGTGCGGCCTTCTTGGTGAAGTCCTTAATGAACCTCCGGTAATAGCCTACCAGCCCGAGGAACTGCCGGACTTCGTGGAGGTCACTGGGCTTTGGCCAGTCCTTAATCACTGTGACCTTGTCGGGGTCTGGGGCCACTCCTTCAGCGCTCACCACATGGCCCAGGTACTGCACTTTAGGTTTCAGCAGATGACACTTGGACGGTTTCACCTTTAAGCCGAAGTTGGATAGGGCTTCAAACACCTCGGCCAGGTGCTTCAGGTGGTCTTCGTAGGTCTTAGAGAAGACAATGACATCATCCAAATATAGCAGCACGGTTTCAAAGTTCAGGTGTCCCAGGCAGCACTCCATCATCCTCTGGAACGTTCCGGGAGCATTGCACAATCCGAAGGGCATGTAGTTGAACTCACAGAGACCCATTGGCGTCGTGAAGGCCGTCTTCTCTTTGTCCGCCTCCGCTACAGGAACCTGCCAGTACCCACTGGTGAGATCTAAGGTAGAGAAGTAATTAGCAGATTTTAAGGCAGCCAGAGACTCCTCTATCCTAGGCAGTGGGTATGCGTCCTTATGTGTAATGCGATTCAACTGCCTGTAATCAACACACATCCTCATTGTACCATCTTTCTTTTTAACAAGGACTAACGGAGCTGCCCAGGGGCTACAGCTGTCTCTCACCACCCCAGCCTCCTTCATTTCCCGCAACATGTCCTTGGCACACTGGTAATGAGCTGGGGGTACAGGGCGATATCTCTCTTTTATGGGTCGGTGATCTCCCGTGGGGATGTGATGTTGGATCCCTTTCACCTGCCCAAAATCTGAGGGGTGTTTGCTGAATATCTGCTCGTACTCGTGTACCACCCTGTAGGCCCCCTGTTTTTGATGGGATGGGGTAGAGTCAGTGCCCACATGCAATTCCCGACACCAGTCCTTCGAGGGCTCTGCAGAACCTTTGTTCTCCGCCAAGTTTGACGGGACCAAGGGTTCAGGTGTCTGTATCACATTATTATTGACAGTGAACAATTTGGCGAGCGTGGTATACTTGGTGAGGTGAACCTCTTCCTCCCCACAATTGAGGACACGTACGGGCACTCTCCCCTGACGGACGTCGACCACCCCCCGGGCTGTCAGAACAGTAGGCCTATGGTCTGAATATACGGGTTCTACCAAGGCCTGGTAGTCCTTACCCCTGAGGCCTATGGCTGCTCGACACCATATTAACATTTCACTCTTGGGGGGTATCGCGATGGGGTTTGAATCACTCACAGTGACACGACCAATCTCACCACCAGTCAGCTCTACCTGCTGTCTCTGCATCAGAGCTCTGATTTCCTTCTGCAGGGCACGTTGCTCACTGTGGCCAGCGGTTTCTGCCACCTGTTGCAACAAAACAATCACTTCTGCAAGACAATTTTCTATAACATTAGTACCAAGAGTCATCATGGGATTACATTCTCGACGATCAATATCAACAATCACAATCCCTTGGGCTTTCAATTCCACCCGCCCCACTTTGATGGTGACCTCCTTATACCCCACTTGTGGCAACGGCTGACCATTACTGGCGATTATGGTGAAATCACCGTCAGGGCCACGAGTAATATCAGCGTCCTCCCAATACCGTTTGTAGAGCACGTAAGGTATAGTCGTCACCTGAGAACCGGTGTCCAGCAAAGCATTCAAGGGGATTCCATCAATCACTACAGGGAGAACTGGTCGTCCTCCAATATACTTGGTTCTCCAATGCTGCGGGCCTGACCGTCCTACTCCTGGGGGTTGGCCCTTTGCCCCAGGGGTTGCTCATTTAAAGGACAGTACCTTGCAAAATGGCCCACCTGGTGACATCGGCGGCAGATGGGTCGTCCGTCCTGATGGAAACGATCGCTGTCCCGGCCTCTGGTCGGTGGGGTCCTCTTCTGTCGTGTCCAGGGAACATCCTCTGGTCCGGAGGCTAGCTGGATCTTTTTCTTGGGGGCCTCCTGTAGGGACTGCACCGTCCGGGCTAGGGCAGCAACGTTCTTGGTCAGCTCCTGCATCTGAAGACGGAGTCCTGCAGGGGAGTCGTCCTCGAAGCTCTGGGCGTCGGCCTCCGCGGCAACTGGGGTATCCGATGCCACCTCCTGGTGGTATGTGAGAGCGGGGCGCCTGGGTGGTATTGCGCGGCTGGGCTGTCGCTCCTGCAATGCCTGGATAGCTTTATCTTTGAACTGCGCAAAAGTCAAGTCTGGATTTTGCATGGCCAGGAAGTGCAATTGGCCCCGCTGGTGACTGCACAGGAGCCCCTCAATGAACCGCTCCTTCAGACGTTTATCCTCATCCTGCATGCTACCGGGGTCACTCTGCTTAATGGCCCGCATCGCCTCCTGGAGATTAAGGGCATAGTCCCGTAAGCTATCCTGTGGCCTCTGTTTGCATCCATAAAAAGTCAGTTTAATTTCCGTAGCAGTGCGAGTATCAAAGGTGGCTTTAAGCTTGGCAAAAATCTGTTGTGCAGTTCCTTTATCTTCAGCGGGCCAGGATTTCAATTCTCTCAGAGCCGCCCCAAAGAGTTGGCCGGTTATCATATGAACCTTCTGGGGCTCTGTCAGGGGATAGAACTCGAGCAGGCTGCAGAGCCCTTCCTTAAAGTCAGTGAATGTATGCGACTCCCCAGAGTATCGTGGGAGCCAGGCCGCTCCGGGCAGGTACGGCATAGAAAAGGGCATTATGGCTTTTGTGTTAGCGGCAGTGTCCGGCTGGCTGAGGGGAACAGCGGGTTCTGCGTCAACCGGTGGTGGTATTAGGGCCGCGGCTTCGCCCGCTGCGGGGGCCGGAGCTGCCCCTACGTCCGCGGCTGCGACCGCCACCTCCTCTCCTCCCGACTCAGACATGGCTGTCCCTTCCTCCCACTAACCTGCTGGAGGTCGGAGTTCCTCTTCCGGGATTGGCGCCTTACCGCGCTTTCCGTTCCGCGCTTCTTTTGGCTGGTTCCACCCGCGTAGCTAGGGCTCCTCCTTCCGTGCGCAGCAATGGCGAATTTTGGCGGTAAATGGCACAGCACACAGTCTTTTCAATAAAGTACAGTCCAAGCACAATAAATCACAGTTCCAAGGCACACATGACCTGATTCTTCAGGCTTAAGTAGATCCTGTTCGTGACGCCAAGTTTGGAGCGCCCCCACACCGCCGCAGGGCCGAGGGGTACCCGGAGCCGGGCCTCTGGGTCTCAGTCCTGGGGTTGTCACGGTGGCTAGACCCGGTCCGTGGCCCTGTCTGTCAGTGGGGAACGTCCGGTGCAATAAGTGGTGTTGTAACGGTGCAGTTGTGGGGTGCAGGTCGCGGTAAATAACGAGGACACCAGGTTGCAGTCTCTTTACCTCTTTACTGAAGGTTTCGGAGACCTCGGTCCAGAGCGCTGTTAACTGGGTTGTCAGAGACCGGCCGGTCAAAAGGCACATCAGAAGTTCTCTTTACAGGTGGGAATCAGTGTCTACCTGCTAGCGCTGGGTGTTGTAGTTCTTCCCTGCTGAGCTCCCGGGATAGTCCTCACAACTGTTTCTGTCTGTCTCTATTGTTCGTTCTCTTCGTCCTCCAGGTGATATGGTAGGACGCACCCGTATGACGGGGTAGGCCTGGAGTTCTTCCGGGACCCTAGAGTCGCCCCTCTCCCACAGCTGCCTCCGTTGTCTGCTTAGGTGTTAAGTGAGACAGCCAACCTGTAATTAACTGTCCGGCCGTGGTTTGCAGTGTACTTAAAGTCTCTTACTTGCTCGGCGTTCCGGCCACCGACTGTTTGCGCCTCAGAAGGATGTTGCCTCGGTCTAACAGCACGACTCCTTCTGGTCCCAATACTTCTTTACTGTATTCCCGTTGTGCACTGGTTAGTTCTGCTCTGAGGAGTCTGCCAGGATCCCATCCCTGACAGGTCCTCTCACTAGCTCTTCCCAGCTACTTCTCCCTGTCTTCCTGTCCAACCCCCAGTTTTACCAGAGTTGTGAGGAGTGGCCTACTAGATAGGACCACCCCCCCCTGGTGGCCGGAGTGTGAAGTGTGGTGTGAGTGTACCTGGTCAGAGAAACTCCTTAGTGCAATCAGACGTACCATAGCTCCCCATAGTGGCGGGGCCACAGTACTGCAACGACCAGGACTCTGGGGCGCTGCATCTACAATCTGTAATAATGTCCCCACCTTGTTATTATGCCCCCTATTCTGTAATAATATTTCCCATTCTGTAATGCTGTCCCCCCATATTGTAATTATGTCACCTTTGCAGTGATAATACCCCCTACCTAGCCCCCATTTTGTAGTAATAGTCCCCATCCTGGCCCTCATCCTGTAATCATTTCTCCCATCCTGACACCATTCACATACACATAAAAAACACAATTCTTCTCACCTGTGTAGCTCCCGTGGCGAACAGCGTCCTCTTCCTTCTCTACAGCCTGTCCGCCGATGACAGCCTCTGATAGACCGATGGCTGGTGCAGAGAGCCGGTGGCTTTTTACACTGCAATGCATTTCAACTGAATGTATGTCTGAGGCCGCTGGACCACGTCGAGATCACCTCAGGAGCTCTGGTGCCCACGGGCCACAGAATGCCGTGTATTTGAGGCTCCTGCCAAAGATCATGGGGTACTGAGTGTCATACCCTGTCTAGTCAGATATAGGTAGCCTATCAAAGGATGTGAATTCCTGTAAAACCTGTTTATTCTATAAGTATATGTTGTGTTAAATAGTGGACTTGAATTTATATTTGTGAATCAAGATATTAAATCTGTTATTGAGTTCAATTCTCTTATGGAATGAGTAGTATGAGCACCATACATGCTACGTGGCATGAGTACTTTCCTTTACCTCTTACAATTGCTATACACTGCTTAATCTGCTCTTTTCAACACTTCTGTTGCACACATACATACTTATTGCTCTAAACCAAGGACAAGTGGGTGCGGTTCATTTAGTTTCTGCATGTATTCCAAATGGCACATGTTCTAGGAACAAAAAGTGAAAAACAAAGCTTGGTGTCCAACAAGAAATAGTCATTGGTGATTTTGAGCCTGACTTTGCCTTCAGTTAATGTGCCTCATGAGATTGCCAAGGTTGCATTCACATTTGAGAAATAAAAAAAACTTAAAGGGCACCTCCAATTATAAAACAACTTTTAAATATCAGTAGAAATATGAAAGAAATTGTGTAATTTACATTTTTACAGAAACATACCTATCCCACATACTGTATTATACTCCTTTCCTCCCCTCTCATGAGCTGATCATTTACTCTCAATTCACTGAGAGACCAGGAAACGGTAACTTCTCCTAAACGTCTACAGAGAGGGAAGGAGAAGGCAGAAGCAGAGAAATAGTCAGAGACACTCATGGATGCTGATATATACAGTTTCTTACTACGTTTTTTCATCTCCCTTTGGTGCTGGTTACACAATGCTACTGCTTATTACTGTTACACAATGTCCTCTGCACTATTTGCACATTATTATTAATCATTTTTAGGGTACCATTAATTCCATAACGCTGTACATATGAAAAAGGGTTTACATACAAAATACAAATATGAATTACAATGAACAGACTAACAATAGCAAACTGGTACAGAGGGGAGAGGGCCCTACCCATTTAGGCTTACAGTCTACAGCAATGTTTCTCAACTCCAGTCCTCAAGACCCACCAACAGGTCACGTTTTCAGGATATCCTTAGTATTGCCCAGGTGATAATTTCATCACCTGCTCAAGCATTAATTCCATCACCTATGCAATGTTAAGGAAATCCTGAAAACATGACCTGTTAGTGGGTCTTGAGGACTGGAGTTGAGAAGCACTGGTACAGGGTAATGTGGAAGGAGATAGTAGGTTGGGGGTGACAGCAGAGTAATTGCAGGCAGAAAGTGGTGGCTAATCGGACGTGTTGGGGCATGGAATTCCAGAGGATGGGGGATATTCAGGAGAAGTCTTGGAGGTGATTGGGTGACGAACGAATAAGTGTGGAGGAGAGAAAGAGGTCTTGGCAGGACTAGAGATTACGTGGTGGGAAGGCATTGGGAGATTAGTTTGGAGACACATGGAGGAGACATGGACAGCCTTGTAAGTCAGTGTTAGGCTAGGGTCACATTGCGTTAGGGCAATCCGTTAAGCGCATAGCGCTAGCGGATTGCGCTAACGCAATGCTTCTCTAGGGTCCGCGTTCGGCGTCCCCGCTAGCGCAGATCCCGGATCTGCACTAGCGAGGAACAGGCCTCGGGCGCGCCACGGACGCTGCAAGCAGCGTCCGAGGTTCGTCACTCAAATGACGGCACATCGCTAGTGCACTCCCAATGTGGGCGGGCGCTAGCGACGCGTTCACCATTACAGGCTATGGCGGCGTTAACGGACTATGTTAACACCGCGTTATGCCGCGGTGTAACGTAGTCCGTTAAACGCGGTCACATAACGCAATGTGACCCTAGCATTAGTAGTTTGAACTGAATTTGTTGGAGAATTGGAAGTCAATGAAGGGATTTGTAGAGGGGAAAAGCAGAGGAGTAGCAAGGAGAGAGGTGGATTAATCAGGCATGTGTGTGTGTGAGGGATAGCGCAGGATCTCCTCTTATATCTGTTTGCGGTGTATGGGACACGGCACATAATCCCCTGAATGGGTGCAGGAGGCAGTGGGGAGGAGGAGAGGCTGAATAGTGGAGCCATTTTTTTTCTAAAAGAATATATATTAAAATGTTTCCTAACTTTGTACTACTGATTTATAGAAAGTTGTTTTAGGCCGGGTTCACATTAGCGTTTCTGTGCACTGCGTATGATCCGCATACATCTGCATGCGTCAAGCGTACATATCTTTAACATGGTGTACGCAGAGACATGCTTTTGCATGCGCTCGCATGCGGGTGCGTCGTCTCACGGTGTGTGGTGGTGTCCAGCGAACGCAACATTTTTTGAGGCGTCAAATATTGCATAATCATGCACATGCGGATGAGTGCATCAAAAAACCGCATTACTGTCTATGGGAATACATTGGTACGCAATGACATGCGTACGCATGCGTTCGATACACATGCATACTTTAGACTGCGCGTGTCCAGAAAATGATGTTGAGTCGCCCGCCAGGGCCGTGGGGTACTCGGTACCAGGTTCGGTACTTAAAGGGGATGTCACGGTGGCGGCAACCTGGTCCGTGGCCCTGGGCGCCCAAGTAAAAGGAATAGTTTTTAAAGAGAGTTGTAAAGCAATAAAAGTTAGTGATGCCACCTGTGGTTCTCAGTCAGAGGTGACCGACACTGCTTAAAGGGTTCCTCTGGGGGTGATGGTATGGCATCAAGATGGTATAGCTTCTCCGTGGTTGGGGCCTGCACTCTTGGGTTGAGTAGGGAATGAAAAGTGTCAAATAAACGTTTTGGGTTATTAGATAGTGAGGTGATGAGGGTGTTGGGCAGGTTTGTATGTTTTAAGCAAGACAAATGTCTTTTTTCGGCCTTGCTAACTATGTTAATATAACTTATTAATAAAAATATATATTTTCCCTAGAAAAAGATTGCAGGAACAAATAGTCTATCTTTCCATATTCATTAATCCACAGATAGGGACACAGAGGAGTTCTACATGTCACAGTATACTAGTTACATCAATCTGAATTTTGCACGTTACTATTTTGATACTATCACGTTATGGGACACAAGGAGGAGTGTTAAAGGGAACCTGTCACCCCCTCTGGCATTTTTAACTAAAAGAGCCACCTTGTGCAGCACTAATGCTGCATTCTGTGAAGGTGGCTCTTTTTTGGGGGGTCCCTTCCAACGCCGCAATATCACTTTTTATAATTTGCCCGCCATGCCTTTAGTCTGTCCGGGGTGGCACGTCTTTTCCCCCGGACACAAATGCCTCCCAGCCATCACTCAGCCCCTCCGTGCGCCGGGCGCCGCCTCCTCTACCTTCATTACCATCCCCGGCCCCTGCGCTGTAAGATCCCGTCAGGTGATGTGAGTCGAAGGGCAGCGCAAACTGCGCATGCTCGAAAAAGGAACTTACAAAGTGCAGGCGCTGAGGACATTAATGAAGGCAGAGGAGGCGGCGTGCGGAGGGACTGAGTGATGGCTGGGAGGCGCTTGTGTCCGGGGGGAAAAGACGTGCCCCCCGGACAGACTAAAGGTATGGCGGGCAAATTATAAACAGTGATATTGCAGAGTTGAAAGGGACCCCCAAAAAAAGAGCCACCTTCACAGAATGCAGCATTACTGCTGCAGAAGGTGGCTCTTTTAGTTAAAAACGCCAGGAGGGGTGACAGGTTCCCTTTAAAGACTATAGTTCCCCCTTCACAATTAGCAATTGGGCAGTTAGGGAGAATAGAATGAGATACTTGGCCGCAGCTCAGTGCATGCTGTTCAGCGCCCACTGATCCAGTGATTCATCTCAAAAATGTAGTTTTATATGATTTTATCTGTGTTTTGAGCATGTATGGATATTTACTAAAGTGAAAATATACTGAGGTTTTGTATTGTTCATCCAGCATGAGAAATGTACTCCAATTACAGTGATTTGTTTTTACTGGGTACTTTTCTTACTGGATGTATTTAAAGATGAGTGTATTAGTGGGTTACTATCAGCTTGAAAAATGGACAAAGTAATGGCCAAAAAAAACAAACGCCTGCACTATATGCATGTGTTTATCCATTAGAATAGAGAATATAGTTTTCTTGAGAAACCTGGCCTGGTGCAATAGCTTTCTTTGCTTGATACAGGTGATGCCAAGTACTGGTGGGGCCTGGAGGCATACACCCACAGCCTTTTCTACTTATGGTGATGAGGGTCATCTCTACACACTTAGTCAGAGATCCTATTGACAAATTGTTTCATGAACAAGCCCAAAACTAAAAAAAATATTTTGATAGTCCTAATAAGCATGAAAATGCAAAACATTTTATCCCCCGAATTAGAATACAATTGTATTTTGCTCTGCTCTAAATATCTCCTGTCTCCAGTTTGGAGAACAGAAAATATTATCTGACAACTAGCACTGACAACCATATAAGTTACCATGGTGCTGCTAGTTCCCGTTTGCCCAAAGTGTCCTCTTCTTCCCCCTCTAAGCTCATCCCTGTAGCCGCATGAATTGTTGCATATGAAGTATGAAATATTTCCTGGTATCGGTGACTAAATATCTACAGTTGTGTCCAAAAGTTTACATACCCTGACAGAATTTTTGCTTTCTTGGCCTTTTTTCAGAGAATATGAATGATAACACCAAAACTTTTTCTCCAGTCATGGTTAGTGGTTGGGTGAAGCCATTTGTTGTCAAACTACTGTGTTTTCTCTTTTTAAATCATGATGACAACCCAAAACATCCAAATGACCCTGATCAAAAGTTCACATACCCTGGTGTTTTTGGCCTGATAACATGCACAGAAGTTGACACAAATGGGTTTGAATGGCTACTAAAGGTAACATCCTCACCTGTGACCTATTTGCTTGTAATCAGTGTGTGCATAAAAGCTGAGTGAGTTTCTGGGATCCAGACAGACTCTTGCATCTTTCTTCCAGCCACTGACATTTCTGGATTGTGAGTTATGGTGAAAGGAAAAGAATTGTCAACAGATCTACGGGAAAAGGAAGTTGAACTGTGTAAAACAGGAAAGGGATGCAAATATATCCAAGGAATTGTTAATGCCAGTCAGCAGCGTTCAAACTGTGATTAACAAATGGAAAATCAGGGGCTCGGTAAGAACAAAACCACGGTCAGGTAGACCAACAAAAATGTGGTCCCCAACTGCCAGGAAAATTGTTCGGGATGCAAAGAAAAACCCACAAATAGCATCAGCTGAAATACAGGACTCTCTGAAAACTAGCAGTGTGGCTGTTTCAAGATGCACAATAAGGAGGCACTTAAAGAAAAATGGGCTGCATGGTCGAGTCGCCAGAGGAAAGCCATTACTGCACAAATGCCACAAAGTATCTTGCCAGCAATACGCAAAATAGCACAGAGACAAGCCTCAAAACTCCTGGAACCAGGTAATTTGGAGTGATGAGACCAAAATTGAACTTTTTGGAAACAACCATAAACGTTACATTTGGAGAGAGGTCAACAAGGCTTATGATGAAAGGAACACCATTCCTACTGTAAAGCATGGAGGTGGATCGCTGATGTTTTTGGGATGTGTGAGCTACAAAGGCACAGGAAACTTGGTCAGAGTTGAAAAAAAGATGAATGCAGAACGCTATCAGCAAATACTGGAGGAGAATTTGCAATACTGGAGGCAAGCTGCGCATGGGACGTTCTTGGACGTTCCAACATGACAATGATCCAAAACACAAGGCCAAGTTGACCTGTCATTGGCTACAGCAGAACAAAATGAAGGTTCTGGAGTGGCAATCTCAGTCTCCTGACCTCAATATCAGTGAGCCACCCTGGGGAGATCTCAAGTGCGCAGCTCAAGTGCGCAGTTCATGCTAGACAGCCCAGGAATTTACAGGAACTGGAGGCTTTTTGCCAAGAAGCGTGTGCAGCTTTATCATCTGAGAAAATAAAGAACCTCATCCACAACTACCACAAAATACTTCAAGCTGTCATTGATGTTAAACCTCATCCACAACTACCACAAAAGACTTCAAGCTGTCATTGATGTTAGAGGGGGCTATACACGTTATTATGAAATGGAGTATGTGAACTTTTGATCAGGGTCATTTTGATGTTTTGGGTTGTAATGAGAAAACATAGTAGGTTGACAATAAATGGCTTCACCCAACCACTAACCATGAGAGGAGAAAAAGTTTTGGTGTTATCATTCATATTCTCTGAAAAAAGGCCAAGAAAGCAAAAATTCTGTCTGGGTATGTAAACTTTTGAGCACAAGAGTATTTGTTCATGAAGAATGTGGAAACATAGTTAAATAGTGACATCTGTTGAAAAAGGAAGTAGCTAGCTTCTCCCCCACTAGTGTTTCGATAGAATTCAACATAGCAGGCTGTCTACCCAGTATCCTTGAAAACCAAGATAAGTAGTTTTATTGTACAATCAGAAATCTATATTCTGAACATTGTTTGTTATCCTACAGATGTTTTACATTTTATTTATTGGTATCATTGGTTCTTGTCACTGTAGTTCCACTGTAGAATTGGCTGGTAAATGTGTATTTGGTGATACATATGACTATTCCAATGTGAAAGCTTTACTGGTGACTGGATAACAAACAAACATGACTAGAACTTTGGAGAAGGTATAGGGGTATTTTATAGTTTTCATTACTAACATTTTAACAAACTGAATGTGCCAGGCTAGATACCATAAAGGCATACATAATAAGTTTTATACAGGTCAATGTGTATTGTTGCTTTCTATTATATTCTTGTGAAATGACTAGCATTTTCTATTTTATCTGTAGACCCATTGTATCTGAGAAAAATGAACTCCTCATTCAGTTCTTGTCTGACTTGAGCCTGACGGCTGACGGTTTTATTGGCCATTATAAATTCAGGCCAAAAAAGTTACTGACAACCACGTCCTCTCCAGCCACAACAGCTGCTCCAACAACCACAAGTAAGTCTGCCAATTCAGTGAGTACAGGATGCGTTTGCCAATGGTTACCAACTAAAGTTTCTTATGGAAAGTTTCTACCTGTCACAAATTCTTCTCCTAATAGCCGAGATACTAATCTGTGAATACCAAATTCTGCTAATCACAGAGAAGAAAATGACATTTTAATGGAATAGTTCTGATGTTTATCAAAACGGGGTCTTTGAAGTCGGAGAAAAACTTATTGTGAACTTCAATGCGGTTCCGAGGAATTACAGTATGATTAGCCATGTCAGTAATAGATGCCACTCAGCACTGCCTCATAAATAAGAACATTTCAACATTAGCACAATATTCTGAGGCTACTCCAATATACTTTGTGAAAGTGTACTTTCTCATCTTATATAACTGTGAGAAAAATAAAAGAAAGGCATTGTGAAATTTTTTTTTTCCAAAATCGTAGGTCATCCACTACCCATAGAATATGGAGTAACTTACTGATCACTAGGGGTCTGATCACTAGTGATCCTGAGAACTGAGCTCTGGATCACAGAAAAATTGGGCTCTGAATAGGAGATGACTTATAATTTTGGGAATATAAAAACATTGCAAAAACTTGAAAAATCTGTCAGGTATTTAATGGCATTGTGCACATATTGGAGGGATTTACTAAGATAAAAGCACTGGAACTTTGGCTCAGTTTACTTCAAATAATTGGGGAGCATGCTTTGCACCAGTTTTATGTGCTTTTTGTGGTTTGGACACGTTTGCACCTTGACCTTGATTGTCAATGGTGTACCACAACAGAAAGTAGTCTCCCCTTTTTCAACAAGGAGGACACAGGAGCGTTATGTTTTAAAAAAAAAAAATCATAAATATACAAAGTTTATTCAGAAATCCAATAAAAGACACACATAAAAATACACCAAATGAGAACACCATAGACTGACATCCAGTACCATATCCATAACAATAAAGGTAACATTCAAACGAATGTTTTGTGCATAATGCTGTAGAAGGAAAGATATACCGCATCAAAACCCCAGAACCATAAAGCCTCTTAGTTTGACCCACTACCACAGCGTCATGCCTAATCTGGCTATTGCATAGGAGCCAGACTTCTATTAAGCCCGAGGTTCAGACCAACCTATGGGAAATCCCATGAGAAACATCCATGTATTGCCAACTGGCATCAAAGCTCACATAGGGGATAACACATAGTGGTTCTCTTACTCGGTACTGAAGTCTCCTGAATTGGGTGCCACCCCGACACGCGTTTTGCTGCAATACTGCTCGCTTTATCAAGGGGAGGTGTTCATTCCTACTCGAATAGGACCTTATATCCCAGAAATCCCAGGTCACATGTACATCACATGACCGAGTTGCTAACTGGCTGTGTGTGAACGGCGCATGCGCCCGCGGTCAACCCCCCCGCGTCCAGCCAGGACCTGAAGCCGCGCGAGTTAAAGCACAGCGTAGCCATGACTCCCAGTCGCCGGCCCCAAGTACCCAGCGGCCGAACACAGGAGGGACAGAGAGGGAAGCAAGCGCGCGCATGCGCACAACCACCGCCAGAGCTTACCAAACCAAGAGTAACCTATCAAATGACAAGCAATAGCAACAGGTAACTGACCCAATATATATGGTTTAGATGCCAACAACATTAACAAATTCTAATCATATCGTGGTTCTTCTTGCAACAACTGTCCATTGTAGTTGCAGTTGCTGGCATTTTCTTCCAATATCCATTCCGATGTTATACCTCCATGGATTCAGGGACACAAAATCTCATATTGATACAGAAAACTATAAATCAAATTATATAAAAAGAACAAATTAAAAATGACGAATAAACACCATATAGGAGGGGAAATAGGGAAATAGTAATACACATCTCAATATTACAGGAATGGGGCGAAATTCAAGGATTCATTGAGACCATTGGGTCTAACAGTGCCCAAGGTAACTATCCATTTTTGTTTGCGCTGGGCGAGGAGCTGCTTGATGTTCCCTCCTCTTATCCCAGTATGGATCAGGTCTATCCCCCTTACCTTAAAACTCTTTGGATCACAATCATGAAAGTTCCTAAAATGCTTCGGAATAGTTTTTAATTCAGACAAATTCTCCACTGTCCTGGCCGCGCCAATGTCCCGCACATGTTCCCTCACTCTTACTCTCAATTTCCTGGATGTTAAGCCTATATATATCAATGGGCAACTGCAGGTAGCATAATATATAACATTCCTACTACTGCAAGAAATATAGTCTCTAATTTGAAACTCCCTTTTACCTTCCGCAGAGCAAAAGGAGGTACTGCGCAGGACATTGGCGCAGGCAAGACTGTGGCCACAAGTATAGCATCCCTTAACGGGTCATGTTGAACCGAAAAGGATGGTAGATGGTGCCGTATAGTGACTTCTAACTAGAAGGTCTTTTAAGTTTTTAGCCCTACGTGGGGTCATCAAGGGGCGGTCAGAGAAAAACGGGCCCAGGGAGGATTCCGTACTCAAAATATGCCAATGTTTGTTCAAGATGGCTCTAATATTATCCCATTCATGATTGTACTCTGATATGAATCGAATTGATTCATCAATCTTATCCTTCCTTTTCTTGTGATATAGAAGTTGGTTTCGTGAAACACTCCTGGCCCTATTATACCCGTACCAAACACACCGCTTACTATATCCTCTCTGTTCAAAACTCTCCCTTAAATCATCTGCCAGGTGTTCAAACATCTCATTAGTTGAGCAAATCCACTTCATCCGGAGGAACTGTCCGACCTAGAAGGCCCTAATCGTGGCTTGGCTGTGCCCAGAACTCGCATGGACCAAAGAGTTCACCGCCGTTGTTTTACGGAATACATCCGTCTCAATAGATAAATCCGAACCCACCCTCAAGCATATATCCAGAAAATCGATTACATGAGGGTCATATTTATAAGTCAATTTAATATTAAGTGAGTTCGAATTGATCACAGCCATAAAATCCCCGAGCTGCTGCTCCATTCCACGCCAAAAAAACAGAACATCATCAATATAGCGTAACCAGCACAGCGCATGGTCGGCGGCCTCCGCCCCCACGTCTCAAAATACCAAACTCTCCCAGTATCCCAGGAAAAGGTTGGCATACGCGGGCGCACAGGCAGCTCCCATGGCTGTGCCGCGCTTCTGTTGGTAAAAAAGATCTTTAAAAGTAAAAAAATTATGCGTCAGAACGAATTGCAGCAGCTCGAGGATAAGCTCACATAACGGGCCGTCCAGGTCGGAGGCCCCCAGAAAGAAGCGGACAGCATGCAGGCAATCAGTGTGATCGATACAGGTATAAAGGGCCTCAACGTCCACTGTAACAAGCAATGTTCCACTGTCCACAAATACCCCATCAACCCTAGTCAGGACGTCCGTCGTGTCTTTTACGAATGATGGTAATGTTTCAACTAATGTTTTAAGGTAGAAATCTATAAATTTACATATGGGGTCACATAACCCCTGCATCCCCGACACAATCGGACGCCCCGGGGGTTGACCGGGTCCTTGTAAACCTTTGGAAGTAGGTAAAATGTTGGAACTTTAGGGAATTTTACCGTTAAACCATCTAATACTTTTTTGTTGATTATACCCTCCTCAAATGCTTTATATAGAATTTTTTGTGACTGCATTGAGAAGGAGGCCACTGGGTTATGGGTAAGCCTTGAATAGACTGCATCATTGCGGAGTTGTTTAAACGCTTCTTTTTCATATTTTTCCACCTGCCAGATCACGATGTTACCCCCTTTGTCTGCAGCCTTGAAGACCACATCTCCAAATGACAGCAAATCCCTAATAGCCTCCCTTTCATTCCATGTTAAATTGTCATATTGCCTCCGTGTGGAGAGTTCCTTGAGATCCTCAGTTACCAATTTAGTAAAAACCTCCACAGCTGGGCAGAGGTACAAAGGGGGAAACTTCATAGATCTGGGGAGTATTGCCGATGGAAACTCACCTTTTTGTGTACATGATTGTTCATCCAACAACTCCTCCAAAATCCGAAGAGCCTCCCCCTCAGTGCAGTCACCAACATCCGATCCATGTCCCCCACCAGAGTGCAACTTCTTTAAGATTAATTTTCACGAAAACAAATGAAGATCTTTTAAAACTGTAAAGAAATTTAAACTCTTGGTAGGTGAAAAAGACAGACCTCTACTCAGAACACTGAGTTGACTCTTGGTGAGAACATGGTCGGACAGATTGATTACCTGTAGTCCCCCCTGGATCCGATAATCCGACTGTGTGCCCGCCAACCCTTTTTTCGCCTTCTGTCTTGTAGTCATTTTGCCACTGGTTTGAGGGCCATCATTGTCCTTCTCCAAGGGGCCCTTCCTATCCGTATATCTGTCATCTGCTGACATGGTTGATTTAAATGATGTGGATCTGGATCTTGAGCGTGACTCATTCCTATAGTATGGACGTGATCGCTCATTTCTATTTCTCTATTTATACGTTTTGCAAGTTTGTTTGTCATTAATGTCCCGCTGAAATTTTTTTGATTTTATTTGTTGAATATCATCCACCCATTTCTGAACTTCTGTCTCCACATCACACGACATCTCCTTCTTAATCATTGACTATAAAGCATCTATCTCAATTTCTATGTCTCTTAATGAGTTGGAATTCATTTCTTTCAAAATCTCCATAAAACCAATGGAGCATTTATTAGCACAATCCTCCCACCTCTCCCTAATCCCATTATCCTCTACCGGGAAAGATGGTAAAGGCCCCGTCACACATAGCGATTTACCAACGATCACGACCAGCGATACGACCTGGCCGTGATCGTTGGTAAGTCGCTGTGTGGTCGCTGGGGAGCTGTCACACAGACAGCTCTCTCCAGCGACCAACGATCAGGGGAACGACTTCGGCATCGTTGAAACTGTCTTCAACGATGCCGAAGTCCCCCTGCAGCACCCGGGTAACCAGGGTAAACATCGGGTTACTAAGCGCAGGGCCGCGCTTAGTAACCCGATGTTTACCCTGGTTACCAAAAAAAACAAACAGTACATACTCACCATCTGATGTCCGTCAGGTCCCTTGCCGTCTGCTTCCTGCTCTGACTGAGTGCCGCCGTACAGTGAGAGCAGAGCGCAGCGGTGACGTCACCGCTGTGCTGTACTTTCACTTTGCGGCGCTCAGTCAGTGTGGGAAGCAGACGGCAAGGGACCTGACGGACATCAGATGGTGAGTATGTACTGTTTGTTTTTTTTTACATTTACGCTGGTAACCAGGGTAAACATCGGGTTACTAAGCGTGGCCATGCGCTTAGTAACCCGATGTTTACCCTGGTTACCAGTGAAGACATCGCTGGATCGGTGTCACACACACCGATTCAGCGATGTCAGCGGGACCTCAACGACCAAAAAACGGCCCAGGCCATTCCGACACGACCAGCGATCTCACAGCAGGGGCCTGGTCACTGGTACGTGTCACACATAGCGAGATCGCTACTGAGGTCGCTGTTGCGTCACAAAACTTGTGACTCAGCAGCGATCTCGCTAGCGATCTCGCTATGTGAGACGGGGCCTTAAGTCTCCTCTTTTTCAGGAGTTAGAAGATCACAGTGTTTGGCTATGTGCACCCCGCAACTGGTTGGATCTACTTTGCTTTCCAGTTATCCCTTGTTCTGTTGTTGCAAGGGTTAAACACTTCTGCTTGTCTCCTGAAGCTTTATGTCCTGAATTATCTCAGCTGTACTGATTTCTCCACTCCCCTCTGGTATAAGTATTCACTTATTAGTTTGAATAGTTGCCAGTGATAGCTTGCTATATCATGGAATTGTCATTTTGGAGTTGTCTCTGGAGATTGTTGTTTGGAAGCTTGTCTGTTGTCTTCCTTTTTCTTATCTCCCATTTGGTGTGCTTCTCCCCTCCTTTACCTTTCTATACCATTCTGTAGCCCAGGGGCGCTTAAAGTGATTGCTATTTTTTTTACCCTTGTCTGTTTCCCTTTGTGTAAATAATATAGAACAGGACTATCCTTCCTGCTGCCCCACACAATAGCCAGGGCCATGCTTAGGGCAAGACAGGGTTTGGAATGCGATCATGCACAAGATGAAAGAACCCTTCTAGGGACGCCAGGGAGCTCAGAGTTTCAGGGGTTGCCCCTGTAATCTTTCCCTAGTGGCAGTGCTCTCCTGCCCATCTGTCTCCTCGTGCACTGTCTAGCTCCTTGGAGCATGACATTATCACTAGCTTCACCTTAATCAGGTCTATGATGGATGCTTTTTCTGCTCTGGTGGATCAGCTGCACAATCTGTCACGGGATGTGGCAGACCTGCATTCTGTGATATTGCAGTACCCACCACAAATCCTAAGTTTAGCGGCCACTGCTCCTGGGCAATTTCCGACTGAGCCTAAATTGGCTTTGCTCGATAGGTTCTCTGCAGGTCAGGACAATTTTGTGGTTTTTAGGGAGGCTTGTAAATTGCACTTTACGGGTACTGAGGAACAGCGAGTGGGGATAGTCATATCCCTTCTTCAGAGAGATCACCTAGCATGGGCTTTTTCCCTCCCTCCGGTTCTCAGTCGCACTGCACAGTTGAAGATTTTTTCTAGTGCTCTGGGGCTCATTTATGATGACTTCAACTGTGTCACCCCAGCGGAATCCAAACTACGTCTACATCCACTTCAGCAGGGAGATTGGCCAGCAGGGGAGTTCTGCTCTGAATTAGTCCACGGACACCAGGTGAAATGATCCAGCCATCTGGAGTCATTTTTGTCAGGGTCTTTCGGGGAAGAAAATAGATGCCTTCATCCTGTATGACACCCCTATTTCTTTTGAGGCCTTCATGTCCCTAGCTATCCGTGTGGATTGTCATCTCTGAGAAAAACCAAAGGAGACACTATGCTTTACTGGGGGTCTTGTGCTTAAAAAAACCTAGGCTGGAGCCCACTTAAGAAACCATGCAGTTGAGGGAGGCAACCCATTTTACCATACCAGGAGACACTATGATCTACTGGGGGTCTTGTGCTTAAAAAAACCTAGGCTGGAGCCCACTGAAGAAACCATGCAGTTGGGGAGGCAACTCATTGTACCGCTTCACCAGTGATTTAGCACAAATCAGGAGGGGTTTTTTTCAGTCGCAAGGGTCATTTTGTAGGTATCTGCTCCTCAATAACTACAAAAAAGCAGAAAAAAACAGAAAAACTAAGGACCCAGGTTGTTTGGAGGATAGCAACCTGGCTGTACATATCTCTTCTGTTGGTAGGTCATAATTTTTTTTTTGCCCACCAAGGTCCTATTTCTGTCTTTTTGGATAGTGGGGCAGGATTCAATCTTGTTGATGTCCAGTTCGTTCGGACCCAGGGCTTGACTACTCATAACTTGCCTAAATCTATTTCCATAACCGATATAGATTCTGGACTCCTGAATCAGGGGCAATTCACTCAGGTTTTTCAGCATTTACATTTTGAGGTAGGGGACATGCACACTGAATTAATCGATTTGCACCCTGAGGAAGCGACAATTTGAACGCGAAACGTGCATCGGGGTACGTGGCCGAGGTAAAGGCAGGACTCATCAAGACCATGGGTAATTAACCCTTTTGTTATATACTAATATCATTACGCATTGATGTTGGGTGCAGCATGGAGACTTAGGGATCGCTATATTGGTCTGTTAAGGCATACTTAGCCACACACATGTGATGTCCTTTGGTCCATTACAATAGATTACATGCCCCTGTTGTTTCCTTCTGACTGCACCCTATGCATGTCCTGATCCTGTCCTTTCTTCGGCCCCATTTTTACACCTGTGGATTCAATCACTTTCTGATTTAAAACCCATGTATTATATAAGTTGTATATTTTTTTATTTTTATTGCAACAATAAATTTTGGTGAAATTTTATTGGCATATTTTGTCTCGATATTCTCCTTGATTATGCATGATAATTTTATGCTTTAAGATCAACATTGCCTATTCTCAAACTGAGAAAAAATAAATCTGTTTTATCCTTGAGCAGCCTATTATTTCAGGGGGAAGACCAGATGACCAATCATCTAGATTGCTCTCAAAATTATTTTAAGGGTATGTTGCCACTGTCCGGAAACAGGATTTTCTGCCGATTAGACGCTGCGTACAGCCGCAGCGTCCAATCCGCAGCATTCAGATGTTACAGCATAGTGGTGGGGATTTCATGAAATCCCATCTCCACTCTGTGTGCAGGGCCGCATCCGGCTTCCCTGCATAACCGGACATGCGGCACGTCTTTCCAGACCGCAGCATGTCTATTTATCTTGCCGAGACGCTCCGTCTCCGCAAGGTAAATAACCAAGTCTATGAATACGATGCGGTGATTCCGCATGTGTTCAATGAACATGCGGAATCACTGCGCGTACAACAGGGTCGGCACTTTTGGGTGGAGCAGGGTATCAGCTGCTTCCAAAGTGGAGGGATTCCGGACAGTGGAAAAATATCCTAACAAAAACATTTTTTCTGTAAGACAAAAAAATATTAAAGACAGTGTACTGCAAAGCAAGATCAATAATGTGGTCCCCTATTTTCTTTTTATTTAATTAAAGCAATGAATAAAACACTTACAAAATGTTCAAAATGACACCCAAGTGTTTTCCGGGTATTTTTACTATTTCAATTAACTTAAATTATAATGTAGTGAAAAACACTTTAAGAATGGTCAGCTGACTGACTGCCTCAAGAGTTTAAAAGTCAACTCAAAAGTCTGAACATATGAACAGTAATTTGTTTTTCCATAGAAATGAATAGGAACATATCTTTGAGCATTTTTTTCTGATGTTTTTCAGATCTGCTCAAAAACATTGGTAAAAATAGCTTAATGTCAACCTACCCTTAAGGTATGTGCAAACAAATTATTTTTAATGTGGCTAAAAATTAAAACTTTTCCAGTGGAAACCGCTTCAGGAAATGCTCTTTCTTTGGAGGAGTTTTTGGAGGAAAGCTTTAAAAAGTTTTTTGACTGTTTTGGGAGAGGTTTTTTCTGCAGCTTTCTGACTGGACTGTGTCTGGTTTGGTGCATTTTTCATCAGGAGATGCTATAAAGAAGTGACTTGCACTTTCTTTTCTCCCACAAACCATTTTTCAAAACCTGAAATGGAAGAAAAACTCTCAAAAGACTGACTTTATGAGAAGTAAAGTGATTTTGCAATAGAAATGAATGGGAAGAGTCTTTCATGTGTTTTATTAGCTGTGTTTCAGGCATTTTTTGGGGCAGACCATTTCCAAAAGACTGTTAAAAAAAACTCTGTGTGCAGATATCCTTAAACTATGGGTGAGAAACATATTAAAAGGGAGAACATACTGTAGGGTAAAATTAGTTGTAGTAGTTTTTTTTCTTACTACATCTTAATTCATAAATATTGTAAGTACCGTACCTTTTAAACCTTGTAGGGAGATAAGTTTTAGTACTTAGTCACATACTTAACACTATGTCTGTTTTCTTAAGCTCCATGGCCACAAAGACAGCTTAACTTCTAAACACACTTACTGTATGGCTCCTCATCTTACGTGCTGCTCTAGGCAGACATATATGGATTTGTTGGTCCTAAAGAGAAGTTTTTCAGACTCTACCTAATGGGACACTGCAGACTACTGTACATCAGTGTTATAAACATTTCATTCTATCACGATACCTCCGCTTTTACATGTTTGGTATTAGAAGATTCTGTTTCTTCAATATGCAATGTAAAAGTGAGGTATGAACCTTTCATGGTTGAAGTGGGTCTACAAAAACAGCTGAGAGCGAGCTCACTTACGCAATTTTTATAACTTCCATAAATATGAATAGTATATACAGAAACAGCATAACACAGAGTTTGTGAAATACATTTTGACAGCGTTGTATATTGCTAATTGCGAAAAGAATACAGTCTAGTTGTAAAGGGATTACCGGAGAGCACAAAAACTTCTTTGGTTGGTTGAGAATATAAATTAATAATATTAACAATATACGGTAGTTTAATTGAAAGGTGCACCATTGTTCTCATGCCAGCGGCAGTCCTATTGTACAGGAAGTTCAACTTCACCATTCGATTCAGTTCATTAGCTGAAGCGACTCCCTACTTAATTTCTGTAACAGCTGAACTTACTTTAAGCTTCAACCAAATAACTGAAGGTACAAAGGCTTGCTAGTTAACACTGTTGCTTTGCAGCCTTGTGGTCTTGGGTTCAAATCACACCAAGGACAACATCTGCAAGGAGTTTGTATTTTCAATTCTCCCTATGTTTGGATGTGCTTTGTCCCACACTCCTAAGGGTATGTTTCCACCATCAGGAATCCCTGCACTTTGGACGCAGCGGATACCCTGCTCCACCCAAAGTGCCACCCCCTGTTGTACATGCCGTGATTCCACATGTGTTCATTGAACACATGTGGAATCACCGCATCGTATTCATAGACTGGGTTATTTATCTTGCTGTGACAGAGCATCTCCGCAAGATAAATAGACATGCTGCTGTCTGGAAAGACGCGCCACATGTCCGGTTACGCAGAGCTGCCGGATGCGGCCCTGCACGCATAGTGGAGACGGGATTTCATAAAATCCCCTCCACTATGCTGTGACATCTGAACACTGCAGATTGGATGCTGCGGATGTATGCAGCATCCAATCCGCAGCAAATACTGAAGTAATCCGGACAGTGGAAACATGGCCTAAGACATACTGATTAGTGATGAGGGAGTGTGCTCGTTACTCGAGTTTTCCGAGCATGCTTAGGTGTTCTCCGAGTATCTTGGGCATGCTCGTAGATTATGTTTGAGTCCCTGCAGCTGTATGATTTGCGGCTGCTAGACAGCCTGAATACATGTGGGGATTCCCTAACAAACAGGCAATCCCTGCATATGTTCAGGTTGTCTAACATCCGCAAATCATGCAGCTGTGGAGACAAAAACATAATCTACGAGCACACCCAAGATACTCAGAGAACACCTGAGCATTCTCAGAAAACACGAGTAATGAACACATCACTAATACTGATAGGAAATTTAGATTGTGAGCCCCAGTGGGGTCAGTGATGACTGTCTATAAAGCACTGTGGAAATTAATGATGCAAGATAAAGGAGTAAAATAAATCAGGACAGTGGTGCAGCTCTCATAAGTGAACTTTATTTGTAAGTTTTAGTTATTTATATTTGCAAACCGACCAAATAACTTATTTATTACTAGAGATGACTCATGATAAATGCTTATACTCTACAGTATCATAGTTGCAGGTGTATTGTCATAAACCCTAAAAACAACCAGTTCCACACACACATTTTTGAATATGGAGGGAAAATTATCAACAGAAACCTACCAATAACACACGTTTTCTGTAAATGAATCTGCAAAACAGGCCAATTTCCAACTAATCCATCTATTCTTCACATTACTCCTTGCCTACCACCACCCCCCATGTGTGTCATTGATATCTCCTCTCTGCCGCTACATCTCCTTCAACTTGGGCTAGTAGTAGGCTGAGAAAAAGGCAGGGGATTGGTGCCCTTGTCTGCTCACAATGTATTTGCAACCTCCATTGCATGAAGATTCATATTTGGTTTTCTCAATGATAGAATATCAGTTTGCAGCCATAAATGTATGGTTAAACATGTCTTCACTTTAATTAGTTGAGGAACATCTGGCAGGTTCCTTATAATCATGCTAGACAATTTTGTCATCTATCATAATTTAATTACCAGTTCCAATTTCATGAAAAGCCGTTTCTAAATTTGAGATTGTATTATATATCACTCAGTTTGGAAATTATATAGGGCATTTAACAAGGGGCAGCAAATTTGATCATCCCGGAGCCAATATTATAATCTCCAGAACCTGATGAATTTGGGTTATCCACATCATCAACTAACTATTGAAACAACAAATATCATATTTCTTTTAGGTTGACCGTACTGATCTTAAGTACGTTCATGTGACATTTTATTAGGTCGTAAATGTAATGGGTGTTGAAGATGTTGGAATATCACATCCTGTTGACCTTTACCACTCTTGCGCCTGGTGTGCTTACGATTTTCTATAATCTAAGAAGCATATCATTTCTTATATTGCTTCCAGGAGTTATTTTAAGCTACCATACAACTGAGCTCTGTCTTGTTTCAATTGTCTGTAAGTTTTCTTTGGAGGTTTTGAGTGGCACTGGAAATTCTATGTTTAAGCACTATAAATATAGCTGGCTGGGTCAGATGAATTAAAGACTTGTAATATCTGATGATTACCTCTGTTATTCTTACATTCCAATGTGGCTGACCACATAGCAAACACATGGCAAGAAAATGTAGTACATAGCACTAGGTCCTTACCGTGTCCATTACAGCAGTTATAGAAGGGATTTCTCATCATTGAAATATAATCAGTATGTAGGAAAAGACCAGTGTTCCACTTACATAGTTTCAATATTTCCTGAAATTTTTGTCATTCCCTTACCTCATCGTCTGCTCTACATGCTTCCTAACATAAAATTTCTATGCTTGTCTAGAGTATATTTCCTGGTATTTTGCTTGAGGTGAGCAAATCGATCCATAACAAATCAACTTTGTTACAAATTTCCTGAAAATTTTGGATTTTGGAGAATCCAATTTTTTTTTTTAGGCTTGGCTTTGTATGAATCCAGCAAAATACAAACCAGATGACTGCCATTTATCTGGACATTGTGAGGTCCGGCATGGTATTAGAATAATAATATACATTATACAGACCTGTTGTAGGACCTCAGCTGTCTCACATTGCCTAGGCCACCATCACCGCAGCTTCCTGATGGTCTGAGTTGGCTTTCATTTCTTCCAGCACTTCATTATTGTTGATAAGGCCATTGATTGGCCTCCTGCATTCACATGGCAATCTATGAATGTCATGATGTGCACTGTCTGAGACCAATCACCAACATCAGTGCCAAAGATTCACGTAGAAGACTGCTGAGTTCCGATGGCAGAGGCAGCATAAGAGAGGTGAGAGTCTAGGACGGCTGAGTATGATGTATTTTACTACTTTTAAACACTGCCCCTCCATTTAACATGTTTTGGGGTCTGGAAACACCTCACAGCAGAATAAACTTGTTTTCACAGGAATCAAAGTACTTTAAATTCAGACTTATTATGTTTGGACTGAGTAAAATAAATCTGCTCCAAATAAATTTCAGGAAATTTACTCACCTCTACAACTGAGCGAGCATAGCCACTAGCACAAGTACATAATAGGAATATCTAGATACTGGAACATATTTTGTGAATGATTAAAATTGAAAAATGTTTCTGTTGGGTATGGTCTAATGAATGTAACATTTAATAGTGGGCCACTTATTTTGTGCTTTGGACAATTGCTTCTCCAATCGTTCACTGATAGGAGGATGTCCAGCTACCGAGACCTCCAACATTCTGATCTCAACTGTGCGGGAACTTTCCAGTTCAATATTTCAGCAGCTCCACCACAGATGAAACCAAGCAATACACAATTTCTATTGATAGTAATGAATGACTGTGGAGTGCAAGGATTTACAAGATCCTATAAAGTCAGTGTTTGGAATCCATGTGCTATCCGTGAGCTTTATGGTTTGCACAGGCTACACATAGATCCATCATCGTTATATGAAGCTATTCCATTTTTTTGGGGGGGAAAAATTCAGCGGCATGTTCTACAATAGTATAATTTTTTGGGCTGAGCTAGACCATCTCAGTAAAATCCCCAAATCCAAGGACAGCAGCAGATGCCAACCATTTTTTCCACAGAGACATTTGGGGAAAACTTCACATGGGCCACCCTTTTTTTTTTGGGGGGGGGGGTTGTGGCAATGGGAAAAAACATCTAATGGAAAATGGGTAGAGATGACCATCTATCAAATAATGTTCTAATGCAAAAGGACATGCACATTTGAATAATGCCTGTGAAAACCTGTTTCTGGCCTCTCGACATTGTGACGAAAGAAACCCCCCTCTACTTGCTCAGATTTCTGGATATTTGAACACTATTCATCTTCAATATGGATTAATACAGCCTTAGATAAATCTACATGTACTGCAGGTACTTTTATTGTTCAATATTATTTTTTTAAAACTTTTTTATGCCCATAGCAGGGACATAACAATAATGGGATCAGGGGTTGCAATAGCACCTGGTCCTGGAGCCTAGAGGGTCTCTATAATAATGGGGGACACTCATGGAGATTTAGCATTGGGACCCACAAGCTCCAAGTTACACCGTCATTTGCATTTGTTTACATCTGTTGTGTTCTTTGTATATCACAATGGTCACTAGATATTCCTAATAGCCAAACTTCCCTCTATTTTAACAGCAATATTTGGGCTGTTTCAATATTGTCTCATTATTCTCAGCCTACAGTAAACGTGTCACGTTGTCTTTCCTTGTGGATGGTGGAGTGATGTAATGGGGAAAGTATGGAAAACTGTGTTAGGAAGGAGGGCGAATTATACCCAATATGTTGTCTGCCTCCTACATTCCTGGCTGCTAATGTTAAGTGACATTAACCCTTGCATTGTTAGATAATCCAACAGTTTATTGAAAAGTATATACAAGTGTCCTCTATAAAATGAACAGGATGACATGTTCCAGTGTGTGGCTGTTGTCTCTGGACTTATAAAACTAATTTTTCCATTTGTGTAAACCATGTCCAGCAACATTAAAATGCATAGACTTTGCTCATAAATATGCTGCTAGAGAATGGATGAGTATACAGCCTGATATTACCTAAGGTGCATTAATTATATATTAAAAGTGAATCTGTCAGCAGCTGTTTGCTCTGTAATCTGAGGACAGCATAATGTAGCAGCTGAGACACAGGTTTCAGGGATGTGTCACTTAGGCTTTGTGCTATTGTTTCCATATAATGAATGTTTTAACACCAGAATATTATCGCTACCTGGAGCACAGTGCATGTGAGTCCTGGTCAGACCACGCCCCCTCCTCCGATAAGCAGCTCCCTGTCAATATACAATGTTCACAGAGGTCAGGGTTAGCTTTGTTAGCTCTGCTAAATCTAAGTACTCTGTCACAACTGTTGCCCTCAGTAAACTGAGTGATACATCGCTACAATCAAGGTCTTGTTTCCCACATTACACTGCTCTCAGATGAGGTAGCAAAAACCAGGTTTAATCCTAAACATATTTTACAATTTTTGTTCCATGATTATCCACATGAAGAATTATTTTTGAAATTATTCTGCTTTCATACTGGCTTACAGAGCAGCACAATAGGCTTTTTTTATCAACTTTGCTGTGTTGACTGGAACAGGTTAGTCATCTCATTATGAATAGAGGGTGAAGCATGTCAAGGAAATCTTTCAGTAGAATCATCTGGCCTAAGCCATCTATATGGGCATGTAGATCATAGAAAGCTGAATAAAATGACACCTTGATATCTGCGATCCGATGTCTTATTCCGCTGAAATCCATGTTTTTATTATATGTAAATGACCTCTTCCAGGCTCTGGGGAGTACGCTGCCTGGAAGATAACTCTGCCTCCAGAGATTATTTTACATGAAGGGGAGTTACCAGTAGGAGACAAGTAGCTAACACATTTTTTGCCTGAGCTCTGCTGTATTGCAGAAATATTACAACCCTGTCTGCCAGTGAAATGGAAGTTGAAGCTGACAGGAACCTGCTGATGTGTCAGGTATAATCACACACAGCTCTGCAGTGAGATCAGGAGAACAGAGAACAGCCACTACACAACACCCTGATCACACTGGTAATCATTACACATCACACTGGTGACACTAGTAACCATTACACATCACACTCAAATCACCGGTGTTCGCCCTTCTGAGCCATTTAGATTAATGGGCAACCATAAAATGCAGGACAGCTTGAGTTTGCCAAAAAGGGAGCTGCTCCTACAGGACAGCTTTCAGAAGGGTGGAGTCCAGAGTGAGACATCTCTATGATATCCGAATGTCCTAATAGGCAAGACCATTACTAGACATTTAGGTTTGGACCTGTGCCTGGTAACACTGGGAGCCACACATCTGATAGGAGACACACAGGTAGGACATTTATCAGCAGTCTATAACCTGTATTACCATATTAACAGTTTAGATAGGTCAAATGTGGTGACAGAGTCCCTTTAATATGAAAGCTAGTTTTTACTCTTTGAGTATAGTGTTCTTGTTTTTATCTCAGCCTCAGTCTTTATATGTGTTTACCCTTTCACTCCCTGGTCTCTATCAAAGGAGAATGCAATACTTTGTTTTGCAAAGCTGTAATAAAAATCTATGAGATTTCTCTGTTAATTAACCTCCAATCATTTTATCTGTAACAAATCCTAAACACCCTGCTTACAAGACGTTCATGAAGGAATAAAAGAAGGAACTATACATTTACTAAGACTTGAATTTATTACTCCAGCTTCAAATAGAAGGGAGCTGAAATAAGATGCATCAAATTAATCAGAAGGTGCATGCCCACCCACAAATCTGTGCTTGATGTAAACTAGTATGCACTTCTTCTATAAATAATACCAGTTTCAAGCATAAGTTACAAAGATCTGATGTGCAGTGCCCCTTCTTCCCTAAGCCTACATACTTTTAGAAATGTGTCGAAAGTAGTGTTGAGCATTCCGATACCGCAAGTATCGGGTATCGGACGATATTTGCTGTATCGGAATTCCGATACCGAGATCCGATACTTTTGTGGTATCGGGAATCGGTATCGGGATCGATATTAATGTGTAAAATAAAGAATAAAAATAAAAAATATTGATATACTCACCCTCTGACGTGCCCTGGTTGTAACCGCCAGCCTCCGTTCATAAGAATGAGCGCTTGAAAGTCCTTAGATGACGTCGCGGCCTGTGATTGGTCGCGTTGCGGTCACGTGACCGCTCCGCGACCAATTACAGGCTGCGACGTCATCTAAGGACTTTCAAGCGCTCATTCTTATGAACGGAGGCTGGCGGTTATATCGGTAAGGTCCAGGCTGCGTCGGAGAGGTGAGTATATCAATATTTTTTATTTTTATTCTTTATTTTACACATTAATATGGATCCCAGGGCCTGAAGGGGAGTTTCCTCTCCTTCAGACCCTGGGAACCATCAGGATACCTTCCGATACTTGGTGTCCCATTGACTTGTATTGGTATCGGGTATCGGCGATATCCGATACTTTTTGGGTATCGGCCGATACTATCCGATACCGATACTTTCAAGTATCGGACGGTATCGCTCAACACTAGTCGAAAGCAATGTAAAATCAATAAAAATTTCTTCAAAACATGAATGTGCCAATATTTAAAAAAAAAATTCTGCTAAACATCTTGTATACATTGTTAATTTCCCTTCTGTATGTCTCCAATATGGCCTCCACCCACATAAAAAAAAAATAAAAAACATGGAAGCATAATTTTGAAGAAAGAGCAAAACCCAATACTCCTTTTCTACCAACTTATCACTAGTTAATTAAATGAACCGAATAGTTGTGGTATCTTGCCAGAGATAATATTGTTTTGACTCATGTTGACAACATTTCTTTTTAAGCTACAGTGGCATGTAAAAGTTTGGTCAAAATTACCATTATTGTGAACAGTTAAGCAAGTTGAAGATGAATCGATCTCTAAAAGGGCTAAAGTTAAAGATGACACATTTA
Organism: Ranitomeya variabilis; assembly: GCF_051348905.1. NCBI lineage: Eukaryota > Metazoa > Chordata > Amphibia > Anura > Dendrobatidae > Ranitomeya > Ranitomeya variabilis. Next base: position 954,979,785 of record NC_135233.1, on the reverse strand, counting down.
CTTTGTAATTTGCGCAATATATATATACTAGCTATTGAACCCGTTCTACGCCCGGGTGGCGAGCATTTATATTGGTATATGGTCACCATCCTGTCATGTGCTGCTCCATCCTGCGTCCCCATCCTGTCATGTGCTGCTCCATCCTGCGTCCCCATCCTGTCATGTGCTCCTCCATCCTGCGGCCCCATCCTGTCATGTGCTGCTCCATCCTGCGCCCCCATCCTGTCATGTGCTCCTCCATCCTGCGCCCCCATCCTGTCATGTGCTGCTCAATCCTTCGTCCCCATCCTGTCATGTGCTCCCATCCTGCGCCCCCATCCTGTCATATGCTGCTCCATCCTACACCCCCATCCTGTCATGTGTGTGCCCCCATTCTGTCATGTGCTGCTCCCATCCTGTCATGTGCTGCTCCCATCCTGCGCCCCATCCTGTCATGTGCTCCCATCCTGCACCCCCATCCTGTCATGTGCTGCTCCCATCGTGCGCAATCATTCTGTCATGTGCTGCTCCCATCCCGCGCCCCCATTCTGCCTGTTCCTGTTTCCATTCTGCCATATGTTGCTCCCATCTTTCTCTCTCCGGCTCTACTGCCCGAGTGCGGCTGTGCTGAGTGCGGGCGGCTGTGCTGAGTGCGGGCGGCTGTGCTGACTGCGGGCGGCTGTGCGTGGCTCTGCTGACTGCGGGCGGCTGTGCGTGGCTCTGCTGACTGCGGGCGGCTGTGCGTGGCTCTGCTGAGTGCGGGCGGCTGTGCGTGGCTCTGCTGAGTGCGGGCGGCTGTGCGTGGCTCTGCTGAGTGCGGGCGGCTGTGCGTGGCTCTGCTGAGTGCGGGCGGCTGTGCGTGGCTCTGCTGAGTGCGGGCGGCTGTGCGTGGCTCTGCTGAGTGCGGGCGGCTGTGCGTGGCTCTGCTGAGTGCGGGCGGCTGTGCGTGGCTCTGCTGAGTGCGGGCGGCTGTGCGTGGCTCTGCTGAGTGCGGGCGGCTGTGCGTGGCTCTGCTGAGTGCGGGCGGCTGTGCGTGGCTCTGCTGAGTGCGGGCGGCTGTGCGTGGCTCTGCTGAGTGCGGGCGGCTGTGCGTGGCTCTGCTGAGTGCGGGCGGCTGTGCGTGGCTCTGCTGAGTGCGGGCGGCTGTGCGTGGCTCTGCTGAGTGCGGGCGGCTGTGCGTGGCTCTGCTGAGTGCGGGCGGCTGTGCGTGGCTCTGCTGAGTGCGGGCGGCTGTGCGTGGCTCTGCTGAGTGCGGGCGGCTGTGCGTGGCTCTGCTGACTGCGGGCGGCTGTGCGTGGCTCTGCTGACTGCGGGCGGCTGTGCGTGGCTCTGCTGACTGCGGGCGGCTGTGCGTGGCTCTGCTGACTGCGGGCGGCTGTGCGTGGCTCTGCTGACTGCGGGCGGCTGTGCGTGGCTCTGCTGACTGCGGGCGGCTGTGCGTGGCTCTGCTGACTGCGGGCGGCTGTGCGTGGCTCTGCTGACTGCGGGCGGCTGTGCGTGGCTCTGCTGACTGCGGGCGGCTGTGCGTGGCTCTGCTGACTGCGGGCGGCTGTGCGTGGCTCTGCTGACTGCGGGCGGCTGTGCGTGGCTCTGCTGACTGCGGGCGGCTGTGCGTGGCTCTGCTGACTGCGGGCGGCTGTGCGTGGCTCTGCTGACTGCGGGCGGCTGTGCGTGGCTCTGCTGACTGCGGGCGGCTGTGCGTGGCTCTGCTGACTGCGGGCGGCTGTGCGTGGCTCTGCTGACTGCGGGCGGCTGTGCGTGGCTCTGCTGACTGCGGGCGGCTGTGCGTGGCTCTGCTGACTGCGGGCGGCTGTGCGTGGCTCTGCTGACTGCGGGCGGCTGTGCGTGGCTCTGCTGACTGCGGGCGGCTGTGCGTGGCTCTGCTGACTGCGGGCGGCTGTGCGTGGCTCTGCTGACTGCGGGCGGCTGTGCGTGGCTCTGCTGACTGCGGGCGGCTGTGCGTGGCTCTGCTGACTGCGGGCGGCTGTGCGTGGCTCTGCTGACTGCGGGCGGCTGTGCGTGGCTCTGCTGACTGCGGGCGGCTGTGCGTGGCTCTGCTGACTGCGGGCGGCTGTGCGTGGCTCTGCTGACTGCGGGCGGCTGTGCGTGGCTCTGCTGACTGCGGGCGGCTGTGCGTGGCTCTGCTGACTGCGGGCGGCTGTGCGTGGCTCTGCTGACTGCGGGCGGCTGTGCGTGGCTCTGCTGACTGCGGGCGGCTGTGCGTGGCTCTGCTGACTGCGGGCGGCTGTGCGTGGCTCTGCTGACTGCGGGCGGCTGTGCGTGGCTCTGCTGACTGCGGGCGGCTGTGCGTGGCTCTGCTGACTGCGGGCGGCTGTGCGTGGCTCTGCTGACTGCGGGCGGCTGTGCGTGGCTCTGCTGACTGCGGGGGGCTGTGCGTGGCTCTGCTGACTGCGGGCGGCTGTGCGTGGCTCTGCTGACTGCGGGGGGCTGTGCGTGGCTCTGCTGACTGCGGGCGGCTGTGCGTGGCTCTGCTGACTGCGGGCGGCTGTGCGTGGCTCTGCTGACTGCGGGCGGCTGTGCGTGGCTCTGCTGACTGCGGGCGGCTGTGCGTGGCTCTGCTGACTGCGGGCGGCTGTGCGTGGCTCTGCTGACTGCGGGCGGCTGTGCGTGGCTCTGCTGACTGCGGGCGGCTGTGCGTGGCTCTGCTGACTGCGGGCGGCTGTGCGTGGCTCTGCTGACTGCGGGCGGCTGTGCGTGGCTCTGCTGACTGCGGGCGGCTGTGCGTGGCTCTGCTGACTGCGGGCGGCTGTGCGTGGCTCTGCTGACTGCGGGGGGCTGTGCGTGGCTCTGCTGACTGCGGGGGGCTGTGCGTGGCTCTGCTGACTGCGGGCGGCTGTGCGTGGCTCTGCTGACTGCGGGCGGCTGTGCGTGGCTCTGCTGACTGCGGGGGGCTGTGCGTGGCTCTGCTGACTGCGGGGGGCTGTGCGTGGCTCTGCTGACTGCGGGGGGCTGTGCGTGGCTCTGCTGACTGCGGGGGGCTGTGCGTGGCTCTGCTGACTGCGGGGGGCTGTGCGTGGCTCTGCTGGGGGCCTGAGCAGGCGGGGACACCGGCGCGCTGTGGGGGTCAGGTGCCGGGGTCGCCGCTAGCTCAGGCCCCCGGCACTTGCTATATTTACCTGTCCTCCCGTTCCACTGCTGCGCGCCGGTCTGTCTTCCGGGTCCTGTCCTCTGGCTGTGACTGTTCAGTCAGAGGGCGGCGCGCATTAAGCGCGTCATCGTGCCCTCTGAACTGAACGTCTCAGGCAGAGGATGTGGAGGACGGAGGCTCGCGCGCAGCGGTGGAACAGAGGACAGGTAAATATACTCACCCTCCTGGCTCCGTGGCTCGTCCCCGCTTCTCCGTTGGAGATCGCGGTGTGCGTTCAGTGCTTACGCATACCGCGATCTCCTGGGAGCGTCACTCTGTGGGGTCCAGACTGCGCCGGCGCTTGCGCAGTCTATAAAGGCTTCGGACAGAGTGACGCTCCCAGCGTTATATTATAGATATTCATTTTTTAAATTTTAAAAATGACTAAAAGCAAAACAGCAAAATGGACAAAAGTTTGGTTAGTACCTAGCAGCAGACTGTTTTGAAAGTATCGCAGCTTGTAAATACTTTTTGTAGCCAGCCAAGAGTCTTTCAATTCTTGTTTGAGGGATTTTCATCCATTTTTCCTTGAAAAATTCTTCCAATTCTGTGAGATTCCTGGGTCATTTTGCATGTTCTGCTATTTTGAGGTCTAGGCACAGATTTTCAATTATGTTTAGATCAGGGGACTGTGAGGACAATTATAAAACCTTCAGCTTGCTCCATTTGATGTAGTTTATTTTGGATTTTGATGTGTGTTTAGGATCATTATCCATTTGTAGATGCCATCCTCTTTTCAACTTTAGCTTTTTTTTTTACAGATGGTGTTATGTTTGCATCAAGAATGTGTTGAAATGTTATTGAAACTGTTCTTCCCGTGAAATGTTCCACGTGCCATTGGCTACAACACAACCCCAAAACATGATTGATCCACCTCCATGCTTAATGGTTAGCAAGATGTTCTTTTCCTGAAATTCTGTGACCTCTTTTCTCTACACATACCTTTGATCATTGTGGCCAAAGAGTTCTATTTTAACCTCATTGGTCCACAGGACTTGTTTCTAAAATGCATCAGGCTTGTTTAGATGCTCTTTTGCATACTTCTCATGCTAAATTTTCCACAAAGGCCATATTTGTGCAGTTGTCTCTGAATAATAGAACAATGTTCCACAACTCCAGAGTCTGCTAAAGCTTTCTGAATGTCTTTTGTATTCAAGTGAAGGTTCTGATTTGCCTCTCTAGCAATCATACAAGCAGCTCTCACTGAAATTTTGCTTGGTCTTCCAGACCTTATCTTCACCTCTACTGTTTCTCTTAACTGCCTTTTCTTAATTACATTACATCACCTAGTCTTTCCTAACAAGGATAGTAAACAAGACATAACCCGAACAGGCTAATTAAGGTCTGAAACTTTGGTCACAACCATATGAGCACACAAATCTCCAAGAATGCCCAAACTTTGGCATTTGCCCATTTTCCTTTTTGTAATTTTTAAAATGTTAAAAATGACAATATATTTATATATTTGCCTAAATTACAAATGAATTGTGCCATCTTTAACTTTAGGCCTTTTAGAGATCATTTTGTCTTCAACTTGCTTAACTGTTTATAATAATAGTAATTTTTACAAGGGATGCCCAAACTTTTACATGTCACTGTACATAGGGAGTTACATGCATAATTACGATAGTCTGTCAAAAATAGGAACTCGATGGAAAGGCCCCAGCAATACAAAAAGTGCATGCTATTATGAGCAGTGGTGATTCCATGGATTATGGATAACTCTGGTATTTAAAGGGAACCTCCTGTAAAATATTTTATTTTTATGTAATCTCCTTTTCTCTTCATTCCCTCCTAAAATTAGAAACAGAAGGGAAAGAATGAGATTTGGGTTGTAGGAGTGAGATAAGGCAGGAAATTGTTATAGTTACCGAAATAATTCTTATCTCCCGTTGCTTCCATTTTGTTGTTTTCTCTTTTTTTCATTTGCTGGATCTTTATTCATAAAATAAATTAGAGCAATTGACAAAATTGATTGCTCGATTAAACAATGTTTATATTTACCACAATACAGTATCCAATATAGCATATTATGATTTATTTGCTGGTGGAATTGAATGAAAACCAACATGAAGAAAAGCTACTTGTGATTCTGTATTAAACTGGAGACATACTAATCGCTTTCATTTTGTAAACCTATTATTCCATTGTCTACTTTAATCATGATACTCATGTCTTTCCTTGTTTTTTTTTCTTAGATCTAAAACCAACAGTTGCGTTGTGCCAGCAAAAATGTAAAAGAAGCGGGACCCCGGAGAGCAATTACTGCTCTAGTAACTTCGGTATGAGAAAATTGCCAACTCTTATTTCTTAATCATTTACTACTGTGCATTTTAATACCAACCAACTGGCAGAAAACCCTCGTGAGTCAGCTCTTTGCTCGGCCGGTGTCTTATGTTACTGTCTGGATCTCAAAGGATTCCTTCAGACATTCAGAAAACTGTAAACATCTGTCCTAGCAAACAGCGTAAACACAAATGGCCAGACAGAAGGTGAACTGTTACTATATAAAGGTCTTTATTCAGACATCTTGTTCCTACATGTTGTATTTCTGGAACATGGTGTGTATTTTTGGTCCACAAGGACAGTTTGTCACTGTGGGATCAAACCTTCTTAAATGTTATATTTTAGCTTAATCCTAAAGAAATGGAGAATATTTCAAACTGAAAGAAAGAGGGATAGAAACAACAAATTATAAACCAAAAATGCAATCAAAATGTCAGACTTTTTTGCAAGATGTTAGACTTTAAGTATCTTGTTCGGCTCGTAAATCCTAGGCTGTTATCCTTTTCTTTCATTTCAAAAACGAAATGTGCAATTCTGAAGGTTTTGCGCATCATGGAGATCTAGTATGTGATAAATCATGTCTGACAATGACGGAAAAATGAATTGTTGGACAAACTGCTGAATTTCAAAACAGATATTTGTATATGAAACAAGAAAAAAGCTTGAAATAATGTGGTACGAAAAGAGTGAAGCAAAGTATTTGCAAATTTATTTAAAGGAATACTCTGGTGTTTTCTTTTAATTGCACCCTCTGTTACCAATCAGTAGTGGGTGTGTGGAATGTGCATTATAATTCCTACCCGTCGCTGTCTTCTGCCATTTCCAACATCGCAAGCGTCCTATCCAGCATTATGTGACTACAGTTGTTTCTAGCCAGCTTGCACAGTGTATTGTGTGTGGATCGGCAGTCACAGTCTTAATGTCAGTCCAAAGTTAAGAGACCCAAGTCACAACTGTGGTCACGTGAGACAGGAGGAGATCGGAGCAATGTTGGAAATGTCAAAAGACAACAATAGGTAATACGCTCGCTATACACATTATTGATTGGGTGTACTTCAAGTGAATTTAGAATTACATTTCACTGTGAGGATCTGCCACCAGTTTTCACGATACAAACTGAGTATATTACTGAATAGATCTCCTAAATTTATTCAGAATTGATGTAGATCCATGTCATAATTCCTGTATAATCCTTTTTCGCTCTAGCAGTCCTAAAAAAATACTCATTTAAATATTGGGTGGGAGAGTTTTCGAAAGGATTATACAGCCACATGATGATAAAAATAAGAATTCCAGCCTCATCAGGGCTTAGAGATCTATCTAATCATGTATGCAGTTTGTACTGTGAAATTTGGTGACCAATCCTTCACTAAGTCTACTCTATTCCTCAACATTGAATGTTGACTGCAATTATCCACACATCTAATTCCCACAAGCTGCACAGAACTGAACATAGACCAAGATGTGGGACATTGCAGAAAAATAATTTGTTTTAATTATATTATGCAATCCTCCATTTTACTTACTAGAAAAGATTTGAAGTTGACCCCTGAACTTCTTGTGTTTGTGAAGTATTTAAACATGTTAATGCCGCTTGCCTTATTATCTTAGCCAATGAGACTAAACCAAAGGACCAACAGTAGGTTGTTTTTTTTTTCTTAATATGTAGATTGATGGGAATTGGATTGATGTTCGTCATTTACACATTTCATAGAAATAACAGGAACATATTATTCTTTAGTTTATTAGAACTCAAAAAATTATGTTTTAGAATATTAACGCCATTGATTTACTCAATTGAATAGGGCTTAAGAAAATAGGGTAAATTTAAGCCAAACACATGGTTGGGCCCCTTGTTCTGAGAACAGTGTGTAGGGCTTAGACCCAATGTCATTCTAGTCAGTACTTCCAGACAAGCAATGAGGTGGGGAAGTCAGGGAGTCCGAGTTCAAAAGCCAGGAGGGTTTGTCATAAACAGAAGGGTGAGGCAAAGGCGTAGTCAGGTCAAAGTCTGGGATCAGAATTCCAAGAAGGTAGCAGATCAAGAGAAAGGGACTTGTCAAATGGATGGTCAAAGGCAAAGCCAAGGTAAGTCAACAAAGATCAAAATTCTAGAACTTAAAGCACAGGAAAAACAGACACCAAACTGATGAGCTCTATAACAGGCAGACAGAAAGCTAAATAGCCAGGGAATCATCACGAATAGGAGACACCTGTAGGAAACCCAGCATGCCCCAGACCTGATTGGGCACCTAGACTGTCACTCACCACACTGACAGCTCAGCATACCCAAGCCTTAGATTGAACAGCTGAGCTGCCATTCAGAGGAGGAATTGTGACACACTAAGTGTTTAGTTGTAAAAACTGTAGAACCTGTAATGGCGACTTTTTTAGATTTCTTATGGAATACCTCATATTGCTTTCAGGCAAGATACATCACTTGTTGTATAATAGACAATCATTGTTTTAAAGTGATTACAGGCACAGTCATAACAACAGTGAGCCGAGGAGGAAGTGTGTATGCCACTGTGTCTATTATCAATGTGTATAAAGAAGGAACTCTCGCCATCCAGCAAGCTGGCAAGTCCATGAGTGCCAAGGTTATCGTGGTCTGTAAACAGTGCCCAATGATTAGAAGAGGTAAGTCAATATTCAGGGATGAAATGAATATGTATTTTTTTAGGGAAAATATTTTATCCTTCAATCTGATTTAAATGAAGAATGTTCTAAATCTGATGAGACAATCATTTTCAAAGATTTGACTCCCAGTACCCCTTGCAATCAACAATAGGACACAGGCAAGCCATGTGTTTCCCCTGGTGACATGAGAAATGTAGTTTGACTTCTGAGCCATTTAGATTAATGGAGATCCATATATTGCAAGGACAGCTTGAGTTTGCATGAAAGGGACCTGCTCCTACAGGACAGCTTTCAAAATGGCAAAGATCTAGAGCGGGAATCTCTATGATATCCATATGTCCTAATAGGTCAGACCATTGCTCGGCATTTAGATCTGGACCTGTGCCTGGATTATAGGTGTGTTAGCCTGTAGTATTTCTTCAACAACACACAGTATTCTGTAATACCCGCAAAAGCACAGTTCACACTTGTGTTTACTATCGTCCATCAGAAAAAGCTATTGGGCCAACTTTAACACCTTCACGACATGCGCGGTACATGAAGTATCCGTTTTGCTTTTAGTGCTCCATTTCTTGCGAGAAATTCCCTCCTTATGCCTTGAATGTTGCAAATGTGGCAACCTTTTTAGCTTAGGGCTACAAGGAGACATGTCACATGACACACAAATCGCAGTGCTACATTGCATCCAATGGTTTTCTATAATTTTGCATTGCTATCTGAGACTTCCTGCTGCTAGAAAATAGTGGCAAATATTTCCAAATGAATTGTATTTTCTGTCACTGGTCACAAATTGCACGCAACTCACTTGCTATAGATTTCAATGCAAGTCCCCTGCGACTGTGACTTGTGTGCAACTTGTCTACGGCATGGCCATTTTTACAGCAAGATCACAGCTCACACAGTGTCACAGGACACATTGCAGATATGATAATGTGTGCAAACTGTAAAGCGCTGTGGAATATGTTAGCGCTATATAAAAATAAAGATTATTATTATTATAGATATGTTTTTGGTTGCACTAATTGTCTGGGAATTGCTGTTACTTAATAACCTTTTGCTTGTCTAGCCTAAAGGGGGAAGTCTTTGAAAAAAACATGTTAGGTGTTTACTCAAGTTGTGATATCAGTGTGCATAAGAACCTTTTTTTGAAGGTCCATGAAAGCCAAAAATCCGCTCATCGTGTAAAGAGTTTATATCTCAGCTTGTTTTTATCCTTCCTACAGGTTTGAATTATATCATCATGGGTCAAGTCGATGAAGAGGGGCGAGCAAAAATCTTACCAAGCAACTTTGTCATGAGTTTTAAAACAAAGAACCAGAAAATGTTGAACTCATTGAAAAACAAGAGATGTTAGATCTTTTTTGTGACTGTGCATCTCCTGATTAAATAGGAAGATAATATGAGTTTAGGAATTCTGTAATTTAGTCAGTCGTCAACATCTTTTGGCAGTGCTCATACTTTCACTGCTAGACTGGGACTGGGCAAGTCATCATTAACCATTGTAACTCCTTGCACCTTTGGTCAGGGTAGCTCAAAAATATAAGCTTCTCCCATTGAGATTCCATTAAAGTATAAATTGAACTGTTCTAGGTTCTGACTACTTTTATCTGTTTTTATTTATACATTTCTGAAAATTATGAAAAGTATATTTTTAGGAGTTAAACGTTTGGTGATGTAACATGAAAAGAATTTCAGTGCAATATTTATATTTTTTGGTCTTTTTTATTTTCGAAACATTTTTTTCAGTGTAATAAATAATTTGATGCATTTTTTTGTGTTTTAATCTATGCTTAATAAAATCTACCCACTAATTATTTTAGAGTCTACTTATTCTATATATTTTATAGAAGTAAACATTGGGGTAAATACATTTACAGCATGACCACATTCAGCTGCTCCAATCAAGTCTATAGTTAACCATCTCTGTTCTTCGATCTGTGGTTGTGCCACTTCATGGACTTAAGGGGTCATCTGGACTATTTTATTTTTTTCACATGAGGTTGAGAACTTACAGGCAGGTAGTTGTTAACTACTTTCCTGTTCTGCCTGGCGCCATCTCATATTGATTACATACCACTCCTGCTGGTGGTTCTGCTGTTTCTGCTGCTTCAGTTGATCTCACATCCACAGAGCAACTGTTCCTCTTTCGGGCTGATCTGTTTAAAGGGACTGACTCCTGACATCTTGCTGATTGACAGCCTGGCAGCAGGGAACTAGCCATCAGTCTGCATGACATCTTCAAGAATGCTCCGTCAACAGAGCAGAACGAAAAAGACGCAGCTGCTTTCTCAAGATGATATCACTAGAAGCTACAGAATTGCCAGCAGGAGCTATCTGTGACCGGACTGAGGTAGCAACTACCTGCCTGTAAGTTCTTAGACTCATGAGAAAAAACTAAAATCGTCCCAGTTAGCACCTTTACTTATATCATCTAGACACGCTCTTGAAGGTTTCTATTTCCCACAATCCATTGCTTGAATAATAAGTTAGCTTAACTTCCATTAGTATGCAAAGGTGCTCTTCTGAAATCCTGTTGAAGACTTGACTTGTTTCTGACCTTGTACTTCTGTCTGCTGCCTGCCCTGACCTTTTTCCTTACTTTTAAATCCATTTCATGGTTTGGTACAGTGAAATAGAGAATCTATACCAGAGGCAGTGACCTCTTTCTTTAGAAACCCAGATGATCCAATACACAGGTAGGCTATCTCCTTATGAGACATCTATATCTATCAAAAGTTTAACAGCAAAAACTGAGACTATAGATTTAACAGATTCAAGAAGTCAACATGTTGTTTAGTTGGCACATTAAAAGCATGCTTGGTTATGTAAAGTCTTTGACAGGTATGTCATTTTCTTTATAGTGTATATAGATATTTTGATCACAATGTAATAGAGCTATGACTTTATAAAATATATTTTCATCAGCTTTCTTCTAATGACTAATTGAATGTGACAGAATCCTTCAGCATAATTAAATGTGTGAGTAATTAGCTGTGGCAAAGAAAAAATGGTTACATAAATTAATGACTAACAAGCTGCAATGGTGTGTAGTGTGGGAGTATGATAGGTAAACTTGCCTGTCTATCCTTCCATGAACAGATTAAATTATATTTCACTATGTTTATCTCAGGCCTGGAGAAAAATCAAATGATTCAACCCGAATTGTTGTGTTGGACATAACTTACATGTAATCTGATCCATCATATGTTACACATGTAGGTGGCGCACATGGCTCGTGGACCCACTGTGCATCGGTCCCGACTTACCCTGGACGGGCATGAATAAGCAGCTACCTTGGTGTTTACTTACGCCCCTAGTGGTGAGGTCAGGCTTGTGTGGCAGGTGTAAAAGTTTCTACAATTTTCATACCAATAATAACTTGTCTGCAGTACTAGTCTTAATGTAAAAAAAAATGAAAACACAAAGGAAGCCATAGTAGATGAATAGGATCTGTCAGGATTCCCTGGAATCATTTTTAATATTACAGTGGAATCAGTCAAAGCTATTATGGCTCCAATAATAACAGAACGAATAAAAGTAATATGAACAGAGTTTTAATACTAACCCAGCTGCTTGTCTTACAGTAAAGCTCTCTGCTTATTGTCAGTGGATAAAAGCACTATCTGATTGTGTCCTTTTGAAGTACGCCTATGGCTCATATAGGACATTTTCTGAAACTGGAGTGGACATGGATGGTCTCCAACTAATAAGCAGAATAAAGGGACATCTGACCCATTGAATTATTGTACAGTGACACAAACATCCATTTGAACAGCTTTGTTCATTCATTCATTAATTCATTAAATGGAACCTGTCAGCATTGAAATTGATTGCAATCTAGGAAGCATGTTATAGAGCAGGAGAAGACACTTTACACTTATATACGGAAGACTGTCAGTCACCGTGTAATACGCTCCCTGACTCCTAAACTTAAAGAGCAGAGATTTCAATTAATAAAATAGAAGTTATACTCAACTTCGGACGGGAAGAAAAACATTAGACTCGAACAAAGAAGACCCAGGAAAACATACTCAGAAGGGAGGTAAGAACATTTCTAAAACAATCCACAGCGAGGAGATTGGAACAAAACAAAATCCTCTAAACTGCATGCTCGCAAACGCCAGAAGCCTGACAAACAAGATGGAAGAACTAGAAGCAGAAATATCTACAGGTAACTTTGACATAGTGGGAATAACCGAGACATGGTTAGATGAAAGCTATGACTGGGCAGTTAACTTACAGGGTTACAGTCTGTTTAGAAAGGATCGTAAAAATCGAAGAGGAGGAGGGGTTTGTCTCTATGTAAAGTCTTGTCTAAAGTCCACTTTAAGGGAGGATATTAGCGAAGGGAATGAGGATGTCGAGTCCATATGGGTCGAAATTCATGGAGGGAAAAATGGTAACAAAATTCTCATTGGGGTCTGTTACAAACCCCCAAATATAACAGAAATCATGGAAAGTCTACTTCTAAAGCAGATAGATGAAGCTGCAACCCATAATGAGGTCCTGGTTATGGGGGACTTTAACTACCCGGATATTAACTGGGAAACAGAAACCTGTGAAACCCATAAAGGCAACAGGTTTCTGCTAATAACCAAGAAAAATTATCTTTCACAATTGGTGCAGAATCCAACCAGAGGAGCAGCACTTTTAGACCTAATACTATCTAATAGACCTGACAGAATAACAAATCTGCAGGTGGTCGGTCATCTAGGAAATAGCGACCACAATATTGTACAGTTTCACCTGTCTTTCACTAGGGGGACTTGTCAGGGAGTCACAAAAACACTGAACTTTAGGAAGGCAAAGTTTGACCAGCTTAGAGATGCCCTTAATCTGGTAGACTGGGACAATATCCTCAGAAATAAGAATACAGATAATAAATGGGAAATGTTTAAGAACATCCTAAATAGGCACTGTAAGCGGTTTATACCTTGTGGGAATAAAAGGACTAGAAATAGGAAAAACCCAATGTGGCTAAACAAAGAAGTAAGACAGGCAATTAACAGTAAAAAGAAAGCATTTGCACTACTAAAGCAGGATGGCACCATTGAAGCTCTAAAAAACTATAGGGAGAAAAATACTTTATCTAAAAAACTAATTAAAGCTGCCAAAAAGGAAACAGAGAAGCACATTGCTAAGGAGAGTAAAACTAATCCCAAACTGTTCTTCAACTATATCAATAGTAAAAGAATAAAAACTGAAAATGTAGGCCCCTTAAAAAATAGTGAGGAAAGAATGGTTGTAGATGACGAGGAAAAGGCTAACATATTAAACACCTTCTTCTCCACGGTATTCACGGTGGAAAATGAAATGCTAGGTGAAATCCCAAGAAACAATGAAAACCCTATATTAAGGGTCACCAATCTAACCCAAGAAGAGGTGCGAAACCGGCTAAATAAGATTAAAATAGATAAATCTCCGGGTCCGGATGGCATACACCCACGAGTACTAAGAGAACTAAGTAATGTAATAGATAAACCATTATTTCTTATTTTTAGGGACTCTATAGCGACGGGGTCTGTTCCGCAGGACTGGCGCATAGCAAATGTGGTGCCAATATTCAAAAAGGGCTCTAAAAGTGAACCTGGAAATTATAGGCCAGTAAGTCTAACCTCTACTGTTGGTAAAATATTTGAAGGGTTTCTGAAGGATGTTATTCTGGATTATCTCAATGAGAATAACTGTTTAACTCCATATCAGCATGGGTTTATGAGAAATCGCTCCTGTCAAACCAATCTAATCAGTTTTTATGAAGAGGTAAGCTATAGGCTGGACCACGGTGAGTCATTGGACGTGGTATATCTCGATTTTTCCAAAGCGTTTGATACCGTACCGCACAAGAGGTTGGTACACAAAATGAGAATGCTTGGTCTGGGGGAAAATGTGTGTAAATGGGTTAGTAACTGGCTTAGTGATAGAAAGCAGAGGGTGGTTATAAATGGTATAGTCTCTAACTGGGTCGCTGTGACCAGTGGGGTACCGCAGGGGTCGGTATTGGGACCTGTTCTCTTCAACATATTCATTAATGATCTGGTAGAAGGTTTACACAGTAAAATATTGATATTTGCAGATGATACAAAACTATGTAAAGCAGTTAATACAAGAGAAGATAGTATTCTGCTACAGATGGATCTGGATAAGTTGGAAACTTGGGCTGAAAGGTGGCAGATGAGGTTTAACAATGATAAATGTAAGGTTATACACATGGGAAGAAGGAATCAATATCACCATTACACACTGAACGGGAAACCACTGGGTAAATCTCACATGGAGAAGGACTTGGGGATCCTAGTTAATGATAAACTTACCTGGAGCAGCCAGTGCCAGGCAGCAGCTGCCAAGGCAAACAGGATCATGGGGTGCATTAAAAGAGGTCTGGATACACATGATGAGAGCATTATACTGCCTCTGTACCAATCCCTAGTTAGACCGCACATGGAGTACTGTGTCCAGTTTTGGGCACCGGTGCTCAGGAAGGATATAATGGAACTAGAGAGAGTACAAAGGAGGGCAACAAAATTAATAAAGGGGATGGGAGAACTACAATACCCAGATAGATTAGTGAAATTAGGATTATTTAGTCTAGAAAAAAGACGACTGAGGGGCGATCTAATAACCATGTATAAGTATATAAGGGGACAATACAAATATCTCGCTGAGGATCTGTTTATACCAAGGAAGGTGACGGGCACAAGGGGGCATTCTTTGCGTCTGGAGGAGAGAAGGTTTTTCCACCAACATAGAAGAGGATTCTTTACTGTTAGGGCAGTGAGAATCTGGAATTGCTTGCCTGAGGAGGTGGTGATGGCGAACTCAGTCGAGGGGTTCAAGAGAGGCCTGGATGTCTTCCTGGAGCAGAACAATATTGTATCATACAATTATTAGGTTCTGTAGAAGGACGTAGATCTGGGGATTTATTATGATGGAATATAGGCTGAACTGGATGGACAAATGTCTTTTTTCGGCCTTACTAACTATGTTACTATGTTACTATGTTAATTACTTTTTCCCCAAAATTTAATATTTTTTGTCTTCTGCTCTAAAATATGTTGCTGGCAGATCACACTGTTCATGTCTTGTCGGACGCTGTTCATACCATGGTGTTCGACAGACAGCGGTAATTCCGCTTTTGTCCACTATGTGCTCAGTGGCGTCGGCTAGATTTTATCTAGCTGGTCCGGGGTTAATTTAGCTGGTGCTCGGATTGGAAGCTGGGCCACGCCCACTGCCTTTAAATAGTTGTTCTGAACATTGGGCGTCGCCGATTATAGCTTCTGTCTTGTGCTTGGTTATCTCGGTCTGGAGTGGTGAGCTAGGAGTTGGAGTATCATTGCTGGTGGTGTATTTCCCTTTGTCTTATTTTCTCCTTCCTATATTTGTATTTGTTTTGCCCTGTGCACTTATAGTGTATTCCTGAGTGACTGCGGCGTGTTGCATATTTTTCCGTTATCCTTGTCTGTGCTAACTGTGGGTATTGGTGTGTGGTCTCTTCACTGGGTGGTGGTTGGTGGTTTCAGCCTAGGGTTGAAACAGGAGACAGGGTGAGGTTGGAGGCTCAGACATGCACACCATCAGTGTAAACTCTGGGAGAGGGTCAGTCAGGGTTTCCCTAGTCTGAGGGAAATCGCAGGGGCCCGGGTCATTAGCTCTTGCATACCTAGGTCTCCCGTGACATTATAATCGGCCAACATTATTTGAAATTCCATGGATCCCATGAATTCCATAACCCGCCAGTTGGAGGCGCTGTCCCTACAGGTCACTGAGTTGAGGGGGGCAGTGCAGCAACAGGGACTAGCAGTACCTAATGTGCAAGCCGGAGTGACAGGTAGAGTTGCTGAGCCTAAGTTTCCTTTGCCTGAAAAGTTTACTGGGGAACGCAGTAAATTTGTTACTTTTCGTGAAGCTTGCAAACTGTATTTTCGGATGCGTCCGATCTCCTCAGGTAATGAGGCTCAGCGTGTGGGCCTGGTGTTGTCATTATTAAACGGGGACCCCCAAGCATGGGCGTTTTCTTTGCCATCTGATTCTGCTGCATTTAACTCTATGGAGAGTTTTTTTTCTGTTCTTGGACACATTTACGATGATCCTGACAGAATGGCTCTAGCAGAATCTAAGATACGCACTATTCGCCAGGGGGAGCGTGTTGCAGAGGATTACTGTTCTGAATTTCGCCGCTGGGCGGTCGACACTCAGTGGAATGATCCCGCGCTGCGGTGTCAGTTTATTCATGGGGTTTCTGGAAGGGTTAAAAAAACCCTCCTGATGTACGAGACTCCTGCTTCACTAGATTCCGCTATGAGTCTTGTTGTCCACATTGATCGCCGTTTGCGTCAGGGGGAGCATGAGACGCCGCCTGTGGGAGAAGGTTTAGGTTCACGTGAGGTTGCTGCAGGTGAGCCCACGGAACCTATGCAAATCGCAGGGGTGTCACATGTTAAGCATCAAGCCCCTGTGCTCAGGAAGCAGGGAGCCTGTTTTTACTGCGGTAAAACTGGTCATTTTGTTAATATTTGTCCTCTGCTGTCAAAGAAAAACGCAACGGAGGAAAACTTCTAAGCTCAGAGGGTGTGGAGGAGTCCAATCTGAGCTTATGTATATCCTCCATGGTGGTTTCTCAATGCATGCTCCCTGCCAAAGTTATTGTCGCTGGCAGAGAGCTGCCAATCACGGTTTTTGTGGATAGTGGTTCTGCCACAAATCTCATTGATGAGGAGTTTGCGCGCACAGCCGGTTTTAGGGTCGAAAAACTGCCTCATCCTATCCGCGTGGTCACCATCAATGCTGCTCCTCTCCCACAGGGGGAGATTACTGAGTTTGTGGCTGAGGTGAAACTCCACATTGGGGTTCTACATTTCGAGCAGGTTACATGTAAGGTGCTAAAGAGTCTTCCAGCACAATTGGTTCTGGGTTTTCCATGGTTGTCTATGCACAACCCGGTTATTGACTGGAAAACTCAGGACATAATTCAGTGGAGCGAATTCTGCCAGGAGAATTGCTTGGCCACATGTGTGTCTGCTGTGACTTCAAGCGTTCCTGAGTCACTTCTGGATTTTGTGGATGTGTTCTCTGAGAAGGGTTGTTCAGAGTTGCCACCAAGTCGCCCCTATGACTGTACTGTCAGGTTTAAACCAGGGGCCAAATTGCCTAAAGCAAGGATGTTTAACATCTCCGGTCCGGAGAGACAAGCGCTAAAGGATTACATTGCTGAAAGTTTGAGCAAAGGGCACATCAGGCCTTCATCCACACCAGTGGCAGCAGGGTTCTTCTTCGTTAAGAAGAAAAATGGCGGACTACGCCCGTGTCTGGATTTCAGGGCGTTAAACCAGATTACTGTTTGTGATCCATACCCTATGCCATTGATACCGGATTTGTTCAACCAGGTGGCAGGTGCTAAGTGGTTTACCAAGCTTGACCTCAGGGGGACGTACAACCTCATAAGAGTCCGTCAAGGTGATGAGTGGAAGACGGCTTTTAATACCCCTGAGGGTCATTTTGAAAATTTGGTGATGCCGTTTGGGTTGACAAACGCACCTGCAGTGTTTCAACATTTCATAAATGATGTGTTCTCGCATGTTTTGGGGAAATTCGTTATTGTGTACCTAGATGACATTCTCATATATTCTTGCGACCGTGATACTCATTTAGATCATGTCAGGCAGGTGTTACAGCTTCTCAGAGAGAATAAGCTATATGCAAAACTTGAGAAATGTGTTTTTTCGGTTCAGGAGTTGCCTTTCTTGGGTTATATTGGGTCTGCTTCTGGTTTCAAAATGGATGCCGCTAAAGTGCAAGCGGTCTTGCATTGGGAACGGCCTGATAACCTAAAAGTTCTTCAGCGGTTCCTGGGGTTTTCTAACTACTATAGGAAGTTTATCAAAGATTTTTCTATCATTGCTAAACCGCTTACAGACATGACTAAAAAGGGTACCAATTTCTCCGTTTGGCCTGAGGCCGCTGTGCGCGCATTTGAATTTCTTAAAAACAGTTTTGTTTCGGCCCCCATTCTTGTGCAGCCAGACCTATCGAAACCTTTTGTTGTGGAAGTCGATGCGTCGGAGGTTGGTGTGGGGGCGGTGCTGTCACAAGGCTCATCCTTGAGCGGTTTGCGACCATGCGCATATTTTTCCAAGAAACTGTTGCCCGCCGAACGTAACTACGATATCGGCAACAGGGAGTTGTTGGCAATCAAATTGGCCTTTGAGGAATGGCGACACTTCTTGGAGGGGTCGGTTCATCAGGTTACTGTTATTACCGACCAGAACAATTTGCTTTATTTGGAGTCTGTCAAGCATCTGTCTCCCAGGCAGGCTCGCTGGGCATTGTTTTTCACGCGGTTCAACTTTGTTGTCACTTACAGACCTGGGTCTAAAAACACTAAGGTGGAGGCTCTGTCCAGGTGTTTTCCGGGGGGAGAACCTCGGGAAGATCCAGTACCCATCCTCCAAAAGGGTGTTGTGGTTTCGGCTCTCACTACCGAGGTTGAGGCTGAGATTGCCGAGACCCAGGAGGAGGTACCATCTGAGCTTCCCGTCAACAAAACGTTTGTACCGCTTCATCTCCACTTAAAGGTTTTGGCGGAGCATCATGATGCTGTCCTGGCTGGCCACCCAGGGGTTAGGGGTACCTTGGAGTTGGTTTCACGTCGGTTTTGGTGGCCCAAGATCCGACAGGACGTGGTCTCATACGTGTCAGCTTGCACCACGTGCGCTAGGGCTAAGACGCCCCACTCCCGTCCTGTTGGCACACTACTTCCTCTCGAGGTACCTAGTAAGCCATGGACGGAAATCTCCATGGATTTTATCACTGACTTGCCCTCCTCAGCTGGGAACACGGTCATCTTGGTGATTGTTGATCGGTTCTCAAAAATGTCACACTTTGTGTCTTTGCCTAATGCTAAGACTCTGGCTCAGGTATTTGTGCAGGAGGTGGTCAGACTTCATGGGGTTCTGTCTGACATCGTTTCTGAGAGGGGGTCTCAGTTTGTGGCAAAATTTTGGAAAGCATTTTGCTCACGGCTGGGGATCAAGTTGTCTCATTCTTCGGCGTTTCATCCTCAGTCAAATGGTCAGACCGAGCGTATGAACCAAAATTTGGAACAGTACTTACGCTGCTTTGTTTCTGATAACCAGGAGGAGTGGTCGACGTTCCTTCCTTTGGCTGACTTTGCCATCAATAATCACCGCCAGGAGTCTTCTGGGGAGTCTCCGTTTTTTTTGTGTTTACGGGCTACATCCTCAATTTTGTACTTTGAGTCAGGGGGGCTCTTCCGGCGTCCCGGAGGAAGACCAGTTAGGAGCACAATTATCATCAGTCTGGAGGAGAGTTAAACAGCGCCTGTTGAGTGTGGGTGCTAGGTACAAACGTGTGGCTGACAGTAGGAGTGTGCCAGGTCCGGACCTGAGTGTGGATGACTGGGTGTGGTTATCCACAAAAAACATAAGACTCAAAATACCGTCCCTTAAATTGGGTCCAAGGTTTATTGGTCCATTTAGGGTCGCCGCCGTCATTAACCCAGTAGCGTACCGGTTGGAGCTTCCTACGGTGTATAAGATACACAACGTGTTCCACAGATCGTTGCTAAAAAAGTTGGTGGGTCTTGTGGACGCGACACCAATGCCTTCTCCAGTCTTGGTGGATGGTAATTTGGAATTCGAAGTCTCCAAGGTGGTTGACTCTCGTGTAGTGCGCCGCACTTTACAGTACTTGGTACACTGGCGTGGTTATGGGCCTGAGGAAAGGTCCTGGGTACCAGCCTCGGACGTTCATGCGGATCGGCTGGTCAGTATGTTTCACCGCCGTCATCCGGCCAAGCCGGGTCCTATAAGCCGTGAGGGCCCTGGGGTCCCTCGTAGAAGGCGGGGTACTGTCATGTCGGATGCTGTTCATACCAGGGCGTTCGACAGACAGCGGTAATTCCGCTTTTGTCCACTATGTGCTCAGTGGCGTCGGCTAGATTTTATCTAGCTGGTTCGGGGTTAATTTAGCTGGTGCTCGGATTGGAAGCTGGGCCACGCCCACTGCCTTTAAATAGTTCTTCTGAACATTGGGCGTCGCCGATTATAGCTTCTGTCTTGTGCTTGGTTATCTCGGTCTGGAGTGGTGAGCTAGGAGTTGGAGTATCGTTGCTGGTGGTGTATTTCCCTTTGTCTTATTTTCTCCTTCCTATATTTGTATTTGTTTTGCCCTGTGCACTTATAGTGTATTCCTGAGTGACTGCGCATGTTGCATATTTTTCCGTTATCCTTGTCTGTGCTAACTGTGGGTATTGGTGTGTGGTCTCTTCACTGGGTGGTGGTTTCAGCCTAGGGTTGAAACAGGAGACAGGGTGAGGTTGGAGGCTCAGACATGCACACCATCAGTGTAAACTCTGGGAGAGGGTCAGTCAGGGTTTCCCTAGTCTGAGGGAAATCGCAGGGGCCCGGGTCATTAGCTCTTGCATACCTAGGTCTCCCGTGACAGTTCAGGATTGCCAACTTGACATTTTATTTTTTTCTGGAAGGCTTATCAAAAAATATTGGACAGACAATATTTTTAGCAGACACATAATCATAATAAATCATTATCAAAGTGATACATGTTTACAACCCAAAATTCTGATATTTAGACATCAGCTGCATTCACTGTGAACTGTAAAATTATGATAACTACAGTTAAAATAATCTATATAATTTTCTTCAGCCTCAAAAAAATCATGGACACCTAAGAAAAATTTTAGGGGCCAGGCAAAATAGGGCCTTACTTTTACAGCCTGTCCCTGAATTTCTGGACGGTTGGCAACCCTGACACTGTTCAATGTGTTCAATATGGCAGGATCCCTTTAAATAATGATGATCAAAATGATGCAATGTTGTGCCTGGCAAGGTGACTACTGCATTATACTTAACAGGAACATCCTACACACATGGGCGGTAGTCAATAAATCTGCTTTCTTCTGTGAAACACAATCAGCGCACATACCTTCCCTTGGTGACCTCACATTGGGGCAGGTCAATGGGATGCGGCTAGGTCCCAAAAAATATGGGATCCCCCAACTTAAGGATATCTGACCCGCTGGAGGTCCTAGGTGGGAGATATTAATGCCATACTTATCATAAATTTAGCTTTTTATGTATAGGAGACATGGCCTATCCAACTTTTTCCATCTGGCCAATATTAACTCTGGGCTGATTGGAAGGCCACACAGTCATGTAAGTAAATGCATTACATTCATCACTTCGTCACAACACCAAAAATATGTCTCCCATAACTACTATGCATGTCACAAAAAAACCTATGTTTATAACTGGACTTCGGTGCCAGAGTGTTTGCTTATAAGGGTATGCTTCCACGTGCCGAATTACATCCAGATTAGCTGCGGATTGAACGCTGCGTACAGCCGCAGCATTCAACCCGCAGCGTCCAGATGTTACAGCATAGTGGAGGGGATTTTATGAAATCCCGTCTCTACTTTGCGTGCGAACACGCATCTGGTGGCCCTGCAATTACGGACATGTGGCATGTCTTTTTAGAACGTAGCATGTCTGTTTACCTTTCGGCGATGATGAACACATCCGGAATCACTGCGCGTACAGAAGGGGCGGCGCTTTGGGCGGCACAGGGTTTCCGCTCCATCCAAAGCGCCGTCATTACGGACCGTGGACACATACCCTAACTCTTTTAAACATAGAAAGGGTAATCTCCAAAGGCCCTAAAGGTGTTGATAGCCTTTGATATAGACTTTGAGTGTGCTTTCCGTTGGATAATTACTTTTATCGGTTCACAGCAAGGGGTCGAAACTGAACAGGGGTCATGTGGAATGTTTATACTGCTAGCTCTTGATCCCTTACCAAGTTTTGATGAACTCATGTTTCAATACTCACTATGAGGGTGACACGTTCACTCTCAAGTGATGGCTTTATTGATTAGTCCAATTTCACCATGACATCTATGACATTGCATCGTCAGTATAGATCACCAAAATCAGATCAATGGAGGGTCGTCAACTGGCACCCAGACTGATCAGCTGTTTCAAACTACGACGGTGGCCAGATGTAAACACATTGAATGGAGCAGCAACTTAGAATATTCAGAAGAATAGAAGCTGTTCTGAAGTTCCTGGCATTGGCCGCTGCACACTGGATAGAGCTGCGCTGTGTAGTCCAGATCCTTTTGTTTACATCCGGCCGCTGTTGGGACTTGCAACAACAGATCAATGGGTTGCCAGGTGTCGGACCCCACCAATCTGATAATGATGACTAGAGATTAGGATCGATCGAGTTCAAGCTGAATTTCCTGAAATTTGCAGTTCCACACAAATTCGAACACTTTGAGATTCATTTTTCAATTATCATTAAAAAACAGTGCTCAGCCCCATTTGTCAAACTGGTGAAGCATGAGTGAGCGGGGCAGTGTCAGTTTGTGCAGCCAAGCAGGCTTCCCCACAATGCCCAGCAACTATGACATGAAGCCCCAGTTTATAAATTCAATTTGCATACCTTTTACAATGGTGGGCAGTACATCACTGGACCATCGGAGATCTGCGATTCCAAGTGCAGCGCAACCGGGAGAGGGAATGGTAGTATGTGCGACAAAGATGTATTCCATCTCTAGATTCCCCTGGTAAGGGAAGTAGACAGATTATTATTATTTATTATTATTATAGCGCCATTTATTCCACGGCGCTTTACATGTGAGGAGGGGTATACATAATAAAAACAGGTACAACAGATCAGGCTCAAACTAAATATATCTCCTCTTTCTGTCCCCCCTTTCTGTCTCGTACTGAGATTAATGCAAATGTATTCACAGCAAATCTAATTTTGGGGGAAAACTCATCAAAGCTCAAAAGATCCGCTCATCTCTATTGACCTATCCAAAAAGTAATGAAAAATTGGAAGTGAACCACAGCACTCCAGAGGATATAAATGATTCCGCCACATATGTTATATGAGGGTTACTATCTGGCACCAGCCGTTATTTCTCCCACACTGAGGTTTGGACTGGCACCAGTATACATTTAGGTAATCCCCATGTGTTATGATATTTGTCTAAACCCTATAGAGTGTGTCCAAGTGTTTAGATTACACTTCCATTAAAGATTAAATAAAATTACAGAGAAAATATTGCAGATCCCAGAGCAGACCGACTGCAGTGTAGCACTAAGGGAGTTACAGCTAGGCTTGTGAGTGTGAATAGAAAGCACCTCCGGGCTGTTATGTGAATACCAGAAACCTTTTCTATTCCTCCGTCCTCTGTAGTTTACACATTCCAGAAATAGTGCTAAACCACTGGGATTGCAGTTAGCTATGATAGCCATCTCAGCTGGTAGGAATCACAATATCATATTCCATAAAAGATGTGGTTAGAGACCTCGCACTATTCAAGTCTGTCGTCTTTCTGCATAGGAAAGGATTCTGTACTAGATTTAGGCAGTTATTTTTCTGTTCTAACTTTCAACTTGATCAATGAAATCAACTATGAAGGTTTGCGTGTTATAAAGTACTATAGTATGATATTGTATGCAGTGTAGTATAATACTGATGATATTCAGTGTATATACCTTAGACAACTGTTGGCTGACCGCTATCGTTACCAACCCCCTTATACACGTGCATGCTCAATTTCGTGATCATACATGTGTTTTCAATATGTAGCAGGGAATAATTCACTACCAGCCAGGGTTGCCAACCCCATTTGACTTTTTATTTTTTCTGGACAGCTTATCAAACAGTCTCGGGCAGACAATATTTTTTATGGACACCTTCGAAAACCATAATATATCTTTATGATTACACTGGTCAACAGCATTTTTGGTGCCAAAGATATTTCATCGAATTTAGGGTATTTTTGGGGTGCTGATTCTGAATATGTCATCAGTTTTGCCAGATTGGCTCAAGTTTTTGAGATTTTTGGTATCTTGGTAAATGCGACGCATCATCTCATTAATTTCTTTGGATTAGTACTTGAACTGAGCAGTTCTCAATATAGTTTTGTGTTAATTAGTGTTCTAAAAGTTTGTTCATAGCTTGATTTTTGCACTAACTTTATGTTGTTGTCTGTTTTCCAGTGAAAAGCATGAACTCATCAAGAAGAAGTTGTCTTAACGATCCAGACTCATTCTGTTACATTTGTGGTGAATACACACTGCCAAAACATAGAAGAAACATAACAGACTTCGTAAAAAAAGTGTATTTTGCCTATTTTGGGGTTATGCTTGGGGACCAAGACAAGTTTTGGGCACCACACCACATAGTGTGCAAAGCATGTATCGAATTATTACGAAAATGGAGCAAAGGACAAAGAAAAAGCTTCAAATTTGGTGTTCCAATGGTGTGGAGAGAGCCAAAAAATCATCATGATGACTGTTATTTATGGTAAACACAGGTACAGGCACATCTTCACAATGAGGGACAGGCCTTCTTGCAGATTCCATGTTACTCCCATTTTCGTTTCTTATGCTTATTGAATCCTTGCACTTGCACTGCACAGAAATAACAGTCATCATGATGATTTTTTGGCTCTCTCCACACCATTGGAACACCAAATTTGAAGCTTTTTCTTTGTCCTTTGCTCCATTTTCGTAATAATTCGATACATGCTTTGCACACTATGTGTGGTGCCCAAAACTTGTCTTGGTCCCCAAGCATAACCCCAAAATAGGCAAAATACACTTTTTTTACGAAGTCTGTTATGTTTCTTCTATGTTTTGGCAGTGTGTATTCACCACAAATGTAACAGAATGAGTCTGGATCGTTAAGACAACTTCTTCTTGATGAGTTCATGCTTTTCACTGGAAAACAGACAACAACATAAAGTTAGTGCAAAAATCAAGCTATGAACAAACTTTTAGAACACTAATTAACACAAAACTATATTGAGAACTGCTCAGTTCAAGTACTAATCCAAAGAAATTAATGAGATGATGCGTCGCATTTACCAACAAGTGCTATAAATAAGATACCAAAAATCTCAAAAACTTGAGCCAATCTGGCAAAACTGATAGCATATTCAGAATCAGCACCCCAAAAATACCCCAAATTCATTAAAATATTTTGGACACCAGAAAAAATTTTTTTTTTTGTTGACCTGTGTTATCAGTGATCCATGTCTACAGCACATAATTCTGATATGAAGAGATCAGCTGCGTTAATTGTAAACTGTAAAATGATTATTGTCAAAATTAACTTTATAAAGTTTCTTCATCGTCAAAAAAATCACAAACGTCTTACTTTTTTTTTAAAGACAAGGCAACAGATTTTCTGGCAACCCAGCTACCAGCCACATATTGCTTATCTCCAATGAAAATAAAAGGAAATTCCAATGTCCTGATCCATTTCTCTCCTGAAATAATTTGTTGAGGAAGAGGCAGGAGGCCGCCACCAAATCTGTGAATTTCAGCTGATGTGTATGGGAGTCTGTAGCACCTCAGCTCCTAGTATTTTATTATTGTTATATAGCACCATTGATTCCATGGTGCTGTACATGAGAAGGAGTTACATACAAATTACAGATATCACTTAAGGTAAGCAAACTAACAATTACAGACTGATACAGAGGGGTGACGACCCTGCCCTTGCGGGCTTACATTCTACAGGATGGTGGGGATGGAGACAATAGGTTGAGGGTTTTAGGAGCTCCGGTGTTGGTGAGGCGGTAGCTTCGGTAGGGGTGAGGAGGCAGCGGGGTCAGTGCAGGCTGTAGGCTTTCCTGAAGAGGTGGGTTTTCAGGTTCCGTCTGAAGGATCCAAATGTGGTTGTTAGTCGGACGTGTTGGGGCAAAGAATTCCAAAGGATGGGGGATATTCAGGAGAAGTCTTGGAGGCGGTTGGGTGAGGAGCAAATAAGTGTGGAGGAGAGAAGGAGGTCTTGGGAGGACCGGAGATTATGTGAAGGAAGATATCAGGAGATTAGTTCAGAGATATATGGAGGAGACAGGTAATGGATGGCTTTGTAGGTTAGTATTAGTAATTTGAACTGGATACGCTGAGGGAATGGGAGCCAGTGAAGAGATTTGCAGAGGGGGGAAGCGGAGGAGCAGCAAGGAGAGAGATGAATTAGTCAGGCAGCAGAGTTAAGGATGGACTGGAGAGGTGCAAGGGTGTTAGCAGGGAGGCCACAGAAAAGGATGTTGCAGTAGTCAAGGCGGGAGATGATGAGGGCATGCACAAGCATTTTAGTAGATTAACGGTTGAGGAAAGGACGGATTCTGGAGATATTTTTGAGCTGGAGGCGACAGGAGGTGGAAAGAGTACATAGTACATACATATATAGTGTCCAATATCTTGCTGAGCAAATAATGATGTACATCAGGATTCAATAAATATATACAGTATATAGACATTTCCACCATATACAAAGTATGCTATACTGGATAAACGTATGTATATGGATCGCCCCCCAAGGGCCGTGGGGTACTCTGTACCGTGTCCTTCGGTTCACAGGGGGATGTCACGGTGGCTGACCCGGTCCGTGGCCGTGGGACATCCGTATAAAAGGGAAAGGTCTTTAAAGGGATAAAGTTTATATTCATCATGACGCCACCTGTGTTATTCGTCAGGGTGACCGACACTGCTTTAAGGGGTCCGCTGAGGTGATGTTATGGCAGCTAGATGGTATACCTTCCCACAGGTGAAGTATGTCCCCTGGGCTTCCCGGTGTGTAGATGGTGGTAT
The DNA here is from genome assembly GCF_051348905.1 of Ranitomeya variabilis. Taxonomy (NCBI): domain Eukaryota; kingdom Metazoa; phylum Chordata; class Amphibia; order Anura; family Dendrobatidae; genus Ranitomeya; species Ranitomeya variabilis. The sequence continues at coordinate 954,953,080 of NC_135233.1, read as the reverse complement.
GATGCGAGGCGCAGAGAAGAACGAGGACACAAGGTTGCAGTCTCTTTACCTTTACTGAAGACTTCAGCATCCACAGTCCAGAGCACCAGATCACAGGGCAGGCAGAGTCCGGTCGGTTTGGAGGCAAGTCCAGAGTTCCCTTATCCAGGTGGAAATCAGTAGCCTTCCCTTGCGCTGCGGTGGTGTAGCCCCTTACTGCCTATGGCTTCACATAAGGGTCTCACTGATGCGATGTTTCGCTTCATATAGGATAGGACAAAACCCGTATGACTGGTGACTTGAGCCTGTTTATAGGGTCTCTTAGATAACCCGGCTCTGTAGGTGTCACCGTGCCTCCCGGGTGTAGGTGCGGACAGGTAACCTGCAATTAGCTGTCCTGCCAGTCTCTGAAATAAGGCGTAGAGGTCCTTACTCCCTCGGTGTTCTGGCTACCGGGATGTTGCGCCTCAGAAGGAGACAGCTTGAGCGGGGCTGGTCCCCTTCTGGTATCCTCTCCTTTGCTTCGACTTCCTTCATGCTTGCTGCAATACATTTCTGCCTTTCAATGTCTCTTTCTGGGAGCTGCAGCTCTGAGGGCATGCACAGCTCCTTTGACCTTCTGTCCTCCTAAGACTACTGTCTGGAACTTCCTCCAGAACTCCTGTCTGGAGCTCTGTCAGGAACTGACTCCTGTCTGGAACTTCTAACTTTCCCTACAGACTACCAGTTATCTATATGTGTGGGGAGTGAACTAATAAATAGGAGCAGAAGCGCCCCCTGGTGGCCTGGAGTGTGAATGTGTGTTGCATGTTTGTGATACCTGGATGCAGTTATCCTTTCTTTGCCTCCAAACATAGCATCACTCTCTCCGAGAGGAAAGCAATACCACTGCGACGACCAGAACCCTGGGGCGCCACATATACATATGTATATATATTATAAAAGTGGTTGTGTGGCGTGGATAACATGCTGTAAAGTAACAATGCTGTCAAAAAGAGAAGTGATAATAGTTTATATTTATCAATAAAATATAAAGTGAATTAACAAAAGAAAATCTACATGTAGTCAGTATTTGGTGTCAACAGCCTTTGCCTTCAAAGCCTTTGCCTTCAAACAGCATCCATTTTCCTACGTACACTTGCACAGTTTTTGGGCTCATTTCCACTTGCGATGAAATCGGACCAATGCAGTCCAATAAAAAATCGGACTGCATTCAGACTAATGTTACTCTATCATTGCGTGTTCATCTGCGTTTTTTTTTCCAGCTCGGATCAGATCACAATCGGACTGTAAAAAAGTCTCAGCATGTTACAATTGTGATCGGAAATCGGATCGCATCCCGCAATAGAAGTAAATGAATGCGAGAAAAAAAATCATACAGCACTCTGACCATGCGAGTGCTGTCTGATTTCTACACACTGATCGCATTTGAAAAGCCGACAATTCATGTGCCGCGTACAGAAAAATCACACTGACAGGTTAGAATAGATAGAATGGATATACTGTATACACATAGAACACACATATATATATATATATAGAGAGAGAGATGTAAGTGACACACACTTATATACCATATTTTTCGGATTATAAGACTCTCTGGATTATAACACGCACCCCAAATTTTGAGGAGAAAAATAGGAAAAATTTATAATGAAATGGTGGTGCTTCTTATAATCCATGTATCTTATTGCTTACTAGGGGTGATGGCTTTGGTGAAGCGGGGTCCCAGGGTCGCTGCTGGAGGAGGCAGGAGTGGGGTGATGCTGCAGGCCGCATGAGTGGGTGTTCTGATGTGCGGCGCGCCGCTGCGGGTGTCCGATGCAGCTGCGGGTATCCGGCGGTGCCGTGGCAGTGTCCGGCAGTGCTGCGGTGGTGTCCGGCAGTGCAAGTGTCTGGCGGTGCTGCGGGGGTGTCCGGCGGTGCTTCAGGGGTCTCCGATGCTGCTGCGGGTGACTCCGGTGCTGCGGATGCTCTGCTGACATTTTGTGAAAGGCCAGAGCCCCACAGTTCCATGATTTCTTGTGCGGTGGACTCTGGGAAAATGGCTACCGGGGGAGCGGCGCATGCACAGATGGAAATCTCGGCACCAAGATCTCAGAAGAAAATGGCCGACCGGGGGTGGCGCATGCGCAGATGGAGATCTTGGCACCAAGATCTCAGGAGATGAGATCCTGAGATCTTGGTGCTGAGATCTCCATCTGCGCATGCGCAGCCCCCCCGGCGGCCATTTTCCCAGAGTCCACCGCACAGGAAACCATGGAACTGCAGGGGGATCTGTCCTTTCACAAAATGTCAAGAGAGCCCCTGCAGCACCGGAGACACCCCCAACAGCACCAGACACCCCAGCAGCACCACCGGGCACTCACAGCTCCATCGGTCACCCACTCATCCCAGCCAGCGGCCTGCAGCAATGCTATCCGTAAGGTATATCCGCATTGTAAGACGCATCACCATTTTCCCCCCAAATTTGTGGGGAAAAAATGCATCTTATAATCTGAAAAATATGGTATATGTATATACACTGCTCAAAAACATAAAGGGAACACTTAACCCCTTCACCCCCGGAGCTTTTTTTGTTTTTTTCGTTTTCGTTTTTCGCTCCTCTCCTTCCCAGAGCCATAACTTTTTTATTTTTCCGTCAATGTGGCCATGTGAGGGCTTATTTTTTGCGGGACGAGATGTAATTTTGAACAATACCATTGGTTTTACCATGCCATGTAACAGAAAACAGGAAAAAAATTCCAAGTACGATGAAATTGCAAAAAAAGTGCAATCTCACACTTGTTTTTTGTTTGGCTTTTTTGCTAGTTTCACCAAATGCTAAAACTAACCTGCCATTCGTTATGATTCTCCAGGTCATTACGAGTTCATAGACACCAAACATGTCAAGGTTACGTTTTATCTAAGTGGTAAAAAAAAATTCCAAAGTTTGCCAAAAAAAAAAAAAAATTGTGCCATTTTCCGATACCCGTAGCGTCTTCATTTTTCATGATCTGGGGTCGGGTGAAAGCTTATTTTTTGCATGCCGAGCTGGCATTTTTAATGATACCATTTTAGTGCAGATACGTTCTTTTGATCGCCCATTATTGCATTTTAATGCAATGTCGCGGCGACCAAAAAAACTTAATTTTGGCGTTTTGATTTTTTTTCTCGCTACGCCATTTAGCAATCAGGTTAATCCTTTGTTTTTATTGATAGATCTGGCAATTCTGAACGCGGCAATACCAAATATGTGTAGGTTTGATTTTTTTATTGTTTTATTTTGATTGGGGCGAAAGGGTGGTGATTTGAACTTTTATATATATATATATTTTTTATATTTTTAAACACTTTTTTTTTAAATTTTGGCATGCTTCAATAGCCTCCATAGGAGGCTAGAAGCATGCACTACACGATCACCTCTGCTACATAGAGGTGAAGCACAGATCACCTCTATGTAGCAGAAATGCAGGGTTGCTTTGAACGCCGACCACAGGGTGGCGCTCAAAGCAATCGGCCATCAACAACCATAGAGGTCTCAAGGAGACCTCTGGTTGTTATGGCAATGCACCGATGACGCCGGATCATGTGACGGGGGTCAGCGGTGTGAGCACCTCCGGCCGCGTGGCCGGGAGCGCCAGTTAAATGCCGCGGTCAGCGTTTGACGGCGGCATTTAACTAGTTAATGGGCGCGGGGCGGATCGCGATTTCACCCGCGCTCATTGTGCGCACATGTCAGCTGTACAAAACAGCTGACATGTCACGGCTTTGAGGTGGGCTCACCGCCGGAGCCCGCCTCAAAGCAGGGGATCTGCCAGCTGACGTACTATTCCGTCAGCTGGCAGAAAGGGGTTAAACAACAGAATATAACTCCAAGTAAATCAAACTTCTGTGAAATCAAACTGTCCATTTAGGAAGCAACACTGTTTGACAATCAATTTCATATTCTGCAAACGGAATAGACAGCAGATGGAAATTATTGGCAATTATCAAGACACACTCAATAAAGGAGTGGTTCTGCAGGTGGGGACAACAGACCACATCTCAGTACCAATGCTTTGTTGCTGATGTTTTGGTCACTTTTCAATGTTGGATGTGCTTTCTCACTCGTGGTAGCATGAGACGAACTAAACAACCGACACAAGTGGCTCAGGTAGTGCAGCTCATCCCGGATGGCACATCATTGCGAGCTGTGGCAAGAAGGTTTGCTGTATCTGTCAGCGTAGTGTTTACAGGCTGGAGGTGCTACCAAGAGACAGGCCAGTACACCAGGAGATGCGGAGGGGGCCGTAGAAGGGCAACAACCCAGCAGCAGGACCGCTACCTCAGGAACAGGAGGAGCACTGCCAGAACCCTGCAAAATGACCTCCAGCAGGCCACAAATGTGCATGTGTCTGCACAAATGGTTAGAAACCGACTCCATGAGGATGGCCTGAGTGCCCGACGTCCACAAATGGGGGTTGTGCTCACAGCCCAACACCATGCAAGACGCCTGGCATTTGCCACAGAACACCAGGATTGGCAAATTCGCCACTGGCGCCCTGTGCTCTTCACAGATGAAAGCAGGTTCACACTGAGCATATGAGACAGATGTGACAGAGTCTGGAGAAGCCGTGTAGAGCGATCTGCTGCCTGCAACATCTTTCAGCATGACCGATTTGGCAGTGGGTCAGTAATGGTGTGGGGTGACATTTCTTTGGAGGGCTACACAGCCCTCCATGTGCTCGCCAGAGGTAGCGTGTCTGCCATTAGGTTCCAAGATGAGATCCTCAGACCCATTGTGAGACAATATGCTGGCCCTGGGTTGCGGCTGGCCCTGGGTTCCTCCTAATGCAGGACAATGCCAGACCTCATGTGGCTGGAGTGTGTCATCAGTTCCTGCAAGATGAAGGCATTGCAGCTATGGACTGGCCCGCCCGTTTCCCAGACCTGAATCCAATTGCACACATCTGGGACATCATGTCTCGCACCATCCACCAACATCACGTTGCACCACAGACTGTCCAGGAGTTGGCAGTTTCTTTAGTCCAGGTCTGGGAGAAGATTCCTCAGGAGACCATCCGCCACCTCATCAGGAGCATGCCCATGCGTTCTAGGGAGGTCATACAGGCACGTCAAGGCCACACACTACTGAGCATCATTTCCTTATCTTGAGGCATTTTCACTGAAGATGGATCAGCCTGTTACTTCATTTTCCACTTTGATTTTGAGCATCATTCCAACTCCAGACATAGTTGTGATTTACGTTGATCATTTTTAGGTTTTATTGTTCTCAACACATTCCACTATGTAATGAATAAAGATTTACAACTGGAATATTTCATTCAGTGATATCTAGGATGTGGGATTTTAGTGTTCCCTTTATTTTTTTGAGCAGTGTTTATTACATAGATAGATACACACGTGTTCAAAATTGTTGGTACCCCTCGTTTAATGACAGAAAAACCCACAATTATCACATAAATAATTTGAATCTGACAAAAGTAATAATAAATAAAAAATCTATGAAAACGAACAAATGAACGTCAGACATTGCTATTCAACTATGCTTCCACAGAATAAAAAAAAAAATAAAACTGAAAAAAATGAAATAGGCATGGACAGAAATAATGGTACACCTGAAAATAATGTAACAAAAGGGTCATGTTAAATCACAGTGGGTCCACTAATTAGCATCGCAGGGGTCTACAAACTTGGAATCAGTGAGTGGGCCTGTATATAAAGCTACAGATACTCACTGTGCTGTTTGGTAACATGGTGTGTATCACACTTATCATGGACCAGAGGAAGTGAAGGAAAGAGTTGTCTCAGGAGATTAGAAAAAAATGTATAGACAAACATGTTAAAAGTAAAAGTTATAAGACCATGTTAACTTAATATTTTGTTGCACAATCTTTTGAGGCAATCACTGCAATCAAAAGATTCCTGTAACTGTTAATGAGACTTCTGCAACTCACGTCAGGTATTTTGGCCCACTCCTCAAGGGCAAACTGCTTCAGTTGTCTTGTGTTTGAAGGTTGCCTTTTCCAGATGGCATGGTTCAGCTCTTTCCAATGATGCCCAATAGGATTTACGTCAGGGCTCATAGAAGGCCACTTCAGAATAGTCCAATGTTTTCCTCTTAGCCATTCTTGCGTGTTTTTAGCTGTGCGTTTTGGGTCATTATCCTGTTGCAAGACCCATTACCTGCGACTGAAACCAAGCTTTCTGAAACTGGTCGGCACCTTTCTCTCTAGAATCCCTTGATAGTCTTGAGATTTCATTATACCCTGCACAGATTCTAGACACCCTGTGCCAGATCCCCCATATATCCATAATAACGAAGAAACAAGAGGAAAAAACAAAAATAACGTATTTTAAAAATAATTTATTAATTATACAGTTATTAAAAACAAACAAGGGAATATCACAAGAAATTAAGGGTCATACAGAGACCAGGAATAATTAAATGATTTGTACACATAGAATGATGAAAAAATATTATCAGTCACCTAATACATTTTCCATATCCTACCAACAACACTAAATAGAAAATGCTCCAATGCCAAAAATCTTTGTTGTGGTAATGAGATAGTTAAAAAGTGCCTATTGCAAATAGGTGCTTTTATAAGTATTAATGTCCATATGCAAATTAAACCATGTTTACGTACATAAAATGTTATCCTGGTATCTACACCCTTAAGGACCGAGACAACTCCGTTTCGCCATAATGGCTTCCTCAACAAGGGGCATGTGTTTATTCCTGGTCTCTGTATGACCCTTAATTTCTTGTGATTTTCCGTTGTTTGTTTTTAATAACTGTATAATTAATAAATTATTTTTAAAATACGTTATTTTTGGTTTTTCCTCTTGTTTCCTCCTTATTATGGATATATGGGGGACTTGATTAGTTATATTTGTTTGGAGGTGGTATTTATTATTTTGGACTTTTGAAATGTACCCTGTGCCAGATGCAGAAAAGCAGCCCCAGAACATAACAGAGCCTTCTCCATGTTTCACAGTAGGGACAGTGTTCTTTTCTTGATAAGCTTCAGTTCTCCGTCTGTGAACATAGAGCTGATATGCCAACCCAAAAAGTTCAATTTTTGTCTCATCTGTCCATAGGACATTCTCCCAAAAGCTTTGTGGCTTGTCAACATGAAGTTTGGCAAATTCCAGTCTGGCTTTTTTATGATTTTTTTTCAACAATGGTGTCCTCCTTGGTCATCTCCCATGACGTCCACTTTGGCTCAGACAACGACTGATGGTGCAATCCGACAGTGATGTTCCTTGAGCTTGAAGTTCACCTTTAATCTGTTAAGAAGTTTTTCTTGGTTCTTTTGTTACCATTCGTATTATCCATCTCTTTGATTTGTCATCAATTTTCCTCCTGCGGCTATGTCCAGGGAGGTTGGCTACAGTCCCTTGTATCTTAAATTTCTGAATAATATGTGCAACTGTAGTCACTGGAACATCAAGCTGCTTGGAGAAGCTCTTATAACTTTTACCTTTAACATGTTTGTCTATAATTTTTTTTCTAATCTCCTGAGACAACTCTTTCCTTTGCTTCCTCTGGTCCATGTTGATTGTGATACACACCATGTCACTAAACAGCACAGTGAGTATCTGTAGCTCTATATACAGGCCCACTCACTGATTCCAAGATTGTAGACACCTGCGGTGCTAATTAGTGGACACACTGTGATTTAACATGACCCCTTTGTTACAATATTTTCAGGGGTATCATCAATTCTGGCCAGGTCTATTTCATGAGTTTTATTTTTTTTTAATTCTGTGGAAGCATTGTTGAAAAGCAATGTCTTACTTTCATATGTTCATTTTCATAGATTTTTAATTTATTATTACTTTTGTCAGATTCAAGTTATTTCTGTGACCATTGTGGGTTTTTCTGTCATTAAACTACGTGTTTAGATAGATAGATAGATAGATAGATAGATAGATAGATAGATAGATAGATAGAAGAAAAGCCTGCAATTCATCTGCCGTGCACTGTAAAATCTCTGCAGGAGCCGACAAGATAGAAGAAATGGGTTACATAAAGTAAATACTCATAGAATAGGTAGATATATAGATGTCAGTGACAAATACAATTAGTATAAAGTGTGTGCAGCTTACTGTACATGTATTTAATTAATAATAGATTATTTTTCTGGAAAAAATGGCGTGGGCTCCCTCATAATTTTCTTAAACAGCTGAGGGAAAGCCGACAGCTGGGGGCTGATGTTTATAGCCTAGGAAGGGGGGTAATACCCATGGAGCTTCCCAGGCTATTAATGTCAGCTCACAGCGGTATATTTAGCCTTTACTGACTATTAAAATGGGGGACCTCCCAAAAAAATGACGTAGGATCCCCCCTATAATTACTAACCAGCAAAAGCTATGCATTTTAGAGATGTGTCTTTTCTGGGGCGGCTGAGAGCTGATATTAACATCGTAGGAATGGGCCATGGATACTGACCCCCTTCCTGGCTAAAAAACATTAGCTCTCTGCCGCCCCAGAAAAGAGGCATCTCTAAGATGCGCTAGTTTTGGCACTTAGCCTTGCTCTTCCCATTTGTCCTGTAATGGTGGCAAGTGGGATGATAGCTGGAGGGTTGATGTCACCTTTGTATTGTCAGGTGACATCAAGACCCAAGGTTAGTAATGGAGAGGCGTTAATAAGATGACCCCATTACGAACCCCATAGACACATTGTATGAAAAAACAGACACCCAGAATAAAGTCCTTTAATTGAAAGAATGACACAAACTCATTTAATAAATCTTAATTAAACCATACTTACGACCTCGCCCATTCTCCCGATGCCCTCGTAATCTGCAAAAGAGTTAAAAAAAAACAATATTCCTCACCTTTCCATAGAGATTCTGCTAATCCATTTGTCCAACAACGGGTCTAGCTCTGGCTACATCTAGATGGCAGGTTGCATGGTTACATGATGCGACCATACAGCCTGTCATCCAGCTGAGAAACTGAACAGCGTGTGCTCAGTGTCTCCCTGTGAACTCCTATTACCTATCTGAAGGCACTGTGAGCGTGAGAGGGCTCTCCTGCTCGTGGTACCGTCAGACAGGTCCTGCGCATTCACAGCCAATTAACTCACTTCACCTATGTGACATCAGCGTGAGCATATATATATGTTTTGAAGAATATTTCCTTTGAAAACGATGTGTACATGACTTAGAGAATTTCTCTATGTAAAAGATCATGTTAAAATTGCATTGCAGTCAGATAGCAATCACACTGCAGTCGGATGTAAATCGGATGCTAGGTGTGAAAAATCAGATTGTACTCACATGAAAAACACATTACACTCATCTGACTTTGCAGGAACAAAATCAGACCAATTTTAAAATCGCTAGTGTGACTCCAGCCTTTGAAGGAACTCAGCAGGAAGATTGTTTCAAACATTTAGGAGAACTAACCACAGATCTTCTGTTGATGTAGGCTTGTGCAAATCATTCTGTCTCTTATAATCCCAGATCGATTTCATGATTTTGAGATTGTTGCGTTGTTACTTTACAGCATTTTTTTTCCACATCTGCCTAAAACATTTCCAAATCACTGTATATACATACAGTATGCAGTTATTTTCTAAGCTTTTATTATATTTAACTAAATATCAATGATTACGTTTACATTTCATTGTGCGTTTCTCTTTAACCCCTTCCCGACATTTGACGTACTATCCCGTCGAGGTGGGGTGGGCCCGTATGACCGCCGACGGGATAGTACGTCATCACCGATCAGCGGCGCTCACGGGGGGAGCGCGGCCGATCGCGGCCGGGTGTCAGCTGCATATCGCAGCTGACATCCGGCACTATGTGCCAGGAGCGGTCACGGACCGCCCCCGGCACATTAACCCCCGGCACACCGCGATCAAACATGATCGCAGTGTACCGGCGGTATAGGGAAGCATCGCGCAGGGAGGGGGCTCCCTGCGGGCTTCCCTGAGACCCCCGGAGCAACGCGATGTGATCGCGTTGCTGCGAGGGTCTCCTACCTCCTTCCTGGCTGCAGGTCCCGGATCCAAGATGGCCGCGGCATCCGGGTCCTGCAGGGAAGGAGGTGGCTTACCGAGTGTCTGCTCAGAGCAGACACTTGGTAAGCCTGCAGCCCTGCACAGCAGATCGTCGATCTGGCAGAGTGCTGTGCACACTGCCAGATCAATGATCTGTGATGTCCCCCCTGGGACAAAGTAAAAAAGTTAAAAAAAAATTTTTCCACATGTGTAAAAAAAAAAAAAAAAAAAAAATCCTAAATAAATAATAAAAAAAAAAAATATATTATTCCCATAAATACATTTCTTTATCTAAATAAAAAAAACAAAACAATAAAAGTACACATATTTAGTATCACCGCGTCCGTAACGACCCAACCTATAAAACTGCCCCACTAGTTAACCCCTTCAGTAAACACCGTAAGAAAAAAAAAAAAAAAACGAGGCAAAAAACAACGCTTTATTACCATACCGCCGAACAAAAAGTGGAATAACACGCGATCAAAAAGACTGATATAAATATCCATGGTACCGCTGAAAACGTCATCTTGTCCCGCAAAAAACAAGCCGCCATACAACATTATCAGCAAAAAAATAAAAAAGTTATAGTCCTGAGAATAAAGCGATACGAAAATAATTATTTTTTCTATATTTTAGTTTTTATCGTATAAAAGCACCAAAACATAAAAAAATGATATAAATGAGATATCGCTGTAATCGTACTGACCCGAAGAATAAAACTGCTTTATCAATTTTACCAAACGCGGAACGGTATAAACGCCTCCCCCAAAAGAAATTCATGAATAGCTGGTTTTTGGTCATTCTGCCTCACAAAAATCGGAATAAAAAGCGATCAAAAACGGTCACGTGTCCGAAAATGTTACCAATAAAAACGTCAACTCGTCCCGCAAAAAACAAGACCTCACATGACTCTGTGGAGCAAAATGTGGAAAAATTATAGGTCTCAAAATGTGGAGACGCAAAAACTTTTTTGCTATAAAAAGCGTCGCTGGTTTCACACTTGCGTTTTTGTCTGCAGCGTTTTTTGCACAAAAAAACGCATGCGTTTTTTCCCTATATTTAACATTGAAAACGCATGTGGTTTTTTTGTACGCGTTTGGTCGCGTTTTCAAACGCATGCGTTTTTTTTCTGCATGCGTTCATTTTCAGAAATACAACCTGCAGTATTTTCTTGCGTTTTTAAGCACATGCGTTTGTTTGCGTTAAAAACGCATGCATTTAAACACACTGAAAAGCCACCCACCACCATCAAGGTGATAAAGGGATCCAAACCCTAACCCTAACTCTACCCCTAACCTCACCCCTAACCGTTTAATGAACATTTTCTGACAGTCATAGTGCCACGTATTTCAGTGCCACGTATTTCAGTGCCACGTATTTCAGTGCCACGTGTTTCAGTGCCACGTATTTCAGTGCCACGTATTTCAGTGCCACGTATTTCAGTGCCACGTATCACGTATTTCAGTGCCACGTATTTCAGTGCCACGTATTTCAGTGCCACGTATTTTAGTGCCACGTATTTCAGTGCCACGTATCACGTATTTCAGTGCCACGTGTTTCAGTGCCACGTGTTTCAGTGCCACATATTTAAGTGCCACGTATCACGTATTTCAGTGCCACGTATTTCAGTGCCACGTATTTCAGTGCCACGTATCACGTATTTCAGTGCCACGTATTTCAGTGCCACGTATTTCAGTGCCACGTATTTCAGTGCCACGTATTTCAGTCACGTTTAGGGTTAGGGTTAGGGTTAGGGTTAGGGCTAGGGTTGGAAGTAAAGTTAGGGTTGGGGCTAAAGTTAGGGTTGGGGCTAAAGTTAGGGTTAGGGTTTGGATTACATTTACGTTTGGATTAGGGTTGGGATTAGAATTATGGGTGTGTCAGGGCTAGGGGTGTGGTTAGGGTTACCGTTGGGATTAGGGTTAGGGGTGTGTTTGGGTTAGGGTTTCAGGTAGAATTGGGGAGTTTCCACTGTCCAGGCACATCAGGGGCTCTACAAGCGCGACATGGCGTCCAATCTCAATTCCAGCCAATTCTGCGTTGAAAAAGTAAAACAGTGCTCCTTCCCTTCCGAGCTCTCCCGTGCGCCCAAAAAGGGGTTTACCCCAACATATGTGTTATCAGCGTACTCGGGACAAATTGAACAACAACTTCTGGGGTCCAAGTTCTCTTGTTATCCTTAGGAAAATAAAAATTTGGGGGGCTAAAAATCATTTTTGTGGGAAAAAAAAGATGTTTTATTTTCATGGCTCTGCGTTATAAACTGTAGTGAAACACTTGGGGGTTCAAAGTTCTCACAACACATCTAGATAAGTTCCTTGGGAGGTCTAGTTTCCAATATGGGGTCACTTGTGGGGGGTTTGTACTGTTTGGGTACATCAGGGGCTCTGCAAATGCAACGTGACGCCTGCAGACCAATCCATTTAAGGCTGCATTCCAAATGGCGCTCCTTCCCTTCCGAGCTCTGTCATGCACCCAAACAGTGGTTCCCCCCCACATATTGGGTATCAGCGTACTCAGGACAAATTGGACAACAACTTTTGGGGTCTAATTTATCCTGTTACCCTTGTGAAAATACAAAACTGGGGGCTAAAAAATCATTTTTGTGAAAAAAAAAAAGAATTTTTATTTTCACGGCTTTGCGCTATAAACTTTAGTGAAACACTTGGGGGTTCAAAGTTCTCAAAACACATCTAGATAAGTTCTTTGGGAGGTCTAGTTTCCAATATGGGGTCACTTGTGGGGGGTTTGTACTGTTTGGGTACATCAGGGGCTCTGCAAATGCAACGTGACGGCTGCTGACCAATCCATTTAAGTCTGCATTCCAAATGGCGCTCCTTCCCTTCCGAGCTCTGTCATGCGCCCAAACAGTGGTTCCCCCCCACATATGGGGTATCAGCGTACTCAGGACAAATTGGAAAACAAATTTTGGGGTCCAATTTATTCTGTTACCCTTGTAAAAATACAAAGCTGGGTGCTAAAAAATCATTTTTGAGAAAAAAAATAAAAATTATTTTCACGGCTCTGCGTTATAATCTGTAGTGAAACACTTGGGGGTTCAAAGCTCTCAAAACACATCTAGATAAGTTCCTTAGGGGGTCTACTTTCCAAAATGGTGTCACTTGTAGGGAGTTTCAATGTTTAGGCACATCAGGGGCTCTCCAAACGCAACATGGCGTCCCATCTCAATTCCAGTCAATTTTGCATTGAAAAGTCAAATGGCGCTCCTTCCCTTCCAAGCTCTGCCATGCGCCCAAACAATGGTTTACACCCACATATGGGGTATCAGCGTACTCAGGACAAATTGCACAACATTTTTTGGGGTCCAATTTCTTCTCTTACCCTTGGGAAAATAAAAAATTGGGGGCGAAAAGATCATTTTTGTGAAAAAATATGATTTTTTATTTTTACGGCTCTGCATTATAAACTTCTGTGAAGCACTTGGTGGGTCAAAGTGCTCACCACACATCAAGATAAGTTCCTTAGGGGGTCTACTTTCCAAAATGGTGTCACTTGTAGGGGGTTTCAGTGTTTAGGCACATCAGGGGCTCTCCAAACGCAACATGGCGTCCCATCTCAATTCCAGTCAATTTTGCATTGAAAAGTCAAATGGCGCTCCTTCCCTTCCAAGCTCTGCCATGCGCCCAAACAATGGTTTACACCCACATATGGGGTATCAGCGTACTCAGGACAAATTGCACAACATTTTTTGGGGTCCAATTTCTTCTCTTACCCTTGGGAAAATAAAAAATTGGGGGCGAAAAGATCATTTTTGTGAAAAAATATGATTTTTTATTTTTACGGCTCTGCATTATAAACTTCTGTGAAGCACTTGGTGGGTCAAAGTGCTCACCACACATCAAGATAAGTTCCTTAGGGGGTCTACTTTCCAAAATGGTGTCACTTGTAGGGGGTTTCAGTGTTTAGGCACATCAGGGGCTCTCCAAACGCAACATGGCGTCCCATCTCAATTCCAGTCAATTTTGCATTGAAAAGTCAAATGGCGCTCCTTCCCTTCCAAGCTCTGCCATGCGCCCAAACAATGGTTTACACCCACATATGGGGTATCAGCGTACTCAGGACAAATTGCACAACATTTTTTGGGGTCCAATTTCTTCTCTTACCCTTGGGAAAATAAAAAATTGGGGGCAAAAAGATCATTTTTGTGAAAAAATATGATTTTTTATTTTTACGGCTCTGCATTATAAACTTCTGTGAAGCACTTGGTGGGTCAAAGTGCTCACCACACATCTAGATAAGTTCCTTAGGGGGTCTACTTTCCAAAATGGTGTCACTTGTAGGGAGTTTCAATGTTTAGGCACATCAGGGGCTCTCCAAACGCAACATGGCGTCCCATCTCAATTCCAGTCAATTTTGCATTGAAAAGTCAAATGGCGCTCCTTCCCTTCCAAGCTCTGCCATGCGCCCAAACAATGGTTTACACCCACATATGGGGTATCATCGTACTCAGGACAAATTGCACAACATTTTTTGGGGTCCAATTTCTTCTCTTACCCTTGGGAAAATAAAAAATTGGGGGCAAAAAGATCATTTTTGTGAAAAAATATGATTTTTTAATTTTACGGCTCTGCATTATAAACTTCTGTGAAGCACTTGGTGGGTCAAAGTGCTCACCACACATCAAGATAAGTTCCTTAGGGGGTCTACTTTCCAAAATGGTGTCACTTGTAGGGGGTTTCAGTGTTTAGGCACATCAGGGGCTCTCCAAACGCAACATGGCGTCCCATCTCAATTCCAGTCAATTTTGCATTGAAAAGTCAAATGGCGCTCCTTTCCTTCCGAGCTCTGCCATACGCCCAAACAGTGGTTTACCCTCACATATGGGGTATCAGCGTACTCAGGACAAATTGTACAACAACTTTGGGGGTCCATTTTCTCCTGTTACCCTTGGTAAAATAAAACAAATTGGAGCTGAAATAAATTGTGTGTGAAAAAAAGTTAAATGCTCATTTTTATTTAAACATTCAAAAAATTCCTGTGAAACACCTGAAGGGTTAATAAACTTCTTGAATGTGGTTTTGAGCACCTTGAGGGGTGCAGTTTTTAGAATGGTGTCACACTTGAGTATTTTCTATCATATAGACCCCTCAAAATGACTTCAAATGAGATGTGGTCCCTAAAAAAAAATGGTGTTGTAAAAATGAGAAATTGCTGGTCAACTTTTAACCCTTATAACTCCGTCACAAAAAAAAAATTTGGTTCCAAAATTGTACTGATGTAAAGTAGACATGTGGGAAATGTTACTTATTAAGTATTTTGCGTGACATATGTCTGTGATTTAAGGGCATAAAAATTCAAAGTTGGAAAATTGCGAAATTTTCAAAATTTTCGCCAAATATTCGTTTTTTTCACAAATAAATGCAAGTTATATCGAATAAATTTTACCACTAACATGAAGTACAATATGTCACGAGAAAACAATGTCAGAATCGCCAAGATCCGTCAAAGCGTTCCAGAGTTATAGCCTCATAAAGGGACAGTGGTCAGAATTGTAAAAATTGGCCCGGTCATTAACGTGCAAACCACCCTTGGGGGTGAAGGGGTTAATAAAATAATAGATCGTTCACAGAACTGCAGAAATGCTGAAATTAATAGTATAATAGTCCTATTTATGCAAATATAATTTTACCATACCTATAGGCGTGGTATGCAAAGCTGGATAATGGTACAGGAACAGGTGTCCTGTGGATAAGCTATGAATGTTTATTATGGGAATGCTCCTTAAATAAAAGTACAGTTTTATTTTTTTATTGATTTTCCATTATTTTATAATAGAGAGCAACACAACTAAACATATCTACATTTTAATAATTAATGTTTTATCCAGCCTGCATTCACACTCTTTCCTCCACTTTGCAGCACAAGGAGTTAAATGACTGACTGCTGGCGGAATGTTTTATTTTTCCTCCTAAAAATCAGACTCATAACATTCCACAATGTCCCTGAAATTTTACAGTAATAAAATAGAACATCAGAGCTGCCTTCTTCATGTCCACGTTTGTAATACGACTGTTAGATCAATTTCACACTAACCATAATAAGATACAAAACCATGAAATGTATTCTGATTACCTAAACGCTTGGATGTGAGTGGATACCACTTATTTTCAGATGTGCGTACATTAATGTAATTTTCTGGGATTATTTTATTATTATTTTAAGTCTGCCATTTCCCATCATTCCACCCAGGGGAACTGCATTACACAATGAACCAAATATTACCATGACTGAGAGCACCATGTGCTACAAACAGCACCTTGCACCTGAATAGTACTGTGTATGGTATAACAAAGGCAAACCAGTATTAGTACACAAACTGTTAAGAAATAGTAAGTTTAAAGCGAGCCTGGCAGCAGGATTGTGCTCAGTGAACTACAGACACTGTCAGGTCGGTGCTGTTATACTGAATAAAATGATACCTTGGTTGATGAAATCCGTCTTGTGTTTGATGTTTAATCTGTATTTGCAGTTTTCAGTTAATGAAATTCTCGTGCTCCGAGGCGGGGCTGTGGGGTGGGCTTTATGTGGTGCTCTGGGGCGGCCTGTCGGTGGGGCTTTATGTCATGCTCTGCTTACATAGTAATCTGTATGAGCTTATGACAGGTCACTGATCCTTCAGTTATCTGCCCCCTATTTTACATACTGCATATACTATGGTGGGTTTAGAAAAAAAAAAATTTACATTGCGCAAAATGGCACCGGTGGCGGCGCCTGCGCAGTAGCATGTATAGCATTATGCCTATAATGTTGGCGGGCAAAAAAAAAAATAGCTTCATCAAAACGGCGCCGATAAATGCTAATTCGCAAGCACCTCCGGAGCCATTTTTCTATAAAAAAAAAGTTTGCCTACCAGGAAATGTCGCTGGTGCTTGCACAGTAGAATCTATTGGAGCCCGATAGATGCTACTGCGTATGCGCGGCTGCCATTTTGCTGAATGTAATTTTTTTGCTTCTAACCTTACATTATGACATGCATTATATAAAATAAGGGTCAGTGACCTGTCATAAGCCCATACAGTTGAATATCTAAGCAGACCACCGCATAAAGACCCCCCACAGGACGCACAAGAATCTCATGAACTGAAAACTAAAAATACAGATTAAACAACAACCACAAGATGGATTTCATCAATCAAGGTATCATTTTAATCAGTATAACAACGATGGGTGCACGACACTGCACGATACTCAATTATGCATCGGGATGCTCATTTGAGTATTGAGCAGTACTGAGCATCGTTTGGTGCTCAAGCCCCAGTAAGAAGCTCATAGCCGAGGAGAGAGAATTTTTCTGTCCTCTGGAACAATGCTCTAGTTTGCCATTTATTTCCATTATGCTTGCTGCTCGAGTTGAGCACCTCCCAGGGTCAGACATACTCAATACGAGAACAGAGCACTCAAGCATTTCAGTGCTCAATCAATACTGGCACTTCCACAATTAACTATTAACCTACAAATATCCAGAAGCAAATGCCAATTTTTTGAAAAGTACAAAAGTCTTTATTGAACAATTACTTACATAAAATTAAAACATCAATGGGAAACACAAATTGCAAAACAGATCTGCCAATACAGGAAAATGTATACCTAGAATATGTGTAATATCACCTAAAAAGAAGAAGTAATGTCTTCTATATGAAAGAAGTACGAAGGTGATATATATATGTATATATATGCAAAAGAGAGGTTACACTAACATGGAATATATCCAGAATGTAAATACCTCCTTAGTATGAATCTGCCCCTTTTCCCCTTTGATAGGAGGGGGGAAGAAAAAGGGAGGGGTTGCTCTTAGAAACAAAAGGTATACATGATCTGATTGCAGTGGGTGCCCCGATGCACGTTTCGCGATAGCTTCTTCCTTTGGGGGTCAGTTTGTTTCTAAGAGCTCCCTGTTTTTCCTCACCATTCACTTGAATAGATGTCTAATAGCACAATGCACTCTAGCACTATGCATGACTCTGATACTATGGGAGTAATTTCAGATACCATTTGTTGCCATTAATTCCACTTGGAATCCCTGAGCATTGCAAACTATGTTTCTGGTATAATCTGCATTTTTGAGGCAAAAAATCTGTGTGCATTGTCCTTTAGTGAGGATTAGGCTGCTCTATATAATCATTTCAATAACTTTAATAATGGAATATGTCTGATTTAATATCAATTGCTTTATTCCTGGTAATGAATTTAGCCTATATATGTATTATCATTGAAATATTGTACCTTTATTAGGGGTTACATACATTGACTCTCATAAGCACTAACAGTGCAGGTATATGTATTTGTAAAACAACCCCCTCCTTTTTCTTCCCCTCCTATCAAAGGGAAAAAGTGTCAGATTCATACTAGGGAAGTATTTACATTCTGGACATATTCTGGACATATACCATGATAGTGTAAACTCTGTTTTGCTTATATATATATATATATATATATATATATATATATATATATGTGTGTGTGTATATATATATATATATATATATATATATATATATATATACAGTATATATTTATTTTTTTATCCCCTTCATACTTCTTTCATACAGAAGACATTACTTCTTCTTTTTAGGTGATATTACACACATTCTAGGTATACATTTTCCTGTATTCGCAGATCTGTTTTGCAATGTGTACTTCCCATTGATGTTTTAATTTTATGTAAGCAATTGTTCAATAAAGACTTTTTATACTCTTCAAAAAATGCCCATTTGCTTCTGGATATTTGTAGGTTAATAATACTAGCAGCAATAGTCCCTCTGTTGTGATACAATGTCAAAAAATGTGTTTGTTATCTTGAACAGCACTCCTACATCTGTTTTAGCATATACTGTACATGTATCCCCAAATGCCGCTTTAGCATTTTGTCTTAGATCTCTTCATGGTGCTGCTCTTCATGGAAATATAATATAAATATAAATGGGTTTTAACCAGGGGCGCACATATTGCATGTGCAGCCGCATTGGGGCCCGGAGGTGGAGGAGATCCCCTGCAGGGTGGCTAATAATGAGGGTAATATGGCCTGTTTCTCTAGCCTCGAGGCTTCAGGGGGCCCCTGGCCAGATTGCCCTCGTGTGTGATGGGCAGGGAGCAATCCCTGCAGCTATGCTGCCTACAGGAGAAAATGGCAGTGGAGCGAAGCTGCAAGGATCCTATGCTTCCTGTCTGACACAGCCACGCGGATGGATGACATCAGCATTCAGCACACTTCTGTGTCCGATAGAAAGCTGCTGGCAATGATGATGCGGCGGGGAACATGTGGTGAGGTGAGTGGTGCTGTGTGTGTGTGTTATATATAGGTGTGTGTGTAGGTGGTGAAGAGGGCAATGATGGGGTGGTGGAGGAGAAAGCAATGATGGAGATGGTTTAAAGGGCAATGAAGGTGGTGTTGGGAAGGGGGTGATGGGGTGGTGGTGGAGAAAGCAATGATGTAGGTGGTGGAAAGGGCAATGATGAGGTGGTAGAAAGGACAATGATGGAAGTGGTGGACAACAATGATGGGATGGAGGAGAGGACAATGATGGCTGTAGTGGGAGAGAACATTGATTGGGGTGTTGAAGAGGGCAATGATGGAGGTGTGGGAGAGAACAATGATTGGGGTGGTGGAGATGAAATGATGGAGGTGGTGGAGAGAGAAATGATGGGGATGGTGGGGAGACGGCAATGATGGAGGTGTTGGAAAGGGCAATGATGGGGAGGTGGGGGAGAAGGCAATTATTATTATTATTATTTATTATTATAGCGCCATTTATTCCACGGTGCTTTAAATGTGAGGAGGGGTATACATAAGGAAAACAAGTACAGTTATCTTAAACAATACAAGTCATGACTGGTACAGGAGTAGAGAGGACCCTGCCCGCGAGGGCTCACATTCTACAAGGGATGAGTGAGGAAACAAGAGGGGAGGACAGAGCTGGTTGTGCAGTGGTTTGGTGAAATGGTGGTTACTGCAGGTTGTAGGCTTGTCGGAAGAGGTAGGTCTTCAGGTTGGTTTTGAAGGTTTCCACGGTAGGCGAGAGTCTGATATATTGTGGTAGATGTTGTGAATTCTGCTCTTGGGCTCCCTCCGGTGGTTTTTGGTGGTAGTGCAGTTGTCTTGGGGTTGTAATCCAGGGCAGGTGTTTCTGCTGATTGCAGCTCTATTAGGTATTTAGGTGTGCAGGATCCATGAGTCCTTGCCAGTTGTCCATTGTTCTTGGAGGGATTGCATCTCTCTCTGGTTCCTCATGCCCTGCTGCCAATTCAGCTAAGATAAGTGTCTGGTTTTTTGTCTCTGTGCACACATGCAGTGTGCTTTGCAATTCATTGTGTTTTTGTCCAGCTTAGACTTTGTTTGGATTTTCTCAGTCATGCTGGATTCTCAGGAGATGCAGATATACTTTCTATGTCTTTAGTTAGATGTAGAATATTTGTATTATCTGCTGTGGATATTTTTAGGATTTTAATACTGACCGCTTAGAATTCTGTCCTATCCTTTTCTATTTAGCTAGAAGTGCCTCTTTTGCTAAATCCTGTTTTTCTGCCTGCGTGTCTTTCCTCTTATACTCACAGTCAATATTTGTGGGGGGTTGCCTATCCTTTGGGGTTCTGCTCTGAGGCAAGATAGAATTCCCATTTCCATCTATAGGGGTATTTAGTCCTCCGGTTGTGTCGAGGTGTCTAGGACGTGTTAGGTACACCCCACGGCTACTTCTAGTTGCGGTGTTAGTTTAGGGTTTGCGGTCAGTACAGGTACCACCTACTCCTGAGAAAGTCTCTCATGCAGCTCCAAGGTCACCGGATCATAACAGGTAGAGAGTTCCAGATTAGGGGTGATGTGCGAGAGAATTCTTGTATGCAAAAGTGGGAAGAGGAGATAAGAGGGGAGTAGAGAAGGAGATCTTGTGAGGATCGGAGGTTGTGTGCAGGTAAGCATCGGGAGACGAGGTCACAGATGTATGGAGGACACAGGTTGTGGATGGCTTTGTATGCCATGGTTAGGGTTTTGAACTTGAGTCTTTGGGTAATGGGGAGCAATGATGGAGAGGGTGGAAAGGACAATGATGGAGGTGGTGGGGGAGAACAATGATGGAGGTGGGGGAGAGGACAATGATGGGAGTGTGGGGGAGAACAATGATTGGGGTGGTGGAGAGGACAATGATGAATGTTGGGGAGAGGACAATGAGGGATGGAGGAAGCGGGACTTATAATGGACTTATGAACAGGAGGAGTGGGAGGAGGATATTAGATATGGATGTGAAATGAATTTGGGTGGTGGAGGAGGGTGCTGAGCCCCTGATAGCGTCCTCCCCCACCTCACAATTCATTGTGATGCTATCGAGGACTTAAAATTTATAGGGGAGAGAAGGCAATAAGGTGCATAGGACCCTTTATATTGAACTGAAAGGTGGGAGAAGACTCTGTCAGGGACTTGTAATGAATTGGGAGGTGGCGGAGGATGATCAGCACCTGGTAATGTCTTCTCCCACCTCCAAATTCATTATGATGCTATCAAGCACTTATACTATTTGGAGGGACATAGGACAGGACTAAGGTTATGTGCACACCTTCCGGATTTGCAGGATAAAATTCTGCTGCATATCCTAATGTTTTGGCAGGAAGGACGCTGCATAAAATACATTTATTTTTTGGCAACATTTTTGTCATGGTTTTGTTATGTATTTTCCCCCATTAGTACGAGTGAAATAAGCTGCAAAAATTGACATTATGCAGATTTGAATTTGCTGCAAATCTGCAAGGAAAAAATAAGTAACGTGTGCATGAGACTTGAGGGGTCTCACTCACTTTGCTTGTACTGTAAAACCTTGCATATTTTCCGTGTGCACATAACTTTACAGTTAATTGGGCAGAGTCAAAGACTGAATAATTTATATTACTGGGTGGCACAGAATATAGTTAATGAGGTGAACAGTACTGCTTCTCACTTTATATTTTTAATGGTGGGGTACATATCTGTATTCAAGGTAGAGGCATGTATGTACTGTATACAATATATGTGACCTTATTATTTTTAGGGCTGCGACGATCATCGTGACAAGACGAGTTGTGGCTGGGAGATGTCGGCATGAAGGTCTGACCAGATGGAGAAGAAACAAGAGAAAGCGGCTCTAATCAGACGAGACGTCACCAGTAAGTGCTTGGATGTAAATATTATTCTGTATCTGTTCTGTGTGACTTAATACTACTAAGTGAGTAATAATGTTATATGTAAAATCCCTTATTCTACATTCTCACATATACAGTTAGGTCCATATATATTTGGACAGAGACAACATTATTCTAATTTTGGTTCTAGACATTACCACAATAAATTTTAAACAAAACGATTCAGATGCAGTTGAAGTTCAAACTTTCAGCTTTCATTTGAGGGTATCCACATTAAAATTGGATGAAGGGTTTAGGCGTTTCAGCTCCTTAACATGTGCCACCCTGTTTTTAAAGGGACCAAAAGTAATTGGACAGATTAAATAATTGTAAATAAAATGTTCATTTCTAGTACTTGGTTGAAAATCCTTTGTTGGCAATGACTGCCTGAAGTCTTGAACTCATTGACATCACCAGACGCTGTGTTTCCTCCTTTTTGATGCTCTGCCAGGCCTTCACTGCGGTGGTTTTCAGTTGATGTTTGTTTGTGGGCCTTTCTGTCTGAAGTTTAGTCTATAACAAGTGAAATGCTGCTCAATTGGGTTCAGATCAGGTGACTGACTTGGCCATTCAAGAATATTCCACTTCTTTGCTTTAATAAACTCCTGAGTTGCTTTGGCTTTATGTTTTGGGTCATTGTCCATCTGTAGTATGAAACGACAACCAACCAGTTTGGCTGCATTTGGCTGGATCTGAGCACACAGTGTGGCTCTGAATACCTCAGAATTCATTCGGCTGCTTCTGTCCTGTGTCACATCATCAATAAACACTAGTGACCCAGTGCCACTGGCAGCCATGCATGCCCAAGCCATCACACTGCCTCCGCCGGGTTTTACAGATGATGTGGTATGCTTTGGATCATGGCCTCATAGAACCCATTCATACAATAAAAACACAAAACGCTTTAATTGTGGATAAAAATGGCCGTGTAGTTTATTTAGGGTTACATAAATTAATTAATCACCAATAAATAAACTCCATAAATTATAAAACCAAAGTACCAAACTTTTCCAATAAACCAATCCACCCAGACATGGGTGATTTTCCCACAATTAAACTACACGACAGTAAATTTACAAGAATTCAGGGGAGGGAGGGTGGGGTCTTCTTTATCTTCTTCCGCTGACAGAATGACCAGATACCACAAAACAGGTGTGTATATATTCAAAAAAAGAGCGGCAAAGCTGCTTACAGCCAATAGAAAACCATTTCAATAGCTGCCAAACATACCAGAAAAAACTGGATAAAACCAGTTTCACACTTTCAGAGATGACTGACCTGACCTTTACTTGACCTTTCTTCTGACAGAAAGCCATATTAAATGACAGGGTCCATGAGGCCATGAGACCCCCGCTATATTTCTTTCAGGTTTACGCGGGGGGGCTAACATGAGCTGTACCACGCCTTCGCCATACTTTTCTCTTTCCATCATTCTGGTAGAGGTTGATCTTGGTTTCATCTGTCCAAAGAATGTTCTTCCAGAACTGTGCTGGCTTTTTTAGATGTTTTTTAGCAAAGTCCAGTCTAGCCTTTTTATTCTTGATGCTTATGAGTGGCTTGCACCGTGCAGTGAACCCTCTGTATTTACTTTCATGCAGTCTTCTCTTTATGGTAGATTTGGATATTGATACGCCGACCTCCTGGAGAGTGTTCGTCACTTGGTTGGCTGTTGTGAAGAGGTTTCTCTTCACCATGGAGATTATTCTGCGATCATCCACCACTGTTGTCTTCCGTGGGCGCCCAGGTCTTTTTGCATTGATGAGTTCACCAGTGCTTTCTTTCTTTCTCAGGATGTACCAAACTGTAGATTTTGCCACTCCTAATATTGTAGCAATTTTTCAGATGGGTTTTTTTCTGTTTTCGCAGCTTAAGCATGGCTTGTTTCACCTGCATGGAGAGCTCCTTTGACCGCATGTTTACTTCACAGCAAAACCTTCCAAATGCAAGCACCAAACCTCAAATCAACTCCAGGCCTTTTATCTGCTTAATTCAGAATGACATAATGAAGGGATTGCCCACAACTGTCCATGAAATAGCCTTGGAGTCAATTGTCCAATTACTTTTGGTCCCTTTAAAAACAGGGTGGCACATGTTAAGGAGCGGAAGCTCCTAAACCCTTCATCCAATTTTAATGTGGATACCCTCAAATGAAAGCTGAAAGTCTGAACTTCAACTGCATCTGAATTGTTTTGTTTAAAATTCATTGTGGTAATGTCTATAACCAAAATTAGAAAAAGGTTGTCTCTGTCCAAATATATATGGACCTAACTGTATGCCTGTGTACTTCCAAATGTTTTTGTTATTGGACAGCACACAGACTCGTAGAGTTTAATAGCTCCACTCACACATCCGTGAAAATCACGGATCTGAGAATGTTCTGTTCTGATCCAATTTTGAGGATCAGCATAGGACTTGCTCAATGCGTCTGTAAAAATGCACAGCACACCGACACTGCATACGGATACAGGAATGTAGCCTTTTTATAGCACAGTCCCTTAGTACATAGTGTACTTATTATGTATAGCACAGTCCCTTAGTATATAGTGTACTCACTTATTATGTATAGCGCCGTCCTTAGTTTTATAGTTTCCTTTCCTTACAACGTACCATCCTCTCTAGCTATATATAATGCCATCCCTTATTATATAGCTTCCTCTGCTGTAATGTACAGCACTGTCTCTTACATAGTGTATTCTTGTTATTTTTGTTATTCACAGCGCCCTCTTTTATTACATAGTCGCCTCTATTGTTAGAATATAAAATGACTGCTGATGGAGCAGCCGGTGACCAGACGACCAGTCCATCAGCTCCCTCATTAGAAAGGAAGCTTTCCCGTGCAACAGAAGCCATCATTGCATTATATATCTAACAAGAGAGAGCGGTATGTAATAAAAAGCAGGGGGCGCTATATAATCTGATATGTAAGGGACAGAGCTGCATATAACAAGAGAGGGCAGTGTGTAATATGAGATGGCAATATACAGAATAAAGGAGACTATATGTAGATTTGTCGCCATAAAAGGAGGGGGGCCCAGACACATTTCTTACACAGGGGCCCCAAGCTGTCAGTATCCGCCCCTGGTTTTAACATTTCTGCTCATCAGAGATGTGTCCCCCAATACTATTCAATCAGCACGGTCAGACTATGTAGAACCACCTTATTGAAAAGAGGAATCATAACTCAAGGTTGTGAATATATTCATATATTTCCAGGAGGATTAACAGAGGAATGGAAGAACACAAAGTCCAAAGAAATGATGCTCCAGCATTGTTATTTTGGGGGGGATTCGAGTTATTTGCTGAAACAGACCTGTCAGGAGAACTGATAGATCTTCATCAATGAGAAGTATAAATACAACCGAGACCTGTCCTGGAGGGAATAGTAATCATCAGAGGGAGAACATTCCAAAAAATATTACTATACAAAAATTAAACTTGCATTAAAGATCCTGAAAATATAAAAATGGTTACCCAGCTCTTCTCACTTTTTCTTTGGGAGATATGAGACATTACTCTTGCACCAGCCGTCAGGTTCTTGGCAGCTCTTGCATCTAGCTGGCATGTAGTATGTACTCATCATGGTATAATTATTAGGAAAGGTGCACTATTCCTGCTGACAGGGTAAGCAGCCAATGGGTACTCGGGCTGTAGTGTACAGGAATGCCGAAATTTAGATTTTTAAAGGGATTGTTCACCATTTTTATTTTTAAAAGCGGCTAAGCATTGTTAAAAGACAAAAATTATAATCAGTCACACCAGATCAAAACAGCTGCGGTCAATGAATGGCTGCAACAGTCATGTGTCAGTATGAAAAGTACAGGATGTACAGAACCGGTCTTTGTAAATCTTGTTCTGGGTGTACAGACATGTGACAGTAATAGCCAATCACTGGCCACAACATGTCACATGTCCCCACAGGAAGGGTAAGTTAAGAGACTGGCAGAGGGAACTGTTGATGTTGATCACGCTTCCCAGAATCACAATTTTCAAGTGATTTCTTCACAGACACCAAATTGATAAAAAGATGTTTATTCTGCTTTACAACCCCGTCTCACTTTTCAAGGAGGCACTAAGAAGTCATTAGCTTCGGGTCCCCACAGTGGCACAGCTAATCAAGTTGCCAAAAATGTTGCATGTGCAGTCATCCTGATATCAAAGCACCGCACACCGATGATCCAAACCCCAGTTAACTGAGTAGTGTAAGGCTATGTGCACACGTTCAGGATTCTTTGCAGAATTTTCCTGAACAAAACTGGACTTTATTTGCAAGAAATCCGCTATCGTTTTTATGGCATTTTTTCGCATTTTTTATACGGATTTTTCTGGAGCTTTCCACTACTATGTTATATAGTGGCAAATCTGGAGATTTTCCGCAAAATTAATGAACATGCTGTGTTTTTTTTCCGCGATGCTTTTTTGTGTGGAAAAAAACACAACATGTGCACAAAAATTGCATTCTAATAATAGGATGCTTAATGTAAGCTTTTTTTTAGCATTTTTGCAGCGGAAAGCCACCGAAAAAACTAAAAAAAATGCGAAAAATCCTGAAAATGTGCACATAGCCTAATACCTAGGGGTAAGTGATCTATTACTCAGAGCTTTCTATGGCCAAGTAGGATAGTACAATTCTTTACAAAGCAGCAAGATAGTGTCTAGTTCCTTTTAGGTAGTGCCATTATCAGTTGATTTATCAGTTTTAGGTTAGCTAATTGTCCTCCATGGCAGTACCCAGTTATTCGTAACACTAGAACGGGCATGTCTGTGATTTCCTAATCGTTATACCCAGTGCCCAGCTTTCATTACCAGACTCTAAATTATTGTGATCAGAAGGCTATCAGCAAAACAGCAAGAATAGTCTATCATTTTCTGGATCCACCCTGGATGTCAGAAGTCGACAAGCCTACATAGGGCCATACACAGTAAAGTAAGTGTAAATCATATAGTGATAAGTTATGTGTCTGGTCATTTGAACAAGTAGTTTTCGAAAATATATCAAAATGTGAACAAGATTTTATCAAGTCTTATTGAAAAACACATCTGCCTTTGCCTTTCTTTGTTGCAGAAAACCGTACTGCGAAATCTTCAACTAACCACCATGTTTGACTACAGCTTAAAGGGGCTGTACCTTACGAAAATATTATTTATTCCAGAATACATAGTCAACATCAGATCAGTGAGGTCTAATACCCGACACCCCGATGATCATCTGTTATCAGCTCCAGAAGCGGTTGGATGTAAATAGGATACAGAGCCAGAACAGCGTAGCTCCCTACACCGTGTAGCGGCCATTCCTAAACACTGCAGGCCAATCCTATTGACGTGAATAGGATACTAACTGACCTCAGGATAGATCATCAACATCATAGTAGTAGACAATCTCTTTAAAAATGTTTCCTTTCTCCATAGCATCAAAAATGTGCTTATTAGTTTCATATAGTGGGTAAAATAAATATTTGATACTCTGCCAATTTTATAAGTTTCCCACGTATAAAGAGTGGAGAGGTCTCCAATTTGTATAGTAGGTACACTTCAACTGTGAGAGACAGAATCTAAAAATCAAAACCAGAAAATCACATTGTATGATTTTCAAATAATTAAATTGCATTTTATTGCATAAAATAAGTATTTGATCACCTACCAACCAGCAAGAATTCAGGCTCTCGCAGACCTGTTGGTTTTTCTTTAAGAAGCCCTCCTACTGTGCTGACATTATCTGTATTAATTGCACCTATTTGAGCCCGTTACCTGTATAAAAGACACCTGTCCACACACTCAATCACACTCCGACCTCCATGCAAGATCTCACCTTCTGGGATGTAAGGATAAGGCCGGGGTCACACTAGAGTAGTACATTCGATGCGAGAGTATCAGATGCGATATGCTAATGACCCTCAGTTCCTGCTCTGCTGCGAGCGGGAGCCGAGTGTCATGCGTCTGTGCTCCGAGCCTCTCGCACAGAGCGGATCGGAGCACAGCTGCGGAGGAGGCGGAGAAACTAATTTCTCCATCTCCTCCATTGCCACAGTCACCATATAACGCACAGCACTCGGATGATATCTGAGTGGTGTGCGTTGTCTAACTCATATAGGCTTATATGGGTGCAAGTGAGCCGAGACTGCGATTTCACTCGCACGTTGAAAACGTCTGAGAAAAAAATGATGATGGGAGCTGCCCCATTGAGGAACACTGGTCCGAGTGCTATGCAATGTTTTATCACATAGCACTCGTCCGCATTACACGGTAGTGTGACTCCAGCCTTATTCTGAGAAAGGTCAGGAATCAGCCCAGCTACATTGGAGGACTTGGTCAATGACCTGTTGAGAGATGGGACCACAGTCTCAAACATTACTGTTAGTAACACACTACTCCATCATGGATCAAAATCCTGCATTGCACACAAGGTCCCCCTGATCACACCAACACATGTCCAGGCCTGTTTGAATTTAGCCAATGACCATCTGGATGATGCAGAGGAGGCATGCGTGAAGGTCATGTGGTCAGATAAGACCAAAATAGAACTTTTGGGTATCAACACCACTCGCCATGTTTGAAGGAAGAAGAAGGATGAGGACAACTCCAAGACCACAGTCCCAACTGTGAAGCATGGTGGGTTAAACATCATACTTTGGGGTAGCTTTTCTGAAAAGGGGACAGGACGTCTGCACCGTATTAAAGGGAGGATGAATGGGGTCTTGTATTGCGATATTTTGGCCAACAACTTCTTTACCTCAGAAGAGCATTAAATATGGGTCGTGGCTGGGTCATCTAGCATGTCAATGACCCAAAACACGCAGCCAGGGCAACCCAATAGAAAATCTTTGGAGGGAGCTGAAACTCAATGTTGCACAGCACAAGCCCTGAAACCTGAAAACATAAAACATTGGACTGCACTCGGAAAATAAAACAGCAGACTGCACTAGGTCGACATTTCCAATTTCCACAGACTGACAGAATAGATAGAGACTTTTTTTACTCCATCTACGCCTCATCCGAGAGAATTGGATCACAATCTGATCAGAGTGTGATTAGCAAAACCTGCCCAATTCTCTCAGTTCAGAGAATATATGCTGCTGTGATCCAAGCGTTAATATATTTAATATAATGCATTTGCTTTGTTAGTGTGTTACCTTAAATACAATTTAGAAGCTAATATTATTTGCTCACTTTCTATTTTAAAAACTTTTATTCAAGTCAATGACCACAAAGTCAGAGATATTTTTGAGAATCATATATACATTTAATCTTTAGCAATTTGTAATAAATAAACAATAAGAAAAGTTTTTGCTTTGTGAAAGCCATGACATAATTGATTTCAAGGAACATACACCATAAATATTTTGATATTTTGTTGAGTAAAATAAATATATGCAAATGAATGACATACTCATATTACACAGAACCATTGTAAACTATAAGGATATGCAATAAATGCAAATGAGTCTTTAAAGTTGTACATCTCATAATAACTTGTTCTCAATAAAGCAGCAGGATGAACCATTTTGATACTTTATTCTACATAGTAAAATGGGAACTGTTGAAAGGATTTTTGGAGATGATGAAATCATTTTTCAAGATGATAATGCATCCTGCCATAGAGCAAAAACTGTGAAAACATTCCTTGAAAAAAAGACACATAAGGTCAATGTCATGGCCTGCAAATAGTCCGGATCTCAATCAAATTGAAAATCTTTGGTGGAAGTTGAAGAAAATGGTCCATGACAAGGCTCCAACCTGCAAAGCTGATCTGGCAACAGCAATCAGAGAAAGTTGGAGCCAGATTGATGAAGAGTACTGTTTGACACTCATTAAGTCCATGCCTCAGAGACTGCAAGCTGTTATAAGAGCCAGAGGTAGTGCAACAAAATACTAGTTATGTTTTGGAGTGTTTTTTTGTTTGTTTTTCATGATTCCATAATTTTTTCCTCAGAATTGAGTGATTCCATAATTTTCCCCTATGCTTGGTTAAAAAAAGTAACCATTACTGAGTACCACACTTTTTGTTCTCGATTTATTTTAGTGTTTCTTAAAGCCAGAAAGTTGCCATTTGAAATCACTTTAGTTTTGCGCCATGTCTGTGATCTGCTTTTTTTCTACAAAATTAAACAACTGAATGAACATCCTCCAAGGCCGGTGATTCCATAATTTTTGCCAGGGGTTGTATTATTATTATTAGTCGGCAGGACAGGACACTTTTGTCCCCATTAGAATTGGGCAGCAGTACAAGGGATCCGTGTACACTTGCATAATGCTTTATCTGATCTGTGAAACGTATTAGAAAAATAAAGGACTGGAGCCTTGCAGAGAAGACACAAGACACCCATTCCTGACAAAGGATATTGAAAAAAATAAAAAAAACCTGATTTTTCCTGCTGATTTCTTAAAAACCAAATTACCTATAATGAGATGAACACTTTAACTGAGACAATAAAATACTGGCACAAAGAAATGCACAAAATTCAAGCAAAAACGGCTCCATAGGCAAAAAAAAAAAGGTCAGCTCTATAATGAGGGTCTTAATTTCGTGGGTAAAACATTGCATAT
Source organism: Ranitomeya variabilis (assembly GCF_051348905.1). Taxonomy (NCBI): domain Eukaryota; kingdom Metazoa; phylum Chordata; class Amphibia; order Anura; family Dendrobatidae; genus Ranitomeya; species Ranitomeya variabilis. Next base: position 954,922,395 of record NC_135233.1, on the reverse strand, counting down.
TTTGAGGTCCTGAAGCCAAGGAGGTCTCTCATCTCATTCCGGAATTTAGAAAGGTCCTGACGGAGTTCATTTAGGTTTTCTACGGTGGCTTGGTCTGTGCTCTGCATCTTCTGCCTCATTGAAGTCAAGTATCGATGAACAAGGCAGCACATGACCTTCTGGTAGTTTTCATCTCTCTTTTGCCTAAGACTCTTCCATTCCTAGAATTTCCAAAAATCCATAAACATTAATAAATGTCATCAACATGAAACAGCACAAACTTTAAAATGGTGACATACAAAAGTAAATAAAAATCATAGGTTAAAGGGGTCGTCGCATGAGATAAAACATGGCTACTTTATCTTGGCAATACCTTCAAGCTTATCCATGAGTTGTGAAGGAAGTTGTATTAGGAGAGAGGTGATCTCATTTAAAAGGAACCTGTCGTGTGAAAAAATGCTATTAACCTGCACATTAATAGCATTCTGACACCGTGTGACCACCTCTCAGAGAATCCCACTGCTGGAAAGAAATTAGCTTTATTCCCCCTGGCAGCATTCAGCTTCTAGTCATGGAGGTGGGGCTGCCGCGGGTTTAGTCACTGCTTTGTGTATAGAGAATGGCGGCTGTAACTGCACCCCAGGCACTGCCTGACAGTACACTCTAATGCTAAGCTGCTGTGACTAAACCCACTCAGGCGACAACCCTATAACTGAATGCCAAACGCTGCAGGGAGGAAATAAGTTAATTTTCTCCCGGCAGTGGGGCTCTCAGTGCGGGCGCCGGGAAGGTTCAGAAAGCCATTAACCTGCAGATTAACCCCATATGTGCAGGTTAATTGCGTTTTTTCATATGATAGATTCCCTTTAAGTCTAGTGAGTGATCCTCCTCAATGACAGTTATCTCTGGGTGTAATTCCTGATAAAGAATATTGAACTATTAATAATACTGCAAAAGTCAAACACAGAGTGAGACCGCCACTGTATTCCTAATCCACAGAAAGCAGGGATTAAATCAATAGAAAGTTATACTATGGCCTCAATTCATCAAATCGAGTTTAGGTGTAAATCGCTTTGAAAATTTACATTTTTGCTTATCGTGGAATTGTGTACAAATGTTGCCACTTTTGACTATTTTGCATCAGTTTCGCCCAGCAAAATGGGCAGAGTCTGGGAAGGATGTGGCACGATGGGTGTGTGATACCAGACCTCTTCTAAATCATGATCAGATTATAGAATCTATCTCCAGTCCCTGACTAAAGTAAGATTTTTGGCGAGTCACATGCCACTTTTCAGAAGTACCAGGTTCATTAAGAGGTGTGCATTGAGGCCTAAGTGTGTTTTTTTCACTAATTTATTTTATGTGAACCAATATCCATGACTTTGTCATTTTCTGCATTTGATTCTGATCAATGATCTGAAGTGGATATAAGAAAAAGCACCCTGTAATATGGGATCTTTACCATGCCTATCAGGCAAGTGACCTTTAAATATATTGCAGAATCCTTGCATAAAGTAACATATCTGATTTATGGGTTAAAAGTGAGAATTTTGAAAACTGGAACATTGGAGGCGTATGTTGTGAGATTACTGGCTGACTCATGCTATACTCACGATGCGTCTATACTACTTCTTCTAAAATGTTTCTATATGTTCATATTCGTATGTTTAAACTTGATATCACTTTATATGGAAATTAGTAAGAACAGATTGTAACAGAGCTCAATTAATTGGGTATTAATTGGGTAGATGACATTGAACTACCCTAATGTGACTATGGACTACTTCAATGTCTGAGGGGTCTCTGTCCGGTATTTAGAAGCTGCTTAGACAATGTGACTGATTGTAGAGCCAAGAAATTAGTAATCTGACAACATTTGTCAACATTTCTCAAATATAATATGAGGCATAGAGATGAGCAAATTGTTTCTATACGAATCAGATTTGGGTCAAATGTTTAAGAATTCATTGAATTAGGCAAATTTGAACAATTTGTGTGAACCATCTTAAATGGTTACCAACTTACCACCATTTTACTCATTGCAGAGGATTTCATTAACCCGAGAAGGCTCCCTTGACCTCGGGGGGGCAGGCTTCCCCATAATGTCTTGCTGGTATCACATCGAATGTTATACAGTATCACAGGCAGTAAGGATGGACGATCATAACCTCTATAAAAGCCAGGGCAGCAGCCATTTTGTGTTGAATCTGGACCATGAGAGGACTTCACAGAGCACAGCATAGCAATAAACATTACAGATAATGTGTTGCGAGAACAGTTACTATCCGTGTACCCATAACCATAGATCTTGAGATTACTTTTACAGGTACTTCCTTTAAAGAACTAGGAAGGATTTGGTACAGTTCTAGGAGACTGATTGATTTGTCCCAAACCAAATTTTTATGAAAATTTGATTAATTGGCAAAGTTGGTTTTGAAAAGGTTCACTCATCTCTAGCGAGGCACTTTTTTAAATCTGATATTTAACAGTTTTTTTTAATCATAGAGCATGTTAATAGCAAGAAATTAAAATCCTCAATCTGCATAGGTAAAAAATAAAAATAAAAGCTACAGACTTATGAAATTAGTTAAATTATCCCTTCCATTTTTGAGTTTTGCCTGCGAGAACCTAGAGTCCTAGTCTACTCCACCCCGCTATTCTATTGAACCAAACTTAGATCACAATAGAGCCCTAGTAGAGGAACCACTGAAATATAGTTGTAAGACCATATGAAATTGTCTGTGGGTGAACCAAAAATGTCCCAGAACTTCACAGCAAATATCTTAGTATGGATACATTTCTGCAGTTTTGCTGTAAAACATGGGACATCCGCAGCAGCAAATAATGAACAGATTTCCCCAAAATTGTTCTCCACAAAGTGTGGATAAGATTAAAATCCTATTCTCTTTGCTGCTGATTCCAGCCACAAATACAAAAGGAAAATTTGCAGCCTCCCATGTAAACATACGAATAAATTTTAAGTATAAAGAAAACCCACATGACCAGTGAGGTATCCAAAATTTGCTAACCAGTCCTATTGTCAAATTAACAAATACAAACTTGTGTGGTGTTGTAGATTTGAAGATTTAATCCTATTTATGTAGGGGATGTAGAGTGGTGTAAGCTAACGGTAAAAAAATTCCAGCTCACTCTCCAAGAAATAAATACCGGTATCCAAAATCGTTTATGTCATGTGATGGTCTGACGGTGCACGGTAATGGATCCCACCAAGTGTATACCACAATATAGTTACATGTTTAGCTTTCAGCACTCATCTTAAAAGATAAAATATCCTTTAATTATTAAGAATAAACTCCAATATGACAAAACTAAATTTCAAATTGAAAAGAGTAACTTTATGAGACTACGTGTTTAGAACCGATATTATTGAATGGTTCTTAGTCAAGTCTATTTTTCTACTCAGATGTTTTTTTTCATTATATTGGATTTTATCGTAAAATCAAGAATACAGATTTGTTATCATTGAATCCGGGTGGTGGAAGGTCCTTTTCTCCTAACCATGGTGTTGTCTTGCCCAAGACTGTTTACATCATATTTGATTTTACATCATATTTGATATAAAAGGTATGTATGAGGAGTATTTCTCAAACTCTACTTCTGACAGAGGCCTTTCGGAATACATTGCATATTTTAACCGTTGTCTGTTAATATAAAAATTAATACAACTAAAAAAGGAATTCCAATGTATGCTCGCCCAAGAGATACTAAACGATTACTCAAAGGATAAGTTGTGATAAACGCATTTCAAGAGTACAGTGCTAAAAAGCTATGTAAACAGAGCCTAGCTTTGCTATTTTAAATGTATACAAGTTAAAACCTCAGGGATCACCTTTTAGGATATAAGCTAGAAACAAAAAGCCTAATGGGGAATTTTTCATTAACTAATTTTAATTTCATGTAGCAAAAGTAAATTTTGGATAAAAATCTGTGGTGTCTGATTTCAACTAATGATGATTACCTTCAGAATGAATTCCTACATTATTTTTATGCAAATATCCTCGTCAGAGAAGAAGAGGACTAGAACTCTACAGAAGTGCCATCTATTGGAAGTAGCAATCCTAAAAGTCAATATCTTGCATTTATTCAAGACCAAAAAACTTTACACAGTGTACATGTTCCCGCATAATACTCCATTTACCTTAGAAAGTGTATGGCAAGATCAAAACATACATAAAATCTACAACATACTGTTTCTTTAGGTCGGTGGGGTTAGGGGGGAATTATAAAGTTGCTGCAGAAATACAATACCTGACCATAAAACTCTGTCCTATGTAGTAGAAGGTAAAAATACAACAAAGACACTATATAATTAAGATCACCTGTGAAACATGACCTAGCTTCCCTACAGTTTTCAATCAAAAGCATATGAAAGACTTAACTCCTCCAAACACTTCTTTACACCCTATAGCTCTGTTGAGTTTGCTAGAACTTACTTCTTTCAGTGTTTGCTACATCGTATAAGGAAACTCCAATGCCTCGCCTCTTACATCGTATTTTATTTCCATAAAACCTGTAAACACGAGCAAAATATGCAGCAGCAACTTAAAGGAGTTCTCCATTACTCAGACAACCCCTTCTCAATCAGTATGTTTGTGGACAGTAAAATAATAATCCAAAATAGAGAAAAAAGCAGCAACACTCCGTTTACAGTGTCATAAAAACCTAAGTCCTTTATTTAAGAAAGCTTTTCATGGACAATGTTTTTGCGTAAAATAATAACACTTTATACTCTCCTCCGATGCCAGTGGCGTTCCAGTGGTATCGACACTCGCGCTCTCGGTGATCCCGTCACATTGTTATGTCACACAATCCCTGCGCCCAGTCAGCGCTGGCTTCACTTTCTCCACTTTTGGATGAATCAGATGTCAATAGGAAGTGAGAGCTGCGCCTGGCCGTTCACTTCCTCTTGATGTTGATATGTCCAAAAGCGGAGAAAGTGATGGAAGAAATAGTGGAAAAATCCGGCAACCAGAAAAAAATATTATTTATATATAAAACATCACATTTATTTGGATATGGCTCAAAACAAATAAAAAATAAAGATAGTGTAACATAACATGGTGGACACCGGGTCTAGGCACTTCAATCCTCATCGGCTCTTAGAAGGCTAGAAGCGCGTTGTCCGGTCCACATCATGTTATTTTAGACAAAATTCATTTTTTTCTTTTATTTTAGCCATATCCAAATAATTGTGATGTTTTATATACAAAAAATTTTTTTTGCAGCTCCACTATTCCACTATTTCATCCATGGTTTCAGCTCAGGAGCCAGTCTGATTCCTCCATGCACCACGCTCTGCTTCAATATATCATCCACACCAGTGAGCTCATGAACGGTTTGTTTTTCTCATGTGGAGAAAGTGAACCCAGCACTGATTGGACCCAGGGATTGTGTGACATAACAATGTGATGTGATCCCAAAAAGAGTGAATGCCGAGACTGCTGAAAAGTCGCCAGAAATGGAGGTGAATATAAGTGGTGTTATTTTACAGGCCGTATACCTTGCTCATTGAAGAGAAGCTGGATGAGTAGTGGACAACTCCTTTAAGCCTATTGTACTCTCCACACAGAGAGCATGCTGGTTCAATTGTTAGCATTGTTGCTTTGCAGCGCTGCGATCCTGGTTTTATATCCCACCAAAGACAACATCTTCAAGGAATCTGCATGTTCTCCCTGTGTGTGATAGGGAATTCTGTAAGGCATTAACTATTATGCTAATGGTTTCATGTGATAGTAAAGTTGATAAAATGCTACATATGCCTAATTTCTTGTGACAACTTAAATTAGATTAACTGTTTTTGCCACAGCATTTGCCACAATTTTTGATTAAAAAAGTTTGTTAACTATATGGTAAAAATCTCAAATAAAATGTGGGTTTAAGGCAGAACTTTTCTCCGTGTGGAGAGTGGCAAGGCAGCATAGGGAAATTTATAGACTGTTATGATTGTGTAGCAACTCACTAGGGAACAATAGGTACCATACTAAAAACTGCAACTGACCCTGCTGGTTCCTGTACAGGCTGCAGATCCTGACCCCGCAGTCCCTAGTGGCTCCTGCGTGAGCTGAGATAGCCATAACCACAGACTAGACAATGGCAACTCAGACCTATGCTGCCTGAAAGTCTGTGGAGTGTGTCTCGTTCCTTCTAAAGAACTGGAACACAGAGCAAAGTGCAAATTACCTACAGAAAGGAAAGTGTGCTGAAATATAAATAAATCCCAGAGTGAGTAAAACAAACAACAAAATCCAAAATAAAGCATTAAGTATGTACTGTTAGAGAATATGCATCCTACTCCCTTAAAAGAAACAGAAGATAGGTGCAAGGTAAAGAACATAAACAGCAGAGATATAAACCTTATCTGGTCTTTAACTGACTGGCTTAAACTACAGCAGTATGCTTGGACATCCAAATGAGACTATCACCAGCAGGAAATACCAGCAGGAGGAAACTATATAAAGCCGCACCTGAAAGGTGATAGGGCAGATCAATGAGTAAATCAAACATCTGTTACTCTAAAAAGACTCAATCAAGAATAACAGAAACTAAACACCCAGAGAAAAGGTGTATCTGCTGTTGTTCGATGGACAGAAAAGCCAACCATAAAGCACAGGCTTAAGGGTTCAAACCCAGATGCGTGACATAGGCCATGTAATGGTCCCCTGGGAGTTTAAATATGCAACTTTCCTCTTGAGAGAGGAAGAGAACTACAACTGTAGCGGCATCTATTGAGGGTAGCAATCTTAAAAGACAATATTGAGCCATGCCACATAACTTAGGATAAAAATCCAAACCAAACATTCCTTTTGCAGACACTTGTTTCAAGGTGTTTTCTTCTCATCAGTGCATATAAAGAGTTTTTTTGTCTAGGTGAGATGCCTCTGACAGTGGAATAAGGGGAGATACTTGTGGAGAGTGCTATTGCATAGCCTATAGGTCTGCTTATGCTGGCATGGTAATTGCAAAGAGAACGTTCCCCTTTAGACCCCATGTGAGAGATCTCACAATAAGCCAAATTAAACTTCTTGCTTTTCACTGATGAAAGGCAAAACCCCCAAAATGCACGTCTGCAAATTGAGTTTTTGATTTTGGTTCTTATCCTAAGTCACGGCTGGATCAGTAACGGGCACAGACATCCACTTTGACTCAGACTCCATCCAGTTGGAGGTGGGGTAATGCTATAGGCTGCTATTTTTAAAGATGAGCTAGTTAGGCATTTTCTGGTTGAAAATGGATTCAAAATCAAATCCCAAACATATATATAGGGAAAAGTCTGCATCTTTGAAGAAAAGAAGAAAAGTGTATAGCAAATCTTTGAAAAGTCTACATACTCAGCATTTTGTTTTTTTGGCTTTTTTATTTTCATTTTTGTGGCCAGTGGCATTTTTTAAGATCCATCAAGCTCTTAGCATGGTGTTTTGTTCTGGCAGTTTTTACATAAAGACATCTCAAAAATAAAATGTGTGTACAAATTGTTAGAAAATAATGAGTAACACCACAAAATTCCCAGAGTTTGAAAACGATTAAAAAATTGTTTATGAACAAAATCTTTTTGTTTTTTGCTTTTTTAAACCTGTTGACAGTAGAACATTGCAATTATCATAATTTTCATTGGTGTGTATAATGTGCCTTTTAGGAAATCTGCACCATTCGGTTTTCATATCCTATGCAATACTGCTTGTGTAAGCTTCTTTGAGCAAGCTTCTTCTATGCTGCATTCCTACAATAAAACTTTAATTAATTTTTCTTGACTTCTTGGAGGGTTAGCCGAGTCTGACATCTAAGGTTAGAACATTAAGCGGATATTACGCTGTCTGGGACAGTTTAGGAAATGATTACTGGTTTTACCTTGAGACTGTTCTGTCGCTTGACCCTCCCTGTTGAAGTATGAGAACAGATCCATTTACTCATACTGTTAAACAAATAGCAGATAGTCTTGGGAGAGGGGATAATATTAAAAGGTGGAGGGAGCGTACATTTGTCATCAAAATAGCTCAGCCAAAGCTTGGCCCGGGCAAACTTCCACTCTTTATCTTCATGATTCTAAATACAAAGATACAAAGAGATCAGACATTGAAAGAAGTTAGGACTTAGCGAAATAAAACACCCAAGGTTTATCTGTACTGATGGTTTGATCTTTAGCTTTCTAAACACTTGAAGTATTTGAGTAATGAATAAAGTCATTGTCGTGTAAAAATAAACCCAAATGTAGCATAGGGTACACAGTGTCAACTTAGTGTCAACAGAAATTACATCTCCAAGGTCTCACAAATAAAATAAGGGACAGAAAAGGGACAAACCAGGCTGGTCTGAATAATACCACTAACAATAATAATCCAAAATGCATTGCAATATTTTATTGTGCAACAATAGCTGAAAGCAAAAAATAGCTGTGCATACCCGTATATATATATATATATATATATATATATATATATATATATATATATATATATATATATATACACACTGCTCAAAAAATAAAGGGAACACTTAAACAACAGAATATAACTCCAAGTCAATCAAACTTCTTCTGTGAAATCAAACTGTCCACTTAGGAAGCAACACTGTTTCACAATCAATTTCACATGCTGTTGTGCAAATGGAATAGACAACAGATGGAAATTATTGGCAATTATCAAGACACACTCAATAAACCACAGACCACATCACAGTACCAATGCTTTCTGGCTGATGTTTTGGTCACTTTTGAATGTTGGTTGTGCTTTCACACTTGTGGTAGCATGAGACGGACTCTACAACCCACACAAGTGGCTCAGGTGGTGCAGCTCATCCAAGATGGCACATCAATGGGAGCTGTGGCAAGAAGGTTTGCTTTGTCTGTCAGCGTAGTGTCCAGAGGCTGGAGGTGCTACCAGGAGACAGGCCAGTACACCAGGAGATGTGGAGGGGGCTGTAGGAGGGCAACAACCCAGCAGCAGGATCACAATCAACAAAAAATGTGGTAGTCAGTAATGGTTACTTTTTTATAACCAAGCATAGGGAAAAAATTATGGAATCATGAAAAACAAACAAAAAACACTTTAACACATCAATAGTATTTTGTTGCACCACCTTTGGCTTTTATAACAGCTTGCAGTCTCTGAGGCATGGACTTAATGGGTGTCAAACAGTACTCTTCACAAATCTGGCTCCAACTTTCTCTGATTGCTGTTTCCAGATCAGCTTTGCAGGTTGGAGCCTTGTCATGGACCATTTTCTTCAACTTCCACCAAAGATTTTCAATTGGATTGAGATCCGGACTATTTGCAGGCCAAGACATTGACCTTATGTGTCTTTTTTCAAGGAATGTTTTCACAGTTTTTGCTCTATGGCAGGATGCATTATTATCTTGAAAAATTATTTCCGCATCCCCAAACATCCTTTCAATTGATGGGATAAGAAAAGTGTCCAAAATATCAACATAAACTTGTGCATGTATTGAAGATGTAATGACAGCCATCTCCCTAGTGCCTTTTCCTGACATACGGCCCATATATCAATGACTGTTCTCTTTAGGCAGTCATCTTTATAAATTTCATTGGAACGGCAATAAACAAAAGTTCCAGCATCATCACCTTGCCCAATGCAGATTCGCTATTCATCACTGAATGACTTTCATCCAGTCATCCACAGTTCACGATTGCTTTTCCTTAGCCCATTGTAACCTTGTGTTTTTCTGTTTAGGTGTTAATGATGGCTTTTGTTTAGCTTTTCTGTATGTAAATCCCATTTCCTTTAGGCGGTTTCTTACAGTTCAGTCACAGACGTTGACTCCAGTTTCCACCCATTCGTTCCTCATTTGTTTTGTTGTGCATTTCCTGTTTTGGAGACATATTGCTTTTAGTTTCCGGTCTTGACACTTTAAAGTCTTCCATGGTCTACCAGTATGTTTGCCTTTAACAACCTTCCCATGTTGTTTGTATTTGGTCCAGTTTTTAGACACAGCTGACTGTGAACAACCAACATCTTTTGCAACGTTGCATGATCATTTGCCCTCTTTTAAAAGTTTGATAATCCTCTCCTTTGTTTCAATTGACATCTCTCGTGTTGGAGCCATGATTCATGTCAGTCCACTTGGTGCAACAGCTCTCCAAGGTGTGATCATTTCTTTTTAGATGGAGACTAACGAGCAGATCTAATTTAATGTAGGTGTTATTTTTGGGTATGAAAATTTACAGGGTGATTCCACTGAATTGAGTGATTCCATAATTTTTCCCCTATGCTTGGTTAAAAAAGTAACCATTACTGACTACCACATTTTTTGTTCTTGATTTATTTTAGTTTCATAAACCCAGAAAGTTGCCATTTGAGATGACTTTAGGTTTGTGCCATGTCTGTGATCTGCTTTTTTTCTACAAAATTAAACAACTGAATGAGCATCCTCCAAAGCCGTGAGTCCATAATTTTTACCAGGGGCTGTATATATATATATATATATATATATATATATATATATATATATATATATATATGTATATATATATATATGTATATATATATATATATATATATATATATATATATATATATATACATACAGTCATATGAAAAAGTTTGGGCACCCCTATTAATCTTAAGCTTAATGTTTTATAAAAGTGTTTTTTTTTTTTGCAACGGCTATTTCAGTTTCATATATCTAATAACTGTTGGACACAGTAATGTTTCTGCCTTGAAATGAGGTTTATTGTACTAACAGACAATGTGCTATCTGCATTCAAACAAAATTTGACAGGTGCATAAGTATGGGCACCCTTATCATTTTCTTGTTATAAATACCTACTTTTTACTGACTTACTAAAGCACTTTTTTTTGGTTTTGTAACCTCATTGAGCTTTGAACTTCATAGCTAGGTGTATGCAATCATGAGAAAAGCTACTTAAAGTGGCCACTTGCAAGTTGTTCTGCTGTTTGAATCTCCTCTGAAGAGTGGCATCATGGGCTCCTCAAAACAACTGTCAAATGATCTGAAAACAAAGATTATTCAACATAGTTGTTCAGGGGAAGGATACAAAAAGCTGTCTCAGAGGTTTAACCTGTCAATTTCCACTGTGAGGAACATAGTAAGGAAATGGAAGAACACAGGTACAGTTCTTGTTAAGGCCAGAAGTGGCAGGCCAAGAAAAACATCAGAAAGGCAGAGAAGAAGAATGGTGAGATCAGTCAAGGACAATCCTCAGATCACCTCCAGAGAGCTGCAGCATCAACTTGCTGCAGATGGTGTCACTGTGCATCGGTCAACTATACAACGCACTTTGCACAAGGTGAGGCTGTATGGGAGAGTGATGCAAAAGAAGCCGTTTCTGCAAGCACGCCACAAACAGAGTCGGCTGATGTATGCAAAAGCACATTTGGAGAAGCCAATTTCTTTTTGGAAGAAGGTCCTGTGGACTCATGAAACCAAGATTGAGTTGTTTGGTAATACAAAAAGGCGTTATGCATGGCGGCAAAAAAACACAGTGCGTTGTATAGTTGACAGATGCACAGTGACACCATCTGCAGCAAGTTGATGCTGCAGCTCTCTGGAGGTGGCCCGAGGATTGTCCTTGACTGATCTCACTATTCTTCTCTGCCTTTCTGATGTTTTTCTTGGCCTGCCACTTCTCGCCTTAACAAGAACTGTACCTGTGTTCTTCCATTTCCTTACTATGTTCCTCACAGTGGAAACTGACAGGTTAAACCTCTGAGACAGCTTTTTGTATCCTTCCCCTGAACAACTATGTTAAATAATCTTTGTTTTCAGATCATTTGGCAGTTGTTTTGAGGAGCCCATGATGCCACTCTTCAGAGGAGATTCAAACAGGAGAACAAATTGCAAGTGGCCACTTTAAGTAGCTTTTCTCATGATTGCATACACCTGGCTATGAAGTTCAAAGCTCAATGAGGTTACAAAACCAAAAAAAGTGCTTTAGTAAGTCAGTAAAAAGTAGGTAGGAGTATTTAAAACAAGAAAATGATAAGGGTGCCCATACTTATGCACCTGTCAACTTTTGTTTGAATGTAGATTGCACATTTTCTGTTAGTACAATAAACCTCATTTCAAGGCAGAAACATTACTGTGTCCAACAGTTATTAGATATATGAAACTGAAATAGCTGTTGCAAAAAAAAACATTTTTATAAAACATTAAGCTTAAGATTAATAGGGGTGCCCAAACTTTTTCATATGACTGTATACACAGTGGGGAAAATATTTGATACACTGCCAATTTTGCAACTTTTGCCACCTACAAAGAATGGAGAGGGCTGCAATTTTTATCGTAGGTACACTTCAGCTGTAAAAAAAATCCAGAAAATAATGCTGTTTGCTTTTTACATAATTTATTTGCTTTTTATTGAATGAAATAAGTATTTGATACAATAGAAAAACAACATAATATCTGGTACAGAAACCTTTGTTTGCAATTACAGAGGTCAGACTTTTCCTCTAGTTCTTGACCAACTTTGTGCACACTGCTGGAGGGATTTTGGCCCATTCATCCATTCAGAACTTCTCTAGATTTTTCAGGTTATGGAGCTTTTGCTGGTCAACATTGAGTTTCAGTTCCCGCCAAAGATTTTCTAGTGGGTTCAGGTCTGGAGACTGGCTAGGCTACTCCAGGACTTTAAAATGTTCCTTACGGAGCCACTCCTGAGTTGCCCTGGCTGTGTGTTTTGGGCCATTGACATGCTGGACGACTCAGCCACAACCCATTTTTAATGCCCTTATTGAGGGAAAGAAGTTGTTGGCCAAAATGTCGCAATACAAGACCCCATACATCCTCCCTTCAATACTGTGCAGTTGTCCTGTCCCCTTTGCAGAAAAGCACCCCCAAAGTATGATGTTTACCCCACCATGCTTCACGGTTGGGACTGTGGTCTTGAGGGTGTACTCATCCTTTTTCTTCCTCTAAATATGGCGAGTGGAGTTGATACCAAAAAGATCTATTTTAGTCTCATCTGACCACATGACCTTGACTAGATCCTTCATTGTAGTTCTGGACTGATTCCTGAACTTTCTCACAATCATTCTTACCCCACGAGACAAGATCTTGCACGGAACCCCCGACTGAGGAATATTGACAGTCATCTTGTGTTCCTTCAATTTTTTGATAATTGTTGCCTTCTCACCAAGCTGCTTGCCTCTTGTAATGTAGCCCATCCTAGCCTTTTGCAGGTCTGCAATTTTGACCCTGTTTTTGTTAGAGAGCTCTTTAGTCTTGGCCATGGTGGAGAGGTTGGAGTGTGATTAATTGCATGTGTGGACAGGTGTCTTTTATACAGATAATGAGTTCAAATACTTATTTCATGCAATAAAATACAATTTAATTATTTTAAAATAATACAATGTGATTTTACGGTTTTTATTTTTAGATTCTGTCTCTCACAGTGTACCTATGATAAAAATAACAAACCGCTACATTCTTTGTAGGTGGGAAAACTTGAATATACGGCAGTGTGTCAAATACTTACTTTGTCCACCGTATATGTATATATATTTACTTACATATCAATGCATATCAATATATATATATATATATATATATATATATATATATATATAGTGTATTGTTAAAATACAGTATTTACAGTACTGTGCAAGAGTTTTAGACAGATGTGGAAAAAATCATGCCAAGTATAATAATACTTTCAAAGTTTCAAAAATAGTCGTAATAGTATATTTGTATCAGTTAACAAAAGTGAATGAAGAAAAAGGCAGAGTATTGATTCTTAAAGGTACATTTGCTAAGGCAGCATGCCCACGATCAGAAATAGCAGCAATTGAGACGCAGTTCACCTACGCGGTGTCCAAACCGCTGTGTTTTAAAGTAAGGGGACCAGGGATGTAGCCGTGGCAACAGGGGTTAGCCTTCCCTCACCTTGGCGCCTCACAGGGGAAATATAAAGTTCTTTCAGCTGCACATGCAGCATAACACTTACGGTTTATGCCACTCTGGCTTCAGGGTTCCAAGTTCCAAGAATCACTGCAGAGTCACAGTCCTTTGCAAACATTTCAACTTTACTGGAAACACAGGCACATGACACTTTGGCACCACATTTCAAACAAGGTTTCATCTCTTGTCCTTTCCCTGGCTTCCAGGCGAAATTCAATACTCCTGTGACCTCTCCTTCCATTTTCTCAGTAATTCCAGCTACATCTGTGGACACTTCTTGTCCCATCTGTCCTTTCTGCGTTACCAGCTCCTTGTAAGCCCCTTGTATGGCTTCCATAGGAAAAGGTGCCGGAAACACTATTATAGCTGCTCCCGTCCTGGTCATAGACCCCGAATCTTTCCTGGAGATAGTTCCACTAAGCTGGTGCCCATCCACTCTGTCCCAAGGCCTATGGCCCCTCTTCTCTATAGCAGCTCTATCTTCACAGCCTGAGGATGTCCCATAAGCAGTATGCTTCCTGCCCTGGGGCAAGATGCCCAGGCTTTCTGGCATCTACCAGGAAGCAGCCTTACTAAAATGCCTGAAGCTCTATATTGTCCCTCCCATTTCCTTAACCCCTGTGATGCCTGTCTCTGTTAACTCTCTTGTCTGTTCCTTGCTCTATTATGCCCCCCTCTAATCTAAACCCACTAATACCTTATGCTAACTTCTATCCTACCTTATCCCTAATCTTAGACATATTGAGTACAATACATCACCATATATAACACACATTAAATAACAGTAGGGGACCACACATTACCTTAGTATTACTAAAACTTCAGTGTGCCGCACGTGACACGTGTGTACGTGTTCAAAGGAGGGGAGGCACATGATGAACCTGGTCACCCCCTTACACTAGGTTGCAAGCACAGTGGATGGGATTTATAGAAATTCAATGCCCACTGTGCTTCTATTTAGCGCTGTGTAAACTCAATTTTCTGCAGCGGAGATGTGCTGTGTAGTTTCACCCATAGCCAATCACTAGATGTTGTAAATCTGCATGGTTCACTGAACCCATGCGGATTTAACTGCATGATTAGAACGCAGCATTTGGAGGCAGGGAATATATGCTGCTATTTCTTGATCGTGGGCACATATTGTTATGCTTGGCGAATTGCACTAAATAAAATAAATTATAAAGCGCAATCACAACCCAGGGTCCACCATGCAGAGATGGAAAACTGCTGCTAGTGAAAAATGACGGAATACACGGCGAGCAATTACCTGTACATACTGGGTTAATGTCACTCAGTGTGAACAGGACACTGAGTTCCAAATTCTGTTACTCCACAGGAAGGAACAGTACAAGTGCACGCGAACTGAACTCGCACACAGAAATGAAACAGATGCTCTGCAACTTAGCTATGTCACTCACACACAGAAACTAAACAGATGCTTTGCAACTGAGCTGTCACTCTCACACAGAAACTAAACAGATGCTCTGAGCATAATACCCTGACTAAAGCCCCCGTCTCACTAAGCGAGATCGCTAGCGAGATCGCTGCTGAGCCACAAGTTTTGTGACGCAACAGCGACCTCAGTAGCGATCTCGCTATGTGTGACACGTAGCAGCAACCAGGCCCCTGCTGTGAGATCGCTGGTAGTGTCGGAATGGCCTGGACCTTTTTTGATCATTGAGGTCCCGCTGGGTAGCACACATCGCTGTGTTTGACACCTTACCAATGACCTCGTTGACGACTCAGACACTGAATCGTCATAATAGCTCCCATGTGACATCGTTGTACAGGTCGCTACAGGTCGCTGGTGAGATGTCAAACAGTGAGATCGCAGCAGCGATCGTTGGGAAGATCTCACTGTTTGACATCTCACCAGCGACCACATAGCGACGCAGTAACGATCCCTGACAGGTCGTATCGTTGTCGGGATCGCTTTAGCGTCGCTAAGTGAGACGGGGCCTTAAGATTGAGTTTGCTCTGAAACTCTACTGTGCTAACCACACACAAGTAGGTAACAGATTAACAGATGCAAAGCTAAACGGCTAATTGCCCCCACTGACAATAGCTGCCTGCCTCCGTGTACAGTCCCGAAGCTGAGACAGACATACGACACTTGCAGACAGATGGGAAGGGTCTACACTCACATACCCACACACAAATGATACTAAAGCACCCACGTGCGACGCTGGGGGCTTTTTATACATAAGTCTCTGCCCTAAACACTTACGCCCAGTTGGTCGAGACATCGCATGTGGGCCAATCCGGAGCTGCCACATCACCCATGCAGCAAGCGTCCAACCACCAATGAGACCCTGCCACATTATGGACCTGTTCAGTAAGGAATACTCTGGACTTAGGCTCCAGAATGGCAGGCTGCTCCTGTATAACACTGGTTACAAAGGCCTTGGCTGGAGAGCCTGCAGTAACCAACCGTATACCACGAGCCTGAGCTAGACGCTGGGACTGATGTCTATGCAGAGCAGCACCTGCCGCGGCCAAACCTCAATGGGAGACCACCACATATCCTAACAGTTTTTGAAGAAACTGGGCAGAGTTGTTCCAAATATTTTTGAGAACTAACCGTTGACCTTCTGTGGATGTAGGCTAGCAGAAATACTTCTGTATCTTCATGTATTTGCCAAATGGACATGATAATGTTGAAATAAAGGCTCTAGTGTCCATATCATCACTTCCAGGATTCCTTGTTTTGTTTACACTGAAGGTAGTTCTTACCCCTTTACGACCTTGCGATTTTCCATTTTTGTGCTTTGGTTTTTTTCTACCCTTCTTCCCAGAGCCATTTTTACTTTTCCATTAATATAAGGACGAGTTTTACTTTTTAATGACACCATTGATTTTACCATACTGGAAAATTTCCAAGTGCGGTGTAATTACAAAAAAGTGCATTTCCATAATTATTTTTGGGGTTTTGTTTTTACCATATTCACTAAATGCAAAAACTGATCGAGCAATATGATTCTCCATGTCGGTACGAATATGCAGAAAGCAAACATGTATAAGTTTGTTTTTTTTAAGTGGTGAAAAAAAAATCTAAAATTTGTGATAAAAAATTTAGTAGTGTCTCCATTTTACATGATCTGGGGCTGGGTGATGGCTTATTTCTGCACCCTAAGCTGCCATTTTTATTGACACCATTTAAAATTTTCTTAGAAATACATAGCCCTCTATTTTTTCTGTTCTTGTTTATGCAAGTACACCTTGAAGAATGGATGGTGTTTTGAAGGCAAAGGGCAGTCTCACCAAATATTGATTTGATTTCCATTTTTCTCCTTTGTTCATTCATTTTGTAGATAGTTAACTGATAAAAATAAACTATTAACACTTCCAATTTTTAAAGCATTCATACTGTGCAGAATTTTTGCTTCTGCCTAAAACTTTTATCACAGTACTGTATGTATATAGAAAATGATATGAAAATTTGAGGGAAAATACATTATAAAGGTTAGCAATTGCTCCGTAAGCACATAAATGAGCATTGAGGGTTGATGACCATTTCACCGGTTGTCCTTTCTTGGACCACTTTCGGTAGGTGCCAACAACTGCATAAAAAAAAAATCACAAGACCTATTTTGGGGATCCTTTTACCCAGTCATCTAATTATAAAATTTGATATTTGCCAATGTGCTTTTTATTACTCCAATTCGCAACATTTTAAGTTTCTGAAAGGTGCATTTATACTCTCAAATGTAACACTCACATTTTATATGAAAACCTGGAAAAAGGATAAATTCACATCATGTGTCCTATTTAACTAAGATATCAAAGATTCAAATCAGGAATCTCTCTTGTATTTTCACACTGTTCAGACATCTGCTCAGCTCCAGCACCTGCCCAGCTCCAAAAGGCGGGTGCCATGCCCCTCTTTGTGCAAAGTGCATGGAACTAAAACAAAACCAAAGAAATTAGTCAGAACATTTTTGGCTCTGTTTTAATTTTTTTTACTTTATGCAAACAGGGACATGGTCCCCCCCCCCCCCCTCGTTTTTGGGCTGGGCATTTTGTCTATATATGATTTGTCTATATCTATATCCATGGACAGGTGTCTGGACAGTCAGGCCTGGGTCCTGCCCCCCATCTACCTTGAGATCTGTTGATATATGGTGAGGTTTAATGCTACAGATAGGATCGTCCCGATTACATTCACCTTGTCGTGGTGGCTTTTACACTTTTGTGATCAAAACAGTGTCAGCTAAGTCCCCTATGCTATTTGCATGTTCTATGTATTTACTTACTACATGATATTTGTTCATTTGGTTATTATCATGCAACTTAATGAATCTGTGGCAGGACTTGAATATTGCTATTTACAGATGCCTACATCCAATCTCACTGAGCTAGAGCTAGTTTGCAAACAAGAATGAGCAAACATTTCAGCCTCTAGATGTGCAAAGCTGGTAGAGACATACCCCAAGACTTACAGCAGGGGGGTTGAATACAAATGCACGTCACAATTTTCAGATTTATAGTTTTAAAATATTTAGGATACCATGTATATTCTTTACACTTTACAAATACTTGCTACTTTGCATTGATATATCACATAAAGTTCAAATGAAGCTGCCACTACCGTGTTTGACAGTAAGTATGGTGTTTTCAGGGTGATGTGCAGTATCAGTTGTCCAGCACACATAAAATCCAAATAAAAACAGTTAGGTTTGTGGGTGTAATGTCAAACAATGTGGAAAAGTTCATGGAGCATGAAGGACTTGTAATAGGAGCAAGGACTTGCAATAGCATATAATAGACGGTCACATAGTGATGAGCAAACATGCTCGGATAACTTCTTATCCGATCATGCTCGAGTGTCATCCGAGTATCTCGGGTGTGCTTGGATAATATGTTTGAATCCCTGCAGCTACGTGTTTTGCGGCTGTTAGACAGCCGCAGCACATATTGGGATTGCCTGCTTGTTGTTAGTGAATCGCTTCATGTGTTGCGACTGTTTAACAGCTGCAAAACATGCAGCCGCAGGAATTCAAACATATTATCCGAGCATGCCTGAGATACTCGGATAACACCAGAGCATACTCGGATAACACGTTATCCGAGCATGTTCGCTCATCATTACTGTCACAAGTTGAAAATAGAATGCCATAAAGTCAGTTTTTTCATCCTTTTCATAAATAAACGTTGTCACAAATACATTTGAATCACATTTTATAATATTATTTCGTTTTTATATTACTGCTAATAATTGTAAATAAATAATAGGAATAATTGACATACCATGTAACTTAATGACTAGCAACTTCATCTGTTGAGTATTACTATGTAGATTTAACAACTTTTCTATTTAGCATCAGGAATTAATAAGCTCATTTTGACACTGAATAAATGGAAATGTGTAGACAACTTACAGCGATGAGTTGGAAGCTTTTGTGCAGCATGGCCACGAGAAGCTTGGTCAGTACAATCACCACCACCACATTGTATGTACCGACTATTACTGCTCCCACAAATGACTGAAGTTCATCATTGAAGCTAAATCTGGTCACAAAAAGAGCCACATGTGCCAACGAGAAAATATACCAGAACAGCGCATAGCATGTCAAAATAAACCTGGAGAAAACAGAGAAAAATATGTACGGTTAGGTAACAAAGTGTGACTGTCCCTCTGCTAGCATCAATTGTATGCACAAACAGTCATCATATATGGTGCTAAGAGTATTTCACATCAATAGTAAATATATAAAGGATGTAAGAGAGAGACGCAAGTCCTGATGATAAATTCTGGAATCAATATTATTTTAAGATGCTGCAGTTATGACGTGTCAGCGGGTTGGTGAGAAAATTGGTGCAAAACTTCACTGATCAACAATCCATGGTATAGCAACAGCCCCTAGATGAAGAAAGAGGAATGGAAGAGGGCACTGGGAGTAGATTGGAGCAGTCATGTGAAGGACATCTGCTGAGAAGTCTACAGTGCAGGAGGGCAATCCAGGCCCTTTTAGGAGATCAAGGTATCACCTGATCGACCTTTACCCTCGCCTAGCAAAGAGGAGCAGCCAAGAAAAACAAAACGCACAAATATAAAATGTATTTAAAGGAATGATCTAACATACAAAAACTACTTATATTCCCCTCTTAGAGGTGAACAGCGGGGGGGGGGGGGGAATTAAAAACGGAGAATAAATTATTTTATTATTT
Organism: Ranitomeya variabilis; assembly: GCF_051348905.1. NCBI lineage: Eukaryota > Metazoa > Chordata > Amphibia > Anura > Dendrobatidae > Ranitomeya > Ranitomeya variabilis. Next base: position 954,902,357 of record NC_135233.1, on the reverse strand, counting down.
TGCAGCAGTCTTTGAGCTTATTCCTACAAACCGCTCTAATGTCAAGTGTTAAATATTAACGCACTACCCTACTCTCTTCACTTCAGCGCCGAGAAGATACAAGGCACATTTTTAATAGATTCGGTTCTGCAGTACCCGACAGCTGCTGCTACATTTGAATGGAGGCAACTGGAGAAAATAGCAGCTGATTGGTGGAGGTGCAGGGTGTCAGACCCCCACCAACCTGAGATTGACAACCTACCCTGTGGATAAGTCATTAATATCTTGTGACCAACCAGCTCATTTAACTATAAAGAGTCACAGCTGCAGTACACAGCATGCAATATTTTGGATTGCAGCTGTCACATATTAGTTACAATGAAACATTAATCTCTGTGTAACACCAGACCTAATTAAATACTGGGTATTAGTTTTACCCCTGTCAATAGAAGCTCCTTATACAGTCTCATATAATGATGTGTTCTCTTTTGCATAAATTATTGGCTACATCTGGCAGCACCGCTATATTATGGGTTCACCTCTTCCCCCAACGTCACTCCATGAGGAAGTTCACCCGAAGCGCGCATTGGGGTGCAACCCTGAGTGCATCTTGGACATGCAAATTGGTATTATTAACATAACTGTGTCTCTTTTCATTAAATTAGCACTCCCATCAAACTCTACCTAGTTCATTCTTCTGCTTTCCATTAAGTCTATGACATCACGTGATTAAAAACTGAATATCTGAATTATTGTAGATTGTGAGCCCTCGCGGGCAGGGTACTCTCTCCTCCTTTACCAGCTGTGACTTGTATTGTTCAAGATTATTCTACTTGTTTTTATTATGTATACCCCTCCTCACATGTAAAGCGCCATGGAATAAATGGCGCTATAATAATAAATAATAATAATAATCCTACTAAGCTCTATGGAGAAACATGAAGTCAATTTTCTCTGCACAAGTCAGGAGTCACTGCAAAAGTCTATGTCAGGGTGGAGAAGCGGAATAGCCGAGTCTGGAGTTGAAGAGGGGAAATGAATCATGCAGGAATAAGAGACTTCCTATTTCTGCATGGAGCAGAGGAAACAGAAGAATTAACTGGGTAGATAGGCAAAATGAGCAATTGTAAGTATACAATGCTATATAATATGATGATTGCAATATACTAAGAGGATAAAAACTTTGATGGAAGTGCTTCTTTAAATCGCCCATTTTGGTGTTATTGCACTAGCACTTTTATTTTTTGGCACAGCTTTTGTATTCATTATTAAATTCTATACGCTGCTACTATTAGTGATGAACACAAGTGTTCGTTACTCAAGTTTGCAGTATGGGTGCTCGAGTGACATGTCCGAGTCCACGCAGCCACATGTTTTACAGCTGTTAGACAGCCACAAAACATGTAGGTATTGCCTAACAAACATGGGCAATCTGCATGTGGGCTGGTGAAGCTTTGTGTGCTGCTTTTTAGACCCAGTCTGACCCTGAATGCATATATAATTCACCCAGTGCCATTCTTTTGCTTCCAAGCAGAGGAGAAGCAGGGCAGACTCAGGTAAGTGGGTCACATAAATCGGATAATTTGCCCCTACAAGGTGCTTCTAACAAAAATTTACAGTGTTTCAGACAACCCCTTCTTAAATGAACAATAGGAAAAACAGTAGTCTGACATCAGAACAATGATTTATTGCATTAGGACAACCACCGCACATTGGGAGTGGACATAGATGATAATACAGGTATATAACTGGTCATGGTCAATAAGCTTATAAAAGAAGTTGCAAACATATCACTAATATGAATTTTTTCAATCAAAGTTGCCTAAAATGAGTAAGGGACTTACGAGTGGAAGGTGTCATTGGTCTGGCGTTCACAGAAGATCCCAACACAGTCCTTATTTTCACTGACTTTATATCCTTTATCATACAATTGTGTCAGTCCAATGGTAAATGAGAATAAGACCAGAAGGAACATGCCAAGGAATTTTCCAAAATCTTGTAACATCTGGCCCATGGATATCTGAAAAATTTGAATATATATATAATATGTAAATTAGTAATAAAATAATTTTTATACCGTGTCTGTGCACATTCATTTGGCAGGAATTTTTGGGTCATTTTTGGATTTTATTATTTATGTATGTAGTTAACAATTGTGAATGGGTTTCCACTGACAATTCGCACTGGATGGCATAATCAGTTATAAAGCGATGGTGGGCAAATAAATAATGTTATTCAGAAAAATGTACTGGATCCTTCAACCATTACCCATAAATACTATTTTTGCTCTCATGAGCTTCAGACTGCAAAGCAAAAACTAGATTCTAGATTCAGATTTCCTCCTTTTCTAGGATTAAATAGTTTAATGTCTGAAGCCCTTAGAATTTTTTCCTGCAGCAGAAAGCAGACACGCTTGACTTCCCAAGTTTAGCAGAGTCACGTTGTTGTCTATTTTCTGGCAAATGCAGTCGGGAAAATGGTTATGAAACAGGGAGGCATTAGAGTATAAATCCAGCCATGATTATATTCAGCTCAGATTACAGCTGGAGGATAACACTTGAAGTGCTGTCCTGACATTCCTGGCTCAGTGGGTTACTAGACACAGCTGCGATTGCTATCTGCCCATTCTACTTCTAGGTTACAGAAACAAAAGTCATGCAGGGGGTTGCAGGTGTATGATGGGTTACACTCACTAGGAAATAATAGCATAAAAACCATATCATGATGCTTCCGTGTCAGTCCAATATTTTATTGTTTGCATTGCTAAATTTTATAAATGTAAGAAGTACGAACTGTAAGATTTCATGACCTTCATTAATGATGGTCAACTAGATTCATGTTGGGTGGCCAGAAATGGCCAATACTTCTGTGGTCCTTTGCCATATCACAGTATCCAGGATATTAAGATGAAGATGTAGCCAGGAGTTCGCAATTTTGCTTATCTTTGACGCATACTTAGCACAAACTCTAGCAACTATAGAGTCAAATGCAGATTTAAGCTCCTCAGGGGCAGTGCTTCATATTGTAGACTATTATTGTAGACCCATCCTGTTGTATATCATAGACTTTGTCAAGCATTGTATCATTTAGCATGATATGTCTACAAGTACATAAATTTTATTCTGCTGAATTATGGGTGTGTATGTATATATTGGTGATCTAACATTTCATTGTCTTTTTCTCTATTCCTTCCAATATTCCTTCAACCTTCTTCTAGTTGCTATTGAAAACAGATGACTTTCAAAAGACATACACGTGGAATAACCTAGGCATTTATTGCACTACCTAGGTTATGCCACTTCTATCTGCCTGATAGATCCAGACCAAATCCCTAGGAAAGGGATAATCACTAGTAATGAGGGAGCGTGCTTGCCACTGCGCGATACTCAAATGAGCAATGGGTGCTCAGGCGCTCGTTACTTAATTGAGTATCGCTAGTGCTGAAGCGCCATGCTTGAGTCAACCACCACTCATGTTTTGCAGCTGTTGAGCAATAAACATAAGGGGATTGCCTGCCATACACAGTAATGCCGCAACCGTGTTGGATAGAAATGTAATGCCCACTGCGCTTCTTTTTTTTTTATTCTTTGTAAAATCACCTGAGGTGCGAGTTTCCAACCTGCAGCATGTCAGTTTCTCTTGCGGAGATGCTGAGTCTACTGTGTGGGATTTCCCCATAGACTTGCATCAGATGCAGTAAGTTAAGAAAAAAGTACATGCATTGTAATTGCAGGTAATTAGCCTGGTTTTAATAAATTGGTCTTTATTCAAATAAATTGTTTATATGTTTTATTATCAGGTTAGTAATGGGGGTGTCTGATAGAAACCTCTCCATTACTGACCCCAAGAGTTGACGGCAGCTAGTGGCTGCAGGCTTGCAGACGTTGTCCTTGGTGGAATTTGAACCCAGGACTCCAGCACTGCAAGGCTGCAGTGCTAACCACTGAGCCACCGTATTGCCCAGTCTTTCACTAACTCCAATATATTTCAATAACCAGGGACCTTCCCAGCCTGATAATATAAGCCCACAGCTGCCTGCTTTACCTTGGCTCGTTATCAAAAATAGGGTGGGGGGGTGGCCGGCCACATTATTTTTTGTGTTTTTTTAGTATTTATGTGTTTAAAACCAGGCTTAAAACACATTACATACATATATTATTTTTAACTGCAGATTTGACGCATCTAATGCAAGTTTATGGAGAAATTCCGCCCATAAAAGTCAAGTAATACTCTGACAACATTGTTCCCAGCAGTGACCTAATTAGTCAGAGATGCTTCCAGGGGTCTTCCCCATGCTGTTCCCATTCCATTTGAGTGATGTTTCATCCATTTCAGTGATTTTCCTACCTCCCCAGCCCTCCTGTTAGGATCGTTCGGAAAAATGTTTGATTTTCCCCTTGATTTCCTCTATACTCAGTACTCGATTTAAGCCTGGTCGAGCATCTGTACCGAGTATTTCAGTGCTCCTTCATCACTAATAATCACCAGATCTCATGTGTAAGTGGTGCTTGGCTCAGGTGCATGCTTAACAGAGTAACAGAGGTGGTGCCTATTCCAAATTTTGTATTTGAGTACAAGAGCTTCAAGTTACTTCTCTAACCCAGCTTTTAATAATAATCTTTATTTTTAGATAGCGCTAACATATTCTGCAGCGCTTTACAGTTTGCGCACATTATCATCATGGTCCCCAATAGGGCTCAAAATCTAAATTCCCCATCAATATGTCTTTGGAATGTGGGAGGAAACTGAAGCACCCGGAGGAAACCCATGCAAACATGGGGAGAATCATAGAATCATGTTGTCCTTGGTGGGATTTGAACCCAGGACTGCAGTGCTAACCACTGAGCCCCCATGCTGCCCAGTCTTTCACTAACTCCAATATATTTCAAGTCAGAGAGCCACATGCAAACACAGCCACCTCTGTATTGTTTTTGACAGATAAAATCAACCACTGATGGCCACTTGAAATCTTTAAACCAAGCAGTGGGCGTTTTGAGACCATCCCTTTTGAAAGTGCATTGAACAGCAAGGTAGATTGCTGCTGAGGGAAAAAGAAAAAAAATCTCTTTAAATCTTCAGCTTAGCGAGCGTGAACGAGCTGAGTGTGACCTGAGTTTAAGTGCGAACGGGGGTAGGTGTGTGACTTGAGATTCAGTGACTTTGGATTCAGGGAGTTTCCAAGGGAAGAATTACTGAATTGCTGTCTGTATTTTATTGATACTTTGCATTTATTCTTTATTAAACTCTTCTGTCTGGTGCAATCCCCATTAGGAAATGTGCTCCACTATTGTTAATGCCATCCAGTGCACATCCTGCCACATGTATGCAGTCCTTGAGCAGCCGGTCGAGGGTGCATACTGCTGTGCGAGATGTGAGCACGTTGAGCATTTGGAAGCCCAGATTCTGGATCTAAATGTACAGCTGGCAACACTGAGATCCATAGACAATATGGAGAGGAGTCTTCTGCTCACTGAGCAGACGCTCAATGGGATATATGAGGGGGGGGTGGTAGGATGGAGCTGCAGGACAGTGAAGTAGCAAGCTGGGTGACATTTAGGAAGCAGGGTAGAGGGAAGAGTGCCAGGGAGGCTAGTCCTGATCTGGCACACCCCAATAAGTTTGCTAAGTTGGCAGATGAGGGGGGTGCCAGTACAGGGGTAGCACTGCTGCAGCCAGGCATGTCCTCTGAAAGTCGGAGGAGTGACTGCTCCAGTAAGGAGGGAAATAGGAGAGCAGGGCAGGCCAGACAGGTGCTGGTAGTGGGGGACTCAATTATTAGGGGAACAGATAGGGCAATCTGTCACAAAGACAGGGATGCTCGAACAGTGTGCTGCCTACCTGGTGCTCGAGTCCAACACATCGCTGATCGGGTGGACAGATTACTGTGAGGGGCTGGTGAGGACCCAGCGGTCATGGTGCACATTGGCACAAATGACAAAGTTAGAGGTAGGTGGAAGATCCTTAAAGATGATTTCAGGGAATTAGGCTGCAAGCTGAAAGCGAGGACCTCCAACGTGGTATTTTCCTAAATACTGCCTGTACCACGTGCCATGCCTGAGAGGCAACGGGAGATTAGGGAGGTTAATAAGTGGCTCAAGAATTGGTGTAGGAATGAGGGGTTTGGGTTCCTGCAGAACTGGGCTGACTTCTCAGTTGGCTACAGGTTCTACGCTAGGGACGGGCTGCACCTCAATGGGGAAGGTGCAGCTGTGCTGGGGGAGAAAATGGCTAGAAGGTTGGAGGAGTGTTTAAACTAGGGAATTGGGGGGAGGGTATTCATTTTATAGGAGGGGAAGATAGTGCAGATAGAGACCTGGGCACAAATAAGGAAGTTGGGGGTGGCGGTGGCATGGGGGGTGGGGTTAGAACAATTAATAACTTAAGAAATAATACAGGTACAGAGAGATACATAAAGTGCATGTATACTAATGCCAGAAGCCTCACCAACAAAATGGACGAATTAGAATTAATGTTATTGGAGCATAATTACGACATGGTGGGGATATCTGAGACATGGCTGGATGAGAGCCATGACTGGGCTGTTAACTTGCAGGGCTATAATCTGTTCAGAAATGACCGAATAGATAAGCGAGGGGGAGGCGTGTGTCTATATGTAAAATCATCCTTAAAACCCATCCGGCGTGATAATATAGGTGAATCTAATGAAAATGTAGAGTCCCTGTGGGTGGAGATAAGGGGAGGGGGAAAAAATAATAAATTACTGATAGGGGTTAATTATAATTCTCCAAAAATAATGGAAGCAATGGAGAATATCCTCGTAAAGCAAATAGATGAAGCTGCAGCAAAGGTAATCGGTTTTTGACAACTATGAGAGAAAATTACCTTTCACAACTGGTTCAGGACCCAACAAGAAGGGGGGCACTGCTAGACCTAATATTAACTAACCGGCCCGACCGCATAGCAAATATAAGGGTTGGGGGTCACTTGGGGAATAGTGATCACAAAATAATAAGTTTTCATGTATCCTTTAATAAGATGTGTAATAGAGGGGTTACAAGGACACTAAACTTCAGGAGGGCAAATTTCCAACGGATGAGAGATGCAATTTACTCGGACAATATCCTGAGATATAAAAATACACAAAGAAAATGGGAGACGTTTATTAGCATCCTGGATAGGACCTGCGCACAATATATACCGTATGGGAATAAACATACTAGAAATAGGAGGAAACCAATATGGCTAAATAGAGCTGCAAGGGGCGCAATAAGAGACAAAAAGAAAGCATTTAGAGAATTAAAGGAAGTAGGTAGTGTTGAGGCATTAAATAAATACAGCAAATTAAATAAATTCTGTAAAAAGCAAATCAAGGTAGCAAAGATTGAGACAGAGAGACTCATTGCCAGGGAGAGTAAAAATAATCCCAAAATATTCTTTAACTACGTAAATAGTAAGAAACTAAAAAATGATAGTGTTGGCCCCTCTACGTCTGGAGGAAAGAAGGTTTAAGCATAATAGCAGACGAGGATTCTTTACTGTAAGAGCAGTGAGACTATGGAATTCTCTACCGTATGATGTTGTAATGAGTGATTCATTACTTAAATTTAAGAGGGGACTGGATGCCTTTCTTGAAAAGTATAATATTACAGGTTATATATACTAGATTCCTTGATAGGGTGTTGATCCAGGGAACTAGTCTGATTGCCGTATGTGGAGTCGGGAAGGAATTTTTTCCCCAATGTGAAGCTTACTCTTTGCCACATGGGTTTTTTTTTGCCTTCCTCTGGATCAACATGTTAGAGCATGTTAGGTTAGGTTATGGGTTGAACTAGATGGACTTAAAGTCTTCCTTCAACCTTAATAACTATGAAACTATTCTTCTGATAGGTGAGGTCTCATTTAGAGGAGAAAACATTATGTAACTAATCTCCCGGCAGCAAAGTGGCACAGTGGTTAGCATTGCAGCGCTAGGGTCCTGGGTTAATATCCTACCAAGGACAATATCTGTAAAGGGATTGTATGTTCTCCCCTTGTTTGTGTGGATTTCCTCCCACACACCAAAGATATACTGATAGGGAACTTAGATTGTGAGCCCCAATGGGGAAAGTGATAATGTTTGTAAAGTGCTGGGGAATTAATGGTGCTATATAAGTGAGAAAAATAAATAAATCTGTATCTGATAAGTAAAGCACAACATTTGCTAAACTACTTTGTAAATAGATTTATGTTGTCAGAAGTGGAGTTTCTCATGATATTAATAACTATGAAAATAATGTCTTTCATTTTCCTACACGAACCATCTAATCTGATGTATAAATAGATCTTAAAATCTGAACTTGGAGTATGTGGAATCTCATAAAAACACAGACAACTGCAGTGTGCTGGTCAGAACTTGGCAAATAAACTGCAGTATGTATACAGTTGTGCTCAAAAGTTTACATACCCCATCAGAATTTTTGCTTTCTTGGCCTTTTTTCAGAGAATATGAATGATAACACCAAAACCTTTTCTCCGCTCAAGGTTAGTGGTTGGCTGAAGCCATTTATTGTCAAACTACTGTGTTTTCTCTTTTTAAATCATAATGACATCCCAAAACATTCAAATTACCCTGATGGCCTGATAACATGATTTGGCCTGATAACATGCACAGACGTTGACACAAATGGGTTTGAATGGCTACTAAAGGTAACATCGTCATCTGTGACCTGTTTGCTTGTAATTAGTGTGCGTGCATAAAAGTTGAGTGAGTTTCTGGGATCCAGACAGACTCTTGCATCTTTCATCCAGCCACTGACATTTCTGGATTGTGAGTCATGGAGAAAACAAAAGAATTGTCAACGGATCTAAGGGAAAAGGTAGTTCAACTATATGACAAAGGAAAGAGATACAAAAAGACATCCAGAGAATTGATAATGCCAGTCAGCAGCATTCAAACTGAGATTACCAAATGGAAAATCAGGGGCTCTGTAAAAACAAAGCCACGGTCCATTAGACCAACAAAAATGTCGTCCACAACTGCCAGGAAAATTGTTCGGGATGCAAAGAAAAACCCACAAATAATATCAGCTGAAATACAGGACTCTGAAAACTAGTGCTGTGGCTGTTTCAAGATGCACAATAAGGAGGCACTTGAAAAGAAATGAGCTGCATGGTTGAGTCACCAGAAGAAAGCCATTACTGCGCAAATGCCACAGAGTATCTTGCCTACAATATGCAAAACAGCACTTCTGGATAATTTGGAGTGATGAGACCAAAATTAAACTTTTTGGCTACAACCATAAACGTTACATTTGGAGAGAGGTCAACAACGCCTATGATGAAAGGAATACCATTCCTACTGTAAAGCCCGGAGTTGGATCGCTGATGTTTTGGGGATGTGTGAGCTACAAAGGAACAGGAAACTTGGTCAAAGTTGAAGGAAAGAGGAATGCAGCATGTTATCAGCAAATACTGGAGGCAAATTTGCACTCATCAGCCTGAAAGCTGCTCATGGGACGTGCTTGGACGTTCCAACATGACAATGATCCAAAACACAAGGACAAGTCAACCTGTCATTGGCTACAGCAGAACAAAGTGAAGGTTTTGGAGTGGCCATCTTAGTCTCTTGACCTCAATATCATTGAGCCACTCTAGTGAGATCTCAAGAGCTCAGTTCATGGTAGACAGCCCAGGAATTTACAGGAATTGGAAGCTTTTTACCAAGAAGAGTGGGCAGATTTACCATCTGAGAAAATAAAGGACCTCATCCACAACTACCACAAAAGACTTCAAGCTGTCATTGATGTTAGAGGGGGCAATACACGGTATTAAGAAATGGGGTATGCAAACTTTTGATCAGGGTCATTTGGGTCATTTTGGGTTGTCATTATGATTTAAAAAGAGAGAACACAGTAGTTTGACAATAAATGGCTTCACCCAACCACTAACCATGAGTGGAGAAAAAATTTTGGTGTTATCATCATTCATATTCTCTGAGAAAAGGCCAAGAAAGCAAAAATTCTGCCGAGGTATGTAAACTTTTAAACACAACTGTATACTCTTTGGGCTCTTATTTTCCCTTCTGCGTTAATGCTTGCTAGCTGAATTTTGCCTGTTGATGCACAATATACTATGGGTGTTTTTTATAGAAGCCCAGATAAGGTAGTAAAATGTTAAAATTACATTTACTGGTGACTACTGGTGGGTGTAGTTTTATTTCCCCTTCTACTATGTCATCTACTGTAGTCAAAAGGTGATCGAGAAATATGGTGAGAGATGGTCCGGCTATTAAGGGGTAGAGGAGGCAGATCTTTTATCTCTTTTTAATCTGGCATTATATGCAAGTCATTATACAGAAAATAATTTTTCCTAAGATTTTTTCATTGAAAATCCATTTTATCTTCGGTTTTGTATCTTTTATTGTTAATATTATTCCTAGCAGTGACGTGGGAGTCTGAGATGCATCCGGTCGTGTTACCCATGCTGTTCCCATACCATTTGAGTGCTGTTTCCATCTATTTCAGTGATTTTACTGCCTTCCCAGCCCTCCTGTTAGGGACTTGTGGAAAAATGTTTGAGTTTCTCATTGAGTTCCATTATATTCGTTACTTGAGTTGAGCTCGTCCGTGAGTCCAACCTGCTCGATTCGAGTACCGAGTACTCGAGCATTTTAGTGCTCGATCATCACTAGTTGATACTGAAGCCTACACTTTGAATTTAGTTATGTACATATCTAGCAAACAAGGTACAGTACAGTACAGATCAGTACAATTACAGCAGATGATTTACCTGTAATGGTCCCAGTATTGAACTAGTTGTGTACATAAAGAAAAGACGTAGATAACTGAGCACGTTGCCAAAGGCGAAGAGACCTTCTGCCACCAGTGTGGGGTGGAAAGCGTCCCAGTCCTTTCGGTCTGCATTGCAGTGGAACTGTCAGATGAAGGAGATATTTGTGATTCCACATATTTCTTCAAGCAGTTGAGATAAGCAGAATACAAGTGATCACAACACGATTGTTTATTCTATTCTATATAATATTGATGAACCAAATGTTAAAAAGACTGGCTAGTCACAGCTTTGCTAGGCAGATTAAAGTCAGATACTATATGCATTTGGCTCTGAAAGATGACTATTGATTTAGTTGGGTGGTGCCCCAGTTATACTGTCCGACAAGACTAAAACTGGTATATTGGCGCCTAGAAGATCAATGCGTAGATAATATATACTGGGCACAATGTGACAAATGTTCCTACAATGTTTCTGTTTAATAGTTTTTGCTGCATGAAGTACAATGTATAGTCACCTTGCAGTAAGCCACGATTTTTAGAGTGAAAGTTGCTAAATACAATGAATTCATTACAAAACTGAGCTGATTCCGAGATTCTTCCAAGAAATCTTCCAGACCATCATACCAAAGACGCTTCACATCTGACCAGACCATCCCTGAAAAAAATATATGAGACTGTGTTATAATCAATGTCTTAAGTGGTTCCACGCAGCAGTCTATCAATTATATGTCATCAGCCATTAGAAAAATAAATCACATACTGTAGATGAAAAGACACATACATTAAAGGGACTCTGCAGTGAAGATAGGTTATTGTCACCCATTGACAAGATAGATGATGATAACCTACAGGGGACGTCTGACTGCTGGGACCCACACAAATCAGCAGAATGGGGCACCTTTATTCTCATTGGAATGGAGAGGCAGGAAAAATGCCTGTCAACTCCTCCATTCTTTCCCAATGGGGCCGCAGAGCGCTGCACTCACCTATTTTTCGCGAGCCCCAATGGAGCGGTGGTCCGGCATGTGCATTGTCACTACAGTCTCAGTTAGGGTCAGACGAGCGTACATTGTCTTATCCTAGAGAATCGGGTTAATTATTCAAATCACTCTTTGATCAAACTCTTGATCAGGATGTGATCATAGTGTGTTCCGACTTTCTCGGATGAGGAGAAGATGGAGAAAAAATCATCTGCATTCTGTCAGTCTATGGAAATCACACTGCACTCAGATATAATCCATGTGCAGTCCGATGGTTTCCACAGACTCATTGACTTGCATGGCCGAGTGTGATCCTAATATCTGCTCAAACTCGGTCATGCAAAGATTTTTTTTCCCTGAATGGGCTCTGTCCAATGGAAACAATCGGACAAGTGCACAGCTCCATAGCATAATACGGGTATGAGCGCTGTCCTTCAAAATGATGTATGTCCCGTGTCCGAGTACTACAGTCATCTGCATGAGCACTTATGGTAATAAATATACCTCTGTCTGCCGATCAGTTTTGATCCCAACAGTTGCACCCACCAATCTATAAGTTACCACCTAACCTGTGGATAGATGATAACTTCCATTCATTAGACAATCCTTTTAAGGCTACGTTCACATTTGCGTTGTGCGGCTCAGCGTCGGCGACGCAACGCACAACGCATGCAAAAACGCATGCAAAACGCAGCTTTTTGTGATGCATGCATCCAATTTTGGCCTGATTTTCGGCGCAAAAAAAATGCAACATGCAGCCTCCTGTGCGCCCTGACGCTTGCGCCAAAAATGACGCATGTGTCACAAAACGCAAGACAACGCATGTCCATGTGGCCCCATGTTAAATATAGGGGCGCATGACGCATGTGCCGCTATGCGTCGCTGAACCTGTGCCGGACGCAACGCAAATGTGAACGTAGCCTAAGATGTAAGCATACAGCAGCCACTAAAAAAAAATCATTGTTATGTTTCAGAAAAGCTCTAAAAAAAACAGTACATCTTATCTTGCCTGATGGTCATGATTGTAATGCATACCTCCCTACTTTTGAAAATGGGAAAGAGGGAGAAAGATTGCAAATTTTAGGCCACGCCTCTGACCACACCCATTCATAATTAGTCACACCCATATCCACGTCCCAACCACACCCATTTAGCACTGCTGATCACACTGTTTCATATACAATAATTATAAGCAAAAAAATATGGCCACACAGTGCTCCATACTGTATAATGGCCACACATGATGCTTCACACTGTATGATGACCACACATGATGCTCCATACTGTATAATGACCACACATGATGCTCCATAATGTATATTGGCTGCACATGATGCTCCATACTGTATAATGACCCCACATGATGCTCAATACTGTATAATGGCCACACATGATGCTCCATACTGTATAACGACTGCACAGGATGCTCCATACTATATAATGGCCACACATGATGCTCCATACTGTATACTGGCTGCACATGATGCTCCATACTGTATAATGACCCCACATGATGCTCCATACTGTATAATGGCTGCACATGATGCGCCATACTGTATAATGGCCCCACATGATGCTCCATACTGTATAATGACCGCACATGATGCTCCATACTGTATAATGACCCCACATGATGCTCCATACTGTATAATGACTGCACATGATGCTCCATACTGTATAATGGCCCCACATGATGCTCCATACTGTATAATGACTCCACATGATGCTCCATACTGTATAATGACTACACATGATGCTCAATACTGTATAATGACCGCACATGATGCTCCATACTGTATAATGACCCCACATGATGCTCCATACTGTATAATGACTGCACATGATGCTCCATACTGTATAATGGCCCCACATGATGCTCCATACTGTATAATGACTCCACATGATGCTCCATACTGTATAATGACTACACATGATGCTCCATACTGTATAATGGCCCCACATGATGCTCCATACTGTATAATGACCCCACATGATGCTCCATACTGTATAATGACCCCACATGATGCTCCATACTGTATAATGACCGCACATAATGCTCCATACTGTATAATGACCCCACATGATGCTCAGTACTGTATAATGACCGCACATGATGCTCCATACTGTATAATGGCTGCACATGATGCGCCATACTGTATAATGGCCCCACGTGATGCTCCATACTGTATAATGACCGCACATGATGCTCCATACTGTATAACGACTGCACAGGATGCTCCATACTATATAATGGCCACACATGATGCTCCATACTGTATACTGGCTGCACATGATGCTCCATACTGTATAATGACCCCACATGATGCTCCATACTGTATAATGACCGCACATGATGCTCCATACTGTATAACGACTGCACAGGATGCTCCATACTATATAATGGCCACACATGATGCTCCATACTGTATACTGGCTGCACATGATGCTCCATACTGTATAATGACCCCACATGATGCTCCATACTGTATAATGGCTGCACATGATGCGCCATACTGTATAATGGCCCCACATGATGCTCCATACTGTATAATGACCGCACATGATGCTCCATACTGTATAATGACCCCACATGATGCTCCATACTGTATAATGACTGCACATGATGCTCCATACTGTATAATGGCCCCACATGATGCTCCATACTGTATAATGACTACACATGATGCTCCATACTGTATAATGGCCCCACATGATGCTCCATACTGTATAATGACCCCACATGATGCTCCATACTGTATAATGACCCCACATGATGCTCCATACTGTATAATGACCGCACATAATGCTCCATACTGTATAATGACCCCACATGATGCTCAGTACTGTATAATGACCGCACATGATGCTCCATACTGTATAATGGCTGCACATGATGCGCCATACTGTATAATGGCCCCACATGATGCTCCATACTGTATAATGACCGCACATGATGCTCCATACTGTATAATGACCCCACATGATGCTCCATACTGTATAATGACTGCACATGATGCTCCATACTGTATAATGGCCCCACATGATGCTCCATACTGTATAATGACCCCACATGATGCTCCATACTGTATAATGACTGCACATAATGCTCCATACTGTATAATGACCCCACATGATGCTCAGTACTGTATAATGACCGCACATGATGCTCCATACTGTATATTGGCCGCACATGATGCTCCATACTGTATAGTGACCACACATGATGCTCCATACTGTATAATGACCCCACATGATGCTCCATACTGTATAATGACCGCACATGATGCTCCATACTGTATAATGACCCCACATGATGCTCAGTACTGTATAATGAACGCACATGATGCTCCATACTGTATACTGGCTGCACATGATGCTCCATACTGTATAATGACTGCACATGATGCTCCATACCGTATAATGACTGCACATGATGCTCCATACTGTATAATGGCTGCACATGATGCTCCATACTGTATACTGGCCGCACATGATGCTCCATACTGTATACGGGCTGCACATGATGCTCCATACTGTATACTGGCTGCACATGATGCTCCATACCGTATAATGACCGCACATGATGCTCCATACTGTATAATGACCCCACATGATGCTCCATACTGTATAATGACCCCACATGATGCTCCATACTGTATAATGACCGCACATAATGCTCCATACTGTATAATGACCCCACATGATGCTCAGTACTGTATAATGACCGCACATGATGCTCCATACTGTATAATGGCTGCACATGATGCGCCATACTGTATAATGGCCCCACATGATGCTCCATACTGTATAATGGCTGCACATGATGCTCCATACTGTATATTGCCTGCACATGATGCTCCATACTGTATAATGGCCCCACATGATGCTCCATACTGTATAATGACCGCACATGATGCTCCATACTATATAATGACCGCACATGATGCTCCATACTGTATATTGGCTGCACATGATACTTCGTACCATATAATGGCCACACATAGCTACTCCTACACACGCGGCTGCGCTCTGTACACTTTGCACATGGCTCCGCTCCGTACACACGTGCTCCGCTCCATACACCTCGTACATACACAGCTCCACTCCATACACCTCGTACACACACAGCTCCGCTCCATACACCTCATACACACACGGCTCCACTCCATACACCTCGCACACACACGGCTCCGCTCCATACACCTCGCACACACACGGCTCCGCTCCATACACCTCGTATACACACAGCTCCGCTCCATACACCTCGTACACACATGGCTCCGCTCCATACACCTCGTACACACATGGCTCTGCTCCATACACCTTATACACACATGGCTCCACTCCATACACCTCATACACACATGGCTCCGCTCCATACACCTCATACACACATGGCTCCGCTCCATACACCTCACACACATGCAGCTTTGCTCCATACACCTCATACACACATGGCTCCACTCCATACACCTCATACACACATGGCTCCGCTCCATACACCTCGTACACACAAGGCTCCGCTCCATACACCTCGTACACACACGGCTCCGCTCCATACACCTCATACACACATGGCTCTGCTACATCCACACTGTACACCTCCTGACCCCATACAAGGCATTACTTACCTCCTGCAGGACCATGTGGCAAGGTGGCAGCAACCAGCACAGCCGAGTCCTGCAATCCACGGAGGTCCCGATCTGCCGATCATGTGACCCCTGACTCCTCCCCTCCTGTGACCTCATCCATACAGAAGGGTAAGGGCCCGGGGCATGGCTTAACTACACAAGGGGGCGTGTCGGTCCTGCTGTCCACGGGATCAGAGCGTCCCGTGCGGGAGTGCGGGGCAAAGGCTGAAAACCGGGACAGTCCTGCACAATGAGGCAATGTGTTTGGCATTTCATAAATTGTGGCAAGAAATGTATGTACAATCTTAGGATATCTTCACATGTCGCCTTTTTTCTGTTGTGGAAAAAAACAAATCATTTTACGGTACCAGCAAAATGAAGGAGATTCCTGAAACCTCAGACACACGCTGCTTATTTCTTCCTTGAAGATTTGAAGCAGTTATGCAGTGTTTTTCACTCATTCAAATGAGTGGTAATGGGGAAATGCTTCAAAAATGTATGTAAAAGTGTTAAAACATGTTGAAAACGTGCGTATTTTAGACAGTGTTTTTTCATTATTTGCAGCAGATTTTTTTGCTGCAAATATTGAACGTGTGCACATAGCTGTACTCAGAAATAAATATCAAATTCTTAAAAGCCTTTCAAAAGTTCCACAACAATAAGACAGTTTTAGGATGTGTGCAAGCGGCATCTCCTTAGGCAGAATCTGCCTGGAAAAGCGCTCAATAGCCTTAAACGTAATGAACATGCACAAAAATGCATACAGTATATGGCGTCTTTTTAACCTCCATTAACCGCTTCACTTATTGCTTTGAAAGATGTGAAGCGGTTAAAACAAGTGACCTGATCAATCTTCACATGGCTTCTGCTTGGAAGCCGCCATTATTTTATATCTGTCATTTTCAAAAAGCATCAGCGCAAAAATTGATGCAAACGGTGATGCTTTTTCACGCTTAAAGTTTGCTCAACAACATTTAGACCAGCCTGTGAAATACTGGGAGTATATAGTATAGACCAAAATTTAAATCTTTGGATGCCATAATACACACCATGTTTGGAGACCAAAAGGCACTGCATATCACCCTAAAAACACTATACCTACAATGAAGTTTGGCGGTGGGGACATCATGGTGTGAGGGATGGCTGGAATGGGACTGAAAATCAGCCCTGGCACACAAACCAAAACAGTCCACATGCAAATCGCTGTTTTTAAATAGGAGTGTATCTTTTCTATGCATCCTTTTCTGTATAGTTTGTGGGTTAGAACACTAAAGGAGTTCGATAGGTGAAAAATGACACTAGGTGAAACATGACTTTGTCTTTAAATGCTGGGAGATACGCCATTCTGTGACTGCACCACAGAATGGGGAATGAGAATTAGGACTTCTTCTGTGCAATGTCATTATATACAGTATTATAATTTATATAGTTAGCCCAACCTAGTACAATTGTAAGAGGCTGGACCAGAGCCGTAGTCATGGCCGAACACTCCGGGTGCATCTGTGCTCTGTCCCCCCTCCACATAAGAATCACATCCCACTCTGGGCTTACTTGTGTTCCCGTCTTCTGCTCCCTCCGGAAATTCCCTCTGTTCTTCAGAGGTACTTTCAGTCGCTTCAGAATAAACTGACACACAGTCCAATTGCAATTCAAAATGGGTAACTTTACTTGTCACACTTCCCAGCACATCCTTGTCCGAAAAAATCTCATCATCAAAGTCCATACAGTTCGCATCCTGTACTTTACCTGTACTCCACTCTGTGTCCTAAGGGTAATAACACCTTAGTACTGCAGCATCATCCTGGTGTAGACTCACTACATTTGAGAATTCACTCGACTGTTTAGCTCCAGACCTTAAAGCTTCAGCCCGAGCAATGACCTGCCACATGATGAACAATCTGCGCCCTGTACGACTTTTGGACCAATTTCTCTTCTAAGCTTCCCGCTGCTGAAACACTGCTGCCAGAGACTGTCCTTCTGTCCCTATAGGACTCTGAATGGCTGGGTTTTCCTTTCTTAACATTACGTGGCTGCTACGGTGTCCTGGGCCTAGAGCACGTGTGGACGCTTTGGGTGCCTAGGCCCTTCTGTCTACTTAAGGGAAATGTTCTTAGCTTACCACACAGCAGCCCCTCCTACAGTTAACCATTTACTTACACTATGATTACTATAGTGCCCCATCTAGGGTCCATAATTGGACACTACATTTACCCTACTCTATATACAACAGTATAACATATATATATATATATATATATATATATATATATCTAATATATAAAGCTGAATGTGTGTGTGTGTGTATGTATGTATGTATGTATGTATGTCCGGGATTGGCATCTGAACCGTAGCAGCTACAGCCACAAAATTTTGCACAGTCACACGTCTGGACCCCGAGAGCGTCATAGGCTATGTTGTGAGGTGAAATTTTAACCCCGCGCTTTCCAATTCACCAAACAATTTTGCCCCTATCTACATAATGGGGAAAAAGTGAAAGGAAAAGTGTTGGAGGCGTCGCAGCTACAGGCACAAAATTTTGCACAGTCACACGTCTGGACCCTGAGAGCGTCAAAGCTATATTGTGAGGTGAAATTTTAACCCCGCGCTTTCCAAGTCACCAAACAATTTTGCCCCTATCTACATAATGGGGAAAAAATGAAAGGAAAAGTGTTGGAGGCAAATTAACAGCTGCCAGATGTGAACAAGGGGGACTTAAAGAATGACAGCGATGGCACCAAAGAGTATATACTGTACAGTTGCTAAGGTGGGGCCCCAACATGGGATAATCACACCACCACGGGGATATGAACACACACACAAAATGCGCCACACACTACCACGTGCTCGAACACATATACCACCCTCAGTGCACATTTCACCACACATACACCAACCTCGCCACATAAAAGTAGAAACACAAAAGTCGCCGCTCAAAACTCGCCACGCGCAAAACTCTCCACATGCAAAACTCGCCACACGTGCAAAACTCGCCACACGCAAAACTTGCACACGCAGAAAAATTGCCACACGCAGAAAAATTGCCACATGCACAAAAGTTGCAACACATGCAAAAGTTGCCTCACACAAAACTTGCACATACTCAAAAGGCACCACACATAAAACTCGCCACGCGCAAAACTCGCCATGCGCAAAACTTGCTGCACACAACTTGCTACACTAACCTGTCACATGCAACTCGACACACAAAAAGTTGCTACACGCATGTCGCCACACAAAACTCATCTCACAAAAGTCCCTACATGCATGTCGCCACACGCAACTCAACACACACAACTTGACACACGAAACTCGCCCTAAAACACACACAAGTCTGGTATCCTTCAAAAATAAAAATCTGATTAATAAGCAGACAAACTACAAGAGCAACAAATGTACCATATAGGAATCCGGCAGCTGTCAGTCACATGACCAGTCTATTATGTGTATGTGTGAGCTAATATATACTGCCAGGGGGTGGGCTTACTGTTGGCTGGGGATTTATCAGGCTGCCATTTTAGCTTACAAATACTGAGGTAAAAATACTGACCAAATAACGTGTGAACGAGGGCTAATACAGGAGGAGATGGCATACAGCTATATACTATATACAGGAGATGACACACAGGTATATACTATTTACAGGGGAGATGACACACAGGTATATACTATATACAGGAGGAGATGACACACAGATATATACTATATACAGGAGAGATGACACACAGGTATATACTATATAGAGGAGGAGATGACATACAGGTACATACTACATACAGGAGGAGATGACATACAGGTATATACTATATACAGGAGGAGATGACACACAGGTATATACTATATACAGGAGCAGATTACCTACAGGTATATAGTATATACAGGAGGAGATGACACAGGTATATGCTATGTATAGGAGGAGATGACATACAGGTATATACTATATACAGGAGATGACACACAGATATATACTATATATAGGTGAGATGACACACAGGTATATACTATATACAGGAGATTACATACAGGTATATCTAATATATAAAGCTGAATGTGTGTATGTATGTATGTGTGTATGTCCGGGATTGGCATCTGTACCGTCGCAGCTACAGCCACAAAATTTTGCACAGTCACACGTCTGGACCCCGAGAGCGTCATAGGCTATGTTGTGAGGTGAAATTTTAACCCCGCGCGTTCCAATTCACCAAACAATTTTGCTCCTATCTACATAATGGGGAAAAAGTGAAGGGAAAAGTGTTGGAGGAAAATTGACAGCTGCCAGATGTGAACAATGAGGACTTAAAGAATGAGAGCGATGGCGACAAAGAGTATATACCGTACAGTTGCTAAGGTGGGGCCCCGACATGGGATACTCACCACACACGGGGATATGAACACAAACACAAAATGCGCCACACACTACCACGTGCTTGAACACATATACCACCCTCAGCACACATTTCACCACACACACACACCAACCTCGCCACATAAAAGTCGAAACACAAAAGTCACCACTCAAAACTCGCTACATGCAAAACTCGCCATATGCAAAACTAGGCTCACGCAAAACTCGCCACACGTGCAAAACTCACCTCATGGAAAACTCACCTCATGCAAAACTTGCACACACAGAAAAATTGCCACATGTACAAAAGTTGCACCACATGCAAAAGTTGCCTCACACAAAACTTGCACATACTCAAAATGCACCACACATAAAACTCGCCACGCGCAAAACTCGCCATGCACAAATCTTGCTGCACACAACTTGCTACACTAACCTGTCACATGCAACTCAACACACAAAATGTTGCTACACGCATGTCGCCACACAAAACTCATCTCACAAAAGTCGCTACATGCATGTCGCCACACGCAACTCAACACACACAACTTGACACATAAAACTCGCCCTAAAACACACACAAGTCTGGTATTGTCCTTCAAAAATAAAAATCTGATTAATAAGCAAACTACAAGAGCAACAAATGTACCATATAGGAAATACGGCAGCTGTCAGTCACATGACCTGTCTATTATGTGTATGTGTGAGCTAATATATACTGCCAGGGGGGAGGGCTTCCTGTTGGCTGGGGATTTATCAGGCTGCCAATAGCAACCAATCACAGCTCAGCTTCTATTTTGCTACAGTTAATTAACCTGAGCTCTGATTGGTTAATATAGGCAACAAAGACATTCTCAGTATAACAAAGCTAATATATGTTGTGAAATGCTTCTATTTGCTTAGTTTTTGCCTTTTAATAATTACATTTCTATCTATTTGTTTTGTGGTTTTTGTGTGCAGAATAAATTTTTGTTAACACATTCTATTTTGCTAACAGCAGTCATTAACCCGGGCGAAGCCGGGTAGTACAGCTAGTATATATATATATATAGCAAGACACGGTAATACACCTAACAGTGTAGCAGTACCATTGTACAAGTGTAGCAGTACCAACATACGTTAACAAATAGACCAACACTGATAATATAAGGCACCGGGACAAGAGAGATGGGCAAATGTATAACCATATTATATCATACCCCCTACACGTCATTAAAGGGGTTCTCCACCCAGTGCACATTTTTAGTCAGTAGTGCAGCTTGCTGACTATTAACAATGTTGGGATTCGGCTTTACCAGGCGGTTCAGGTAGTTGTCAGTTGTCAAACAGATTCTCATTATTTCTCATCCAATTCTTTTACTTTTCTATTGATGGAAGCAGATGAGAATGTGTTTGGCACAGTAAGGGCTCGCTCCTATAAGCGTATAATGCGGCCGAGTACTATGTGACGTTTAATGAGATAGCACTTGGCCCGATGTTATACTATGGGGCAGTGCAGCATGCTGCGAGTTACTTCGGAATTCTGATCACCCGTACAAGTCTGTGACGCCATTCAAGTACAGTCTGATTTAAGCTGACATAGACGATGGAGAAGATGGAGAAATTAAGTTCTCTGTCTCCTCTGCACCTGTGACACCATTATCTCATTCAAGAGAATCAGATCACAGTAAACTGACACTGATCAAACTCGGATCAGAGTGTGATCAGTGTCATTTGCATAATCAATCCAATTCTCTGGCATCATCAATCGTGTGAATTAGCTCTTAACCCCTTCGCCCCAAAGCCTTTTTCACCTTCCTGACAGGCCAATTTTACAATTCCGACCACTGTCACTTTATGAGGTCATAACTCTGGAAAGCTTCAACGGATTCCAGAGATTCTAAGATTGTTTTCTCATGACATATTGTACTTTATGATAGTGGTAAAATTTCTTTGATATGACTTGCGTTTATCTGTGAAAAAAATGGAAATTTGGCGGAAATTTAGAAAATTTTGCAATTTTCAAATTTTTATTTTTATGCCCTTAAATCAGAGAGTCATATCGCACAAAACAGTTAATAAATAACATTTCCCACATGTCCACTTTACATCAGCACAATTTTGGAAACATGTTTTTTTTGTTAGGAAGTTATAAGGGTTAAAAGATGACCAGCGATTTCTCATTTTTGCAACAAAATTTGCAAAACCATTTTTTTTTAGGAACCATCTCACATTTGAAGTGACTTTGAGGGGCCTATATGACAGAAAATACCCAAAACAAAAATGACACCAGTCTAAAAACTGCACCCCTCAAGGTGCTCAAAATCACATTCAAGAAGTTTGTTAACCCTTCAGGTGCTTCACAGGAATTTTTGGAATGTGGAAGAAAAAATAAACATTTACCGTACTTTTCTTTCACAAAAATGTTCCTTTAGAGCTAATTTTTTTACTTTTTCAAGAGTAACAGGAGAAAATGGACCATACAATTTGTTATGCAATTTCTCCTGAGCATGCTGATACTCCATATGTGGGGGAAATCTACTATTTGGGCAAACAGCAGGGCTCAGAAGGGAAGGAGCGCCATTTGACTTTTTGAATGTAAAATATGCTGGAATAATTAGCGGTTGCTATGTCGCGTTGGGAGAGTCCCTGATGCGCCTAAAGAGTGGAAACGCCCAACAAGTGACACCTTTAGGGAGACTAGACCCCTTAGGGAACTTATCTAGATGTGGATTGAGAACCTTGAACCCACAGGTGCTTCACAGAAGTTTATAACGTTAACCTGTGAAAATAAAAAAAAATCAAATTTTTCCCAGATATATCTTTTTTTAGCTCCAAATTTTGCATTTTTATAAGGGTAACAAGAGAAATTGCTCCATACAATTTGTTGTGCAATTTCTGCTGAGTGTGCAGATACCTAATATTTGGAAGAAAACAACTGTGGGTGCACGGCAGGGCTTGGAATGAAAGGAGTGCCATTTGACTTTTTGAATGTAAAATACAGTATGTTGGAATAATTAGCAGACGCCATGTCGTGTTTGGGGAGCCCCTATGTAGAAATACATGTAGCCGCACGCTCCGGTCCCAAGTGCCGGTGGAAGTGCCGGGTATTGATGCGAGAGACTCACACGAGTTTCTCGCATTGCACTCGCAAGTGTGACCTTGGCCTTACTCTTGACTCTGCCTGACCTCTGTTCAGTGGTGTCCTTTTCAGAAGTTCACAAAACTGTGGCCGACGGCACTTTTATGCAATCCTAAAAAGACGGACACTGTCGGATCACAGGTCCTATGGTGTCCACAGTGCCTCCATCTGCCTCATTATAGGGAATTTTCTGCCGGGGGTTCTGTCTGAATCACGTATTTCAGAGATTTACACGAAAACCCCGGTGTAAGCACTCGGCGCAGAGCGCAGGATACATGTGGGTCAAGCCTTACTGCGATCTTTGGGAGGCAGAATGGAAAAATCCACAGCATGTGAAGAATTGGTTTTATTTATTTTTTTACACCGTTCCTCGTGCGGTATAAGTGATTAAGCGACTTTTTTCACTGGGACGATGCAATTACAGGAATACCATATTTATTTCGGGTTTTTATGTTTGGCTGCAGTCACACACTAAAAGATGCTTTTTATTGCGAAAACTAGTTTTTGCATCACCATATTTTGAGAGCTATAATTTTTTCATATTTCGGCTGACAGAGTCATGTGATGGCTTGTTTTTTGCGGGACAAGCTGGCGTTTTTATTGGTACCATTTTCGGGCACATGAGATTTTTTGATCACTTTCTATTCTGATTTTTGGGAGACAGAATGAACAAAAACCAGCAATTCAGGAATTGCTTTTTTTCTTTTTATACTGTTCTGCTTTTGGCAAGGCCGCTTTATTCTTCGGGTCAATACGATTACAGTGATGCCTCATTTATATCTTTTTTTATGTTTTGGCGCTTTATCACAATAAAAACAATTTTATAGAAAAAATAATTATTTTTGCATCGCTTTATTCTGAGCGCTATAACTTTTTTATTTTTCTGCTGATGGAGCTGTATGGTGACTTGTTTCTTGCGGTACCATTTTTATTTATACCTGTCTTTTTTATGCATTTTATTGCACTTTCTGTTCTGATAAAGCATTGTTTTTTGCCTCATTTTCTTTATGGAGTTCACTGAATGGGTTAACTAGTTGGACAGTTTTATAGAGCGTGTCGTTACGGACACAGCGATATCAAACATGGTTACTTTTATTGTTTTGTTTTTTACTAACATAAATAAATGTATTTATTGGAAAAATATTTGTTTCTTTATTTATTTAGGGTTTTTAAAAAATATTTTAACACTTTGTAAATTTTTTTTTTTTTTACTTTTTTACATTGTCCCAGTATGGGACATTATTATATTACAGCAGATCACTGATCTGACACTCTGCACTGCAGAGCATCAGATCAGCGATCTGACATGGAGGGAAAGAGGCATGCCAGCACCTTCTCTCAGCAGGCACTCACAAGCCACCTTCCCTGCAGAACCTGGAAGGACCCCGTGGCCATCTATGGAGAGACCATCAGGACAACATGATCGCATTGCGTTGCCCTTATGGAAGCACACACGGAGCCCCCTCTATGTCGCTGTCACTACTGACAGCGACATCAGGGGAGTTAAATGCCTGCGATCGGTGCTAGCACTAATCGTGGATGTTGCTGCGGGGTGTCAGCTGTCACATACAGCTGACACCTGCACGAGATCGCAGCGTGAGGCCACGCAATCGTGCCATCGTGCTAGTACTGCGTTTTGCAGGTATGTACATTCCGCAGAACAGTACTAGTACGGCACATGTCATGAAGAGGTTAATGGTATCACCACATAGAAAAAATAAAGGGGTTGTCACCCTACTAAAAACAGCCAGTGCTCCAGACAGTTTTGAACCAGGAGCTTATTTGGCCAGAAGATCTGATTTATATAGGGACTGATTGTCCAGCACTTATAAAAATCATATATTCTTTGCCAAATAAGCTCCTGGTGCAAAACTGGCTGGAGGACTGGGAGAAAACGTAATTATCATCAGCCCCAAAAGTCAGCTACCAGCCAGTTCTGGACGATAAAAAATAAACATGAATATTTAAAGGGGATGTCCTCTACTTTAACACTGATCACCTATCTTTAGGATAGGTCATCAATGTCTGATCAATGTTGGTGCGGCCCCTGGTAGACCCGCAGATCAGCTGTTTTCCGTGCCGGCAGGAACTGCTCAGTTACAGAACCACACAGCACAGCTCCGTTTACTGTACAGTACATCCGCCCCTTATTGATTTGAATAGGTGATGATTGTGCAGTGCCTGGTCACAGCCAGTATATAGTAGACAGAGCTCTGCTGTGCTGTAACCAAGCAAATCCTGGCGGCACTGAGAACAGCTAATCGGTGGGGGTGCCAGGTGTCGCACACATGTAAGCAGTGCACAAGGACTAGCTGTGCCCACTTTCCCTGGCCCGTGTTTTTATGTCCCTGACAGGCTGGTATATTTAATTCTTTATGTTGTGAACTGTATAACGCTGCTATATTGTATATGACTGTTAAATACTATTGTGTAGGGAAAATGTAGTGCTCAGATTAGCCCACTAGAGGGGGGTACAATAGTATAAGACAGCAATAGGATATGATGATAGGAACTAGTTAAATGAGGAAGGGCAAACTGGGGTAAGCTAGAAGGATTTCCTGTAATCAGTCAGAAGGGCCTCAGAGCCCGTACAGGGCAGTTGAGCCACGCAACGTTACTAAAAAAAAAGAGCCCATCTCATCCAGGGCCTAGAACCAACAATTGCTAGAGAAGCAGAGGAATACAGGGCAGCTTTGTCATGATGGCGGTCAGCTACTTAGGAGGATGTCTGTGTGTCTGGAGCTAAATGGACCGGGAACTCCTACAGTTAGTCAGACTGGTCAGACAAAATGCTGCGGTATTGGGAACAACGGTGCGACCCGGAGGTATTCCTAAAGGAGAGGGACAGCACAGGGACAGAAAATGTTGTGTCTTGTGAAGTATCCTATGCTGTGCATAAATGTGAACTGGACGAGCTGAGAAAAGAACTAAGTAAAATCGTTTGTCTTAAGATGGAACTTGACTCTGTCTCTCTTTATATGGAATCTGAAGAAAAAAATCCCCAGTGAATCCGAGAGGACCCAGATGGATAGGAAAGCGGACAAAAAGGTATGCTACCACTGGGACATCTTGTGCATGTGACAGAGGGCCAGGGTGTGCTAAAGCAGCCACCATTGCAAGCCACAGCTACAGCCCTGGCCCCTCTCACACCCACACAGATCAGACATTGATGCCCTATCTTAAGGATAGCTCATCAATGTTAAAGCAGTGGACAACCGCTTTAAATTTACTACATTTGTCTCTAGGCTGGGATTGAACCCTAACTCACCCAGTGACCCAGATTACTGCAAATTGGGGCCGGAACGACAACACACTGCGCCTGACTGCTGGTTTGGAGCTGATTAGATGGTGGCCAGGGGTGTACATAGAAATTATGGAGCCCCATAGAAAAGTTTCTGGATTTGTTTTCTCAATTTTGACTCTCATAGTTGTGGTCTACCTATGATGTAAATTACAGGCCTCTCTCACCTTTTTAAGTGGGAGAACTTGCACAATTGGTGGCTGACTAAATACTATTTTCCCCACTGTAGTCCTGCACATAATATAATGGCCCCACATACAGTCCTGCAAATAATATAATGGCCTCACATACAGTCCTGCACATAATAAGACGCTCCACATACAGTCCTGCACATTAGAGTTGAGCGACTTTCATTTTTTTAAGATCGAGTCGGGTTTTGAGAAACCCGATTTTGTCCAGAGTCGAGTCGAGTGCAGTCGGCCGATTATCGCTAAAAGTCGGGGATCGACCGAAACACGAAACCCAATGCAAGTCAATGGGGAAGCATAGTCGGCAGTGAGTGGAGGCCAGGAAAACACCTACAGTGCCCATTTTAATGCCAAAAACATCCATTCTTGTTTCTGAAGCTTGTCAATCTTAATTAACTTTATAATAATAGTTGGGCATAGGGAATTGGGGGTCATTTGGCAAAAGTTGTGGGGGGAGTAGGGCCGGCTCAAGTTTTTCGTGGGCCCAGGAAATGCGGACTACGTCACGGCGGTGTTGCAGGGAAAGGTAAGTATTTCAACGTTGCAAGTGCTGTGATCCTGAGCAAGCAGGGGGGGCCCACTCGTTCGCATTGGCACTGGCACAGGGCCCCTCAAAGTACAGCGGTGTGTTTGCATGGCGGGGGCGCCTCCCACCAGCAGCGACACTTTTGCGTACTCTGAGGGGCCCTGTGCCAGTGACGTCGCCAACGAGTATGCCCCCCCACCTGATGAAGGAACCTGCACTTTCATCTGCACCTTCCTCTCTGTCCCTGTGTAAGGTGGTATAACATGCGGGAAGGGGAACCTTACTTTCAGCAGGGTCAGATTCTGGCTGTGTAGAGTATAAGGGGAATGTAGTGGTCTAGGTCAATGTACCAGCAGACTCATCTAGCAGTGGCTGGGCAATGGGCAGGATGAGGAGGAAACAGATATAGGGCCAAAGAATAAAGTAGGCTAAATGCAGTTCAAAATTGGTAACAGGACTAAACAGGCGGCATTGCTTTGTTCAGTGGAGTAGCAAACCCAAGAGCAGCAGACACTGTTTCAAGGGCCTAACCACACTAGTAGGCCAAATGCAGTTTAATATCTGATAGTATAGGGCGAAAGCCAGAATGTGGAAGCTCAGCTTTGTTCAGTTGAGGACAACACCAGGCAGGGGCAGACAGACACCTTTAGTAGGCCGGAACAGCCAATTTTTAAAAAAAACAGCAGTTAGTAAGAGGCAGAAGGTAGAAGCTCAGCTTTATTCAGTTGAGGACAACACCAGGCAGGGGCAGACCCCTTTAGTAGGCCGGAACAGCCAATTGCATTTTTAAAAATGGTAATTTGGAACTGAAGGTTGAAGCTCAGCTTTATTCAGTTGAGGACAACACCAGGCAGGGGCAGACAGACACCTTTAGTAGGCCGGAACAGCCAATGGCATTTTTAAAAATGGTAATTTGGAACAGAAGGTAGAAGCTCAGCTTTATTCAGTTGAGGACAACACCAGGCAGGGGCAGACATTCACCTTTAGTAGGCCGGAACAGCCAATTGCATTTTTAAAAATGGTAATTTGGAACTGAAGGTTGAAGGTCAGCTTTATTCAGTTGAGGACAACACCAGGCAGGGGCAGACAGACACCTTTAGTAGGCCGGAACAGCCAATTGCATTTTTAAAAATGGTAATTTGGAACTGAAGGTTGAAGCTCAGCTTTATTCAGTTGAGGACAACACCAGGCAGGGGCAGACAGACACCTTTAGTAGGCCGGAACAGCCAATGGCATTTTTAAAAATGGTAATTTGGAACAGAAGGTTGAAGCACAGCTTTATTCAGTTGCAGCTTCTTGGCAATAATATAAAGAAGACGCGACAGGACAACACTCGGTGTATGCCATATCTGTGTTTTCAATGGAAAAAAACCTTTCAGTTAACTACTTGCAGGAGAAAGTTTTTGTAGCTGGTGGACAATTTTTTTTAAAAAAAGCAGTTAATAAGAGGCAGAAGGTAGAAGCTCAGCTTTATTCAGTTGCAGCTTCTTGGCAATAATATAAAGAAGACGCAACAGGACAACACTCGGTGGATGCCATATCTGTGTTTTCAATGGAATAAAACCTTTCAGTTAACTACTTGCAGGAGAAAGTTTTTGTAGCTGGTGGCCAATTTTTGTACTGTACCAGTTTTTTGTTGTATGTGTTTTTGTTTTTAATGTTAAAATGTCTGCATTTGATATCTCTCCAGTATTTTCTTTTTTATAAGCAAAATACTGCAGTTTTACATCGGTTACATGGATACACAGGCAGCTTGGTGGTCAGTGGAGGAGTATTTAAAGTAGGGACCGCAGACAGGCTATCAAAGGCCTAAAATAACAAACAATAGGCTCATGGCAGTTTTACATCGGTTACATGGATACACAGGCAGCTTGGTGGTCAGTGGAGGAGTATTTAAAGTAGGGACCGCAGACAGGCTATCAAAGGCCTAAAATAGCAAACAATAGGCTCATGGCAGTTTTACATCGGTTACATGGATACACGGGCAGGCAGCTTGGTGGTCAGTGGATGAGTATTTAAAGTAGGGACCGCAGACAGGCTATCAAAGGCCTAAAATAACAAACAATAGGCTCATGGCAGTTTTACATCGGTTACATGGATACACGGGCAGGCAGCTTGGTGGTCAGTGGAGGAGTATTTAAAGTAGGGACTGCAGACAGGCTATCAAAGGCCTAAAAATAACAAACAATAGGCTCATGGCAGCTTTACATCGGTTACATGGATACACGGGCAGGCAGCTTGGTGGTCAGTGGAGGAGTATTTAAAGTAGGGACCGCAGACAGGCTATCAAAGGCCTAAAATAACAAACAATAGGCTCATGGCTGTTTTACATCGGTTACATGGATACACGGGCAGGCAGCTTGGTGGTCAGTGGAGGAGTATTTAAAGTAGGGACCGCAGACAGGCTATCAAAGGCCTAAAATAACAAACAATAGGCTTATGGCAGTTTTACATCGGTTACATGGATACACGGGCAGGCAGCTTGGTGGTCAGTGGATGAGTATTTAAAGTAGGGACCGCAGACAGGCTATCAAAGGCCTAAAATAACAAACAATAGGCTCATGGCAGTTTTACATCGGTTACATGGATACACGGGCAGGCAGCTTGGTGGTCAGTGGAGGAGTATTTAAAGTAGGGACCGCAGACAGGCTATCAAAGGCCTAAAAATAACAAACAATAGGCTCATGGCAGTTTTACATCGGTTACATGGATACACGGGCAGGCAGCTTGGTGGTCAGTGGAGGAGTATTTAAAGTAGGGACCGCAGACAGGCTATCAAAGGCCTAAAATAACAAACAATAGGCTCATGGCTGTTTTACATCGGTTACATGGATACACGGGCAGGCAGCTTGGTGGTCAGTGGAGGAGTATTTAAAGTAGGGACCGCAGACAGGCTATCAAAGGCCTAAAAATAACAAACAATAGGCTCATGGCAGTTTTACATCGGTTACATGGATACACGGGCAGGCAGCTTGGTGGTCAGTGGAGGAGTATTTAAAGTAGGGACCGCAGACAGGCTATCAAAGGCCTAAAATAGAAAACAATAGGCTCATGGCAGTTTTACATCGGTTACATGGATACACGGGCAGGCAGCTTGGTGGTCAGTGGAGGAGTATTTAAAGTAGGGACCGCAGACAGGCTATCAAAGGCCTAAAATAACAAACAATAGGCTCATGGCAGTTTTACATCGGTTACATGGATACACGGGCAGGCAGCTTGGTGGTCAGTGGAGGAGTATTTAAAGTAGGGACCGCAGACAGGCTATCAAAGGCCTAAAAATAACAAACAATAGGCTTATGGCAGTTTTACATCGGTTACATGGATACACGGGCAGGCAGCTTGGTGGTCAGTGGAGGAGTATTTAAAGTAGGGACCGCAGACAGGCTATCAAAGGCCTAAAAATAACAAACAATAGGCTTATGGCAGTTTTACATCGGTTACATGGATACACGGGCAGGCAGCTTGGTGGTCAGTGGAGGAGTATTTAAAGTAGGGACCGCAGACAGGCTATCAAAGGCCTAAAAATAACAAACAATAGGCTCATGGCAGTTTTACATCGGTTACATGGATACACGGGCAGGCAGCTTGGTGGTCAGTGGAGGAGTATTTAAAGTAGGGACCGCAGACAGGCTATCAAAGGCCTAAAAATAACAAACAATAGGCTTATGGCAGTTTTACATCGGTTACATGGATACACGGGCAGGCAGCTTGGTGGTCAGTGGAGGAGTATTTAAAGTAGGGACCGCAGACAGGCTATCAAAGGCCTAAAAATAACAAACAATAGGCTCATGGCAGTTTTACATCGGTTACATGGATACACGGGCAGGCAGCTTGGTGGTCAGTGGAGGAGTATTTAAAGTAGGGACCGCAGACAGGCTATCAAAGGCCTAAAATAGAAAACAATAGGCTCATGGCAGTTTTACATCGGTTACATGGATACACGGGCAGGCAGCTTGGTGGTCAGTGGAGGAGTATTTAAAGTAGGGACCGCAGACAGGCTATCAAAGGCCTAAAATAACAAACAATAGGCTCATGGCAGTTTTACATCGGTTACATGGATACACGGGCAGGCAGCTTGGTGGTCAGTGGAGGAGTATTTAAAGTAGGGACCGCAGACAGGCTATCAAAGGCCTAAAAATAACAAACAATAGGCTCATGGCAGTTTTACATCGGTTACATGGATACACGGGCAGGCAGCTTGGTGGTCAGTGGAGGAGTATTTAAAGTAGGGACCGCAGACAGGCTATCAAAGGCCTAAAATAACAAACAATAGGCTCATGGCTGTTTTACATCGGTTACATGGATACACGGGCAGGCAGCTTGGTGGTGAGTGGAGGAGTATTTAAAGTAGGGACCGCAGACAGGCTATCAAAGGCCTAAAAATAACAAACAATAGGCTCATGGCAGTTTTACATCGGTTACATGGATACACGGGCAGGCAGCTTGGTGGTCAGTGGAGGAGTATTTAAAGTAGGGACCGCAGACAGGCTATCAAAGGCCTAAAATAGAAAACAATAGGCTCATGGCAGTTTTACATCGGTTACATGGATACACGGGCAGGCAGCTTGGTGGTCAGTGGAGGAGTATTTAAAGTAGGGACCGCAGACAGGCTATCAAAGGCCTAAAATAACAAACAATAGGCTCATGGCAGTTTTACATCGGTTACATGGATACACGGGCAGGCAGCTTGGTGGTCAGTGGAGGAGTATTTAAAGTAGGGACCGCAGACAGGCTATCAAAGGCCTAAAAATAACAAACAATAGGCTTATGGCAGTTTTACATCGGTTACATGGATACACGGGCAGGCAGCTTGGTGGTCAGTGGAGGAGTATTTAAAGTAGGGACCGCAGACAGGCTATCAAAGGCCTAAAAATAACAAACAATAGGCTCATGGCAGTTTTACATCGGTTACATGGATACACGGGCAGGCAGCTTGGTGGTCAGTGGAGGAGTATTTAAAGTAGGGACCGCAGACAGGCTATCAAAGGCCTAAAAATAACAAACAATAGGCTTATGGCAGTTTTACATCGGTTACATGGATACACGGGCAGGCAGCTTGGTGGTCAGTGGAGGAGTATTTAAAGTAGGGACCGCAGACAGGCTATCAAAGGCCTAAAAATAACAAACAATAGGCTCATGGCAGTTTTACATCGGTTACATGGATACACGGGCAGGCAGCTTGGTGGTCAGTGGAGGAGTATTTAAAGTAGGGACCGCAGACAGGCTATCAAAGGCCTAAAAATAACAAACAATAGGCTTATGGCAGTTTTACATCGGTTACATGGATACACGGGCAGGCAGCTTGGTGGTCAGTGGAGGAGTATTTAAAGTAGGGACCGCAGACAGGCTATCAAAGGCCTAAAAATAACAAACAATAGGCTCATGGCAGTTTTACATCGGTTACATGGATACACGGGCAGGCAGCTTGGTGGTCAGTGGAGGAGTATTTAAAGTAGGGACCGCAGACAGGCTATCAAAGGCCTAAAATAACAAACAATAGGCTCATGGCAGTTTTACATCGGTTACATGGATACACGGGCAGGCAGCTTGGTGGTCAGTGGAGGAGTATTTAAAGTAGGGACCGCAGACAGGCTATCAAAGGCCTAAAAATAACAAACAATAGGCTTATGGCAGTTTTACATCGGTTACATGGATACACGGGCAGGCAGCTTGGTGGTCAGTGGAGGAGTATTGCAAGGAGTGTCTGTCCCAGTACTCCCAAAATATAAATAGATGTTAATGTCTCGCAAAACAACCAAAAAAAAAAAAAAGGTGGCATACTTAGGTACAGGGGTGGGCTCATCTGCTGAGTTTCTGACATAGTAATTTGGCAGTAACTATTTAATGGTGCCAATATAGGACACAGACACAGACTACTTTAAGTTGCATCATAGATGTCTACAAATTTGTATTGTCAGTGCCAGACATTGAATGATGTCAGTGAATAGACTAAAGATTGGTGGAGCTGTGCGACATAATTTTGCACGTGGTAGAGAACAGTTTGAGCTGGGGGAGGGGGGAACTCTCTTGAGGCCGGCGGGACCGCCCCAGGGCCCCTCATGTTACAACGGTGTGTCTGACGTTGGGTGCGCACCACCACCGCCAGAGACACTACATTGTACTATGAGGGACCCAGTAGCAATGCCGTCAACCAAAAGCGAGCACACCCACCTCTTCAGACAAACAGCAGTCTCACGGGTGCTTGCGCCAAGTCGTGATACCACGGCCCCGTGTGGGGAGTTTGGCCATTTAGGGAGGTGTAAACATGTCGTATGCTGTACAATCAGCTGCAGCAAATTAGACATTAGAAAAGTAATTCACAGGCAAGAGCTTTTCATAGGAAAGCTAGGTGTCGGCCGGGCAAGGTGGGGCAAAAGATTTCGAAATCCAGTTGTGGTTCATTTTAATGAATGTTAGATCGTCAACATTTTGGGTAGCCAGACGAGTCCTTTTTTCGGTTAATATTGAACCTGCAGCACTGAATACTCTTTCTGATAGGACACTTGCTGCCGGGCAAGCAAGCTCCTGCAATGCATATTCTGCCAATTCTGGCCAGGTGTCTAATTTTGATGCCCAGTAATCAAATGGGAATGATGGTTGACGGAGAACATCGATAAGGGATGAAAAATAGTTAGTAACCATACTGGACAAATGTTGTCTCCTGTCACTTTCAATTGATGCAGCAGTACCTGTCCTGTCTGCGGTCATAGCAAAATCACTCCACAACCTGGTCAGAAAACCCCTCTGTCCAACGCCACTTCTGATGTGTGCACCCCTATCACTCCTAGTCTGTTGCCCCCTTGAGCTCGTGTGAGAACGATCACGTGCGCTGTGTGCTGGGAATGCCTGAAGCAAACGGTCAACAAGAGTTGATTGTTTGGTTGCTAATATTAGTTCCAAGTTCTCATGTGGCATAATATTTTGCAATTTGCCTTTATAGCGTGGATCAAGGAGGCAGGCCAACCAGTAATCGTCATCGTTCATCATTTTCGTTATGCGTGTGTCCCTTTTTAGGATACGTAAGGCATAATCCGCCATGTGGGCCAAAGTTCCAGTTGTCAAATCTCCGGTTGTGATTGGGTGAGGGGCAGTTGCAGGCAAATCTACGTCACTTGTGTCCCTCAAAAAACCAGAACCCGGCCTTGACACGCAACCAATTTCCAGTGCCCCCGGGAAAGGTTCCGCATTAAAAATATACTCATCCCCATCATCCTCCTCGTCCTCCACCTCCTCTTCGCCCGCTACCTCGTCCTGTACACTGCCCTGACCAGACAATGGCTGACTGTCATCAAGGCTTTCCTCTTCCTCTGGTGCAGACGCCTGCTCCTTTATGTGCGTCAAACTTTGCATCAGCAGACGCATTAGGGGGATGCTCATGCTTATTATGGTGTTGTCTGCACTAACCAGCCGTGTGCATTCCTCAAAACACTGAAGGACTTGACACATGTCTTGTATCTTCGACCACTGCACACCTGACAACTCCATGTCTGCCATCCTACTGCCTGCCCGTGTATGTGTATCCTCCCACAAAAACATAACAGCCCGCCTCTGTTGGCACAGTCTCTGAAGCATGTGCAGTGTTGAGTTCCACCTTGTTGCAACGTCTATGATTAGGCGATGCTGGGGAAGGTTCAAAGACCGCTGATAGGTCTGCATACGGCTGGCGTGTACAGGCGAACGTCGGATATGTGAGCAAAGTGCACGCACTTTGAGGAGCAGGTCGGAGAACCCAGGATAAGTTTTCAATAAGCACTGCACCACCAGGTTTAAGGTGTGAGCCAGGCAAGGAATGTGTTTCAGTTGGGAAAGGGAGATGGCAGCCATGAAATTCCTTCCGTTATCACTAACTACCTTGCCTGCCTCAAGATCTACTGTGCCCGGCCACGACTGCATTTCTTGTTGCAAGAACTCGGACAGAACTTCCGCGGTGTGTCTGTTGTCGCCCAAACACTTCATAGCCAATACAGCCTGCTGACGCTTGCCAGTAGCTGGCCCATAATGGGACAACTGGTGTGCAACAGTGTCATCTGCCGATGGAGTGGTTGGCCGACTGCGGTCTGTGGAAGAGCTGTAGCTTCTGCAGGAGGATGAGGAGGAGGAGGAGGAGGAGGAGGGGGTGCGAACGCCTACAGCCAACTGTTTCCTAGACCGTGGGCTAGGCACAACTGTCCCGAAATTGATGTCCCCTGTGGACCCTGCATCCACCACATTCACCCAGTGTGCCGTGATGGAAACATAACGTCCCTGGCCATGCCTACTGGTCCATGCATCTGTAGTCAGGTGCACCTTTGTACTCACAGATTGCCTGAGTGCATGGACGATGCGCTGTTTAACATGCTGGTGCAGGGCTGGGATGGCTTTTCTGGAAAAAAAGTGTCGACTGGGTAGCTCGTATCGGGGTTCAGCGTACTCCATCAGGGCTTTGAAAGCTTCGCTTTCAACTAACCGGTAGGGCATCATCTCTAACGAGATTAGTCTAGCTATGTGGGCGTTAAAACCCTGTGTACGCGGATGCGAGGATAAGTACTTCCTTTTTCTAACCAGAGTCTCATGTAGTGTGAGCTGAACTGGAGAGATGGAGATCGTGGAACTTGCGGGTGTGCCGGTGGACATGGCAGACTGAGAGACGGTTGGAGACTGTATTGTTTCCGCCGGTGCCCTAGATGCAATATTTCCGCCTACAAAACTGGTGATTCCCTGACCCTGACTGCTTTTGGCTGGCAGAGAAACCTGCACAGATACTGCCGGTGGTGCGGAAAATGGTGGCCTTACAGTGACGGAAGGGATGTTGCGTTGATGACTAGCTTCATTGGCCGAGGGTGCTACAACCTTAAGGGACGTTTGGTAGTTAGTCCAGGCTTGAAAATGCATGGTGGTTAAGTGTCTATGCATGCAACTAGTATTGAGACTTTTCAGATTCTGACCTCTGCTTAAGCTAGTAGAACATTTTTGACAGATGACTTTGCGCTGATCAATTGGATGTTGTTTAAAAAAATGCCAGACTGCACTCTTCCTAGCATCGGATCCCTTTTCAGGGATTGCAGACTGAGCTTTAACCGGATGGCAACGCTGTGCTCCAACAGGTTTTGGCTTTGACACGCGTTTTGGGCCAGATAGGGGCCCGGCAGATGGAACCTGTTGCGATGTTGATGCCTGCTGCGGCCCCTCCTCCACCTCTGCTTCTGAACTACTGCTGCCTGCACCCTGTTCCCTCAATGGCTGCCAATCGGGGTCAACAACCGGGTCATCTATTACCTCCTCTTCGAGCTCGTGTGCAACTTCGTCTGTGTCACTGTGTCGGTCTGTGGTATAGCGTTCGTGGCGGGGCAACATAGTCTCATCAGGGTCTGATTGTGGATCTGTACCCTGAGAGGGCAATGTGGTGGTCTGAGTCAAAGGAGCAGCATAGTACTCTGGCTGTGGCTGTGCATCAGTGCACTCCATGTCAGAATCTACTTGTAATGGGCATGGCCTGTTAAGTGTTTCACTTTCTAAGCCAGGGACGGTATGTGTAAAGAGCTCCATGGAGTGACCCGTTGTGTCGCCTGCTGCATCCTTCTCTCTTGTTGTAGTTTTTGCTGAGGAGGACAAGGAAGCGACTTGTCCCTGACCGTGAACATCCACAAGCGACGCGCTGCTTTTACATTTACCAGTTTCAGAAGAGGAGGCAAAAGAGCTAGAGGCTGAGTCTGCAATGTAAGCCAAAACTTGCTGTTGCTGCTCCGGCTTTAATAGTGTTTTTCCTACTCCCAGAAAAGAGAGCGTTCGAGGCCTTGTGTAGCCAGACGACGAAACTGGCTCCACAGCTCCAGACTTAGGTGGAATATTTTTATCCCCACGACCACCTGATGCTCCACTACCACTACCATCATTACCAGCTGACAATGAACGCCCACGGCCACGACCTCTTGCACCAGACTTCCTCATTGTTTTAAAAAATTAACCAAAGTAACTTTATTTGTTGCTGTCAAACAACTTACACGGTGAGCTATAACTTCAGTATGATTTCTATATCCCTTAACAGGTTGGTGAGACCACAAGGAAAATCAGGCACAATGTTACACACTCTGTTTTCTGTGGCACAAAATCACAGAGATGACACACACGCAGGACTGTCACTCAAGCACTAATGTCAATATTATTCTCCCACCTAATTTTTTTTTTTTCTCAGGGAGACTTTAGAAACCAAATAAGATAAAATGTTTTTTTCAGGGACAATTTAGAAACCAAATACTAATAAAAAAAATAAAATAAATAAAATAGCCTTTCTATGGCCCACAATTAGAGAGAGAGAGGTGGCACACCCAGGAGTCAAGACTGGCACACAAGCTGAAAGGGCAATATTACTCTCCCACTGTTTTTTTATGTATTTTTTTTTTTCAGGGAGACTTTAGAAACCAAATAATTTTAAAAAAAGCAAAAAAATAAATAGGCTTTCTATGGCCCACAATTAGAGAGAGAGAGGTGGCACACCCAGGAGTCAAGACTGGCACACAAGCTGAAAGGGCAATATTACTCTCCCACTGTTTTTTTATGTATTTTTTTTTTTCAGGGAGACTTTAGAAACCAAATAATATTAAACAAAGCAAAAAAATAAATAGGCTTTCTATGGCCCACAATTAGAGAGAGAGAGGTGGCACACCCAGGAGTCAAGACTGGCACACAAGCTGAAAGGGCAATATTACTCTCCCACTGTTTTTTTATGTATTTTTTTTTTTTCAGGGAGACTTTAGAAACCAAATAATATTAAAAAAAGCAAAAAAATAAATAGGCTTTCTATGGCCCACAATTAGAGAGAGAGAGGTGGCACACCCAGGAGTCAAGACTGGCACACAAGCTGAAAGGGCAATATTACTCTCCCACTGTTTTTTTATGTATTTTTTTTTTTTCAGGGAGACTTTAGAAACCAAATAATATTAAAAAAAGCAAAAAAATAAATAGGCTTTCTATGGCCCACAATTAGAGAGAGGTGGCACACCCAGGAGTCAAGACTGGCACACAAGCTGAAAGGGCAATATTACTCTCCCACTGTTTTTTATGTATTTTTTTTTTCAGGGAGACTTTAGAAACCAAATAATATTAAACAAAGCAAAAAAATAAATAGGCTTTCTATGGCCCACAATTAGAGAGAGAGAGGTGGCACACCCAGGAGTCAAGACTGGCACACAAGCTGAAAGGGCAATATTACTCTCCCACTGTTTTTTTATGTATTTTTTTTTTCAGGGAGACTTTAGAAACCAAATAATATTAAAAAAAGCAAAAAAATAAATAGGCTTTCTATGGCCCACAATTAGAGAGAGGTGGCACACCCAGGAGTCAAGACTGGCACACAAGCTGAAAGGGCAATATTACTCTCCCACTGTTTTTTTATGTATTTTTTTTTTTCAGGGAGACTTTAGAAACCAAATAATATTAAAAAAAGCAAAAAAATAAATAGGCTTTCTATGGCCCACAATTAGAGAGAGAGAGGTGGCACACCCAGGAGTCAAGACTGGCACACAAGCTGAAAGGGCAATATTACTCTCCCACTGTTTTTTTATGTATTTTTTTTTTTCAGGGAGACTTTAGAAACCAAATAATATTAAACAAAGCAAAAAAATAAATAGGCTTTCTATGGCCCACAATTAGAGAGAGAGAGGTGGCACACCCAGGAGTCAAGACTGGCACGCAAGCTGAAAGGGCAATATTACTCTCCCACTGTTTTTTTATGTATTTTTTTTTTCAGGGAGACTTTAGAAACCAAATAATATTAAAAAAAGCAAAAAAATAAATAGGCTTTCTATGGCCCACAATTAGAGAGAGGTGGCACACCCAGGAGTCAAGACTGGCACACAAGCTGAAAGGGCAATATTACTCTCCCACTGTTTTTTTATGTATTTTTTTTTTCAGGGAGACTTTAGAAACCAAATAATATTAAACAAAGCAAAAAAATAAATAGGCTTTCTATGGCCCACAATTAGAGAGAGAGAGGTGGCACACCCAGGAGTCAAGACTGGCACACAAGCTGAAAGGGCAATATTAATCTCCCACTGTTTTTTTATGTTTTTTTTTTTTTTCAGGGAGACTTTAGAAACCAAATAATATTAAACAAAGCAAAAAAATAAATAGGCTTTCTATGGCCCACAATTAGAGAGAGAGAGGTGGCACACCCAGGAGTCAAGACTGGCACACAAGCTGAAAGGGCAATATTACTCTCCCACTGTTTTTTTATGTATTTTTTTTTTTCAGGGAGACTTTAGAAACCAAATAATATTAAAAAAAGCAAAAAAATAAATAGGCTTTCTATGGCCCACAATTAGAGAGAGAGAGGTGGCACACCCAGGAGTCAAGACTGGCACACAAGCTGAAAGGGCAATATTACTCTCCCACTGTTTTTTTATGTATTTTTTTTTTTTGTACGGAGACTTTAGAAACCCAATAATATTAAAAAAAACAAAAAAATAAATAGGCTTTGTATGGCCCACTGAATGAGAGATGGCACACACAGGAGTGGCACACAAGCCCTGACTGAGGCCAATATTTTTCTCCCACTGATTGATGTAGTGTTTTTGTGTTGAGGTAGATTTTAGAACACAAATCAAGAAAAAAAATAAATAGGCTTTCTATGGCCCACTCAGTGAGAGATGGCACACACAGGGATGGCACTGTAGCAGAAATGCCAATCTTAATCTTCCACAAAAAAAAATTAAACAAACAGGGACTGTCCTACAATTACTATCTCCCTGCAGTAATGTAAGCCAGGTATGGCAGGCAGCAATAGGAGTGGACTGATGCACAAATTAAATAAAAAGTGTGGACAAACAAAAAAGATAGCTGTGCAGAAAGGAAGGAACAAGAGGATATGTGCTTTGAAAAAAGCAGTTGGTTTGCACAGTGGCGTACACACAGCAATACAGCTATCACGGAGCCTTCTAGGGCAGCCCAATGAGCTACAGCGCTGAGAGAAAAAAAAAAAAATGTAGCTTCCAGTGTCCCTGCACACCGAAGGTGGTGTTGGACAGTGGAAATCGCTACAGCACAAGCGGTTTGGTGGTTAGTGGACCCTGCCTAACGCTCTCCCTGCTTCTGACGAAGCGGCAGCAACCTCTCCCTAAGCTCAGATCAGCAGCAGTGAGATGGCGGTCGGCGGGAACGCCCCTTTATAGCCCCTGTGACGCCGCAGACAGCAAGCCAATCACTGCAATGCCCTTCTCTAAGATGGTGGGGACCAGGACCTATGTCATCACGCTGCCCACACTCTGCGTTCACCTTCATTGGCTGAGAAATGGCGCTTTTCGCGTCATTGAAATGCGACTTTGGCGCGAAAGTCGCGTACCGCATGGCCGACAAGCACAGGGGTCGGATCGGGTTTCATGAGACGCCGACTTAGCCAAAAGTCGGCGACTTTTGAAAATGAACGACCCGTTTCGCTCAACCCTACTGCACATAATATGATGGCCCCGCATACAGTCCTGCATAAAAAAAGCTGGCCCCATATACAGTCCTGTACATAATATTATGGCCCCACATATAGTCCTGCACATAATATGATGGCCCCACATACAATACTGCACATATGGCTCCACATACAGTCCTTCACATGATATGATGGCCCCATATACAGTCCTGCACATACACTTGTGCTCAAAAGTTTGCATACCCGGCAGAATTTTTGCTTTCTTGGCCTTCTTTCAGAGAATATAAGTGATAACACCAAAACTTTTCCTCCACTCATAGTTAGTGGTTG
This sequence comes from Ranitomeya variabilis, assembly GCF_051348905.1. Taxonomy (NCBI): domain Eukaryota; kingdom Metazoa; phylum Chordata; class Amphibia; order Anura; family Dendrobatidae; genus Ranitomeya; species Ranitomeya variabilis. The sequence goes on along the minus strand of NC_135233.1, from coordinate 954,860,833 downwards.
GGTGAAGCCATCTATTGTCATACTACTGTGTTTTCTCTTTTGAAATCATAATGACAACCCAAAACATCCAAATGACCCTGATCAAAAGTTTAGAGACACACCTGTGGTTAGATTTTAATGCACACCTAAAAAACACTGCTTCCTTGTGTAGCATCATGGGAAAATGAAGAAATCAGCCAATAGATCAGGAAGAGAATTGTGGACTTGTACAAATATGGCTCATCCTTGGGTACAATTTCAAGATACCTGAAGGTGCCTCGATCTTCTGTACAAATAATTATATTCAAGTACAAACAAGACGGGTTCTGTGCCCCAGAGATGAACGTGCTTTGGCCTGACGTGTATATCAACCCAAGGACAAAAGCAAAAGACCTTGTGAAGATGAGGGCGGAAGCTGGTAAGATTGTGTCAATATCCACAGTGAAGCGAGTACTTTATCAACATGGGCTGAAATGCCACTCTGCCAGGAAGAAGTCATTACTCCAAAAAAACATAAAAAAGCAAGATTAATGCATGCAAATGCATACTGGAAATAAGACCTTAATTTTTGGAGACATGTCCTGTGGTCTGATAACAATAAAATTGAACTTTTTGGGCATAATGACCATCATTATGTTTGGAGGAAAAAGGGCGACGCCTAAGATCACCATCCCAACTGTGAAACACGGGGGTGACAGCATCATGTTGTGGGGTTGTTTTGCTGCAGGAGGGATTAGTGTGCTTTACAAAATAGATGGGATCATGAAAAAAGAAGATTATGTGACAATACTGAAGCAACATCTTAAGACATCAGCCAGGAAGTTAAAGCTTGGGCGGAAATGGGTCTTCCAAATGGAAAATTAACCGAAGCATACTGCCAAAATGATAAAGTGGCTTAAGGATAACAAAATCAATGTGTTGGAGTGGCCATCATCACAAAGCCCTGATCTCAATCCTATGGAAAATTTATGGGCAAAGCTGAAAAGTCAGGTGCGAGCAGGGTGACCTACAAACCTGGATCAGTTACACCAGTTTTGTCAGGAGGAATGGGCCCAAATTGCGATAAACTATTGTGAGAAGCTTGTGGAAGGATGTATCAAACGTTTGACCCAAGTCATTCAGTTTAAGGGCAATGGAACAAAGTACTAATGAAATGTATGTAAACTTTTGACTTTGGGGTAATAAAAATGTCTTTAAAGCATTCTCTCTCTCTCTCTCATTATTCTGGCATTTGGCAAATATTTATAACTAGCTGTTTCCAGCCAGCTAACGCTCGGCATGCTCATTGCTATCTAATTAACGCTGCTAGTGATTAAACTAAAGTAAATAAGGACAACATTCAATAGCGCTTACGCAGGTGGTAAATTAACTTAAAATGAAGTTAATAACAATAATAATAATTAAAAATCAGAATAATACTAATACATTTTATTCACAGTGTAAAATCAAAAGCAAACTGGATTCGTGTGGTAATGTGTGGGGACAGAGCCTCGTGTGGTAATGTGGAGGGATGGAGCCTCGTGTGGTAATGTGGAGGGATGGAGTCTCATATGGTAATGTGTGGGGACAGAGCCTCATATGGTAATGTGTGGGGACAGAGCATCGTGTGGTAATGTGGAGGGATGGAGTCTCATATGGTAATGTGTGGGGACAGAGCCTCATATGGTAATGTGTGGGGACAGAGCCTCGTGTGGTAATGTGAGGGGATGCAGCCTCATGTGGTAATGTGTGAGGACGGAGCCTCGTGTGGTAATGTGTGGGGACGGAGCCTCGTGTGGTAATGTGGAGGGACGGAGCCTCGTGTGGTAATGTGTGGGGACGGAGCCTTGTATGGTAATGTGTGGGGATGGAGCCTCGTGTGGTAATGTGTGGGGATGGAGCCTCGTGTGGTAATGTGTGGGGATGGAGCCTCGTGTGGTAATGTGGAGGGACGGAGCCTCGTATGGTAATGTGTGGGGATGGAGCCTCGTGTGGTAATGTGGGGGGCCGGGATTATGTGTGGTAATATGGTGGGGGGGTGGGATTATGTGTGGTAATGTGGTGGGGGGTCGGGATTGTGTGTGGTAATTTGGTGGGGGGTGGGATTATGTGTGGTAATGTGGTGGGGGCGGGATTATGTGTGGTAATGTGGTGGGGGGCGGGATAATGTGGTAATGTGGTGGGGGGGTGGGATTATGTGTGGTAATGTGGTGGGGCAGGATTATATGTGGTGGGGGGGCAGGATTATGTGTGGTAATGTGGTGGGGGGCGGGATTATGTGTGGTAATGTGGTGGGCGGGTGGGATTATGTGTGGTAATGTGGTGGGGGGCGGTATTATATGTGGTGGGGGAAGGATTATGTGTGGTAATGTGGTGGGGGCGGGATTATGTGTGGTAATGTGGTGGGGGGGCGGGAGTATGTGTGGTAATGTGGTGGAGGGCGGGATTATATGTGGTGGGGGGGCGGGATTATGTGTGGTAATGTGGGGGGCAGGATTATTTGTGGTAATGTGGTGGGGGGCAGGATTATGTGTGGTAATGTGGAGGGGGGTGGGATTGTGTGGTAATGTGGTGGGGGCAGGATTATGTGGTGGGGGGGCGGGATTGTGTGTGGTAATGTGGTGGGGGGTGGGATTGTGTGTGGTGATGTGAGGGGGCGGAGCTACTGTGCAGGGGGCAGGATTAGCGAGTAATCATGATGCCTCTTATATATATAGATTATGATAACCCTAATAGACCTAAAAGGGGAAAGGTTTATTCTAATTTCATGTCAGATATTGAGAAAAACATGCATATGTGTCTTTTTGGGCCCTCTTCTTTTTAACATATTTATTAATGACCTTGTAGGGGGCATTCAGAGTAGAATTTCAATATTTGCAGATGACACTAAACTCTGCAGGGTAATCAATACAGGGGAGGACAATTTTATATTACAGGATGATTTATGTAAACTAGAAGCTTGGGCTGATAAATGGCAAGTGAGATTTAATGGGGATAAGTTAGTTAGGTCATGCACTTGGGTAGAAGTAATAAGATGAATAACTATGTGCTTAATTCTAAAACTCTGGGCAAAACCGTCAATGAAAAAGACCTGGGTGTATGGGTGGATGACAAACTCATATTCAGTGGCCAGTGTCAGGCAGCTGCTACAAAGGCAAATAAAATAATGGGATGCATTAAAAGAGGCATAGATGCTCATGAGGAGAACATAATTTTACCTCTATACAAGTCACTAGTTCGACCACACTTAGAATACTGTGCACAGTTCTGGTCTCCGGTATATAACAAAGACATAGCTGAACTAGAGCGGGTGCAGAGAAGAGCAACCAAGGTTATTAGAGGACTGGGGGGTCTGCAATACCAAGATAGGTTATTACACTTGGGGCTGTTTAGTTTGGAAAAACGAAGGCTAAGGGGTGATCTTATGTTAATGTATAAATATATGAGGGGACAGTACAAAGACCTTTCTGATGATCTTTTTAATCATAGACCTGAGACAGGGACAAAGGGGCATCCTCTACGTCTGGAGGAAAGAAGGTTTAAGCATAATAACAGACGCGGATTCTTTACTGTAAGAGCAGTGAGACTATGGAACTCTCTGCCATATGATGTTGTAATGAGTGATTCATTACTTAAATTTAAGAGGGGACTGGATACCTTTCTGGAAAAGTATAATGTTACAGGGTATATATATTAGATTCCTTGATAGGGCGTTGATCCAGGGAACTAGTCTGACTGCCGTATGTGGAGTCAGGAAGGAATTTTTTCCCCAATGTGGAGCTTACTCTTTGCCACATGGGTTTTTTTTGCCTTCCTCTGGATCAACATGTTAGGGCATGTTAGGTTAGGCTATGGGTAGTGTTGAGCATTCCGATACCGCAAGTATCGGGTATCGGCCGATATTTGCGGTATCGGAATTCCGATACTGAGTTCCGATATTTTTGCGATATCGGGAATCGGGATCGGGATGCATATTCATGTGTAAAATAAAGAATAAAAATAAAAAATAGGGATATACTCACCCTCTGACGCGCCCTGGTTGTAACCGCTGCAACCGGCAGCCTCCGTTCCTAAGAATGAGCGAGTGAAGGACCTGCGATGACGTCGCGGTCTTGTGATTGGTCGCGTAATCGCTCACGTGACCGCGACATCATCGAAGGTCCTTCACTCGCTCATTCTTAGGAACGGAGGCTGCCGGTTGCAGCGGTTACAACCAGGGCGCGTCAGAGGGTGAGTATATCCCTATTTTTTATTTTTATTCTTTATTTTACACATGAATATGGATCCCAGGGCCTGAAGGAGAGTTTCATCTCCTTCAGACCCTGGGAACCATCCAGGATCCCTTCCGATATTTGTGTCCCATTGACTTATATTGGTATCGGGTATCGGTATCGGCGATATCCGATACTTTTCGGATATCGGCCGATACAATCCGATACCGATACTTTCAAATATCAGAAGGTATCACTCAACACTAGCTATGGGTTGAACTAGATGGACTTAAAGTCTTCCTTCAACCTTAATAACTATTTTTATACATGTGGTATTCCACAAAGTGGCCATTTCTATGGGATGCAGGATATACAGTATAGTGTGTTTTCATATAAATGCTGTAAATTTTTATGTGGACTGTGCATTTTAAATACATTGGGAGAGTTGCTGACAGGCAGCACAAAAAGGGTTAATCTCCTCACAGGCTTGATCAGGTGACCCAGCTCTGTTTTAATATGCAAAAGGTTCTGGAAAAATGCCTCAGGGCAGTCAGCCAATGACTGCAGCTCTACAGTCACATAGAAGGGGGAGGAGCCAAGTCCTGTGAGATAGTTTTAATTTAAAGGGGAAGTTGGTGATTGGACATCTTGAGAAGAGGAAGTCATTTTGTAGGTAAAGGAATTACTTACCTTCTCCCTGTGTGCTTTGCTTAAAAAGGGGACTGACACGATAAGTGGAGTTTGAGAAGACACGGCATTGTCTGACGTGGAACACCTGACTGGCCAGCCAGGTAAAAGATTAGTTTTACCTCCTGCCTTTTTGTCCGATGCGCAGGGTAAGGGTTAAAGTTGGCACCTGGCCCTGCTATTATTAGGTGGTGCTGATTAGACAGGGGGAGGTCAGGTGGGACCTGGAGACTTCCGGATGATATAAAAGGGGTTACCTGAGGCGTTTTGGCCTCTTTGAACGGGGATTCATGGAGCAGCCCTCCCGTGTGGCTTTCAATTACAATATTTGGTTATTGGTTGAGTTTGGTATTTGGTTGAAAAGGTTGATAAAAGTTGCAGCGGTTGGCGGAAGAACAAGACGGGTAACATGTGCCGGGAGTACGGCAGCATATCCCCACAACTTCCAAGTGATTAACTGAAAGAGTGCTGCGACCCTACCCGCCAAAGAAAGGTTATTATAAAAGATGAGAATGTATGTTATATTCTCCAATAAAGTTACATGTTTGACTATAATTTAGTCTTATTCTTTGTGTCGGGGAAAAAGGCAAAGGGGGGGTTGTGTGTATGGTGTGGGCAGTTAATAGTTTTCATAAGGGACCCGCACCTTGAGAAAGAGGCGAAACGCACGTCGGTGGCGGCGTGGACACTGATCCTGGCATACTAATATCATGGGTAAGCAATGATTCAAGCTTGGGACCTGGTCCTATATAATGGCATAGCACGCAGATTAGTTCAGCCATTTGGATACTTCCATTTCTACTATTTACCTTGGACCTTCTAGTCTCTCTCTTGCTGCACTTGAGCACTTTTACCCATGCCGAATATTAAATATCTTTTGTCAGGATACCACTGTCTTTTTGTTACTACCTTATCCTAGTCTGTTTATGTATTGTGTGTTACTTCCAATAAATTGATATTTTGATTACTTTTTGGACTTTTTGCTCCAATTTTTCTTATGCTTCATATTATGTTTAGGAGTGTCCTTTTGGTGTACCTTTGAGATACCCACATGAGTTTTGATCTCTGTGGCACCCCTTTACTTATGTTGTCTTGTATGGTATATGTTTATTTATTTTGCCCATTGTAGAAAGAGATATATATATATATATATATATATATATATATATATATATATATATATATACCGTATATACTCGAGTATAAGCCGAGAATTGCAGCCCATTTTTTTAGGCTGAAATTGCCCCTCTCGGCTTATACTCGAGTCATTCCCAGGGGTCGGCAGGGGATGGGGACCGGCAGCGGTCTAATCATACTCACCTGCTCCTGGCGCGGTCTCTGCACGTCCCTGGTTCTCCGGGTGCTGACAGCTTCTTCCTGTATTGAGCGGTGACATGGTACCGCTCATTACACCAATGAATATGGACCCGACTCCACTCCCATAGGGAGTCACCAGACTGAACCCAATCGAGATGCTTTGGGGTGAGCTGGACTGCAGTGAAGGCAAAAGGGCCAACAAGTGCTAAGCATCTCTGGGAACTCCTTCAAGATTGTTCGAAGACCATTCCCGGTGACTACCTCTTGAAGCTCATCAAGAGAATGCCAAGAGTTTGCAAAGCAGTCATCAAAGCAAAAGGTGGCTACTTTGAAGAACCTAGAATATAAGACATATTTTCAGTTGTTTCACACTTTTTTGTTAAGTATATAATTCCACATGTGTTAATTCATGGTTTTGATGCCTTCAGTGTGAATGTACAATTTTCATAGTCATGAAAATACAGAAAAATCTTTAAATGAGAAGGTGTGTCCAAACTTTTGGTCTGTACTGTATATCAGTATAAAAAAAGTGATGCAATGTAAAAACAAGCCTTTTCATGCAGTTTATGGAAAGCTTTCATGGCAGGGAAGTCTAAGGTTCGCCACAAGCTGTTTTCCAGCAGTGCACAATCTCTTCATAGTTCCAGCCTGGAGCTTGTATTTTAAGTGCCAATGTGATGGGTGGCCAGGCCACCAGGAAGCAAAACCCATTAATGTTACTAGGATGAGCTACAGTGCAGTAATATAGCATGGACATGTCACTGAAGTCTTCTTTGTCATGACTGTATCTGTTTAGGTCTATGCTATTTATGCAAATTGTCTCTTCAGAGAGGAAGAGAGGTAGAACTCTAGTGCCACCTATTGAAAGGTAGCAATCCTACAAGTCAATGTTGACCCTTTAACGAGCCTTGTCACATGACTTAGGATAATAGCAAGGAGAAACGATGCTTCTTGGATAACGGTCTGACGCCTCTCACACAGCCAAACCAGATTTCCGCTTTGCACTGACGAGGGGCAGTACCCCGAAACACAGTGTCTGCAAATTGAGATTCTGGTTTGGCTATTATCCTAAGTCATGTGACAAGGCTCGTTAAAGGGTCAACATTGACTGTTAGGATTGCTACCTTCCAATAGGTGGCACTAGAGTTCTAGCTCTCTTCCTCTCTGAAGAGACAATTTGCATAATTAGCATATTACCCAGAGAAGCATTGTGGCTTTAAGTCTCCTCATCTCGGCATGCTTAGCATGTCGATCTCTGCAAGGAGAAACACTACTTCTTGGATGTTTGGGTCTATTCACATTTCAACATAGGCACTAAATGAGTGTATGGGGGTACAATTGACAATCACACTAGACAACTGTACAGCATACTGTTCCATGCGCCAAGTGATTTCTTTCAGTGCATATGTAGGGGGAGAGGAGTTCCTGACTTAAACATTTATTGTGGTGTGAGTATACACTTACAGTACATATATACTACTGTATGTGTGTCTGATGTGTAAGTGGTACGAGTGTACTATGTGTGTTGGATGTGTAATTGGCTGGCGGCTGCAGCGATACGTGTGGGGCCTTTACCTCACCCCTTCTTATCCTTTATTAGGATTCCATGCTCACTTGGCTCCATCTTACAGCCTTTCTCCTCAGTTGGTAATGTGGTTTTATCCACTCACATCCCATAGGCTATTGTAGCTCTCTGTTGATCGTTATTCCACCAGGAGTGACCATCCATCAGGTTGTATATTTACCTTTTCCTAGTGTTGCTGCACATTCCATTATTGGACTTTCCTTGTCCTTTCCTCTTTCCAACTATGGTGTTTCATATTGTGTGAATTTATTCCTATACCTTTTAGGATAACACACCAGGGATCTGGGGGCTTGGATGCAATGCATTATTATATGTTTTCCCAATGCGGCAAACTTGTGACAGCAATCGTGTGCATATATGCTATGTAAGGTGTATTGTATTCACTCTACATACTTTTGTGGCCACATTATTTTTGGGATGTTGTATGGCTTGCCACTAACATTTGCTTGTGCTTACTGACTAGACCCATATTATGGTGTACATGGGCCATTATTGAGCTTTTTATAAATATAACATTGATTATTTCCTTTGTTTCACTCTATGCCTAATTGGCCTAGTTCTTTGGAGGTGATGGTTTATTGGTCATGTTATATGTATTTTACATGTTTTTAAATGTTGTTTTATCTTGAGGTGCAATAAAGGTTTTTTCTTATATTTTACTATGTGATATGTAATTGGTACATGTGTACTAGGTGTGTCTGATGTGTAAGTGGTGTGTGTACGACATGCACCTAATGTGTAAATAGTACGTGTGTACTATGTGTTTCTGATATGTAAGTGGTAAGTGTGTATGTGTGCTTGCCGTGTAAGTGATACGTGTGCACTACATGTGTCCAATGTGTAAGTGGTACATGTGGACTATGTGTGCCTGATGTGTAAGTGGTACATGTGGACTATGGGTGTTTGTTATGTAAGCAGTACGTATGCACTACGTGTGTCTGATGTGAAAGTTGGACATGTGTACTATGCGCATCTGATGTGTAAGTGTCATGTATATACTACGTGTGACTGATGTGTAAGTGGTACATGTGTACTACGTGCGTCTATCACGTGACGCGCAGTGACACAGCAATGTAACATGGCCATGTCATGTCCCATGATTTAGAATCATACAGACTGTATTGCATTTTATTATATTGTTGCTGTCATTGCTGTGTATTTATCTGTTCCTTTTAGAGGTTGTTCTTCTCCCCTCTGCATGTGACTCAGATTCTGTAACACCTCCCTTCTTCCCCATGTTTGAGTCTATCGCCATCTTGGAGACACATGTTTTATACAGCTCTGTACAAGAAAGTCTCTTTTTACCTACTGTAACTGTGCATTATACAAGAACTGAGCTGGCTCTACCTTTACACCAAGGCACCTATATTCTAGAGAGGTTATGTCTGCCACTGCAGAATACCCTTACTAACCTGGACAACTTCCCCTGATGAACCCCCTGAACAGGGGAGGAAACGCGTTGGGAAGAAGAAGGGAGACATTTTTTCCAGGGTGGCTACATCTATCAAGGGCATTATAGAAAAACAGGCTCACACTTGGGTACTGCCCTTGTCAGGGCGGGAGTTTTTTTACACTGGGCATGACAGGGAAAGTAGAACCTAGTGTACCTCCCCCCTCCTGCATCCGGATCCTGAGGTTACAGAAATCTCCAGTAGATCGTGAGGCGACAATTGGGTGAGATTGTGCCATTTTTTTCTAGTGCACTGCTAACCATGAGCACTTTCAGCAAATGTTTTATTTAAACTGTTTTTAGGTATACATATTAAAGGCTAAGTTTTATATTTATTTAGTGGCTGGCTATGCTGTTGTGCCTGAATTTTTGATAGTCAGATTGGTTTGGAGCCTGACGGTCCAGTCTTGTTGGCTGATATAAACAAACAAAAAGATTGAAATCGATGTACTTAAACATATCAATGTTTCAGATAATACAATTGTTTAGTGGTGCAAAAAAATTAATTCCCGACATGTGGAACAATATGTACATTTACTGTGAGCATAGCCACAGGACAAGCTCATTTTATCTGCTTGGTCACTACCATAATACCAGAAAAAGTTTGAAGACGAAAGGCACAGAGATTAGATTCTTTTCCGTGAGATTTGTGAGCCACACAACTTTTAGAACACAGATCCTTGTAAACATGTTAGTCTTGTTCCAAGACTCGCCGCAGTTCAGCAAACAGATGAGATCATGGATTAAAAGTTGGGATGATGGAGGAAAGTGATGTGGTATTTGGCAGAGGACAGTGGTGACTGTGTAGGTGGCTGACCTCATGTAATCATTTATTGGATCTAAATGGTCAAGAAAGCCATATAATTATAAAATCTGGCTACTCATACAATGGACTGCCAGAAAACACCATCAAAACCTGGAGTTTCTTATGAAGACCGCCTACATTGATCAAATATGCAGTGTATTCATTATGCTTTAAATAGCAAGACATGATATTTAAAGGGGTTTGCCCACATTAGACATTCATGGAATAACTACAGAAGCATTATTGTTCCTGGAAGCCATATTAGTCAACACTGGCCACATAGTTGAAACTAAGCAAAGTCTCATTTTCTCTCCATTAAAATGTATGGGAGTTATAGAGCAGAAACAACTGCCCTTACGTTTGAAGGTATCTGCTATTGATTTCCATTATTAAAAGGATTATGTAAGTGTTTGTATTTTGTGGATATGAAAATTCTGTAAGCTTATACTCTCCAAAAGCCTAAAAAAAGATATCCAGATATTAAAGTACCATTTTAGCCATGGGCAGACATACCGCCTGTGCTTCCGGTGCCACTGCACTGGGGCACGGAGGTGGAGGGGGGCCCCTTCAGGCAGGGGCATGCCATCCATAGCAGCGGAGTATGCAGTCGCTATGGGGCCACTGAGTCAAGATTACGGGCAGGAGTGAGAGAGGCCTGGTGTCATGCAGCATCGGGCTCCTCTCACTCTCCCGTAATCATGCGAATACACAGAGCCAGGGTGAGCGGAGTGCAGGAGTTCAAAAACGGGGCGTGTCATGCAGGGAGAGACGCTGGCCAATGAACGGTTTCCCACCCAAACTGATTAGAGTGCTCACGGGCTGCCGTCTCTGTCCTCCTGCATGGCGCATCCCAATGGTGAGTGCTCACCTGTAGTCTGGGGGCCCGGGCCGCACAGTACACAGGGGACAACAGTGGAAGAAGAGCAGGACTTTCAGTGTGTCTTCTGCTCTCTCCACTGTTCTATTCCCAGCAGCATCTCACAGAGAAGAGGTCAGGGAAGAGGGCTCACTGCACGGGACATCACAGCAGCAGCAGGGAGCTTAAATCCTCTGTTGTGTACCAATCCCCCGCAGTGGGTTCTGCAGTACTTTCCAGCTGATCTCTAAACTATGAGGCCGACCTCCTCCACGGCTCATCTGAACTCCTAATATCAAAGATTATTATGTGTGTGTTTGTATATGTACATGTGTGTGTGTATTGTGATGCAGTGACCTATGTTACAGGCAGGGGGCACTGTATGTGCTCCTCAGGATACACATAGAGGCGTATCTGTAATGGTGATAATGAAACAGTGTCTGGCATGATTGTAAATGGCTGGTATGTGTCGCAGAGGGAGTCTGCGCTGTAAGCCTGTAGTACTGTTGTTCTGGGACCTGTAGTCCCACAAATATTTGCATAGTTTAAAAGCGAGGCTTGCAGGGTTAGTTGGAGAGCTGGGCGGGTCTGACTCACCACACACACCTCTCACCTATGGGGGTGGTTACAGCTACATAATATGACCAGAGTTTGATCCCATGGTTCAGAGTGTATGGACCAGAATGGTCCGTGTGTAAAGTCCTGGATGGCCTGTGTGTTGGAATGTCCTGGAGTGGACTGGATTCCTGGAAGCACATGGTTAGGCCATGGACTGAATGGTCAGAGTGTGAGGTTCTATATGGCCTGTGTGTTGGAATGTCCTGGAGTGGACTGGATTCCTGGAAGCACATGGTAAGGCCATGGACTGATGACCTGTGTGTTGGAAGTGCCTGAGACTGGACTTCCTGAATAGCACACGGAGAGGCCGTATCTGCAGAACCTGTGAAGGCTACTGTGTTGGGGAAGCTACCGAACCTTCTGCGGGTCTGGACTATCTGAAGTGCCCTGGTCACAAGGACGATGATCCCAGTTAGGCAGGTTCCTGGGAACCAGGACTGACAGGAGTCAGTGTGTGGAGCAGGAGCACCTGTAAGGTAACTCCAGATAAAAGGGGGTTATGGGCAGAGAAGTATCTGCCATTGGAACAGACTGTCAGTGCTTATGATGTTCCATTAATGTAAATAATGAACTGATCGTGGTGCAGTTTATGATGTTTAATAAACCAGATAGACTGTTATTTGTGAGAAACCGTGCCTGAAAGCTTTAATCCCGTTGCCAAGCAAGTGTCCCCAACACACTCAGGTAGCGCTATATCACAGTATGTACAGTATATATATATGTGTGTGTATGTATGTGTGTGCATCTGTGTATGTATGTGTATCTATGTGTGGGTATGTATGTACAGTATATGTGTACATCTATATGTGTACGGTATATGTGTGTGTATGTATGTACGGTATATGTATGTACAGTATGTATGGTATATACAGTATGTGTGTATCTATGTTTGTATGTGTGTGTACATCTTTGCATGTCTGTGTGTATCTATGTACAGTATATGTGTGTGTATTTGTGTTTTTGTGTATGTGTGTACTTGTGTGTAGGGTATATGTGTGTGTATGCATGTACAGTATATGTGTGTATCTGTGTATGTATGGTATATGTGTGTATGTACAGTACAGACAAAAAGTTTGGACACACCTCATTTAAAGATTTTTCTGTATTTTTATGACTATGAAAATTGTACTTTCACACTGAAGGCATCAAAACTATGAATTAACATATGTGGAATTATATTACTTAACAAAAAAGTGTGAAACAACTGAAATTATGTCTTATATTCTAGGTTCTTCAAAGTAGCCACCTTTTGCTTTGATGACTGCTTTGCACACTCTTGGCATTCTCTTGATGAGCTTCAAGAGGTAGTCACCGGGAATGGTCTTCCAACAATCTTGAAGGAGTTCTCAGAGATGCTTAGCACTTGTTGGCCCTTTTGCTTTCACTTTGTGGTCCAACTCACCCCAAAGCATCTCGATTTGGTTCAGATCTGGTGACTGTTGAGGCCAGGTCATCTGGCGTAGCACCCCATCACTCTCCTTCGTGGTCAAATAGCCCTTACACAGCCTGGAGGGGTGTTTGGGGTCATTGTCCTGTTGAAAAATAAATGATGGTCCAACTAAACGCAAACCGGATGGAATAGCATGCCGCTGCAAGATGCTGTGGTAGCCATGCTGGTTCAGCATGCCTTCAATTTTGAATAAATCCCCAGCAGTGTCACCACACCATCACACCTCCTCCTCCATGCTTCACGGTGGGAACCAGGCATGTAGAGTCCATCCATTCACCTTTTCTGCGTCGCACAAAGACACGGTGGTTGGAACCCAAGATCTCAAATTTGGACTCATCAAACCAAAGCACAGATTTCCACTGGTCTAATGTCCATTCCTTGTGTTCTTTAGCCCAAACAAGTCTCTTCTGCTTGCTGCCTGTCCTTATCAGTGGTTTGCTAGCAGCTATTTTACCATGAAGGCCTGCTGCACAAAGTTTCCTCATCAAGAGATGTGTCTCCTGCTAGAACTCTGTGTGGCATTGACCTGGTCTCTAATCTGAGCTGCTGTTAACCTGCGATTTCTGAGACTGGTGACTCGGATAAACTTATCCTCAGAAGCAGAGCTGACTCTTAGTCTTCCTTTTCTGGGGCGGTCCTCGTGTGAGCCAGTTTCTTTGTAGCGCTTGATAGTTTTTGCCACTGAACTTGGGGACACTTTCAAAGTTTTCCCAATTTTTTGGACTGACTGACCTTCATTTCTTAAAGTAATGATGGCCACTCATTTTTCTTTACTGCTGCTTTTTTCTTGCCATAATACAAATTCTAACAGTCTATTCAGTAGGACTATCAGCTGTGTATCCACCAGACTTCTGCACAACACAACTGATGGTCCCAACACCATTTATAAGGCAAAAATCCCACTTATTAAACCTGACAGGGCACACCTGTGAATTGAAAACCATTCCCGGTGACTACCTCTTGAAGCTCATCAAGAGAATGCCAAGAGTGTGCAAAGCAGTCATCAAAGCAAAAGGTGGCTACTTTGAAGAACCTAGAATATAAGACATAATTTCAATTGTTTCACACCACTTTTTTGTTAAGTATATAATTCCACATGTGTTAATTCATAGTTTTGATGCCTTCAGTGTGAATGTACAATTTTCATAGTCATGAAAATACAGAAAAATCTTTAAAAGAGAAGGTGTGTTCAAACTTTTGGTCTGAACTGTATACAGCTCTGGCAAAAATTAAGAGAACTCTGCAAAATTTTCAGTTTGTCTGATTTTTCTCTTTATAGGTATATTTTTGAGTAAAATGTAAATTGTTCTTTTATTCTATAAACTACATGTCTCCGAAGTTCCAAGCAATACATTTTGTATTCATTTTATGAAAATGAGAAATGGTCAAAATAACAAAACATTAATTACTTGCAGACCTCAAATAATGCAAAAAAAACAAGTTCATAATCATTTAGAAACAACAATACTACTGTTTTAACTCAGGAAGAGTTCAGAAATCAATATTTTGTGGAATAACCATGATTTTTATTCATAGCTTTCATGCATCTTGGCATGCTTTCCAACAGTCTTTCACACTGCTTTGGGGTGACCTTTTGCCACTCCTGGTACAAAAATTTAAGCAGTTCTTCTTTGTTTGATGTCCTGTTACTATCCCTCTTCCTCTTGATTACATTCCAGAGGTTTTCAATGGGGTTCAGGTCTGGAGGTGGGCTGGCCATGACAGGAATTTGATGTGGTGGTCCTTCATCCACACCTTGATTGACCTAGCTGTGTGGCATGGCTCATTATCCTGCTGGAAAAACCAGTCCTCAGAGTTGAGGAACATTGCCTGAGCAGAAGGAATCAACTGTTTTTCTAGGATAACCTTGTATGCAGCTTGATTCATTGATTCATATGTCCGTCGCAAAGAACAACCTGCTCAATTTCAGTCTTGCTGAAGCATTCCCAGATCATCACCGATCCTCCACCAAATTTCACAGTGGGTGCGAGACACTGTGGCTTGTACGCCTCTCCAAATTCTATCTAGCCATTAGATGACCAGGTGTTGGGCAAAGCTAAAAATTAGACTCGTCAGAGGAGATTACCTTACTCCAGTCCTCTATGGTCCAATCCTTATGGTCTTTGGCAAACTTCAGCCTGACTCTCCTTTGCTTCTCAATGATGAACGGCTTTTTTCTAGCTTTACATGACTTGAGTCCTGCCTCTAGGAGCCTGTTATGAACTGTTCTTGCCATGAACTTCACCCCAGTTGCCATTTGCCATTCCTTTTGTAGGTCACTTTATGTCATCCTGCGGTTGCTGAGTGACATTTAAGATGACTGCAGAGGCGTCTGTTTTATGACATTTAAGATGACTGCCATCCTGGTCAGTGGAGAGTCATTTTCGCCCTCTGCCGGTCTGTAGCTTTGTTGTCCCCAATGTCTGCTGCTTGACCTTGTTGTAATGGACTGTCATCTTAGAAATTTTAAGGATGGAGGCAACATGACGCTCACTGTGCCCCTCTGCTAGTAAAGCCAGAATTGTGCCCTTCATTTCCTCACTCAATACTTTTGTTTTCAACTCCTTTGGCTTGCTTAAAATTTATTTTTTCATTCATATTGCTTTTGGGATATTACTAGCACTTGTTTTGCCATACAGTTTGTCCTATTGCAAGAGGATTGTGAACACCACAGCAGTGTTTTTTATACTTTCCTTCGTTAAATAAGATTTGGTTCAGGTGATCACCTAATCAGAAGCACATTAAATAGAATGAGGTGTACTCTGGTTGGAATTCAACTGACACTGGAATGGAATGGCTGTCAGACAGGTAGAGCTGCTGATTTTTAAAAAACTGTGCGGTGGTTTCTTAATTTTTGCCAGAGCTGTATATGTATGTATAAGTCTGTACGGTATGTGTATACTATATTTGCATATAAGTGTGTGTGTGTATATGTATGTACGGTATATGTGTGTGTATGTATGTACGGTATATGTATGTATGGTATATGAGTATATGTATGTATGGTAGTGTATGTGTGTGTATGTATGATGTATGTGAGTATGTATGTATGGTAGTGTATGTGTGTGTATGTACTGTATATTTGTGTGTATGTACGGTATATATGTGTGTATGTATGGTATATGTATGTGTATATATTTGTGTATGTATGTACGGTGTATGTGTTTATGTATGTACGGTATATGTGTGTATTGTGCATGTATATACGGTATATATATATATATATATATATATATATATATATATATATATATATATATATATATATATATATATGCAGTCTCTTCCTGGATGGAGCGGAGTTGTGCATGCTCGGCCTCTGCTCTATTCATTATCTATAGAGCTGCTGAGTGCTGAGCTCGGCTGTTTCCATCAGTTCCATAGACAATGAGTAAAGTAGATACCAGATGATGCAGATACCAGACACATAAAGTAATATAATATATACATGGTTGGGCTCTGCCAGTTCCAGCAGTTATCATGTAACCAGGAGGATGCACTTTGCACACCAGCTGTCATGTACCGACTACAGTGTCAGCCGCGTCTGCAGTGTTCTATTCACTGACATAGCTGACACTAGTCACCTGACTGCAAGTCTGACTGAGCTGGAACCAGCAAAACCGAATATATTTGTTACACACACGTACAGTATATCTCCATCTCAGTGAAAAATATAAATAAACTAGATGGAGGCCCAATGCTATCGCATTGGGAGGGCGGTAATGTCACGATGGGGGCAGGCATGCGGAGCTGTTGTTGCCTAATGGCATCCTGTGATAATCTAATGACTTTTGCATCAGGGGACTCATGTGCTTGACGCCTATGCTTATATGCATTTTTTTGTCCCAGCGATGATGTTGCTCTTCAAGAGTCTCATTTGCCCTTTGTTGTCTTCGAAGTTGTGCCTTTGCTGCTTTCCTTTCATTGTCATTGGCGTACTTTTTAGGAGGAGCCATGTTGGCATTGATATTTGCTTTTTAAAGGGGTTTTCCCACGAACAAAAGTTTGTTTTAAAAATTGTATCTGACCGTGTACAGAACATACCACAGCTCCTGGGCAGGGGAGGAAGCAAAAGACAATACTGACATTACAGCAGGAGATCACAGAGGATACATTTTGTGAGGTTAAATATTTTTTAAAAACAGTAAGTGAAATATTTTATCTCACAAAATGAATCCACTGTGATCCCCTGCTGTAATGTCAGTATTATCTTTTGCTTCCTTCCCTGCCCAGGAGATGTGGTATGCTACGTACATGGTCAGACACAGTCAATTTTTAAAATGAACTTTCGTTCGTGGGAAAACCCCTTTAATGTGACCGGCTTCCTTTGCCTGTAGACACATTGCGCATCTGCCGCCGGGATCAGCCGTATGATTCAGTGCGCCTGCGTGGAATTCGCGCAGGCGCAGTAAATCAGACCGTCTCCATCTTTGTGCAGATAGATAGCGGCGGTCACATTAAAACTTTGTTCCTCCTGAACAAAGATGGCGGCAGTCAGTGAATCATTCGGCCGATCCCAGCGGCGATGTATTCGTGACGGTGTTCCACTGGTGGTACTGCGCAAGAGGCTGCGTGAGTGTGAGTGAGTGTGAATGTGTGTGTGTGGTGCGTACGGTGTTCCACTGGTGGTACCGCGCAATAGGTTGGTACCAGCAGCAGTTTCCATATTGAGACACCCATCATTTGGGTATCCCAATTTGGCGGTCAGTGAACTTCCTCCGCTTGGAATTCTGGGATACGGTGACATCTGGACAGAACAGGAAATGAACACATTACAAGGAAACTATATAAATAGATATGGAGGAGAGTCTCTTCCACCCTGGGTACCATCCGCACATCATCCGCTTACTTCCCTCATGGTGGGCATAGCCACATGCGGAAAGTAAGCGGTCAATGCATTCCTATATGTGCGGAATCCCCGCGATTCCACAAATTAATGAACATGCTGCATTTTTTTCCGGAATGCGTTTCCGTTCAAAAAAACGCAGCATGTGCATACAAAATGCAGATTGAATTCTTTTAATAGGATGCTTACTGTGAGCGTTTTTTTCGCGGTTTTATTGCGTGTTTTATAGCGAAAAATCCGGAACGTGTGCACACAGACTTGGGCCGGTGCACACTTGCCAATTCAATGCCAGAAACTCATGCAAGTCTCTTGTATCAAATCCCAGAACTGCCACCGGCATGTATTTCTATGCAGCTGAACGCTCCGATCCCGAGTTCCGGCAGCAGTGTCGGGTATTCATGCGAGAAACTCACGCGAGTTTCTCACATTGAACTCGCAAGTGTGACCCCGTCCTTAGACAAAACCTCACTTTTACTTTCTTAAGTATTCGGGCTTTAGGTTTGTTCACCCTTTGGGTTGACCGACAGCACTGTAGTTGTTTAATTATAAAATTAGTAGGCAAAAGTAAAAATAGCCTAATAATTGCGCATGCACACAGTATACATTAATGATAGCTAACAGACAGTGAAAAAAAAAAACACTGGAGTGATACTTTAAGTTTTTAACTGTATTACAAAAGGACCCAGTTCTGGTGCAGATCTGTAGAATGGAAGCATTTGTGAGTGTTCCGTTTCGTACTATTATCGACAGGTAAACAAATAAGTGAATCCTTGGAATACCGCCAGACATCTACTATGATATTTGATTAAAACAGTAAATACCTTGAATCTCATCAAAGCAGATCTGTCACCACATGTCATAATACAAGCTGCATGCATTTTTAGACATCTCATAGACCTGGTGAGGCTGGATTACTTATTTAACAAATATGACAGCATCCTTTTTGAAGGTTTTGACACCTGATATATAAAAATGAGCATTTTATGAGTAAGGATTGATACAATTATTATACAGCTATTCCAACATTGATTTTCTAAGTAAGTATACCAGCCTCATTCGGTCTAAGAGCAATATTTAATTTCACTGTATAATCCTACATTAATCTCAGGATAAAACATGCACATAAGATTACCTATGAGCCACATAATGAGCAGGTAGTCTATTCTCACCAAGGCTGGCCCCATAGTGTTCTTTATATCTTCATTGTAGACTAAGGAGTATAAGTTAAGAAGGAGTAGGAATGTAAAGTAGGAGGCACCATGTATGATGAATTTCATGAAAGGCGTGTGGATAATGCGTCCAACTTGTGTTTTAGGGGCTAGCAGATAGCACAGAGAAAGGATTGGCCAGCAAAGCCCCACAGTTAGGACTATCAGTATCTTCATGCAGGTATGTTTTCTTCTGTATGCCGCCATTTGTCCAAACCAGACTGTGTTCAGAAACTGTTGGCAGTTGGATTGTGATACAAACTGAAATAAAGGAAAATGTGCTATCAATAAATTAGATTCCCGTGTGACTTTTTTGTGTTGTATAAATGACATATACTCATATCTCGCTAACTCGAGAATTATTTTAGGTTTCCTCTTCTATTAAGAAGTGATTTCTCACTATTAAGCTGGCTGGAAGTAAATGAAGTTTATGTTGCACGAAACCTTCACCAGGGGGCGCATGTAAGGAGAAAAAGGCAGCACTCACTGTGTAGCACCACAGTGCAAAGCGAGGAGCGCCACCTGGAGGCGGCAGAATAGACCAACAGGCTGGTCAGCAACAAACAGGAAGACAAAGTACCAGAGGTCACAGTAATGCACGAGGTCAGAGACAAGCCAGAAATCGGAACCAGGGGAGCGTGGGATCCAAAACATGAGACAAAAGACGTAGACGGGGTACGAGCCAGAGAGTCAAAGCCAGGTGGGAAACGTAGTAACAAAGACGGAAAGCAGGTGGCAGGGTTCAAGATACAAGCCGAGTCATACAGGAAAGGTTAACCCCACCATAACCAGGCCGGGGAAGGAAAAGCAAGAAGCAAACTCCAACTTGAATCATGACAGTACCCTCCTCTCAAGGGGGGGCACTAGATCCCCAGGTTTCCCAGGATACCGAGCATGAAAGGCCCGAACCAACCGATCCGCATGGACCGATCACGCCGAAACCCAGGACCGATCCTCAGGATCGTAACCCTTCCAGTGGACCAGATATTTGAGTGAGCAATGGACCATGCGAGAGTCCACAATCCATTCTACCTCATACTCGCTCTGACCATCCACCGAAATAGGCGGCGCAGGAGATGGAGACCTCCTTGAGGAAGACCCCAACGGTTTCTAAAGAGCTTTATGGAACACGTTGGGGTTATGTAGTGATGGGGGGAAGGTGCAGATGGAAGGCTACAGGATTGACCACCTCCATAATCTCATGAGGACTGATGAACTTGGGTCCCAGTTTAGCTGAAGGAACTTTAAGCTTAATATTCCGGGTGGACAACCATACCTTATCCCCAACCCGGAATACTGGCCCCACAGATCGTCTTTTGTCAGCAAAGAATTTATACCTCCCCTGAGCCTCCCCAATGCTCCTCTGGACCTGCTGCCACACCTCCCCCTACCGTTGAACAGCTAAATCAGCCCTAGGACACCCCAAATCTAGTTGGGAAAATTCCCCAAAATGAGGGTGAAACCCATAATTACAGAAAAAAGGGCAGGTGCCCGTGGACTGTTTAATGCAATCATTTAAAGCTAATTTAGCCACAAGAAAAGAATCGGCAAGGCAATCGTCCTGCCGAGCTGTTGTCAGACATCACAAGATTTGTTCCAGGGACAAAGCCAGACGGGAAACGTAGTAACAGACGGAAAGCAGGAGGCAGGGTTCAGGATAGAAGCTGAGTCATACACTGTAGGAAACCACCATACTTACACTAAGTCAGGGACAGGGAACGGGTCAGACAAAAATATGGGTAATCAGGGGCAGAAGGATCTCTAGGGTATACGGGTCAGCTGCTCAAGCCAGGGACTGGAACTATCACTGGCAAATGCTACCAGGAGTGGCACCAATAAATCACCACCCACGAACCAAAAAGAGGCAGGAAAGGTTAACCCCACCATAACAGGTCAGGGAAGGAAAAGCAAATCCCGACCTGGATCATGACACCCACTTCTCTATGCCATACGGTTGCATAGATTAGACCACTAGAGTAAAAGACTGTATACAGCATGGTTAGCATTTTTGAAGGATGATGAGCTCTATGGAAAAACAATATGGTCTTAGATCTTCCAGTAAAACAAAAGGTATAGCTCAACAGATGTCACACATTTGGTGCAGTTGCCCAGAGCATTTTCCTGTGTAATCCCTCACTATACAGTACACAGCAATGGGGCTAGACCTTTAAAATTGTGAATTTTGTTGTTATTTCCTTATGTCTTAGCTTTACATTACTTACCTCTTTTTGGTTGTACTTGATTGCAAGTTTTAAACGGCTTAGATTCATCCTCTCTTCAAGAAGTCCTCTCTTGTCCACAGGTTCATCACTGGACTGATGGTTTAGGATGACCTCCAGCTCCCTAGAATTCCTGGCTTGAGCTAATAAGTCTTTTGCAAACGTCTTACACTTCTGAGCAAGCTCTTCGTAATCATTCCTGAAGGATTCAGAGTTTTATATTCAATGAACGTGTAATCTAGGATACAGGTTAAACCTTGCCTATTCACATCTAGTGCCTCTGCCATGCTTCCATGTGCTGATATGTTTATTTGCTGTTTTGGGATTTTTTTTTGTTATTTTCTTAAAGATGGAAGATAGTTTTCAAACATGCAAATTATACAGCAAATATATAATATTGTTTATGTTATAATTCAATAAAACCTAAGAAATAAAAAAATTATCTACAAGAAAATGTATTTTTAAGTTCTTTTAGCATGGATTTGGTAAGTAAGAACATGATTGTTTTGTTATGTCAAGTTTCTAAAAAAAATTGTGTTCTTGTGACACTTCCTTTTCCAGAATCAGCCTTTTAAGGCAAAGAAAATTCAGTTTTTTAGGCCTATTACTTGTGTGATAATATAGGATTACTAGAGTTCAGATACAAAGATCTCTAACATGTGATATAGTGAAATGAAATATTAGAATATCAGTAAGATTATTGTATATATATTAAAGGGAACCTTTCACCCCCCCCCCCCTCCCCAGGCATTTGTAACTAAAAGAGCCACCTTGTGCAGCACTAATGCTGCATTCTGACAAGGTGGCTCTTTTAGTTCTTGTTCCTGGCACTGCTGAAATAATCGTTTTTGAAATTTGTCCCTGATACCTTGAAATCGCCATGGGGACAGGTCTTTCCCCCTTAATCCAGACGCTTCATAGCCGTCACTCATGGCCTCTGCGCACCGGGCGCCGCCTCCTCTTCCTTCATTGGCGTCCCCTGCACTTGCGCTGTTATTTTTTTTTTCGGGCATGCGCAGTTGTGCTGCCCTTCGAACTTACAGCGCAGGCGCCAGGGACGCTAATGAAGGAAGAGGAGGCAGCGCCCGGCGCGCAGAGGCTGTGATGGCTGTGGTGCATCTGGATTAGGGGGGAAATTTTTTTTAGAAACTTGACATGACAAAACAATCATGTTCTTACTTACCAAATCCATGCTAAAAGAACTTAAAAATAAATTTTCTTGTAGATAATTTTTTATTTCTTAGGTTTTATTACAGGTTCCCTTTAACCACCTCACAATATATGACGTACATTTACATCATATGTCGTGTCCCTGACTTTGATGCATGATGAGCCCACATCTTTCCCAACAGATAATAGCTGATTTAATCACCATCATGTGTCTCTAACAACCGGAGCTCTCAAGGCTGTTATCCAGTTAAAGGCCACTGTCAATCTCTGACGGCGGCATTTAACACGCGCCTGCAGATGGCGCGTCATTCATTATGCACAGGACAGGATTGCAGGACGCCAATGAGTTGTCATGACAGCCAGTCGTCTGCTGAAAACCTCTGTGCTTGTCCTGATGATACTCCTGTGAAAGACAGCCTGTCTCATAGAAGATCCTGATTTTCACTATATATATATAGCAATGCTAATGCACTGCTATGTATAGCATAAGCAATCAGATAATCACAGCTTGAAGTCCCCTAAGATAACTATTAAATACAGCAAAAGTCTTTTAAAAAAGTTCTAAAAAAATATGAAAAAAATAAAAAAACACAAAAGTTCAAATCAATCTGCTTTTGCCCCAATAAAAATAAAACAATAAAGAAAATGCAGCGTTCATAAAAATCCAATCTATCAAAATTAAATTAATGCGATTGGTAAACTACGTAATGGAAAAAACAAATTGTCCAGATTTCATTTTTTTTGGCCGCTGCAGCATTGCAATAAAATGCAATAAGACGTGATCAAAACATAGTATGTAGCTCAAAATAGAGTTGGTAAAAACATCAATTCAGGACACGTAAAATCAGCCGCCACACAGCACCATATCCTGAAATGTGAAAGTGTCTCAGAAAATGGTGACATTAGCAAAATGTTGTTTTTTTTGCAATTTCCCAAAATGTTTTCACCAATTAAATAAGAAAAAATTATACATGTTTGTTATTTGCGTTATTATAATCACCAGGAGAATCATATTGCCAGGTCAGTTTTACCACATGAAATTAAAAAAAAAATAGTGAAATTGTTTTTTTTTGCAATTTAAACGCACTTGGATTTTTTTTTGCCACTTTCCAGTGCATCACATGTTAAAATGATTTAAATAATTCAAAAGTACAACTCGATCTGCAGAATACAAGCCCTCATATGGCTGTGTGGACATAAAAATGAAAATGAGAAAAAAAAAAAAAACGGAAAAATTGCCGGGATTAAAGAGGTTAAACTTGAAATAAGAAAAAATGGAAACGCCTGTAAAAATAGGTAAATGAGGACTAACAAACAACCTGCTGATAAATATTATTGTGTAGAATCGTTATGGCTTTCATGTTGTAGCTTGCTTTGATTAACATATAAACAATTTATATCTAGTGTGTAAATCTACTAGTAGCTGTAATATCTCTGTGTTTTTGTATGTTCAGAACAACTTTTGTTCACAAATGCAATAAGACAGGATATAGGCTTATTGGAAGCTAGTTTAAGCCAGTTTTCAGGAGTCACTTCGCTTTTTTTGTAACTTACATATCCCTTTGTGGTAATGTACTGAAAGGTCCTCTTTTCTGTGAAGACAATAAAAACCCTATGCCTTTGAGTGTGGATCAGATAAGCTATGTACACAGACAGTGTAAAGGTATCTTCACACTCAGCAACTTTGCAACGAGAACGACAACAATCCGTGACGTTGCAGCGTCCTGGATAGCGATCTTGTTGTGTTTGACACGCAGCAGCGATCTGGATCCCGCTGTGCCATTGCTGGTCAGAGCTAGAAGTCCAGAACTTTATTTCGTCATCAGGACGGCGTGTATCGTCATGTTTGACAGCAAAAGCAACGATGCCAGCAATGTTTGACATGGAGCTAACAACCAGCGAGAACGAGAAGTGAGTCGCCGTTACGTCACTGGATCGCTCCTGCATCGTTCTGGAGTTGCTGTGTTTGACGTCTCTACAGCGACCTAAACAGCGACGCTCCAGCGATCTAGTTTAGGTCGGCTCGTTGTCTATATCGCCGCAGCATCGCTGAGTGTGACGGTACCTTAAGCTTTTCCCTAATTTGACTAACGCCAGCAGCTCTGGAGATCCCTTGTGTTTCACCCCAAATTAGCTCTCCCTACAAAGGGGTTTCCACAACAGAACATATATTGAAAGCTTCTATTTATAGCTTAATTGGTTGGTTTTATTAGTAAAAATTAGCTTGTACAGACAACATTGGTCCCTGTTGGCATAGGACTGCTGGCACCTCCTCTGTTATTGTTTACTAGTTACACACCACAGTAGTGTTTTACTGGTTCTGTAAAACAAAACGAGAAAATTCTTGACTCTTACCTAAATTCTACCTCCACAAGACTCAGTTCCTTCAGATCTGCACTGAGCTCGAATGCCCGTAAAATAGGATCTTCTTCAGTTAACATGATTAGGGCTGGACTAGCCAAACAACGGTAAATATCGAGTCGAAATCTGCAATCCACAAAGAAACACCACCAAATATTATACTGCTGTATTTTACCGAAGACATAATTGGTTGTTCTGTTAAAGTGGACCTGTCACCACTATGTCATTATTAATTATAAGAATGATAATTACTGAACATATAGACAAAATCAACAGACAGCCCTGGCACACCAGCCTGACCAAGGAACTGAGGCGAGCTTCCAGGGCTGCTGAGCGCAGATGGAAAAGATCCCACTCCAACGACCACTTAATCGCATTCAAACAGTCCCTCACTACTTTCAAGACCGCACTCGCCACAGCTAAACAAACCTACTTCTCATCTCTCATATCCTCCCTGTCTCACAACCCTAAACAGTTATTCAACACCTTCAATTCTCTCCTCCGTCCCCCAGCACCTCCTCTCTCCCCACTTATCTCTGCTGAAGACTTTGCCTCATTCTTCAAGCAGAAGATTGATAACATCAGAGACAGTTTTGGTCAACAAGCCCCAGAGCCCTTCCTCCCAACTTCCCTACCCTCCACCTCCAAAACCAACTACTCCACCATTACAGAAGATCAACTCGCCACTCTACTCTCAAGATCGCATCTCACCACCTGTGCACTTGACCCGCTCCCATCCCACCTCATCCCAAACCTCACCACAATCTTCATCCCAACCCTAACCCATCTCTTCAACCTATCACTAACAACTGGTGTTTTCCCCTCAAGCTTTAAACATGCCTCCATCACACCTATCCTCAAAAAGCCCTCTCTTGACCCATCCTCTGTATCTAGCTATCGCCCTATATCACTTCTCCCCTATGCCTCAAAACTACTGGAACAACACGTCTACCTTGAACTGTCCTCCCATCTCTCTTCTTGCTCCCTCTTTGACCGCTTACAATCTGGCTTCCGGTCACACCATTCCACTGAAACTGCCCTAACTAAGGTCACCAATGACCTCTTAACCGCCAAGAGCAAGCGACACTACTCTGTCCTCCTCCTCCTCGACCTGTCGGCTGCCTTTGACACAGTGGACCATTCCCTATTATTACAGACCCTCTCATCCCTTGGCATCACAGACTTGGCCCTATCCTGGATCTCATCATACCTAACAGACCGGACATTCAGCGTCTCCCACTCACACACCACCTCCTCACCTCGCCCCCTATCTGTCGGAGTCCCACAAGGTTCAGTCCTTGGGCCCCTGCTCTTCTCCATTTACACCTTTGGCCTGGGACAGCTCATAGAATCTCATGGCTTTCAGTATCACCTCTATGCTGATGACACACAGATCTACATCTCTGGACCAGATATCACCTCCCTACTAACCAGAATCCCTCAATGTCTGTCCACTATTTCATCCTTCTTCTCCGCTAGATTTCTGAAACTTAACATGGACAAAACAGAATTCATCATCTTTCCCCCATCTCACGTGACCCCCCCAACGAACCTATCCATTACAGTAAATGGCTGCCCACTCTCCCCAGTCCCACAAGCTCGCTGCCTCGGGGTAATCCTTGACGCTGATCTCTCCTTCAAACCACATATCCAAGCCCTTTCCACTTCCTGCCGACTTCAACTCAAAAATATTGCACGAATCCGTTCATTCCTCAACCAAGAATCTGCAAAAACCCTAGTCCATGCCCTCATCATCTCTCGCCTTGACTACTGCAACCTTCTGCTCTGTGGCCTCCCCTCAAACACTCTCGCACCCCTCCAATCTATTCTAAACTCTGCTGCCCGACTAATCCACCTGTCCCCCCGCTATTCTCCGGCCTCTCCCCTCTGTCAATCCCTTCACTGGCTCCCCATTGCCCAGAGACTCCAGTACAAAACCCTAACCATGACGTACAAAGCCATCCACAACCTGTCTACTCCTTACATCTGCGACCTCATCTCCCGGTACTTTCCTACACGCAACCTCCGATCCTCACAAGATCTCCTTCTCTACTCCCCTCTTATCTCCTCTTCCCACAATCGCATACAAGATTTCTCTCGCGTATCACCCCTACTCTGGAACCCTCTACCACAACACATCAGACTCTCGCCCACCATCGAAACCTTCAAAAAGAATCTGAAGACCCACCTCTTCCGACAAGCCTACAACCTACAGTAACCACCGATCGACCAAACCGCTGCATGACCAGCTCTACCCTCACCTACTGTATTCTCACCCATCCCTTGTAGATTGTGAGCCTTCGCGGGCAGGGTCCTCTCTCCTACTGTACCAGTTATGACTTGTATTGTTCAAGATTATTGTACTTGTTATTATGTATACCCCTCCTCACTTGTAAAGCGCCATGGAATAAATGGCGCTATAACAATAAATAATAATAATAATAATAATATAGACGCTAACTGTATGTAAAGATAACACGAAGATCACTGAGACAGGTGTCATTAGATTTATTAAATACAGTAAAATAAATTCATAGCGAACAGTCCTAACCTGGAGTGTCTTAGACTATCCTTCTTGTTCTTGGCCGTACAGAGGGTACACTCACAGCCGACAGCATGAGGTTTTGGAAGAGAGACATCTTGTTTTAAGAGCATTGTCAGGATTTCATAGTTGTTTCTGTGAGCAGCTAAAATAACAGGAGCCACGTCCATGGTTGTGGAGTACTCTGGATTCTGTATACGCTCCATGAGTTTCTGAAGTAAGAAGCAGATGTTAAAAAAAAAGTTTAGGATACTGTATGGAGAAAAAAGAATATATGAGGAATACAATCATGCTTACATATCCCAACCTATGTTTAACTGCATTTTCAGAAAACTTTTGATCATAGAAACACTCGGTGCTGGTTCTAGTCCTGAGATCCCTACCTGAGCAGATGCCCACTTGAGCAAATACCACCTGAGCACTACTCTCCTCTGAGACTTTTGATTGACACCTATAGAGCCTATCTTAAGCCTTAGATGAAAGCAGCGTTCAGATAAACACTTCAGAGCCATTACTTTACAAAATTAGGAGTTGGGCCAAAGACTCACCCCTCGTTTCACAGAGAAGCGCCATGTGAATAATTTCTGCCCAACTTTATCTAAATATACATTCTTGGGACAAATCCAGTATAACAATACAAAACGTTTCATCCCAACTGGCACAGAGCTGACTTCAAAGCCATCTTTAGCATGGTACTATAAAATGAGGCCCAGTGAGCAGTTTTTGTAATTTGTGATTAAAAGATAATTTGGTTTTAGCTTTACTGAGAAAACATTTAATATGATTCATATATACCCTTATATACTGTATTACACAGATTAGCACCTACCACAATTGTTGGCCTTGTGGACCATTTTGGACGATGATTCAGTAGAATATCTACTGCGCCAACCACTTCAGAGTCTATTGCCACAAGCAGTGCATCTGTTGACTACAAAATAAGAGATGTATACATTTACATAAATGTGAGTTATGATGTTTTAATATTATCTTTAAAATCACCACCATTATTTGGGCTTTACCCATACTTGCCCCAAAACCAAGAAACTTGTTTGGGCATTAAGAAGCAAAAATGATAATTAGGTACCCAGAAAAAAAATATCTTGGGTGAAAATAAACCCCAAACCATTACAAACACCCATCCAAAACTTACCAAAGAGCCCTCTATATCCTCTCTGTCCTTGCCATCATCAGTGCACAGAACAGGAGACCAACTGCTACCCCACATATAGAGACACTTGAGGAGGCATGATAAGAGAAGACGATGGATGGAAGATGAACAAAGAGAGGAAGACACAATGAGAAATGGGAGAAGTAAACATGGAACATAGTGTCACAATGTGCAAACAGTGTATGATTAAAACCTATGAAGTAAACTAAATGTAAAAAGTTCCAAACTATTAAAACATTTGTTAGTTTTGCAAGTCATCCTAAAAAATCTTTAATGCATTTCATTTTCAGGCATACAGTGATCAGAGGATGGCACAAATGATCAAGTGTTCCCATTTTTCCCCTTTTCTCCATAAAAGTGTCCAACATTAATGCTGACATCTTGTTAGGTAGCGTGCGCTAGAGAAACCTCATGCAAGTCCATTGTACCATCTTGTATAATCCACAATTATTCAATGATTTGATTTGGAATCTTGACCATAATCCTTGAGAGATAAAAAAAATGGAAATAAATCAAAGTGCAATGTTTTTTCAGCTATTGGTTTTCGTTTTCATTTTCTGGAAATAATTACCTCATTATTGTCACAAAATGAAAAAAACAATGGCTGAATTCTGTTTGTGTTTGACCATTTTAATGCACTTGAATTTTCTAGGTCAATATTACTGCCCCGAATTTGTATCGTTTTTAAAATTAAAAGGTGACAAATTTTTAGGAGATTGCTCTAACTAAAAGTTTTGTTTGTATGGTGCGTTTTATTTTTTTTTTCTTTATTGAGTTTACTTTAGGAGTTGATTAATTTTATATTTTTATAGATAAGACTTTTACAAATTCTATAATACTAAATATACATATTTTTAACTACGGTACCTTTACTTTTTTATATTCTTCCCTTGAAACTGCTTGATCAATTTTTCCATATAATATATACTGTAATACAGTATATAGTGAAAATAATGTTATCATATGGCTGGGCTTCACAGGTGGACTAAAGTGGCAGCCTTGGGGGCCTTTAGCAGGCCCCAAATTACCATCACAACAAATTGATTTGTGGAATTGTACTATGTAAATGTTGCTGTCAGTGACTAACTGAAATGCTTAATCAACAGCGAAAAGAGTTATCTCTGGTTACAAGCAGGTATCAACTGGGTACAACAAATAGCATCTACTGGGTACGGTGCAGGCTCAGCTCACGAGCCTGATCCATACGTAGAGACGCAATGTACGACGTACTATTATGTCCTTCAGCGAGAAAGAGTTAGGGTACCGACTAACAGTGGCACTTTTGTCGCTACGACGGCACAGTCCGTGACGTTCCAGCGATATCCATACGATATCGCTGTGTCTGACACGCAGCAGCGATCAGGGACCCTGCTGAGAATCGTACATCGTAGCAGATCGTTTGGAACTTTCTTTCGTCGCTGGATCTCCCGCTGTCATCGTTGGATCGGTGTGTGTGACACCGATCCAACGATGCGTTCGCTTGTAACCAGGGTAAACATCGGGTTACTAAGCGCAGGGCCGCGCTTAGTAACCCGATGTTTACCCTGGTTACCGTCGTAAATGTAAAAAAAAAAAAACAGTACATACTCACATTCCGGTGTCCGTCAGGTCCCTTGCCGTCTGCTTCCCGCACTGACTGACTGCCGGCCGTAAAGTGAAAGCAGATCACAGCGGTGACGTCACTGCTGTGCTCTGCTTTCACTTTACGGCCGGCAGTCAGTCAGTGCGGGAAGCAGACGGCAAGGGACCTGACGGACACCGGAATATGAGTATGTACTGTTTGGGTTTGTTTTACATTTACGACGGTAACCACGGTAAACATCGGGTTACTAAGCGCGGCCCTGCGCTTAGTAACCTGATGTTTACCCTGGTTACCCGGGGACCTCGGCATCGTTGGTCGCTGGAGAGCTGTCTGTGTGACAGCTCCCCAGCGACCACACAACGACTTACCAACGATCACGGCCAGGTCGTATCGCTGGTCGTGATCGTTGGTAAATCGTTTTGTGAGACGGTACCCTTAATTCAACAGAATACTTAGTATTTTTTTTTCAGTTAGCTTTTATATTTATTATCCCTCCAATAAGAGTATCACTGATAAAATCACAACCTTTATTGAATTACAAAATTGCAATTCACCATCTGTGACCAGAGACTGACTATAACATACAAAACAAACAAAAAACTCCAACTCTAAACAATAGAAAGGGTGAGGTGGCAATCCACATCCACTCACAAATCCAAACGTCTCTACGCGTTTCAACGTTAACAAAACAGTCGACTCATCAGGAGACAGTCTTAAACCTTAACTTATATTGTAACAAGATTAACCATACATCCCTAAAACCATTTAAACTATAAAGGTACCGTCACACTCAGCGACGCTGCAGCGATATAGACAACGAGCCGATCGCTGCAGCGTCGCTGTTTAGGTCGCTGTAGAGACGTCAAACACAGCAGCTCCAGAATGATGCAGGAGCGATCCTGTGACGTAACGGTGACTCACTTATCGTTCTCACAGGTCGTTAGCTCCATGTAAATCATTGCTGGCATCGTTGCTTTTGCTGTCAAACACGACGATACACGCCGACCTGACGATCAAATAAAGTTCTGGACTTCTAGCTCTGACCAGCGATATCACAGCGGGATCCAGACCGCTGCTGCGTGTCAAACACAACGAGATCGCTAACCAGGACGCTGCAACGTCACGGATCATTTTCGTTCTCGTTGTAAAGTTGCTGAGTGTGAAGGTACCTTTAGTCCTGAACAACCACCAGACACTAAATGTGCTATACCCAGACCTGGAGAGTCCCATTCACTCTGGAAAAACTCCCCTGCTGATTAACCATTAAAATGTACAAATGAAGATACACAGCATTCGTTTCTATAAGGGATTAGTTCACTAAATGTTTAAAGTGGCTGTGAATCAGTAGTGCCAACCACATGTCATCTACCACACTCCCTCTCACAGCCCACTATACAGCGTTCAATGAGCACCTATTCATAGTGCTTATACCGATCATTCAGGAATCAGGATTGCACACATCCCCAATTATATCATGCTATTGCACTTATTCCCCAACCATCATTCACTGAAGGGAGCACATACCACATGCATTCCGTTCAGAAGTTATAGTGAATGGCGTTGACCGGACGCTGGGCATTTAAAAACATAGCCACACCCCCTCAGGGACGCTATGATATGAATTAAATATTGACTTTTAGAGCAGATTTAGTCGTATGAAACTAAAAGATCCACCTTGTGCAGCAGTAATGCTGCATTCTGACAAGGTGGCTCTTTTAGTTCTGGGTGCTGTAACTGCTGAAATAATCCGTTTTGTAATTTGTCCCAAATACCTTTTCTTCAGTCCTGGATGCAGGCGTTTCCCCCCCCTGCTGCAGACGCAACACAGCCATCACTCAAATCCTCTTGGCGCCGGGTGCCGCCTGCTCATCGCTGTTTTGAAATCTGCCGGCGCCTGTGCTCTTTTCTCCTTCCTTGGGCAGGCGCAGTGAGCGCTGCCTGTCTGTCCTCATATGCAGCCCAGCTGACTGCACCTGTGCGGCTGCCCTGCCTGTGAATCCCAGCCCCGCAGTGAGAATAAATCAGAAGACACTGCGGGGCTGAGATTCACAGGCAGGGTGTCCGCACAGGCGCAGTCAGCTAGACTGCATATGAGCACAGAGGACTGGCAGCGCTCACTGCGCCTGCCCAAGGCAGGAGAAAAGAGCGCATGCGCCGGCAGATTTCAAAGATAGAGAATCTAGATTGTGAGCCCCATTCTGGACAGTGATGATGATGTCTGTAAAGTGGTGTAGAATTAGTGGCGCTATGTAAGTGAGTAAAATAAGTAAATCCCCCTAAAAATGCGAGTTACAGGAACCCTGATAGGGTGACAGACTGCAACCATACAAATAGATGGCATTTAAATGAACTCCATTTGCATTTACCGTATTTTCCGGCATATAAGATGACTGG
Source organism: Ranitomeya variabilis (assembly GCF_051348905.1). Lineage (NCBI taxonomy): Eukaryota > Metazoa > Chordata > Amphibia > Anura > Dendrobatidae > Ranitomeya > Ranitomeya variabilis. The sequence goes on along the minus strand of NC_135233.1, from coordinate 954,828,403 downwards.
GCGTATAAGACGACCCCCCAACTTTTCCAGTTAAAATATAAAATCTTTTTTAAAAGTCGGGGGTCTTCTTATACGCCGTATGTCGTCTTATAGGGCCGGTGACTAATGTGCCTTTTGGGGGGGGGGAGTGGTCCTGATGACCAAGAGGCGGCATCTCACAGGAAAGTGTGAGTGGAGTATCCCCCATTACCTCATTGTAGCTGCAGTGTGGGGTGCTGGGGAGCGGCGGCGGCCACCGCCCCACAGCACAGCACCCATGCGGCACAAAATGGAGCAGCTGCCGCCTCTCCCCAGCACAGAGACCCCATGCTGCAGCTACAATGAGGTAAGGGGGGATACTCCACTCACACTTTCCTGTGAGACGCCCCCTCTTCGTCATTGGGACCACTCCCCCCCACCCACCATATACACATTGGTGTCTGCACTCGGCGTACAAGACGGCACCCGGCGTATAAGACGACCCCCGACTTTTAAGAAGATTTTCAGGGGTTAAAAAGTAGTCTTATACGCCAGAAAATACAGTATTTTTTCTTGAAACTGTCTATATCCTCAGACGAGCAGAGAAATGTAGCAGACTATGTGTATGTGCCCACTGGACACTTTTAGATAAAAAAACAAAACAAAACACTGAGTTCACTTTGACTTCCTTTTTTTTCATTGTAGTTTATGTCCCCATCAGAGGTTCATCTGAATCACATTTTTAGTGGGATTTATGCAGAATCATCCAAATCCAGTGCAGAAATGCTTCAGGCTTCAGCTTTATTGCTGTATAGAAAAAATAATGTCTAAGATAATCATAAAAAATCTATTATTATTTTTCTAAATAAATGTCATGCATGGTACAAATGGCAGTAGGTTCAGTTGAAAAAATGTAAGAAGAGAAAGAGACAAAACACATGAAAGACACGAGAGCAATGATGTGATGTGCATTACACAAAACGTGTAGAATACAGTATATCCACCTGGCAGCCATGGTCCAAAAGAAGTTGTAGAATATCCAAGTTTTCATTTTCAATGGATATTGTAATGGCGTTTCTTCCTAAGACATCTACTGAATTAATATTTAATTCATCTGAACTGTTCTCTTCCAACAGCTTTTTAACCATGTAATAGTCGCCTAAAAGAAAAGAGATGAAGTGATGAATAGAACTAGTAGATGATTAGCACTTAAAGAAATACTCTAGTGAAAACAACAGACAGAAGAAATGGACAAGATAGATGAAGCCTGCCAACTATCACTCATATATTAAATCATATATAACTTTTATTAAATGGATAATAATCAACAGCCCAAGGAAGGAGAAGCAGAATACATCAATCGCTGGTGGGTAATCACATAAACAACCATGGTATGGAAGGATAGGAAGCGTTCATAATCATGAGTGGTACAGATCACAACAAACAATAGCAATGAGAAAAGGTTCTGAAGAATGCTCCCCTGTGTAGGATCCTTGCCCTAAAGAAGTGCAAAATGACCATTGACATAAATAGTTTGGGTAGTTTGTCGTCCACTTTGTCTAATAAGTGGACTTTGAATAATAGTGTTTTGAGGCAAAACAGTTGAACAATTTCGTAAATCTAAAATTCCTTACTTCCCAGCAGCAACTCACATACTCATGACCTAAAAGGGTTTCCGCTGAAAACATATTATCTTCTATCAAAACAACTTTCTGATTTGGGGAGGTTCAACTGCTGGCACCCACAACGATCAGCAGAACAGGGAAATTTTATTCCTCATAGAACGTTTTTCCCTGATATAAAACAGAGCGTTAGGTTGGATACCTGACCACCATTCCATTCATTCTCCATCGGGCTGCCAGGAAAAGCCGAGTGCAGCGCATGGCAGCCACATAGGGAATAAATGCAGCAGCAGTTGGGCACGTGCACTGCCACTCCATTCTAAAAGGGATAAAAGTTCCCTGTTCTGCTGATCCGTGCATGTCCCAGTAGGTGATCCCCACTGATCAGTAAGTTATCACCTATCCTGTGGATTGGAGAAACTTCTTTTCACTTGACAACCCCATTCCAACTAATGTCATTATTATGTAAAGGTATGGCGGTACCTTAAATATAGAAAAGAGTACATGAGGATAAGGATTCTGTAGAGAGCTACATGTATCAGAGAGGACATTCTGTGTGTTGAAGGATTATAATTAGGGAACACATTTGTTGATGACACCCGCTACAAGCCATCTGCCATCATCATCTGATACTAAGTATGGCAATAACCACAAAAGGAGGAAAAAAGAGGAAAAAACCTCCACTATTCTAGAGAAAACACCAAAAAAACAGGCAAAGATTATTACCTGTCTACGCCTCAAATCAAATGCACTATCATGGTGTAGCAGGCCCAAGTAAAGATGGTGACTACACAGGTGCGGTAATGCTTGTGAAATTTTAATCGTAGTAGCCAAAAACGTTTCGGTCCTAATGTCCGGACCTTCATCAGTTACGTACTAATAGAAGGATAATTGAAGAAAATGACAGTAGTGTCATATAGGGCACGGCATAATCTGCGTCTGGTACTGCGCAGATAGTGTTTAGGCACACTGAGTGGACTTGTTACGCTGGTATGTCCTGTGCTAGTGTCCAGACACGGAATCCCCCGCTCATCCGTGTCTGGACACTAGCACAGCACATACCAGCGTAACAAGTCCACTCAGTGTGCCTAAACACTATCTGCGCAGTACCAGACACAGATTATGCCATGCCCTATATGACACTACTGTCATTTTCTTCAATTATCCTTCTATTAGTACATAACTGATGAAGGTCCGGACAATAGGACCGAAACGTTTTTGGCTACTATGATTAAAATTTCACAAGCATTAAGTTGAGTGCCAGGTTCTTTCTTTTAGTTTTACATGGTGTGGGAACCTACCCGTGCACCATCAGTAGTAGTGCACACGCCTCTATCTCCTATCATGATAAATGTGGCACAGTAATCCATGGGACTTTATGAGTTGTTCCAGGCCAAGTGTATAGATTGAGAAGAGTAGGGGTCCTAGAACAGAGCCTTGGGGACTCCAACAAAGAAAGGGTGGGATGAGGAGGTAGTGTTGGAGTGGGAAATGCTGAATGTGCGGTTGGAAAGGTATGAGGAGATCCAGGATAGGGCAAGGCCTTTGATGCCAAAGGAGGAGAGGATCTGTAGTAGGAGGCAGTGGTCAACTGTGTTGAAAGCAGAGGACAGGTCTAGAAGGAGGAAATTAGTAATTTTGGTCAGGGCTGTCAGAGTTGAGTGATGGAAACCAGATTATAGATCGTCAAAGAGCAAGTTAGATGAGAGGTGGAATGAAAGTTCAGCGTGGACGTGCTGCTCCAGGAGTTTGGAAGCGAATGGGAGCAGCGATATTGGGTGATAGCTGGACATAGCAGTTGGATCGAGGGTTGGCTTTTTAAGGATAGACGTGATTGTGGCATGTTTGAAAGCAGAAGGGAAGGTACCAGAAGTTAGTGATAGGTTGAAGAGGTGGGTTAGGGATGGGATAAAAGTGGCAATGAGGGTTGGGGAGGAGGTGGGATAGGATGGGGTCGAGCGCACAGGTGGTGAGGTGCGATTTGGAGAGGAGACAAGCTCCCGTTCAGTGATGTTGGATAGGGAGGTTATGGAGTTTGGGCATTGGTCTGGTATACAAAGGGGTTGTGGTGGTTAAACAATGAAGACTTCCCTTGTTTGGTCGATCTTATTTTTAAAGTGTGTGGCAAAGTCCTCAGCAGAGATGAGGGTGGTTGGAGGGGGCAGAGATGAGGGTGGTTGGAGGGGGCAGTGGGGGGGCAGAGGAGGGAGTTAAAGGTTTTGAATAACTGTTTGGGGTTGTAGGATAGGGAAGATACAAGGGTTGTGAAGTAGGCCTGTTTAGCAGAGGTGAAAGCAGATTTGAAAGCGAGAGTTGCCTGTTTGAATGCAGTTTGAATGCAGTGAAGTCGTCTTGCGAATGTGTTTTCTTCCAACGCTGCTCTGCAACCCTGGACACTTGCCGGAGCTTTTTAGTGGTGTTATTGTGCCAGGTTTGTCTATTGATACGTTGCACGCTGCCATGAACAAGAGGGGCAACCGTGTCAATAGCTGACATAACATTAGGCCTGTAACTTTGTAGTAATCTATTTCCCATTTTCTTTGACACATTTATCATGTGCTAGAATACCTTGACTAGATCTTATATTTGACCAGAGGAAATAATTATATTTTATTTGTTTTGCAATTGTACTTTTATAATCAGGCATAAGAGAGAGGGGAGCTTTCAATTGATGGTAGGCAAACCAAATGGACAAAAGTAGAAGCAATGCAAGGTGGGAAGTGAGGAAAGGTTTACGCACCTAAAGTGCTGGTAGAATGCCTATAAAGATGAAGCACCCACTCAAGAAGAGTGCTGGCAAGTTATAGAGCTAAGGAATAGTGACAATTTCTTGAGATGTCAGACTGGCATGTGCATCAAAACCATTTATGGACTGAGGGCAGATGGACCAGGCTTTTCTACAGGTTTTGTGTGATGGGACATGTAGGCTTTATATTGTGGGGCTACTAATATTCACTTTCACTTCCAGAGCAGCGTTCATCAGATTTATCAGCAGGGCACAAATCCTGATAACTCATCTGTCCTAGTCAGATGAATGATAAATGACTTGCATTCCTTTTTCAACATTTACATTGAAAAAAGCTGCACGCGACCTTTTTAATGATATCCGTCATACGCAATACGACCATGTATTTCTAGGTATTTACAACTGGAAAGTAGTGAATTTAAGTATGGCATCTGAAACCCGATGATACTTACTGTATAGTTTTTCACGTAATGGGATAATACTGTGAGCGGGGGTCTTTCACATGGCTGTACTGCAGCTATTTATTAGCGCTCAAGTTTTCAACTAAACCACATTTATATCACTGTAGAGCTGCAGGCTACAGAACAAAGGTTAAAATTACATTTTTATGATAATATTGAGTCAATTCATGGGAAAATCCACATCTGTCCCAAAACTGGGAATTAAATTGGAATTAAAAGGAGCCCCTTTACCATCCATGACCACGTCTTTCTGTTTTACAGAACCCATCTACATTGCTGAGACGTGTAATAAAGCCATGATAAGCATCTAGGAAAGCCTAGAAACTAATTTCCTGACCATCCCAGCCCTATCAGCTATCAGCATGGATGGCTAGAGATAAAGAAATCTAAGAAATGTCTGTGAGGACAGGAGGTCAGTGTCTGGTTTGTATGTATAGTCACAATTTACTGCACCCACAGCATTTAGTAGCTTCCAGTTAGATCCTTTATTAAATAGAAAATATCTAGTCCTACAGGTCAATCTTACAAGATTAACAAGTCCTTCTAAAATTAATACAAATTAATTTGATCATCAAAACTTTTGGCGTTTTCCACATAATTTTAATATTAATATTCCCAATTGTTGTTGGAGATGTGGTAATACTAAAGGTGACTTATGTCATTTATCCTGGTCATGTACAGGAATTCAAGATTTTTGGAAAATAGTTAACACTTTTATTTTTAAGGTCATTGGCCTTTGAGGTACCCCTGGACCACACATTTTATCTTCTCAATATTCCCCCTCCATTCTGAGTCAATGTCCCATCCTGGTATTGTTTTTGTCTAAATATGCTTAGTAGATGTGGATTCTTCATTTTAAAGTATATTGACTGTTGATGTTAGGTTACTAAATCCATAATCTGATATGTACTGAAGGCTACTACCTTGAGTTTTATGTTTTTATCCTGTAACTCTATTTTGAAAATTCTAATAAAAATTAAGTTCTAAATAGAAAAATCTTTTGGTGTTTTCATGCCAGATTTCAACAACTCTGTCATAATGGGTGGAGTTGGGGCACAGCACATGTCACACCATAGCTTGTTAAATTTATAATGAGCGGTGACATCACTTACGTCAGAAATCTTGCTCTACTGAAACACAGGAGAAAGATTTCTGGCAGGGTGCATAGAAGTGCACGCCACTCATCAGACACTTCTGATTCATTAAGAGGCGTGCCTCTGTTAATGAATCAGAAGCGACTGACACCGCCATGTCCCTTCATCAAGACTGGCAAGAAAAAAAAGGCCAATATCCCCGATTCATTAAGACCAGCTATTATCTCAACGGTCTTGATGAGGGGGCTTGATGTATCAGGCAAAAGCCACTTAGTGGGTCAGGATGTCTGACGAGTTGTGTGCACCTTCTTGTTTTAACTCAAAGAATGAGATATCGCGCTATAGCACTATTTGTGTGAACCTACCTATTCAATTCAATAGAAACCTATACTAGTATGCCATGGATTAACGATAAAATAACAATGGCATAACTAATAAAATCACAGTAATACTATGGAATGTAGAATGTAGAATATACTATATCATAATCAACTGCCACCACTTCAAGTGCCAAGAACAATATGAATAAATGATTAATATATAATTAATTAGTATATGTGCAGCAAATGAGCCATGCTCCTTACCTAAATAGTAGCTTAAGGCGAATAACAGCTGGTACAGCAAATAGATGTCAGTGGCTTGCGGTGCTGGGCGGCAGAAGTAAGTATCAGAACAGCCCGTGCTGTGCTGATATAGCGATACTGGTAGTATGGTGCTAGTAGCTGGAAATGCTATATACTTGGCGGCAGGAGTAAGTGTCCAAAGAAAGGGCTGTGCTCTACGAACGCGCAGAGCCAGGAGCACTCCGGCCGGTAGCGGTCCTGGATGCGCGTGTGAAAGAATGGCCGCCGCTGCTAGACTGCAGCGTGTGACGTCACAAGGGCCTACGGCGTGTAGCACAGGACACAAAGGGGCTAACCAACGCGTTTCGAGGGACTCCGTCCCTCTTCGTCAGGGTTACCGCCCCCTCCCTGCCAGTCACTATATATAGGTTAGTAACCCAGCAAGTTAACCCTTTTGGGAAACAAAATTTCTATAATAATACGGGTGTAAAATGGCGTTTTGCACTGGTTAACAATAATCCATATAAGCTATATATAAAATGTAGAAGTGCCGACAATTCCTAAATACAAGACATAAAAGCAATTTTATTTATATAATAATCACAATTAAAATTGACATTAAAAGCAACTTTATTTATATAATAACTAAAATTGAGATAAAAAGAAACCAAAAGTGACCCCATGCCTATGCTACTGATAAGTGGGTGTATAAGTGCCATATATAATTAATAAATAAATAAATAAATAAATACACGGCATCCATAAATCAATAAATATATGTATATAAAACCCATGATTACTCTATACATACTGGACAATCCCAGCACGCACAGACTTCTCGACCTAAAACCTTATATCTTTATTTTTAAAACTTTATATTTTTATTTTTTTAAAACTTTATATTTTTATTTTTAAAAAACCAATATGAAAGTGGAAATGCAAACATTAGAAAAAAACTGAAAAAAACTGAAAAAATTAAAACGCATATAATTCCAATTCATAATTTAGGCCCATGGGGGCCAAACTGTTTAAATTAAAAATCCATAGGGATTCAACCCTAGACATTTTCATTAGGTAGTCACCACCCCTTTGGTTATAAGGGACCATTTGTATGCCACAAAAAGTGACATTTCTCAGAGATTGGTTATGCCTTTCTTTAAAATGGCGAGAAAGGGGGTGCCCCAAGAAGCCCTTTTGTATATTTTTAAAATGTTCCCTGATACGTTCCATAAGGCGGCGTTTGGTGCAGCCCACATATAGTTTCCCGCACGGGCACTTAATATAATAAATAACCCCCGCAGAAAAACAAGAAATGTTATCCTTAATTGAAAACTCTCTAGTACCATTTGTATCAAAAAATGTATTTATCCGGGTCTTTTTTTTTTCTTTAAGAAGTTTTTTATTGAAGGGTATAACATTCATGTTCAAAAAATTATGCAATACATTAATCAATGCATTAATATACAATTCTACATCTCTTGGACATCATATAATTAAGACAAATGAGGTTGCAGTCAGAGTCCATGAGATCCATAAGCTCAACAGTATCACACAATCAAAAGGAAAATGACCTTCGTTTTAAACTTATTTTGTTTCTTTTGTTTTTGTTTTTAAACAACAAAATAAAGATTATAAAACAAACAAATAATAACTTTTCATTATTGAACTCACATTAATTCTACTAGTAGCAATTATTAAGTGTATTGTCGCTTCAGTCACACCCTACCTGTCTGCCAGATCGGATCGGGGGATCCCCTGCTAGTATCCTATTAATATACCATGATGACTGTTCAAAGCAAGCTATAAGATGGGTTCTCATCTCATCAGAGAACACATCAATGAAACTCTCCCAAGTATCAAAAAAACGAGACACCGCGCGATCCTCCCCCAATTGCGCCTCTATCCATTCCATGCGAAACACATGTTTTAATTTATTTAAGAACATTCTCAGCGTAGGAGGTTCCGCTGTAATCCACTGTTGTAAGATACATTTTTTCCCTACCATGGATACTATAGATATCAGACGTTTGGCCCCTCTTGTGATTCTTGCTCCCTCCCCCTGCCATATTCCCAATATCGCCCACTCTGGCTTGTAAGGTATATAATTGAGGAGATGGCCTAGACAAAAGTTTTTAACCTCACTCCAAAACCCCTTGATCACCGCACAATCCCAAAACTGGTGGTAAAGGTCAGCCCCAGGAGCCACACATTTCAGACAATTCGCCGATTGGGACAAGCCCATGAGGAACGAACGGTGTGGGGATATATATGTTCCATGATATAGTCTAAGCAACATTTCCCGATAAGAAGAGGCCGGTAAAGCCTTCCAAGCATAAGACATTGCTTTAAGGATATGTTCTGAAGTCAAATCTGGAAAACGTATAAGCCATCTTGGGAGGCCATCCGGGTCTTTTTAAAAGAGGTATGTAGGCAGCCAAAACAGCCGCCACATGGTAAAAAACCAGCAATTGGTTGGCTCACTGTTTGGGCGCCATTTTTGCTTCTAGTAGCCACAGTAGGGGCTACAAGGTTCCCCAACGTTTGTGCTTTCCTATATATGAATCTAGGGTAAGGAGGAAGGAGTTCCCCTACTACTTTATCTTGTTGTAGGACAGACCAATGTTTGCGGATGATGCGGGTAAATTTATTATAACCCGCATGGAATTGCGTGACAAATGGTAGACCATACACTTGTTTTGGCAAGTCACCATGCGTTGGGTCCTCTTTAGGCGTTGGTACAAGTAAGGTACGCCTATCTGTTCCGGCCAATTCGTTTCTCGTTTTTTCCAACAACGGCCTAGGGTACCCCTTTTCCACAAATTTCTTAGTAAGGAAGCTTGATTCCAATTGGTAATTCTCAATTGTTGAGCAATTCCGTCTTATCCTTGTGAATTGCCCCTTTGGTATATTCGTAAGCCAAACCGGAAGGTGGCAGCTAGTGAGGTGTATAAAACTATTAGAGTCTACCGCCTTCCGGTGGCATTTAGTGCACAGTTGATCATTCTCTACATAAATAGTGAGGTCCAAAAAATTCACCTCCACGGTACTCGTATGCGCTGTAAAATCAAGTCCATAGGAGTTGTCGTTGAGTCCGGATAAGAAGGTGCCCAACTCAACTTGGGACCCTTCCCATATAAACAAAATGTCGTCGATGAAACGACGCCACATCACCAGACCAGGGCGTAGCTTGCCTTCCTTATATATGTGGACCTCCTCCCACTTGGCCACGTAGATGTTGGCATAACTTGGGGCAAACCGCGTGCCCATGGCGGTGCCCCAAGTTTGTAGGTAATACTGACCCTCATATGTGAAATAATTGTGTTGCAAAATAAATTTAATGCAATCCACAATAAAAAGAATCTGCTCACTTGTATATATATATATGTGATATATATACAAGTGAGCAGATTCTTTTTATTGTGGATTGCATTAAATTTATTTTGCAACACAATTATTTCACATATGAGGGTCAGTATTACCTACAAACTTGGGGCACCGCCATGGGCACGCGGTTTGCCCCAAGTTATGCCAACATCTACGTGGCCAAGTGGGAGGAGGTCCACATATATAAGGAAGGCAAGCTACGCCCTGGTCTGGTGATGTGGCGTCGTTTCATCGACGACATTTTGTTTATATGGGAAGGGTCCCAAGTTGAGTTGGGCACCTTCTTATCCGGACTCAACGACAACTCCTATGGACTTGATTTTACAGCGCATACGAGTACCGTGGAGGTGAATTTTTTGGACCTCACTATTTATGTAGAGAATGATCAACTGTGCACTAAATGCCACCGGAAGGCGGTAGACCCTAATAGTTTTATACACCTCACTAGCTGCCACCTTCCGGTTTGGCTTACGAATATACCAAAGGGGCAATTCACAAGGATAACACGGAATTGCTCAACAATTGAGAATTACCAATTGGAATCAAGCTTCCTTACTAAGAAATTTGTGGAAAAGGGGTACCCTAGGCCGTTGTTGGAAAAAACGAGAAACGAATTGGCCGGAACAGATAGGCGTACCTTACTTGTACCAACGCCTAAAGAGGACCCAACGCATGGTGACTTGCCAAAACAAGTGTATGGTCTACCATTTGTCACGCAATTCCATGCGGGTTATAATAAATTTACCCGCATCATCCGCAAACATTGGTCTGTCCTACAACAAGATAAAGTAGTAGGGGAACTCCTTCCTCCTTACCCTAGATTCATATATAGGAAAGCACAAACGTTGGGGAACCTTGTAGCCCCTACTGTGGCTACTAGAAGCAAAAATGGCGCCCAAACAGTGAGCCAACCAATTGCTGGTTTTTTACCATGCGGCGGCTGTTTTGGCTGCCTACATACCTCTTTTAAAAAGACCCGGATAAATACATTTTTTGATACAAATGGTACTAGAGAGTTTTCAATTAAGGATAACATTTCTTGTTTTTCTGCGGGGGTTATTTATTATATTAAGTGCCCGTGCGGGAAACTATATGTGGGCCGCACCAAACGCCGCCTTATGGAACGTATCAGGGAACATTTTAAAAATATACAAAAGGGCTTCTTGGGGCACCCCCTTTCTCGCCATTTTAAAGAAAGGCATAACCAATCTCTGAGAAATGTCACTTTTTGTGGCATACAAATGGTCCCTTATAACCAAAGGGGTGGTGACTACCTAATGAAAATGTCTAGGGTTGAATCCCTATGGATTTTTAATTTAAACAGTTTGGCCCCCATGGGCCTAAATTATGAATTGGAATTATATGCGTTTTAATTTTTTCAGTTTTTTTCAGTTTTTTTCTAATGTTTGCATTTCCACTTTCATATTGGTTTTTTAAAAATAAAAATATAAAGTTTTAAAAAAATAAAAATATAAAGTTTTAAAAATAAAGATATAAGGTTTTAGGTCGAGAAGTCTGTGCGTGCTGGGATTGTCCAGTATGTATAGAGTAATCATGGGTTTTATATACATATATTTATTGATTTATGGATGCCGTGTATTTATTTATTTATTTATTTATTAATTATATATGGCACTTATACACCCACTTATCAGTAGCATAGGCATGGGGTCACTTTTGGTTTCTTTTTATCTCAATTTTAGTTATTATATAAATAAAGTTGCTTTTAATGTCAATTTTAATTGTGATTATTATATAAATAAAATTGCTTTTATGTCTTGTATTTAGGAATTGTCGGCACTTCTACATTTTATATATAGCTTATATGGATTATTGTTAACCAGTGCAAAACGCCATTTTACACCCGTATTATTATAGAAATTTTGTTTCCCAAAAGGGTTAACTTGCTGGGTTACTAACCTATATATAGTGACTGGCAGGGAGGGGGCGGTAACCCTGACGAAGAGGGACGGAGTCCCTCGAAACGCGTTGGTTAGCCCCTTTGTGTCCTGTGCTACACGCCGTAGGCCCTTGTGACGTCACACGCTGCAGTCTAGCAGCGGCGGCCATTCTTTCACACGCGCATCCAGGACCGCTACCGGCCGGAGTGCTCCTGGCTCTGCGCGTTCGTAGAGCACAGCCCTTTCTTTGGACACTTACTCCTGCCGCCAAGTATATAGCGTTTCCAGCTACTAGCACCATACTACCAGTATCGCTATATCAGCACAGCACGGGCTGTTCTGATACTTACTTCTGCCGCCCAGCACCGCAAGCCACTGACATCTATTTGCTGTACCAGCTGTTATTCGCCTTAAGCTACTATTTAGGTAAGGAGCATGGCTCATTTGCTGCACATATACTAATTAATTATATATTAATCATTTATTCATATTGTTCTTGGCACTTGAAGTGGTGGCAGTTGATTATGATATAGTATATTCTACATTCTACATTCCATAGTATTACTGTGATTTTATTAGTTATGCCATTGTTATTTTATCGTTAATCCATGGCATACTAGTATAGGTTTCTATTGAATTGAATAGGTAGGTTCACACAAATAGTGCTATAGCGCGATATCTCATTATTTGAGTATTCTTGTTTCACTAATAGGTGTGACGGGCGAGTCACGGCACCCGTCTGATATCAGCAGCTGGCACATATTCTATTTCATTAGCGCCAGTGTGGTATTGTTTGTTGTTTATTATTACCTTCTTGTTTTTGTTCGACTCTAGTAAGATTTCTGGCATAAGGAATGCCACAGCTTTTTATGAATTTAACTAACTGTGGCGACTTGCCCCAGCTGCGTTCCCGTCCCACCCCAGGTCCGTTCATTTTGGTGGGAAGAAGGAACACTGGCTTGAAATGCCAAAAGGCACTAAATTTTTGTGCAATTCTGAGTTGTGCAAAAATATTGTGACTTTTCAGAGTGATTTATGCCAGAATGCTGTTAAAATAGTTTTGATAAATCAAGGTCATTATCTGCAAATGGAGAGGTGACTGACCTGCCAAAATGACCGCCAGGGCAACTTAACATCCCATACACAATGCCACCAAATATCCAGAACAACAGGAACAGTAATAGCCAACAGTATATAGTTATCTTCAAGTGGCCAGGACGAGCCTGCATCTAATAAATACAGTGGTCTTGATCCTCACAGGGCTCACTTCATGCCTTTATATTTAGCCTGTTACTTTTCAGAAACTAAAAAATCTTCACACATAAAAAAGCAGCATAAATGGACTGACAGGTTTCCTTTAAAGTGGTTGTCTAGTACTGTAATATAGAAGACCTTTAGGATAGATCATCAGTATTATATCGGGGGACATCCGATACCTGTTATGTTCAGCTCCCGATGTGGCCAGATGTACATAGTGTACAGAGAGTATTGAAGCGAATGAGAGCTGTACTGCAGTATCTGAGAACAGCAACTACACTGTGTATGGAGCTGCGTGGTTCCACCCTTGCAAACTTTGAACATCTGGCCACCTCGGGGGCTGCAAATAGCAGTTGTCAGACCCCTACTAATCTGATATTGATGAGCTACACACAGTGTGTCTATGTGCATTCTCTAATGACCAGAAAAATGGCCACCACCTTATGCTCATTCATTCATATATTGTGTTTCCTGGAGGAATAACAGATGTATGCAAGTTTTATTGGAATAAACTATATACAGATATGCGGTGAGGTAGACCACATTAAATCTTTGAACTCAAAATATTTGCTTGCTTGGGTAGTAGATTCATAAATCTAAGATCCAATCGCCCATAGGGCGCCACCACTGAAAGACAACCATCTAGGATTTGACTCAAGTAGTGCTATGAATGTCTACCACTAGAGGCAGCACATACTGGTAGCTTGATTAATGGTTAATAATAGACTGAGACTCTCCGAGACATCATGAGAAACTCCACAAAACTGATTTCATCTGCTCAGAGTTTCTAAATTAAGGAACGACCGGTACAGTGATGGAGAAAAGTAATTACGGTACATCTAATGTGTGATGAGATGTAATTCCCAGTGTTAATATACCTCTTAAGCTACACATTAATTAATGTTCATATGTTCTGTGTGCAACAGTGAGAAAATGGGTAGTAATTAGACTACCAGAGGAAATATCACTGTTTACTTTTGTGGTTCCAGAGGACGATCTATATACATTAAGTGGCATTTCCAGATTTACATACTGCGATTACAAGCTATTTATACACAACAATGCAAAGCATTTTGATGTCAATGAACTATATAAGCATACTAATACTATAATCACATATACAAATGGACAGATGTATGACCTAGTTAATAGAGACCATTGCAGCCTGTTATTATTAGGGAATAGACTATGGCCGTTTCGTGTGGTATACGCTTCAACGGGTGGACCCGTTGAAGCGTATACCACGCGAAACGGCCGTAGTCCATTAACCTAACCAGTTTGTCTTGCAATTATCCTGCCCTCTGTAACCATGTCCACAGCACGTTGTTAAAATAAAGGACAAAGGTTTTTTTTACTGGAAGACTTCTTCCTGTTTGGATTTCCACTCATGTTTTTTCAAGCAAGCACGCCTTATTCCAGTGGATTACCATTTGGTGGGGTTGTCGACTCAGCTCATCCTACTGGACTCTGCTAAGACTGCTCAAACAGTGAGCACTCACCTGTTTCTTAGTGCCATTCAGCTTTTTTCTTGTTTTTTTATGGATTATTAGGGAATAGACCTTGCCATTATTGTGGATTGAGTTTAAATCACCATTTTTGTGATTTTTGAATTTTTGACTTTGCCTTTATGTTATTGGCCCACTCAATACGATGAAGTTTCTTTTGTTTGCGGCACTGTATTGAAATTGACATTGAAAATCCAATTCTGCAACCCAATGATTGTTGGTATTTGTACCTTAATATCCCCCTTGTTCCTTCTGTAGCCAAATTTCCTGTTGCTGACAGTTTTTGATCATCCCACCACTGCCTGCTACTGACCCTAAATCTGGCTTCATCTTTTATTCTGTTCAATAGTCTAACTTTGTGAGACTTTTCCACTGTATAGGACTCATTCATAAATCGGTCTGAGCACGGATAGCTAATGCATAGATTGGCTGTGGGTGACTTGACCAGGGCATAGTACAGCGCCCCAGAGTCCTGGTCGTTGCAGTACTGTGGCTCCGCCACTATGGGGAGCTATGGTGCGTCCGATGGCACTGAAGGAGTTCATCTGATCAGGTATCACAGACACCAATACATTTCACAGCCAGGCCTCCGGGGGGAGCTAAGGGTGCTATTCATTAGGCCACTCCCCACCATAGTGGGTAAACTGGGGGTCAGGCAGGAAGTTAGATCAGAAGCTGACTGGGTTGGAACCAGGCAACACCTTGTGGCAGAGGGTGTTGTAGGGGAAGATGCAGTAGGGTCTCTGTCAGGGGTGGGATCCTGACAGAGGCTTGGCAACGAGAACGAACGTAACGGGACCGTGCCTGCTCCGGGTAGCGGCGGTGCCCAAGAAAGGATTAGAAGAGAGATAGATTGTGCTGAGTGAGAAACGGGATCACGCAAAGGAGAAATACCAGTAGGGGTCGTGCTGTAAGACCGAAGCAACATCCTACTGAGGCGCACTACCGGTGGCCGGAACGCCGAGGGAGTAGAATAACATTCAGCTTCAAGCAATACTCCAAACAGCAGCAGGACAGTCAGTCTCAGGCGGGCTGTCTAACTCAAATCACCTATGAAGTCTTGGGAGGCAATTGTGGGAGAGGGGCGTCTCTAGGGTCCCGGAAGAACTCCAGGCCTACCCGTCAAACGGGTGCCGTTCCTACCCGAACCTCAGGGAGGGACGGAGGATTAGCAGAACATCATTTAATCGAGTTGTGAGGGAACACCAGAAACAGACACAACAGTTGTGGGGTACTTTCCGTAAGCACAGCAGGGAAGGACTACAACACATAGCGCTAGGGGGAAGGCACAGATTTCCTCCTGTGAAGAGAACTCTGGAAGTGCCATTGGACCGGCCGGACTTGCGCAGCCTGGTGAGCCGTATTCTGGATTGAGGACTCAGAGATCTTCAGTAAAGAGGTAAAGAGACTGCAACCTGGTGTCCTTGTTATTTATCGCGACCTGCACCCCACAACTGCACCGTTACAACACCTCTTATTTCACCGGACGTCCCCCACTGACAGACAGGGCCACGGACCGGGTCTAGCCACCGTGACAACCCCAGGACTGAGACCTAGAGGCCCGGCTCCGGGTACCCCTAGGCCCTGCGGCGGTGTGGGGGCGCTCCAATGACAGGTTCATGTATTTCTATGAAACTGTCACTCACAGGTCAGGAGATTTGCAGCCAGTCCATGCAATGCGGTCCGAGATAAGACCAAGAGCCACAGATGTCTGCATGAGCCCTTAGATCGGTGTGCGTTTCCAAGTATTACCTATGGCCAGGAGGAGTTGAATGGATTGAAGGGCTGTCCAATGCCCTACTGCTTCAATCATTGTTTATGGGAGTGACCATTATAAATGAGAATTTCTTGGTCCCTGAATCCAAAACCCCACTGGTACCAGAAGTAATAACATCCATATACATCATTTACATGACCCCTGCAGCCAATCACTGAATTCGGTAGATTTGTAGCCCCACTGGAGCAATAGCGTTGGATAGGCTCAAGATGGTTAAGTAGTGGTTTTATATTTTATGCAATTTACTACTCTGCGCCCAGTTTTGAAAATCTTTTTCATAGATAATACCCATGACCATATCCAGGAGCTGGTCAATCACCTGCCAACATGTTTAGTTCCATAAGAAAAGAGTGTTATGAGTGAACCACGAGATTTCCTTGAGCATAGCACCAGGACTCCTTAAGAAGATATACAGTTTATCCATTGCTCCTCTAGGTTTCTTCTAAACACCCCGATTTCATGTTATGGTCAAAAAACCTATTTGTCGGCCTACTGACCGCCAATGAAAAAGAAATCAGTGTATGTACAGTATATACATAAGAAAATTAGATGGTAACCTCTAGTGGTGCAATAAACAATGCTGAAATGAAAGACAATTTGCAGATATGTTCTTGTTTGTAAATGTCTAATGGTGTGATACGGAGATGATGACTAAATAGATAGATAGGTGATAGAAAGACATACCTTTCTCGCAGGCTAGCAAGAAGAGCTTCTCATCTAAAGTGGTCTCTTCCTTCACTTCCCTGACATCTTTTAATGCCAGAAATTTATTTGGTGATGACGAGACAGTGCTCTGATATAGAGCAGCCATTGTGACCGAACTCCCATCAGATACCTCTCCCCTCTGTACTTCTCTTCAGCATCCAAAGCTATGGAGATGCCTCTTGCTGTTCTAGTGTTGTTGTGCCTTCTGATCCATCGCATTCCTCCTACTCCCTTCCTATGACAGTCTCCAGCTGTATGGGGGTCTGTGATGCTCAGATGTAATGTGGGGCCTCATTGGCTGCGCTCTCTCTCTATCAGCCAGTGCACAGTGTTATATTATTGGCTCTCCCATGGCTTTTGCTTGTACGCTCATTGGTGGTGTCTGCAGAATGGTCAGTGATGTGCACTGCTTTCCCTCAGGAGCTTTGCATCAGCTGTCACAGGACAATGCTCACTGCTGCCAGTTATTATTACTGGGCATCTGCTCCTGCATTCCCAAATTAACCACTTCTGCTCCCCTCAGGCATGCTCAGTACTTAGATGATGTGATCCTTCCTTTACTTGTGTAATGTGCAAGCTGATGACTATGGGCAGGAGTACGCTGATCCGTCTACTGGGCTCATGTGGGAATTATCATTACACCATTCATTCATTACATCCTGACGTGAGTTATGTAACACAGAAGTAATGTAAATAGGGTCTTCACAGAGGAAGAGGACAAGGACTCAGCATAGGCAGGTCCATATCGTCCCTTTCGGCTATGTGCCCGCAAAGAATTTCTAACGCTGCATATTTTTGCTGCATAAAAAACACAGTTGCTTACAGTTCCAGCAAAGTGGATGGGATTTATAGAAATCTGCCCATTGTGCTTTTATTTTACTCACCATAAACTGACCCGCAGAGCGTGTTTCACATCCACAACATGTCAGTTTCTCTGTGTACGCAGAGTTTTATGTGCAGGTCTTTCCCATAGACTTGCATCAGCTGCAGAAAATCTGCAGGTAAAAACACACATGCATTTTTAATACATTTCTGCTACAGAAATGCATCAAAAACCCATCTATTCTATATATGACAATATCAATAAAATGTTGTCACTGCCAGATAACAGAAAGTATCAAAAACAAAGCAGCTTTATATAAAACAGGACAAACCAACAGGAGTAAAAAAAACAAAATGCAGCGTGTGGAAACGTGGAAAAAATGCATGTAAAAAACACAATGAAAAACGCAAGTAACCTAATTTACTTAATAGGTACAGAAATAGCGCAGAAAATCTGCAACATCAAAAACTAACCAAAAAGCTCATTGTGGGAATGTAAGGTCATGATCATACGTTCAGTTTTTTACCTCAGTATTTGTTAGGGCTCATGCTCACTTGCAAGAAAAACAGACAAGTGCAATCCAATAAAAAATCGGATTGCACACGGACCAATGTTATTCAATGGGTTACATCTCATCTGCGATTTTTTTTTTTTAGCTGAAATCGGACTGAGAAAAAAATAGCAGCATGCTGCGATTTGCTGCCTATCTCGGACGAGACTCGTCAACGCAAGTCAATGGGTGCGAGAAAAAAAATTGCACAGCACTCGCACCATGTGAGTGCCGTCCATTTTTTTCTCACTGGTGTCCTTTGAAAAGTCGGTAATTCATATGCCGCTACTGTAAAAATCATACTGACAGGTTAGAATAGAATAGATAGAAAATATATATAAATATAAAATATATATATATGTATATATATACACAAATGTAAGTGACAAACACACACATATATATATATATACATACATATATATATATATATATATATATGTATTTATATTACATAGATAGAGAGATAGATGGAAGAACAGCCGTTAATTCATTTGACGGCTTTTGTGAAATCACTGCAGGAGCCGACAGGGTAGAACAAATGGATTACATACAGTAAATCCATGCGGAATAGTTAGATATGTAGATGTGTGTGATCAATACAATTAGTACAGTGTGTGTGCAAATTACTGGACATGTATTTAATTAATAAAGGATTATTTTTTTGAAAAAAATGGCGTGGGCAATTTTCAAAACCAGCAGAGGGAAAGCCAGCGACTGGGGGTGGATGTTTATAGGCAGGGAAGAGGGCAATACCCATGGAGCTTCCCAGGCTATTAGCTGGATAATTATCCTTTACTGGCCATTAAAATTGGGGGACCCTAAAAACAATGATGTGGGGTTCACCCATAACTAATAACCAGCAAAGGCTATGCAGACAGCTGCGGGCTGATACTAATAGCCTAGGAAGGGACCATGGATATTGCACTCAGCCGCCCCAGAAAAGGCACATCTGTAAGATGCGCCAATTCTGCCACTTAGCCTTGCTCTTCCCACTGGCAAGTGGGCTAATAGTTGTGGGGGTTGATGTCACCTTTGTATTGTAAGGTGACATCAAGTCGGCTTAGTAATTGAGAGGTGTCAATAAGTCACCTATCCATTACTAATCCTATAGTTGGTAAAGGGTTAAATAAAGACACAGCCAGAATAAAGTATTTTGATAAAATAAAACACCTAAACACTGTTTGACTATTTTATTGTTGCTGGTAATCCATGTGACGCCCTCGATCTCCTGTAAAAAATGGAAAAATAACAAGACAAACAATATACCCATACCTGTCCAGCTAACAGTTAGTCCCACGCTGTAATCCATATCTGGGGTATATAAAGTTTTCAACCAGGAGCGGTGCTAATGCGACCGGCCCAGCAGTAAACTACTAGGGAATGAATGAAATGCTGGGAGCGGAGATTCAGTGACTAGCGGTGACATCTGCGCTCCCTCATAGCATGATCCCAGATGAACTATTGAGCGTGGGAAAATGCCAGATGATTTTCCCCATGCTCAAGAGTTCATCTGAGCTCAGGCTGGTGTGTGTGTGTTGATTTATCCCTTTTCAAACTTTAGGATTATTAATGGATAGGTGTCTTATTGACACCTCTCCATTACTATGGCAGGCTTAATGTCACCTTACAATACAAAGGTGACATTAACCCCTTATTACCCCATATGCAGTGGGAAGAGAGAGGCTAAGTGCCAGAATTGGCGCCTCTTACAGATGCGCCTTTTCTGGGGTGGCTAGGGACAGATGTTTTTAGCCGGGGAGGGGGTCAATAACCATGGTCCCTCTGTAGGCTATTAATATCTGTCCTTAGTCACTGGCCTTCCCTCTCTGGCACAGATAATTGCATGGGAGCCCACACCAGTTTTTTCTGTGCAAACATTCTTTTATTAAATACATACAGATCCCAAATTTTACACACACATACTACTAACAGTATTAGTCACTGATATATAAATCTAACTGTTCTGCAATGGATTACTGTATGTAAACCATGTCTCATATCCTGTCGGCTTCTGCAATGAATTTACAGAAGCCGACAAATGAATTATTGGCTATTCTGCTATCTATCTGTCTATGAAATATAAAGATATATATATATATGTGTGTGTCACTGACATATATATAATGTATATATACCTATGCTATGTGTATATACAGTATCTATCTATTCTATTAAAACCTATTCTATCCTATACTGTACGCGGCAGATCATTTGCCAGCTTTTAATCTATCTAATATATATATATACAAAGCAGTCATCAAAGCAAAAGGTGGCTACTTTGAAGAACCTAGAATATAAGACATAATTTCAGTTGTTTCATACTTTTTTGTTAAATATATAATTCCACATGTGTTAATTCATAGTTTTGATGCCTTCAGTGTGAATGTATAATTTTCATAGTCATGAAAATACAGAAAAATCTTTAAATGAGAAGGTGTGTCCAAACTTTTGGTCTCTACTGTATATATACTGTATGTATATATATATATATATATATATATATATATATATATATATAGAAGAATATTTGGTTTTAAAAGGATGTGTACAGTTGTGTATTACAATGCGATTTTAACATGAGCGTTTACATACAGAGAACTGCTGTATGTAAAAGCTCATGTTAATCGCATTGCAATCGGATAGCAATCGCAATGCACTCGGAGATATAAATCGGATGCTAGGTGTGAAAATCGCATTGCGCTTGACGACCGCACCGGGACACAACAAGTTGCGTTCCTGTGCGGTCGGCGGGCCCATCAAAACAACGCATCCGCATACATTCGCATACATCCGCATTTTCTGTGTACCCAATGTTAAACAAAGGTACGCAGGACACATGCAGAAGTAGGCGGACCTAAACGGAAGAAGTGCAGAAGTGGTTGGAGCTTCACAGAGGACGTACGCAGCCTTTCGCAAAGCCCTGATACGCAAGTGTGAACGTAGAGTAAGATAAAGGGGACTCAATGGATTACAGGACTTTAGACTGTTAAGTTAATTTGTAAGGTCATCAATGCCTAACTCCTGTTTCTTTAGTTTGAGATGCTTAAGGGTTAATGGAAACGGCGAGAGTTAAGCCTACAGGTTACTGGGCAGATATTCAGACCTGGAGACAGCTTCCCCTATGGACTAATGGACTGGATGGACACCTCAGAGAGGCGGGTATTGTCCGGTATTTAAGACTGATAGGAATGCCTGTGCTGACATTCTGACGAGATGCAGAAGAATTTTTCCCTCCCACTAACCTGTTTTTTCCTTAGGGCACTTTTCCATTTGTGAGAAATACATCTGTGTCTCTCATGTGAAAACCAAGCTCTGGCGCCGGCACCCCGGAGCGGAGCGTGCAGCTCCATGTGTTGTTATGCAGCCGCACTCTCCGCTCTGGAGTGCCGGCGCCACACCTTGGTTTTCACATGCGAAACATGTTTATCTCGCAAGTGGAGCCCTTAATTGTACTGTGGCATTGATTTCTTGAAGGGAGGTAACACTAATCCATCTGGCTGTGTGATTGTTCTTAATTATTTAACCCCTTAATGACAGCCAATACGTCTTTTTACTGACCTGAGATATAAGAGAATAGCCTCTCCATACAGGTGACAATGCAGCAGCTGTCGGCTGTCCACTATAGCTGACAACTTGCTGCATCAGCCACGATCAGTGTTGGCACCGTCCATATCTGTTTAACCTCTTAGATGCTGCTGTAAATAGTGACTACATCATATAAATGGTTAACAGAGTGTGGGGGCTTCCTCTTTATCCTCATCAGCAATATCAGTAATATTTAGTACTGTTTTGCTGTTATCAAAGGCAACATAGGCATTGAATAAGATATAGACTATCGATTGGTTTGTTATTTAGGATTTTTTGGTGTTCTGGCTCATGGGGTATTAGGCCTGGCCCTGTAAGAGGGGACTTTCCTCTTTGTTTTCTGCCATGCGCTCCCCTTTTGGTGTGGTTCTGATGCAGCGCCCCAGAGTCCTGGTCGTTGCAGTACTGTGGCTCCGCCACTATGGGGAGCTATGGTGCGTCCGATGGCACTGAAGGAGTTCATCTGATCAGGTATCACAGACACCAATACATTTCACAGCCGGGCCTCCGGGGGGAGCTAAGGGTGCTATTCATTAGGCCACTCCCCACCATAGTGGGTAAACTGGGGGTCAGGCAGGAAGTTAGATCAGAAAGCTGACTGGGTTGGAACCAGGCAACACCTTGTGGCAGAGGGTGTTGTAGGGGAAGATACAGTAGGGTCTCTGTCAGGGGTGGGATCCTGACAGAGGCTTGGCAACGAGAACGAACGTAACGGGACCGTGCCTGCTCCGGGTAGCGGCGGTGCCCAAGAAAGGATTAGAAGAGAGATAGATTGTGCTGAGTGAGAAACGGGATCACGCAAAGGAGAAATACCAGTAGGAGCCGTGCTGTAAGACCGAAGCAACATCCTACTGAGGCGCACTACCGGTGGCCGGAACGCCGAGGGAGTAGAATAACATTCAGCTTCAAGCAATACTCCAAACAGCGGCAGGACAGTCAGTCTCAGGCGGGCTGTCTAACTCAAATCACCTATGAAGTCTTGGGAGGCAATTGTGGGAGAGGGGCGTCTCTAGGGTCCCGGAAGAACTCCAGGCCTACCCGTCAAACGGGTGCCGTTCCTACCCGAACCTCAGGGAGGGACGGAGGATTAGCAGAACATCATCTAGTCGAGTTGTGAGGGAACATCAGAAACAGACACAACAGTTGTGGGGTACTTTCCGTAAGCACAGCAGGGAAGGACTACAACACATAGCGCTAGGGGGAAGGCACAGATTTCCTCCTGTGAAGAGAACTCTGGAAGTGTCATTGGACCGGCCGGACTTGCGCAGCCTGGTGAGCCGTATTCTGGATTGAGGACCCAGAGATCTTCAGTAAAGAGGTAAAGAGACTGCAACCTGGTGTCCTCATTATTTACCGCGACCTGCACCCCACAACTGCACCGTTACAACACCCCTTATTGCACCGGACGTCCCCCACTGACAGACAGGGCCACGGACCGGGTCTAGCCACCGTGACAACCCCAGAACTGAGACTCAGAGGCCCGGCTCCGGGTACCCCTCGGCCCTGCGGCGGTGTGGGGGCGCTCCACTGACTCATGGGGCTCCCCCTTTATAACAACAACTTTGGATTCTTATATACTGGATTCCAGTGGCTAACCAATCAGGCCCTACCTTTTATAAGTCCTTGGGGCTCTGGTTTCAAGTAAGGGGGGTGGCCCCTGGTGAGAGATGTTAATTTTGCAGCGTTGGTCAGGGTCCTAGGGCTATGGTGCAACATTTAATCTGGTCCCTTCTGGATTATACACATTAATTTTACCATGTTATTTATATGCTCAAGTTATAAGTATTTATATGTATGTCTTTGAAATTTAATAAAGATGTCTTTATAATTATATGCTTATTAAGGCACCGTATGCACCTTATGTTGATTTTTCCAGGACGGTGAGGCTGCTTGGGTATGAATGTACCCTCGGGGGTTGAGTGATGCATGCATGAGAGAGGGTGGATGTTCTACCATCGCCGTGGGTTATATATACATCGGTTATAATGTGCACTATATGATGCTTTGAGATAAGCTTTGCGTCTCACGGCGTTAATAGGGTTGGGTTATTAATTAATTATTATTTATCTATGTCCATATAGGGGGGTGCTCCCTCCCTTTCCTGACCCAAGGATATATTGGAATCTGTGTGTCGGCTGGTTTCATATCCCAGTCCACTATCATTGCCCCCTCCTATATGTGCGTCATTCAGTTGCTTCATTTTATCCCTCCCTCTGTTATATTCATCCTATCAGGCTTGCCCTCCTTTCTTTGGGGTGTGACCATTTCAAGTCACTCGGTTGTTCCAGCCAGAGACACACTGGCCATGGGCGTTGCTCACCCGGCACGCACGCGGTCAGGGCTTATCACATACTATGTGGCCCGGACCTGCGCATGCGTGGTTGCGGCCTTGTGCTCGTCCAGCGGTTCACATCGCGCATGCGTAGTCGGCGCTTTACTGTTTCCTGCTCAGCTGCTTCTGTCGAACACGTGTGCTGTCAGGTTCGATTATAGTTTCCTTACTTAAACAGAGGTTGAGGTGCACGCCAATATCTCCCCTGATGAAGCCCTATCAGTGAGGGCGATACGCGTGGGGCTGCATTGGCCTTGGTCCATTTCACCTCTCGGCCTGGGGACTTCGTGTCCCGTGTATGCTGCACACTGGGTAATTTAATCTTCTGAGCTCCTGGGACTCCAGATGCTTTCTTTATTATATTGCTGATCTTTGGCCATATTTGATGATTTTTGTGATAACCTGTAGATTGATTTATGTTGCCATTTCGGCTGGTTACCAAGCATGCTATCATTAGACCCATGAGACAATAGGTATTGAGGTTGGTGTTCAGGCATTATATATCATATACTGTATGTCAATGTATAATGTCAATGTGCTGTTTTTAAATATGTTTTAAATTGTGTGGTGTGCTAATGAAAAACCCTTTTTTTCATATATTGTCTAATGAAATATATATATATATATATATATATATATATATATATATATATACAGTGGGGCAAAAAAGTATTTAGTCAGTCAGCAATAGCGCAAGTTCCACCACTTAAAAAGATGAGAGGCGTCTGTAATTTACATCATAGGTAGACCTCAACTATGGGAGACAAACTGAGAAAAAAAAAATCCAGAAAATCACATTGTCTGTTTTTTTATCATTTTATTTGCATATTCTGGTGGAAAATAAGTATTTGGTCAGAAACAAACAATCAAGATTTCTGGCTCTCACAGACCTGTAACTTCTTCTTTAAGAGTCTCCTCTTTCCTCCACTCATTACCTGTAGTAATGGCACCTGTTTAAACTTGTTATCAGTATAAAAAGACACCTGTGCACACCCTCAAACAGTCTGACTCCAAACTCCACTATGGTGAAGACCAAAGAGCTGTCAAAGGACACCAGAAACAAAATTGTAGCCCTGCACCAGGCTGGGAAGACTGAATCTGCAATAGCCAACCAGCTTGGAGTGAAGAAATCAACAGTGGGAGCAATAATTAGAAAATGGAAGACATTCAAGACCACTGATAATCTCCCTCGATCTGGGGCTCCACGCAAAATCCCACCCCGTGGGGTCAGAATGATCACAAGAACGGTGAGCAAAAATCCCAGAACCACGCGGGGGGACCTAGTGAATGAACTGCAGAGAGCTGGGACCAATGTAACAAGGCTTACCATAAGTAACACACTACGCCACCATTGGCTCAGATCCTGCAGTGCCAGACGTGTCCCACTGCTTAAGCCAGTACATGTCCGGGCCCGTCTGAAGTTTGCTAGAGAGCATTTGGATGATCCAGAGGAGTTTTGGGAGAATGTCCTATGGTCTGATGAAACCAAACTGGAACTGTTTGGTAGAAACACAACTTGTCGTGTTTGGAGGAAAAAGAATACTGAGTTGCATCCATCAAACACCATACCTACTGTAAAGCATGGTGGTGGAAACATCATGCTTTGGGGCTGTTTCTCTGCAAAGGGGCCAGGACGACTGATCCGGGTACATGAAAGAATGAATGGGGCCATGTATCGTGAGATTTTGAGTGCCAACCTCCTTCCATCAGCAAGGGCATTGAAGATGAAACGTGGCTGCGTCTTTCAACATGACAATGATCCAAAGCACACCGCCAGGGCAACGAAGGAGTGGCTTCGTAAGAAGCATTTAAAGGTCCTGGAGTGGCCTAGCCAGTCTCCAGATCTCAACCCTATAGAAAACCTTTGGAGGGAGTTGAAAGGCTGTGTTGCCAAGCGAAAAGCCAAAAACATCACTGCTCTAGAGGAGATCTGCATGGAGGAATGGGCCAACATACCAACAACAGTGTGTGGCAACCTTGTGAAGACTTACAGAAAACGTTTGACCTCTGTCATTGCCAACAAAGGATATATTACAAAGTATTGAGATGAAATTTTGTTTCTGACCAAATACTTATTTTCCACCATAATATGCAAATAAAATGATAAAAAAACAGACAATGTGATTTTCTGGATTTTTTTTTTTCAGTTTGTCTCCCATAGTTGAGGTCTACCTATGATGTAAATTACAGACGCCTCTCATCTTTTTAAGTGGTGGAACTTGCACTATTGCTGACTGACTAAATACTTTTTTGCCCCACTGTATATATATATATATGTATGTGTATATGTAGTGTGCATAATTGGAGTGGTGCTGTTTTCGTGCTTGCCATTAGTATTTCTTGCACCCCGTATTCTATATCTATACTATGGTAGTGTGCCTGGTTCTCTTATTCTCATGATTTGGTGTGGTCTTGATGTTTGTCATGGTAGTTCATGACCAAATAGTGGCCTTAGAGTCTGAGGGCCACAGTTCGGAAGTTTGCGACATTTAGGCCATGCTCACACGTTGTGGTTTTTACCGCGGATCCGCAGCGTTTTTGACGCTGCGGATCTGCAGCAGTTTCCCATGCGGTTTACAATACCATGTAAACCTACGGAAAACCAAATCCGCAGTGCACATGCTGCGGAAAGAAAACGAGTGGAAACGCAGCGTTGTTTTTTTTGCAACATGTCAATTCTTTGTGCGGGCCTGCAGCGTTTCTGCACCCATTGACTTGTATTGAGTCGGGCACTTCCGCAGCAAAACCGCAGATGTAAAAAAGATCTGCGGTTTAGTTGCGGGTGAAAACGCTGCAGATCGGGAGGGGGGAAGAGTGTGGGCAGAGTGTGGGTGGAGACTGTGTGTGTCTGTGCGGGACTGCCGGGGGTCTGTATGGGCCTCTCGGGAGTCTGTGCGGGCCTGCCGGGGGTCTGTGTGGGCCTGTCAGGGGTCTGTGCGGGCCTGTCAGGGGTCTGTGCGGGCCTGTCAGGGGTCTGTGCGGGCCTGTCAGGGGTCTGTGCGGGCCTCTCGAGGGTCTGTGTGGACCTGTCGGGGGTCTGTGCGGGCCTCTTGGGGGTCTGTGTGGGCCTCTTGGGGGTCTGTGCGGGCTCTCGGGGGTCTTTGTGTGTGTGTGCAGGCATCGTCTGATGGGACTACAAGTCCCATCGTGCTATGCCTGCTACAATGACAGTGATTGACACATTAGCCAATGATGGGACAGTAGTAGTCCCATCATCGGGCTAATGTGTTGAGTATAAAAAAAACAAACCACAAACATATAACATACAACATACAACATATAACATATAACAGTACATACAACATATAACATATAACAGTACATACAACATACAGCATATAACATACAGCATACAACAAACATCTAACATACAACATATAACATACAACATATAACAGAACATACAACATATAACAGAACATACAACATATAACAGTACATACAACATATAACAGTACATACAACATATAACAGTACATACAACACATAACATACAACATATAACATATGACCTATGACATATAACATACAATACATACAGTACATTCATACATTACATACAATGCATACATACATTACATACAATACATGTAACATAGAGAACATACTCACCATCACTTGTCACTTTGATCCCCAAAGCCAGTGTCATCTGTAAAAAATATTAAAATAATAAGCAAACACTATACTCCCTGATCTGCAGATATCCAATTAAAACGAGTGTCCCACAACAATCTCCGGTGGAGAGCAGCAGCATCAGCTGATGCGACCGCTCTCCAGGGGCTCCAGGAATACAATGACGGGAGGTATCCTTCCGCATTGTATTCCTCTGCCACTGTAAAAAATAGTCCCTAGTCTCACTTGTGGCACTGCTGTGTGAGAAAGTTCCCACACAGCAATGCCATAAAGTGAGACCCTGAACTCAGGTAACCGCTTCAGTGATGCACTGCAGGAGCCATTGTCTCCTGTCAGTGTGTCACTGGAGGGCCTATAGAGCAGTGACATCACCCGATACAGAGGAACGGTTTTTCTGTCCGGCAAAAAAACGCCCAGCGACAGATCTGGCAAAAAAAGTATGAAACTGAGATGTGAAATGATGAATCCGGCCTCCGAATCCGGTTTTTCATGCATTTTTCCATTGAAATCATGCACATTTTCCGTTCTCTCTCTGGAACGCTTCAACAGATCCCAGTGATTCTGACATTGTTTTCTCGTGACATATTGTACTTCATGATAGTGGTAAAATTTCTTTGATATTACCTGCGTTTATTTGTGAAAAAAAATGGAAATTTTGTGAAAATTTTGAAAATTTCGCAATTTTCCAACTTTTAATTTTTAAGTAACATTTCCCACATGTCTACTTTGCATCAGCGGAATTTTGGAAACATTTTTTTTTTGTTAGGGAGTTATAAGGGTTAAAAGGTGACCAGCAATTTCTCATTTTTACAGCACCATTTTTTTTAGGGACCACATCACATTTGAAGTCATTTTGAGGGGTCTATGTCATAGAAAATAACCAAGTGTGACACCATTCTAAAAACTGCACCCCTTAAGGTGCTCAAAACCACATTCAAGAAGTTTATTAACCCTTCTGGTGCTTCACAGGAATTTTTGAAATGTTTAAAAAAAATGAACATTTAATTTTTTTTCACAAAACAATTTATTTCAGCTCCAATTTGTTTTATTTTACCAAGGGTAACAGGAGAAAATGGACACCAAAAGTTGTTGTACAAATTGTTCTGAGTACCCCGATACCCCATATGAGGGGGTAAACCACTGTTTGGGCGCATGGCAGAGCTCGAAAGGGAAGGAGCGCCATTTGACTTTTCAATGCAAAATTGGCTGGAATTGAGATGGGACACCATGTTGCGTTTGGAGAGCCACTAATGTGCCTACACATTGAAACCTCCCATAAGTGACACCATTTTGGAAAGTAGAGCCCCTAAGGAACTTATCTAGATGTGTTGTGAGCACTTTGACCCACAAAGTGCTTCACAGAAGTTTATAACGTACAGCCGTAAAAATAAAAAATAATATTTTTTTCCAAAAACGAACTTTTTGCCCCCAACTTTTTATTTTCCCAAGTTTACCAGAAGAATTTGTGCCCCAAATGTTGTTGTGCAATTTGTCCTGAGTACACTGATACCCCATATGTGGGGGTAAACCACTGTTTGGGTGCATGGCAGAGCTCGGAAGGGAAGGAGTGCCGTTTGACTTTTCAATGCAAAATTGGCTGAAATTGAGATGGGATGCCATGTTGCGTTGGGGAGCCCCTGATGTGCCTAAACATTGAAACCCCCAACAAGTGACACCATTTTGGAAACTAGACCCCCTAAGGAACTTATCTAGATGTGTGGTGAGAGCTTTGAACTCCCAAGTGTTTCACTGCAGTTTATGACGCAGAGCCGTGAAAATAAAAATTCTTTTTTTTTCCACAAAAATTATTTTGTAGCCCCAGTTTTGAATTTTCCCAAGGGTAACAGGAGAAATTGGACCCCAAAAGTTGTTGTGCAATTTGTCCTGAGTACGCTGATACCCCATATGTGGGGGGTAGCCACCGATTGGGTGCATGGCAGTGCTCAGAAGGGAAGGAGCGCCATTTGGAATGCAGACTTAGATGGAATGGTCTGCAGGCGTCACATTACGTTTGCAGAGCCCCTAATGTACCTAAACAGTAGAAACCCCCACAAGTGACCCCATATTGGAACCTAGACCCCCCCAAGGAACTTATCTAGATGTGTTGTGAGAACTTTGAACCCCCAAGAATTTCACTACAGTTTATAACGCAGAGCTGTGAAAATAAAAAATCATTTTTTTCTACAAAAATGTTTTTTTAGCCCCCCAAATTTTTATTTTCCCAAGGGTAACAAGAGAAATTGGACCCCAGAAGTTGTTGTCCATTTTGTCCTGAGTACGCTGATACCCCATATGTTGGGGTAAACCCCTGTTTGGGCGCACGGGAGAGATCGGAAGGGAAGGAGCACTGTTTTACTTTTTCAACACAGAATTGGCTGGAATTGAGATCGGACGCCATGTCGCGTTTGGAGAGCCCTAATGTGCCTAAACAGTAGAAACCCCCAATTCTAACTGAAACCCTAACCCAAACACACCCCTATCCCTAATCACAACCACACCCCTAACCCCAACTCCAACACACCCCTAACCCTAATCCCAACCATAACCCTAACCACACCCCTAACCCTGACACACCCCAAACCCTAATCCTAACCGTAAATGTAATCCAAACCCTAACCCTAACCCTAGCCCCAACCCTAACCCTAACCCTAGCCCTAACCTTAGCCCTAACCCTAGCCCTAACCCTAGCCATAACCCTAATGGGAAGATGGAAATAAATACATTTTTTTAATTTTTTTTTCCCCTAACTAAGGGTGTGATGAAGGGGGGTTTGATTTACTTTTATGGCATGTTTTTTAGCAGATTTTTATGACTGGCAGCTATCACACACTAAAAGACGCTTTTTATTGCAAAAAATATTTTTATTTTTTTGCGTTACCACATTTTGAGAGCTATAACTTTTCCATATTTTGGTCCACAAAGTCATATGAAGTCTTGTTTTTTGCAGGACGAGTTGTCGTTTTTATTGGTAACATTTTCGGGCACATGACATTTTTTGATCGCTTTTTATTCCGATTTTTGTGAGGCAGTATGACCAAAAAACAGCTATTAATGAATTTCTTGGGGGGGGGGGCGTTTATACCATTCCGCGTTTGGTAAAATGGATAAAGCAGTTTTATTCTTCGGGTCAGTATGATTACAGCGATACCTCATTTATATTTTTTATGTTTTGGCGCTTTTATACGATAAAAACTATTTTATAGAAAAAATGATTATTTTTACATCACTTTATTCTGAGGACTATAACTTTTTTATTTTTTCGCTGATGATGCTGTATGGCGGCTTGTTTTTGTGGGACAAGATGATGTTTTCAGTGGTATCATGGTTATTTATATCCGTCTTTTTGATCGCGTGCTATTCCCCTTTACGTTCGGCGGTATGATATTAAAGCGTTGTTTTTTGCCTCATTTTTTTTTTTTACGGTGTTCACTGAAGGGGTTAACTAGTGGGACAGTTTTATAGGTTGGGTCGTTACAGACTTGGTGATACTAAATATGTGTACTTTTATTGTTTGTTTTTTTATTTAGATAAAGAGATGTATTTATGGGAACAATATATATATATTTTTTCTTTATTTAGGTATTTTTTTCTTACACATCTAAATATATATTTTTTTACTTTATAACATTGCCTCGGGGGGGGGGGCATCATGTTATAAGGTCAGATTACTGATCTGACACTTTGCAGAGCACTGTGTCAGATCAGTGATCTGACATGCAGGGCTGCAGGCTTACCTGCGCTTGCTCTGCGCAGGCGCTGGTAAGCCACCCCGCTGCAGGACCCGGATGCAGCCCCGCAGCCATTTTGGACCCGGGGCCTGCAGGGAGGAGACACTCGGTACAAGGTGAGCACATCGCCTTGTGTTGTGATTTTGCTTTTTGCTCCCTCTAGTGGTCATTAGTGATTTGACTCTGGAGCGTCTGTCTTATCCTATATCCTCACCTGGGCCGTTAGTTCAGGGGCGTTGCTATATAAGCTCCCTGGACCTTCAGTTCTATGCCTGGCATCGTTGAAATTAGAGCTAATCTGTTGTGCTCTTGTCCTCTGATCCTGGTTCCTGTTTTTCAAGCTAAGTCTGCTTCTTTGCTTTTTGCTTTTGTTTTGTTTGGTATTTTTGTCCAGCTTGTTCCTATCTGTATCCTGACCTTTGCTGGAAGCTCTAGGGGGCTGGTGTTCTTCCCCCGGACCGTTAGACGGTTCGGGGGTTCTTGAATCTCCAGCGTGGATTTTTATAGGGTTTTTGTTGACCAGATAAGTTATCTTGCTATATTCTGCTATTAGTAAGCTGGCCTCTCTTTGCTGAACCTGGTTCATTTCTGTGTTTGTCATTTCCTCTTACCTCACCGTTATTATTTGTGGGGGGCTTGTATCTTGCTTTGGGGTCCCTTTCTCTGGAGGCAAGAGAGGTCTTTGTTTTCTTCTCCTAGGGGTAGTTAGATTCTCCGGCTGGCGCGAGTCATCTAGCGATCACCGTAGGCATGATCCCCGGCTACTTCTAGTGTTGGCGTTAGGAGTAGCTATTTGGTCAACCCAGTTACCACAGCCCTATGAGCTGGATTTTTGTATCTTGCAGACTTACACGTTCCTCTGAGACCCTGTCCACTGGGGTCATAACAGTATGCCAGGCCTGTATTAAATGTTTAATGCATTGCAGAAGTGGGATTATAAGAAAGAAAATTTTGAGGTTTTTTTTTCCCTCTCTCATTTTTTTTTTTCTTTTCCCCTTTACCTCAGAGTGGCTTAAGCTTGCTGCAGACATGAATGTCCAGACCTTGATTACAAGTGTGGACCAGCTTGCCGCTCGTGTGCAGGGTATACAAGATTATGTTACCAGAAATCCTAGGTCTGAACCCAAGATTCCGATTCCTGAACTGTTTTCAGGAGACCGATTTAAGTTTAGGAATTTCAGGAATAATTGTAAATTATTTTTGTCCCTGAAACCTTGTTCGTCTGGAGACTCTGCTCAACAAGTAAAAATTGTTATTTCATTCTTACGGGGTGACCCTCAGGATTGGGCTTTTTCGTTGGCGCCAGGAGATCCGGCATTGGCTGATATTGATGCGTTTTTTCTGGCGCTCGGTTTACTTTATGAGGAACCCAATCTTGAGATTCAGGCAGAGAAAGCCTTGCTGGCTATGTCTCAGGGCCAGGACGAGGCTGAGGTGTATTGCCAAAAATTTCGGAAATGGTCCGTGCTGACACATTGGAACGAGTGTGCACTGGCCGCTAATTTTAGAAATGGCCTTTCTGAGGCCATTAAGAATGTTATGGTGGGTTTTCCCATTCCCACAGGTCTGAATGATACCATGTCCCTGGCTATTCAAATTGACCGGCGGTTGCGGGAGCGCAAAACCGCAAATTCCCTCATGTTGTTGTCTGAACAGACACCTGATGTGATGCAATGTGATAGAAAAACCGCAAATTCCCTCATGGTGTTGTCTGAACGGACACCTGATTTGATGCAATGTGATAGAATCCTGACTAGAAATGAGAGGAAAATTCATAGACGCCGGAATGGCTTGTGCTACTACTGTGGTGATTCTACACATGTTATCTCAGCATGCTCTAAACGTATATCTAAGGTTGTTAGTCCTGTCACCGTTGGTAATTTGCATCCTAAGTTTATTCTGTCTGTAACTTTGATTTGCTCACTGTCATCTTATCCTGTCATGGCGTTTGTAGATTCAGGTGCTGCCCTGAGTCTTATGGATCTCTCATTTGCTAAGCGCTGTGGTTTTATTCTTGAACCATTAGAAAATCCTATCCCTCTTAGGGGTATTGATGCTACGCCATTGGCAGAAAATAAGCCGCAGTATTGGACACAGGTTACCATGTGCATGACTCCTGAACACCGCGAGGTGATACGTTTTCTCGTTCTACATAAAATGCATGATTTGGTTGTTTTGGGGCTGCCATGGTTACAGACCCATAATCCAGTCCTTGACTGGAAGGCTATGTCAGTGTCTATACCCAAAAAAGAGGAATGGAAGCTAAGGTCACACACACTCCCTCGGAAGAAGCAAGACGCGAAACGCGCGTTGGGATCTGTAGGACTGCACATGCAGGTTACGTATTACCTCTATTACTTTCATTCCTGATTGTTGAATATGCATACATGTTTGGGGCATTAATGTTGATATGTAAAACCACTGACCACTGTTTACTCCCTGATACTGGGGCGAAGTATGGCCATATGAAGCACTAAGCACTTTAGTTTGGTTTTACATATCACATGTACCTACCGCACTACTTAATCCCCGACACTGGAGCTAGATATAGCTATATGGAGCACTGAGCACTTTATTTTGGATTGGTATGCTATATGCCATTGGTTTACATTAGTAGATACGGTAACCCTGACTAGCCAGTGTCTATCACTCAGCGAGTGTCAATCTGCATTATAGAGCCCGTGCATGTATTGAGCAAGAGTTAGTTTGACTCTGCTGTTTATTGAACTGTGTTTACATCCATGGTTATTGCACGTAGCCTGTTATATGTGGTCCTATTTTTGCATGTGTGTCTCCCATAGGACGGTATCTCACATGAATTGTTTATTAAGTGTAAATTCAGTTTTTTTCTTTTATTGAACTTAATAAAATTTGTTTTTAATATTGTGACCTTAGCTTCCATTCCTCTTTTTTGGGTATTGTCATGATTGTTGGAAGAGTCATTTAAATAGGCCAGTTCTAGTCTATATGATTTCTATGTCAGTGTCTAGTTGGGGCTGTCGTGGTATTCATGAGGATTCCCTGCCTGTGTCTATTGCTTCTTCTACGCTTTCGGAAGTTCCGGAGTACTTGTCTGATTATCAGGATGTCTTTAGCGAGTCCAGGTCCAGTGCATTGCCTCCTCATAGGGAATGTGACTGTGCAATAGATTTGATTCCAGGCAGTAAATTTCCTAAGGGAAGACTGTTTAATCTGTCGATACCTGAACATACCGCTATGCGTTCATATATCAAGGAGTCTCTGGAGAAAGGACACATCCGTCCGTCTTCTTCCCCTCTTGGTGCGGGATTCTTTTTTGTGGCTAAAAAGGACGGATCTTTGAGGCCTTGTATTGACTATCGGCTTTTAAATAAGATCACTGTCAAATTTCAGTATCCTTTGCCGCTGTTGTCTGACTTGTTTGCCCGGATTAAAGGTGCCAAGTGGTTTACCAAGATAGACCTTCGTGGTGCGTACAACCTTGTGCGCATTAAGCAAGGGGATGAATGGAAAACCGCATTCAATACGCCCGAAGGTCATTTTGAGTACTTGGTGATGCCTTTTGGGCTCTCTAATGCCCCTTCAGTTTTTCAGTCCTTTATGCATGACATTTTCCGGAACTGTCTGGATAAATTTCTGATCGTTTATCTGGATGATATTCTGTTTTTTTCTGATAATTGGGACTCGCATGTGGAGCAGGTCAGGATGGTCTTTAAAATTTTGCGTGAAAATTCTTTGTTTGTCAAGGGCTCAAAGTGTCTTTTTGGTGTACAGAAGGTTCCCTTTTTGGGGTTCATTTTTTCCCCTTCTGCTGTGGAGATGGACCCAGTCAAGGTCCGAGCTATTCTTGATTGGACTCAGCCCTCGTCAGTTAAGAGTCTTCAGAAGTTCTTGGGTTTCGCTAACTTCTACCGTCGTTTTATCGCTAACTTTTCTAGCATTGTGAAACCTTTGACGGATATGACCAAGAAGGGCTCCGATGTGGTTAATTGGGCTCCTGCTGCCGTGGAGGCTTTCCAGGAGTTGAAACGTCGGTTTACTTCGGCGCCTGTTTTGTGCCAGCCTGATGTCTCGCTTCCCTTTCAGGTTGAGGTGGATGCTTCAGAGATTGGAGCAGGGGCCGTTTTGTCGCAGAGAGGCCCTGGTTGCTCTGTTATGAGACCTTGCACCTTTTTCTCTAGGAAGTTTTCGCCTGCGGAGCGAAATTATGATGTGGGCAATCGGGAGTTGTTGGCCATGAAATGGGCATTTGAGGAGTGGCGTCATTGGCTCGAGGGTGCTAAGCATCGTGTGGTGGTCTTGATTGATCACAAAAATCTGATGTATCTCGAGTCTGCTAAATGCCTGAATCCTAGACAGGCCCGCTGGTCATTGTTTTTCTCCCGATTTGACTTTGTTGTCTCGTATTTACCAGGTTCAATGAATGTGAAGGCCGATGCTCTTTCCAGGAGCTTTGTGCCTGATGCTCCTGGAGTCGCTGAACCTGTTGGTATTCTTAAGGATGGTATTATCTTGTCAGCTATTTCTCCTGATCTGCGACGTGTGTTGCAGAGATTTCAGGCTGATAGGCCTGATTCTTGTCCACCTGACAGACTGTTTGTGCCTGATAAGTGGACCAGCAGAGTCATTTCCGAGGTTCATTCCTCGGTGTTGGCAGGTCACCCAGGAATTTTTGGCACCAGAGATCTGGTGGCCAGATCCTTTTGGTGGCCTTCCTTGTCTAGGGATGTGCGGTCATTTGTACAGTCCTGTGGGACTTGTGCTCGAGCTAAGCCTTGCTGTTCTCGTGCCAGCGGGTTGCTCTTGCCCTTGCCTGTCCCTAAGAGACCTTGGACACATATCTCCATGGATTTCATTTCTGATCTTCCGGTGTCTCAGGGCATGTCTGTTATCTGGGTGATATGTGATCGCTTCTCCAAGATGGTCCATTTGGTTCCTTTGCCTAAACTGCCTTCCTCTTCCGATCTGGTTCCTGTGTTTTTCCAGAACGTGGTTCGTTTGCACGGCATCCCTGAGAATATTGTGTCAGACAGAGGATCCCAGTTCGTTTCCAGATTCTGGCGATCCTTTTGTAGTAGGATGGGCATTGACTTGTCGTTTTCGTCTGCTTTCCATCCTCAGACTAATGGACAGACGGAGCGAACTAATCAGACTTTGGAGGCTTATTTGAGGTGTTTTGTCTCTGCTGATCAGGACGATTGGGTGACCTTCTTGCCGTTAGCTGAGTTTGCCCTTAATAATCGGGCTAGTTCCGCCACCTTGGTTTCGCCGTTTTTCTGCAACTCTGGTTTCCACCCTCGTTTTTCTTCGGGTCATGTGGAACCTTCTGACTGCCCTGGGGTGGATTCTGTGGTGGATAGGTTGCAGCGGATCTGGAATCTTGTGGTGGACAACTTGAAGTTGTCACAGGAGAGGGCTCAGCGCTTTGCCAACCGCCGCCGCGGTGTGGGTCCCCGACTACGTGTTGGGGATTTGGTGTGGCTTTCTTCCCGCTTTGTTCCTATGAAGGTTTCCTCTCCCAAATTTAAACCTCGTTTTATTGGTCCTTACAAGATATTGGAAATTCTTAATCCTGTATCCTTTTGCCTGGATCTACCTGTGTCGTTTGCTATCCACAACGTGTTTCATAGGTCCTTGTTGCGGCGGTACGTTGTGCCTGTGGTTCCTTCTGCTGAGCCTCCTGCTCCGGTGTTGGTTGAGGGCGAGTTGGAGTACGTGGTGGAGAAGATCTTGGATTCTCGTCTCTCCAGGCGGAGGCTTCAGTACCTGGTCAAGTGGAAGGGCTATGGTCAGGAAGATAATTCCTGGGTGGTCGCCTCTGATGTTCATGCGGCCGATTTAGTTCGTGCCTTTCACGCCGCTCATCCTGATCGCCCTGGTGGTCGTGGTGAGGGTTCGGTGACCCCTCACTAAGGGGGGGGTACTGTTGTGATTTTGCTTTTTGCTCCCTCTAGTGGTCATTAGTGATTTGACTCTGGAGCGTCTGTCTTTTCCTATATCCTCACCTGGGCCGTTAGTTCAGGGGCGTTGCTATATAAGCTCCCTGGACCTTCAGTTCTATGCCTGGCATCGTTGAAATTAGAGCTAATCTGTTGTGCTCTTGTCCTCTGATCCTGGTTCCTGTTTTTCAAGCTAAGTCTGCTTCTTTGCTTTTTGCTTTTGTTTTGTTTGGTATTTTTGTCCAGCTTGTTCCTATCTGTATCCTGACCTTTGCTGGAAGCTCTAGGGGGCTGGTGTTCTTCCCCCGGACCGTTAGACGGTTCGGGGGTTCTTGAATCTCCAGCGTGGATTTTTATAGGGTTTTTGTTGACCAGATAAGTTATCTTGCTATATTCTGCTATTAGTAAGCTGGCCTCTCTTTGCTGAACCTGGTTCATTTCTGTGTTTGTCATTTCCTCTTACCTCACCGTTATTATTTGTGGGGGGCTTGTATCTTGCTTTGGGGTCCCTTTCTCTGGAGGCAAGAGAGGTCTTTGTTTTCTTCTCCTAGGGGTAGTTAGATTCTCCGGCTGGCGCGAGTCATCTAGCGATCACCGTAGGCATGATCCCCGGCTACTTCTAGTGTTGGCGTTAGGAGTAGCTATTTGGTCAACCCAGTTACCACAGCCCTATGAGCTGGATTTTTGTATCTTGCAGACTTACACGTTCCTCTGAGACCCTGTCCACTGGG
This sequence comes from Ranitomeya variabilis, assembly GCF_051348905.1. Classification (NCBI taxonomy): domain Eukaryota; kingdom Metazoa; phylum Chordata; class Amphibia; order Anura; family Dendrobatidae; genus Ranitomeya; species Ranitomeya variabilis. The sequence continues at coordinate 954,790,127 of NC_135233.1, read as the reverse complement.
GTCATAACAGCCTTGTACCGAGGGTCTCAGGGAAGCCCGCAGGGAGCCCTCTCCCTGCGTGATGCTTCCCTATGCCCCCAGAATGCTGCAATCATGTTTGATTGCAGTGTGCCGGGGGTTAATGTGCCGGGGCGGTCCGTGACCACTCCTGGCACATAGTGCCGGATGTCAGCTGTGATAGTCAGCTGACACCCGGCCGCGATCGGCCGCGCTTCCCCCGTGAGCATGGCCGACCGCTATGACGTTCTATCCCGTCCCTGGGAATTAATTCCCAGGTCACCTTGATGGGATAGTACGTCATATGGGATGAAGGGGTTAAAGGGATAATCATTCAAAGTTTGAAAATTGCTATTTTTTTTACATTTTTGACATTTCTGATATTTTTTATAAATAAACACAAAACATATCATCCTAAATTTACCATAATCATAAACTATAATGTGCCACAAGAAATAATCTCCAAATCACTGGGAATTGTTGAAGAGCTCCAGAGTTATTATTACATAAAGTGACACTGGTCAGATTTAAAAAAATTAGCCACTAAGGGGTTAAATGGACTGGTTGAATGACTCGAGTCAAATAAGGACTGAGTCTGTAATGTTTTATGATTAAAAAGTTTTGCAGACCATAAGACGCACTTTTTTCCCAAAATATTTTTGGGGAAAATTGGGGTGCGTGTTTTGGTAGGAATATACTTACAAATCCGGTGGCGGCAGTCCCAGTGGTGGCTATCCCGATGCAGCCTCCCTTCCCAGGCTGGTGCGGTGGTGGTGGTGCTCTGTGGTGTGGTTTTGGTGGGGCTCTGTGGTGGTGGTGGGGCTCCGTCAGCATTTTGTCAAAGCCCAGAGGCCCCCGCACATCCGTTGCTGCGATGCGGTGTGGTGGCCTATGGCACAATGACTGCCGGGGCGGCGCATGCTCAGATTCGGATCTTGGCAACGAGATCTCAAGAGATGAGATCTCGGGACAAGATCTCGTTGCCAAGATGTGAATCTGAGCATGCGCCACCCCCAGCGCCCATTTTTCTGGAGCCACCGCATCACAGCAACGGAGCTGCGGGGGCTTCCGGACTTCGGTGAAATGCTGGCGGTGCCCTGCCACCACCACAGAGCCCTGCCACCACCACCACACCACAGAGCCCTGCCGCCCCACAGAGTCCTGCCACCCCACAGAGCCCAGCCACCCCTTAGAGCACCGCCACCACACAGAGAACTGCCACAACACCGAGCACTGCCACCACACCAGCCTGAGATGGGATTTCCCTAAGGCCACCGCACCAGCCTGGACCACTGAATTACCTCTGTAACTACTCCTCCACCTGTGCTGATCCCTTCCCTGGTAAGCTGAATTCGGACTGTAAGATGGATCCCCATTTGTTACATTATTTTTTTCCCTTATTTTCCTTCTCAAAGTTTGGGGTGCATCTTATGGTCCGCTGCATCTTATAGTCCGAAAAAATATGGTATTTATTTGATTGTTGGAAGTATATACTTAATAAAGCACTGCAGCCTCATTTATCCAACCTCTTGTTGAGCATTTATTCTCATATTTCAATAATTATTTTGTATTTTAACATTTGAGCCAAGTTTATTAACCACTTCATGACCCAGCCTATTTTGACCATAATGACCTGGCCGTTTTTTGCAATTCTGACCAGTTTCCCTTTATGAGGTAATAACTCAGGAACGCTTCAATGGATCCTAGCGGTTCTGAGATTGTTTTTTCATGACATATTGGGCTTCATGTTAGTGGCAAATTTACGGCGATAAATTTTGTGTTTATTTGTGAAAAAAATGGAAATTTGGCGAAAATTTTGAAAATTTTGCAATTTTAAAATTTTGAATTTTTATTCTGTTAAACGAGAGCGTTATGTGACACAAAATAGTTAATAACATTTCCCACATGTCCACTTTACATCAGCACAATTTTGGAAACAATTTTTTTTTTACTAGGAAATGATAAGGGTTAAAATTTGACCAGCGATTTCTCATTTTTACAATGAAATTTACAAAACCATTTTTTTTTAGGAACCAAATCACATTTGAAGTCAGTTTGAGGGGTCTACATGGCTGAAAATACCCAAAAGTTACACCATTCTAAAAACTGCACCCCTCAAGGTGCTCAAAACCAAATTCAAAAAGTTTATTAACCCTTCAGTTGCTTCACAGCAGCAGAAGCAACATGGAAGGAAAAAATGAACATTTAACTTTTTAGTCACAAAAATTATCTTTTAGCAACAATTTTTTTTTATTTTCACAAGGGTAAAAAGAGAAACTGGACCCCAAAAGTTATTGTACAATTTGTCCTGAGTACGCCAATACCCCATATATGTGGGGGGGAACCACTGTTTGGGCGCACGACAGGGCTCGGAAGGGAAGAAGCGCCATTTGACTTTTTCAATGAAAAATTGGCTCCAATCTTTAGCGGACACCATGTCGCGTTTGGAGAGCCCCTGTGTGCCTAAACATTGGAGCTCCCCCACAAGTGACCCCATTTTGGAAACTAGACCCCCGAAGGAACTTATCTAGATGCATAGTGAGCACTTTGAACCCCCAGGTGCTTCACAAATTGAACCGTAAAAATGAAAAAGTACTTTTTTTTCACAAAAAATTTCTTTTAGCCTCAATTTTTTCATTTTCACATGGGCAACAAGATAAAATGGATCCTAAAATGTGTTAGGCAATTTCTCCTGAGTACACTGATACCTCATATGTGGGGTAAACTACTGTTTGGGCACACGGCAAGGCTCAGAAGGGAAGGAGCGCCATTTGACTTTTGAATGAAAAATTAGCTCCAATCGTTAGCGGACACGATTTTTCTTTCCTCAAAAATTATTTTTTTAGCCCGCACTTTTTTATTTTCACAAGAGTAACAGGAGAAATTGGACCCTAAAGTTTTTGTCCAGTTTGTCCTGAGTACACTGGTACCCCATATGTGGAGGGGAGCCACTGTTTGGACACACGTCGGGGCTCGGAAGGGAAGTAGTGACGTTTTGGAATGCAGACTTTGATGGAATGGTCTGCGGGCATCACGTTGCGTTTGCAGAGCCCCTGATGTGCCTAAACAGTAGAAACCCCCCAGAAGTGACCCCATTTTGGAAACTAGACCCCCCCAAGGAACTTATCTAGATATGTGGTGAGCACTTTGAACCCCCAAGTGCTTCACAGAAGTTTACAACGCAGAGCCGTGAAAATAAAAAATCATTTTTCTTTCCTCAAAAATGATGTTTTAGCAAGCAATACCCCTGATACCCCATATGTGGGGGTAAACCACTGTTTGGGCGCACGTCGGGGCTCGGAAGGGATGGAGCACCATTTGACTTTTTGAACGCAAGATTGGCTGGAATCAATGGTGGTGCCATGTTGCGTTTGGAGACCCCTGATGTGCCTAAACAGCGGAAACCCCTCAATTCTAACTCCAACACTAACCCCAACGCACCCCTAACCCTAATCCCAACTCTAGCCATAACCCAATCACAACCCTAACCCCAACACACCCCTAACCACAACCCCAACCCATCCCTAACCCTAATCCCAACCCTAACCCTAATCCTAACCCTAATCCCAACCCTAACCACAACACAATCCTAACCATAACCCTAACCACAAGCCTAATCTTAACCCTATTTCCAACCCTAGCCCTAATTCCAACCCTAACTCTAATTGCAACCCTAACCCTAAGGCTATGTGCCCACATTGCGGATTCGTGTGAGATTTTTCCGCACCATTTTTAAAAAATCTGCAGCTAAAAGGCACTGCGTTTTACCTGCAGATTTACTGCGGATTTCCAGTGTTTTTTGTGCAGATTTCACCTGCGGATTCCTATTCAGGAACAGGTGTAAAACGCTGCAGAATCCGCACAAAGAATTGACATGCTGCGGAAAATATAACGCAGTGTTTCCGCGTGGTATTTTCAGCACCATGGGCACAGCGGATTTGGTTTTCCATAGGTTTACATGGTACTGTAAACCTGATGGAAAACTGCTACGAATCCGCAGCGGCCAATCCGCAGCCAAATCTGCACCGTGTGCACATAGCCTAATGCTAACCCTAACCCTAGTTCTAACCCTAATTCTAACCCTAGCCCTAACCCTAGTTCTAACCCTAATCCTAGTTCTAACCCTAACCCTAGTGGAAAAATATAAGTAAATATAATTTCTTTATTTTATTATTGTCCCTACCTATGGGGGTTCATTTACTATTTTTTTTATTTTGATCACTGTGATAGGTTTTATCACAGTGATCAAAATGTACCTGGAACGAATCTGCCGGCCGGCCGATTCGGCGGGCACACTGCGCATGCACCCGCCATTTTGGAAGATGGCGGCGCCCATGGATCAGATGGACGGACACCGGGAGGCCTCGGTAAGTATGAGGGGGGGGATCGGAGCACGGGGGTGGGATCGGAGCACGGGGGGAGCAGACAGGAGGACGGGGGAGTGGACAGGCGGACGGAGGAAAGCGGAGCTCCGGATGGAGGACTGGGGAGGAGATCAGTGGTGGTGGGGGGCAGATCAGGGTTTCCAGCCATGGCCGATTATATTGCAGCATCGGCCATGGCTGGATTGTAATATTTCACCAGTTTTCATATGTGAAATATTACAAATCGCTCTGATTGGCTGTTGAAAGTGAAACAGCCAATCAGAGCGATCGTAGCCACGGGGGGGTGAAGCCACCCCCCCCTGGGCTGAAGTACCACTCCCCCTGTCCCTGCAGATCAGGTGAAAGTGGAGTTAACCCTTTCACCCGATCTGCAGGGATGCGATCCCTCCATGACGCCACATAGGTGTCACAGGTCGGATTGGCACCAACTTTCAAACAGTCCTTGTATTCCCATGAGGAGTGGGTGAAAAATGCAGAAGTGGTGACGTGTTTCTATGATACTTTTTCAATGATTGTTCCAGTCCTGGTTTTGACTTACAAATACTGAGGTAAAATGGTGACCAAATACTGAGAGTGTGACCGTGGCCTAAAGGGCCTAGCGTCATGACACTTTGTATGTTTGTCTACATTTTCCTATCATCTACTTATTTTGTGTACCACAACGAATTTATTAGTTAGTAAAGTTAAAAATGATGGTTACCTGCTGACATCACATGGGATTTTCCTCTAGAGATGAGGTGGGAACAGTTCTAATTGTCACACAGCCCATTTATACTATAATGGGTGATGAAGGTAAGAAGCTCAGTATGGTGAGTATGTCTATCTGTGTCCATTGAGGTCTATTGCTCTCATATTCAGATATCTGCATATCATGGTCTGAGCATAAACCGTGACTTCAGAAGCAGCCGCGAGTCTCCAGACCCAAATCCATAGGCATATACCGTACATTATGAGGCTGTTTAGTTCGGCCAGGAAACACATGTTTAGTCCAGAAGTCAGTACTTTGACCGAGATATGCAGACATCAGGATCTGGCCTAATATTACTACGGTACTTTCTTTTCTTTAAATCTTAATAAGCCTTAAGTGTAAAGTTTTTAAGGTTACATTTCTTAACCCCTTCCAGACATGACCATTTTTCATTTTTGCATTTACTTTATTCGTGTCCTTTATCCAAGAGCCATAACTTTTTTATTTTTCCATCCACATAGATATATGAGGCCTTTTTCTTTGCAGGATTCATTTTCCCACATACTACACTGGAAAATGGGGAAAATAATCCAAGTGCGGTGAAATTGCACAGAAAAATGCAATTGTAACATTGTTCTTTTGGAAAAAAAATTTATGAAATACAATGTGTGGTAAAAATTACCAGACAAAATGATTCTCCATGTCAGTAAAATTACAGAGATACCAAACTTGTCTAGTTATTTTTTTATTAGTGATTTAAAAAATCTGAAATTTGTAAAGAAAAAAAATGTTTTGATTGTGTTGTCATTTTCAGAGAACCATAATGTTTACAGTTTTTTACTCGTGGGATGAGCCGACGTTTTTACTAATATCATTTCTGCACAGATACATTTTGATTGATTCTTATTGCAGTTTTGTGTGGCGCTGCGGTGACCAAAAAAACACAATTCTTTTCTCTTTACAGCGTTTACCGATTGGGTTAATTAGTTTTACATTTTGATAGATGAGACTTTTAAGGATGCAAAAATACAACATAATAATAATTAATAATTTTTATTTATATAGCGCCAACATATTCCGCAGCATTTTACAATTAAGCGGGGACATGTACAGACAATAAATTCAGTACAAATTAAGACAATTTAAACAGTGACATTAGGAGTGAGGTCCCTGCTCGCAAGCTTACAATCTACAAGGAAACATATGAGTATTTTTTAATTGCTTTATTTTAATGGGGATAAGGAGGTGATTACAATTTTTTTTTTCCTTTTTTGTGCTTTTTACTGTACTTGTTAGTCCCCTTATAGAACTTACAACCATTTGATCACTTCTACTATAAACAGCAATACCACATTATAGCTGTGCATAGTAAAACTCACTGTCTCCTTTGAAGTCCAGTCACAAGTTGGGTTTCAATGGAGCTCTGTGGACGTCTTCAATACGGTAGATCTCCTGATCCACTGTAACACATCGACGCCCCACAAACGCAATGCAGGGAGGCCAATTGGCACATAGAGTGACATGCCCCCATGCTGCTACTCTGTTAATGCTGCTATCAGAGATTTACATCTCCGCTTCGCCCGCGGCTGTTAGAGACATATCCTGGCTGTAACACAAAGCAATTATCTGCCGGGTATGGGATGAGAACACCGTGTGAGATCGCTCAATGCACCCATAGTTCACTTGCGCCATCAGTAAGGCGTTATTTGACTTTTACTAATGGAAGCCCTGCCTTTGAAAATACAAGGGGGGTCTCATGAGAACCCAGACCCCATAATGAAAGGTTATGTATGTGATGTTTCTCATTGTTAAAGCGAGTTCTGAAAGGGTTAATTAAACCTTAGGTTTTATCTGGTTCAAACTGGCTGGCTTGGCACCTTTTTTATTTGAATGTGATTGCCTGTTGAAGGAAAGTGCAGGAAGAAATTAAATATAAAAACTAGCTGTTTTCAGCAGTTAGCATAAGTTGTCACAAGAAGATTGAAGATCACTCCCACCCTCCCTTTTTTCTGTTCCTTTTATCTGTCGTGTCGTTTATTTTGTAGGAAAATCGCCCTGTTTTTTCCTGGTGGATTTGGATATGATGGTCATGATGAACTTTAGTTTATGGACTTTACATGGATTATCATTTATGAGTGAATAAAATTTATTTTAAAAGTTACTCAAAAATAAACGCCACGGATATTTTATTCCTCAATATATGGTGTTTTTGTGTATTTATTTATTATTTAATGGATCTTGTGTTACCATGTGATAAGAACTATTTAAATTTGCGAACTTCAAATTGGCTTAGACATGTGCTGGCATGAGCAGGGGGACCATGCGTGACTTGCAGGATTTTAATCCATGACGGTGTAGTGTGTTACTAACCATAATGTTTGAGACTGTGGTCCCAGCTTTCTTCAGGTCATTGACCAGGTCCTCCCGTGTAGACCTGGGCTGATTATTGACCTGTCTCAGAATCATCCTTATCCCTCAAGGTGAGATCTTGCATGAAGCTCCAGACCGAGAATGATTGACAGTCATCTTGTATTTCTAACACTTCCTAATAATTGTGCCAACAGTCATTGCCTTCAAACTAATCTGCTTGCCTTTTATCCTGTAGTCCATCCCAGCCTTGTGCAGGTCTGCAATTTTGTCCTGGTGTCCTTAGACAGCTCTTTGATCTTGGCCATGGTGGAGAGATTGGAGTGTGATTGATTGAGGGTGTGGACAGGTGTCTATTCTACAGGTTAAGAGTTCAAACAGGTGCAATTAATACAGTTAATGAGTGCAGAGTGGTAGAGCTTCTTAAAGAAAAATGAACAAGTCTGAAAGAGACAGAATTCTTGCTGGTTGGTTGGTGATCAAATACTTATTTCATGAAATAAAATGCTATTTAATTATTTAAAAATCATACAATTTAATTTTCTGTTTTTTGTTTTTAGATTCTGTCCCTCACATTTGAAGTGCCCCTACAGTAAAAATTACAGAACTCTATTCTTTGTAGATGGAAAAGCCTGCTAAATTGGCAGAGTACCTAATATAATAATACTTATTTTCCCCTCTGTATTTTGGTGGCAAAATAAGTGACTTTCCTGGAATACAAACAGACTTTGGAAACTTGAAGAGAGGTATCACACAATATTTCTATGGCAAAGCCAATTTATTATTAATAAGAAGTTCCATGGACGTGAAGACATTAGCTAAACAAGAATTGAAATCCTTAGCTCGTAATGATTCAGACTAAAATGTAATTTACAGTGAGATGTATGTGCAGTGGCTTTCAAAAATATTCAAACCCCTCCCCCTTGACGTTTTTCATGTTTTGTTACCTCACAATCGCTACCTGGAATTTCACTGTTGTGAAATAATTGTGAACATTTAGTTTTCTTTTTATTGTGAAGCAAACTACAAATAGAAAAAAATAACTGAAAACTTCAGTGTGCATAACTACGGTATTTGCTCCCCTAAAGTCAGCACTTTGTAGTGCTTCCTTTTGCATCAATTGCAGCTGCAAGTCCTGCAAGTGACCCCAATATGGAAACTATACCCTTCAAAGAATTTATCTAGAGGTGTGCTGAGCAAATTGAACCCAAAGGTGCTTCACAGAATTTTATAACATTGAGCCTTGAAATAGAAAAAATACATTTTGCCAATAAAAATGTTGCTTTGCCTCAAAATGTTTAATTTTCACAAGGGTAACAGGAGAAAATAGACAATACAATTTGTTGTGCAATTTCTCCTGAGTACACCAATACCCCATATGTGACGAAAAATACTGTTTGGGCGCACGACAGGGCTCGGAAGTGAAGAGGCGCCTTTCGACTTTAGGATTACAAAAATGTCTGAAATAGATACTGGATACCATGTTGCATTTGCAGAGCCCCTAGTGTGCCTAGACATTGGAAACCTCCCACAAGTGATCCCATTTTGTTAATAAACTCCTCAAGGAATTTATTTAGAGGTGTGGTGAGCATCTTGAACCCTTAGGTGCTTGACTGAATGTTAAAACATAGGACAGTGGAAATTAGAAATGATGGCATAGTGTTTCCATTATTCCTTATTATAGGGAGTCTTCCACCGGATGTTCCATCTGCATCACGTAATTCAGAGATTTAAATGGAAACCCTGGTGTAAGCGCTCAACGTAGTGCGCAGGATAAATGTGCGCTGAGCCTTACCTCAATCTTTGGTAGGCAGAAACAATAAATCAACAGCAGGTCAAGAATTGGTTCTATTTATTTTTTACACCGTTGCTCGTGCGGTATAAGTAATTAGATGACTTTATTCTTCAGGTCAGCATCATTACAGCTATACCAGAATGATATCGTTTTTTATGTTTGGCTGCTGCCATACACTAAAACTAGTGATGAACGAATATACTCGTTACTCGAGATTTCCCGAGCACGCTCGGGTGACCTCTGAGTATTTTTTAGTGCTCGGAGATTTAGTTTTCTGCGCCGCAGCTGAATGATTTACATCTGTTAGCCAGCATAAGTACTGTACATGTAGGAGTTGCCTGGTTGCTAGGGAATCCCCACATGTAATCAAGCTGGCTAAGAGATGTAAATCATTCAGCTGAGGTGAGGAAAACTATATCTCCGAGCACTAAAAAATACTAACTAAAACCCCTTTTTTTTCTTTTTTTTTTTTTTACAAAAACAAGTCTTTGCATTGTCATATTTTGAGAGCTATAATTTTTCTATATTTCTATTTTCATTAGTACCATTTTCGGGCACATAACATTTTTTGATCGCTTTCTATTCCAATTTTTGGGAGGCAGAATGAACAAAATCCAGTAATTCAGTGATTTTTTTTTTATGACGTTCACCATATGGTAAAAGTGATAAGGCAGCTTTAGGCGGTTGTTTCCTCTTCAACAAGTTGCTTGCCTATTGTTCTGTAGCCCATCCCAGCCTTGTGCTGGTCTACAATTTTGTCCCTGGTGTTTTTAGACAGCTCTTTGGTCTTGGCCACAGTGGAGAGGTTGGAGTGTGATTGATTGAGTGTGTGGACAGGTGTCTTTTATATAGACAATGAGATCAAACAGGTGCAATTAATATAGTTAATGAGTGCAGAGTAGGAGGACTTCTTAGACAAAAACTAACAGGTCTGTGAGAGCCAGAATTCTTGCTGTTTGGTAGGTGATCAAATACTTATTTCATGTAATAAAATGCAATTGAATTACAGTACAGACCAAAAGTTTGGACACATCTTCTCATTTAAAGATTTTTCTGTATTTTCATGACTATGAAAATTGTACATTCACACTGAAGGCATCAAAACTATGAATTAACACATGTGGAATTATATACTTAACAAAAAAGTGTGAAACAACTGAAATTATGTCTTATATTCTAGGTTCTTCAAAGTAGCCACCTTTTGCTTTGATGACTTCTTTGCACACTCTTGGCATTCTCTTGATGAGCTTCAAGAGGTAGTCATCGGGAATGGTCTTCGAACAATCTTGAAGGAGTTCCCAGAGATGCTTAGCACTTGTTGGCCCTTTCGCCTTCACTCGATTGGGTTCAGGTCTGGTGACTGTGAAGGCCAGGTCATCTGGCGTAGCACCCCATCACTTTCCTCCTTGGTCAAATAGCCCTTACACAGCCTGGAGGTGTGTTTAGGGTCATTGTCCTGGTGAAAAATAAATGATGGTCCAACTAAATGCAAACCGGATGGAATAGCATGCCGCTGCAAGATGCTGTGGTAGCCATGCTGGTTCAGTATGCCTTCAATTTTGAATAAATCCCCAACAGTGTCACCAGCAAAGCACCTCCACACCATCACACCTCCTCCTCCATGCTTCATGGTGGGAACCAGGATGTTGAGTCCATCAGTTCACCTTTTCTGCGTCGCACAAAGACACGGTGGTTGGAACCAAAGATCTCAAATTTGGACTCATCAGACCAAAGCACAGATTTCCACTGGTCTAATGTCCATTCCTTGTGTTCTTTAGCCCAAACAAGTCTCTTCTGCTTGTTGCCTGTCCTTAGCAGTGGTTTCCTAGCAGCTATTTTATCATGACGGCCTGCTGCACAAAGTCTCCTCTTAACAGTTGTAGAGATGTGTCTGCTGCTAGAACTCTGTGTGGCATTGACCTGGTCTCTAATCTGATAAATATATATAATATAACTAATTCATAGTTTTGATGCCTTCAGTGTGAATGTACAATTTTCATAGTCATGAAAATACAGAAAAATCTTTAAATGAGAAGGTGTCCAAACTTTTGGTCTGTACTGTATTTAGAAATCATATAATGTGATTTTATGTTTTTAATTTTTAAATTCTGTCTCTCATAGTTGAAGTGTACCTACGATAAAAATTATAGACCCCTCCATTCTTTGTAGGTGGTACAAGGAAAAAAAATCACAGCTTTTAAGCTACACATCTGTCTTGAAATAAGCAATATGACAAATTATTTTAGAATATGAACAATAATCAAACTTTTTCAAAACATTTGCAAATCACTTGAAATATTCTCCCGTCATAATCCTCAGGGACTACAGGATGGAAAAGCCTTTAGCTAGCATACAAAAGCTGTTTGATTAAGTGCTCACAGCTGAATTAAATATTAAAAATGACGGCTTTAATGGCTGTAATAAAGATCATACTGGGATGTAGGGAGCAAACCAAACGTTACACTTTAATAGCAAAGGAAATAATAATATTTTTACGATGGACCCAAAAATCTAGTCTGCCTTTATACATGGGCACAACTGGCATGTCCACATTTATGGCCAAATCAGGTCCATCTATCAATGTTCACATCCATTATGCATCTGCACCAGTTTAGGAAACAATTAGCTCTAAAATACAATTTTTAAACAATACATAGGGTGCCTGATTGATATTGCAAAAGCATAATTTCATCTCCAGCATGCATGGACCTCAGTGGACATCTATAATCCACTTAGAGGGATTACACACATCTACAGTATCTCAGATTGATAATTGGGACTTCCAGCAGTTATATTGCCATGATTAATTTATAAAAGAATGAGAAATAATGGTGTTAACTATAGGCCCCGTCTCACATAGCGAGATCGCTAGCGATATCGCTGCTGAGTCACAAGTTTTGTGACGCAACAGCGACCTCAGTAGCGATCTCGCTATGTGTGACACGTACCAGCGATCAGGCCCCTGCTGTGAAATTGCTGGTCGTGTCGGAATGGCCTGGACCTTTTTTTGGTCGTTGAGGTCCCGCTGACATCGCTGAATCGGTGTGTGTGACACCGATCCAGCGATGTCTTCACTGGTAACCAGGGTAAACATCGGGTTACTAAGCGCAGGGCCGCGCTTAGTAACCCGATGTTTACCCTGGTTACCAGCGTAAATGTAAAAAAAAAAAAACGTACATACTCGCCTTCTGATGTCCGTCAGGTCCCTTGCCGTCTGCTTCCTGCTCTGACTGTGAGCGCCGGCCGTAAAGTGAGAGCAGAGCGCAGCAGTGACGCTACCGCTGCGCTCTGCTCTCACTGTACGGCGGCACTGTCAGAGCAGGAAGCAGACGGCAAGGGACCTGACGGACATCAGATGGTGAGTATGTACGGTTTGTTTTTTTTTACATTTACGCTGGTAACCAGGGTAAACATCGGGTTACTAAGCGCGGCCCTGCGCTTAGTAACCCGATGTTTACCCTGGTTACCCGGGTGCTGCAGGGGGACTTCGGCATCGTTGAAGACAGTTTCAACGATGCCGAAGTCGTTCCCCTGATCGATGGTCGCTGGAGAGAGCTGTCTGTGTGACAGCTCCCCAGCGACCACACAACGACTTACCAACGATCACGGCCAGGTGGTATCGCTGGTCGTGATCGTTGGTAAATCGCTATGTGAGACGGGGCCTTATGGCTCCTCATACATCTGGAATGAGGATCCTTGACACTATAGATGTCCCGGATACCACGTACACCCGAGTGCTCAGCTTGGATGAGTGTACACATGTTCTCTATGGCAATTGAGAAGTAATTTGTTGTTAGACGTCTTTGCTAGAGTCTCATCTCTCAGGAGAATAAAAGGATGGGGAGTTTCAATTCAAATTGAACGATCCTTCTTTACCCATGCCCTCTTACCCACCAGCTTGTTCTACCAACAAGGGTGGATTTGGCCCAATTTAATCTAATGTATATGACGACTTTAAGGATCTGTAAAATATGGATGATCCTATAACACTGTTCTACATATTTTCAAAAGTTGTCAGGTTAAGTTATGAAATGAGACATTTCTTTATGATTTTGACAAGTGATGAATGAACGTGCTCGGATAACGTCTTAATCGAGCATGCTCAGGTATTATCAGAGCATCTAGGAGTGCCCGTATATTATATTTGAGCCTCTGCAGCTGCATGATTTGCGGCTGTTAAACAACCTCAACATATGTGGGGATTGCGAAACAAACAGGCAAGCCCACATGTGTTAACGCTGTTTAACAGCCGCAAATCATGCAGCCTCAGAGGCTCAAACATAATATACGAGCATGCCCAGATGCTTGGATGACACCCAATCATGCTTGGATAAGACGTTATTCGAGCACGTTTGCTCACCACTAATTTTGACCTAATGAATTCAAATCTGACAATGAAAATTTTTAATTTAGAGTTTTCCCTTAACTGCTATAAATAATCAATGCTTAAAAGTTTCAGTACTTTGAAAACATTATTATTTTTGCAAATATAAAGATACAGAATATTTTGTTATGGCAATTTTCTGATATTTATTCAGTGGAAACTTAGCAACCATTCAAATTACTAAAACATGTCTAAACACTATTGTGAATTATAAGGCTATGTGCAGACATTGCGGATTTTTCTGCAGTTCCACAGTAGATTGGCCGCAGTGCAGTTTACCTGCGGATTTACCAAAATCAGTCCAGAAAAATCCGTAGAGTAATCCGCAGTGTGTGCACATACCCTAAACAGTTACAGAAATTGCACTACAAAATGTGGTTCTCATTCAGTGACAACTCTTTTTTGCTGGTCTCTTGTACTCCTGCATCTGATCATCTCTTACAATTGTCCAACAGTAATCTGCAACCATTGATGGATTCCATTTTCCTTGACATCTTTTCTCCATAGCCTCAATATCTTGGTGAAATTTCTCATCGTTCTGGTCGCTCACTGCTCCGCAGTATGGTTGAAAAACGTCTAGAAGCGGATGTAAGAAAAGAATCTTAAGGACATGTTACAGCCAAGATCCTTATATGTTTTGAGGAGATTTTCCATCAACTTTTCATAGTTATCTGCTCTTGAGTTTCCCAAAAAATTAGCTACCACTGATGCAAATGTTATCCATACAGCCCTTTCCTTGCCCTGCAACAAACGGAGAAACTCCTCATCTTGAAGAAGCTTAGGAATCTGAGATCCTATAAAGACTCCTTCCTTCATCTTTGCTTCTCTCAGCCATGGAAAGCTTTTGCAATTTTAGCCATTGCCATTACAAAGTTCTTCATTAGTCACAACTTGATATGCAATGGTGGTAACACAATCTTATGTGGGTCAGCAAGCACTGAATGCAGGACATTTTTACTCGCTGGCTGAAGTGAATGTCGGAGAGGACAGTCTTTTTTACTGTAGTGATATTTTCTTGTACTACTAGCCATGGAGGTTCAATCGCATAAATCGTTTAAAAAAATTGAAAAAGCTTAGGTGAAACGGCGGAGTTTGAGCGGTAATGTGCAACACGCAGAGGAAAGGCACTAGTCACTTTGTAAGTATTTTCTACATGGGGTTGGGGGAATACCTCTTCCCCCGCTGTATTCTACTTTACATGATCTTTCTGGCGCTTTATGCAATGTATTTCACCACTGTACTAGAATTCCAAATAATGTGAGTGGTAATAGAATCTACTGAGACTGTCTTTCCTGGGCTTAAACTGTGTACCTTCCCACTGGCTTAGGTCTCCACGTTTCATCTTATGCACTTGCACTTTAAAAATGTATTTCCATGGATTCCTTCCCATATAAATGATTCTTAGAACGTTACTACATTGAATACCACCATGAATAACCTAGTCTCATTCTGATTATGTAACACTCCTCACAGGATATAGGTTCTACTTACCTTAACTATTTTGACTTAATGTGTCTTCAGACATCTTACTTACCTTGCATATGTCGGATTAATGTATTTAGTGTCAGCACACTACTTTTGTCTTTCTGGCTTGAATTTTTATTATGGTTTTAAGAATTTGTCATTAAAAATTACATTTTTTTAAACGATTTATGCAATTGAACCGGCCTTCTCACCAAAATATAAACTTGGGGTTGATAAAAAATATCTGGAATTGAAGGAAGATGCATTGCCATTATGCAGCAAGACAGCCTTTTAGGCTTGTTTTGGATGAATCAATGAAGAGCCTCCATTCCTCTGGATTATGACTTATCTTCAGAGCTTCCATTAAACTGTTGATATTGTTGCATGCTACAAGATTGCCCTCCATGAAGAAGTATTGGACAAGATCATTATTATGGTCGCAGAACAAAGAAATTCAAACATCGCTGCCCGCTAGGAGATTCCACTGCTGTAGCCTGGAACCTAAGAACTCAGCCTTAGGGTACCGTCACACAGTACCATTTACATCGCTACGACGGCACGATTCGTGACGTCGCAGCGATCGTATGATTATCGCTCCAGCGTCGTAGACTGCGGTCACACGTTGCAATCACGGCGCTGGAGCGATGCCGAAGTCCCCGGGTAACCAGGGTAAACATCGGGTTACTAAGCGCAGGGCCGCGCTTAGTAACCCGATGTTTACCGTGGTTACCAGCGTAAAAGTAAAAAAAAAACAAACCGTACATGCTCACCATCTGATGTCCGTCAGGTCCCTTGCCGTCCGCTTCCTGCTCTGACTGAGATCCGGCCGTACAGTGAGAGCAGATCACAGCGGCGACGTCACCGCTGTGATCTGCTCTCACTTTCCGGCCGGCAGACAGTCAGAGCGGGAAGCGGACGGCAAGGGACCTGACGGACATCAGATGGTGAGCATGTACGGTTTGGTTTTTTTTACTTTTACGCTGGTAACCACGGTAAACATCGGGTTACTAAGCGCGGCCCTGCGCTTAGTTACCCGATGTTTACCCTGGTTACCAGCGAACGCATCGCTGGATCGCTGTCACACACAACGATCCAGCGATGACAGCGGGAGATCCAGCGACGAAAGAAAGTTTCAAACGATGTGCTACGACGTACGATTCTCAGCTGGGTGCCTGATCGCAGTAGCGTGTCAGACACTGCGAGATCGTAACGATATCGCTAGAACGTCACGAATCGTGCCGTCCTAGCGATCAAAATTGCACTGTGTGACAGTACCTTTATTCTAGGGCAGATCCAAATCTCTAACATGATCATTCAGTTCACATTATATTATAAGGTTTGTTTTAGTAGAAGTTGCTGACAGAAAGTCTGGGTCGTGGGAGGAAGATGTTACATGACAGCAAGCGCCCTCTTCTTCACTTGACTCTACTAAAAATGGTTCTGGTGCTTTTGGAAACGGCGGTTCTTTATGTGACACTGGGTGCATTACAGATGGATTTCCTAAGGGGGGCACCATGCAGAAATAGCAATTTGTAGTGTGATCGGTTGGCTCCCTCCAGATCATTGAGCCTGCAAAAGGCCTAGATTGCCTCTTCCCATGCAACGGTGGAACAAGATGTGATGCACATCTATTGCAGCATAAGTGTGGAGCCCAACTCTTGTCCTGATCTCCCATTCTGAAGCCAAAATACAGGTTATAGGCTTTCCTTATCATGGTAGTCAAGTTTTGTCTTTGTGATGCAAAAGTGACTTCTTTGTATATTTAGCAAAAACTATCCTCTTTGTTAATACAAGAACGGGGCATATCTAAAAAAAATATAGAAACGTCAACATGCTAAGAAACTAAGCTAAGAAATCCTAAAACTATATATACTATATATATATATATATATATATATATATATATATATATATATATAAAACGATATATTATACACAGAGCATTTATAAAAGTAGGTGACTGTAAATCAGATTATGCCATCGGAGCTGAATTGATGTTTTTTGATTGGTCACCCTAAAGGTACCTTCACACTAAGCGACTTTGCAGCGAGAACGACGACGATCCGCGATGTTGCAGCGTCCTGGATAGCGATCTCGTTGTGTTTGACAGGCAGCAGCGATCTGGATCCCGCTGTGATATTGCTGGTCGGAGCTAGAAGTCCAGAACTTTATTTCGTTGCTGATCACCCGCTGTCATCGCTAGATCGGTGTGTGTGACACCGATCCAGCGATGTGTTCACTTGTAACCAGGGTAAATATCGGGTTACTAAGCGCAGAGCCGCGCTTAGTAACCCGATATTTACCCTGGTTACCATTGTAAAAGTTAAAAAAAAACCACAGTACATACTCACCTTCTGATGTCTGTCACGTGATGTCACCGCTGTGCTCTGCTTTACGGACGGCCGGCGCTGACACATTCAGTGCAGGGAAGCCGCCGGTGGGGGACGTGACAGACATCAGAAGGTGAGTAGTGTTTTTTTTTTTTTACTTTTACAATGGTAATCAGGGTAAATATCGGGTTACTAAGCGCGGCCCTGCACTTAGTAACCCAATGTTTACCCGGGTGCTGCAGGGGGACTTCGGCATCGTTGAAGACAGTTTCAACGATGCTGAAGTCGTTCCCCTGATCGTTGGTCGCTGGAGAGAGCTGTCTGTGTGACAGCTCCCCAGCGACCTAAACAGCGACGCTGCAGCGATCGGCTCGTTGTCTATATCGCTGCAGCGTCGCTGAGTGTGACGGTACCTTAAGATGATAAATGACTGAAAGATCAACAGACTAAATCGATAATGTAATAGGCGAGTTACTAACAATGCAATAATTATGGTGACATAATAAAAAAGCTTTTTATCTATAAGCCTGCCTGAAAGGTGTCATAAGTAATTACAATCTCCTCTAGACCTTGAAAATTTACAGCCAATCAGCAAATGTAAGCATCATATTCATTTTCAGAACCACAAAATTCTTTAAGTTGAACTGTTGTCATCTCTGAACCAATTTGACTGTAGGACAGTGAATAGAAGCTGAAGTATTTCATACCTGTTAATTATTTAGCTGGTACAGAAGATTTTCTTCCCATGCTGTATATCTGAGACAATCCCAATGAAAAATGGCCAAGCCAACTAGCCATGAACAATTTTGACTTTCTGCATTTCTAAAAACCTATCGCAGCAATAGCTACTGATATGTGTCCATTCTTTTTTGACATGTTTGAACTATATAGTATACCATATAACAATGATGTTGAATATCATCTGACAAGATTTCCAACTTTTGCTTATATATTTCTTTTTTTATGGTATTATTTATTTGTATTAGATAAACTGAATTGCTCTGAGGGGGGTCCAAAACTGGACCGAAAACTTTAAGTAATTGATCTGTTTGTCAGGATGTGAAATAAATAGTCTTATCCTTCTTCATAAACCATTGAGTGCCAAGTTTTTCTACACATTTAAAAACCCACCAGTGTTATTGCAGACAATGGTAACGTTTCCTTGTAGAATTCAATTCCTTTTAATGTTTTAACGTTTAAGTCAGCAGTAAGAACACACCGTCTAGACTCAAAATCAAATTTCTTTGCATTTATTGATGGACAAGCTGCTACATTCCGTATAGCTACCTGTTGCAGTGGTAATAACTGAAATATGAAGGGTAATATGCTTATAAATCTTATCATGCTTAGTTTCGAGTTAAGATGATATTTTCATCATCCAAAATTCATCAGGGTTTTTATTCCTCATTACCTGTTACTTACCAATGAGTGTTAAAGGGATTTTCCAGGAGTATGGTATATTGACGTGCTATTCTTAGGATTGACCATTAATGCATGATTGGCGAGGGTCTGACCTCGAGGTATCTCACCAGTCGGCAGAAAGAGGAGAATGATGCACTTCAGTCCATACAGGCATAACAGTAAGCAAAGCTTCATTTCTAAAGGTTCTCTGTCCCCTTTCAAAAAAACTTTTTTAACCCTAGGCTCATTTGCCAATAAAAAGCAAACAATGCTTTACCCATCCTCCTTGGATCCAGAGCTGTGTCATCACTGTGTCTCGATCAATGTTGTTTGAATCCAGCGGTGGCGTAACATCTATATCACTACTGCCAAACACTGAGCTCAGCAACACCATTGATGTAGGAGGCATCAGCAGGTGAGTATAGTGATTGGCTGCAGTGCTGTCAATATCATGTCACCGCTGGAGCCAAACAACAGGAATCAGGGCAGCAGCAAGCACACCGTCATGGACATAGGAGAGTAAGTAAAGTTCAATTTGTTTTTCTACAGGCAGCTGAGCCTATAGGAAGAATTTTTTGAAAGTGGTCACCACTTAAGTAAACGGGCACCTCCTGCACTTCCACTCCATGCTTGGACAAGCTGCTGGGCTTTAGTTTACTGATCTATATGGTCATAAGGTTCAGACTGCTTCTGATCACACATTAATAAACCGGTATATCCAGATCATATGCAATCAATGAATACTCCCTGCATGTCCTTTAAAGCTTGTTTTCCTTTTTATCTTGCAGCATGGATTGTACAATAATATGCTGCAGAATCAGTCCACCAGGACACCCAAATGGATATCTATTCCACAAATTCTGCCAAGGAACTGGAAAAATGATCAATCACAATACAATGAACATCAATTATTTAACAATATTACACATTTTTTCAGAAGAATGAAAATTGTATTTCATTTACAATATTGTGTACTAATTTTTCCCATTCATCATCAATCAGTACTGATGAGCAGCACAGTTCTGTTCCTCAGAGTTATCCACAGGCTTAAAATGGCAATAAAACAGAAGGGGAGAAATACTTTTGCATTATTTTAGCTTATTGAGTCCTCTTCCCATTAGACAAGCAAATACTGTCATCACCATCTTTGGTTTTACTTCTATTAAGTCGTCAGGCAGGGCATATATTCGGGCTCCGATCTTCCTGGCAATGGAAATGGCATACCTTTAAACAAAAGAGTAAAAATGTCACTTTTTACCTTGTAGAGTTAAAACAACTGTCATGAGCACAGGACGACCCATGTCATGTGGGCATGCTTTACACTTTAATGGTAAACTGGTGGCACCATTTATTTAGTCTAATAAATATGGTAAGTGTTGACATGATTAACGTGTAGATCATTGACCCTTATAAAAATATTGTCAAAAGCTATTTCATGTAAAATCCCTTCAAAATACAATAAGTCACTGCTTCCATGGAAGGAGAAAGGTTCAATCTCCAGAGGAGAAAAGACTACTTTGCCATAGACACTATTATTAACCCCTTTACCCACAAGGGTGGTTTGCACATTAATGATCAGGCTAATTTTTACAATTCTGACCACTGTCCCTTTATGAGGTTATAACTCTGGAACGCTTCAACGGATCCCGGTGATTCTGACGCTGTTTTCTCATGACATATTGTACTTCATGATAGTGATAAAATTTATTTGATATTACCTGCATTTAATTGTGAAAAAAATGGAAATTTGGCGAAAATTTAGAAAATTTCGCAATTTTCCAACTTTGAATTTTTATACAATTAAATCACAGAGATATGTCACACAAAATACTTAATAAGTAACATTTCCCACATGTCTACTTTACATCAGCACAATTATGGAACCAAACTTTTTTGTGTTAGGGAGTTATATAGGTTAAAAATTGACCAGCAATTTCTCACTTTTACAACACCATTTTTTTTAGGGACCACATCTCATTTGAAGTCATTTTGAGGGGTCTATATGATGGAAAATAACCAAGTGTGACACCATTCTAAAAACTGCACCTCTCAAGGTGCTCAAAACCACATTCAAGAAGTTTATTAACCCTTCAGGTGTTTCACAGGAATTTTTGGAATGTTTCAATAAAAATGAACATTTAACTTTTTTTCACAAAAAAATTACTTCAGCTCCAATTTGTTTTATTTTACCAAGGGGAACTGGAAAAAATGGACCTCAAAAGTTGTTGTACAATTTGTCCTGAGTACCCTGATACCCGATATGTGGGGGAAAACCACTGTTTGGGCGCATGGAAGAGCTCGGAAGGGAAGGAGCGCCATTTGACTTTTCAATGCAAAATTGACAGGAATTGAGATGGGACGCCATGTTGCGTTTGGAGTGCCACTGATGTGCCTAAACATTGAAACCCCCCACAAGTGACACCATTTTGGAAATAAGACCCCCTAAGGAACTTATTTAGATGAGTGGTGAGCACTTTGACTCACCAAGTGCTTCACAGAAGTTTATAATGCAGAGCCGTAAAATAAAAAATCATATTTTTTCACAAAAATGATCTTTTCGCCCCCAGTTTTTTATTTTCCCAAGGGTAAGAGAAGAAATTGGACCCCAAAAGTTGTTGTACAATTTGTCCTGAGTACGCTGATACCCCATATGTGGGGGTAAACCACTGTTTGGGCGCATGGGAGAGCTCGGAAGGGAAGGAGCGCCGTTTGACTTTTCAATGCAAAATTGACAGGAATTGAGATGGGACGCCATGTTGCGTTTGGAGAGCCACTGATGTGCCTAAACATTGAAACCCCCCACAAGTGACACCATTTTGGAAAGTAAACCCCCTAAGGAACTCATCTAGATGTGTTGTGAGAGCTTTGAACCCCCAAGTGTTTCACTACAATTTATAATACCGAGCCGTGAAAATAAAAATTCTTTTTTTTCCCACAAAAATTATTTTTTAGCCCCCAGTTTTGTATTTTTTCAAGGGTAACAGGACAAATTGAACAACATCTTTTGGGGTCCAATTTCAACTGAGTACGCTGATACCCCATATGTGGGGGGAACCACCGTTTGAGCTCACGGGAGAGCTCAGAAGGGAAGGAGCGTCATTTGGAATGCAGACTTAGATGGATTGGTCTGCAGGCGTCACATTGTGTTTGCAGAGCCCCTAATGTACCTAAACAGTAGAAACCCCCCACAAGTGACCCCATATTGGAAACTAGACCCCCTAAGGAACTCATCTAGATGTGTTGTGAGAGCTTTGAACCCCCAAGTGTTTCACTACAGTTTATAATGCCGAGCCGTGAAAATAAAAATTCTTTTTTTTCCACAAAAATTATTTTTTAGCCCCTAGTTTTGTATTTTCCCAAGAGTAACAGGAGAAATTGGACCCCAAAAGTTGTTTTCCAATGTGTGCTGAGTATGCTGATACCCCATATGTTGGGGTAAACCCCTGTTTGGGCGCACGGGAGAGCTCGGAAGGGAAGGAGCACTATTTTACTTCTTCAACGCAGAATTGGCTGGAATTGAGATCGGACGCCATGTCGCGTTTGGAGAGCCCCTGATGTGCCTAAACAGTGGAAACCCCCAATTCTAACTGAAACCCTAATCCAAACACACCCCTAACCCTAATCCCAACGGTAACCCCAACCACACCCCTAACCCTGACACACCCCTAACCCTAATCCCAACCCTATTCCCAACCGTAAATGTAATCCAAACCCTAACACTAACTTTTGCCCCAACCCTAACTGTAGCCTTAACCCTAGCCCCAACCCTAACCCTAACCCCAGCCCTTACCCTAACCTTAACCCTAGCCCTAACCCTAGCCCTAACCCTAATGGGAAAATGGAAATAAATATATTTTTTCTAAATTTTTTAATTTTTCCCTAAATAAGGGTGTGATGAAGGGGGGGTTTGATTTACTTTTATAGCGGTTTTTTTTAGCGGATTTTTATGATTGGCAGCCGTCACACACCGAAAGATGCTTTTTATTGCAAAAAATATTTTTTGTGTTACCACATTTTGAGAGCTATAATTTTTTCCATATTTTGGCCCACGGAGTCATGTGAGGTCTTGTTTTTTGTGGGACAAGTTGACGTTTTTCTTGGTAACATTTTCGGGCACGTGACATTTTTTGATCGTTTTTTATTCCGATTTTTGTGAGGCAGAATGACCAAAAACCAGCTATTCATGAATTTCTTTTGGGGGGCGGCGTTTATACTGTTCCGTGTTTGGTAAAATGGATAAAGCAGTTTTATTCTTCAGGTCAGTACGATTGCAGCGATACCTCATTTATATCATTTTTTTATGTTTTGGCGCTTTTATACGATAAAAACTATTTTATAGAAAAAATAATTATTTTTGCATCGCTTTATTCTGAGGACTATAACTTTTTTATTTTTTCTTTGATGACGCTGAATGGTGGCTAGTTTTTTGCGGGACAAGATGAAGTTTTCAGCGGTACCATGGTTATTTATATCCGTCTTTTTGATCGCGTGTTATTCGACTTTTTGTTTGGTGGTATGATAATAAAGCGTTGTTTTTTGCCTCTTTTTTTTTTTTTTACGGTGTTCACTGAAGGGGTTAACTAGTGGGACAGTTTTATAGGTCAGGTCGTTACGGACGCGGCGATAGTAAATATGTGTACTTTTATTGTTTTTTTATTTAGATAAAGAAATGTATTTATAGGAACTAATATATATATATATATATATATATATATATATATATATATATATATATTAGGAATTTTTAAAAAATTTTTTTACACATGTGAATTTTTTTTTTTTTACACTATAACATTGCCCCAGGGGGGCAGCATGTTATAGTATAAGATCGCTGATCTGACACTTTGCTGTGCACTGTGTCAGATCAGCGATCTGACGTGCACTCCTGCAGGCTTACCAGCGCTTGCTCTGAGCAGGCGCTGGTAAGCCACTTCCCTGCAGGACCCGGATGCAGCCCCGTAGCCATTTTGGATCCGGGCCTGCTGCAGGGAGGAGGAGGTAAGAGACCCTCGGAGCAATGCGATCACATCGCGTTGCTCCGGGGGTCTCAGGGAAGCACGCAGGGAGCCCCCTCCCTGCGCGATGCTTCCCTATACCGCTGGAACACTGGGATAATGTTTGATCACAGTGTGCCGGGGTTAATGTGCCGGGGGCGGTCCGCAACCGCTCCTGGCACATAGTGCCGGATGTCAGCTCGATACTCAGCTGACACCCGGCCGCAATCCCCCCATGAGCGCGGCCGATCGCTATGACATACTATCCCATCGGTGATCATACGGGCCCACCTCGACGGGATAGTACGTCTAATGTCAGAAAGGGGTTAATCTGTGTGTAAGGCAATGTTCACATGTTCAATATTTGGTCAGTATTTTACATCAGTATTTGGAAGCCAAAACCAGGAGAGGAACAATGAGAAGAAAAGTATATTAGAAACACGTCACCACTTGTGTAACTACAACAGGTGCAGGGGTTGCAATCGCACCTGGGCCATGGAGCCTAGGGGGCCCTAAAAGTCCCTTTAGCCTATAGAAAAAGACTATTGTTATTAAATATTTAAAATATTTGGGGGCGTTGGGGGTTTCGCAGCGGGGCTCATGAGTTTTAAGTTACGCCACTGATCACCCACTCCTGGTTTTGGCCTACAAATACTGAGGTAAAATACTGACCAAATACTGAATGTGTGAACATGGCCTTACAGCGACCCCAGGAACTGAGCACAGCAGGAATTGTCGGTGGTTTCAAAATCGACTTATAAGCTTTTTTTCAGAAGAAAATAATGAATACTTATGTACTGGTATGGTGTCCAGAGGCGTAGCTAGAGGTTTAGCTCAGGGGGGCGAAACATCTGAATGGGCCCCTACCAAGGTAACCCTGATTATAACTATAGTCGTACACCCTAATTGTCGGCCTAGGGGAACCTCAACCAAAGACCATGGTATTACTGAAAATAAATCTCTATGAAAAAACAACATTGTTATTACTGCTATATGGTGCTAGATAGCACTACTGCAGAAAATATAGGAGATTTCAGTACAGTTATAAATAGTGACTTACAGAGGACATTCTTTCTGATGGAAATGCTCACTTTTCCCATCTTTTCCATCTGGCCCAGGCCGACACAACAACGTCCCCAGCCAAGACTCAGCTGTAGATATTACAAAACATACACATATGATTTCTCACATTTCCAGCACCGTTCCCATCTATTCTCTGCTTGCACAACCTCCTCATCCTACTGATACCCCAATACTGAACTGCGTCTGCTGTATGTATCCCTTTTAATGCACCTGCTGTACAAAAACAGGTCTCCTCTTACTGCCCCACATAGTAATGCCACCTCTGGGCCACTGTGAAAACAGTGTCCACATTTGGTCTCTAGAAAGAAATAATGCCACCTTTGACAGTCACAAAACAGAGTGTCCAAATAACAATAATGCTTCTTAAGTGCCCACTTAACATTTAATAATGTCCACTGAGTCTCCCCATGTACAGCTCCCCTATACACAGTATGAGGGGCCCATAGCTTCCATATACACAGTACGATGGGCCCACAGCTCCTCCATGCACAGCATGAAGGGCCCACAGCTGCCCTATACATAATGTGGGTCCATAGCTGTCCTATGCACAGTATGAGGGTCCCGCAGCTGCCCTATACATAGCAGGGTGGGTCCACAGCTCTTCTATGCACAGCATGAGGGGCCCACAGCTGCCATATACATAGCAGGGTGGGTCCACAGCTCTCCTATGCACAGTATGAGGCAGTCAGAGCTGACCTATATATAGCAGGGTGGGTCCACAGCTCTCCTATGCACAGTATGAGGTGCCCACAGCTGCCTCATAAACAGTATGATGGGCCCACTGCTCCCTCAAACACAACATAATGACTCCCACAGTAGTTCTCACAGTGCAGTGCATAATGGTCCCCACAGTAACACCCACACTAAATAATGGCCTCCACACAGTCTAATGGCTCCCACAGTAGCCCCAATACTATATACTGGCCCTCACACTTTATATTAGCTTCTACAGTAGTCTCCACACTGTATGATGTCTCTTAAACTATAGAATGGTACTCATATTAGCTGCTCTCATATTGTATAATGGCCCCACAGTAGTCCCCACACTTTATATTGGCTCCCACACTGTATGAGGGCCTCTCACAGTAGTCCCAATATTAGCCCTCAAGCTGTATAATGGCCCTCTCCTTAGCTCCCAAACTGTATAATGGCCCCAACAGTAGTCCTCACACTGTATAATGGCCCTCTCATTAGATCCTAAACTGAATAATGGCACCAACAGTAGTCCTCACACTGTATAATGGCCCCCACATTAACTCCCACGCTGTATAATGGCCCCCACACTATATGAGGGTCCCCTGAAATTGTATTCACATTGGACTAATAGCGCTGTGAATAAAATGTAATTCTTGTGGCATTCCTCTCTTGAGTGCGGATTTCTACTTATCGTATATTAACATTTAATAATATCACCTAAGTCGCCCCATGTACAGTAATAATGTCCCCTGAGTCTGCCCATGTACAGTAATAATAGCCCCAATATCGGTGATGTGAATAGGCGGTCATGTGACCACAGGTATACAACTTGCAGTCATGTGTTGACTACACTCTTTCGGCTTCTCTCAATCCTTTTCTATTGAAAGACCTAGGTGGCTTGTGGAAATAGCAAACATGAGCTTGCATGACTGCCTGATTGCACCTGATGGGAGTCATGGCAGCAGGCACACTGCACCTTGTCATGATTTGGCAGTCTGCAGTCACATAGGTTGACTGCAGACTTTTATTCCAAGCCTGCACTACACCTTTAAAAAGGGAGCCTGATAGGTGATACAGGCTGCTCAAACTATGTGCAGTAGTATCTCACCAGGTACGAATGTCTCTATAAAGCTGCGGTGTTTGAGAGAAAAACATATTTTTAATAGCTGCTGGGGATCGAGCGGCGCTGTGCACTAGTCCTACAGACAGGTTCCTGGTGGCTTTTCCCCACAAGCTGACAGTGTGGTGCTGTGCACTAGTCCTTCAGACAGGTCCCTGATGGCTTCCCCCCACAAGCTGACAGTGCGGTGCTGTGCACTAGTCATACAGACAGGTCCCTGGCGGCTTCTCCCTGCTCTGCTGAGTAGCAGACAGTGGTAGTAGGCGCAAAGTAATAACTGGTCTAAATGGAGGCCAGGGACCCTGTATATTTTAATTATCATCTATCATTTCCACAAATTTGTATTGGCAGTGCCATTGAAGGATTTAACAGCACAGACTACACAGTGGTGGAGCAGGGAGAGGTAAGTATTGCAAGTAGTAGAGCACTGTTCGAGCTGGGGGGGGACACTCTCTCGTGGGCGGCGGTACTGGCACAGGGCCCCTCATATTACAATGGTGTGTCTGATGTTGGTTGTGCACCACCACCATCAGAGACACTTCATTGTACTATGAGGGACCCTGTGCCAGTGCCGTCGCCCAAGAGTGGGCACACCCACCTGTCCAGGCAAACGGCACTCACACGGGTGCTTGCGCCAGGTGGTGACCACGGTCCTGTGGGGGGAGTCAGCCCATTTAGGGAGGTATAAAAATGGCCTATGGTGGACATTCAGCAGCTGCAAATGGTGGAATTGGAGAAGTCAGTAAGAGGAGGCCAAAAGCAAGGCATTTTTCAGGCAAGCTACGTGTCAGCAGGGGAAGGTGGGGCCAAATAATTTGAAATCCATGATTGGTTCATTTTAATGAAAGTTAGATCATCAACATTTCGGGTAGCCAGATGTGTCCTTTTTTTCAGTCAGTATTGAACCAGCAGCACTGAAGACTCTTTCTGATAGCACACTAGCAGCAGGGCATGCGAGCTCCTGTAATGCATATTCTGCCAATTCAGGCCAGGTGTCTATTTTAGATGCCCAGTAATCAAAGGGGAATGACCGGTGAGGGAGAACATCGATAAGGGCGGAAAAGTAGTTCGTAACCATACTGGAAAAATGCTGTCTCCTGTCACTTTGAATCGATGCAGCAGTACCTGTCGTGTCAGCGGTCGTTGCGAAATCACTCCACAACCTGGTCATAAAACCCCTCTGTCCAATGCCACTTCGGATTTGTGCACCTCTAACACCTCTGCCATGTTGCCCACTACGGCTCGTGTGAGAACCATCACCGCTGCTGTGTGCTGGGAATGCCTGAACCAAACGGTCTACAAGAGTTGCTTCTTTGGTAGCCAATATTTGCTCAAAGTTCTCATGTGGCATGATTTTTTGTAATTTTCCTTTATATCGTGGATCCAGGAGGCAGGCCAACCAGTAATCGTCATCGGTCATCATTTTGATAATGCGGGGGTCCCTTTTTAGGATACGCAAGGCATACTCAGCCATGTGGGCCAATGTTCCAGGTGTCAATTCACTGCTTGTGCTGGGTTGAGGAGCACTTTCTTGCAAATCAACATCACTTGTGTCCCGCAAAAACCCTGTACCTGACCTTGCAACGCCACCAGTTTCTATTGCCCCCTGAGAAGCATCCTCCTCCCATAAATATTCATCCAGGAGAGTTCCCTGAGCAGACAATGGCTGACTGTCATCAAGGCTTCCCTCCTCTTCGGCTGCAGACGCCCGCTCCTAAATGTGCGTCAAACTTTGCATCAGCAGACGCATTAGTGGGATGCTCATGCTTATGATGGCGTCGTCTGCACTTACCAGCCGTGTGCATTCCTCAAAACACTGAAGGACTTGACAGAGGTCTTGTACCTTCGACCACTGCACACCAGACAACTCCATGTCTGCCATCCAAGTGCCTGCCCGTGTATGTGTATCCTCCCACAAATAAATTACAGCACGCCTCTGTTCGCACAGCCTCTGAAGCATGTGCAGTGTGGAGTTCCACCTTGTTGCAACATCGATTATTAGGCGGTGCTGGGGAAGATTCAGCGATCGCTGATGGTTCAGCATACGGCTGGATTGTACGGGTGACCGGTGGATGTGCGAGCAAAGTCTTCGCACCTTCAGGAGCAGGGCTGGTAACCCCAGATAATTTTTCAGGAAGCACTGCACCACCAGGTTCAAGGTGTGAGCCAGGCAAGGTATGTGTTTCAGTTCTGAAAGGGCTATGGAAACCATAAAATTCCTTCCGTTATCACTGACTACCTTGCCTGCCTCAAGATATACACTGCCCAGCCATGACTGAGTTTGTTGCTGCAAGTACTCGGCCAGTACTTCCGCGGTGTGTCTGTTGTCGCCCAAACACTTCATTTGTAACACAGCCTGTTGACGCTTACCACTAGCTGCTCGATAATGGGACACCTCGTGTGCAACACTGGCAGCTGCGGATGGAGTGGTTGTGCGACTGCGCTCTGTGGACGAGCTTTCGCTTCTGGAGGAGGAGGAGGAGGAGGGGTGGCGAACGCCTACAGCCAATTGTTTCCTAGACCGTGGGCTAGGCAGAACTGTCACACTATGGCTGTCCCCAGTGGACCCTGCATCCACCACATTAACCCAGTGCGCCGTGATGGACACGTAACATCCCTGGCCATGCCTACTTGTCCATGCATCTGTTGTGAGATGCACCTTTCCACTGAGTGATTGCCTCAGTGCATGGACAATGCGGTCTTTGACATGCTGGTGGAGGGCTGGGATGGCTTTTCTCGCAAAGAAGTGCCGACTGGGTAGGTCATAGCGTGGTACTGAGTAGGCCATCAGGTCTTTGAAAGCTTCACTTTCAACCAACCGGTAGGGCATCATCTCTAACGAGATTAGTCTAGCAATGTGGGCGTTCAAACCCTATGTACGCGGATGAGAGGATGAGTACTTTATTTTCCTAACGAGAGTCTCTTGTAGGGTGAGCTGGACTGGAGAGCTGCATATGGTGGAACTAGCGGTGGTGGTGGTGGACATGGCGGATTGAGAGAGTGTTGGTGATGGTATTCTTGATGTTGGCCTACATACAGTGTTTCCTACCAATAACTTTGTGATTCTCTGACTGCTTTGGCCTTGCGACGATACCTCCACATTTGCTGCTGGTGGTGTCCTAACCGGTGGGCTTACAGCGAGGGAAGCAATGTAGCGTTGCTGACTACCTACATTCTGAGCAGGTGCACCAACAGTACGTGACGTTTGGTAGTTAGTCCAGGCTTGCAAGTGCATGCTGGTTAAATGTCTACGCATGCACGTTGTATTTAAATTTTGAAGATTCTTCCCTCTGCTAAAGGTCTTTGAGCATTTCTTACAGATAACTTTTGACTGATCATTCGGATCTTGGTTAAAAAATTGCCACACTGCACTCTTCCTACTATCAAATACCTTTTCAGCCATTGCACGCTGTGCTACTTTCACCGGATGGCCACGCTGTCCTAAAACTGTTTTTGTTTTTGACACACATTTTTGGCCTGATACAGGCCTGCCAGATGACAGCTGTTGCGATGCAGATGGCTGCTGCGGATCATCCTCCTCCGCTTCTGAGCTACTGGCAGTGGCACCCTCTTCCCCCAATGGCTGCCAATCTGGGTCAACAACTGGGTCATCTATCACCTCCTCTTCAATGTCATGTGCACCTTCCTCTGTCACCGTGTAAGGTGCTATAGCGTTCGGGACAGGGCACCATAGTCTCATCAGGGTCAGATTCTGGCTCAGTACACTGCGAGGGCAATGTAGTGATCTGAGTCAATGGAATAGCATAATAATCTAGCTGTGGCTGTGCATCAGTGCACTCCATGTACGATTCATCTTGTAATAGGCAGTTAACAATTTCCCTTTCTAACCCAGACACGGTATGTGTAAAGAGCTGCATGGAGTAACCTGTAGTGTCACCTGACGCATCCTTCACTTTTGGTTTGGGTGAAGGACACAAGGAAACGTCTTGTTCCTGACCGGGAGCATCCACTGACGATTCGCTGCTTTTATATTTTTAACTTTCTGAAGAGGAGGCGAAAGAGCTAGAGGCTGAGTCAGCAAGGAAAGCCAAAACTTTTTCCTGCTGCTCCGGCTTTAAAAGCGGTTTTCCTACTCCAAGATAAGGGAGCCTTCGAGGCCTTGTGTAGCCAGAAGATGACTCTGGCTCAACATCTCCAGCCTTAGGTGCTATTTTGCTTTTCCCACTACCACCAGATGCTCCACCACCACCACCACCATCAGTACCAGCTGGCAACGACCGCCCACGGCCTCTTCCACCAGACTTCCTCATTTTTGGGAAAATGTTACCAAAATAACAACTGTTATATGGTGCTGTAAAACAAGGTAGAAGGTGTATATAAACTTGTTGAGAATTTAAATCTCCCTTTTTACTTTGGGGAGACTGCACCGCAACTCAGGCCCAGTGTATAACACAACAGAATGTAAGTGGCAGAACGTGGCTGGCTGATATACGACAAACTAAAAGAACTGACGTATATCCACTTTGCGACAATTTGAAACACCCTTTTTTGAGGGGGAGACTGCACCGAAACTCAGGACCAGTGTATAACACAACACAATGTAAGTGGCAGAACGTGGCTGGTTGATATACGACAAACTAACAGAACTGACGTATATCCACTTTGCGACAATTTGAAACACCCTTTTTTTGGGGGGAGACTGCACCGAAACTCAGGACCAGTGTATAACACAACACAATGTAAGTGGCAGAACGTGGCTGGTTGATATACGACAAACTAACAGAACTGACGTATATCCACTTCGTGACAATTTGAATCTCCCTTTTTTGGGGGGGGGGAGACAGCACCACAACTCAGGCCCAGTGTGTAACACAACACAATGTAAGTGGCAGAAAGTGGCTGGAAGATATCTGAAAAAATCCAAGGACTGTAGTACAATTTCAATCTCCCTACAATGATCTCAGGACAAGTATGGCAGCAACAAAAAGGACTACTGCACACAAAAGTGTGGACAAATAAACAAGATAACTGCAGAAAGGAGCAACAGGATTTTTGCTTTTAAAAAAGCAGTTGGTTTGCACAGCAGCGTGCAAACAGCAATGCAGCTATCAGGGAGCCTTATAAGGCATCCTAATAAGCTACAGAGCTGATGCACAAAAAAATAGCCTCCACTGTCCCTGCAAAAAAAAGATGGTGTTGGACAGTGGAAATCGCTACAGCACAAGCGGTTTGGGGGTTAATCTTCCCTCCCTAACTATATCCCTTCTTCTGACGAAGCTGCAGCAATCTCTCCCTATGCTAAGATCGGCAGAAGTAAGAAGGCGGTCAGCATGCACGCCCCTTTATACCCCCTGTGACGCCGCAGAAAGCAAGCCAATCACTGTCATGCCCTTCTCTAAGATGGTGGGGACCGAGACCTATGTCATCATGCTGCCCACACTCTGCGTCCTCCTTCATTGGCTGAGAAATGGCGCTGAACACGTTATATGAAACACGACTTTGGCGCGAAGACCGCATGGCCGACCCCACACTAGGGTCGGGTTTCATGAAACCCGACTTTGCCAAAAGTCGACGATTTTTTAATTTGTCCGATCCGTTTCGCTCAACCCTACTCAGGACACATTGCACAACAAATTTTGTAATTCATTTTCCCTTTTTACACTTGTGAAAATAAAAAAATTGGTTCTGAAGTAAAATGTTTGTAAAAAAAAAAGTTAAATGTTAATTTTTTCCTTCCACATTGCTTCAGTTCCTGTGAAGCACGTAAAGGGTTAATAAACTTCTTGAATGTGGTTTTGAGCACCTTGAGGGGTGTAGTTTTTAGAATGGTGTCACTTTTGGGTATTTTCTGTCATGTACACCCCTCAAAGTCACTTTAAATGTAATGTGGTCCCTAAAAAAATGTTTTTGTAAATTTTGTTGTAAAAATCAGAAATCGCTGGTTAACTTTTAAACCTTATAACTTCCTAACAAAAAAAAATTGTTTCCAAAATTGTGCTGATGTAAAGTAGGCATGTGGGAAATGTTATTTATTAAGTATTTTATGTGACATATCTCTCTGATTTAAGGGCATAAAGATTAAAAGTTTGAAAATTGCAAAATTTAAAACATTTCACATTTCTGCTTTGTTCATAAATAAACGCAAGTCATATCAAAAATATTTTACAACTAACATGAAGTTCAATATGTCACGAAATACATTCTCAGAATCAGCGGAATCCGTTAAAGCGTTCCAGAGTTACAACCACATAAAGTGAAAGTGGTCAGAATTCTAAAAATTGGCCTGGTCATTAAGCTGCAAATTGGCTCTAAGGCGATAATAAATTTGCAAAAATTTCTACATTTCTTTTTTTTCCAGTCAAGACGGGGTACAGAGTGTACATTAATGTGAAAAAAAATTAAACTTTTTTGAATTTCCCAAATGGCTGCAATGATAGAAAGAGTGAAAAATTTAAAGGAGTATGAATACTTTCCGTACCCACTTTATATATTTAGTCAGTCACATGTCAGATACTGTGTTCCGGTCTTTTCCACACAAACATGTTTTCTTTATACTAACACTGAAGCATTCTTATCATGTTAATTGTGAGTGTCTAAACCAGGGGTGAGGAATTTTTTTTTTTGCCAAGGGCCATTTGGATATTCATAACATCCTTTGGGGGCCGTACAAACGACGCCCACAAAGTACTATTATTATTTATTTATATAGCATTAATTCCATGGTGCTATACATGAGAAGGGGTTACATACAAAGTTATAGATATCGTTTACAGTAAACAAATTTACAATGACAGACTCGTACAGAGGGGAGAAGACCCTGTCCTTGCGGACTTACATTCTACGGGATAATGGGGAAGAGACAGAAGGTCGGGGGTACAGCAGCTCCGGTGGTGATGAGGCAGCAGCTCGGGTGGTGGTGAGGCAGCAGAATGGTTATTGCAGGCTGTAGGCTTTCCTGAAGAGATGAGTTTTCAGGTTCTGTCTGAAGGATCTGAGGGTGGTGGATAATCAGACGTGTTGAGGCGTGGAATTCTGGAGGATGGGGGATATTCGGGAGAAATCTTGGAGGCGGTTGTGTGAGGAACGAATAAGTGTGGAGGAGAGTAGGAGGTCTTGTGAGGATCAAAGATTACGTGAGGGAAGATAGTGGGAGATTAGTTCAAAGATATAGGGAAAGGGACAGGTTGTGGATGGCTTTTTAGGTCAGTGTTAGTAGTTTGAATTGGATTTGTTGGGGAATTGGGAGTCAGTGGAGGGATTTGCAGAGGGGAGAAACGGGAGTAGCAAGGGGAGAGGTGGATTAGTCGGACAGCAGAGTTGAGGACAGACTGGACTGGTGCAAGAGAGGTAGCGGGGAGGCCACAGAGGAGAGTGTTGCAGTAATTGAGGCGGGAGATGATGAGGGCATGCACAAGAGTTTTAGTAGATTGAAGGCTGAGGAGGGGACGGATTCTGGAAATATTTTTGAGTTGGATGCGACAGGAGGTGGCAAGAGTTTGGACTTGCGGTTTGAAGGACAGGGTAGAATCGAGAGTTACTCCGAGGCAGAATTCAGGTGAGGGAGAGAGCATGATGCCGTTTACCATAATATATAGGTCGGGTAGGGGATGTACGTGAGATGGAGGAAAGATGATGAGTTTGGTTTTGTCTACATTGAGTTTTAGGAAGCGAAAGGTGAAGAAGGAGGATATGGCTGATAGACACTCCAGAGAGGTAGATCTGAGTGTCGTCCACATACAAGTGGTACTGGAAGCCATGGGACTTTATGCGTTGTCCTAGGCCAAGGGTATAGATGGAAAAAAGTACATCCTGACTCTGACACTGGTTTCAGGACATAATCTTTCAGTGCATGCCCTTCATTGTTCAGTAGTGAACACTGTGTGTATGTGCTAACAGAGCAAGAAAATATGAATGAGCTGGTTGTAATCAAAATACAGCATAAGAATGTGGTCCCTGAGAATCTGCTCGGGGGCCTGATATAAAGTCATTGAGGGCCGTAAATGGCTCTGAGGCCTGAGGTTCCCCACCCCTGGTCTAAACTAACACTTTTTGATACTACTATTCATTCATATGTGTTGGTTTTGCACCGTTCCCTTCCTATATTTCCCATGAAACTGCTGCC
Organism: Ranitomeya variabilis; assembly: GCF_051348905.1. Classification (NCBI taxonomy): domain Eukaryota; kingdom Metazoa; phylum Chordata; class Amphibia; order Anura; family Dendrobatidae; genus Ranitomeya; species Ranitomeya variabilis. The sequence goes on along the minus strand of NC_135233.1, from coordinate 954,755,340 downwards.
CCTTATACTTGTATACTTGTAGTATTTTCAGTGGTTGCAGGGACCTTTTATTGTTTATCTCAATAAATATCATATTTTATATCTTCAATTCTTGTCCCACTATTTGTTATGACCTTGTTGTTTGGTGTTTTCCTCCCCAATAACTAGTCTCTTATCTGAATGGTCTGCCATTTATCCTTTTAAGCAAGTGTAGCGCCCCCACCGCTGCAGGGCCGAGGGGTACCCGGTACCGGGCCTCTGAGTGAGTCTCTGCTCTGGGGCTGTCACGGCGGCTAGGCCCCGGTCCGTGACCCTGCCGTGGGGCGCACAGTGGATAACAGGTGTGGATGATGTAGATGGGGGGGGTTAGGCTGTAGTGGTGCGGTGCAGTAAATAACGAGGACACCAGGTTGCAGTCTCTTTACCTCTTTACTGGAGATCTCTGAGTCCTCAGTCCGGAACACAGTTCACCAGGCTGCGCAAGTCCGGCCGGTCCAATGGCACCTCCAGAGTTCTCCTCACAGGTGGAAATCGGTGCCTTCCTTCTAGCGCTATGTGTTGCGGTCCTTCCCTGCTGTGCTTACGGAAAGTCCCCACAACTGTTGTGTCTGTTTCTTAAGTTCCCTCACAACTCGATTAAATGATGTTCTTCTAATCCTCCGTCCCTCCCTGATGTTCTGGTTGGGACGGCACCCGTTTGACGGGTAGGCTCGGAGCTCTTCCGGGACCCTAGAGTCGCCCCTCTCCACAGGTTGCCCCCCAAGACTGCATAGGTGATATGTGTTAGACAGCCCGCCTTAAACTGACTGTCCTGCAGCTGTTTAGAGTATTGCTTGAAGCTGAATGTTATGATACTCCCTCGGCGTTCCGGCCACCAGTAATGCGCCTCAGTAGGGTGTTGCTCCGGTCTTACAGCACGACCCCTACTGGTATTTCTCCTTTTGCGTGATCTCGTTTCTCACTCAGCTGTTATGACCCCAATGGCGAGGGTCTCAGAGGAACGTGGAAGTCTGCAGAATACAAAAATCCAGCTCATAGGGCAGTGGTAACTGGGTTGACCATATATCTACTCCTAACGCCAACACTAGAAGTAGCCGGGGATCATTCCTACGTTGATTCTAGATGACACGCGCCAGCCGGAGAATCTAGCTACCCCTAGTAGAGGAAAACAAAGACCTTTCTTGCCTCCAGAGAAGGGGACCCCAAAGCTGGATAGAAGCCCCCCACAAATAATGACGGTGAGGTAAGAGGAAATGACAAACACAGAAATGAACCAGGTTTAGCACAGAGAGGCCCGCTTACTGATAGCAGAATAAAGAAAGGTAACTTATATGGTCAACAAAAACCCTATCAAAATCCACACTGGAAATTCAAGAACCCCCGAACCGTCTAACGGTCCGGGGGGAGAACACCAGCCCCCTAGAGCTTCCAGCAAAGGTCAGGATATAGATTTGGAACAAGCTGGACAAAAATACAAAACCAAAACAAATAGCAAAAAGCAAAAGGCAGACTTAGCTGATATAACTGGAACCAGGATCAGTAGACAAGAGCACAGCAGACTAGCTCTGATAACTACGTTGCCAGGCATTGAACTGAAGGTCCAGGGAGCTTATATAGCAACACCCCTAACTAACGACCCAGGTGCGGATAAAAGGAATGACAGAAAAACCAGAGTCAAAAAACTAGTAACCACTAGAGGGAGCAAAAAGCAAATTCACAACAGTACCCCCCCCTTAGTGAGGGGTCACCGAACCCTCACCACGACCACCAGGGCGATCAGGATGAGCGGCATGAAAGGCACGAACTAAATCGGCCGCATGAACATCAGAGGCGACCACCCAGGAATTATCCTCCTGACCATAGCCCTTCCACTTGACCAGGTACTGAAGCCTCCGCCTGGAGAGGCGAGAATCCAAGATCTTCTCTACCACGTACTCCAACTCGCCCTCAACCAACACCGGAGCAGGAGGCTCAGCAGAAGGAACTACAGGCACAATGTACCGCCGCAACAAGGACCTATGAAATACATTGTGAATAGCAAACGACACAGGAAGATCCAGACGAAAAGATACAGGATTAAGGATTTCCAATATCTTGTAAGGCCCAATAAAACGAGGTTTAAATTTGGGAGAGGAGACCTTCATAGGAACAAAGCGGGAAGAAAGCCATACCAAATCCCCAACGCGTAGTCGGGGACCCACACCGCGGCGGCGGTTGGCAAAGCGCTGAGCCTTCTCCTGTGACAACTTCAAGTTGTCCACCACATGATTCCAGATCTGCTGCAACCTATCCACCACAGAATCCACCCCAGGACAGTCAGAAGGCTCCACATGACCCGAAGAAAAGCGAGGATGGAAACCAGAGTTGCAGAAAAAAGGCGAAACCAAGGTGGCGGAACTAGCCCGATTATTAAGGGCAAACTCAGCCAACGGCAAGAATGTCACCCAATCGTCCTGATCAGCAGAGACAAAACACCTCAAATAAGCCTCCAAAGTCTGATTGGTTCGCTCCGTCTGTCCATTAGTCTGAGGATGGAAAGCAGACGAAAACGACAAATCAATGCCCATCCTACTACAAAAGGATCGCCAGAACCTGGAAACGAACTGGGATCCTCTGTCTGACACAATATTCTCAGGGATGCCGTGCAAACGAACCACGTTCTGGAAAAACACAGGAACCAGATCGGAAGAGGAAGGCAGCTTAGGCAAAGGAACCAAATGGACCATCTTGGAGAAGCGATCACATATCACCCAGATAACGGACATGCCCTGAGATAGCGGAAGATCAGAAATGAAATCCATGGAGATATGTGTCCAAGGTCTCTTCGGGACAGGCAAGGGCAAGAGCAAACCGCTGGCACGAGAACAGCAAGGCTTAGCTCGAGCACAAGTCCCACAGGACTGCACAAATGACCGCACATCCCTTGACAAGGAAGGCCACCAAAAGGACCTGGCCACCAGATCTCTGGTGCCAAAAATTCCCGGGTGACCTGCCAACACCGAGGAATGAACCTCGGAAATGACTCTGCTGGTCCACTTATCCGGGACAAACAGTCTGTCAGGTGGACAAGACTCAGGCCTATCAGCCTGAAATCTCTGCAACACACGTCGCAGATCCGGAGAAATAGCTGACAAGATAACTCCATCTTTAAGAATACCAACAGGATCAGCGACTCCAGGAGCCTCAGGCACAAAGCTCCTAGAAAGAGCATCGGCCTTCACATTCTTTGAACCTGGTAAATACGAGACAACAAAATCAAAGCGGGAGAAAAACAATGACCAGCGGGCCTGTCTCGGATTAAGGCGTTTAGCAGACTCGAGATACATCAGATTTTTGTGATCAGTCAAGACCACCACACGATGCTTAGCACCCTCGAGCCAATGACGCCACTCCTCAAATGCCCATTTCATGGCCAACAACTCCCGATTGCCCACATCATAATTTCGCTCGGCAGGCGAAAACTTCCTAGAGAAAAAGGCACAAGGTTTCATAACAGAGCAACCAGGGCCTCTCTGCGACAAAACGGCCCCTGCCCCAATCTCCGAAGCATCCACCTCAACCTGAAAGGGAAGTGAGACGTCAGGCTGGCACAAAACAGGCGCCGAAGTAAATCGGCGTTTCAACTCCTGGAAAGCCTCCACGGCAGCAGGAGCCCAGTTAGCTACATCGGAGCCCTTCTTGGTCATATCCATCAAAGGTTTCACAATGCTAGAAAAATTAGCGATAAAACGACGGTAGAAGTTAGCGAAGCCCAAGAACTTCTGAAGACTCTTAACTGACGAGGGCTGAGTCCAATCAAGAATAGCTCGGACCTTGACTGGGTCCATCTCCACAGCAGAAGGGGAAAAAATGAACCCCAAAAAGGGAACCTTCTGTACACCAAAGAGACACTTTGAGCCCTTGACAAACAAAGAATTTTCACGCAAAATTTTAAAGACCAACCTGACCTGCTCCACATGCGAATCCCAATTATCAGAAAAAACCAAAATATCATCCAGATAAACAATCAAAAATTTATCCAGATACTTCCGGAAAATGTCATGCATAAAGGACTGAAAAACTGAAGGCGCATTGGAGAGCCCAAAAGGCATCACCAAGTACTCAAAATGACCTTCGGGCGTATTGAATGCGGTTTTCCATTCATCACCTTGCTTAATGCGCACAAGGTTGTACGCACCACGAAGGTCTATCTTGGTGAACCACTTGGCACCCTTAATCCGGGCAAACAAGTCAGACAACAGCGGTAAAGGATACTGAAATTTGACAGTGATCTTATTTAAAAGCCGATAATCAATACAAGGTCTCAAAGATCCGTCCTTTTTTGCCACAAAAAAGAATCCCGCACCAAGAGGGGAAGAAGACGGACGAATATGTCCTTTCTCCAGAGACTCCTTGATATATGAACGCATAGCGGTATGTTCAGGTACCGACAGATTAAACAGTCTTCCCTTAGGAAATTTACTGCCTGGGATCAAATCTATAGCACAGTCACAGTCCCTATGAGGAGGCAGTGCACTGGACTCAGACTCACTGAAGACATCCTGATAATCAGACAAATACTCCGGAACTTCTGAAGGCGTAGAAGAAGCAATAGACACAGGCAGGGAATCCCCATGAATACCACGACAGCCCCAACTTGAGACTGACATAGCCTTCCAGTCCAGGACTGGATTATGGGTCTGCAACCATGGCAGCCCTAAAACAACCAAATCATGCATTTTATGTAAAACCAGGAAACGTATCACCTCGCGGTGTTCAGGAGTCATGCACATGGTAACCTGTGTCCAATACTGTGGTTTATTTGCTGCCAATGGTGTAGCATCAATACCCCTAAGAGGAATAGGATTTTCTAATGGTTCAAGAGTAAAACCACAGCGCTTAGCAAATGAGAGATCCATGAGACTCAGGGCAGCACCTGAATCTACAAACGCCATGACAGGATAAGATGACAGTGAGCAAATCAAAGTTACAGACAGAATAAATTTAGGTTGCAAATTACCAACGATGACAGGACTAACAACCTTAGCTATACGTTTAGAGCATGCTGAGATAACATGTGTAGAATCACCACAGTAGTAGCACAAGCCATTCCGGCGTCTATGAATTTTCCGCTCATTTCTAGTCAGGATTCTATCACATTGCATTAAATCAGGTGTCTGTTCAGACAACACCATGAGGGAATTTGCGGTTTTTCTATCACATTGCACCGATTTAGGTGTCTGTTCAGACAACACCATGAGGGAATTTGCGGTTTTGCGCTCCCGCAACCGCCGGTCAATTTGAATAGCCAGTGCCATAGTATCATTCAGACCTGTGGGAATGGGAAAACCCACCATAACATTCTTAATGGCTTCAGAAAGGCCATTTCTAAAATTAGCGGCCAGTGCACACTCGTTCCAATGTGTCAGCACGGACCATTTCCGAAATTTTTGGCAATACACTTCAGCCTCGTCCTGCCCCTGAGACATAGCCAGCAAGGCCTTTTCTGCCTGAATCTCAAGATTGGGTTCCTCATAAAGTAAACCGAGCGCCAGAAAAAACGCATCAAGATCAGCCAATGCCGGATCTCCTGGCGCCAGCGAAAAAGCCCAATCCTGAGGGTCGCCCCGTAAGAACGAAATAACAATTTTTACTTGCTGAGCAGAATCTCCAGATGAACAGGGTCTCAGGGACAAAAACAATTTACAATTATTCACGAAATTCCTAAACTTAAACCTGTCTCCGGAAAACAGTTCAGGAATCGGTATTTTAGGTTCTGACCTAGGATTTCTGATAACATAGTCTTGTATGCCCTGCACACGAGTAGCCAGCTGGTCCACACTTGTAATCAAGGTCTGGACATTCATGTCTGCAGCAAGCATAGCCACTCTGAGGTAAAGGGGAAGAAGAAAAAACAAAAACTCAGAATCTTCTTTCTTATAATCCCTCTTCTGCAATGCATTAAACATTTAATACTGGCCTGGCAAACTGTTATGACCCCAATGGCGAGGGTCTCAGAGGAACGTGGAAGTCTGCAGAATACAAAAATCCAGCTCATAGGGCAGTGGTAACTGGGTTGACCATATATCTACTCCTAACGCCAACACTAGAAGTAGCCGGGGATCATTCCTACGTTGATTCTAGATGACACGCGCCAGCCGGAGAATCTAGCTACCCCTAGTAGAGGAAAACAAAGACCTTTCTTGCCTCCAGAGAAGGGGACCCCAAAGCTGGATAGAAGCCCCCCACAAATAATGACGGTGAGGTAAGAGGAAATGACAAACACAGAAATGAACCAGGTTTAGCACAGAGAGGCCCGCTTACTGATAGCAGAATAAAGAAAGGTAACTTATATGGTCAACAAAAACCCTATCAAAATCCACACTGGAAATTCAAGAACCCCCGAACCGTCTAACGGTCCGGGGGGAGAACACCAGCCCCCTAGAGCTTCCAGCAAAGGTCAGGCTATAGATTTGGAACAAGCTGGACAAAAATACAAAACCAAAACAAATAGCAAAAAGCAAAAGGCAGACTTAGCTGATATAACTGGAACCAGGATCAGTAGACAAGAGCACAGCAGACTAGCTCTGATAACTACGTTGCCAGGCATTGAACTGAAGGTCCAGGGAGCTTATATAGCAACACCCCTAACTAACGACCCAGGTGCGGATAAAAGGAATGACAGAAAAACCAGAGTCAAAAAACTAGTAACCACTAGAGGGAGCAAAAAGCAAATTCACAACACTCAGCACAATCTATCTCGCTTCTAGTCCTTCCTTGGGCACCGCCGCTACCCGGAGCAGGCGCGGTCCCGTTACGTTCGTTCAAGTTGCCAAGCCTCTGTCAGGATCCCACCCCTGACAGAGACCCTACTGTATCTTCCCCCACAACACCCTCTGCCACAAGGTGTTGCCTGGTTCCAACCCAGTCAGCTTTCTGATCTAACTTCCTGCCTGACCCCCAGTTTACCCACTATGGTGGGGAGTGGCCTAATGAATAGAACCCTTAGCTCCCCCCGGAGGCCCAGCTGTGAAATGTATTGGTGTCTGTGATACCTGATCAGGTGAACTCCTTCAGTGCCATCGGACGCACCATGGCTCCCCATAGTGGCGGAGCCACAGTACTGCAACGACCGGGACTCTGGGGCGCTGCACTCCCCCCTGGTTAAACACAGTACTCCGGGACTGGGAAGAAAACAACAATACATGTTAGCAAAAAGACATACAGTTTCGTTGAGTGTAATAACAATAAGTATACTTGAACAGGCTTCCCTTTATGGGAGGTAAGGACACTTGAACTTTACAAACATGGTTAACATTATAAATTACAGGCTATAAATAACTCCTGTTACCCAACCGGGTATTCTACTAAGTGCACAATTGTTGGACAATAATTTAACATTGCCTTTAAGGACTTACACTCTAAATCCACTAAAGACCTTCCTATAATCACATTATAAGGCAATTTAACTTTCTCATTCTCCTTCTTTAAATCTGCAGGACCGCCTGTCCTATCGGCACCAGACCTACTGCCTCTCCTTTCAGTTACAGGACCGCCCCGTTCAGCCAGGGCCTACTGCCTTTTCAACTACTATACACAGTATAGAACATAACATTACTTTCAGTTTAAGAGCACTAAGTCATCTCTACATGACTCCTATGAGGACTCAGGGTTTACCTTCTATCCTAACTATCTATCAGCATTATCAAAAACATTTTCTATTGAACATTAAGCCTTCTCATTATCTTTCTTCCTTTCATGCATGCTGGACACCATGTATATCCCTACGGGCCCACTGCATCCTTCTTCTATCTTTCACCTTTTTCTTCTCAGAGCACATCATCAGTATTTCTTCACATTTAACTAATTAAATACATATAACTTTCTCATGTAAACATTATCATCTCTTTCTTTGGTCAAGACATTATTGCTTCCTATCTTAAGCAATATCACAGTTTAAGCGTAACAAATGAACATCCCCTTTAAGAGGGGACCAAGTCTCTATGAGGTAGCACACCTTCCCAGGCTACCAGTCCATACTCAGCAAAGGTTCCAGTGTGGTATCTTCACAAAGAGTCCTTCTTTAAGTAAAACCAGTAGGGAGCGCCTTTAATAAGGTGCAAACTATATACAAGAAGTTCGGATCATGCACTGTTCATGATTTCAGCAGTTCTAGAAACTTGTGCAAAAACTTGGAAAAATCAAATAAAAGTAAAACAATAGGGATCCCAGGTCCACGGAAGGATCCCCTTTAGAGTTAACCCTGGATGGGTTCAACAGCAAAAATCAGTAAATAAACAATAAAAAACTATGTACATACTCATGGTATCGAGGTTTACTCTTCTTTCGGGGAGGAAGATGGTTTCCTCCCGGGCATCACCAGACCAACGGGTCGTCCTGCTGGCTCAAGGATCGGGTCCCGCCCCAACAACGACAAGATCCCTCGCCGGGAGGTTCTTTTTACAGAGGATCCAGCACGCCCCCACGGTGCACGGTAGGTCCGGGTCCCTCGCTGCTCCACAGGATCAGGTTCCGTTGTCCCCTTGGTGGGAGGTCCATCCTCGGGAGCTACAGCAGCGGCCTGAAGCGCGACGCACCGCTGGACGCCCCGCGCCATCCAGCCCGTTTCGCCGGTTGCTCTCCTCCACCTGGTGTAAGTGACGGCATCACCCGGCTCCAGGTCACGATCAAACCTTCCACTGCAAGGTTCCACCTCTCGGTCCACGTGGACTTGTAGCGGCTCCCCGATCTCCTGGATAACCCCGCGTCCATATCGGGGGTTGAAGGAGACCACTACACCCCAGTGGGACAAGGGGGGCTCCGCAACAGTGAGTAAGTCTACCTGGGGTACCGGTTGTGGTCGGGCTCGCCATGCAGCCATCATGCGCCGCAAGTGTTCGGCCTCAGGCATGAGTTTCAGGCCCGGTGTCTGCGGCGCGCTGTCAGCCGCGACCGGGTTGAGAGGATCAGGGGACATTGGAGACAAGCAGACCTCCGTGGGTTGGCCCAGCCGAACAGTCACATGGGCATCGGCCTCCAGGCGGGCAGCGATCCGCCGGGCCTCAGCTGCGGCCATACATTCTTCCGACGGCGGCCGGGGGGGTCGGCCCATCGTTGGCTCCGTAAGGGTCAGCTCCCGCAGTGACGGCGTATCCTGAGCCACATCGGGCTGTCCAGCCTCTCTCTGCGGTCGACCATCCCCATGCGGTGCCTTCGGCGTCGCCATCTTTGTCTCCTCTCCAATGTCCTCTTCCCGCGGTCTCTTTCGTGGGCGGCCCCGTCTCCATGGTCTCCACCCTCCAAACAGGATCAGGAGGCGGACCTCAGCTGTTGACGGACACGTCCTCAGGACACAGAAATATTTGGACTGGGCGGCCATTGCTGTTCGCGCTCTCCAGCTCGCCTACGCCCACTTCACGCCCCTCTTCTCTTCCTGCGCTCTCCTCAGCGCTGCAATGGCGGCGGATTTTGGCGGCAAATGGCGCAGCACAGTCCTTGCAATAAAGTACAGTCCAAGCACCATAAATCACAGTTCCAAGGCACACATGACCTGATTCTTCAGGCTTAAGTAGATCCTGTTCGTGACGCCAAGTTGTAGCGCCCCCACCGCTGCAGGGCCGAGGGGTACCCGGTACCGGGCCTCTGAGTGAGTCTCTGCTCTGGGGCTGTCACGGCGGCTAGGCCCCAGTCCGTGACCCTGCCGTGGGGCGCACAGTGGATAACAGGTGTGGATGATGTAGATGGGGGGGGGTTAGGCTGTAGTGGTGCGGTGCAGTAAATAACGAGGACACCAGGTTGCAGTCTCTTTACCTCTTTACTGGAGATCTCTGAGTCCTCAGTCCGGAACACGGTTCACCAGGCTGCGCAAGTCCGGCCGGTCCAATGGCACCTCCAGAGTTCTCCTCACAGGTGGAAATCGGTGCCTTCCTTCTAGCGCTATGTGTTGCGGTCCTTCCCTGCTGTGCTTACAGAAAGTCCCCACAACTGTTGTGTCTGTTTCTTAAGTTCCCTCACAACTCGATTAAATGATGTTCTTCTAATCCTCCGTCCCTCCCTGATGTTCTGGTTGGGACGGCACCCGTTTGACGGGTAGGCTCGGAGCTCTTCCGGGACCCTAGAGTCGCCCCTCTCCACAGGTTGCCCCCCAAGACTGCATAGGTGATATGTGTTAGACAGCCCGCCTTAAACTGACTGTCCTGCCGCTGTTTAGAGTATTGCTTGAAGCTGAATGTTATGATACTCCCTCGGCGTTCCGGCCACCGGTAATGCGCCTCAGTAGGGTGTTGCTCCGGTCTTACAGCACGACCCCTACTGGTATTTCTCCTTTTGCGTGATCTCGTTTCTCACTCAGCACAATCTATCTCGCTTCTAGTCCTTCCTTGGGCACCGCCGCTACCCGGAGCAGGCGCGGTCCCGTTACGTTCGTTCAAGTTGCCAAGCCTCTGTCAGGATCCCACCCCTGACAGAGACCCTACTGTATCTTCCCCCACAACACCCTCTGCCACAAGGTGTTGCCTGGTTCCAACCCAGTCAGCTTTCTGATCTAACTTCCTGCCTGACCCCCAGTTTACCCACTATGGTGGGGAGTGGCCTAATGAATAGAACCCTTAGCTCCCCCCGGAGGCCCAGCTGTGAAATGTATTGGTGTCTGTGATACCTGATCAGGTGAACTCCTTCAGTGCCATCGGACGCACCATGGCTCCCCATAGTGGCGGAGCCACAGTACTGCAACGACCAGGACTCTGGGGCGCTGCACAAGTATATACTTATATATGACGTTCCATCCATTTTATATTGTTTAGACTGCAGTATATATGATTGCTCTGATTCAGTGTGCATTCTCTCTTAAACTATTCTGTATGGGGCATTATATGGGGCCCATTCTGTATGGAGCAAAATAAATGGGGCCCATCATATACTGTATGAAGCATTCTATGGGGTTCATTATTCTGCATGGAGCACTATGTGGTGCCCATAATACTATATGGAGCAATATATGGGGCTCATTATTCTGCATAGAGAAATATATGGGGCTCATTATACTGTATGGAACGATACATGGGGCTCATTAATCTGTAAGGAGCACTATGTGGTGTCGCGCCAAACAAGATGCAATATGGCAGTGACCACTAAGCAGCGTGAATGTGGTATCGCACAGGGCGCGATGGTAGTGACCACTAGGTGGCATGATGGCTCCGACAGATGAGTCTACGGAACGAGAACCTGCCAGGGAGCAGGGATGATACTGCAAGCGTGCAGCTCGACCCGGCCGGTGGGGAGAACGCCGATGTCTGGGACCTGAACCGAGGAAGAGAGCGCGCCCAACCAGGACCGAGCCTCCGAAGACCTGCGGGAGTGTGTGACAGCCGAGGGGAAGAGACGGAAGAGGGGTAAGTAACTAGCCAGGGGTTGGGAACCAGCTGGGAATGGAGGAACCAGCTGGGAATGGAGTAACCAGAAGATGAGGTGAAAAGCAAAGTCAAGAGCGAGCAGCGTGTCAGAAGCCAGAGAGGACAGGGAGGTGCACAATCAGAAGATGGGAAGACAAGCCAATAAACCAAGCCAAGTCATGCACGAGGAAGCCAAGTATAAACAAAAACGTAGGACAGGGGCACAGGGAAAGTGGGGCAGAATATCAAACAGGAATGGGAGATGCGGTGGTACAACCTGAGCCTCAATTTGGGAGAACACGTCCTCGAAGTCCTTCAGGTACTCCAGAACAGCTTCCAGACCGAGGGACGACACAGATCCAGAAAATAAACATTTTTTTTTTTTACACAATTAGGGCCCCATTTAACAATCTCCCGGGATTCCCAGTCAATGACCGAATTATGAACCTGTAACCAAGGGAACTCCAGCACCAACACCGCAGGGAAATTGTCCAAAACAAAACAGGATATATGCTCCATATTTACAGAACCCACCCTGAGAATGAACTCTTTAGACACAAAACCAATCCCATCCTTAGTGAGAGGTGTAGAGTCAAAGAGGGAAAAAAATAGGTTTTAACACCAAGTTCCACTTTTAGAAATAATTTGAAAACGGAGGAAAAATGTACCTGGGGTCTGGGTAACCTCCTTTACAGTCACCCAGACCTAGGCATTTCCCGACACCTTGGAAACAGATGGACAGGAGGGACAGTCCTTCTTCCAATGACCTCAGGGCACGACAGTAAAAACATAGCCGATTCTCCCTTCGCTGTCTCATCTCTCTTTCCTTAACGGAGGTGGCCCCAACTTCCATGGACTTGATGGGTGGTAAAGACTCATGTTCAGCCGGAAACAAGGGCACCTGCCATTGTACCATTCCTTTTTCCCGCAGTCGACGATCCATGCGGACTGCCTGTGTCATCGCCTCTTCTAGAGAATTGGGTGGCGGGTGCAAGGCCAGAGCATCCTTCAAATGCTCAGATAATCCTTTTCAGAACAGACACCTGAGTGCAGAGTCATTCCAAGACACCTCCGGGGACCATTGCCTAAACTCAGAACAGTACCACTCGGCTGAGAGCTTCCCCTAAGACTCATAATCATATCCTCTGCCAGCGCCATACAATCAGGTCCATCATAAACATCAAGGACAGATCAACATTCTCTCAGGGGCAGTGGGGGTAGGGAGAAAGCCCAAGACTGTGGACCCTCCCGAAGCAAAGACATGACTATCCCCACCATTTGACTCTCCTCACCCGAGGACTGAGGATGGAGTGAAAACAAAAGTTTACAACCCTCCCTAAAATACCCGAAATTTCCCCTTTTCCCCAGAAAAGGTGTCAGGGAGTTTGACAGTGGGCTCATGGTAGGATAAAGAAACATCAGAAACACCAGCATTTTTATCGCCCACCGACGGAGACGCAGTCCTAAAAGATTTAACTGTTTCAGCCATATCTCTTTGGACCTGGTGGTGGGACACCACCAAGGCTCTCTGATCCATAGACAAATTTTGCATAATCTGAGTCAGATTGGTTACCTGATTGGACAAAGCGCGGAGCGAGTCCATACTGCAGCAGTGGGCAGATTTCCCGAAACAAATTTGAGGGGTCAGTGATAATGTTGCGCCGAACAAGACGCGATATGGCAGTGACCACTAGGTGGTGTGAATATAGTGTAGCATAGGGCGCGATGGTAGTGACACTAGGTGGCGTGGCGGCTTTGACAGATGAGTCTATGGAACAAGAACCGGCTGGGGAGCAGGGACAACGCTGCAAGCATGCAGCGCGACCAGGCTGGTGGAGAGAGCACCGATGTCCGGGACCTGAACCGGGGAAGAGAGCAGGCCCAACCAGGACCCAGCTGCCAAAGACCTGTGGGGGGGGTGTGACCGATGGGAAGAGACAGAAGAGGGGTAAGTAACTAGCCAGGGGTCAGGAACCAGCCGGGAGCGGAGTTACCAGAGGATGAGGTGAAAAGCAACGTCAAGAGCGAGCAGAGGGTCAGAAGCCAGAGAGCACAGGGAGGTACACAATCAGAAGACGGGAAGACAAGTCAATAAACTGAGCCGAGTCATGCATGTGGAAGCCAAGTATAAACAAAAATGTAGGACAGGGGCACAGGGAAAGTGGGGCAGATGCCAAACAGGGACCAGAGGGGACAGGAGAATCACATGGATAAACCTAGGTTAGCTGCTCTAGCCAAGTGACCGGAACTATCACCGACACCGGACCCAGGCAGAGACAGCAATAAGTAGCCACCTCAGAACCACAGAGAGGCTGATAAAATTAACCCAGACCTGCCCTGAATCATGACATGTGGTGTCTTTAATACTGTATGGAGCAATATAAGGGGGTCATTATTCTGGTTGAAGGTATACATGGGGCTCATTATACTGTATGAAGCAATATATGGGGCTCATTATGGGGCTGTATGGAGCATTATGTGGTGCCCATAATACTGTATGGAGCAATATATGGGGCTCATTATTCTGTATGGAGCACTATGTGGTGCCCAAAATACTGTAGAAAGGACTATACTGTTCAGTTTCTGAGCTATTGATATCACTCATGTAATGTAAGAAGTAAGTGAAATCTTTGGAATTGCACTCTACCTATATTTTTCTTCTGTATCTGTGTATCATAAATTGTGGTATGTGTTAAAGGGGAGCACTGAGACTCTTTAGCCTGGCGCCCACAAAAACCTGGAGCCAGCTCTGACACCCACACCACTAATTAGCAGCTTTCTGCCCATGTACAGTGTACACAGAAAGCCCATGACCATGGTTTGCAGCCACATGTCAACACTAATTTCAACTGGGTCCCTACAATCAATTTTAAGTTAACTTCCATGGAATATTAAAAATGTAATTAGGTTTTTGATTTTTTAGCATGACATTCAACCTCCTTTCAAGAATTGAACAAATTGGTCTAAAGCTGCTTAAATAAATTACATTTATATTACATTAAATACACATTAGTGTTGATTGGTCTATTTGGCAAACTTAAACACTAACGGTTGTTTTTTTTCAGGGAGGTACACAATCAGAAGACAGGAAGACAAGTCAATAAACTGAGCCGAGTCATGCATGTGGAAGACAAGTATAAACAAAAACGTAGGACAGGGGCACAGGGAAAGTGGGGCAGACACCAAACAGTGAGCAGAAGGGACAGGAGAATCACATGGATAAACCTTGGTTAGCTGCTCTAGCCGGGTGACCAGAACTATCACCGACACCGGACCCAGGCGGAGACAGCACTAAGTAGCCGCCCCAAAACCAAAGAGAGGCAGATAAAATTAACCCAGACTTGCCCGGGATGGGAAGGAAGCAAACTCTGTCCTGGATCATGAGATGTGGTGTCCATAATACTGTATGGAGCAATATATGGGGGTCATTATTCTGGTTGAAGGTATATATGGGGCTCATTATACTGTATGAAGCAATATATGGGGCTCAATATGGGTCTGTATGGAGCATTATGTGGTGCCAATAATACTGTATGAAGTAATATATGGGGCTCATGATTCTGTATGGAGCACTATGTGGTGCCCATAATACTGTATGGAGCAATATATGGGGCTCATTATTCTGTATGGAGCACTATGTGGTGCCCAAAATACTGTAGGAAGGACTATACTGTCCAGTTTCTGAGCTATTGATATCACTCATGTAATGTAAGAAGTAAGTGAAATCTTTGGAATTGCACTCTACTTATATTTTTCTTCTGTATCTGTGTATCATAAATTGTGGTATGTGTTAAAGGGGAGCACTGAGACTCTTTAGCCTGGCGCCCACGAAAACCTGGTGCCAGCTCTGACACCCACACCACTAATTAGCAGCTTTCTGCCCATGTACAGTGTACACAGAAAGCCCATGACCATGGTTTGCAGCCACATGTCAACACTAATTTCAACTGGGTCCCTACAATCAATTTTAAGTTAACTTCCATGGAATATTAAAAAATTAATTAGGTTTTTGTTTTTTAGCATGACATTCAACCTCCTTTCAAGAATTGAACAAATTGATCTAAAGCTGCTTAAATAAATTACATTTATATTACATTATATACACATTAGTGTTGATTGGTCTATTTGACAAATTTAAACACTAACGGTTGTTTTTTTCTTCATAAATCAATAGTATACATAAAAATAATCTAATAATTTATCATATCAGAGAAATCTTCTTTCTCCTCCTGATCTGATCTTTCATTCTTAATCCACTGGTAAAATCAGTCTGCAGTGACAGAAGACTTTCCCATTACTGAGATAGCAGATGACAGTTGGTGCTCATAAAGTTCTATGGAGAGAGGAGGGGGGAGGAGATAGAGACAGACACATATATTCTGCTGCAAGTTCTCTTATCCTGAAATGACAGTTACACTTTAAGCTTTGTACACACTAGTGTATTTTTCATGAATTTTAAATTTACAAGAACCTTATGGATAATTTATAACATGCGCATTTATTATGGTCTCGTTTGGTATGGACATTAGTGAATTTCATAAACTAAGGAGGTCAATTAGATTTCATATTTCTTTTGGGTGGAATAATGCATTGTGCTACTTTATCCTGGCTGCCAAAGAGTAAAAGATTAAATAAAAAATTAAGTGCAAACAGAGCTGTATCCGCTTATGCTCAGGTACGTACGTGAGATTCATTTGCCTTTCTATCTGCACATGTATGGGTAAATTATTTAAAGACTGTCCTCTTACATAATATGAGCACAGGGACTGCCACTCTTTGATGTTTACATATCACATGCATGGGCAACAGAAGGCCTTTAAGTGAAAATCTGGGGAAAATCTGGGGTGAGGACATCTATAGTTTGCTGTGATACAACTTATCATTCTACACTATTTTAGGAACTTTTAAGCCTTTTTAATTTATATTTCATTAATCAGTAGTACACATGAAAACTTTGTAATATATCAGAGAAATCTGCTTCTTTCTCTTCCTGGACTGATTATTCATTTTCAATTCCCATGAAAAAATCTTTCTTCACTAAAGACAGATTTATACATTATTGAAATAAGAGATGATAAATGATACTGGTAAGATTCGATGTAGGCGGATGAAACATTAATTATAATAATTCATCCATGTGCTCTGGTCCTATCTGACCAAGGACGTATTATTACTGCATGGTGATCGCCCAAACACATGGGCTATGCATGGGCGATCGCTTCCAGGTTTCAGCTGATTCTGACAGCTGATACCCGGCATTAAGTGCCAGGAGCGGTCACGCACCGGTCCTGGCACTTTAACCCCCTAAATGATGTGATTAAAAGCGTTTGCAGCATTCCGGGAGCTGGCAGAGGGATGACAGCCCCTCTACCTTTGGGTCAGACACCCCGTGGTTTGAAGCGGGGTCTCGATCATTGCCATGAGAGCTAGGAAACTTGCAAAACATGCGCAGTGCATGATCAGTGAGTTTCTGCGTCAGTGTATCGCTGACAGTTACTACAGCATGGGGATACTGCTGCATCCCCATGCCGTACAAGCGATCAGCCTGCAAATAATAATAGTCCCATATCGGTACAAAGTTAAAAAGTTTAAAAAGAAGTCAAATTTTTTTTTTTAAATAATTGTAAAAATATTCTAAAAAATATCAAAAACAATAATTAAAAAATCAAAAGATATAACAATAAAAAATCTAACGATATTTGGTATCGCCGCATCCGCAACAACTTATCCAATAACACTGTCCCACTAGTTAGCCCCTTTAGTAAACACAATAAAAAATACATAAAAAACAAGGCAAAAAACAACGCTTTATCATCATACGCCGAACAAAAAGTGGAATAAAATGTGATCAAATTGATGGATTTAAATACACATGGTACCGCTAAAAGCATCATCTTGTCCCGCAAAAAGCAAATCACCAAACAGCTCCATCAGCAGAAAAATTAAAAAGTTATAGCTCTCAGAATAAAGTGATGCAAAAATAATAATTTTTTCTATAAAATAGTTTTTATTGTGTAAAAGCACCAAAACAGAAAAAAACAATATAAATGTGGTATCCCTGTAATCATACTGTCTCGAAGAATATAGTGACTTATTAATTTTTCCATACGTGGAACGACATTAACAAAAAAAAAATATCCTGAATTGCTGGTTTTTGATCATTCTGCCACCCAAAAATCGGAATAGAAAGCGATCAAAAAATGTCATGTGCCTGAATATTGTACCAATAAAAACGTCAACTTGTCTCGCAAAAAAGAAGCCCTCACATGACTCTGTGGGCCAAAATATGGAAAAATTATAGCTCTCAAAATATGGTGATGCAAAAACTATTTTTTGCAATAAAAGTCGTCTTTTAGTGTGTAACAGCAGCCAAACATATAAACTCAATATAAATCTGGTATTGCTGTAATCGCACCGACCTGAAGAATAAAGTTACCTAATCACTTATACCCCACGAGAAATGGTGTAAAGAATAATTAAAACCAATTCTTCACCTGCTGTTGATTTTTCATTCTGTCTCCCAAAGATCGCAGTAAGGCTCTGTGCACATTTATCTTGCGCACTACGCTGAGCGCTTGCACCAGGATTTCCATGTAAATCTGTGAAACACGTGATTCAGACAGAACCTCGGGTAGAAGATTCCCTATAATGTGGCAGATGGAGGTACTGTAGATGCCATAGAACCTGTGATCCAGCCATGGAATAAATGGCGCTATAAAAATGAATAATAATAATAATAATAATAATAATCCAGCAGTGTCCGTCTTTTTAGAATTTAAAAAAAGTGCTGTCGGACACCGTTTTGTGCACTTCTGAAAAGAACACCGCTGAACAGAGGCCAGACGGAGTCCAGAGTAACTCTGCTGCCTCATTACAGTGAATAGATCCCTCAGGGGTTCCATCTGAATCAAATCAGATATTTAGATGGAAACCCAAATGTAAGTGCTCAGCGTAGAGCGCCGGATAAATGTGATCCCAAACCTTACGTAAAATGTTCCTAACAAAAGCTTCAACTCAATCTACAAAAAAAGCAAGCCCTCACTCAGTACTGTCATCTGTTAATCAAAATATATGGGACTTCCACGTTACTGGTAGTACAAAAGCTCTGGAAAGGCGAAATGGCCCCTCATACGCCAAAAGAAATTCAGCAAATTCTACGCTCCCAAATTCAAATGCCCACTCCCTTCTGAGCCCCACAGTGTGCCTAAACCACATATATACTGTATATCATCCACGTTTGGCATTTCTGAAGCGATGAGAGCCCGCCTAACTTATAGGTGCATGCCTCCAGAAGCACAGGCTGGGCATAATGTACTGGTGACTGCAAGATACTGGTCACTAAAGCATACTGGTCACTACAACGGCAGTTTGCAATTTTCACTTGGCAACATTCCTCGGTTCCTCCCGAGTCTCTCTGTATGGCTAAGTAGTACTGTGCAGCCACATATGGGGTAATGCCACATTCAGTAAAATTGTGCGACAAATTTTGGTGCCATTTTTACCCGCTTCTTGTGTGAAAATGTAAAATCTGGGCTAAACCAAAATTTCGGTGCTAAAACTGTAGTTATTTTTTCTTCACTGCCCAATGGTATAAACTTCTGTCACAAACCCGTGGTATCAATATGATCACTAGATGAATTCATTGAGAGGTGTAGTTTATAAAATGGGGTCACTTATTGAGGGTTCTACCTGCAAACCGTAACAGTAAAATTTGGCGCGCCTTGCCTTCTGAGCTTTGCACTGTGCCTGAAAAATATTTCCCAATTGCATGTAGGGTATTGGCGCACTCAGGAAAAAATGGACCTCAGTTTGCTGTAAAAAAAAAAAATCCTAAAATTCCTATTAATACTTAGAAAAATTAAAAATTTGGGGCTAAATCAACATTTTGTAATTTATTCTTTCTTAACCGCACAGTGATATACAATTCTGTGAGGCACATGTGGTGTCAACACAATCACTGCACCCCTAGAGGAATTCATTGGGGAGTGTAGTTTGTAAAATGAGTTATAGTGGGATTCAGTTGTTCTGGCACTTTAGGAGCTCTGCCAATGTGACATGGCACCCTCAAACCATTCCAGCAAACTCCAAACTCCAATATGGTGCCTCTTCCCTTCTGAACTTTGCACTGTGCTTCAAAAGTAGTATTCCCCTACATATGGAGTATCGGCGTATTCAGGAGAAATTGCACAACAAATTGTATGGTGCAATTTCTCATGTTGCCCTTAAGGAAATGCAATATTTTGTGGTAAAAACATATTTGTGGGGAAATTTAGATTTTTTTTTATTTTTACAGCACAACATTATAAACTTCTGTGAAGCACCTGAGGGTTCAATGTGCTCACTACACATCTAGATAAGTTCTCTGAGGAGTCTAGTTTCCAAAATGGTGTCACTTGTGGGGGATTTTCACTGTTTAGGCACATCAGAGGCTCTCCAAAAGCGACATGGCATACACCAATTGTTCCTGGAAATGTAACATTCAAAAAGTCAAATGACGCTCCTTCCCTTCCGAGCTCTGCCATGCACCCAAACAGTGGTTTTCTCCCTCATATAGGATATCGGCATGCTCAGGAGAAATTTCATAACAAATTTTGGGGTCCATGTTTTCCGGTTACCCTTGTCAAAATAAAAAAAAATTGGATCTGAACTAAATTTTCTGTGATAAATTGTTAAATGTTCATTTTTTTTCCACATTGCAAAAAATCCTGTGAAGCACCTGAAGGGTTAATAAACTTCTTAAATGTGGTTTTGTTGGTTTAAGATGTGCAGTTTTTAGAAGAGTTTTACTTTTGGGTATCTTCTATCATATAGACCCCTCAAAGTGACTTCAAATGTGAGGTGATCCCTATAACAAATGGTTTTGTAAATTTTGTTGTAAAAATGAGAAATTGCTGGTCAACTTTTAACCCTTATAACTTCCTAACAAAAAAAAATTGTTCCAAAATTGTGCTGATGTAAAGTAGACATGTGAGAAATGTTACTTATTAACAATTTGGGATGACGAATCTCTGTGATTTAAGAGCATGAAAATTAAAAGTTGGAAAACTGCAACATTTTCAACATTTTCACCAAATTTCCATTTTTTTCAAAAATAAACACAAGTCATATCAAAGAAATTTAACCACTAAAAGAAGTACAATATGTCACAAAAAAAAACATTCTCAGAATCACCAGGATCCGTTGAAGCGTTCTAGCGTTATAACCACATTAAGTGACAGTGGTGGGAATTTTAAAAATTGGCCTGGCCATTAACATGCAAACCACCTTCGGGGGTAAAGGGGTTAAATTAGTTTTAACTGTACACTTACTTTGCTAATTCTGTACTAGTTATAGTCTTCTTAGTTTGCCTGCCCTAGATACGCTGATCAGATCGCATAATCTTAGCCGCCAATCAATACAGGATGAAGCAAAGTCAGCACCCTATGAGGTCAGAGAGGACCAGAAGCAGGAGCATAATGGGCACATTTCAGCTTATTTTCAGGTTTTAATTGTGTTTAAACTAAAGGTGCATTTACAATGCCCGATTATTGATTAGTGTAAGTAGGCTGCCAATTACCTGTTGAACAAGCCCAAAAGATCAATGTTCTCGCCAGCACATCGTCCTATCAAAACAGGACCTGTGCTGCTGAGAACAATGGCAGCCTATGTACACTGAAAGGTGTGTTACTAACCATTCAGTGTGTCTCTGAAGCGCGGTCTGTCTGTTTAAACAGGATATTAAATGACTGCAAACATGTTGCCGATTGGCGGTCTTTTAATGACACGCATCAGCATTTTACACTTCCCTAGTGATCTCTTTTCGGAGTGTTACCCAACCAAGCCAAGAAGGAGCTAAGAAAACAGTACAACCACTTACTTTGCATTGCTCATTTTGTCTGCATCTGAAAGATTTTCTCTTTTCACCATATCTGGATTGACGGCTTTAGCAGCAATGGCATCAATTAAGTCGAGCACAGGCAGGCTTGTGCTAATGGACCGATCCTGAAAAAGAAAAGTTAACGTGGCATTAACTATTAACATGTCTTATAGTCGTGTCAGGGCTTAAAGTGTCTTTAATGGATTTATGGAAGTGTTACATTACAGTTATTTACTAAACTCTGCAAAATTACTGCTCAGAACTTTCCATTTCTGTTCTACAATTAATCAAATGAGTCATTGCATGTAACAGCATGAAATAATACATGATGCAATGCAAACCATGTCAGAGTGGGCTAAAAAGGAGTCATATGGTGTAGTGGCATGGCAGCGACATATGGACCACATGCAACCATAGACTAACATATAAACTCAAGCTCAAAGGAGTAAACCCAAGCTCCTGAGCCTCAATAAAAAGTCTGTACTAATGCCCCCAAATAACTACCAGCAATTATACAGCAGGGGGAATGTGGGTATTGGACTCCCTGAGGAAACGGGGCCTGGGTGTGAATGCAACCTCTTTACCCCCTTCTGAAGCTCCTTTGACACAGGCAATATGTTTAAGATGTCAACATTTTTTTAGAACATTTCATTTTTGCTGTGTAGTGAAAATATGTGTCGCTAACTGAAAAAGTAAAAAAAAACTGCTGATGATGGATCTATACTTATAAACTAATAGTGATTAAAGCACAATATTATTGCACAATGCTAAATAACACCTAAATATGCAATGCAAAGATTTTGTTAATCAAACTAAATAAGATGGTGTAATGCTTCTGGGAGATGAGTTAATAGAGTGGACCCTCTGGACTGTGGAACCGACCCTCCCCTGGGCGAGATGACCTAGTGAGGACCGACTCCTATACAAGGACCATCACGGGCAAGCCCAGAGGTCTCTAAGACCACAGCAGCGGATACTAAGAGGGGCGGCTCGTAGGAAAGAAGGGAATGGGATGATGAGGAACAGTGGGGAGATGGACGAGAAGGGATTCAGGAACTAGGATCGTGGACCGAGGAAGGGAAGGAAAGAACAGGACTCCAGATAGGCAACCAAGACAGGCACTATGGAGAGAAACAGAGTTAACAGGATGAAGAATTTGCTGGCAGCACAGCGCAAAAAGGAGCAACATGGACCTGAGTTACTACGCTGGGGAACCCATATAATAATCAGGCACCTCCTCTAAGAGGAGACAGCCTAAAATACCCCACACCTCATCCTGATAGGCTAGATGGTGCTTCCGGGTCAGGGCACCTGGTTTCCATAAGAAGCCGGTGATTCGCAAGGCCACACTCTAAGAGACCCAGGGCACATGCGCAGGAGTCGGGAATTTACTGTCGAGCGCGTGATTGGAAGACGGGGAGAAGCGCAGCAGGACCAAGCAGGAACAGCGTGCCGGGATGCCGGCGCTGAGGTGGAGGACCGAGCAGCAACAGCGGGGAGCTGGGCAGCGGAGACAACAGCAGAGGACAGGGCAGCGGTAGTGAGATCAGGAGACTGGGCGGTGGCAGGTGACAGATGGCCACATATTAATTATTATTATTATTATTATTATTTATTATTATAGCGCCATTTATTCCATGGCGCTTTACATGTGAGGAGGGGTATACATAATAAAAACAAGTACAATAATCTTGACCGATACAAGTCACAACTGGAACAGGAGGAGAGAGGACCCTGCCCGCGAGGGCTCACAATCTACAAGGGATGGGTGAGGATACAGTAGGTGAGGATAGAGCTGGTCGTGCAGCAGTTTGGTCGATTGGTGGTTACTGCAGGTTGTAGGCTTGTCGGAAGAGGTGGGTCTTCAGGTTCTTTTTGAAGGTTTCGATGGTAGGCGAGAGTCTGATATGTTGTGGTAGAGAGTTCCAGAGTAGGGGGGATGCACGAGAGAAATCTTGTATGCGATTGTGTGAAGAGGAGATAAGAGGGGAGTAGAGAAGGAGGTCTTGTGAGGATCGGAGGTTGCGTGCAGGAAAGTACCGGGAGACGAGGTCACAGATGTATGGAGGAGACAGGGTGTGGATGGCTTTGTATGTCATGGTTAGGCTTTTGTACTGGAGTCTCTGGGTAATGGGGAGCCAGTGAAGGGATTGACAGAGGGGAGAGGCCGGGGAATAGCGGGGGGACAGGTGGATTAGTCGGGCAGCAGAGTTTAGAATAGATTGGAGGGGTGCGAGAGTGTTAGAGGGGAGGCCACAGAGCAGGAGGTTACAGTAGTCGAGGCGGGAGATGATGAGGGCATGGACTAGGGTTTTTGCAGATTCTTGGTTTAGGAATGTACGGATCCGTGAAATTTTTTTGAGTTGGAGGCGGCAGGAAGTGGAAAGGGTTTGGATATGTGGTTTGAGGGAGAGATCAGTGTCAAGGATTACCCCAAGACAGCGGGCTTGTGGGACTGGGGAGAGTGGGCAGCCGTTTACTGTAATGGATAGGTTCGTTGGGGAGGTCGCGTGAGATGGGGGAAAGATGATGAATTCTGTTTTAATGTACATAAGTAATAATTAGTAAAAAGCGCACAAGTAATGGGATAAAAGAAAAGTAATGTTAAGCTTCGTCAGTAGCTGTTCACTTGCTGATGAAAGTATGGAGAAAACTAAAGGTGGCCACATGTTAAAAAATGACACCAAAACTAGAGAGCTCAGCAAAGACTAGTGTACATGTACAGGTAGACAACTATCGTGTGTATAGGAAGCGCCTAAAGGGCCCTATACACGAGTGATAGTCATAGTCTGAACAATGGATCAACCGATCGTTCAGCCAGCAGCTAACTCTGCTCACTCCTCCATATACATGAACGATCGCTCTGCCGAATGCTCCTGTGTTTTCTATGAGAGGGTCTCTGCCAGACTCCTTCAGTGGAGGTTTATCACACCGAGAACACTTTGATTGGCAGTCTGCAATTGATGAAAGGTGGTTATTTTCCTGATGAAGAAGTAACTAATACTTTGAAACATGTTGAATAAACCACTATTCTTTAATAAACTTCTGAACTGACGTCTTCATACTATCAACAGCATGGAATCACTCCACAGATATTCTTATGACATCTGTCTAATGGTGGACATACACCTCAGAAAAATATCGTTTGAACACTTGTTCAGCCAAGAGCTATTCCTCTTATGTCCCCATGCAGTGTCAAGCTGAACATGTCCAGTATGTGTTCTCAGTGGCATATATGGAAAACGTCTCAGTCTGAGATCTGTGACTTATTTCCCTCATGTTGAAAATGCATCTGCCACTGGGTGAGATTCGGGACCTCCTATATCACGGTGATCAGGCTAGATGAGTTGATGTGATCAGCATTGCCAAATCTTATCTACAGTACACTGGTTGTCGCACTATACCCAATGTGGCAGGCCATCATGGATGGGGATTAGTTACACCATGGACAGGACTGGCGTTAGGGGCATGCAGACCAGGCAGCCGCCTAGGGTCCCTGCTCCTCCAGGGGCCCCAAGTCAGTGGTGTGCTGTTAATAGTGGCACACCACACGGCCTCTATAGGGCCCCTGAGTAAGAGGGGCCCAGCACTGCCCCCCCTTACCCACAATAACGCACATTCAAATTATCAGCATAAGCAATGATGGAGGAGAGAGCGTCATGTGACACTCCCTCTACCATCACTCTCCCTCTGACTCAGCATATGCCAGCAGGGGAGCTGATGAGATGATGAGCAGGGAAACAAGGAGGAGAGGTAAGTATTGTGAAGTATTGTGTGTGTGCTTGTGTGTGTATTTGTGTGTCTGCTGCACGATACTGAGTGTGTGGGGACTGTACTATACTGTGTTGTGTGTGTCTGCTGCACTATACTGTATGTGTGGGGGTGCTGCATTATACTGTGTGTGAGGGGGCTGCACTATACTGTGTATGCGGGGGGCTGCATTATACTGTGAGGGGGCTGCATTATACTGTGGGGATCTGCACTATACTCTGAGGGGGTTGCTTTATACTCTGAGGGGGCTGCATTATACTGTGTGTGGGGGCTGCATTATACTCTGCGGGGGCCTAATTATAATGTGTGTGAGGGGCTGCATTATACTTTGAGAGGGCTGTATTATAATGTGTGGGGGCTGCATTATACTCTGAGAGGGCTGCATTATAATGTGTGAGGGGCTGCATTATACTTTGAGAGGGCTGCATTATAATGTGTGGGGGCTGCATTATACTCTGAGAGGGCTGCATTATAATGTGTGGGGGCTGCATTATACTCTGAGAGGGATGCATTATATTCTGAGAGTTGCTGCATTATTCTCTATGAGGTGACTGCATTATACTCTATGATAAGGGCTGCAGTGTACTCTGAGGGGGACTGCAATATAGTCTATCAAGGACCATGGGGAGTGCGTTTTACTATATGTATTATTTGGGACCTGCATTATACTGTATCGATGAATATCTGAACCAATGATTCTTCCTCAGCTGGAGTAAGAGTAGCTGCACATGGTCAGTAAATGATGCGGGTTGGACGCTGCATACTTGTGCAGCATCCAGACATTACAGCATGTGGCGCATCTCTCCAGACCACAGTCATGTCTATTTACCTTGTGGAGACACAAGTCTCTGAAAGATAAATTTCACCCATACAATGTATTGGACGCCGTGAATCCGCACAGTTCAGTGAACACGGAGGATTCACCTGTGTTCAATAGCCGGCAGTGGACATGTGCTGTGTCCAAAGTGCTGCCAATTACTGAACGTGTGCACCTACCCTAAACAGGCTGGGAAACAAGAGTTGAACAACTTCAATATTGTCGATTGCACTCGTTTAACGGCTTGAACTCAGCGCAGGTAAATACAGCAGAAATGTTTCTATGTGATGGTGCAATATGTAAGCATTTGGGGCCCCACTTTAAACTTTTGCCCAGGGCCCCACTTTGTCTAAAAGTGACCCTGACCAGGGATGTGCCTTTTGGTTGTGTAGCAGTTTCAGTACAGTTTTCCACAGTGACTTTAATTGAGAAAAATTACAGTTTTCTATTAACATTTTCCTAAAGTTGCTTCTTTAATGGCTACAATATGTACAATACTGGGCGCATCCAATCTCTCCACTTTTCAGATCATCTGGAATAATATGCCTAGGACATGGCCCACGCAGCACAAACATTAAAGTCCCACACAAGAGTTTAATCTAGAGTTTGCACAAGTGGAATCTTTTACATTTCATGGATTACCCATCGCCGGGAAACTAGGGTTTCCTGTACTGAAATTAAGAACGTTCATTACCTTGAAGCCGCTGATGAATGTGGTTTTGCCTGCATCACGCAACGTTTCATTTACCCACTGTACAATGGTCCTGTCATCAATCTTCTCACCCTCTCCAAGATCGGACAGCACATTTAATGTATACCTAATAGAGGGTTAGTGGAAGAAATCAGTACGGCAGGCTCGTCATTCAATTCTCTCGTTGTGACAGTATACCAAGGAAAACTCATTTTGTTCAGTTTCTCCAATGAGACAGTTTACATTTTGTATCAAGGTTTCCACTTCTGATGGTTAATTGGATATTTATTTTTTTAGATTTTTGTGCTTTATTACTTAGTTGAATAGTTGACTCATCAAAAAATCCCTATAAAGTCAACTGAAAGATTAACTGAACACAATCTTCAGAGACAGCAATGGAATAATTTAGAGAAATATTTTGTAGAAGGAAAGGAATATTTCCCTATGACACATTAGCTGGATGATCCCCTTACAGCTTATAGCCTTTTTCTAAATGCAGCTACCAGGATACCGGGTAATTATCCACTCAGATTTTGTATCGCTCGATATAGTTATTTTAGCTAGAACTTAAATGTAGATCTGGGCTAACCACTCACTTCTAATTTTCACTTTTTTAATCACAGAGAAGCATAAAAATTTTTAGAAATATGTCAGTTTTAGGTTTGTAACCACAAATATAAAAAATAAACTCACAAGCACCTCCAAACAGAAAAAGGAAAGTAGATAGACATAGTTTTTTCATATTTACTCTGCAGTTCCATGCTGTATATCTTTATCACTTTTCACGGCTTATGTAACATTTTTCACTCTACAATGTCCTTATGCCCTCTAGTGGAGTGATCTGTTTGATTCATCGTTTTTTCATTATAATTTCGTCATTACGGCCTGTGAAATTGCAAGGAGGAAAAAAAATCGGCACGTCCATCCAACAGTAAATAAAATATATCAAAAATGTATTGGAAAAATCTTTAAAAACATGGATTCCAAGGATATAAAAGCCTGACACTTTTCTGGCATCCAAGCGCCATTAGTCCTATGACTAAGGGAGCTTGGATGCCAGAATCGCGTCAGGTTTTTATAACTTTGGAATCCATGTTTTTAAAGATTTTCCTATAAATTTTTTATATATTTTATTTATTGTTGGATGGATGTGCTGATTTTTTTCCTCCTTATAATTTCATTACTTGGCTGAACTTCACCAGTGGGACAGGCACCCTCCGTACGGATTTCAACCTCCAGCATTGGACTGCAAGGTGTGCTGAGCTCAATATCCCCCTCTCCCCTCCCATTACAGCCTGTGGTTACCCCTTAGATCCCGGTCATTACAGTCTGAAACTCAACATATGTAATAAAATGAGAATTCAGAGCCATGACACCTCTTTACAAACATATATTTATTCTTGCTGCATATTTTCCCCTATATCCTCCATTTCTCATCCAGTATTTATGTTACATGCTGATGGCTATTCTGCTGTGAATACACACCATGGTACTGTGCAGTCAGAACATATTCTACATTTTGGTTAATATATGTACTTGTTTTTTTTTTACAAAATATCCATCTAAAGGCTGGGATCCCATTATAGCGAAACACATCCGAAGCGAGTGCATCGGATGCGATATGCTAATGACCCTCCTGCTCTGCAGAGCAGCTCAGGCACCGCTCAGTGCAATATGAGCGGCAGTTGTAACAACGTCCTGGCAATGACTGATAGCCGGCTTTAATCATCGAGGGCGAACATACCCTGTGCACCCTGGACCTTACTTTTATCATGGGATTCAGTGTGTTAGATCATATGGAAAACTATCCGCTAAGTAATCTTTTCCAAATATATTGCCAATTTTTCACTCCTGATGAACCTGTGAAAGGGGAAACGCGTCGAGTGGTATGATAATTTTTTTTTGCATGTCCCCATGGCAAGGAGCCTTTCTATGCTTAGTATTAAAGGGAACCTGTCACCAGGCTTGGTCGATACGAGTTACGGCCACCCCCTTTCAGGACTGATATACAGCTTTCTATAATGCTGTATATCTGCCCCCGATCCGACCTATAAGAGAAGAAAAATAACTTTTATTATACTTACATGCGGGGAGGTCCGGTCCGAGGGGTGTCGCTCTTTTGGTCCGGTGCCTTCCATCTTCTTGTGCTGCTGTCCTCCTTCTTGGTCCATGTGGATGTTGCTGCATCATCCACACAGTCTGCTCGGCATTACGCTCCTGCGCAGGTGTACTTATCTACCCAGTTGAGGGCAGAGCAAAGTACTGCAGTGCGCACGCGCTGTGTCTCTGTGACCTTTCCGATGCCTGCACACTGCAGTTTGCTCTGTACTCAACAGGGCAGATAAGTATGCCGGCGCAGGAGCGCGGTGCCGAGGAGATTGTGTGGATGACGTAGGAGCGCATCATCCACATAAAGCAAGGAGGACTGCGATCGTAAGAAGATGGAAGGCGCCAGACCAAGGCCTGTGACACCCCTGAGATCAGACGGCCCCGCAGGTGAGTATAATGAAAGTTATTTTTCAGTTCTTCCAGGTCGGGTTGGAGGCAGACATACAGCATTATAGAATGCTGTATATCAGCCCTGAAAGGCGGTGGCCGCATCTAATATTGGCTTAACCTGGTGATAGGTTCCCTTTAAGACTTCCACTGAACAAATGCCAATATCGTGACATGTAAGATCCATTGCCATGGGATTATAATCTAATCTCGTATTCTGCTGTTACATATTGGAGGAACTAGTTGACTTTTATCTATTAGATTTTCTATTAAAGAAGTTATTTGTGCATCTAAGTTTCTACTGCTGTACTGCCTGTTCCTGGCCACTGTTCCTCACTTATATTACCCTTTTATCTGCTTGGGGAATAATATTGGTTGTTTAACAACTTTGTTATCTATCCCATCACTCAGTGTCCAATAGGGCCAGATGGGTCTGCCGTCGGTGAGCGGGGGTGCCACTTTCACTGTCAGGCAGAGGAGGAATGGTGGTTATAAATTCTCCCTGCTTTGCTTTTTGGTCAGATGACT
This sequence comes from Ranitomeya variabilis, assembly GCF_051348905.1. Classification (NCBI taxonomy): domain Eukaryota; kingdom Metazoa; phylum Chordata; class Amphibia; order Anura; family Dendrobatidae; genus Ranitomeya; species Ranitomeya variabilis. Next base: position 954,725,833 of record NC_135233.1, on the reverse strand, counting down.
AATAAGACTATATGGAGCCACAATTATTTATTATATCTATAGTGATGTGAAAAAGTGTTTGCCCCCTTCCTGATTTCCTATTCTTTTGCATGTTCGTCACACGTAAATGTTTCAGATCACCATACAAATGTAAATATTAGGCAGAGATAACACAAGTAATCACAAAATGCAGTTTTTAAATGAAAGTCTTTAACACTAAGGGAAAAAGAAATCCAAATCCACAGGAACCTGTGTGAAAAAAGTGATTGTCCCCCCCTTTAAAACATAAATTAACTGTGGTTATTACATCTTAGGGAAGCTGAATTTGAATTCCCTAGCCACACCCAGGTCTGATTGCTGTCACACCTGTCCTCAATCAAGAATTAAATTAAATAGGACCTGCCTGACAAAGTGAAGTAAACCAAAAGTTTCTCAAGGCTAGACATTATGCCGCGATCCATAGAAATTCTGGAACAAATGAGAAACAAAGGAATTGAGATTTATCAGTCTAGAAAAGGAAACAAAGCCATTTCTAAAGCTTTGGGACTCCATTGAACTACAGTGAGAACCATTATCCACAAATGGCAAAAACATGGAACAGTGGTGAACCTTCCCAGGAGTGGCCGGCCGACAAAAATTACCTCAAGAGCGTAGCGACAACTCATTCAAGAGGTCACAAAAGACCCCACAACAACATACAAAGAACTGCATTCCGCACTTGCCTCAGTTAAAGTCAGTGTTATTACTCCTCCATAAGAAAGAGACTGGGCAAAAATGGCCTGCATGGCAGAGTTCCAAGATGAAACCAATGCAGAGTAATAAGAAAATAAAGACTTGTCTCAGTTTTGCAAGATAACATCTTGATGATCACCAAGACTTTTGGGAGAATACTTTGTGGACTGATGAGAAAAAAATTGAACTTTTTGGAAGATGTATGTCCCATTACACCTAAAGAATCATAGCATTTCAGAAAAGGAACATCATACCAACAGTAAAATATGGTGGAGGTATTGTGATGGTCTGGAGCTGTTTTGCTGCTTCAGGACCTTGAAGACTTGCTTTGGTAATTGGAACCATGAATTCTGCTGTCTACCAAAAAATCCTGCTGAAGAAGAATGTCCGGCCACCTGTTCGTGACCTTAAGTTGACGCTCACTTGAGTTATATAGCAGGACAATGATCCAAAACACACCAGCAAGTCCACCTCTGAATGGCTTAAGAAAAACAAAATTAAGGCTTTGGAGTAGTGATGAGCGAGTATGCTCATTGCTCGAGTTTCTCTGAGCATGCTCAGGTGGTCTCCGAGTATTTTGACGTGCTCGGAGATTTAGTTTATGTCAACGCAGCTGCATGATTTGCGGCTGCTAGATAGCTTGAATACATGTAGGGATTGCCTGTTTGTTAGGAAATCCCCACATGTATTCAGGCTGTCTAGCAGTAGGAAATCAAGCAGCTGCGGTGACAGAAACTAAATCTCCGAGCACGCTGAAATACTCGGGGACCACCCGAGCATGCTCAAAGAAACTCGTGTAATGAGCATACTCGCTCATCACTACTTTGGAGTGGCCTAGTCAAAGTCCTGACCTTAACCCAATTGAGATGTTGTGGCATGACCTTAAAAAGGTGGTTCATGCTTGGAAACCCTCCAATGTGGCTGAATGACAACAATTCTACAATGTTGAGTGGGCCAAAATTCCTCTAGAGCGTTGTAAAACACTCATTGCCAGTTATCACAAACGCTTGATTGTAGTTATTGCTGCTAAGGGTGGCCCAACCAGTTATTCGGGATAGAGCACAATCACTTTTTCACACAGGGCCCTGTAGGTTTGGGTTTCTTTTTCCCTTAAAAATAAAGACCTGCAGTTAGAAATTGAATTTTGTGTTTACTTGTGTTATCTTTGTATAATATTTTAATTTGTTTGATGAGCTGAAACATTTCAGTGTGAAAAACATATAAAAGAATAGGAAATTAGAAAGGGGCAAATACTTTTTTCACACAATTGTATATTGAGATATTAGTGCTCAATCAGGCTTTGTGATAACTTGTTTTTGCTAGATGCACTTTATCTAGCTTGGTAATATCAACTAATCTGACCTGACAGTTTGTCTACTGACCCCATCTATCACTTAGTGTATGGGACAGTTTGATTGTACAAGATGCACTTGGTACTGATTTGGCAACATCTTGGTTATTATTTACATGGCCTGTCCATCTATCGATTGACCCCATTGATTTAGGGCCAGAAGGGCCAGCTGTCGGTGCACTTGGTATTTCATTTTGCTTTGGTAATTAAATTTGGATAACAGTTTTACTCTAAAACTGTTTATTGACCCCATCACTTCAGGGCCTTGCAGGGTAAGCCGCCGTTGAGTGGGTGTGCCATTTGCTTTTTAGGGTGTAAACCTCCGCGGCAAGTCAGGGACAGGGCAGCAGTTTACAGGGTCAGGCACTGTCCCCCGGCCTTTTTCTCATCTGTGTTGTGTGTTTAGATATTTTTTGGTGGTGGTGGTTTTTTTATATTCACATATTAGATGGGTTGCTTTTAATGAATCAACAAAAGCTATATATTTTATTATATCATATCATATAAATACACAGTCTTTACAGTGAATTTCATGTTCTAGTTGCTTGAACTATAGTACCTCAAAACTGTGAATAGCCAACTCTAATACTGAGTAAGCTGTCAGTGCTGGGGCATGATTACAGCCATCTCTCACTCTGCACTGCCAGCTGCACCCCTGTCACTGAAAGCCCAAGGCTTTCGGGAGGAATTAAATTAATTTCCTCCCAGCAGCGGGGCTCTCAGTGTGACGGCTGCACAACTGTAGAACGTTATTAACTTGCAGATTTACTTGATATCTGTATAATTATAGTGTTTTTTTGTACATGATAGGTTCCCTTTAACAGTTAATTTCACAATGTTATATGTATGTTATGAATAAAATTTACAAAACATATAAGATAAGGTCAATACTAGAGTTGAGCAAAAAGATTCACAAGACCCTGATCCATCAGGCACGTATGCAGTCTGTGACCTATCTGATGGCATGCCTCTTGACTACTAGGTCCAGGGCTAAATTGTTATTGTGGTGTCTTGCATGCATGAAGTCACTCCTGTGCATGCTAATCAGAATGAGTGTCAGGTATGCCGCCAGGTAAGAGGAGGTGTGCAGGGCTCAACATACTACCAACATGGATGCTGGTCCAGGGTCCTATGAATCTTTATACTCAATTCAAGCTGGTACTGAGTGTAGTTTCCATTCACAAATGTGGGTATATACTTACCTCCTCATTAGCTGCCAGACTAGGGCCAGTGTGAGTGTGCGGTTCCCTTCATGTAGGTCATTGCCACATATACCAACTAAAGAGAACTTTGCTTTGTGCTTTCCCAAGTCTATGGCATAATTACAATTCTCAATCTAGAAAAATGAATACATACATAAATGAGTACTAGAAAATGGAACAAAAATAATCTAAAGTTTTGAGAGGTGTAAACATATTATTTTATAACCAAGGCAATAGTAAAACTTGGAACTTGTGGACCCCAATAACAAACTTGTAACATAGTCTTCTTACCTACCAAGTGCCACTTATAATAATGTGTATTCATATGTGGCAGAGGCCCTAAGTCATCAAGGACCTATGTCCCAGAAATAGCTACAGTCATGGCCATAAGTGTTGGCACCCTTGAAATTGTTCTAGAAAATGAAGTATTTCTCTTAGAAAATTATTGCAATTACACATGTTTTGTTATACACATGTTTATTTACTGTGTGTATTGGAACAACCCCAAAAAATTAGGAAAAAAGGCAAGTTAGACATAATTAAATACGAAAACCCCAAAATGGGCCGGACAAAGTTGTTAGCTCACTCAACTTAATATTTGGTTGTACACCCTTTGGAATAAATAACTGCAATCAGTCACTTCCTATAATCATCAACTAACGTCTCATGTATTTGAAGATGCCTTCTCACAGCAAAAATTTTAAGATCTCTCCACAGCTTGCAATTTGTTACCATCTTTTCAGTTAGCCATTAAAAGGTATCAACCACTGAGGACTCTCAATTCTAAATATTTTTCAGTTATTCAACGGAATTTAGATCCAGACCCATTGCTGGCCAATTTGCCCTTTTTTCTGTGTTTTTTTTTTTTTGCGTTGCTCCAATACACAGAAAGGAAATAAATATGTGTATAACAAAACATATGTAATTGCAATAATTTTCTTGGAGAAATACTTCACTTTCTGGAACAATTCAAGAGTGCCAACACTTCCAGTCATAACCGTATGCCCCTGGTATTACATTGTACTTGAAAGTACAGAAATGTTTTCTACTAAGACAGAGCACTAAAGTGTCAACCAATCTTAACCAAAAATGTACTGTACAAAATAATATACTTGTAACAGAAAGTTCCCACAATATTATAATATTATGCGACATTAAAGAAGTCCCAATAACACAGAACTATTTAGTTTGCCACTTCGAGAGGATGACTATGTAAGGAGGTGGCAGGGACCCTCGGTTGCTCCCTCTCTCCTTTTCTGTATGTGGTCCCCCATGCGGTGCCCCGCCTGTGGGTTATGCATAAATGTGTACTGTATTGCACTGTTCACTATATATATGTATTAATGTAATGTTGATTAATAGTTAGAAACACCGCTCTACAAGTGACTGGACAGAGTTACCTACTAACTCAATTAACTCAAAATTTTTAAAATTTTGCAATTTTCCAACTTTGAATTTTTATGCAATTAAATCACAGTGATATGTCACACAAAATACTTAATAAGTAACATTTCCCACATGTCTACTTTACATCAGCACAATTTTGGAACCAACATTTTTTTTTGTTAGGAAGTTATAAGGGTTAAAAGTTGACCAGCAATTTCTCATTTTTACAACACCATTTTTTTTAGGGGACCACATCTCATTTGAAGTCATTTTGAGGGGTCTATATGATAGAAAATACCCAAGTTTGACACCATTCTAAAAACTGCACCCCTCAAGGTGCTCAAAACCACATTCAAGAAGTTTATTAACCCTTCAGGTGTTTCACAGGAATTTTTGAAAAGTTTAAATAAAAATGAACATTTAACCTTTTTTTGTTTTATTTTACCAAGGGTAACAGGAGAAAATAGACCCCAAAAAATGTTGTACAATTTGTCCTGAGTACGCCAATACCCCATATGTGGGGGTAAACCACTGTTTGGGCGCATGACACAGCTCAGAAGCGAAGGAGCGCCATTTGACTTTTCAAGTGTTTCACTACAGTTTATAACGCAGAGCCGTGCAAATAAAAAATATTTTTTTTCCACAAAAATTATTTTTTAGCCCCCAGTTTTGTATTTTGTCAAGGGTAACAGGAGAAATTGGACCCCAAAAGTTGTTCTCCAATGTGTCCTGAGTACACTGATACCCCATATGTTGGAGTAAACCCCTGTTTGGGCGCACTGGAGAGCTCGGAAGGGAAGGAGCACCGTTTTACTTTTTCAACGCAGAATTGGCTGGAATTGAGATCGGACGCCATGTCGCGTTTGGAGAGCCCCCGATGTGCCTAAACAGTGAAAACCCCCCAACTATAACTGAAACCCTAATCCAGACACACCCTTAACCCTAATCCCAACCCTATTCCCAACCGTAAATGTAATCCAAACCCTAACCCTAACTTTAGCCCCAACCCTAACCCTAACTTTAGCCCCAACCCTAACTGTAGCCTTAACCCTAGCCCCAACCCTAACCCCAGCCCTAACCCTAGCCCTAACCCTAGCCCTAACCCTAATGGGAAAATGGAAATAAATACATTTTTTATTTTTTGTTATTTTTCCCTAACTAAGCGGGTGATGAAGGGGGTTTGATTTACTTTTATAGCGGGTGTTTTAGCGGATTTTTATGATTGGCAGCCGTCACACACTGAAAGACGCTTTTTATTGCAAAAAATATTTTTTGCATTACCACATTTTGAGAGCTATAATTTTTCCATATTTGAGTCCACAGAGTCATGTGAGGTCTTGTTTTTTTGTGGGACGAGTTGACGTTTTTATTGGTAACATGTTCGGGCACGGGAGATTTTTTGATCGCTTTTTATTCCGATTTTTGTGAGGCAGAATGACCAAAAACCAGCTATTCATGAATTTCTTTTGGGGGAGGCGTTCATACCGTTCCGCGTAAAATTAATAAAGCAGTTTTATTCTTCGGGTCAGTACGATTACAGCGATACCTCATTTATATCATTTTTTAATGTTTTGGCGCTTTTATATAATAAAAACTATTTTATAGAAAAAATAATTATTTTGGCATCACTTTATTCTGAGGACTATAGCTTTTTAATTTTTTCGCTGATGATGCTGTATGGTGGCACGTTTTTTGCGGGACAAGATGACGTTTTCAGTGGTACCATGGTTATTTATATCCGTCTTTTTGATTGTGTGTTATTCCACTTTTTGTTTGGTGGTATGAGAATAAAGCGTTGTTTTTTGCCTCGTTTTTTTTTTTTTTTTTACGGTGTTCACTGAAGGGGTTAACTAGTGATATAGTTTTATAGGTGGGGATGTTACGGACGCGGCGATACTAAATATGTGTACTTTTATTGTTTGATTTTTTTTTTATTTAGATAAAAAAATGTATTTATGGGAATAATATATTTTTTTTTCTTTATTTAGGATTTTTTTTTTCTTTTTTTTTTTTTACACATGTGGAAATTTTTTTTTTTACTTTTTTACTTTGTCCCAGGGGGGACATCACAGATCGCTGATCTGACAGTTTGCACAGCACTCTGTCAGATCAGCGATCTGACTTACAGTGCTGCAGGCTTACCAGCGCCTGCTCTGAGCAGGCACTTGGTAAGCCACCTCCCTCCCTGCAGGACCCTGATGCCGTGGCCATTTTGGATCCAGGCCTGCTGCAGGGAGGAGAGGTAAGAGACCCTCGCAGCAACGCCATCACATCGCGTTGCTCCGGGGGTCTCAGGGAAGCTTGCAGGGAGCCCCCTCCCTGCGCGATGCTTCCCTGTACCGCCGGCACACCACGATCATGTTTGATCGCGGTGTGCCAGGAGTTAATGTGCCGGTGGCGGTCCGTGACCGCTCCTAGCACATCGTGTCGGATGTCAGCTGCGATAGGCAGCTGACACCCAGCCGCGATCGGCCGCGCTCCCCCCCGTGAGCGCGGCCGATCCCGCTGGACGTACTATTCCGTCCTTGGGAATTAGGGCCCACCCCAGAAAGGGGTTAATGATATCTGCCTTCACATCTTCGGTAGCTTTGTAGTATAGTGTCTTGTTGACAGTTTAATCTATTCGCCCAATCACAACAGTTACATGTCAGGCAGATGTTATAGATTTTACAAGATAATAAACTGTATGCCAAGTTGGAGAAGTGTGTATTCGCTATACAAGAGGTTCAATTGTCGGGTTTCCTATTGTCAGCCACAGGTTTCTGCATGGCTCCTGATAAGCTACGAGTCATTCTGGAATGGGACCTCCCATAAAATCTAAAAGTATTACAACATTTTTGGGGGTTCACAAACTATTATTGGAAATTTAGCTGAAACTTCTCATCTATTGTCAAACCCCCTCAATGACATGACTATAAAAGTTACGGACATCTCGAGGTGGTCCAACTGTGCTCGGAAGGCATTTTCTTCTTTGAGGAGGTGTGAATTCCACTGCGCGGGTACTCATCCAACCCGATGCTTCGTAACCATTTATTGTTGATGTTGATGCTTCCGGGGTGGGGGTCGAGGCTGTATTGTCTGTTGTGAACTCTATTTTTAGGCTCCCTCTAGTGGTCACAAGCGGTACTGTGTAGTGTTGTCTTCTGCAGGTTGGCTGCATCAGCTGGTTCGTTATCCTTGGTTCGTTTCCTATTTAACTCACCTGGATACTCAGTTCCTTGCCTGCTATCAATGTATTCAGTGCTCTTCAGATTCCTTGTGATTACCTTGCTCCCAGCCTCTCCAAGACAAGCTAAGTTTTTGTCCGTTCATTTTTTGATTATCAGCATTCATCATGTTTCTTGTCCAGCTTGCTAAGATGTGATCTCCTCGCTTGCTGGTTGCTCTAGGGGACTGAGTTTCTCCCCCCACACCGTTAGTTGGTGCGGGGGTTCTTGAAATCTCAGTGTGGATATTTTGTTAGGGTTTTTTACTGACCGCACAGACCCCTTACTATTTTCTGCTATCTAGTATTAGTGGGCCTCATTTGCTGAATCTGTTTTCACCCCTGTGTATGTGCCTTCCTCTTACCTCACCGTTATTATTTGTTGGGGGCTTCTATATCTTTGGGGATTATTTCTCTGGAGGCAAGAGAGGTCTTTCTTCCCCTCTTGGTGCAGGATTTTTTTTTGTGGCCAAGAAGGACGGTTCTTTGAGACCTTGTATAGATTATCGTCTTCTGAATAAAATCACAGTCAAATTTCAGTATCCTTTGCCACTATTGTCTGATTTGTTTGCTCGGATTAAGGGTGCCAGTTGGTTCACTAAGATAGATCTCCGTGGTGCGTATCACCTTGTGAGCATTAAGCAGGGAGATGAATGGAAAACAGCATTTAATACGCCCGAAGGCCATTTTGAGTACTTAGTGATGCCTTTTGGACTCTCTAATGCTCCTTCTGTGTTTCAGTCCTTCATGCATGACATCTTCCGAGAATATCTGGATAAATTTATGATTATTTATCTGGATGACATTTTGGTCTTTTCTGATGATTGGGAGTCCCATGTGAAGCAGGTCAGGATGGTGTTTCAGGTCCTGCGTGCTAATGCTTTATTTGTGAAGGGCTCAAAATGCCTCTTCGGAGTACAGAAGGTCTCCTTTTTGGGTTTTATTTTTTCTCCTTCTACTGTGGAGATGGACCCAGTCAAGGTCCAGGCTATTCATGACTGGACTCAGCCTACGTCTGTTAAGAGTCTTCAGAAGTTCTTGGGTTTTGCTAATTTTTACCGTCGTTTCATCACTAATTTTTCTAGCGTGGTTAAACCTTTGACGGATTTGACCAAGAAGGGTTCTGATGTGACTAATTGGTCTCCTGCGGCCGTGGAGGCCTTTCGGGAACTGAAGCACCGGTTTTCTTCAGCTCCAGTCTTATGTCAACCAGATGTCTCTCTCCCCTTCCAAGTCGAGGTTGATGCTTCTGAGATTGGAGCAGGGGCTGTTTTGTCGCAGAGTAGCTCTGATGGCTCTGTGATGAAGCCATGTGCTTTCTTTTCAAGAAAGTTTTCGCCTGCCGAGCAGAATTATGATGTTGGTAATCGGGAGTTGTTGGCTATGAAGTGGGCATTTGAGGAGTGGCGGCATTGGCTCGAAGGAGCTAAACATCGTGTGGTGGTCTTGACTGATCACAAAAACCTGATTTACCTCGAATCTGCTAAGCGCCTGAATCCTAGACAGGCTCGTTGATCGCTGTTTTTCTCCCGTTTCAACTTTGTGGTCTCATACCTGCCTGGTTCAAAGAACGTGAAGGCTGATGCACTTTCTAGGAGTTTTGTGCCTGACTCTCCGGGAGTTTCTGAGCCGGCTGGTATTCTCAGAGAGGGAGTGATTTTGTCTGCCATTTCCCCAGATTTGCGACGAGTGCTGCAGAAATTTCAGGCGGATAGACCTGACCGTTGTCCACCAGAGAGACTGTTTGTTCCGGATAGATGGACCAGCAGAGTTATTTTCGAGGTTCATTCTTCGGTGTTGGCGGGTCATCCTGGGATTTTTGGTACCAGAGATTTGGTGGCTAGGTCCTTCTGGTGGCCTTCCTTGTCGCGGGATGTGCGTTCCTTTGTGCAGTCTTATGGGATTTGTGCTCGTGCTAAGCCTTGCTGTTCTCGTGCCAGCGGTTTACTTTTGCCTTTGCCTGTCCCGAAGAGGCCTTGGACGCACATTTCCATGGATTTTATTTCGGATCTTCCAGTATCTCAGAAAATGTCTGTCATCTGGGTGGTGTGTGATCGTTTTTCCAAGATGGTCCATTTGGTGCCCTTGCCTAAGTTGCCTTCCTCCTCCGATTTGGTTCCTCTATTTTTTCAGAATGTGGTTCGCTTGCACGGCATTCCTGAAAATATTGTGTCTGATAGAGGATCCCAGTTTGTGTCCAGGTTTTGGCGGACTTTTTGTGCTAAGATGGGCATTGATTTATCTTTTTCGTCAGCCTTCCATCCTCAGACTAATGGCCAAACCGAGCGAACTAATCAGACGTTGGAAACTTATTTGAGATGTTTTGTTTCTGCTGATCAGGATGATTGGGTGACTTTTTTGCCATTGGCCGAGTTTGCCCTTAATAATCGGGCTAGTTCTGCTACTTTGGTTTCGCCTTTTTTCTGCAATTCTGGTTTCCATCCTCGTTTTTCCTCGGGTCAGGTTGAGTCTTCTGACTGTCCTGGGGTGGATTCTGTGGTGGATAGGTTGCAGCAGATTTGGAACCATGTGGTGGACAATTTGAGGTTGTCACAGGAGAAGGCTCAGCGCTTTGCCAACCGCCGCCGCGGTGTGGGTCCCCGACTTCGTGTTGGGGATTTGGTGTGGCTGTCTTCTCGGTATGTTCCTATGAAGGTCTCCTCTCCTAAATTCAAGCCTCGCTTCATTGGTCCTTATAAGATCTTGGAAATCCTTAACCCGGTGTCTTTTCGTTTGGATCTCCCAGCATCGTTTGCCATTCATAATGTGTTCCATAGGTCTTTGTTGCGGAGGTATGTGGTACCTGTGGTTCCTTCTGTTGACCCTCCTGCTCCGGTGCTGGTCGAGGGTGAATTGGAGTACGTGGTGGAGAAGATTTTGGATTCTCGTATCTCTAGACGGAGGCTTCAGTATTTGGTGAAGTGGAAGGGCTATGGTCAGGAGGATAATTCCTGGGTTGTCGCCTCTGATGTTCATGCGGCCGATTTGGTTCGTGCCTTCCACGCGGCTCATCCTGATCGCCCTGGGGGTCTTGATGAGGGTTCGGTGACCCCTCCTCAAGGGGGGGGGTACTGTTGTGAACTCTATTTTTAGGCTCCCTCTAGTGGTCACAAGCGGTACTGTGTAGTGTTGTCTTCTGCAGGTTGGCTGCATCAGCTGGTTCGTTATCCTTGGTTCGTTTCCTATTTAACTCACCTGGATACTCAGTTCCTTGCCTGCTATCAATGTATTCAGTGCTCTTCAGATTCCTTGTTATTACCTTGCTCCCAGCCTCTCCAAGACAAGCTAAGTTTTTGTCCGTTCATTTTTTGATTATCAGCATTCATCATGTTTCTTGTCCAGCTTGCTAAGATGTGATCTCCTCGCTTGCTGGTTGCTCTAGGGGACTGAGTTTCTCCCCCCACACCGTTAGTTGGTGTGGGGGTTCTTGAAATCTCAGTGTGGATATTTTGTTAGGGTTTTTTACTGACCGCACAGACCCCTTACTATTTTCTGCTATCTAGTATTAGTGGGCCTCATTTGCTGAATCTGTTTTCACCCCTGTGTATGTGCCTTCCTCTTACCTCATTGTTATTATTTGTTGGGGGCTTCTATATCTTTGGGGATTATTTCTCTGGAGGCAAGACAGGTCTTTCTTTCTCTCTAGGGGTAGATAGTTCCTCAGGCTGGCTCGAGACGTCTAGGATTTTTTAGGCACGTTCACCGGCTACTTCTAGTGTGTTTGGATAGGTTCAGATTTGCGGTTAGTCCAGTTTGCCACCTCCCTAGAGCTTGTCCTATGTTTGTTACTTAGCTGGAGTAATTCGTGATCCTCAACCACTAAGGATCGTAACAATTGTCTCAATGGACATCCCTTGGTAAGTGGCATCCATGTGCCTTCTTCTCCAAAAAGTTAACATTGACCGAAAGAAACTATGATGTAGGCAATAGGGAACTTTCACCATTAAGTTGGCATTTGAGGAATGGTGTCATTTTTTTGGAGGGGGCAGTTCATCCGGTCACAGTCATCACTGATCTCAAAAACTTAATGTACCTTGAATCCCAAGCAAGCAAGATGGTCTTTGTTTTTCACCAGGTTTCATTTTTTGGTCACTTACCGTCCTGAGATTAAGAACGTCAAAGACCAAGCTTTGTCTCGAAGTATCCCTGGAGGTGGGAGTTCTGATGATGCTGTTCCTATTTTACAAGAAGGGGTGGTCATCTCCTCAGAGTGTTCTGAAGTTGAGGGTGAGGTATTGAAGACTCAGGGGCAAGCCTCTGCTGGTCCTTCAAGGAAAAAGTTTTGTACCAGAACCTAAAAATTATAGAGGCACATCATAACTCGGCTTTGGCTGGTCACCCAGATAGTAAGGCAACCTTGGACCTCTTTTCCTCATTGTTTTTCAGTTGCCAAGGTTGCGTAAGGCTGTAGTTTACTTTGTGTCCTCATGTAGTGTATGTGCGCATTCCAAGACCCTGCAAACTCGTCCTTCAGGGGCTCTTTTACTATTAACCATTCCTGACCGTCCATAAACTCATTTATGTATTTCAATACGGATCTTCCTTCGTCCTCTGATAAAACGATTATCCTAGTCATGGTGAATAGGCTTAGTAAAATGTAACACTTTACTGCTTTACTTACTCTCCCTAATGTCAAGACACTGGTTCAGGTGTTTGTAGCTGAGATCGTGATGCTTCACAGGGTTTCCATCCCATGTGTTGTCAGATCGTGAGACACAATTAGTATCTACATTTTGGAGGATGTTTTATTCCTGTTTAGGAACGCAACCATCCTTTTTCTCAGTGTTTCATTCTCAAACTAATGGTCAGACTCCTAAATCAAATTTTGGAGACATAGCTCAGATAGATGTTTTGTGTCAGATAACCAGAATAACCACCTTGCTCCTAGCAACCAGGAAAAGGATTGCGGCAGGAAGAAGGGACATAAGAGTGCAGCAAAGGCCAGACACATGTTGGTGGTAGGGGACTATAATTAAGAGGACAGAAAGGATCATCTGCTGCCGAGACTGTGAATGCCGCACAGTGTGTGTTGTTTGCCGGGTGCTCGGATAGATTGGATAGACAGATTGCTGGGAGGGGCTGAAAAAAAACAGTAATCATGGTAAACATCGGTACCAATGACAAAATTGGAGAGAGGTTGAAGGTCCTTAAAAACGATCACAGGGAACTAGGGGAGAAGCTGAAGGCCAGGACCTCCAAGGTGGTGTATTCAGAAATACTGCCAGTGCCACAAGCATCACTAGAAAGACAGCGGAAGCTTAGGGAGATAAATAAGTGGCTTAAAAATTGGTGAAGGAAGGGTTTGGGTTCATGGAGAACTGGGCAGACTTCTCAGTCGGCTACAGGCTCTATGGTAGGGACGGGTCGAACCTCAATGGGATGGGTGCAGCTGTGCTTGGGGAGAAAATGGGCAGAAGGATGGAGGAGCTTTTAAACTAGGATCTGGGGGAGGGTAGATGTGCTAAAAAGGGGATAGATAGACTAGATAGAGAGACTGAGAAATATGGAGTCAATGAGGATTTAGGTGGGCTGGGACATGCAAGGAACATAGGAAGGTGAGAAGGAGTAATAAATATGCTTGCCTCAAGTCACAGAGTGACAATAGGCTGATGCAAAAGATAGGGCACTCTGCATGGTTAGTACATAGTAGCACCTCCTTTTGGAAGTATCACAGCTTGTAAATGCTTTTTGTAGCCAGCCGAGAGCCTTTCAATTTTTGTTTGATAGATTTTCATCCATTCTTCCTTGGAAAATTCTTTCAGTTCTGTGAGATTACTGGGTCGTCTTGCATGCACTGCTATTTTGAGGTCTAGCTATAGATTTTTAATGATGGTGTTATGTTTGCATCAATAATTTGTTGTAATTTAAATGAATCCATTCTTCCCTCTACCCATGAAATGTTCCCAGTGCCGTTGGCTGCAACACAACCCCAAAATATGATTGATCCACCCCCATGCTTAATGGTTGGCGAGATGTTCTTATTGTGAAATTCTGTGCCCTTTTTTCTCCATACATACCTTTGATCATTTTGGACGCTGAATTTTATGGTGAGGGTGCAGGAGAAGTTTTCTTTTGATGATTCTTCCATGAAAGCCATATTTGCGCAGGTGACTCAAAAGAAGAACAATGTACCGCAACTCCAGAGCCTGCTAAATCATTTGAAAGTCTTTTGCAGTCAATCAGGATTTCAGATTTGCCTCTCTAGCAATCCTACAAGCAGCTCTCACTGAAATTTTGCTTGGTCTTACAGACCAAATCTTATCCTCCACTGTTACAGCTAACTGACATTTATTAATTATATTTCAAACTTAGGAAAGGGCAACTTGAAAATGTTTTGCTATCTTCATATAGCCTTCTCCTGCTTTGTGGGCCTCCACCATTTTCATTTTCAGAGTTCTAGGTAGCTGCTTAGAAGAACCAATGGTTGCTGTATTTAGGCACAAAGTTAAAGAAGCCTAGGTTTTTATAAAGCTGGGAAATTTGCATCACCTGGCCTTTCCTAACATTGATAGTGAACAAGCCATAACCCTAACAGACTAATTAAGGTCTGAAACCTTGGTCAAAGTTATTTTTTTCTTTTTTGTAAGTTTTAAAGTGTAAAAACTGACTATATAACATAGTAACAAGCCGTATATACTCGAGTATAAGCCGACCCGAGTATAAGCCGACCCCCCCTAATTTTGGCACAAAAAACTGGGAAAACTTAATGACTCGAGTATAAGCCTAAGATGGAAAATGCAGCAGCACCGGTAAATGTCAAAAGTAAAAAATAGATACCAATAAAATTAAAATTAATTGAGACATCAGTAGGTTAATTGTTTTTGAATATCCATATTGAATCAGGAGCCTCATATAATGCTCCATAAAGTTTATGATGGCCCCATAAGATGCTCCATATTAAAATATGCCCCATATAATCCTGCATAAAGGTTAATCATGGCCCATAAAATGCTCCATAGACACATTTGCCCAATATAATGCTGCAGAAATTTGATTTTGGCCCCATAAAATGCTGCATACAGACCCTGGCCCCATGTAATGCTCCACAAACGTTAATTATGGCCCCATAAGATGCTCCATAAAGATATTTGCGCCATATAGTGCTGCACAAACGTTGATTATGGCCCCATAAGATGCTCCATAAAGATATCTGCGCCATATAGTGCTGCACAAACGTTGATTATGGCCCACAAGATGCTCCATAAAGATATTTGCCCCATATAATCCTGCACAAACATTGATTATGGCCCCATAAGATGCTCCATACAGACACTTGCCCCATATAGTACTGCACAAACGTTGATTATGGCCCCATACAGACACTTGCCCCATATAGTGCTGCGCAAACATTATGGCCCCATAAGATGCTCCATACAGACACTTGCCCCATTTGCTGTTGCTGCAATAAAAAAAAAATCACATACTCACCTCTCCGTCGCTCAGGCCCCCGGCACTTTCAATATTCACCTGACTTCGTTCCGGCGCCGCTCCATCTTCATGTCATCACGCCCTGTGACCTGAATGTCAATGCAGAGGACGCTGAAGATGGAGCGGCGCCGGAATGAGGAGCAGGTGAATATCGCGCAGCGCTGCGCTCCCCTCCCCGTTATACTCACCTGCTCCTGGCGCGGTGCAGTCCCTGCTTCCCCAGCGCCGCAGCTTCTTCCTGTATTGAGCGGTCATCGTTACCGCTTATTACAGTAATGAATATGTGGCTCCACCCCTATGGGAGGTGGAGCCGCATATTCATTACTGTAATGAGCGGTACCATGTGACAGCTCAGAGTACAGGGAAGCAGGGACCTGCAGGGACCGCGCCAAGAGTAGGTGAGTATAATTTGACAGCCCCCGCTCCCCCTCCCCTGCCAACCCCTGGGTATGACTCGAGTAAAAGATAAGAGGGGGACTTTCAACCCAAAACAATGGGCTGAAAATCTCGGCTTATACTCGAGTATATACGGTAGTTATCAAGGCTGAAGAAGACATTTGTCCATCCAGTTCAGCCTATATTCCATCAGAATAAATCCCCAGATCTACGTCCTTCTAAAGAACCTAATAACTGTAAGATACAATATTGTTACGCTCCAGGAAGACATCCAGGCCTCTCTTGAACCCCTCGACTGAGTTCGCCATCACCACCTCCTCAGGCAAGGAATTCCAGATTCTCACTGCCCTAACAGTAAAGAATCTTCTTCTATGTACAGTACAGACCAAAGGTTTGGACACACCTTATCATTTAAAGACTTTTCTGTATTTTCAGGACTATGAAAATTGTACATTCACACTGAAGGTATCAAAACTATGAATTAACACATGTGGAATTATATACTTAACAAAACAGTGTGAAACAACAGAAATTATGTCTTATATTCTAGGTTCTTCAAAGTAGCCACCTTTTACTTTGATGACTGCTTTGCACACTCTTGGCATTCTCTTGATGAGCTTCAAGAGGTAGTCACCGGGAATGGTTTTCAATTCACAGGTGTGCCCTGTCAGGATTAATGGTTTTCAATTCACAGGTGTGCCCTGTCAGGTTTAATAAGTGGTATTTCTTGCCTTATAAATGGGGTTGGGACCATCAGTTGTGTTGTGTAGAATTCTGGTGGATACACAGCTGATAGTTCTACTGAATAGACTGTTAGAATTTGTATTATGGCAAGAAATAAGCAGATAAGTAAAGAAAAACTTTGAAAGTGTCCCCAAGTTCAAAAACCATCGAGCGCTACAAAGAAACTGGCTCACATGACGACCGCCCCAGGAAAGGAAGACCAAGAGTCACCTCTGCTTCTGAGGATAGGTTTATCCGAGTCACCAGCCTCAGAAATCGCAGGTTAACAGCAGCTCAGATTATAGACCAGGTCAATACCACACAGAGTTCTAGCAGCAGACACATCTCTAAACAACTGTTAAGAGGAGATTTTGTGCAGCAGGCCTTCATGGTAAAATAGCTGCTAGGAAGCCACTGCTAAGGACAGGCAACAAGCAGAAGAGACTTGTTTGGGCTAAAGAACACAAGGAATGGACATTAGACAAGTGGAAATCTGTGCTTTGGTCTGATGAGTCCAAATTTGAGATTATTAGCTCCAACCACCTTGTCTTTGTGCGATGCAGAAAAGGTGAACGGATGGACTCTACATGCCTGGTTCCCACAGTGAAGCATGGAGGAGGAGGTATGATGGTGTGGGGGTGCTTTGCTGGTGACACTGTTGGGTATTTATTAAAAATTGAAGGCATACTGAACCAGCATGGCTACCACAGCATCTGGCAGCGGCATGCTATTCCTCCCGGTTTGCGTTTAGTAGGACCATCATTTATTTTTCAACAGGACAATAACCCCAAACCCACCTCCAGGCTGTGTAAGGGCTATTTGACCAAGGAGGAGAGTGATGGGGTGCTACGCCAGATGACCTGGCCTCCACAGTCACCAGACCTGAACCCAATCGAGATGGTTTGGGGTGAGCTGGACCGCAGAGTGAAGGCAAAAGGGCCAACAAGTGTTAAGCATCTCTGGTAACTCCTCCAAGATTGTTGGAAGAACATTCCCAGTGACTACCTCTTGAAGCTCATCAAGAGAATGCCAAGAGTGTGCAAAGCAGTCATCAAAGCAAAAGGTGGCTACTTTGAAGAACCTAGAATATAAGACATA
The DNA here is from genome assembly GCF_051348905.1 of Ranitomeya variabilis. NCBI lineage: Eukaryota > Metazoa > Chordata > Amphibia > Anura > Dendrobatidae > Ranitomeya > Ranitomeya variabilis. The sequence goes on along the minus strand of NC_135233.1, from coordinate 954,708,333 downwards.
ACAAAAAAGTGTGAAACAACTGAAATTAAGTATATAATTCCACATGTGTTAATTCATAGTTTTGATGCCTTCAGTGTGAATGTACAATTTTCATAGTCATGAAAATACAGAAAAATCTTTAAACGAGAAGGTGTGTCCAAACTTTTGGTCTGTACTGTGTGTGTGTGTATATATATATATATATATATAAATATATATATATATATATATATATATATATATATATATATATATATATATAAAGCTGAATGTGTGTATGTATGCATGTATGTGTGTATGTCTGGGATTGGCATCTGCACCGTCGCAGCTACAGCCACATCATTTTGCCCAGTCACAGGTCTGGACCCCGTGAGCGTCATAGGCTATGTTGTGAGGTGAAACTTTAACCCCGCGCGTTCCAAATCACGAAACAATTTTGCCACTATCTACATAATGGGGAAAAAGTGAAAGGAAAAGTGTTGGAGGCAAATTGACAGCTGCCAGATGTGAACAAGGGGGACTTAAAGAATGAGAGCGATGGCGCCAAAGAGTATATACCGTACAGTTGCCAAGGTGGGGCCCCGACATGGGATACTCAACACACACGGGGATATGAACACACACACAAAATGCGCCACACACTACCATGTGCTTGAACACATATATCACCCTCAGCACACATTTCACTACACATACACCAACCTCGCCACATAAAAGTCGAAACACAAAAGTCGCCACTCAAAATTCGCCACATGCAAAACTCGGCTCACGCATAACTCGCCACACGTGCAAAACTCACCTCCTGGAAAACTTGCCACACGCAAAACTTGCACACACAGAAAAATTGCCACATGCACAAAAGTTGCAACACATGCAAAAGTTGCCTCACACAAAACTTGCACATACTCAAAACGCACGACACATAAAACTCGCCACGCGCAAAACTCACCATGCGCAAAGCTTGCTGCACACAACTTGCTACACTAACCTGTCACATGCAACTCGACACACAAAAAGTTGCTACACGCATGTCACCACACAAAACTCATCTTACAAAAGTCGCTACATGCATGTCGCCACACGCAACTCAACACACACAACTTGACACATGAAACTCGCCCTAAAACACACACAAGTCTGGTATTATCCTTCAAAAATAAAAATTTGATTAATAAGGAGACAAACTACAAGAGCAACAAATGTACCATATAGGAAATAAGGCAGCTGTCAGTCATATGACCTGTCTATTATGTGTATGTGTGAGCTAATATATACTGCCAGGGGGGAGGGCTTCCTATTGTCCTGTTGGCTGGGGATTTATCAGGCTGCCAATTTAGCTTACAAATACTGAGGTAAAAATACTGACCAAATAACGTGTGAACGAGGTCTAATACAGGAGGAGATGACATACAGATATATACTATATACAGGAGGAGATGAAATACAGGTACATACTATATACAGGAGGAGATGACTTACAGGTATATACTATATACAGGAGGAGATGATATACAGGTATATACTATATATAGGAGGAGATGACATACAGGTATATACTATATACAGGAGGAGATGACACATAGGTATATACAATATACAGGAGGAGATGGCATACAGCAGGTATATACTATATACAGGGGAGATGACATACAGGTATATACTATATACAAGAGATGACATACAGGTGTATACTATATATAAGGGAGATGACAAACATGTATATACTGAGGGGAAAATGAAAGGTGTGATGTGAAAATGAGAGGTGTGAGGTGAAAATGAGAGGTGTGAGGTGAAAATGAGAGGTGTGAGGTGAAAATGAAAAGGTGTGAGTGCAAAATGAGAGGAGTGAGGGAAAATAGTGAAGGGATCGGAAAATGACAGATGTGAGGTCGAAATGACAAGTGTTAGGGGGGAATGAGAGGAGTGAGGGGGGAATGAGAGGAGTGAGGGGGAAAATGAGAGGAGTGAGGGGGAAAATGAGAGGTGTGAGGGGAAAATGAGAGGTGTGAGGGGAAAATGAGAGGTGTGAGGGAGAAAATGAGAGATGTGAGGGGGAAAATGAAAGATGTGAGGGGGAAAATGAGAGGCGTAATGGGAAAATGAGAGAAGTGAGGTGCTAAATGAGAGGCGTGATGGGAAAATAAAAGAAGTGAGGTGCTATAACTATCCACAGTTATTTACTATACCCAGGCAACGCCGGGCTCTTTAGCTAGTCTATATATATATATTTAATCTTCAACTTGCCTGACTGTTCACAATAACAGTCGTTTTGATCGGGGAAGACCAAACTTTTACATGCCATTATGAAAAGAGAATAAACTGTACTTCTAAAGGCCAGCCATATACGTCATACAGTTGTCACCAAAATATTACACAATAATGAAAAATGAGCCATACACACACCTTCTTCATATGTCCACCAAGAGGTGAAAATGGGCTTTTATTTACACGACGCCAGTCGACCGGGACTCGTATTCGTTCATATAGCTGGAAAATTATCAGAGAATCACTAAAATCACTAGAACAAAAGAAAAAGAAAGTCTGGTCAAGTTCACATACATTAAGCACAGAACTATAACAATTCTATTCCACTGTCAAGACATGAAATAACAGTATAATACTCACCCAGGTTCTGCATATATATATAGACACAGTAAAGAAAAGCATTCATTACCTGTACATATGGTTTACATAAGGGTTCACACCAAGTGAATTCATCCAGTTGCGGAATGTCCTTTCCTCATTGGTTTCCCCTGTGTTCATGAATGATAAATAGCAATATATAACAATTATTAGGAATTAATAAGCCCTACCACCATGCACTTCAATTGGGCAGAGTGCCACTAGTGTTTCTACACAGCTTCTATAACATAAAACCTGAAATTATTAAGGGGGTTATCTGGGGGGGCTATTTTATTTTTTCTAATGTGGCTAAGAACTGACAGGAAGGTAGTTGTTAACTACCTACATGTTCTGCCCGGCACCAGCTCAGCCATCTTGGACCACTCTTGGTGCCAGTTCTGCTGCTTGATTTGACCTAACATCAACAGAGCAGCTCTTCCTTTTTCAGGCTTCTCTGTTGACAGGGCATGACTGCTGATGCTGACTACTATCCTATAATACAGTAGTGAAGAATCTTTTTTTCTGCCAAGGACCATTTGGATATTTATACTATCCTTCGGGGGCCGTACAAACTCCCCCCACAAAGTGCATCCTGACTCTGTCACTGGTTTCAGGACGTAATCTTTCATTGCATGTCCTTTAGTGTTCAGTAGTGAACACTGCATGTGTCTGCTAACAGAACTAGAATAAATAAATGAGATGGTTGTAATCAAAATAAAGCTCCCTGCCCAAGAATGCGGTGCCTGAGAATCTGCTCGGGGGCCTGATAAAAGGTTATCGAGGGCCGTAAATGGCCCTGGGGCCTGAGGTTCCCCACCCCTGCTATAATACAGTATATAGGGGATAATTCATAAGGGGTTTACACCAGAATTCTGGCCTAAAACCCCTTAATAAGTCACAAACTTTTTGCATAACTCGGAAGTTGCACACAAATATTGTAACATTTGGTGTTTAAACGCCCGCCTTGGCCAGATAGGCCAGTATGGGTGCAATATCTGACCGTCAAATTCATGAAAATTTACTAGTGTGTACAATGTAGTCTTATTGGCTCCCAAAACATAGGGCTTTCCAGAATGTTGACAGCACACATCACCTCAGCAGCCAATTGCTGAGCTCAGTAAGTCATGCCATCTACATTGACAGAACCAATTAGTGTGAGGCAGAAGCAGCGGTGGGAAGCCCGTGCTGGACCCGGGAAGGGTGAGTACTATCTAATTTTGTTATTTTACAGGAGTTCCATCATTTGGGGAACACTTTTTTTTAAGAGTTGAAAACCCATTTAACCCTGCTGTACTGTTCGGGTCAATATGACCCAAAATGATTTTTGAGACCCTGTAGATTTTTTTATATGAGGATTTGAAACTAGTGGTATCTTGACCTCTCCTCATTTGTGGAGCTCTCTCTCTCTCTCTCTCTATATATATATATATATATATATATATATATATATAATTTTTTTTTGTTTACTTTTTGCTACACGCTGATTGTTACACTTGTACTGTTCGGGTCAATATGACCCGATACCATTTTATACTGTTCTACAGGTCTCTGATTATTTCTGACTGCATAAATTATGTTTTTTTATGTGTACTTCATCTCAAAATGGTGGTGGTTTCACTGTTCTTATCAGTAAGCAAGTAATTATCTAGTATTATCCATTTGCTGTTTGTGAGAGAGGAGACTGGTTGTCTATCATTCAAAGGCTGGGGGTTTCACTGTTATGAGTAATCAAGTATTTATTTAGTCAAATGCATTTTCAGTTTGTGAGAGAAGACACTGTTGTCTTATAAATTGGACACCAGTCATTTGACTTAAGGTACCGTTACACTAAACGACTTACCAACGATCACGACAAGCGATGCGATCGTTGGTAAGTCGTTGTGTGGTCGCTGGGGAGCTGTCACACAGACAGCTCTCTCCAGCGACCAACGATCAGGGGAACGACTTCGCCATCGTTGAAACTGTCTTCAACGATGCCGAAGTCCCCCTGCAGCACCCGGGTAACCAGGGTAAACATCGGGTTACTACGCGCAGGGCCGCTCTTAGTAACCCGATATTTACCCTGGTTACCATTGTAAAAGTTAAAAAAAAAAACACTACATACTCACCTTCTGATGTCTGTCACATCCCCCGCCGCCGGCTTCCCTGCACTGAATGGGTCAGCGCCGGCCGTCCGTAAAGCAGAGCACAGCGGTGACATCACCGCTGTGCTTTGCTTTACGGCCGGCCGGCGCTGACACATTCAGTGCGGGAAGCTGATGGCGGGGGACGTGACAGACATCAGAAGGTGAGTATGTAGTGTTTTTTTTTTACTTTTACAATGGTAACCAGGGTAAATATTGGGTTACTAAGCGCGGCCCTGCGCTTAGTAACCCGATATTTACCCTGGTTACAAGGGAACACATCGCTGGATCGGTGTCACACACACCGATCCAGCGATGACAGCGGGTGATCAGCGACGAAATAAAGTTCTGGACTTCTAGCTCCAACCAACGATATCACAGCGGGATCCAGATCGCTGCTGCGTGTCAAACACAATGAGATCGCTATCCAGGACGCTGCAACGTCACGGATTGATGTCGTTCTCGCTGCAAAGTCGCTTAGGGTACCGTCACACAGTGCAATTTTGATTGCTACGACGGTACGATTCGTGACGTTCTAGCGATATCGTTACGATATCGCAGTGTCTGACACGCAGCAGCGATCAGGGATCCTGCTGAGAATCGTACGTCGTAGCAGATCGTTTGGAACTTTCTTTCGTCGCTTGATCACCCGCTGACATCGCTGGATCGTTGTGTGTGACAGCGATCCAGCGATGCGTTCGCTGGTAACCAGGGTAAACATCGGGTAACTAAGCGCAGGGCCGCGCTTAGTAACCCGATGTTTACCGTGGTTACCAGCGTAAAAGTAAAAAACAAAAAACCGTACATGCTCACCATCTGATGTCCGTCCGGTCCCTTGCCGTCCGCTTCCCGCTCTGACTGTCTGCCGGCCGGAAAGTGAGAGCAGATCACAGCGGTGACGTCACCGCTGCACTCTGCTCTCACTGTACGGCCGGATCTGTCAGAGCAGGAAGCGGACGGCAAGGGACCGGATGGACATCAGATGGTGAGCATGTACGGTTTTTTTTTTTTACTTTTACGCTGGTAACCACGGTAAACATCGGGTTACTAAGTGCGGCCCTGCGCTTAGTAACCCGATGTTTACCCTGGTTACCCGGGGACTTCGGCATCGCTCCAGCGCCGTGATTGCAACGTGTGACCGCAGTCTACGACGCTGGAGCGATAATCATACGATCGCTGCGACGTCACGGATCGTGCCGTCGTAGCGATCAAAATTGCACTGTGTGACGGTACCCTTAGTGTGAAGGTACCTTTACACCCTGAAGTCCTGTGAAAGAGACACTGGAATCTGTGAGAGAGCACTGAGCTGTGAATACACATCTTTACAGGTATTCTTTTTTTTTCAAAACTTGGATAAAAATGTGTCTAAAATGTCTATTGACTGACGCTGAATTGGAAGAGCTTGTCAACACCTCTGATTCAGAAGATGATGTCCCACAGGAAATAATGTCTGAAGAGGAGGACCACATAAGCGAGATGGAAAGCAATGTTGAAAATTCGGATTCTGAAGTGGAGTATGAAGAGGAACATGATACCCAGACAACTGGCCGGATACAAGAAATCCCTTCTAAAAACAAGTGTGTAATTTGGAACTTGCAGCCTAGTCAGGCTGGTAGATTGTCCTCTGAAAAGATCATAAAAGCTACTCCTGGTCCTACAAGGTACGCTACATCAAGAATATCTGATATAGGATCAGCATTCGCATTGTTCCTAAATATGACTATCCTAAATATTATAATACAAATGACAAACATTGAGGGACAAGTAGTTTATGGTGATAAATGGAAAAAATTAGATGTGACAGCTCTAAATGCTTATATTGGTAAATGGAAAACTGTAATTTACAAATGTAATTGTAAAAACGCATGAACATGTTCAGTTTTTTCTTTTTTCTTTCTAAAAAGGTTGAAGTTGTTATGATTTTTCATTTGTTGATTTATAAATATTGTTTTCAAAAAGTTAAATCTCATGTTTTAGTAATAGTAATGTAAAGCTTTTTTGTTATTTGTGTGCAGAATGCCAACAATCTGAATCTTTTTATATTGGATTAAAGGGTTTTCGAATTGCAAAAAATCATGTACTAAACCCCATACAATCTTTATTATTAAAATGGAGGGCAAACCATGCCACCAAGAAGTGACCAAACCACAACAAAAACAAAAACAAAAACGTGTTCCACCCAGTTAAGAACTATGGGGTATAGCTAGCAATCCCTACACCGGTTCCTAGATGATAGCTGCCTGCCGGCGGAGGTTGGCACCCTAGGGGGGAGCGTATTGGCGCCCCCGCTCCTCGATGACTGACCCTAGTGGCCCTGATGGACCCTACAACCTCTGGTGAATCCCACTACCCGTAGGCTAAAGGACCACTAATTCTAAACAGACAACAACTCTTCTAAGGAACGCTAGCACCCATAGATATTAAAAACAATATGAACACATGAGGACCAGACCGGCGATAAAATTGGAGAGTCTGAGCAGATGTAGGTACCTCTCTTTGGTGGCTATTTGGCAGATATACCCCTAACACTCAAAGCTGGGGCTATCAGTGGAAGCCAAAAGAAAAATCCATATGCTGAACACCAAATGTGTGAAAACAGGATACACTAATACTCGCTTGTCCAGTGTGCGTGTCAGCACAATCCGGATCAACCTATATCACCGCAATTCTAATATCAGTGCATAGCCCGCACGTGCTTAAGGCCACCAACTGACACTAATATACACACACCATCTGTTATCGATATACACACTATTGGTGTTCAGTAGCCACCATAACATAGATACTGAGGAAATCGTTGATACTCATCTGCATCACGCCAGACTTCCCACACCGTCTGTCCTTTCAATGTTAACGCCTCAACGCGTTTCGCCTGCCTAGGCTCATCAGGAGGCTCGATGGATTGATAGCTTTGTGTCCCACATAGATTGGCCAATCTATGTGGGACACAAAGCTATCAATCCATCGATCCACATTTGGTGTTCAGCATATGGATTTTTCTTTTGGCTTCCACTGATAGCCCCAGCTTTGAGTGTTAGGGGCATATCTGCCAAATAGCCACCAAAGAGAGGTACCTACATCTGCTCAGACTCTCCAATTTTATCACCGGTCTGGTCCTCATGTGTTCATATTGTTTTTAATATCTATGGGTGCTAGCATTCCTTAGAAGAGTTGTTGTCTGTTTAGAATTAGTGGTCCTTTAGCCTACGGGTAGTGGGGTTCACCAGAGGTTGTAGGGTCCATCAGGGCCACTAGGGTCAGTCATCGAGGAGCGGGGGCGCCAATACGCTCCCCCCTAGGGTGCCAACCTCCGCCGGCAGGCAGCTATCATCTAGGAACCGGTGTAGGGATTGCTAGCTATACCCCATAGTTCTTAACTGGGTGGAACACGTTTTTGTTTTTGTTTTTGTTGTGGTTTGGTCACTTCTTGGTGGCATGGTTTGCCCTCCATTTTAATAATAAAGATTGTATGGGGTTCTGAATGCCAACAATCAAAGATAATTGTAAAAAGCCTGTGTAACCTTTTTCTGAAAAAAAATAAATTATTAAGTTTGGATTTAAATTTTTCATTTGTTTATGATCAACCATGTTCACATACAGTATAATAATGAAAAAAGTATTCAAATAAAACACTTAGAGTAGCTAAAAATCAAGAATTAATAGGTCGGGTCATATTGACCCGGGAACAGTACAAGTGTATAGCAAATGCGAACAGAACAGCAGGGTTAAAATTTACACAACATGGAAATATTGTAGCTGATGTAACATTAAAGTGGGAGTTTTGTAAGGATAAGTTTAGATTCTTTTAAGCACAGATTTTATGTAGAGTAACATTTAGATTTGGAAAATGTTGATCCTCAGGCACTCAACCGTCATATAATAAATGTGATGTCATCACAGGAGGCCAAACTACAGACACCATCAGGGTGATCGAGAAGCAGCAGCATAGGAGTGGCAGAAATTAATAAGGTGATTAAAGAAGCATTCACATCAAAGTTGTTATCCTCTTAATATAGTGCAGTCATCATATTATATAGCACTGTGTACTTACAATTGCTCATTTTGCCCATCTACCCAGTTAATTATTCTCTTTTCCATTACGTTTAAGGCATCACGTAATTAAAACCAGACTAGATGAATCTGTCTATGTAGAAACAGGAAGTATTTTTCCCTCAATGACTCATCATTAGAACTATAATTATATATCACAGCAAAATCCCTAGGTACAAGGGCAAAATGAGCAATTGTAAGTACACAGTGCTATATTATATGATGACTGCAATATTTTATGAGGTGTGGTAGATTGGCTCACTCGGCTGCACACAGAGGTAGACACGGAAACACTGCGGCTTTAGTAGTGCCCTTGATTTATTAGATATGACATAAACTAAGCTGAAGCAAAAAATAAACACATCCCTCTGGGCAAAACAGCAAAACAAAACAAAATGGTAGCACTAGCTACAGTCCTTGCATTAGTGGGGATCAGCCCTCTCAGGGTTAGCAAGACCCACAGTTCAGGCATAGACAAAACCAACCACTTTCTTCTCTGGAGTGTTCCTCTCCAGACACTGAACACTGCTGCCTTTGGAGGCTAGCTACTTAAGCCCCAGACCACACTCTGGGCTGGAGATAAGGTGGACATCCTCCGACTCGTGTTAGGGATGTTCACATAAAAGCAAATTAGCTTAAACCCTCACAACGCTTAGTGTGCTAGAGGAAAAACTCTGGGTTTTATATCACTGACGCTATTAGTGAAACATATCTCCCCTCCAGCACTCTACCAGTGACTTTGTTACAGAGGATAAAACCTCTGATGAGAAGAGTGCTTCTTTAATACTCAGTTTGTTGTTTAATTCATCTCTAAATTTTCAGCAAAAAGATTTAAGGGTTAGCAGGTAACAAATAAGCAAGCACTTTACATTAAGCTTAGAAATGGCATGCAGAGTATAGGTCTAGATTCAACAACAGGCAATGACAATAACCAATTGACAAACTATAACAGCACATAAAGCTGGCCATACACATGCAGTTGCTGTCAAATAAATGTTTATTCAGCCTACAGCTCTCCCTACTCCCCCATAATCATGAATGTGCAGCTCGGCTTAGTGTTCATGCCATATTTCTCTATAGATATTGTGTTTATCTCCCGAAGAACATAAGAGTTGCACATTTTCATTCAAAATGCGTAACCTTCATATCCTCTGACATCAGCTGTCATGGGAGAGTTGGGTGCCTGCACATACACATTAGAATTGGCTGAACTGCCAATATCGGTGGGTACGGACAACTTTTATTCTAATGTGTAATTTTAAAACGGGTTTTCCCACAAATAAAAGTTCACTTTAATCTATAAGTCTTGGAATAATAATAATTTCCACAATTAGATGTGATCAGCTGTGATCTCCTGCTGTCCTGTCTGTATACTCCCTTTTGTTTCCTCCTCTGCCCAGGAGCTGTGGTTTGATCAGACCATGCGCCTGTGCTGAGACACAGTCATTACACGGTACACAGCAGGGGCACATTTATAAGATTATCTCAGCACTGGATCATTTTATTTAAACACATCCAATTGTGGAACATATTATTATTCCAAGATCTATTGATTAAAATGAACTTTGTTCATGGCAAAACCCCTTTAAGAGTTCAAAGTGAAGCCCAGCTCTACTGCATCTGATGAATTTGTAATCAAAAATATAAAAAAAAAACTCTCCTAGGAATAGTGAAAACACTGAACTAAGGTATAAGCACATCCCACTGTGAAGGCTAGGTTCTCTTTTTTCTCATATTTTTGGCTTTCTGGGCTAGATCAGTTACACAATGAATACCAATGGTGCCACATGGACTCCATGGACCACAATGGAGTCCTTCGGTTTTCCACATGGTCTCCGTTATTTTATTTGAAAAAAAACACTGCTTTGATAATTTTGTGATGGAGACTCTGAGATTCTGTGAAGCAGGTATTTGATGAAGATGTGACCTTAGCCTAACAATGGAATTAGCTTATTATAAATCATATTAAACAGGAAAATCTCTGTGCTTTTATTTAGAATATAATTCTTATTATAAAATAAAGATTTAGAAACTATATCAACCTGTCTAGTAACTCAGAAGCTGTGTAGTGCAACCACTGTAGGTGCCTCTGTACAGAAAAGCATGTATAAGTCACAAATCTGATCTCAACATTGTGAAAAATATGAAGTTATCTAAATGGTTGATAAGCTATAAACATTAAAACCTATCTCCACTTATATATTCCCACTATGTGGACCTTGACAGACAGGAACACAAATTTCAGCTTCCTAGGCCCATGGGAATATAATCTCAAGTGGGAACTGGGAAATTGGGATGTGCTCCGGTTTAAAGAAGTGCTCCTCCTATCAAATTTTTACCCTCTTAATATACTGCAATTATCATAATATATAGCACTGTGTACTTACAATTGTTCATTTTGTCTTTCTACCCGGTTAATTCTTCTCTTTTGTATTAGGTCTCTGACATCAAGTAATTAAAAACAGACTAGCTGAATCTTTCTCTGTAGAAACAGGAGGTAAATGTTCCCTGTGTGAGTCATGAGCCACTGCAAGTCCCTGGCAGAGGGCAGGAGGGAGCAACTGGGTCAGAGGTTGAAGAGGGGAAAGATAAATGCAAGGACAAGAGACTTCCTGTTTCTACAGAGAGCAGAGAAAAGGGAAGAATTTACTAGGTAGAAAGGCAAAATTAGCAATTGTAAGTACACAATGCTATAAATGTAGTGTAATATGATGATTGCAATATATTAAGAGGATACTTTTATAAGAGTACTTCTTTAATGTGAAATGTTATGTTTAGGTGGAGTTAGGTTTATTCTTCAAACCAAAACTTTCATGCAAAGGGTACAGGTTACAGCAAAGTCACTCTACGTCACTAAAATCTGAATATACCATACCTATTACATATGTGAGCGTGATATCTAGGGTTCACAGATCAAATGGAAAAACGTCAGAATCATTAAAGACACTTGATTAAAAGAGCTGTACATCCTCTCTCTTAAACCAAAATAATCCTGCCAATGTAATGTGCCATAATTTGGTACAATTCCTGAATACTGCACCTATAAAAATCTGTGGTGGTAGGCTCCATTGCATGCTGTATTACAGGGGTATTCTTCCTTATACATTTTGCTTACTTATATAGCACTAACATATTCCCCAGCATATTACATATATTGTCATCATTCTTGGCCCCCACTGAGGTTCACAATATAAATTCCCTATCATTTGTCTCTTTGGAGACACGGGGAGACTATAAAGACTCACTGCAGATGTTGTCCTTGGTGGGGATTGAATCCAGGACCCCAGCGCTGTAAAGCAACAGTGCTAACCACTGTGCTGCCCATTTCTTAGAAGCAGCACCAGACGGAGGTACAACACACTAGTATCATGAGTGCTTCAGGGCCTACAGAATAGCTGCATGCACAAGGGTGCATTTTGCCCCTTTTGTAGTGAAAGTTTATATCTCACACATCAAAATTAGGCTATCTGTCTGATGAGCAGACTTGAAAATTGTATTATTTACTATAGTGGATGTCACCAGGGGTCAGATTTTGATCTTATTTTATTCCCATTGGTCACGAGTATTTTCTTTAAATTCACTTTATGGTTTCAGAGATATTGGCCTTTTTATTTCATGCTAATTTTTATGGTCTTTACCAATGGGGGGCAGAACATGAGTTATGAAGAGCAGCCCAAAGACACGCCCCAGAGAATCCGATAAAGGGGAATACACAGGAGAGCAGTGGAAATCAAACAACAGCAAAAACTGTCCACTTTTGCCCTGCTAACAGTCCCACTACCGTATCCCACATTAACGCTGATGATTCTATCAATTAATAATGCAATCTTTAGAGCAGCTCAAAACCTATGAAAAGGTCTACTATTATGTCGGCTAATGGCACAACTGGCATATACTACATTTGTACAAGAAAAAAAAATCTGCCTCAAAACTCTCCTACATTTTATCACTTCTCCTTGTTAATAAAAAAAAAAGCCAAAAAAAGGCAAAAAGTGTCAAAATCCCATAAGAAATTTGGGACACACTACGTGCTGCATTTTTTACGCTAAACTGTAATTATGGTGTTTTTTGCCTGAGCTTTCCCAGGTTATGGTCCCAAGCTTTCCATAGGGATGCAATAATACATACAACCCCAGAGCCTGTATAAGAATTCAGCTATGAGTTTGTGTCATTTATCTTACCTTCTATCTGGTTCAGGAAATCAAACCCTTCGACTTTATTCAGAGCTGGGTACATGTTAAACAGATTTGCAACAAACGCCAAGTTCAGTTTCGGGTTTCCAGAAACGACATCTGATGGTGACACAAACTGTCTGCAGCCCAACTTGTCTGCTTGGTTAAGCATGTAATTAGCCCTTTTCAGATCATTAGGCTCCTACCAAAACAAGACAAATTTTATCATGTCCCTTACAGTATCCACATACCAGGCGGAATGAAACGTGCCCGCTGCACTTCTGCTGGTGGCAATGTCGTAGAAATCCAGGAAACCTACCGTACTCATGAGATTGTGGACAATTGTCCTGTGCCTCACAACAAGGAAACACCATTATCAAGGGAATTACATATATATATACATTCATATACAGTATATGTATTAATCGTAACCAGCTACATTTAGATATAACCTAAACCATACGCAAGGCTCAACCCAAACGGTAATAATTCTGTTGCCACATCTGGCCCTCTGGCTGATCCAGTTCGGCCCACGACTGAAAATACTGGCCAATGGGCCGCACCATGTGGCCTCTATTCCATGCTACGCACCCCGATTTCACCTCTATGTGCATTTTCAGGAGCTTGTGCAACCGAGACGGCAGACACGATGACTACGAAGAACAGCATCCAATCCGGGTAAAAAAACAAAAATACCTCTTTATTTTGCAATGATGCAACGTTTCGACCAATTGTAGGTCTTTTTAAAAAATAAAGAGGTTTTTTTGTTTTTTCACCCGGATTGGATGCTGTTCTTCTTGATTTTCAGGAATACATTTTTCCTATTGGGTCCTATAGATTCTGAACGTGCATTCTGATATCTGAAGCGCTGTCAGCTGTTGCTATTGCATTTTGGCAGACACGATGACGTCACTGCATTACGTCTGCTGTGCAGAGCGTCAGGGCACACAGCAAGGAAAGATGTGTGTGGGTTCATACTGTATATAAGGAGCTGGGGAGGATATCAGTGTGTAGGCTTATATTGTATTGTATTTAAGGAGGCTATGGAGCAGATCATGCTGTATATAGGGGCCTGTGTGTGGGCTCATACTGTACATGGGCGTCCTCATACTGTATGTAGGGCCTGTTTGTGGCATCATACTGTATATGAGGGGCTGTTAGTGTGGGATTATACCGCGTTTAGGGGCTCATGCTATATATAGGGGGCCCCTGTGAGAACTCCTACTGCACATAGGGGGCTGTGTGGATGTTCTTGCACTATATAGGGGGCTATGATTGGACTCGTACTGTATATTGGGGCTGTGTGTGGATGCATACTATATATAGGGGGCTGTGTGGGGTCTAATACTGTATATAGGGATGCTGTGTGTGGGATCATACTGTATACAAGGGGACATACTATATATTGGGGGTGAGCTCATGCGGTATATAGAGGGACGTCCGCATACTTATTTCTAGTCAATATTAGGTGATACAAATAATATTCATATAAAACAATAATTATAATTAATATTAATATATTAATAATACAAATATATTGTGTATAAAAACTCATATATTATCATAATAAAAACAATACAGCGAAATCTATACAATCAATGTTTAACTAAAACAAAAGTCTGAACTTACATTGAAACCAGAAAAGTCTATGAAAACATCATCCTTGGGGGCAATTTCTCTTAGGAGAACGAAATATGCTTTGGAATCCTGAATTAGAAAATACAAAAACTAATACATTAATGCCATTATTGTGTAATGTGCAAGCCTTGGAAAGAGCTAATAAATACAAAAATACAGCCATTATCATCCTCAGCACCCTCTGCCCCGTCAGCTCCTATCGATCATTCACAGCTTCAGTTGGGATAGACTATAATGGCCTTACAGAGACTCAGGCAAGTGAAGCAAAGATAGGTTTCTGTAGATTGCTAGTCTTTTCATTTAATTATGCGAACAGGGGTTGTGTTATCACACTAACGCTAAACACAAATTAGATCATCATTGATTGGCTGTGAACCTCGGGAGAATTTCTGTCAGCCCCATATTTTGGCAGGGCCACTATAGGATACTGAAGTATTATATAGAATTTATTGAGATCGATGTAATATGAGAGTAGGATGAGTCCACCTACTTATTGGCACTGGGCTGGCAGTATAACAGACAAAACCACCACGTGACACCTGCATGTCTGTAGGTTAAGTCCAGACAAGGTAGATTTGCAATGAGAAGCAATTTACAATACAACATGGGCAGCACAGTGGCTTAGTGGTTGAACCCAGGACCTTGGTAGATCCTGGATTCAATTCCCACCAAGGACAACATCTGTGTCACAAATCCTCCACTCAGTGTGTCTTGGACGTGGTGACTGACAGCTCAGTCGTCCAATCTGGTGCAGGGGTGTGCCGAGCTGTTGGTGTTTTAATGAACAGCTCAGTTGTTCAACCTGAATCTGCGAGGCGCTGAGCTTCTTTCAATCACCCTGTTCCAGGTGAGCTGTTGCAGTGCCCCAGAGTCCTGGTCATTGCAGTAATGTTATTCTCCCACCAGGGGGAGTGATATTACGTCTGATGGCAATAAAGGAGATCTTCTTACCAGGTATCACAAACCATACACCACACTTCACACTCCAGTCCACCAGGGGGAGCCTTGCTCCTATCTACTAGGGCACTACACACAATTAGGTAAAACTGGTGGGTTGGATAGAAAGTTAGACAGAAGCTGACTGGGCTTCGCCCAGGTAACATCGAGGCAGACGCTGACTGGGCTTCTCCCAGGCAGCACCCTGTCAGGCAGACAGAGGAAAGGAGGAACATCACAGAGCTGCAGACAGAGAGGTCCCTGGCAGGGGTGGGATTCTGTCAGAGGCCTAGATAGAGGGCCACGGAGCTGCGCTTGCCCCACTTGTGGCAGCATCCTAAGGAAGGACACGAAGAGAATTGTATTGTAGCAGGTGAGAAACTAAGTCTTAGCACAAGGAGAGAAAACCAGAAGGAGTTCTGCCCTGTAAAAGGTTGCCTCCTTCTGAGGTGCAGAAGCCGGTAGCCAGAACACCGAGGGAGTAATAGTCTCTACGCTTTACTTCAGAGACTGGCAGGACAGTTAATTCCACGTTGGCTGCCCGGCCATATACCCAGGAGGCACAGTGGCAACTTGTGGGGGCCGGGGCGTCTCTAGGGTCCCCGTAAAAAGCCTCAGGCCACCAGTCATACGGGTTTGTCCTATCCATACCATCTGGGGGACAGAGAGGAAGACATAACATCTAGAACATCTACAACAGTTGTGAGGACCTTACCGAGAAGCTCAGCAGGGAAGTACTACAACACACAGGCGCTAGAGGAAGGCTACTGATTTCCACCAGGATAAGGGGACTCTGGATTTGCCTTCAGACTGGCCGGACTCTGCCTACCCTGTGGTCTGGTACCCTGGACTGTGGACACTGAAGCCTTCAGTAAAGGTAAAGAGACTGCAACCTTGTGTCCTCGTTATTCACTGCGCCTTGCATCATCCACCATCCACCATCTACACTCTGGGAAGCCCTGGGGATACACTTCACCTGTGGGAAGGTAAACCATCTAGCTGCCATAACATCACCCCAGCGGACCCCTAAGCAGCGTCAGTCACCCTAACCGAATACCACATGTGGCGTCACAAACATTTCCCTTTTAAAGACCTTTCCCAAAACCATAAAAACTCTTTTCTTTATTGGACGTCCCTCAAAGGGCTACTGACCGGGTCAGGCCACCGTGACATCCCCTGAACCGAGGGACCCGGTACCGAGTACCCCATTGCCCTACCCTGGGGGTGATCCACTGTCAGTGACAGACGTAACATCTGCTCATTTGCCTATCCCCTTAGCATTGATCTGTTATCTTCCTGGTATTCTGAACTCGGACCATGACCTGACTTTGTCTTTTCCCTTTAGTTTACTACATGCTCTCTTGGCATCTGACCGCAGATCGTTTGACTACCCTGCCTCACGGCCTTTCTGTGAGTAGTGACTAGCGTCACATTCTGGAAGGAGTTTATATGTTATCACCTTGTTTGTGTGGGTTTAATCCGGGTACTCCGGTTTCCTCCCATTCTCCAGAAACATACTGATAAGGAATTTAGATTTAGGCCATGTGCACACGTTCAGTATTTTTCGCTTTTTTTCGTGTTTTTCCGCTATAAAAAACGTGATAAAAACGCGAAAAAAAGCTAACATATGCCTCCTATTATTTACAGTGTATTCCGCATTTTTTGCGCAAATGTTGCATTTTTTTCCGCGAAAAAATCGCATCACGGAAAAAAAAGCAACATGTTCATTAAAAATGCGGAATTGCGGGGATTCTGCACACCTAGGAGTGCATTGATCTTCTTACTTCCCGCACGGGGCTGTGCACACCATGCGGGAAGTAAGCAGATTATGTGCAGTTGGTACCCAGGGTGGAGGAGAGGAGACTCTCCTCCACGGACTGGGCACCATATAATTGGTCAAAAAAAAAGAATTAAAATAAAAAATAGTGATATACTCACCTTCGATGGCCTCCGGAGTCTTCCCGCCTCTCCGGTGCATGCTGCCGCTTCGGTTCCTATAGCTGGTGTGCGGTGAAGGACCTGACGTCGCGGTCTTGTGATTGGTCGCGAGACCGGTCATGTGACCGCTCACGTGACCGCGACGTCATGGAAGGTCCTGCACACACACAGCATTTATAGGAACGGACGCCGCTGAGGAGATCCGCTGTCTGCAGGTGAGTATAACCATTTTTTTAATTTTTTTAAATTATTTTTAAACATTCTATCTTTTACTATAGATGCTACAGATCGCTTGGAAAACTTTAGTATTCTGCAAGCTAATTTCGCTTGCAAAATGCTAAAAAAAAACGGAAAAAAAAAACGGGAAAAAAAAACGCAAAAAAAAATGCGGATTTCTTGCAGAAAATTTCCGGTTTTCTTCAGGAAATTTCTGCAAGAAATCCTGACGTGTGCACATACCCTAGACTGTGAGACCCAGTAGGGACAGTGATAATAATGTCTGGAAAGTGTTGTGGTCTTAATGGGGCTATATAAGTAAGCATAATAAATAAAAACAGTACAAATGGATGCAGTTTTCACCACATCCTTAGGCTACGTGCCCATGATCAGAAATAGCAGCATTTTGGATGCAGGTCACCTGCGCTGTGTCCAAAATGCTATGTTCTACATTAGAAGGACAGTGGATAGGATTATAGAAATCCCATGCCCACTGTGCTCCTATTTAACACTGCATAAACTCACCCGCTGTGCGGGTTTACGGGCATGTCAATTATCCGTAGCGGAGATGCTAGTCTCCGCTGTGTAGTCTTACCAATAGCTATTCATTACATGCGGTAAATCCGCCTGGATCAATGAACACATGCGGATTTAACTGCGTGATTGGAACGTAGCGTTTTGGACACAGTGAAAATACGGTTCGTCCAAAATGCTGCTATATCTTGATCGTGGCCACATAGCCTAACAAAGTGGAAAATCGGAGCAGGCTGCATTTTTCTAATGCTCATTCTTGTGCAGATATGCCACAGATTTTGCACACTACACTTTATAGGGTAAACACCACAGAAAACTATGAAAAAATCTGCATGTAGCACAGATTTAACTGTAGATTTAATGCAAATTTCATGTGGCTTCACAGCAAAACCCATAACTGAATTTACATAGCACATCTGGACTTAATATATGGGCATATGGAAGGGGGCTACCTTGATGAGCAAATCCCTTAAAGGGAAGGTGTCATCAGAAAGTGAGCTACTGCATTAATTATTAGGTTTTATTTTAAAGGGGCAGTCCACTTTTAAAAAAAAAGTGGACCCAAGCTATGCGTCCTGCAACGGTGACATCACATGAACAGAGCACGTCACTGCTCTAGCCAGTCACTAAGCTCAGTGTATGATTTTGGTAGGCATTTTGTACAGTTTGGAGGCCACTTTTCTGAAAGTGGACAACCCCTTATCATATTTTTGTTGGTTTTTTTTTTACAATGTTTTTATTTCATACCATCATTTCCTTCTGTTTTAAAATGAAAAATAGAGATCTTGCAACTTTGATATCTAGGCACATAACTTCTACATTAATACTTCCTGTTCACATGTACATTAGCATCAACAGACTGGCTCTGACCTTATTTTTTTATTTAAGCATCTAGTGAGCGTGTGCAAAAGTCAATGTGAAAAGACGGGGAGCAGAGTTTGCTGTGACATCACCTATTGTGAATGGTGGATCCTGTGTTATCAGGTGTATATAGAGGTGATACCTGTCATTGCAATCCTGTCTGGCATTATGGGCAAATTTCTGTAAACTTTTCCTAAAATTACAGGAAGTAAAAGTCTAAAATAGCCCCAGAGGCCACTGTGAAAATTGAAAGATTTCTAATTTTGTTTCTCGAGAGAAATTCTAAAATAAAAAAAACATTGCCAAAATGTTCAAAAAATACATTTAATGCAAAAATGTGATTTTAAAATAGGTAATTTTTTTGATCATATATTACTTTTAAATAAAGTTTCTAGAAGGTTAAAAATGACTGTCAGTATCTGAAATAATTGCATACATCTCAGACTGTACCTTAATATCTTTGCTGAAGTTAGTAATGTTTGGCCACTGGGCATTACTCAGGTGGCAATTCACCCAGCGGAGCAGGAGCTCTTCAGGGGATAGCTTCATTAAATCTTCCAGCGTCTCTCCATCTTTCAGCAATGCAATCAATGCTAGGTAAAAAAGAAAAATTCAAAGTTCACGCTAATTGCAATCATAAAGCTAAGTGAACACCTGGACCTGTGATATATGACACTACATAACGTGATGGAGTTATTTATGAGCGCAATAATTAATGTGTCTTATTTATACAGCACAAAACTAGATTCTTTCCTGGATCAATACTGTTGATGGAACCCTCCATATTGTTTCTACCACCTCAAGCTATTAAGATTTCACCATGAAGAGAAAATTCCTGTTCATTCCAATTATATTTCCATATAATCTAACATGCTATTTTACTAGGGACATAAAGGGGTTGTCCAAGTGTGCAACAAAAGTCTGCTGCCATGATTTCCTGGTATTGCCCATGCGAGCTGATGGTCACGTTACAACATGTATGCAAATTGCATACTTACAGTCACGTGACGACTAGTCTCATCCAACTTCTCTCAATTCACTTCTACTGAGAGGAGTGTCTAGTCTACATGTGACCACAAGTATGCAGATCACACGCATAAGGTCACATGACTACCTGCACTGCAGATTGTTTACCCAAGCTTGGACTACCCCTTTAAAGCTCCTGAGCCCAATGCAAATTCTTTAATAGTTGTCCAATTAACATGTGCTATTTGGTAGTATTAATGTCCTCTTTGACAGAAGGGTGCCCAGTTGTGATCAGACCCTGTGGACATCCAATAGCCCTATCTGCCCATAATTACAAGGACTGTAGCATGATGTGTTAACCTGTTCAAATGTACAGAGGACAATATTTTTTACCTTCATTCTTGGAGATCTCAATGTCAGCAAACAATCCAGCTTTAATAATCTGCCATAACAGGCCCAGGACCAAGTGTGGCTTTCCTTCTTGTAAATCTTGCACACCAATATTCACGACTGTACAACCAATGGCAGAGGCTGAATTCAGAGCTAAGTTAACATTTTCCTACAATATTGGAAAAAAAAGTACAATGTAAGAGTGCACGCCACACAGCGATCAGGTGTCCATACATCTCAGATATCTTTCTCCCTGTACACAGGAACACGTGGAATAACAAAATGAGTAAGAAACTCAAAGGGCTTATATCCCGCAGGAACCAATGGATCCGAAGATAAAATTCATCATGCCTGATCTTTCTCTACTTGGCATCCGGCAAGTGTCGAGAGGCCTTCAAACACATTACATAGTTGGCTGGATTTAATGTGTAAGGGGGTCTCCATACACATCCTCCATGCACCTACACAGGGCATAAGAAAGAGGCTGTCTGAACCATACGATCCATTAAAAGGTAACAACTGGAAAAAGGCCAATATGATGCATGAAAATAAAGTCAGACGGACATTTATCATCACCTGCTGAATAGTCCGGGGAATAGAACTGCTGATTTTTTGTCTTTTGCCTGATCTAACACAAAGATTATGTGAAGGATCATAAATAGATCAAGGACTTACTGAAATGGTGAATGGGGTTAGCTTTGTTGTGTTGATGGCTCTTTCATCAATTGTATCTGGCTGGGACAAGTTTATCATTTTGCTAAATAAAAGGAAAGAAAACAGTCAACAATGCATACTTCATCTAATACTCCTATTACATCCATAGACTGTAAAGACACAGAGAAAAAAGGATCATCAGCCTGGGTATGGAATAACACATTTATATTTAAGCCCTAGCAACATTCACAAAAGCAATCTATAGTTCTTCATTTTTCTTTATATAACATTACTCCGGATTCCTTAGGAAGCACACATTGTACACATTAGATGAAAGATGAATGAAATGGCCAATTTCCACCATAATGAATGATTGTATGCTGCTTATGTAATATGATCAATTGTTAATTTTAACCAACGACCGGCCAACAAACACATGTAATGATTCAAAACTCATGTCAGGCATGTTGGATTTTTTTTGTCCAATGTTCAGCACTGTCTGCATTCAGCTGAAAAAGTCCAATATTGGCCGGTGAAGTCGGCGATGTATTTTGAGCCATCAATGAGTACATTAGATGTGTCAATTTGTTTGGTTCAATGTATATGTAGGGATCAGCCCTTTTGCCATGGAGAAAATGATGTGTAGGAATGATTAATTTGAAAAACAAAAGTTTCCATGTAAAAACAGTGCAGACACTAGAGCAGAGGTAGAGGACATTTTTTGTGCCAGGAGCTATTTGGATATTTCTAGCCTAATTTGGAAGCTACCCAAAATTAGCAACTTGAAATTTATCCTGCTTTATTTGGTCAAAGATTTAATTTACTCACCCCCCAAATGTGATGGCTGGAACTCCTTCTCTTTGGTGCGACGCATGATGTTAAGTGGTAATGATGATACAATGCACAACTGCTTTTCCAGATTTGGATCGGTCTGGAGCTCAGTCGACCATTTGAGATGAATTTTGAAAAGAACTCATAGCAGTAACTTGCACCAAACACAGATTTATATTACACTACATGTCTCATAGTGGGAAATTCATCACTGCTCAAGTTACATTTATAGCTCGGGCTGCTGCCTTTATCGGTGGGTCTGGAGCATTGAGCACGATGACTTCGCCAACAAAATATGTCCTGATGTGGCACTGGCCAGGGTCAGGAAGCAATCCTACAGAGTGTTCACTGGTGGATGGTGCATGCATGTGCTCATAGTCTAATGACCAAATAAAATGCTGGTGGCCATCAAAACGGGTCAGCCGGCCCAACCACTGCATTCACAGGGGAATTTGCCCAGGGGCTGGAGGTTCCCTACCCTCAAACTAGAGTATGGTATGTTTATAGTCTATGTGGTCTGTTGCAAGAAATTAATCTAAGCGGGTGGTTCACAGTAATATGAGCAACATGTGGCTTGGCGTGGTCGTGTTGAAAAACATCCCATGGGACATTTTTGAGAATTGACAAATCACCGATTCCATGATTGATCCATTCTATACTGCAAGTGAAATAGGATGTCACATAACCAAGACTAACTCAACAGTGTCTATACAAACCATCAGAAGGCGTTTGCATAACACTGGGCTAGAAGCCAGGCATCCAATTAAAAGTTTTCCATTAAAGCCATCTTAACAGCTATCAAGGTTCAGAGCAAGACGGCAATGAAGGCTGTAAGGAATTTCTATCCTCTTCTGCGGTGAGTCCCATTCTTGTCTTGAACATAGCCGCTGACAAAGATTGGTCTGGATAACGTGGGCAACATCATATAGAGGCCTTCACAAGGTAACATCACGCTGGTCCTATTCCCAAAATTATGGTGTTGGGTGTCATAATTTACAGTAGCTAGACCCTTCGAATCTTCATTCCAATTACACTAACAGCTCGGCATTTCATTGATTTGGTCATGAAACCAGTAGTTCTGCCATATCTCCAAAGTGTCCCAGGACCCATTTTTCAACATAAGAATGCCAGCCCACCCGTTGCTCATGCTACTGTGAGCCGCCTAAGTGGCCTAAACATGATTCCATGGCCTGAGACTATCCGAACTTGTCTCCATCAAGCACATCTGGTACATCATTGGTCAGCAATTGCAAAGAGCTGCTAGCAGCGTATCTTCATGATTTGTCCAAGTAAGTTCAGCGTTGCAGAACATTCCTCAGACAACCATTAAAAACCTTATTGACAATAGCCAAGTAGTGTAAGTGCGTGTATTTCTGTATGTGGCGCTCATACTTAATATTGAAAAAATGTAAATGCTTTGAAAATTTTATTTCCATTTTTAATTAATTGCATATCATTCACATCCATCTTGCGATTTTCATAATTCTATTACTTTTCCTTTTTCATGTTTTTCAATGTTGAGAAGTATATTTAAGAAAACTTGACCATACACTCACTGGCCACTTTATTAGGTACACCTGTCCAACTTCTTGTTAACACTTAATTTCTAATCAGCCAATCACATGGCGGCAACTCAGTGCATTTAGGCATGTAGACATGGTCAAGACAATCTCCTGCAGTTCAAACCGAGCATCAGTATGGGGAAGAAAGGTGATTTGAGTGCCTTTGAACGTGGCATGGTTGTTGGTGCCAGAAGGGCTGGTCTGAGTATTTCAGAAACTGCTGATCTACTGGGATTTTCACGCACAACCATCTCTAGGGTTTACAGAGAATGGTCCGAAAAAGAAAAAAAATCCAGTGAGCGGCAGTTCTGTGGGCGGAAATGCCTTGTTGATGCCAGAGGTCAGAGGAGAATGGGCAGACTGGTTCGAGCTGATAGAAAGGCAACAGTGACTCAAATCGCCACCCGTTACAACCAAGGTAGGCCTAAGAGCATCTCTGAACGCACAGTGCGTCGAACTTTGAGGCAGATGGGCTACAGCAGCAGAAGACCACACCGGGTACCACTCCTTTCAGCTAAGAACAGGAAACTGAGGCTACAATTTGTACAAGCTCATCGAAATTGGACAGTAGAAGATTGGAAAAACGTTGCTTGGTCTGATGAGTCTCGATTTCTGCTGCGACATTCGGATGGTAGGGTCAGAATTTGGCGTAAACAACATGAAAGCATGGATCCATCCTGCCTTGTATGGAGCATCTTTGGGATGTGCAGCCGACAAATCTGCGACAACTGTGTGATGCCATCATGTCAATATGGACCAAAATCTCTGAGGAATGCTTCCAGCACCTTGTTGAATCTATGCCACGAAGAATTGAGGCAGTTCTGAAGGCAAAAGGGGGTCCAACCCGTTACTAGCATGGTGTACCTAATAAAGTGGCCGGTGAGTGTATATCTCCAAAAAATGGGGTAAGGACTCCAGTCAGATGGTGAGAAAAGAATTCCAGTGCGACATCTCAGCTCAAAATAGCAAAGTATTTTTCAACTGTGCAAAATTATCTGCCATTTTGAGTTGAAATGTCACATGGGCTTATTAAATCTGTTTTCTCACGATCTGACTTTGTGCTGACCCCATTTTTCACATTGGTATAGTGGACATCCACCTTAATACAAAATAGACTTGGCCAATTTACAAACGTAATCTTACATAATCCTCTGCTAAGAAAATACAAAGGGTCACTAAATCACATTTTATATATTTTACTGCTGGTTAACTGTAGAGATGAGCCACCTCCCTAGTGTTCGGGTTCGGTTCGGGTCGTTGAACAGGGAGATGTTCGCCGAACTGTTCGACGAACACCGTCGAACCCCATTGAACCCAATGGCAGGCAAACACAAACACATACAAACACATTGAAAACACATAGAAAACACCTTAAAAGGTGTCCAAAAGCTGACAAACTGCTCAGAAGACACAACAAACACATGGAAAAGTCACAACTACACATAGTCATGCGAAAAGAAAAGAGGTGGAGGAGTAAAAGGAGGAGAAGACACAGATATAGGCATGTCATGCCCTTCTAAAGTTAAGAAAGGCTGGAGTAAAAATCTAAACTCACTCTACCAACACCCAGACGTCTTGACAAAAAAAAAAAAAAAAGAAATATCTTTAGGTAGAATGGCGGCGGGTCCATTCAGAACACTTTCCTTAGAAGACGTAGTGGTACCCCCGTTGGGAGTTGTGCCAAAAAATGAACCCAATACATTCAGACTAGTCCACCATTTGTCATATCCAAGGGGCAGGTCAGTAAACGACAACATCGACGCAGAACCAAGTACAGTACTATGTACTGTACCTCCTTTGACGAGGCAATCAGGTGGGTCAAGAAGTTGGGAAGGGGCACCCAAATGGCCAAAACAGACATTGAGGGGGCATTCCGGTTACTACCTGTGCCTCCGAATAGTGTCCTCTCATTGGGCTGCTTCTGTGAAGGAGCATACTACATAGATCGCTGTTTGCCCATGGGGTGCTCCATATCCTGCTCACTATTTGAGGCGTTTAGTTGCTTCCTCGAATGTGTCGTGATGGACGTTTGTAAGGCGGAACATATTATCCATTACCTCGACGACTTCTTATGCCTGGGCCCAAAAGATTCACCACAGTGTGAAAACACGTGGTAGTCCACCTGTGAGAAGGAGAGAGCTGGAGGGAGAGTGGACACCCCAGAGCTGAGGGGTTAGATTGAGAAAGAAAGAAGGCGGTGTAGCTTGCTTCATGGGTGGGGTACAATGCTGAGTAGCAGAAATTGCTACTAGGCCCAAAAGGATTTCCTTGGCCAAATGCCATTAAAAAATAGTAGTTAGGTAAACAGGTGGTGTAGCTTGCTTCATAGGTGGGGTACTCTGCTGAGTAGCACAAAATGCTATTAGGTACAAAACGATTTCCTGGGCTAGATCAGTTAAAAATTAGTAATTAGATCAACAGGCGATGTAGCTTGCTTCATGGGTGGGGTACGCTGCTGAGTAGCACTAAATTCTACTAGGCCCAAAAGAATTTCCTGGGCTAGATGCCGTTACAAAATAGTAGTTAGGTAAACAGGTGGTGTAACTTGCTTCATGGGTGAAGTACGCTGCTGAGTAGCACCAAATTCTACTAGGCCCCACAGGATTTCCTGGGCCAGATGCTGTTAAAAATAGTACTTAGGAAAACAGGCAGTGGGTGGCTGGGCTACTCTGCTGACTAGCAGACACTGAAGCTTTGGAGCAAACCTCTGAATCCCAGGCTATAGTATGAGTAAACAACTCTGCAGACGACCCCACCCACCTGGAATTGACGATGGCAACGTCATGTAAAACTCAGCAAGGAGACTAAATCAAAGAGTCTCCTTTTTTTCCAAAAATTTGTCCACAGACACCACTTAAGTGGCATCAATTTCGCCAGAGTTTTTTAAAACGGTTGGTGAGGTGATTTTCAAAAATCATCAAGCTTTTAGTCTCCCCAAGATGACACAGGGGTAGAAAAGTCCTTGCGGATCCAGGATTTGTTCATCTTGATGAACGTTAGTCTGTCTACATTGTCACTGGACAGCGCTTATCTGTCAGCACACCACCAGCAGCGCTGAACACACGTTCAGAGAGAACGCTGGCTGCGGGGCACGACAAGATCTCCAAGGCGTGAGTGGTGAGCTCAGGCCATTTTTAAAGATTGGAAGCCCAAAATGAGCAAGGTTCCAGTTCCACAGTCATGGCATCGATGTTAACTTGGAGATACTCTTGTACCATCCTCTCTAGGCGTTGGCTGTGTGTCAGACTTCTTGTCTCCTGTGGCCTTGCAAAGGATGGTCTAAAAAAATCTTGAAACGATTGGAAAAAATTGCTGTTACCACCAGATACGATGTTACTGTTACGGTTTGAGTGATGACTCGATAGTCCCACGGTTGGCAAGTTAGAACTCAGAGATTCACTACGTGCACCACTGGTGTTTGTGGAAAAGCAGATGTTTGATTCTGTAACAGTCTCTGCTGATACTCCTGCATGCATGAATCCCTTTCTATGGCAGGAATTATTTTGCCAATTTTGCTTTTGTACCGGGGATCTAAGAGTGTGGCAACCCAGTAGTCGGCATTACTTCGGATTCTGACAATCCAAGGGTCATGTTGCAGGTAGTGCAGCAAGAAGGCACTCATGTGTCTTGTGCATCCAGGAGGACCAAGTCCTTGTTGTCTTGGTGGTGGCGAGGTGAGAATCATGCTTCCATCGTCTGCCCTCTCCCCCCAACCTCGCACAACAGAAATTTGATCAAGGTCTTCCTCATCTGATGAGTCTTCCATGCCCAGCGCCAGTTCGTCCTCCACTTCTTCCTCGCCTCCTGCACCTTCCTCAACAGTTTAACTGCTACCATGCGCCCTCGGTAATCCCTCTCCCCTAGCCTCCAATGCCAGCCGCCTTGGTGCTGCCAACCTTCATGACCTTGGAGATATGATCCCTTCCGCATACGACTCCTCCTGTTCCTCCTCCTCCTCCTCTTGTTCCACCACCTGACTCCGAACACTGTGTAAGGTGTGCTCCAGCATGTAAATCATCGGAATGGTCATGCTGATAATGGCATCGTCAGCACTAAACATCTTCGTTGCTATTTCAAAACTGTGCAGAAGGGTGCATAGGTCCCTGATCTGAGACCACTCCTGCAGCGTGAATTGCCCCACCTCTTGGTCTCGTTGGCCCAGGCTATACGTCATAACGTATTGCACCAGTGCTCCTCGGTGCTGCCACAGTCGCTGCAACATGTGCAGAGTTGAATTCCACCGTGTGGGCACATCGCATCTCAGCCGGTGAACTGGCAGGCCCAACGACTTCTGTAGAGATGCAAGTCGTCGAGCTGCGGGATGCGAATGGCAGAAGTGAGCACACAGCGACCGTGCCCTCTGCAGAAGCCCATCTAGTCCGGGATAGTGGGAAAAAAATTGCTGGACAACCAGGTTCAAAACGTGAGCCATACAAGGCACGTGTGTGACATTGCCCCGGCGAAGGGCCACACCCAGGTTTGCAGCATTGTCGCACACGGCCTTCCCTGGCTGCAGGTTGAGTGGAGACAACCATTGATGGAACTCGGTGTCCAGAGCTGACCACAACTCCTCAGCTGTGTGACTCACATTTCCCAGACATTTCAATGTAAACACTGCCTGATGCCATTGAGCCCTGGTGACAGCATAGTGAGGAGGTGTGCAGGATTCCTTCTGCGCAGTTACAACGTGGGTGGCATTACCAGACAGGCTTTGGGTGCAGGTGGAGGACCGAGAGGAGGTTGAGGAGGCAGAAGCAGTGGAAGAACTTCTAGATACAGAGGATCGACGAGCAACTCGTGGAGACGGCAAGACTTGGACAGCAGCCCCTTCTCCTGATGTCGCCGTAGTTACCCAGTGCCCAGTCAGCGACATGTAACGCCCCTGTCCATGTCTACTCGTCCAAGTGTCTGTGGTGAAATGCACCCTGACACACACAGAGTTTCTCAAGGAAGCGGTGATGTTGTGTGTGACATGCTTGTGTAGCGCAGGCACAGCTTTCTTTGAGAAGTGGTGGCGACTGGGCATCTGGTACTGGGGCACTGCGACGGACATAAGGTCTCGAAAATCCTCTGTGTCCACCAGGCGGAAAGGCAGCATTTCTGTAGCCAACAGCTTGCAGATGGAGAAATTCAACCTCTTAGCTTTGTCATGGCTAGGAGGAAATGGTCTTTTACTTGTCCACATCTGAGGGACTGAGGGCTGGCTGCCGTGCTTAGACGGAGTTGAGTAGGGTGTCCCCGGCAAACTGCTGGTCTGTGAGGAAGGTGCAGGCGGAGATGTTATGTTGCCTTGATCAAAATGTGGTGTCGATGTTGGGAGAGCGCTCAACACCAGCAGGTGTTTCCACTTGCAAATGTCCTGATGACCTGCCAATCACACTGGCTGTTGCGGGTAAAGAGGTGGAAGGTCTGCTTCCAAAACCATGTATGACTGCTGTCCCCACAGTCACAGAGGATGAAGAGGACGCGGATGCACTTGATGGGGCAGACGGTGGTTGACCTGGCCCACTAGGCCGCATTGTAGCACAGTGAGCTTCCCACTGCAACTTATGCCTCATATCCATGTGACGGTTCATGCATGAAGTACTCAAGCTAGTGATTTTTTGGCCTCTACTGAGATTTTGTTGACAAATCTTACAGACAACATGAGTTGGGTCATCCTTTGCAATGTCAAAAAATGCCCAGGCTATGCAAGGCTTAGAGCCCGTGCGACCTGAAGAGCCACCACGACTTCTGGTCTGAGGCACAATTGCGGCTGAGGATGCAGTTGTTGACGTGCTCCCAGTACTCCGTCTCTGTCCAGGAAGGCGCACCGTTACCTCGTCGTCAGACTCATCACTAGCATCCTCCTCCACCTCCTCCTCCACCTCCTCTGCTGACCTCATGGACTGGCGGACTGGGGGTTGACAGTAAGTGGGGTCTACAACCTCGTCATCATCATCCTGTGTGTTCTCACACCCGTCGTCCTCAGAGCCAACCTCTTCCTGCCCCGACCAAAAAGTCAAGTTTTCATTCCAATCAGGTATCTCAGTCTCATCATCATCTTCCTCATTGTCTCCACCAACAGGAGTTACAGTTTGGGAACGAGGGTCTACATTATGCTCAGAACCTTCTTCATCTGGGCCTGGATCCGACTCACAAAGATTTTGGGCATCAGTGCAAATCATTTCCTCGTCTGAATTCACAGAAGCTCTGGAGCAGACCTCTGATTCCCAGGCTATAGTATGTGTAAACAGCTCTACAGACTCAACCATGTGTGCTACCCCATGCTCAGACGGGCAGCTGGAGACTTGGGAGCTGTGAGGAAGCAAGTGCGATTGGGGTGACAACTCTGAGGACTGGAGTAGTTGTGATGTTGAAGTTGACATGGAGGAGAGCCCACTTGAACGAGCACTTGATATCCGTTCAAGCACCTGCTGTTTTTGTGCCTCATCTGGAATTTTTGGCGATGTTTGTAGCGATGGTCGTAAGAAAGGGATCATATCAGATTGTCCACGAAAAGAAGTAGACATCTTACTTTGGCTGGAAGATGGTCTTTCTTCTGCAGATGTTACTGTTGCTTTACCATCTACCCCATGGACACAACCTTTTTTTTCCCTTTCCAACACGCCTATTCCCCCTTCCACCAGCAGCAGGCCTTTTGCCACTCATTTTAGTGCTTAATTGGCAACTCTGTATCTGAAGTTGTTGGCACAACAACCGATGGATGAAAACTGAGCAGAACTGAGTGGCCAAACTGTGGTACTAGGCCCAAAACTATCAATTGGATTAGATGCAGTGAAAATAGAGATACACAGGCGGTGTAGCTAGCTTCACAGGCGGGCTACTCTGCTAACGTGCAGACAATGCTACTAAGCCCAAAACCCCAAAACGATTTACTGGGTTAGATGCCGTAAAAATTGAGATACACAGGCGGTGTAGCTAGCTTCACAGGTGGGGATTCTGCTGACGAGCAGACAATGCTACTAGGCCCAAAACTATCAACTGGATTAGATGCATTGAAAATAGAGATACACAGGCGGTATAGTTTGTTTCACAGGCGGGCTACTCTGCTGACGTGCAGACACTGCTACTAAGCCCAAAACCCCAAAACGATTTACTGGGTTAGATGCCGTAAAAATTGAGATACACAGGCGGTGTAGCTAGCTTCAAAGGCGGGCTACTCTGCTGACGTGCAGACAATGCTACTAGGCCCAAAACTATCAACTGGATTAGATGCAGTGAAAATTGAGATATACAGGCGGTATAGTTTGTTTCACAGGCGGGCTACTCTGCTGACGTGCAGACAATGCTACTAGGCCCAAAACTATCAACTGGATTAGATGCAGTGAAAATTGAGATACACAGGCGGTATAGTTTGTTTCACAGGCGGGCTACTCTGCTGACGTGCAGACAATGCTACTAGGCCCAAAACTATCAACTGGATTAGATGCAGTGAAAATTGAGATACACAGGCGGTATAGTTTGTTTCACAGGCGGGCTACTCTGCTGACTTGCAGACACTGCTACTAGGCCCAAAACTATCAACTGGATTAGATGCAGTGAAAATAGAGATACACAGGCGGTGTAGTTTGTTTCACAGGCGGGCTACTCTGCTGACGTGCAGACAATGCTACTAGGCCCAAAACTATCAACTAGATTAGATGCAGTGAAAATAGAGATACACAGGCGGTATAGTTTGTTTCACAGGTGGGCTACTCCGCTGACGTGCAGACACTGCTACTAAGCCCAAAACCCCAAAACGATTTACTGGGTTAGATGCCGTAAAAATTGAGATACACAGGCGGTGTAGCTAGCTTCACAGGCGGGCTACTCTGCTGACGTGCAGACAATGCTACTAGTTCCAAAACTATCAACTGGATTAGATGCAGTGAAAATAGAGATACACAGGCGGTATAGTTTGTTTCACAGGCGGGCTACTCTGCTGACGTGCAGACACTGCTACTAAGCCCAAAACCCCAAAACGATTTACTGGGTTAGATGCCGTAAAAATTGAGATACACAGGCGGTGTAGCTAGCTTCAAAGGCGGGCTACTCTGCTGACGTGCAGACAATGCTACTAGGCCCAAAACTATCAACTGGATTAGATGCAGTGAAAATTGAGATATACAGGCGGTATAGTTTGTTTCACAGGCGGGCTACTCTGCTGACGTGCAGACAATGCTACTAGGCCCAAAACTATCAACTGGATTAGATGCAGTGAAAATTGAGATACACAGGCGGTATAGTTTGTTTCACAGGCGGGCTACTCTGCTGACGTGCAGACAATGCTACTAGGCCAAAAACTATCAACTGGATTAGATGCAGTGAAAATAGAGATAGACAGGCGGTATAGTTTGTTTCACAGGCGGGCTACTCTGCTGACGTGCAGACACTGCTACTAGGCCCAAAACTATCAACTGGATTAGATGCAGTGAAAATTGAGATACACAGGCGGTATAGTTTGTTTCACAGGCAGGCTACTCTGCTGACGTGCAGACACTGCTACTAGGCCCAAAACTATCAACTGGATTAGATGCAGTGAAAATTGAGATACACAGGCGGTATAGTTTGTTTCACAGGCGGGCTACTCTGCTGACGTGCAGACAATGCTACTAGGCCCAAAACTATCAACTAGATTAGATGCAGTGAAAATAGAGATACACAGGCGGTATAGTTTGTTTCACAGGTGGGCTACTCCGCTGACGTGCAGACACTGCTACTAAGCCCAAAACCCCAAAACGATTTACTGGGTTAGATGCCGTAAAAATTTAGATACACAGGCGGTGTAGCTAGCTTCACAGGCGGGCTACTCAGATGACTATCAGACAATGCTACTAGCCCAAAAGGATTGACTGAACTAGATTACACCAAATGCTGTGACTAACACTTGCACAGCACTGGCTCAGACCTGCCTGGCAAACAGTGCTATGAACTGCTGTAACCTACCCTGAAAAGGGCTGATATTACAACTAGTCCCAACTCCCGACTCCCTAAACCTATCTCTCAGAAAATTTGCTGGCAAAAAAAGACTCTTTGACTGTATAGCGCCCACAGCAGCAGCGGTGCCATCTAACACTAAGCTGCAGCAGTGAGGAAATGGTGACGACGGGGCAAATGACTGGTTCTCATTGGGCAAGGAGTGACATGTGACATACACAGCCAATGACACATGCCCTTGCTTGTCTGCATCACATGCACATTGCTGTGTGTGTGCGCACTGCTGATAGGCTGAGAGACTGCACCGCCCCTCTGTAAATGCGGAAAGAAAAAAAAAATGGAGATCGGCGTTATTTCAGCACAGATCTATCCCCCCCCCCGCCCACTATGCACTGAAACAGTCCATTAACAATGATAAACAGTTTTAATGTGCAAATCAAGCTAGGCTTTTGGTGAACGAACAGTTATCGAACAGAAACTCGAACAGCTGAATTTTAAGCAAATTGTTCGGGTTCGTCGAACGACTCGAACACCGCCCAAAACAGCTCGAATTTGAAATTGGCGAACAGTTCAACTCGAACAACGCTCATCTCTAGTTAACTGCTTACATGCCACTGTTAATTTGTGACAGCAACATTTACAGGTAAGTAGCATGTCCTGGTGTGGGCATGCATTCCTGTCTTCGACGGCCTCCAGTGCTGTCATCTACATGCAGGGCTTCATAGGAGATTATTAATCTCACTATATTCTACAATATTGAAGTATTGCAGTATGTTCAGGGTAATTAACCAGTAAGTTTGAAGATGTCGTAATCACATTGAACGGAAAAATTCATGTTGTCAAGTAATTTTTAACACTGTATAAAATAAACCCCCCCCAAAAAAAACTAAAAAGTTGCGTTTCTCTTTCACCATTTCATACCATTTGGAATTTCCCATTTTCAGTACATTATGTGGGAAAGCAAACAGCAGCACTGAGAACTACAACTCATCAAGCAAAAAACAAGTATTAATGCACTCTTATGGCTATGTTGATGGAAAAATAAAAATCTATGATTCTTGAACGGAAAAAACCTAAAGTGCAAAAAAAGAAACATTTCCATGTCAGTGAGAGAATAATAAAAAATAATGGCAAAGCAGGGTGGACAGAAACAAAATTATGACTTGTCATATGCAAATCCATGATCTCCACTCATTTTGTGCACACAATTGCTACAATGAACTGCATTTCACTGCTGCACTATTCTGGAAAAACCTTAAAGGAACCTGTCATCTGACTCACGCTACCTGAAGCACAGGTAACATGCATCAGTCTGGCTGTGTTAGGGGCAGGCAGACCAGGCAGCTACCTAGGGCTCCCACTCCTCCAGGGGCCCCCAGCTCGCGGCACATCCTGCTGCCAGTGCCGACTTCGCCGCCGCATTGAACTATACCAGCGTCTGCCGCTACAGTTCAAAGCAATGATGGAGGAAAGAGTGTCAGCTGACGCTCCCTCTCCCATCATTCCCCGCTCTGCCTCTGACACTGCGGGTGCTAGATGATGTCATCGCACACTCACTGTGTGCCAGGCAGTGCAGCCACTGAGACAGGAGCAGGGAGCAGCGCGGGCATGAGGAGAGGTGAGGAGTGTTTTTTTTTTGTTTTGTTTTTTACTGGACTGTGGGGCCATTCTTGGGGGGGAATGTGGGCTGTGCTATATGCTATGTGCGATACTATGCGGGCTGTGCTGTATACTATGCTGGCTGTGCAATATATTATGTGGGCTGTGTTATTATACTATGCAGGCTGTGCTATATACTACGTGGGCTGTGTTATATATTACGCGGACTGTGCTATATACTATGCGGGCTGTGCTATATACTATGCGGGCTGTGCTGTATACTATGCGGGCTGTGCTATATACTACGTGGGCTGTGTTATATAATACACGGGCTGTGCTATATACTATACGGGCTGTGCTATATACTATGCGGGCTGTGCTATATACTATGCGGGCTGTGCTATATACTATGCGGGCTGTGTTATATACTATGCGGGCTGTGCTATATACTATGAGGCTGTGCTATATACTATGCGGGCTGTGTTATATACTATGGGGGGTATATTATATTCTATGGGGGAGGCTGTGTTATACACTATGTGGCTGTGTTATATATTATGGGGGGTATATTATATTCTACGGGGGATGCTGTGTTATACACTATGTGGCTGTGTTATATACTATGGGGTACATAATATTCTATGGGGAGGCTGTGTTATATACTATGGGAGGCTGCATTATATTCTATGGGGGCTACATTATATTCTGTGGGGGGCTGTATTAGATTTTATGAGGGAGGATTGCATCATACTCTTTGATGGGGCTACATTATATTCTATGTGGAGGTGGGCTGTATTATACTCTATTTGGGGCTACATTATATTCTATGGGGGGTTGTATTATATTTATATTCTATATTTATATTCAATGAGGGGTGATTGCATCATACTCTATGAGGGGGCTACATTATACTATATGAGGGGGGCTGCATTATATTCTATGGAGGGTTACATTATACTCTGTGGGGTGGCTGCATTATGCTCTATGGGGTGGCTGCATTATACTATATGTGGGCTCCATTATACTGTATCAAGGACTATGGGGAATACATTATACTAT
This sequence comes from Ranitomeya variabilis, assembly GCF_051348905.1. NCBI lineage: Eukaryota > Metazoa > Chordata > Amphibia > Anura > Dendrobatidae > Ranitomeya > Ranitomeya variabilis. The sequence goes on along the minus strand of NC_135233.1, from coordinate 954,673,284 downwards.
ATGAAGAACTATGGGGTGCATTATACTATGGGAAGTGAATTGTACTACATGGATGACTATGGCAGTGCATTATACTATATGGATGACTATGAGGAGTGTATAATACTATATGGAGGACTATGGGAAGTGTATAATACTATATGGATGACTGAGGAGTGTATTATACTATATGGAGAACTATGGGGCATATTATGCTATATGGAGGACTGTGCATTTTACAATATGGAGGACTGTGGTGCACATTATTCTATGTGGACGACTATGGGGTGGATTATACTATATGGAGGACTTTGGGGCATATTATGTTATATGGAGGACTATGGGCTGTGCATTTTACAATATAGAGTACTGTGGTGCACATTATACTATGTGGAGGACTATGGGGTGTATTATACTAAACAATCAAAATGCTGCATATTCATCGAGTGATTCGATTGTTTATGCCAGAACATAAATCATTGTTCTCCACAGCACATCGCCGGTGTAAACTGTAGATATGCTGCTGATAAAATGATACTGTAAGGTGATCTGTTAGTGATCTATTAGTGATCATTCTGTCCTCATCATTCTTTCTCAGATGGTGGAAAGAGGCCGGGAAAAAAGCGTAGAACGATTTCAATATTGTCGAACACACTCATTTAGCGGCCTGAACTCAGCGCATGTAAATACAACCGAAATGCTTCTGTGTGATGTGCAATATGTTAGCATTTGGGGCCCCATTTTAAAGTTTGCCTAGGGCCCCACTTTGCCGAAAACTGGCGCTGATTGCAGCCATATATGTTTTCTTCTAAAATGCAGTGGCGTTTCAGAGAAGATTATACCTAGAAAATCCGGGAGGGGACTATTTGTCTCGACTGGATAGTCCAAGGACTGTCCCCAGAGGTTTCTCTCCTCCACTTTTCCCTAAACTGACAGTTCTCCTCCTATGTATATTCACAGGGAGAGCCTGTATTTAAGGGACTGGGCCAAGGAGAAGCTGCTGGGGACACGAAGTTCCCAGAAGAATTTAAAAGATATGTTTTCTTTGAAATGTGTTTCAGTGTAGAACATACATGATTTCATTAACACAGCCAGACTTTAATTCTTGTTGCTCGTGGTCCTGGGAGCATGAATCAGATGACAGGTTCCTTTCACTATTAACGGTTAAGCGTTTAGCAAACAATGAACCATTGCAGTAAACTCTCAGCATGCACTAAACCAATAACACGACTATAAACAAATGAAGATTTTATTAATCATGGTGGAGACATTCTGCAGCACCCACCATAGTAAAATCCCATCCCTTAGTGATGTGAAGAGGCTGTTGTTGGAAGGGTCCATAGGCAGGAGATGTGCAACGTGAGGGTCATCTTTTAAAGCTTTATTAATCCAATTGACAAACGCCACCTTCTCTTCATCTGAAAGAAGCCGTACAGGTATTCAATATGGAGCAGTGGCCCATTATATCATATTCCAATCTCACAGGAGCATGACATGGTATCACTTTCTAGAACATTCAGTAAGGGGCAGAAGCAGCGTTTTGTACTCTTACCTGAGTAGGAATGCTGTGTTCCTTGGCTGGAGATTGAAGACGTCCCTCCTATTGCTGTTATGCCCATTTTTTTGTTAATTGATTTTCGGAAGGTCCGGCTCACATCTTTACTTTTAAGGTCTTGGAATAACTATTACAGCAGGAGACAATTAGACATATTAGTACATGATAGGGAATTGGCAATAATGTTTTCTAACAAAAAAATCTAGAGAATATGTCTTCTTTCTGGACTTTATTCCTATGACTAACAGTGGGGAAAAAAGTATTTAGTCAGCCACCAATTGTGCAAGTTCTCCCACTTAAAAAGATGAGAGAGGTCTGTAATTGATATCATAGGTAGACCACAACTATGAGAGTCAAAATGAGAAAACAAATCCAGAAAATCACCTTGTATGATTATTATGGTGGAAAATAAGTATTTGGTCACCTAAAAACATGCAAGATTTCTGGCTATCACAGACCTGTAACTTTTTCTTTAAGAGGCTCCTCTGTCCTCCACTCATTACCGGTAGTAATGTAGTAGTGTAGCTGTTTAAACTTGTTATCAGTATAAAAGACACCTGTCCACAACTTCAGTTTATTGCTGCAAATATCTAGGTGTGTCGATACACAACACGGAATGATCCTGGGGCATACATTAAAGCGACACATAGGCCCCCGTTCCCTGGAATGACACCAACAGGGTGTCCTTTGGCAGGTGTATGTATAACTGACACTCTCAAGTAATTGATGAACCAGAAACAAGCTTATTAAAGGGTTTATCCACAACTGGACAACCCCTTCTCAAAAGCTAAAATGTCCATAAAATAGAAAAAAAACATACATCCGCTCTGACAAAATACTGAAAGGCTGCAGCTGAACAGTGATCACTTGGCCGCCAGCCAGGAGACACTGCGCCAACATTAGAGGAGCGGCGCCAGTCCAAGAGGTAACATATGCTATTTCCATTTCAAAATGGGCCCTTTAGTTGTTCAGAATAGGTTGTTCAGCTCCTTTAAATATATAAACTAATTTAATTGAGTAGGCATTGACTAACAGATCAAAGTAGGCCAGCCTGCTGATTATGTTTATCTCATGTTTCTAAAGTTGTATTTACATTGCGTGACTGTTATGTTCGAGCATTTCTAGGAACACTCATATTACAATAAACAGGCTCACAATCACCCAACAAACAAGCAAGATGCTGATTCGCTAGTTGAAATGACCTTTTTGGTTTGCCCAACAAATCATCATTCTTGGCAGTGCAAAAAACCATTACACAGGCAGAGATGCTTACCTGTCTGAGGCCTCCAACCAATTACACTAACCAAAGTGCAGCGGACCCAAGTTAAGATGGTGGTTTCATGGTGCAGCTGGGCCCTAGATGGCTCTGTATACTGTGGCCTCTGTTCACACAGGATGCATGATAGCAATGGCGGGCCCGCTATATGGCGTTACTAATAGGCCTGAGCCATATGCTTTGTATTTCTGTGTGAACATGCCACATACAGATCATTTTTGCGCAGGTGTGCCAGGCGGCCAAATCCTGATTGTAGGCTGGCTTGCAGTATTGGTATTATTGCACCTGTGCATTTGTCATCCACCATCTTAACTTGGGTCCGCTGCACTTTGGTTAGTGTAATTGGTTGGAGGCCTCAGACAGGTAAGCATCTCTGCCTGTGTAATGGTTTTTTGTCTTGATTTTTTTTCCTCTTATGGGTTTTTATTCTTGGCAGTGCATCATGAACAGGACCTGCGCCTATCCTTGCAAAACAAACTTTTCCACATTTTTCAATTGTGCATCTGAAGGGTGGTTTGCTTGTGTAAATAGGCTATTAAACAAGCGTTGATCAGCAAACAAGTAGTTAATCAGTGTTTGTTTGGTGCCGTTGGTTAGCTGGTGTAGACAGACCTTAAGGTAGCCCATATATATTAGATTAAAGCTGAACAAAATCATCGACTTAAATCAGGAAAACCATTGAAATGAATATGAAACCTAAGAGGATGAGGTTGCATGTCACTTCCTGGCGATTAATAAATAAATAAATAATTTTTATTTTTATATAGCGCTAACATATTCTGCAGTGCTTATCAGTTTTGCACACATTGTCATGGCTGTCCCCGATGGGGCTCACAAACTAAATTCCCTATTGGTATGTCTTTGGAGCAAACACAGGGATAACATACAAACTCCTTACAGATGTTGTCATTGGTGGGATTTGAACTCAGGACCCCAGCGTTGCAAGGCTGCAGTGCTAACCACTGAGCCACCGTGCTGCCCATATATTTGTGATCACATGATTTGCCCTCCTATGTGTAGGAGTACTTATCCTCTGAGAGCTTCGTCAAGTATAATAGAAGACAAAGGGGGTCACAAAAGTGTCACATACAGGCAAGAAGGCGCATAACAATAGGTGGTAATGGTTTTACTTACTCATGTAGGTTACTAGTTAACCAAAGACAATTCAACATAAATGTTATAGAAACAGTAACAATCATGACCTAATGCAGGGGTGGAAAATTCATTTTCCCGAAGTGGAAGACTATGATTGTTGTCCCCTTACCTGGGTCTAAGGGTCGGGTCTATACAGGTCAGGTGAACACTGTGATGCCAGCAGCACTGCACTGCTGGGTTGCACTTAAATTGGCTTTTCCAGTCCATGGGCGGACAGAACAGCCACGATTCTAGATGAAGTCCTCGTGCCGGGGGCAGTTTGCCCATATCTAATGTAATGTATCATTCATTTATTGTGCTTGTGCTTTAAATTATGACATGCAGATTACTCACCAAAACAAACTCCTCAAAATCTATCTTCCCATCTTTATTGCGGTCAGCCGCTGCAAATATTTTCTCTAGAATTTCCCGCACTTGGTAGCCAGGCAGGGGGAGGTTGGCTTCTTTGAATAAATCTTGTAGTTCATAGTCATTAATAGAACCACTGTTGTCCGCATCTGCAGGAAGAACAGGCACTGTTATATTAGTGATAAGCACATTAGATAAAACCCTCTGTAAAACACAAAACAGCACTGTGAACTTAATAGAATTTACAAAAAACGATAGGCAGAAAAGGTACACGGTTTAAATAGAATGAGGGCCAAATCAAGGGATAAAATATTGCCTTTTATTTTCAAAGAAAAGTTACCCAGAATCCTGAAAAGCTAAAAATATCTATTTTAGTACACATTTTCCATTCTGAGCTTATTCTTCGATCATAAAACAAATCATATACAATTTGCTTGCAATCTTTGCCTCAGTAGCCTTGAACTCAATCAACTGCAGGAGATTTCCAGGAAAAATATGACACAATTTGGTTATCAGAATGTAAAAGATAATAAGCCTGAAAAAAGTAAAGTACACAAAAATGATAATATATATATATGGTGTGTGTGTGTGTGTATGTATATATATATATATATATATATATATATATATATATATATATATATATATATATATATATATACAGTTAGGTCCATATATATTTGGACAGAGACAACATTTTTCTTATTTTGGTTATAGACATTACCACAATAAATTTTAAACAAAACAATTCAGATGCAGTTGAAGTTCACACTTTCAGCTTTCATTTGAGGGTATCCACATTAAAATTGGATGAAGGTTTAAGGAGTTTCAGCTACTTAACATGTGCCACCCTGTTTTTAAAGGGACCAAAAGTAATTGGACAATTGACTCCAAGGCTATTTCATGGACAGGTGTGGGCAATCCCTTCATTATGTCATTCTCAATTAAGCAGATAAAAGGCCTGGAGATGATTTGAGGTGTGGTGCTTGCATTTGGAAGGTTTTCCTATGAAGTAAACATGCGGTCAAAAGCGCTCTCCATGCAGGTGAAACAAGCCATCCTTAAGCTGCGAAAACAGAAAAAACCCATCTGAGAAATTGCTACATTATTAGGAGTGGCAAAATCTACAGTTTGGTACATCCTGAGAAAGAAAGAAAGCACTGGTGAACTCATCAATGCAAAAAGACCTGGGCGGCCACGGAAGACAACAGTGGTGGATGATCGCAGAATCGTCTCCATGGTGAAGAGAAACCCCTTCACAACAGCCAACCAAGTGAACAACACTCTCCAGGAGGTCGGCGCATCAATATCCAAATCTACCATAAAGAGAAGACTGCATGACAGTAAATACAGAGGGTTCACTGCACGGTGCAAGCCACTCATAAGCATCAAGAAGAAAAAGGCTATACTGGACTTTGCTAAAAAACATCTAAAAAAGCCAGCACAGTTCTGGAAGAACATTCTTTGGACAGATGAAACAAAGATCAACCTCTACCAGAATGATGGCAAGAGAAAAGTATGGCGAAGGCGTGGTACAGCTCATGATCCAAAGCATACCACATCATCTGTAAAACATGGCGGAGGCAGTGTGATGGCTTGGGCATGCATGGCTGCCAGTGGCACTGGGTCACTAGTGTTTATTGATGATGTGACACAGGACAGAAGCGGCCAAATGAATTCTGAGGTATTCAGAGCCATACTGTGTGCTCAGATCCAGCCAAATGCAGCCAAACCGATTGGTCGTCGTTTCATACTACAGATGGACAATGACCCAAAACATAAAGCCAAAACAACCCAGCAGTTTATTAAAGCAAAGAAGTGGAATATTCTTGAATTGCCAAGTCAGTCACCTGATCTCAACCCAATTGAGCATGCATTTCACTTGTTAAAGACTAAACTTCAGACAGAAAGGCCGACAAACAAACAGCAACTGAAAACCACTGCAGTGAAGGCCTGGCAGAGCATCAAAAAGGAGGAAACACAGCGTCTGGTGATGTCCATGAGATTAAGACTTCAGGCAGTCATTGCCAACAAAGGGTTTTCAACCAAGTACTAAAAATGAACATTTTATTTAAAATTATTGAATCTGTCCAATTACTTTTGGTCCCTTTAAAAACAGGGTGGCACATGTTAAGTAGCTGAAACTCCTTAACCCTTCATCCAATTTTAATGTGGATACCCTCAAATGAAAGCTGAAAGTCTGAACTTCACCTGCATCTGAATTGTTTTGGTTAAAATTCATTGTGGTAATGTCTATAACTAAAACTAGAAAAATGTTGTCTCTGTCCAAATATATATGGACCTAACTGTATATATACACATACAGTGGGTACAGAAAGTATTCAAACCCCTTTAAAATTTTCCCTCTTTTGTTTCATCGCAGCCATTTGGTAACTTCAAAGACATTTTTGCAAATTTATAAAAAAAAGAAAAACTGAAATATCACATGGTCATAAGTATTCAGACCCTTTGCTCAGACACTCATATTTAAGTCACATGCTGTCCATTTCCTTGTGATGCTCCTTGAGATGTTTCTACTTCTTCATTGGAGTCCAGCTGTGTTTAATTAAACTAATAGGACTTGATTTGTCTATATATGTCTATATAAGACCTCACAGCTCACAGTGCATGTCAGACCAAATGAAAATCATAAGGTCAAAAGAACTGGCCAAGGAGCTCAGAGACAGAATTGTGGCAAGGCTTAAATCTGGCCAAGGTTACAAAAGAATTTCTACAGTACTCAAGGTTCCTAAGAGCACAGTGGCCTCCATAATCCTTAAATGGAAGAAGTTTGGGACCACCAGGAGTCTTCCTAGACCTGGCCGTCCAGCCAAATTGAGCAATCGTTGGAGAAGAGCTTTGGTGAAAGAGGTAAAGAAGAGTCCCAAGATCACTGTAGCTGAGCTCCAGAGATGTAGTAGGGAGATGGGAGAAAGTTACACAGTCAACTGCAGCCCTCCACCAGTCGGGCCTTTATGGCAAAGTGGCCCAATGGAAGCCTCTCCTCAGTGCAAGACATATGAAAGCCTGCATAGTTTGCTAAAAAAAAACTTAAAAAAAACGTGAAGGACTCCCAGACTATGAGAAATAAGATTCTCTGGTCTGAAGAGAAGGAGATAGAACTTTTTGGTGATAATTCTAAGTGGTATGTGTGGGGAAAACCAGGCACTGTTCATCACCTGCCAAATACAATCCCAACAGTGAAACATGGTGGTGGCAGCATCATGCTATGGGGGTGAATTTCAGCAGGAGGGACAGGACGACTGGTTGCAATTGAAGGAAACATGAATGCGGCCAAGTACAGAGATATCCTGGATGAAAACCTTCCAAAAAGACCCTAAGCACACAGCTAAAATAACAAAGGAGTGGCTTCAGAACAACTCTGTGACCATTCTTGGCTGGCCCAGCCAGAGCCCTGACCTAAACTCTATTGAGCATCTCTGGAGAGACCTGAAAATGGCTGTCCACCAACATTCACCAACCAACCTCACAGAACTGGAGAGGATCTGCAAGAATGGCATAGGATACCCAAATCCAGGTGTGAAAAACTTGTTGCATCATTCCCAAGAAAACTCATGGTTGTACTAGCTCAAAAGGGTGATTCTACTCAATACTGAGCAAAGGGTCTGATTACTTATCACTATGTGATGTTTCAGTTTTTCTTTTTTAATAAATTTACAAAAATGTCTACATTTCTGCTTTTTTTCAGTCAAGATGGGGTGCAGAGTGAACATTAACGAGAAAAAAATTAACTTTTTTTAATTTACCAAATGGCTGCAATGAAACAAAGAGTGAAAAATTTAAAGGGGTTTGAATACTTTCCATACCGTAAACAGTGCTCTATTCAGACCAATTAAAGGAGTTATCCACTACTGCAAAACTCTGTCAATCAATTCATGACCACATACAAAATAAAACAGTACATACTCATTTCGCACAGCGACACCGTTCCAGCGATGTCAACACCACTGTTGCCAGACAGTGAAGTGACATTATTGTGTCATGTGCCAGCTGCAGCCACTTTTTGGCTGCCACTCATCAACATTCCATCAGGGCGGACATCCACTGTGATGAAATAGTAAAAACTGCGATGACGAGCAGCTGCTCATTGACTGCAGCCGTCACGTGACATAATATCAAGTCACTGCCAGGTACAAGTGCGCCAACAACACTGGGATGGAGCAGTTCTCCTTCTTCAAATCCTGCTAAAGATTTTCTATGGCGTTTAAGTCACTCCTGAATCTGACAAGATTTCTTCTGAAATCAATACATGTAGTTGCCTTGGGTTCACTGTCTTTTTAGATAATCAAATTACTCCTAAGCTTCAGTTTCCACACACAAGACACAATTCTATGTCCTAAGATTTCTAATAACTAACTGAATCCATCCTGCCCTCCACAGACTGCAGGTTTCCAGTGCCATAGGAAGCAAAGCAGACCCAGAGCATCACTAAGCCACTGCAATGCTGCACTGTAGGCATGGTTTTCTTTTCAATATATGCTTCATTTTTCCTCCTCCAGACATGCTGATGTAACAGGGGCCAGGGAGGTAGTCGGGGCTGAGGTTGGCAGCAATAGCACATCCTGGCCCTCCATCACATAAGCACATTGTCCCTTCTGGTGTGCACCTGATGATTCACTTATTTGCACATCATAGTCCACTCCGGCTTGCTGGGGCTTTCTTCCATTGAATATCACATAATGACAGTCAGAGTCCATATTCAGTTCCAACAAAACAGCTTTACTTAGTTCTTTACACAGCACGTCCAGTTTCGTCACAAAGGCAGCACAAGATTCTCCACAAAGTACAACTTTTCCTTTCCTTGTGCTATCCCTCACTCCTCCAGGAATATTGCAGGGCCGTACCATCGCCTTTGGTACCACAGCTTCAAGACTGACCAGACCAACCCACTTCAGGAATCCCCTGTCCGTTTCGCCCAAGACATTTGGAATCGTTCCCCCGAAGCTAGCCGTTACCATCCTAATGCTGCCCTGTATTCCGTCACTACCAAGTAACCTTTGGCCTATAGGCCCTGGAAGGCTGGACTCCTTGCTTAAACATTGCAGGACTCAACTGACTCGTCCGGGCTCCCAGCCCCAACTAACTCAACTCAGGAAGCTCTCTCACTGACTGCCAGTTGGCCCCTCCTAACTAAATCCTATTGGTCTACCTAATTCCTCACTTACTCTATTCTCTTGCGCCCCCTCTAGTGGGCTAAATCTGAATCCTATGCTTTCCCTACTTTTATACAAAACAACAAATAGATATTTATATATATATATATATATATATATATATATATTTGCAACACATTACACAGTATACCAATATTATAATACACATACCACATAATGGACATACACCATATAGCAGCATTATAGGACATGTTACAAGCTTCTCAGGGATGTAGAAACACGGGCGACGGGAGTGGGGCACAAACCAGTCTTGTACACCCCATGCACTGACATGCGAGCAAAAAAGACCACTTTTGTCTCATTGCTCCACAAAATAAAATCCCCAAACCTCTGTGGCTTAATTATCTGCCACATTCAGGTAGTGTAACCAGTGTTTATATAACTTTGAGCTTGTGGACTCTGCTTCCAACTGTATCTCTAGGAACAATCAATCTCTTAACAATGTTTTTGTACCCTTTTCCATAAGGGTACCGTCTCACAAAACGATTTACCAACGATCACGACCAGCGATACGACCTGGCTGTGATCGTTGGTAAGTCGTAGTGTGGTCGCTGGAGACCAACGATGCCGAAGTCCCCGGGTAACCAGGGTAAACATCGGGTTACTAAGCGCGGCCCTGCGCTTAGTAACCCGATGTTTACCCTGGTTACAAGCGAACGCATCGTTGGATCGGTGTCACACACACCGATCCAACGATGACAGCAGGAGATCCAGCGACGAAAGAAAGTTCCAAACGATCTGCTACGACGTACGATTCTCAGCAGGGTCCCTGATCGCTGCTGCGTGTCAGACACAGCGATATCGTATGGATATCGCTGGAACGTCACGGATCGTAGCGTCGTAGCGATCAAAGTGCCACTGTGATACGGTACCCTTAGAGTGTGAGGAAATTATCACATAATTTTTGGATCACTCTCTTGACAACCCAAGAATATTAATAAAAAGGAGACCAATGCTTATGAGCAATTGCTTTGATTCCTCAAAAATGCTGCCTGAAGTCAATGTCTGGCTATGCATCATATTTGCAGCAAGTCAACATCCAAAGGTGCTCTGCTAAGTACCAAAGATGCTTGTCATGAAGGTGATTAACCCCTTTACCCCCAAGGGTGGTTTGCACGTTAATGACCAGGCCAATTTTTACATTTCTGACCACTGTCCCTTTATGAGGATATAACTCTGGAACACTTCAACGGATCCCAGTGATTCTGACATGGTTTTCTCGTGACATATTGTACTTCATGATAGTGGTAACATTTCTTTGATATTACCATTAAATGGACACCAAAAGTTGTTGTACAATTTGTTCTGAGTACGTCGATACCCCATATGTGGGGTTAAACCACTGTTTGGGCGCATGGCAGAGCTCGGAAGGGAAGGTGCGCCGTTTGACTTTTCAATGCAAAATTGACAGGAATTGAGATGGGACGCCATGTTGCGTTTGGAGAGCCACTGATGTGCCTAAACATTGAAACCCTCCACAAGTGACACCATTTTGAAAATTAGACCCCCTAAGGAACTTATCTAGATGTGTGGTGAGCACTTTGACCCACCAAGTGCTTCACAGAAGTTTATAACGCAGAGCCGTGAAAATAAAAATTATTTTTTTTCCCACAAAAATTATTTTTTAGCCCCCAGTTTTGTATTTTCCCAAAGGTAACAGTTGAAATTAGACCCCAAAAGTTGTTGTCCAATTTGTCCTGAGTATGCCGATACCCCATATGTGGGCAGGGAACCACCGTTTGAGCGCATGGCAGATCTCGGAAAGGAAGGAGGGTCATTTGGAATGCAGATTTAGATGGATTTTGTCTGCAGACATCACATTGCGTTTTCAGAGCCCCTAATGTACTTAAACAGTAGAAACCCCTCCACAAGTGACCCCATATTGGAAACTAGACCCCCCAAGGAACTTATCTAGATGTGTTGTGAGAACTTTGAACCCCCAAGTGTTTCACTACAGTTTATAACGCAGAGCGGTGAAAATAAAAAATCTTTTTTTTCCACAAAAATTATTTTTTAGCCCCCAGTTTTGTATTTTCCCAAGGGTAACAGGAGAAATTGGACCCCAAAAGTTGTTGTCCAATGTGTCCTGAGTACGCCGATACCCCATATGTTGGGGTAAACCCCTGTTTGGGCGCATGGGAGAGCTCGGAAGGGAAGGAGCACTGTTTTACTTTTTCAACGCAGAATTGGCTGGAATTGAGATCGGACACCATGTTGCATTTGGAGAGCCACTGATGTGCCTAAACAGTGGAAACCCCCCAATTATAACTGAAACCCTAATCCAACCACACCCCTAACCCTAATCCCAACCCTATTCCCAACCGTAAATGTAATCCAAACCCTAACCTGTTATGATCCTAGTGGCTTAGGATCACAAATCTAACCAGCTAAGTAGAAAATAATAGGACGAGCTCTGGGGATGTGGTAACTGAACTAACCGCAAACCTGATCCTAACGGCACACACTATAGGCAGCCGTGGAACGTTTCCTGAAATCCTAGACGTCTCTTCACGGCCTGAGAAACTGACTACCCCTAAAGAGAAAGTAAAGACCTCACTTGCCTCAGAGAAATCCCCCAGAGATATAGAAGCCCCCCACAAATAATAACGGTGAGTTAAGAGGAAAAGACAAATGCAGAGATGAAACAGGTTAAGCAAATGAGGCCCGCTAACGCTAGATAGCAGAAAATAGCAAGGGATCTGTGCGGTCAGTAAAAAACCCTATGCAAAAATATCCACGCAGAGAATGCGAGAACCCCCACACAACTAACGATGTGGGGGGAGCAACTCAGCACCCCAGAGCACCAGCAAGCAGGGAAATCACATATTAGCAAGCTGGACAAAAACTCATCATATACTAGGAAACATCTTGAACACAGATGAGCAAAAATAAGCAAACAGAACTTAGCTTCTCTTGGAGAGACTGATAACGGATGTAGACAGGAGCAATCAGAATAGCACTGAATACAACGGCAACAGGCAAGGAATGAAGGACCAGGTGGATTAAATAGGAAACCTAACTAGCAGATGACGAGACAGCTGATCCTGCCAGAAACCTGCAAAATAACAAAAAGAAGAGCCACCAGGAGGAGCCCAAAGAGAGAACTCACACAGTACCACTCATGACCACAGGAGGGAGCCCGGAAACAAAGTTCACAACAGTACCCCCCCTTGAGGAGGGGTCACCGAACCCTCACCAGAACCCCCAGGGCGATCAGGGTGAGCCACATGGAAGGCACGAACCAAATCGGCCGCATGAACATCAGAGGCGACAACCCAGGAATTATCCTCCTGACCATAGCCCTTCCACTTAACCAAATACTGAAGCCTCCGTCTTGAAATACGAGAATCCAAGATCTTCTCCACCACGTATTCCAACTCTCCCTCAACCAGCACCGGAGCAGGAGGCTCAACAGAAGGAACCACAGGCACCACATACCTCCGCAACAAAGACCTATGGAACACATTATGGATGGTAAACGATGCCGGGAGGTCCAAGCGAAATGACACAGGGTTGAGGATTTCCAAAATTTTATAAGGACCGATAAAACGAGGTTTAAACTTAGGAGAAGAAACCTTCATAGGAACATAACGAGAAGACAACCACACCAAATCCCCCACACGAAGTCGGGGACCCACACAGCGACGACGGTTAGCAAAGCGCTGAGCCTTCTCTTGTGACAACATCAAATTGTCCACCACATGGTTCCAAATCTGTTGCAACCTATCCACCACAGAATCCACCCCAGGACAGTCAGAAGACTCAACCTGACCCGAGGAAAAACGAGGATGAAAACCAGAATTACAAAAAAAAGGCGAAACCAAAGTAGCCGAACTAGCCCGATTATTAAGGGCAAACTCGGCCAATGGCAAAAAAGTCACCCAATCATCCTGGTCAGCAGAAACAAAACATCTCAAATATGTTTCCAAGGTCTGGTTAGTTCGCTCGGTTTGGCCATTTGTCTGAGGATGGAAAGCCGACGAAAAAGACATCAATGCCCATCTTAGCACAAAAGGACCGCCAAAATCTGGACACAAACTGGGATCCTCTGTCAGACACAATATTTTCAGGGATGCCGTGCAGACGAACCACATTCTGAAAAAATAACGGAACCAAATCGGAGGAAGAAGGCAACTTAGGCAAGGGCACCAAATGGACCATTTTAGAAAAACGATCACAAACCACCCAGATGAGTCATTCTCTGAGAGACCGGAAGATCCGAAATAAAATCCATGGAAATATGCGTCCAAGGCCTCTTAGGAACCGGCAAAGGCAAAAGCAAACCACTGGCACGAGAACAGCAAAGCTTAGCCCGAGCACAAATCCCACAGGACTGCACAAAGGAACGCACATCCCGCGACAAGGAAGGCCACCAGAAGGATCTAGCCAAATCTCTGGTACCAAAAATCCCAGGATGACCCGCCAACACTGAAGAATGGACCTCGGAAATAACTCTGCTGGTCCATCTATCTGGGACAAACAGTCTCTCTGATGGACAACGGTCAGGTCTATCCGCCTGAAATTCCTGTAACACCCGTCGCAAATCTGGGGAAATGGCAGACAAAATTACCCCCTCTTTGAGGATACCAACCGGCTCAGAAACTCCAGGGGAATCAGGCACAAAACTCCTAGAAAGAGCATCAGCCTTCACGTTCTTCGAACCAGGAAGGTACGAGACCACGAAATCGAAACGTGAGAAAAACAACGACCAACGAGCCTGTCTAGGATTCAACCGCTTGGCCGACTCAAGATAAATCAAATTTTTATGATCAGTCAAGACCACCACACGATGCTTAGCTCCCTCTAGCCAGTGTCGCCACTCCTCAAATGCCCACTTCATTGCCAACAACTCCCGATTACCAACATCATAATTTCGTTCAGCCGGCATAAATTTTCTTGAAAAGAAGGCACATGGCTTCATCACAGAGCAATCAGAGCTTCTCTGTGACAAAACAGCCCCTGCTCCAATTTCAGAAGCATCAACCTCGACCTGGAAGGGAAGAGAGACATCTGGCTGACATAAAACTGGAGCCGAAGAAAACCGGCGCTTCAGCTCCTGAAAGGCCTCAACGGCCGCAGGAGACCAGTTAGTCACATCAGAACCCTTCTTGGTCAAATCCGTCAAAGGTTTAACCACACCAGAAAAATTAGCAATGAAGCGACGGTAAAAATTAGCAAAACCCAAGAACTTCTGAAGACTCTTAACCGATGTAGGTTGAGTCCAATCATGAATAGCCTGGACCTTGACTGGGTCCATCTCAATAGAAGGAGAAAAAATAAAGCCCAAAAAGGAAACCTTCTGGACTCCGAAGAGACATTTGGAACCCTTCACAAACAAAGCATTGGCACGCAGGACCTGAAATACCATCCTGACCTGCTTCACATGGGATTCCCAATCATCTGAAAATACCAAAATATCATCCAGATACACAATGATAAATTTATCCAGATATTCTCGGAAGATATCGTGCATGAAGGACTGAAACACAGAAGGGGCATTAGAAAGTCCAAAAGGCATCACCAAGTACTCAAAATGGCCTTCGGGCGTATTAAATGCTGTTTTCCATTCATCGCCCTGTTTTATACGCACAAGATTATACGCACCGCGAAGATCTATCTTGGTGAACCAACTAGACCCCCTAATCCGAGCAAACAGATCAGACAACAATGGCAAGGGATACTGGAATTTGACCGTGATTTTATTTAGAAGGCGATAATCTATACAGGGTCTCAACGAACCATCCTTCTTGGCCACAAAAAAGAATCCCGCACCAAGAGGGGACGAGGAGGGGCGAATATGTCCCTTCTCCAAAGACTCCTTTACATAGCTCCGCATAGCGGCATGCTCTGGTACAGACAAATTAAACAGTCGTCCCTTAGGGAACTTACTACCAGGAATCAAATTTATAGCACAATCACAATCCCTATGAGGAGGTAGGGCACTGGATTTGGGCTCATCAAATACATCCTGGTAGTCCGACAAAAACTCAGGGACTTCAGAAGGAGTAGAGGAAGCAATTGATACCAAGGGAGCATCGCCATGAATTCCCTGGCAACTCCAACTCAACACAGACATAGCTTTCCAATCCAGGACTGGATTATGAGCCTGCAACCATGGCAGACCCAACACGACAACGTCATGCAAATTATATAACACAAGAAAGCGAATCACCTCCTGATGTGCAGGAGTCATACACATGGTCACTTGAGTCCAGTATTGAGGTTTATTCTTGGCCAATGGTGTAGCATCAAATCCCTTCAATGGAATAGGGAACTGTAATGGCTCAAGGATAAAACCACAGCGCTTGGCAAATGACAAATCCATCAGATTCAGGGCGGCACCTGAATCTACAAAAGCCATAACTGAGTAGGATGACAGAGAGCAGATCAAAGTAACAGACAAAATGAATTTAGGCTGTACAGTACCAATGGTGACAGATCTAGCAAAGTTTTTTGTGCGCTTAGAGCATGCTGAGATAACATGAGCTGAATCACCACAGTAAAAGCACAACCCATTCTGACGTCTATGATTTTGCCGTTCAATTCTGGTCAGAATCCTATCACATTGCATAGACTCAGGTTTCTGTTCAGAAAACACCGCCAGATGGTGCGCAGGTTTGCGCTCCCGCAAACGCCGATCAATCTGAATGGCCAAAGCCATTGACTCATTCAGACTCGTAGGCGTGGGGAACCCCACCATAACATTCTTAATGGCTTCAGAAAGAACTTCTCTGAAATTTGCAGCCAGGGCACACTCATTCCATCGAGTAAGCACCGACCATTTCCGAAATTTTTGACAATACACCTCAGCTTCATCCTGACCCTGAGAGAGAGCCAGCAAGGCCTTTTCTGCCTGGTTCTCCAGATTAGGTTCCTCATAAAGCAATCCAAGCGCCAGAAAAAACGCATCCACATTCAGCAATGCAGGATCTCCTGGCGCCAGGGAGAAGGCCCAATCTTGAGGGTCGCCGCGTAACAGAGAGATAACAATTCTAACTTGCTGAGCGGAATCACAAGAGGAACGAGGTCTCAAAGAAAGAAATAATTTACAATTATTCTTAAAATTCAGAAACCTAGATCTATCTCCAGAAAAAAACTCAGGAATAGGTACTTTTGGCTCAGACATAGGACTGTGAACAACAAAATCCTGAATGCTTTGCACCCTTGCAGCAAGATGATCCACACTAGAAGTCAGACTCTGAATATCCATGTCTGCAGCAGAACTCAAAGCCACCCAGAGATTAAGGGGAGGAGAGAAGCAGGACAGACTGCAGAGCAGAAAAAAAAATTGAACTCAGGATTTCTCTTATCCCTCTTTTGCGATGCATTTAACACTTTTGGCCTGTTGCACTGTTATGATCCTAGTGGCTTAGGATCACAAATCTAACCAGCTAAGTAGAAAATAATAGGACGAGCTCTGGGGATGTGGTAACTGAACTAACCGCAAACCTGATCCTAACCGCACACACTATAGGCAGCCGTGGAACGTTTCCTGAAATCCTAGACGTCTCTTCACGGCCTGAGAAACTGACTACCCCTAAAGAGAAAGTAAAGACCTCACTTGCCTCAGAGAAATCCCCCAGAGATATAGAAGCCCCCCACAAATAATAACGGTGAGTTAAGAGGAAAAGACAAACGCAGAGATGAAACAGGTTAAGCAAATGAGGCCCGCTAACGCTAGATAGCAGAAAATAGCAAGGGATCTGTGCGGTCAGTAAAAAACCTTATGCAAAAATATCCACGCAGAGAATGCGAGAACCCCCACACCAACTAACGATGTGGGGGGAGCAACTCAGCACCCCAGAGCACCAGCAAGCAGGGAAATCACATATTAGCAAGCTGGACAAAAACTCATCATATACTAGGAAACATCTTGAACACAGATGAGCAAAAATAAGCAAACAGAACTTAGCTTCTCTTGGAGAGACTGATAACGGATGTAGACAGGAGCAATCAGAATAGCACTGAATACAACGGCAACAGGCAAGGAATGAAGGACCAGGTGGATTAAATAGGAAACCTAACTAGCAGATGACGAGACAGCTGATCCTGCCAGAAACCTGCAAAATAACAAAAAGAGCCACCAGGAGGAGCCCAAAGAGAGAACTCACACAGTACCACTCATGACCACAGGAGGGAGCCCGGAAACAGAGTTCACAACACTAACCCTAACTTTAGCCCCAACCCTAACCCTAACTTTAGCCCCAACCCTAACTGTAGCCTTAACCCTAGCCCCAACCCTAACCCTAGCCCTAACCCTAATGGGAAAATGGAAATAAATACATTTTTCTATTTTTCCCTAACTAAAGGGGTAATGAAGGGGGGCTTGATTTACTTTTATAGCGGGTTTTTTTAGCTGATTTTTGAGATTGGCAGCCGTCACACACTGAAAGACGCTTTTTATTGCAAAAACATTTTTTGCATTACCACATTTTGAGAGCTATAATTTTCCCATATTTTGGTCCACAGAGTCATGTGAGGTCTTGTTTTTTGCGGGACGAGTCGATGTTTTTATTGGTAACATTTTCGGGCATGTGACATTTTTTGATCGCTTTTTATTCCGATTTTTGTGAGGCAGAATGACCAAAAACCAGCTATTCATGAATTTCTTTTGGGGAGGCGTTTATACCGTTCCGCGTTTGGTAAAATGGATAAAGCAGTTTTATTCTTCGGGTCAGTACGATTACAGCAATACCTCATTTATATAATTTTTTTATGTTTTGCGCTTTTATACAAGAACATTTTTCATCGCTTTATTCTGAGGACTATAACTTTTTTATTTTTTCTTTGATGATGCTGTATGGCGGCTCGTTTTTTGCGGGACAAGATGACGTTTTCAGCGGTACCATGGTTATTTATATACATCTTTTTGATCGCGTGTTATTCCACTTTTTGTTTGGCGGTATGAAAATAAAGCGTTTTTTGCCTCTTTTTTTTTAGGATTTTTTTTTTATTTTTTTTTACACATGTCAATATTTTTTTTTTACACTATAACATTGCCCCGGGGGGGGCATCATTTTATAGTGTAAGATCGCTGATCTGACACTTTGTTGCGCACTGTGTCAGATCAGCGATTTGACGTGCACTCCTGCAGGCTTACCAGCGCTTGCTCTGAGCAGGTGCTGGTAAGCCACCTCCCTGCAGGACCCAGATGCAACCCCGCGGCCATTTTGGATCCGGGCCTGCTGCAGGGAGGAGGAGGTAAGAGACCCTCGGAGCAACGCGATCACATCGTGTTGCTCCAGGGGTCTCAGGGAAGCACGCAGGGAGCCCCCTCCCTGCGCAATGCTTCCCTATGCTTCCAGTGTGCCGGGGGTTAATGTGCCGGGGGCTGTCTGTGATTGCTCCTGGCACATAGTGCCGGATGTCAGCTGCGATAGTCAGCTGACACCCGGCCGCGATCGGCCGTGCTCCCCCCGTGAGAGCGGCCGATCGCTATGACGTACTATCCCGTCGGTGGGCATACGGGCCCACCCCACCTCGATGGTATAGTACATCTAATGTCAGAAAGGGGTTAAGGCCATGTTCACATGTTCTGTATTTGGTCAGATTTTTACCTCAGTATTTGTAAGCCAAAATCAGGAGTGGCTGAAAAATGCTATTATACTTTTATTATGATTGTCCCATTCCCGGTTTTGGCTTGCAAATAATTAGGTAAAAAAATCACCAAATTTGAAATGTGTGCACGGCGGCCTAAGGCTAGGTATTGGTGAGTTTTTGGTGTTGCATTCATTAAGTAAAATAGGTTACTTGCATTTTTTCGAAAATACGCAGCATAGAAAAACTCAACAAATACGTGGTAACGTAGCTTGAGACTATGTTCCCATGATGAGCTTTTGATGTTGAACATTTTCTGCACCATTTCTTCACGCATTAAGTAAAACCGGTTACTTGCATTTTTTTTAAAAAAAAAGCAGCATCAAAAACATTCAAATAACCCATTGTTGGAATGTAGACCAAATCAATGTCTTTTTGGTTAGATTCCTACGTTCCCATGATGAGTTTTGTTGAGTTTTTGATGATGTTGCAGAATTTCTGTACTTCTTATTTAAATTAGGTTATTTTGTGTTATTTATTGAGCTTTTGTGTGCATTTTTGTGTGTGCAAGAATATGCAGCGTCAAAAATCCACCAGAAGCTCATTGTGGGAACATAGCCTTACTGCTGAAACTTCTGAACCAGAAAACAAGTGCAGTCACTCTAATTAAAGTTAAAGGGAGATGAAAAGCAGTAAAAAGGTTTTCTAGAGTTAGTAAAACATATCATTAAAGCATAATAATTATCCAATGGTTTACTCTGGTATTGAAGCCCCAGTATTAACCCCTTTCTGACCTCGGACGGGATAGTACGTCCGAGGTCAGAAGTTTTGAACAGCTGACATGTGCCCGCAATAGCGGCGGGTGAAATCACGATTCACCAGCCGCTATTAACTAGTTAAATGACGCTGTCAAACGCAGACAGAGGCATTTAATTACCGCTTCCGGCCGCGCGGCCGGAAATGCGCGCATCGCCGACCCCCGTCACTAGATCTGGGTCAGCGATGCTTCTACATTGTAACCATAGAGGTCCATGAGACCTCTATGGTTACTGATCCCCGCTAGCTGTGAGCGCCACCCTGTGGTTGGCACTCATAGCACACCTGCATTTCTGCTGCATAGCAGCGATCTGAACAGTTTATTTATAGAAAAAAATAGGTTTGCTTTTTTTTTTCTTCCAGAAAAATTGTCTGTGTCTTGAATGACATCCCATCTCTGTTCATTTGACAGATAATAAACTGCAATACCAAACACAGCCTATCGACAAAAGTGGTGCTGTTTCTACAAAAAAAGTAAACTATTTTTTCTATAATCTCTTTAACCCATTCACCCCAAAGCCTGCTTTCACCTTCCTGACCAATTTTTTTTCTGGACACTGTCACTTTATGAGATCATAACTCTGGAACACTTTAATGGACCCCACTGATTCTGAGACTGTTTTTTTGTGACATATTGTATTTCTTTGCTATGACCTGTGTTTTTTTTGTGAAAAAAACCCCAGAAATTTGGCAAAACTTTTGTAGTTTTCAAACTTTAGATTTTTATGCCCTTAAACTAGAGAGTCATATCGCACAAAAAAAGTTAATAAATTACATTTCCCACATGTCTACTTTACATCAGCACAATTTTTGAAACTTTTTTTTATTAGGACGTTATAAGGGTTAAAAGTTGACCAGCGATTTCTCATTTTTACAAGAAAATGTAAAAAAACATTTTTTTAGGGACCACCTCACATTTTAAGTGACTTTGTGGGGCCTATATGATAGAAAATACCCAAAAGTGACACTATTCTAAAAACTGCACCCCTCAAGGTACTCAAAACCACATTCAAGAAGTTTATTAACCCTTTATGTGCTTCACAGGAATTTATGAAATGTGGAAGAAAAAAATAAACACAAGCTTAACTGGAGAAACTGCACCATACAATTTGTTGTGTTGTTGTGCATTTTCTCCTGAGTATGCTGATACCCCATATGGCAGGGCTCGGAAGAGAATTAGTGGATGCCATTTTGCGTTTGGAGAGCCCCTGATGTGCCTAAACAGTAAAATTCCCCCACAAGTAACACTATTTTGGAAACTAGAGGGAACTTACAGTGGGGGAAATAAAGACCGTATTTTTCGGATTATGAGACACACTTTTTTTCCCCCAAATTTGGGGGGAAATTAGGGGTGACTCTTATAACGTGGATATACCTTACCAGCATGGTGGAGCAGGGTCCCAGGGTCGCTGCTGGAGGAGGCAAGAGTGGAGCGTTTCTGCAGGCCGCAGGCTGGGATGAGTGAGTGTTCAGATGTTCGGTGCGCCGCTGCGGGTGTTCGGTGCAGCGCTGAGATCTCATCTCCCGAGATCTTGGTGACGAGATATCCATCTGCGCATGCGCCGCCCCCCAGCAGCCATTTGCCGGTGTCCACACCGCATAGGAAACCATGTAACTGCGGGGTCTCTGGGCTTTCACTAGATGTCGGCAGAGCTCCCTGCAGCATCGAACACCCACAGCACCAAACACTCGAAGTGGCGCGCCGCATATCTGGACGCCCCCTCATCCCAGTCTGTGGCCTGCAGCAATGCTCCACTCTTGCCTCCTCCAGAAACGAGCCTGGGACCTCGCTTTACCGCAGCCACCACCCCAGTAAACAATAAGATGCATGGATTATAAGAAGCACCACCATTTTATTAAAAAATATTTTTTCCTGTCTTTCAACTCAAAATTTGGGGTGCGTCTTATAATCTGGTGCATCTTATAATCAGCAAAATACGGTATTTGAGTCCTTGCTGATTTTGTACGTTTGCCCACTGACAGACATGAACAGTCTAAAAATTTAAGGGAAGGTTATTTTTAACATTGAGAGATAAAATATAAAAAAATAAAATCCAGAAAATCACATTGTATAAATTATATAAATTTATTTGCATTTTGCAGTGAAAAATAAGTATTTGATTCCTCTGGCAAACAAGACTTAATACTTGGTGGCAAAACCCTTGTTGGCAAGCACAGCAGTCAGACGTATTTTGTAGTTGAGGATAAGGTTTGCACACATGTCATGAGGAATTTTGGTCCACTCTTCTTTGCAGATCATCTCTAAATTATTAAGATTTTGAGACTGTCGCTTGGCAACTTGGAGCTTTAACTCCCTCCAAAAGTTTTCTATGGGATTACGGTCTGGAAACTGGCTACGTCACTCCGTGCATTGTGTTACCAATGGTTTTCTTGGCGACTGTGGTCCAACTGCCTTGAGATCATTAACAAGTTCCCCCCATGTAGTTTTAGGCTGATCTCTCACCTTCCTCATGATCAAGGATACCCCATGAGGTGAGATTTTGCATGGTGTCCCAGATCTATGTCGATTGACAGTCATTTTGTATTTCTTCCATTTTCTTACTATTGCAACAACAGTTGTCAACTTCTCACCCAGCATCTTAGTTATGCTTTTGTAGCCCATTCCAGCTTTGTGCAGGTCTATGATCTTGTCCCTGACATCCTTATAAAGCTCTTTGGTCTTGCCCATGTTGTAGAGGTTAGAGTCTGACTGATTAATCGAGTCTGTGGACAGAAGTCTTTTATAAAGGTGACTATTAGTAATGAGCGAATATACCGTACTCGTTGCTCGGAGATTTAGTTTTCATTGCCGCAGCAGAATGATTTGCAGCTATTAGACAGCTTGATTACATGTGGGGATTCCCTAACAACCAGGCAACCCCCACATGTACTCAGGCTGGCTAGTAGCTGTAAATCATTCAGCTGTGGAGATGAAAACTAAATCTCCGAGCACTTACAAATACTCGGAGACCACCCGAGCGTGCTCGGGAAAACCTGAGCAACGAGTATATTCGCTCATCACTAGTGACAATGTAAGACAGCTGTCTTTAATGCAGGTAACGAGTTGATTAGGAGCATCTAACTGCTCTGTAGGAGCCAGAACTCTTAATGGTTAGTAGGGGATCAAATACTTATTTCTCACTGCAAAATACAAATAAATTTATATAACTTATACAATGTGATTATCTTGATTTTATTTTTGATATTCTATCTCTCAATGTTAGCATTACCCTACCCTTAAAATTATAGACTGTTCATGTCTTTGTCAGTGGGCAAGCTTCCAAAATCAGCAAGGGATTAAATATTAATTTCCCCCACTGTATCTTGATGTGTATTGAGCACCTTGAAACTCCATATAATGTTGAGCTGTGAAAATAAAAAAAATCACATCTTAACCACAAAAATAATTTTAAGTGCGAATCTTTCCATTTTCATAAGGGTAACTGGGGAAATTGCACCATACAACTTGTTGGGCAATTTCTCCTGAGCATGCCGATACCCCATATGTGGGGGAAAACCATGGTTTCGGCACATGACAGGGCTCAAAAGGGAAGGAGCGCTATTTGACTTTTTGAATGTAAAATTTGCTGGAATAATTAGCAGATGCCATGTTGCAATTGGAGAGCCCCTGATACGCCTAAACAGTGGAAACCCACCACAAGTGACACCATTTTGGAAACTAGACCCCTTAGTGAACTTATCTAGATGTTTATTGAGCACTTTGAAACGCAAGGTGCTTCACAGAAGTTTATAACATTGAGCCGTAAAAATAAAAAAATCACATCTTTCCCACAAAAATGTTTTTAGCGCCAAAATTTGCATTTTCAGAAAGGTAATTGGAGAAATTGGACCATACAATTTGTTGAGCAATTTCTCCTGAGTATGCCGATATGTGGGGGAAAACTGCTTTTGGGGCACAGTGAAAAGCTCAGAAGGGAAGTAACGCCATATTACAGTGCAGATTTTGCTGCACTGGTTTGAGGGTGCTATGTCACATTGGCAGAGCCCCTGAAGTGCCAGAACAGCAGAACTCCCCCAAAAGAGACCCCATTTTACACACTAAATCTCTCAATGAATTCGCGTAGGGGTGCAGTGATCATCTTTACACCACAGGTGTGTCACAGACTGTTATACCATTGAGTAGTGAAAAAAATAATGATTTACATTTTTACCACCAAAATTGTGTGTTAGCGCCAAATTTTACATTTTCATACTGGGAAAATGGTAAAAATGGCACTAATATGTGTCCCACAATTTCTGCTGAATGTAGAAATACCCTATATATGGCTATAGAGTACTGCTTAGCCATACGGAGAGACTAGTGAGGGATGGCGCACTATTTGCCTCCTGGAGCACAGATTTTCCTAGAATAGTTTGCGGACTCCATATACAGAGCCCCTAATTTCTAGAATAGCAGAATCCCCCCTCAAGTGACACCATTTTAGAAATTATACTCCTTTGGGAATTTATCTACAGGTGTAGGGACAATTTTGTCTCCATTGGTGTTTTCCAGAAACAAGCAGCAGTGGATGTTGCTGACTGAAAATTGCAAACTGCCGTTGTAGTGACCAGTACATTGCAGCCACCAGTACATTATGCTCACCTCATGCTTCAGGAGACATGCATCCTTAATTAGGAGGACTCTCATCACTACAGAAATGCCAAATATGTGGGGGCTATATGTGGTTTAGACACACTGGGCTCAAAAGGGCAGGGGGAATTTGGATTTGAGAGAGCAGAATTTGCTAAATTTCTTTTGGCAGGTTAGGAGCCATTTTGCTTTTCCAGAGCCTTTTTACTACCTGTAACGTGGAAGCCCCTTATATTTCCATAAACAGATGACAGACCTGAGTCGGGACTTGCTTTTTTGTGGATTGAGTTGAAGCTTTAATTGGAAACATTTTACATAACATTTGGGATCACATTTATCCTTTGCTCTACGCTGAGCACTTACTTTGTGGTTTCCATCTAATCTCTGAGTGACGTGATTCAGATGAAACCCTGAGGGATCCATTCACTATAATGAGGCAGCAGAGCTACTCTGGACTACGTCTGGCCTCTGTTCAGTGTTGTCCTTATTTTCAGAAGTGCACAAAACTGAGGCCGATGGCATTTTTATGCAATCCTAAAAAGACAGACACCGCCAAATCACAGCAATCAGACTACAGGGGGCTGAATACAAATGCATGTCACAATTTTAAAATTTATATTTTTAAAATAAATAGAAAACGATGCATCATTTCCTTTACACTTCACAAATACTTACTACTTTATTTTGGTAATCACATAAAATCCCAATAAAATAAAGTTTGTGGGTGTAATGTGAAAAAGTAAGCCTTTGTACATTTTGTAAAATGTATAAATATATTGCCGGTTAATTAGATTTCCTTAGATAGAATAGAAAAACACTCTATGTTATTCTGCCAGTTAGGTGCCACAAAAACCTGCAGAAGTGAACATAATACCAGCAAGCATTGAGGATTAGTTTTGCACTTGTGTCAGCCAAACATATCTGATGTGCTTTAAAGGGGTTGTCCACTACTTTCAATTAACCCCCCAATGTACCCCCCCGGGGCCCCTAATGAATTGTGCCATTACCTTCTGTTGACGTTTTCGCCTGTGAGCGGCGCTATTCCTCCTGCTGAGTCCGGGTCACATGACCCCCAGACTGCAGCCGCCGCTCATTTCCGCCGACGTCACGTCAATTTCCAGGCTCTGAAAATTGACGTGACGTCAGTAGCAGGCGTGACCAGCCCCCACAGTCAGCAGTCACTCAGCAAGAGTGACTGGGCTGTGGGCGGTGCTGGGGGCTGCCTGCAGGGCTGTGCTGGGGGCGGGCGGGGCTGTGTGTGTGCTCACTGCTCAGTGCTGGGATCATGATGTGTGGCTGGGCTGTGCTTCGGTCGCCGGGGGTCTCCTGGTGCTTGTGCCCGCCGGCGTTTCTGCCCGCCGGTGCCGGTGCTTGTGCCCGCCGGCGCCGGTGCTTGTGACCGCCGGTGCTTCTGCCCGCCGGCGCTGTGTGTGCGTCGGCGCTGTGTGTGCAGGCATCGTCCGATGGGACTACAAGTCCCATCGGGCTCTGCCTGCTACACTGACAGTGAGTGACACATTAGCCAATGATGGGACAGTAGTAGTCCCATCATCCGGCTAATGTGTTGAATGTAAAAAAAAAAAAAAAAAAACACAGTACATACATACATACATACATACACACCATGCGACGACATGCACCATGCGACGACATGCACCATGCGACGACATGCACCATGCAGCGACATGCACCATGCGACGACATGCACCATGCAGCGACATGCACCATGCGACGACATGCACCATGCGACGACATGCACCATGCGACGACATGCACCATGCGGCGACATGCACCATGCTGCGACATGCACCATGCGACACATGCACCATGCGACGACATGCACCATGCAGCGACATGCACCATGCGACGACGTGCACCATGCAGCGACATGCACCATGCGACGACGTGCACCATGTGACATGCGACATGCACCATGCGACGACATGCACATGCGTCAACATGCGACATGCACCATGCGACGACATGCACCATGCATCGACATGCACCATGCATCGACATGCACCATGCGTCGACATGCACCATGCATCAACATGCACCATGCGTCAACATGCGCCATCCGACGACATGCACCATGCGACGACATGCAACATGTGACATGCGACATGAAACATGCCACATACAGTACGTACATACAACAGACATACAGTACATATAACATAGAGTACATACTCACCATCACTTGTCACTTTGATCCCCGAAGCCATTGTCATCTGTAAAAAATATTAAAATAATAAACAAACACTATACTCCCTGATCCGCAGAAATCCAATTAAAACGAGTGTCCCACGACGATCTCCCGTGGAGAGCAGGAGCCTCTGCTGATGCAACCACTCTCCAGGGGCTCCAGGAACACAATGAGGGGAGGAAGGTATCCTTCCACAATGTATTCCCCACAATGTATTCCTACACCCCTGTGAGAAAATAGTCCCTAGTCTCACTTTATGGCATGCTGTATGAGAAAGTTCCCACGCAGCTTTTTGCCATAAAGTGAGACCAGTGAACTATAGTAACCTCTCAGTGATGCACTGCAGGAGCCATTGTCTCCTGTCAGTGTGTCACTGAGGGTCCTATAGAGCAGTGACATCACCCGATGTCACTGTTCTATAGGGGAGATCGTCGTGGGACACTCGTTATTAATTGGACTACGGCGGACAGGTAGTATACGGTTTATTATTTTACTTTTTTGCAGGTGCTGGAGTATGGTAAGTATGGTTAAATGAAGAATATTAAAATACTTTTTCCTAATGTGTGTGTGTTTCATTAACCCTTTCTTACTATTGGACTAATAATGGATAGGCGTCTTATTGACGCCTCTCCGTTATTAACCCGGCTTAATGTCACCTTACAATAGCAAGGTGACATT
The DNA here is from genome assembly GCF_051348905.1 of Ranitomeya variabilis. Taxonomy (NCBI): domain Eukaryota; kingdom Metazoa; phylum Chordata; class Amphibia; order Anura; family Dendrobatidae; genus Ranitomeya; species Ranitomeya variabilis. Next base: position 954,645,948 of record NC_135233.1, on the reverse strand, counting down.
AACCCCTTATTACCCCATATCCCACCGCTACACGGGAGTGGGACTGAAATACATGGCACTTTAATACGTGGCACTGAAATACGTGGCACGTGGCACTTACATACGTGGCACTGAAATATGTGGCACGTGGCACTGAAATACGTGGCACTTACATAGGTGGCACTTAAATCCGTGGCACTTACATACATCGCACTTGCATACATGGCACTTAAATACGTGGCACGTGGCACTTATATACGTGGCACTTACATACGTGGCACTTACATACGTGGCACTGAAATAGGTGGCACTTAAATCCGTGGCACTGAAATACGTGGCACTTACATACGTGGCACTTACATACGTGGCACGTGGCACTTAAATCCGTGGCACTTAAATCCGTGGCACTGAAATCCGTGGCACTGAAATCCGTGGCACTTACATACGTGGCACTTACATACGTGGCACTTACATATGTGGCACTTACATACGTGGTACGTGGCACTTAAATACGTGGCACTTACATAGGTGGCACTTAAATCCGTGGCACTTACATACATCGCACTTGCATACATGGCACTTAAATACGTGGCACGTGGCACTTATATACGTGGCACTTACATACGTGGCACTTACATACGTGGCACTGAAATAGGTGGCACTTAAATCCGTGGCACTGAAATACGTGTCACGTGGCACTTACATACGTGGCACTTACATACGTGGCACTTACATACGTGGCACGTGGCACTTAAATCCGTGGCACTTAAATCCGTGGCACTGAAATCCGTGGCACTTAAATCCGTGGCACTGAAATCCGTGGCACTTACATACGTGGCACTTACATATGTGGCACTTACATACGTGGTACGTGGCACTTAAATACGTGGCACTTACATACGTGGCACTTACATACGTGGCACTTACATACGTGGCACTTACATACGTGGCACTTACATACGTGGCACGTGGCACTTACATACGTGGCACGTGGCACTTACATACGTGGCACTTATATACATGGCACGTGGCACTTACATACGTGGCACTTATATACGTGGCACTGAAATACGTGGCACTGAAATATTGTGGCACTATGACTGTCAGAAAATGTTCATTAAACGGTTAGGGGTGAGGTTAGGGGTAGGGTTAGGGTTTGGATCCCTTTATCACCCTGATGGTGGTGGGTGTTTTTTCAGTTTTTTTTCTATAAAAACGCATCATCGGTGAGGGTGGAAGATATGGTTATCGCAATCCCAGTGATGACATAACCAAAGTAAAGACCATAAATAAAAAGTAATGGACAAGTACTGAACAATCCCTTTAATATATGATACTAAAACTGTTTTGAATCTATAAAATGCACAGTGTAGACTACAGTCTACAAATCTGTAATTTCTCAGTGTGAATGCAGATTTTTGGTTACTCATATTACACTCAGAGAGTGAATACAAGGATGTGATTTGAATACTCCCAATGTTGTCACCACGGTTTCTCTCACGGAGAATTTGTGTCAGTGTCATTATGTGAACCCTGTGGACAATCAGTGGCTGCTTCACTGTCTTCGCCTTAGGAAGAAGTGGCTTACATTTGGTAATTCTTAATAAAAATGCAGCAACACTCACTTCCTACAGATATAAGAGTTTGCTTAGAAGGTGGTGAGAGTGATGCGGCCACTGATTGACCACAGGTACAATCGCTGCGAGACACCGCGCCGACACTATTGGAACGTGCAGGCACTGGAATCTAGTAAACATACAGACTGAGAGGGGGTTGTTAGAATAGTGGACAAACCCTTCAAAGTTCTATATGTATGTATATATCACTGCAACAAAATATTAAAGTGTATGTATATGAATAAATAATTTATTCCATACATACACATAGAAGTATATATTGGTGTGTATATAAAAGGTGTGATCGCATATTGGTGCAATCTGTGCAGCTAAAATGCAATGGGGGCCATTTCTACCTCGAAAGCAGGTGGAATTGTGACTTAGGATGAGCTGTTATTTCTGCAAATGGCCCATATATTGTTTCTGAAACTGGGGCCTCTCCTGTATATGAGCACAAATAGTGTAAAATAAGAACACACATAATATATACATGCACACAAGCGTATGTAGATGGACACATATAACCACACATGTACTGTGTAATTTACATATCTAAGACATATACGCAGTAGAATCTCTTTACAGTATATCATATGTATACTAAACTATATATACTATGAAATAGATGAGAAAGAAAAAAAGCTAAAAGCTTGATCACCATGGTTGTGCAGTTCTTGGTGCGGCTTTACAGCTTGTGACCAAGATGTGACCTCTCCTCATCAGCCTGAACAGAGAGGAGGGAGAGGAGGGAGGGGTTTGGGTGTGTTTTGGAGTGGGTGTGCTAAGTTCGGGCTTAGAGGACAGTGCAAAGCATCATGGAACTTGTAGTATTAGGGCACAATAAGGAAGTAGTCGATTAACCCCATGAGAGCTGAATCCAGCACTGAAGATGTGCTGCTACAGCATGATAACAGGTAATATTGTTAAAATAAACACAGTAGATGTTTTCAGTGGCACATAATAGCAAGATTTATGAAAAAAAAACAAAAAACTTTATAGTAGTGGACAACTTCTTTAAGTCAAGTCTAATTATAGGGCTTGTCCTATGTACTTTACTGCACTATATCTGTTCAAAGTACAATGTATCGCTGACATTTCTTCCATAAAAGGAAATGTTTCTAAACAGATTAAAACCTTTTGTCCTGCAAATATCACTAAAGACTTTCTTCAAACTTAGAAATGATGGCATATTACTAGGATATGCCATTACTTGTGACTGGTGCACATCCGATCTATGGGACCCCCAAGTTTTGAAAATTAAGGGGTATCGCAGTTCCTTTATTTTCAGGATCGTGGGGAGTCCAATTTCTGGAACCTTAGTGTTGTGCTATTACTTTAAAAGGTAAAAATGTAAAAAGTTGTGCTTTATGGCGCAGCATACGGGGCATATAATACTATGGAGCATCTTATGGGGGCCATCAACCTTTATGGAGCAGCATACGGTGCATATACTATGGAGAATCTTATATGGGCCATCAACCTTTATGGAGCAGCATACAGGGCATATACTATGGAGCATCTTATGGGGGCCATCAACCTTTATGGAGCAACATACGAGGCATATTATACTATGGAGCACCTTATGGGGGCCATCAACTTTTATGGAGCAGCATACGGGGCATATAATACTATGGAGAATCTTATGGGGGCCATCAACCTTTATGGAGCAGCATACGGGGCATATACTATGGAACATCTTATGGGGGCCATCAACCTTTATGGAGCAGCGTAAGGGGCATATGGATGGGAGCAGCACATGACAGAATGGGGGGCAGGATTGCAGCACATGACAGGATTGGGGGGCAGGATTGGAGCAGCACATGACAGCATGGGGTCGCAGGATGGGAGCAGCACATGACAAAATGGGGGCTCAGGATGGGAGCAGCACATGACAGCATGGGGGTGCAGAATGGGAGCAGCACATGACAGCATGGGGGCGCAGGATGGGAGCAGCACATGACAGAATGGGGGCGCAGGATGGGAGTAGCACATGACAGAACAGGGGCACAGGATGAGAGCAGCACATGACAGAATGGGGGCAGAGGATAGGAGCAGCACATGACAGAATGGGGGTGCAGAATGGGAGCAGCACATGACAGCATGGGGGTGCAGAATGGGAGCAGTACATGACAGCATGAGGGTGCAGGATGGGAGCAGCACATGATAGCATGGGGGTGCAGGATGGGAGCAGCACATGACAAGATGGGGGCGCAGGATGGGAGCAGCACATGACAGCATGGGGGCGCAGGATGGGAGCAGCAAATGACAGCATGGGGGCACAGGATGAGAGAAGCACATGACAGCATGGGGGCGCAGGATGGGAGCAGCACATGACAGCATGGGGGCGCAGGATGGGAGCAGCACATGACAGAATGGGGGCTCAGGATGGGAGCAGCACATGACAGAACGGGGGCGCAGGATGGAAGCAGCACATGATGGAATGGGGGCGCAGGATGGGAGCAGCACATGACAGGATGGGGGTGCAGGATGGGGGCCCAGGATGGGAGCAGCACATGACAGAATGGGGGCACATGATGGCAGCAGCACATGACAGAATGGGGGCGCAGGATGGCTGCAGCACATGACAGAATGGGGGTGCAGGATGGCAGCAGAACATGACAGAATGGGGGCACAGGATGGGTGCAGCACATGATAGAATGAGGGTGCAGGATGGGAGCAGCACATGAGAGAATGGGGGCACAGGATGGGAGCATCACATGATAGAATGGGGGTGCAAGACAGGAGCAGCACATGACAGAATGGGGGCTCAGAATGGGAACAGCACATGACAGCATGGCGGCGCAGGATGGGAGCAGCACATGACAGCATGGGGGCGCAGGATGGGAGCAGCACATGACAGAATGGGGGCGCAGGATGGAAGCAGCACATAACAGAATGGGAGCCCAGGATGGGAGCAGCACATTACACAATGTCAGCGCAGAATTGGAGGACATGACAGAATTGGGGCACAGGATGGGAGCAGAACATGACAAAATGGGGGCGCAGGATGAGAGCAGCACATGAAAGGATGGGGGCGCAAGATGAGAGCAGCACATGACAGGATGGGGGTGCAGGATGGGAGCACCACATGACAGGATTGGGGCACAGGATGGGAGTAGCACATGACAGAATGGGGGCGCAGGATGGGAGCAGCACATGACAGAATGAGGGAGCAGGATGGGAGCAGCACATGACAGGATGGGAGCGCAGGATGAGAGCAGCACATGACAGGATGGGGGCGCAGGATGGGAGCAGCACATACCAGAATAGGGTCGCAGGATGGGAGCGGCACATGACAGCATGGGGGTGCAGGATGGGAGCACCACATGACAGAATGGGGGCGCAGGATGGGAGCACATGACAGGATGAGGGCTCAGGAAGAGTGTAGCACATAACAGGATGGGGGCGCAGAATGGGAGCAGCACATGACAGCATGGGGGCGCAGAATGGGAGCAGCACATGACAGCATGGGGGCACAGAATGGGAGCAGCACATTACAGCATGGGGGTGCAGGATGGGAGCAGCACATGATAGCATGGGGGTGCAGGATGGGAGCAGCACATGACAGGATGGGAGCGCAAGATGGGAGCAGCACATAACAGCATGGTGGCGCAGGATGGGAGCAGCACATGACGGAATGGGGGCGCAGGATAGGAGTAGCACATGACAGAACGGGGCGCAGGATGGGAGCAGCACATGACAGAGCTGGGGCGCAGGATGGGAGCAGCACATGACAGGATGGGGCGCAGGATGGGGGCCCAGGATGGGAGCAGCACATGACAGAACGGGGCGCAGGATGGGAGCAGCACATGACAGAGCTGGGGCGCAGGATGGGAGCAGCACATGACATGATGGGGGCGCAGGATGGGGACTCAGGATGGGAGCAGCACATTGCAGGATGGGTGCAGCACATGACAGAATGGGGGTGCAGGATGAGAGCAGCACATGACAGAATGGGGTGCAGGATGGGTGCAGCACATGACAGAATGGGGGCGCAGGATGGCAGCAGCACATGACAGAATGGGGGTGCAGGATGGGAGCAGCACATGACAGAATGGGGGCGCAGGATAAGTGCAGCACATGATAGAATGGGGTGCAGGATGGGAGCAGCACATGACAGAATGGGGGTGCAGGATGGGAGCAGCACATGATAGAATGGGGGTGCAAGATGGGAGCAGCACATGACATAATGGGGGCTCAGGATGGGAGCAGCACATGACAGCATGGCGGCGCAGGATGGGAGCAGCACATGGCAGCATGGGGGCACAGCATGGGAGCAGCACATGATAGCATGTGGGCGCAGGATGACAGCAGCACATGACAGGATGGGGACGCAGGATGGAAGCAGCACATGACAATGTCGGCACAGGATGGGAGCACATGACAGGATTGGGGCACAGGATGGGAGCAGCACATGACAAAACAGGGGCGAATGATGGGAACAGCACATGACAGGATGGGGGTGCAAGATGAGAGCAGCACATGACAGGATGGGGGCGCAGGATGGGAGCACCACATGACAGCATGGGGGTGCAGGATGGGAGCACCACATGACAGGATGGGGGCACAGGATGGGAGCACATGACAGGATGAGGGCTCAGGAAGAAAGCAGCACATGACAGGATGGGGGCGCAGGATGGAAGCAGCACATACCAGAATGGGGGTGCATGATGGGAGTAGCACAAGACAGGATTGGGGTGTAGGATGGGAGCAGCACATGACAGCATGGGGTGCAGGATGGGGAGCACCACATGACAGGATGCGGGCGCAGGATGAGAGCACCACATGACAGGATTGGGGTGCAGAATGGGACCACATGACAGAATTGGGGTGCAGGATGGGAGCACATGACAGGATAAGGGCTCAGGAAGAGAGTAGCACATGACAAGATGGAGGCGCAAGATGGTAGCAGCACATGACAAGATTAGGGCGCAGGATGGAAGCATCATATACCAATATAAATGCTCGCCACCTGTGCGTGGAGTGGGTTCAATAGCTAGTATATACTGTACATATAATAAACATATAGATAGATAGATAGATAGATAGATAGATAGATAGATAGATAGATAAGCCGGCAAATGATCTGCTGCGTACAGTATAATCACAGAGTGACAGGTTAGAATAGAATAGATAGAATAGAAATATACATATAGATTACATATATATATATGTGTATATACACTCACCGGCCACTTTATTAGGTACACCATGCTAGTAACGGGTTGGACCCCCTTTTGCCTTCAGAACTGCCTCAATTCTTCGTGGCATAGATTCAACAAGGTGCTGGAAGCATTCCTCAGAGATTTTGGTCCATATTGACATGATAGCATCACACAGTTGCCGCAGATTTGTCGGCTGCACATCCCAAAGATGCTCCATACAAGGCAGGATGGATCCATGCTTTCATGTTGTTTACGCCAAATTCTGACCCTACCATCCGAATGTCGCAGCAGAAATCGAGACTCATCAGACCAAGCAACGTTTTTCCAATCTTCTACTGTCCAATTTCGATGAGCTTGTACAAATTGTAGCCTCAGTTTCCTGTTCTTAGCTGAAAGGAGTGGTACCCGGTGTGGTCTTCTGCTGCTGTAGCCCATCTGCCTCAAAGTTCGACGCACTGTGCGTTCAGAGATGCTCTTAGGCCTACCTTGGTTGTAACGGGTGGCGATTTGAGTCACTGTTGCCTTTCTATCAGCTCGAACCAGTCTGCCCATTCTCCTCTGACCTCTGGCATCAACAAGGCATTTCCGCCCACAGAACTGCCGCTCACTGGATTTTTTTTCTTTTTCGGACCATTCTCTGTAAACCCTAGAGATGGTTGTGCGTGAAAATCCCAGTAGATCAGCAGTTTCTGAAATACTCAGACCAGCCCTTCTGGCACCAACAACCATGCCACGTTCAAAGGCACTCAAATCACCTTTCTTCCCCATACTGATGCTCGGTTTGAACTGCAGGAGATTGTCTTGACCATGTCTACATGCCTAAATGCACTGAGTTGCCGCCATGTGATTGGCTGATTAGAAATTAAGTGTTAACAAGAAGTTGGACAGGTGTACCTAATAAAGTGGCCAGTGAGTGTATAATATATATATATATATATATATATATATATATATATATATATATATATATATATATATATTATATATACACACATGTCAGTAGCACACACATATATACAGTACAGACCAAAAGTTTGGACACACCTACTCATTTAAAGATTTTTCTGTATTTTCATGACTATGAAAATTGTACATTCACACTGAAGGCATCAGAACTATGAATTAACACATGTGGAATTATATACTTAACAAAAAAGTGTGGAACAATTGAAAATATGTCTTATATTCTAGGTTCTTCAAAGTAGCCACCTTTTGCTTTGATGACTGCTTTGCACACTCTTGGCATTCTCTTGATGAGTTTCAAGAGGTAGTCACTGGAAATGGTTTTCACTTCACAGGCGTGCCCTGTCAGGTTTAATAAGTGGGAGTTCTTGTCTTATAAATGGGGTTGGGAGTCCTACTGAATAGACTGTTAGAATTTGTATTATGGCAAGAAAAAAGCAGCTAAGTAAAGAAAAACGAGTGGTCATCATTACTTTAAGAAATAAAGGTCAGTCAGTGTGAAAAATTGGGAAAACTTTGAAAGTGTCCCCAAGTGCAGTTGCCAAAACCATCAAGCGCTACAAAGAAACTGGCTCACATGAGGACTGCCCCAGGAAAGGAAGACCAAGAGTCACCTCTGCTTCTGAGGATAAGTTTATCCGAGTCACCAGCCTCAGAAATCGCAGGTTAACAGCAGCTCAGATTAGAGACCAGCTCAATGCCACACAGAGTTCTAGCAGCAGACAAATCTCTACAACAACTGTTAAGAGGAGACTTTGTACAGCAGGCCTTCATGGTAAAATAGCTGCTAGGAAACCACTGCTAAGGACAGGCAACAAGCAGAAGAGACTTGTTTGGGCTAAAGAACACAAGGAATGGACATTAGACCAGTGGAAATCTGTGCTTTGGTCTGATGAGTCCAAATTTGAGATCTTTGGTTCCAACCACCGTGTTTTTGTGTGAATAGGTGAACGGATGGACTCTACATGTCTGGTTCCCACCGTGAAGCATGGAGGAGGAGGTGTGATGGTGTGGGGGGTGCTTTGCTGGTGACACTTGATGATCTGGCCTCCACAGTCACCAGACCTGAACCCAATCGAGATGGTTTGGGGTGACCTGGACCGCAGAGTGAAGGCAAAAGGGCCAACAAGTTCTAATCAGCTCTGGGAACTTCTTCAAGATAGTTGGAAGACCATTTCCGGTGACCACCTCTTGAAGCTCATCAAGAGAATGCCAAGAGTGTGCAAAGCAGTCATCAAAGCAAAAGGTGGCTACTTTGAAGAACCTAGAATATAAGACATAATTTCAGTTGTTTCACACTTTTTTGTTAAGTATATAATTCCACATGTGTTAATTCATAGTTCTGATGCCTTCAGTCTGAATGTACAATTTTCATAGTCATGAAAATACAGAAAAATCTTTAAATGAGTAGGTGTGTCCAAACTTTTTGTCTGTACTGTATATGTATTTATATTTCATAGAGAGATAGATAGAAGAAAAGCCGGCAATTCTTTTTCCGGCTTCTGTAAACACTGCAGGAGTTAACAGGAAAGAAAAGATGGATTACTTACAGTAAATACATATAGAATAGGTAGATATATAGATGTCAGTGACAAATACAATTAGTACAGTGTGTATGCAAATTACTGGACATGTACTTAATTAATAAAAGATTATTTTACGGAAAAAAATGGCGTGGGCTCCCATGCAATTTTCACAACCAGCAGAGGGAAAGCCAGTGACTGGGGGCAGATGTTTATAGCCTGGGAAGGGGGTAATACCCATGGAGCTTCCCAGGCTATTAATATCAGCTCACAGCTGTATACTTAGACTTTACTGGCTACTAAAATAGGGGAGCCCCCCAAAAAATGATGTGGGGTCCCCCTAGAATTAATTATCAGCAAAGACTATGCACACAGCTGCGGACTGATACTAATAGCCTAGGAAGGGACCATGAATATTGCCCATTCCCCTGGCTGAAAATATCAGCACTCAGCCGCCCCAGAAAAGGCGCATCTCTAAACTGCGCCAATTCTGGCACTTAGCCTCGCTCTTCGCACTTGCCCTGTAGCAGTGGCAAGTGAAGTAATAGTTGTGGGGGTTGATGTCACCTTTGTGACATCAAGCTCCAAGGTTAGTAATAGAGAGGCATCAATAACACGCCCCCATTATTAACCCCATAGTCAAATTGTTAAGAAAACACAGACTCCGATTAAAAAATCGCTTAATTGAAATAAAGACACAGACTCCTTTAACGTTCAAAATTAAACCACACTTACTGCCACACCTAATTCTCCGACACCCTCGATCTCCTATAATAAAAGTAAACTAATAAACCAACAATATACCCATACCTGTCCGTCGTGTCCCATGCAGGAATCCACATCTGGGGGATATACAGTTTTCAATCAGGACGGTGCCAGGATGCGACCGTCCCAGCTGAAAACCACTGGTGAATGAACTGCTGAGAGTGGAGATTCAGTGACTAATGGTGACGTCACTGAAGCTGCGCTTCCTCACAGCCTGAACTGCGATGAACTCTGGACCTTGGAAAAATGCACTGTCATAACACCAGCTTGAATAAATGATTTTAAAATCCAAAATGTTGGCCTACTGAAATGTATATTCAGTAAGTGCACTCAATACTTGGTCGGGGTTCCTTTGGCATCAATTACTGCATCAATGTGGTGTGGCATGGAGGCGATCAATCTGTGGCACTGTTGTCGTGCTATGGAAGCCCAGGTTGCTTTGATAGCAGCATTCAGCTCATCTGCATTGTGGGGTCTTGTGTCTCTTATCTTCCTCTTTACAATACTCCATAGATTCTCTATGGGGTTAAGGTCAGGTGAGTTTGCTGGCCAATCAAGCACAGTGATATTGTTGTTTCTAAACCATGTATTGGTACTTTTGGCAGTGTGGACAGGTGCCAAGTCTTGCTGGAGAATGACATTTCCATCTCCAAAAAGCTTGTCTGCAGAGGGAGGCATGAAGTGCTCTAAAATTTCGTGGTAGATGGCTGTGCTGACTTTGGTCTTGATAAAACACAGTGGACCTACACTAGCAGATGACATGGCTCCCCAACCATCAATGATTGTGGAATCTTCACAGTAGACCCCAAGCAGCTTGGATTGACTGTCTCTCCATTCTTCCTCCAAACTCTGGGTCCTTGATTTCCATAGTCTAGTGTGAAGTATCCACAATCAATGATGGTTTCGGGAGCCATGCCATCTGCTGGTGTAGGTCCACTGTGTTTTATCAAGACCAAAGTCAGCGCAGCCATCTACCAGGAAATTTTAGAGCACTTCATGCTTCACTGTGCAGACAAGCTTTTTGGAGATGGAAACTTCATTCTCCAGTAGTACTTGGTGTACCAATTCTTGGTTAAAAAACAACAATATCACTGTGCTTGATTGGCCAGCAAACTTGTCTGACCTTAACCCCATGGAGAATCTATGGGCTTTTGTGAAGAGGAAGATGAGAGACACCAGACCCAACAATGCAGATGAGCTAAAGGCTGCTATCAAAGCAACCTGGTCTTCCATAACAGCTCAGCAGTGCCACAGGCTGATCGCCACGCCACATTGATGCAGTAATTGATGCAAAAGGAGCCCCGACCAAGTATTGAGTGCATTTACTGAATATACATTTCAGTAGGCCAACATTTCGGATTTTAAAATCATTTTTTCAAGCTGGTGTTATAAAGTATTCTAATTTACTGAGATAATGACTTTTGGGTTTTCATTGGCTATAAGCCATAATCATCAACATTAACAGAAATAAACACTTGAAATACATCACTCTGTTTGTAATGACTCTATATAATATATGAGTTTCACTTTTTGTATTGAAGAACTGAAATAAATTAACTTTTTGATGATATTCTAATTTTGTGAGATGCACCTGTATATATGATTATTCAGCAAAAATTGTACCAACATACAACACCAGCTGAGAATTGATGGTATACTTTGGGTTTCTACCTCGTTAACAAAGACATATTGGACTTACCAACTTTTTCAAATGCTTCCTTGAGTTCTTCAAGTTCCTCTCTGGATATAGTGATTATATTGTTAGCCATGTCCTAGTCAGATGGAGAGTTCAATAGGTAATTTTGGGGACCTAACAATGGAGAATGGAGAAATGAGACTAAGTACACATCAGCAGTGACTATGGATACTACACAATAACTATGGATGACCAGTTAAGTAAAGAATGCTTTGTTCGCCTTTAAAGCAATCACTGGAAAGCAGGAAACAAAGCTTACACCCTAAGGGCTGACACTCATCTGCGTTTAGAAAATCAGTATGATGTTGGTATTGAAAAGTCGGACAACTGTCATGCAAGTGTCAGTCATGCGAGTACAATATGTTTTCTCTTGGCCAGCATCTGTATGACATACATATGTAATCCATATGCAATGTGTTTTTAACATCAGCTTTTACATACAGGAATTCTTTATGTCATTCCAAGCTAGTTTACTAACTAATAAAACAATCTTAGATACAGAAATAGATAGATGGATGGATAGATAGAAAGAAAGTTCTCAAGCAGCGAGCGATGACGTCAGTGAGATGACCGGGGTTCATCAGCTATGAACTATGGTGACCTTTCTCACGTCAGCGCTAGACACTGCAGGAGTGTTATGGCGCTCCTGTCGCAGTGTGTTCCAGCTGGCTTGCTGAGCATTCGCATCATGTCGCCACTCAACAGACCACCTGGATTTAGCAGAGCTGGAGGTCTTCGTGGGACAGGATCACAGAGGAATTATCTGAGGACAGGTGAGGAATATGGTGCTTATATATACACTGCTCAAAAAAATAAAGGGAATACTAATATCCCACATCCTAGATATCACTGAATGAAATATTCCATTTGTAAATCTGTATTCATTACATAGTGGAATGTGTTGAGAACAATAAAACCTAAAAATGATCAACGTAAAGAAAAACTAATATCCCACGGAGGTCTGGAGTTCGAATGATGCTCAAAATCAAAGTGGAAAATGAAGTCACAGGCTGATCCAACTTCAGTGGAAATGCCTCAAGACAAGGAAATGATGCTCAGTAGTGTGTGTGGCGTCCACGTGCCTGTATGACTTCCCCACAATGCCTGGGCATGCTCCTGATGAGGTGGCGGATGGTCTCCTCAGGGATATCCTCCCAGACCTGGACTAAAGCATCCACCAACTCCTGGACAGTCTGTGGTGCAACATGACGTTGGTGGATGGTGTGAGACATGATGTCCCAGATGTGTTCAATCGGATTCAGGTCTGGGGAACAGGCAGGCCAGTCCATAGCTTCAATGCCTTCATCTTGCAGGAACTGGTGACACACTCCAGCCACATAAAGTCTGGCATTGTCCTGCATTAGGAGGAACCCAGGGCCAACTGCACCAGCATATGGTCTCACAAGGGGACTGAGGATCTCATCTCGGTACCTAATGGCAGTCAGGCTACCTCTGGCGAGCACATAGAGGGCTGTGCAGCCCTCAAAAAAATGCCTCCCCACACCATTACTGACCCACTGCCAAACCGGTCATACTTAAGGATGTTGCAGGCAGCAGATCGCTCTCCATGGCATCTCCAGACTCTGTCACATGTGCTCAGTGTGAACTTGCTTTCATCTGTGAAGAGCACAGGGTGCCAGTTGTGAATTTGACAATCCTGGTGTTCTGTGGCAAATGCCAAGCATCCTGCACGGTGTTGGGCTGTGAGCACAACCCCCATCTGTGGACGTCAGGCACTCAGACCATCCTCATGGGGTCGGTTTCTAACCGTTTGTGCAGCCACATGCACATTTCTGGCTTGCTGGAGGTCATATTGCAGGGCTCTGGCAGTGCTCCTCCTGTTCCTCCTTGCACAAAGGCTAAGGTAGTGGTCCTGCTGCTGGGTTGTTGCCCTCCTACGGCCCCCTCCACATCTCCTGGTGTACTGGCCTGTCTCCTGGTAGCACCTCCAGCCTCTGGACACTACGCTGACAGACACAGCAAACCTTCTTGCCACAGCTCGCATTGATGTGCCATCCTGAATGAGCTGCACTACCTGAGCCACTTGTGTGGGTTGTATAGTCCCTCTCATGCTACCACGAGTGTGAAAGCACAACCAACATTAAAAAGTGACCAAAACATCAGCCAGAAAGCATTGGTACTGAGATGTGGTCTGTGGTCCCTACCTGCAGAACCACTCCTTTATTGAGTGTGTCTTGATAATTGCCAATAATTTCCCTCTGTTGTCTATTCCATTTGCACAACAGCATGTGAAATTGATTGTCAAACAGTGTTGCTTCCTAAGTGGACAGTTTGATTTCACAGAAGTTTGATTTACTTGGAGTTATATTCTGTTTATGTGCTCCCTTTATTTTTTTTAGCAGTGTGTATATATATATATATATATATATATATATATATATATATATATATATATATATATATATATATATATACAGTGGGGCAAAAAAGTATTTAGTCAGTCAGCAATAGTGCAAGTTCCACCACTTAAAAAGATGAGAGGCGTCTGTAATTTACATCATAGGTAGACCTCAACTATGGGAGACAAACTGAGAAAAAAAAATCCAGAAAATCACATTGTCTGTTTTTTTATCATTTTATTTGCATATTATGGTGGAAAATAAGTATTTGGTCAGAAACAAACAATCAAGATTTCTGGCTCTCACAGACCTGTAACTTCTTCTTTAAGAGTCTCCTCTTTCCTCCACTCATTACCTGTAGTAATGGCACCTGTTTAAACTTGTTATCAGTATAAAAAGACACCTGTGCACACCCTCAAACAGTCTGACTCCAAACTCCACTATGGTGAAGACCAAAAAGCTGTCACAGGACACCAGAAACAAAATTGTAGCCCTGCACCAGGCTGGGAAGACTGAATCTGCAATAGCCAACCAGCTTGGAGTGAAGAAATCAACAGTGGGAGCAATAATTAGAAAATGGAAGACATTCAAGACCACTGATAATCTCCCTCGATCTGGGGCTCCACGCAAAATCCCACCCCGTGGGGTCAGAATGATCACAAGAACGGTGAGCAAAAATCCCAGAACCATGCGGGGGGACCTAGTGAATGAACTGCAGAGAGCTGGGACCAATGTAACAAGGCCTACCATAAGTAACACACTACGCCACCATGGACTCAGATCCTGCAGTGCCAGACGTGTCCCACTGCTTAAGCCAGTACATGTCCGGGCCCGTCTGAAGTTTGCTAGAGAGCATTTGGATGATCCAGAGGAGTTTTGGGAGAATGTCCTATGGTCTGATGAAACCAAACTGGAACTGTTTGGTAGAAACACAACTTGTCGTGTTTGGAGGAAAAAGAATACTGAGTTGCATCCATCAAACACCATACCTACTGTAAAGCATGGTGGTGGAAACATCATGCTTTGGGGCTGTTTCTCTGCAAAGGGGCCAGGACGACTGATCCGGGTACATGAAAGAATGAATGGGGCCATGTATCATGAGATTTTGAGTGCAAACCTCCTTCCATCAGCAAGGGCATTGAAGATGAAACGTGGCTGGGTCTTTCAACATGACAATGATCCAAAGCACACCGCCAGGGCAACGAAGGAGTGGCTTCGTAAGAAGCATTTCAAGGTCCTGGAGTGGCCTAGCCAGTCTCCAGATCTCAACCCTATAGAAAACCTTTGGAGGGAGTTGAAAGTCCGTGTTGCCAAGCGAAAAGCCCAAAACATCACTGCTCTAGAGGAGATCTGCATGGAGGAATGGGCCAACATACCAACTACAGTGTGTGGCAACCTTGTGAAGACTTACAGAAAACGTTTGACCTCTGTCATTGCCAACAAAGGATGTATTACAAAGTATTGAGATGAAATTTTGTTTCTGACCAAATACTTATTTTCCACCATAATATGCAAATAAAATGATAAAAAAACAGACAATGTGATTTTCTGGATTTTTTTTTCTCAGTTTGTCTTCCATAGTTGAGGTCTACCTATGATGTAAATTACAGACGCCTCTCATCTTTTTAAGTGGTGGAACTTGCACTATTGTTGACTGACTAAATACTTTTTTGCCCCACTGTATATATATACACAGTGGGGAAAAAAGTATTCAGTCAGCCATCAATTGTGCAAGTTCTCCCACTTAAAAAGATGAGAGAGGCCTGTAATTGACATCATAGGTATACCACAACTATGAGAGTCACAATGAAAAAACAAATCCAGGAAATCACCTTGTCCGACCTGGCAAGATTTAGTTTGGCCGACTAAATACTTTTTTCCCCACTGTGTGTGTGCGTGCGTGCGTATATATATATATATATATATATATATATATATATATATATATGAAAAAAAAAAAGAACAACCAGCACTCCCAATGTGAACACATGCACGCTGCAAACTGTACAATATAGATAAAAAGAACACAGCGGCACATGTACATGAATCTAGGCCATGTGAAAACACAGACAAATATCCAATATGAATCATACTTCTCAAAAATATTTTTTCACAAATTTTTTCAAAAAATTTTTTTTTTCATAAAACTTACAGTAATAGATGAATTGAAGATTCTTAGCGCATGATTTGGCCAATTTATGCACTAAGAATCTTCAATGCATCTATTACTGTAATTTTTTTTGAAAAAAAAAATTTTTTTTAAAAATTTGTGAAAAAATATTTTTGAGAAGTATGATTCATATTGGATATTTGTCTGTGTTTTCACATGGCCTAGATTCATGTACATGTGCTGTTGTGTTCTTTTTATATATATATATATATATATATATATATATATATATATATATACATACACATACACAGTAATAAATGGGAAAAAGAGGAAAAGAGGGTCTGGAGTATTTATTTGAAATAAAGGACTTTATTCTTGCTGTGTTTGCTAACAAAAAAAGACCATGGGGATAGTAATGGAGGTGTCTTATAGATGCCAATCCATTACTAACTCCTGGGCTTGATGTCAGCTGACAATACAAAGCGGACATCAACCCCAAACCTATTACCCCACTTGCCACCACACAAGGACAAGTGGAAGGTAGAGGCTAAGAGCCAGAATTGGCTCATCTTATGGATCTGCAATTTTTGGGGCTGATCATAGCTGATGTTTTTAGTCTTGGAGGGGGGCAATATCCCTAGGCTATAAATATCAGCTTGCAGCTATCTGCCTAGCCTTTGCTGGTTATTAATATTACAGGTGACCCCACATCATTTTTTGTGGGGGATCTACCATTATTGATAACCAGTAAAGGCTAAGTAGACAGCTGTGAGCTGATATTAATAGCCTGAGAAGATCCATGTTTATTAACCCCTTCCCAGACCATAAGCATCAGCCCCAGATGTCGGCTTTCACTCAGCTGGTTAAGAAAATTAAGAGGGATCCCACACATTTTTTTCTTTTAATGTTTTCTATATTTCTATTGTGACAGTTCACATTATAATTTATTTTACTCGGGAGATGAAATGTCCTTTGAGATGGGTGCGTAAAAATCACACAGCACACGCATGGTCTGTGTGCTATACAATTTGTTTTCTCTCTGTTTTATATTGACTTGCATTGCCAAATCTTTTTCTCTCAGTCCAATCTGAGCTGAGAAAAAAGTTGCAGATGAACACAGAATCATTTACTAACACTAGGCCAATTTTTTATCAGATTCCACTCTCCCTTTTAAAAGCAGATGAGTATGAGGCCTCTGACTGATAACAGAATCGCATCAATTCACCATTAGTCTAACGTACAAAGGCTAAAAAAGGGAAGCTTATAAAAAGTGCAGCTAATAGCGTTCACATATATATGTATGCGGAAATATGTGGCAAAGTAGTATGGTCATGGGGCAGATATTTTATATATTTTATATATCAGTAAATTCAAACATGTATTTGCCCAGCGAACAAAGAAAAAGTATGCTTAATATACACTCACTGGCCACTTTATTAGGTACACCTGTCCAACTTCTTGTTAACACTTAATTTCTAATCAGCCAATCACATGGCGGCAACTCAGTGCATTTAGGCATGTAGACATGGTCAAGACAATCTCCTGCAGTTCAAACCGAGCATCAGTATGGGGAAGAAAGGTGATTTGAGTGCCTTTGAACGTGGCATAGTTGTTGGTGCCAGAAGGGCTGGTCTGAGTATTTCAGAAACTGCTGATCTACTGGGATTTTCACGCACAACCATCTCTAGGGTTTACAGAGAATGGTCCAAAAAAGAAAAAAAAATCCAGTGAGCGGCAGTTCTGTGGGCGGAAATGCCTTGTTGATGCCAGAGGTCAGAGGAGAATGGGCAGACTGGTTCGAGCTGATAGAAAGGCAACAGTGACTCAAATCGCCACCCGTTACAACCAAGGTAGGCCTAAGAGCATCTCTGAACGCACAGTGAGTCGAACTTTGAGGCAGATGGGCTACAGCAGCAGAAGACCACACCGGGTACCACTCCTTTCAGCTAAGAACAGGAAACTGAGGCTACAATTTGTACAAGCTCATCGAAATTGGACAGTAGAAGATTGGAAAAACGTTGCTTGGTCTGATGAGTCTCGATTTCTGCTGCGACATTCGGATGGTAGGGTCAGAATTTGGCGTAAACAACGTGAAAGCATGGATCCATCCTGCCTTGTATGGAGCATCTTTGGGATGTGCAGCCGACAAATCTGCGGCAACTGTGTGATGCCATCATGTCAATATGGACCAAAATCTCTGAGGAATGCTTCCAGCACCTTGTTGAATCTATGCCACGAAGAATTAAGGCAGTTCTGAAGGCAAAAGGGGGTCCAACCCGTTACTAGCATGGTGTACCTAATAAAGTGGCCGGTGAGTGTATAGTATACTGAAACTGTTAAAACTGCGATAAAATAAATTTACCCTAGATCCTTTGAAATGTACTGTATATATACATTATAATAATGTACAGCTGCTAACTTATAGCCATTTAAATCATTATTAAACCTCATTTACTCCAAACCTACAAATGCTGATGCAGTTATGCCACACTCAGTATTTTGTCAGTTTTTACCTAGCCAAATCAGTTCTCATGCTTCGAGGGCCAACAGCCCGAAACACCGTGTCTGCGAATTGAGATACTGATTTGGCTATTATCCTAAGTCATATTGCACGACTCGTTAAAGGGTTGATTGTGACTTGTAGGATCGCTACTTCCAACAGGTGGCGCTATAGAGTTTAAGTCCTCTTCTTCTCAGAAGAGGCAATTTGAATATTTAATTTCCCAGAGGAGCATTACATGGCAAATAAGCCTCCTAAAGGCCCCGTCACACATAGCGAGATCGCTGCTGAGTCACAAGTTTTGTGACGCAACAGCGACCTCAGTAGCGATCTCGCTATGTGTGACACGTACCAGCGATCAGGCCCCTGCTGCGAGATCGCTGGTCGTGTCGGAATGGCCTGGGCCGTTTTTTGGTCGTTGAGGTCCCGCTGACATCGCTGAATCGGTGTGTGTGACACCGATCCAGCGATGTCTTCACTGGTAACCAGGGTAAACATCGGGTTATTAAGCGCAGGGCCGCGCTTAGTAACCCGATGTTTACCCTGGTTACCAGCGTAAATGTAAAAAAAACCAAACAGTACATACTCACCATCTGATGTCCGTCAGGTCCCTTGCCGTCTGCTTCCTGCTCTGACTGAGCGCCGCAAAGTGAAAGTGAAAGTACAGCACAGCGGTGACGTCACCGCTGCGCTCTGCTCTCACTGTACGGCGGCACTCAGTCAGAGCAGGAAGCGGACGGCAAGGGACCTGACGGACATCAGATGGTGAGTATGTACTGTTTGTTTTTTTTGGTAACCAGGGTAAACATCGAGTTACTAAGCGCGGCCCTGCGCTTAGTAACCCGATGTTTACCCTGGTTACCCGGGTGCTGCAGGGGGACTTCGGCATCGTTGAAGACAGTTTCAACGATGCCGAAGTCGTTCCCCTGATCGTTGGTCGCTGGAGAGAGCTGTCTGTGTGACAGCTCTCCAGCGACCTACCAACGATCACGGCCAGGTCATATCGCTGGTCGTGATCGTTGGTAAATCGCTATGTGTGACGGGGCCTTTACCTTGACAAGCCAGCTTGTATGTCACTCTCCATAAGGAGAAACATTACCCCTTAGACCCCAGTCCAGAGCCTCTCACCTAGCCAAATCAGTTCTCATGCTTCGCACTGACGAGGGCCAACAGCCCGAAACACCGTGTCTGCGAATTGAGATACTGATTTGGCTTTTATCCTAAGTCATATTGCACGACTCGTTAAAGGGTTGATTGTGACTTGTAGGATCGCTACTTCCACAGGTGGCGCTATAGAGTTTAAGTCCTCTTTTTCTCAGAAGAGGTTATTTGAATACTTCAGTATTTGTAAGCAAAAATCAGGTGTGGGTACATTTTCCCACGGTGCTTGCATTGATGTCAGAAAGGTGAAGTGAGTTTATTGGCTTTGAACTTGCAGGACCTGTCTGATGGCACCACGAGCAGGAGAACTTTCTCACGCTCACGGTACCATCAGATAGGTAATAGGAGTTCACAGGAAGACACTGAGCACACGGTGCTCAGTGTCTACTGGATGACAGGCTGCATGGTCACATCATGCATCCAGGCAGCTGCCCATCTAGATATAGCAGAGCTAGACCCATTGTGGGACAAATGGATTAGCAGCATCTCTGAGGAAAGGTGTGGAATATAGTTGTTTATTTTTTAACTCTTTTGCAGATGACAAGGGCATGGGCAATGTCGTAAGTATGGTTTAATTAAGATTATTAACCCCTTAATGACAGCCAATACGTCTTTTAACTGACCTGGGATATAAGAGAATAGCCTCCCCATACAGGTGACAATCCAGCAGCTGCAGGCTGTCCACTATAGCTGACAACTTGCTGTATCAGCCACGATCACTGTTTGCCCCATCCAAATCTGTTTAACCCCTTAGATGCTGCTGTCAACAGTGACTACATCATTATAAATGGTTAACAGAGAGTGTGGGGGCTTCCTCTTTATCCAAATTGGTGCCCTCATATCATGATTGTATGGTCCTGATGTTTGCCATGGCAATTCATGACCAAATAGTGGCCTTAGAGTCTGACTGCTATAGTAATCTGTTCACAAGTTAGAGACATTTAGGTGGTAAAAATGCACATTTTCATTTCTGTCATACCACTTTGCATTAATTCCTGTAAAGCACCTGAAGGGTTAATAAACTACCTGACTGCAGTTTTCAATATGTTAGGGGGTGCTGTTTTTAAAATGGTATCACGTTTGGGGGTTTCCCAATATATGAGACCCCTAAAGTCACTTCAAACATGGATAAGTCCCTAAAAAAATAAATTTTGTAAATTTCCTTGAAAAAAAAATGAAAAATTGCTGCTACATTTTTAAACCTCCTAAAATGCTAACAAAATAAAATAACATTTTACAAATGGTGCTGATGTAAAGCCGACATGTGGGAAATGTTATTTATTAATGGTTTGCTGTGGTGTGACCATCTGGATTAAAGGGATAATCATTCAAATTTAGAAAATTGCAAATTTTTTAACATTTTTCTCAAATTTTTTATATTTTTTATAAATAAACACAAAACGTATTGACCTATATTTACCATTATCATAAATGTGTCATGAAAAAACAATCTCAAAATCACTGGGCTTTGTTGAAGGGTTGCAGAGTTATTACCACATAAAGTGACACTGGTCAGATTTCAAAAATTTGGCTCCATCACTAAGGGGTTAAAGGAGTCTGTGTCATTCTTTCAATTAACGGACTTTTTCTCGGTGTCTGTGTTCTCTTACAATGTGACTATGGGGTTAGTAATGGGGGCGTTTTATTGACGCCTCTCCATTACTAACCTTGGGGCTTGATGTCACCTGACAATACAAAGGTGACATCAACCTCCCCAACTATCACCTCACTTGCCACCACTACATGGCAAGTGGGAAGAGAGAGGCTGAATGCAATAGGCGCCTCTTACATAGGCGGCTTTTCCGGAGCGGCTGAGAGAAGTTTTTTTTAGCTTGGGGGCCAGTATCCATGGCGCCTTCCTAGGTGACTAATATCAGCCTGCAGCTTTCTGCGTAGCCTTTGCCGGTTATTAATTATAGGGAGACCCTACATCTTTTTTTTAGGATCCCCCATTTTAATAGACAGTAATAATAATAATAATTTTTATTTATATAGCGCCAACATATTCCGCAGCACTTTACAATTAAGCGGGGACATGTACAGACAATAAATTCAATACAAGTTAAGACAATTTGAACAGTGACATTAGGGGTGAGGTCCCTGCTCACAAGCTTACAATCTACAAGGAAATGGGGAGAAGGGCTAAGTGAACTGATATTAATAGCCTGGGAAGCTCCTAGGTAAGACCCCCTTCCCAGGCTATAAACATCGTCCCTCAGCCATTGGAAAATTGAGAGGGAGCCCACACCATTTTTTCCAGAAAAAATAATCTATTATTAATTAAATACATGTACAGTAATTTGCACACACACTGTACTAATTTAATTTGTCACTGATCTATTCTATTTGTATTTACTGTACGTAATCTATCTCTTTTATCCTGTTGGCTCCTGCAGTGATTTTACAGAAGCCGGCAGATGTATTATTGGCTTTTCTTCTATCTTTCTGTGCAATATAAATACATATATACTGTATATGTGTATTTTACTGACGTGTGTGTGTATATATATATATATATATATATATATATATATATATATATATATATATATTCTTTACCTTTAAACATCTTTTTATTGGCTGTAACACAGAAAACAAACTTACAAACAAAGGTGTGAGTCAAGTTAGAAAGTACTAAATAAACAGTTATCTTGTTCCATGGTAATAAGAATTAAACAAGTACCGCATACCATTACTCAATCACATTTACCTCAGTGGGAAACAAGGTACTCTCTCAAAAACCGTGAATTCCAACACAACTATTATTAGGCAGAATGCCATAACTATATATGATTGACTGTCAACCTTATACAAATGAGAAAGGTAATCGAAAAAGAAAGAGAAGAGAAGGAGGGTGGGGGGGATAAAGACGTAGGGGAGCCCCTTCCGAGGAGAAGGGATGTTGGATTCGGCGAGTTACATCTTTCTATTTCACGAGACCTGTCAGCGAACCTTTAGCTATGAACAACGGTGCAACCCATCGATTAATTTATAGATTTCCCTATTGGCCGATTAGCTCCAAGTAGTCATCACTATCTCTGAATAATTTCCATGGGGCCCAAGTCACCTTGAGCTTATCTTGTGAAAAATGTGTGTAAACTATTATTTCCTCTATATAGTATAGCTGATCAACTCTATGCATCCAGTCTGATAAATATATATGTATTCTATGTGTATATTTCTATTCTATCTATTCTATTCTAACCTGTCATTATGATTTTACTGTATGCGACACATGAATTGCTGGGTTTTCAAAGGACACCGGTGTGTAAAAATAGGACAGCACTTGCATGGTCTGAGTGCTGTGCGATTTTTTTCTCTCGCACCCATAGGTTTGCATTGGTAAGTCTCGGCCAAGTCTCATTGACAATCGCAGCATGCTGCGATTTTACACGCACGCTGAATACGCCCGAGAAAATAAACGGTGATGTGAGCTGCCCCATAGATTAACACTGGTCCGAATGGTATGCTATGTTTTCTCGCATAGCACTCACCCATATTCTACGGTAGTGTGACGCCGGCCTAAGGCAGAGATTATTTGTGGTTTATAGCCTTTTTTAATTAGGGCTGCTTTGTGTAGTAATAGCTACATTATATAAAGACTCTACAGCCTCATTCATACAATCCAATGAAGTCAAACTTTTTATTGTGTTTTAAGCAGACCATTGCTAAAACCATTATTTAAAAATAAAATGTGGAAAAAACCTTCCATGTTTGTTGTGCAGGATGGTTTAAAGAACTGCCAGGTGGAGAACTTGTACACCAGGGTCTGATATCCGAAACACATTATTTTCAATATCTAAACTATACGACTTAGAAATCACAATTACACTTTTTGTTATTGCTAAAGCATTGATCAAGCCACAGTGATAGAGTGTACAGTAATGGAGCATGCCAGATAGCAACATAACTGATAAGGGACGTGCAGAAATATATCTATGGAAAAAAGATGAGAAGAATGTAATTTATTCATCCTTGAGACAAGGCAATCATATATGGCATATGATGAAGATATACGCTATCTAAATTGGCCCATAGACGAAAACAGTGTAAAGTTTTGCGTACACTAGCCGACTGGCAGCACAAAGCGACCGCTGATCGGAAACTTCTTTGCTGATTTGCAGTTGTTTAGCAGCCTGGTTACACAGGCAGACCAAGTTTCAGATGCATACAGAATGATCTGTTACAGGCTGCCATTGTTCTTGGCACCACAGGTCCTGTTTAAACAGGTCAATGCACCGCCAAGGACAATGATCTTTTAGGCAAATCAAAATTTTGCTAAATTCTAGGAACTTTATCCCGTCCAAAGCTTAATCCCTTACAAAGTTACGTATATGTGCATGATTGCAGGGTTGACCATGTGTGGAGTAGGCTCATAAGCTGATCTCCCTCCACCCATGGCTGATACCAGCTGTTACATAGCCGGCATCTGTGATCAACAGCAGTGGTCAGAGCTGAGTTCTGATTGCTGCTATTAACCAAATAGTGTGTTTGTCGATACTCGCATACACCAGATCCCAAGGGCACTGATTGCTGCAATCTTGGTGCTTCTTAGACGCTCAGCCACTGTGAAACTGTGGAATTGCAGTATATCGTATAAGGGATCGAACAATGATAAGTTCAAGTCCCATAAAGGGCCTAAACATTTTTTCAAGATTTTAAAGACATTTAAAAAAAATAAAAATTTGAATCACCCACATTAAACCCACAGTAAAAATAAATAAAGATAAATAACAAAAAAATCTATTTTGCATTGTTGCCTGCATAAAAGTACAGTTGAACAGAACTAAAGAGAAAAAAATAAAAACGCTAGAATTGCCACTTTTGGTTACAAGACCTACCTAAAAAAATGCAATGAAAAGTGATCAAAATGTAAAGTTCCAGTATAGCTTGTCTAGACTCTGACTGCAGATAAAACAAATGTATTTGCCTCCTTGCCAGACTGAGGGAACCCCAAAACCCATACCTGTTCTCAAACTATTTACTGAGAAAATGTCTTTATGAAAGTCATAGCATTACAGGTGTTACAGGTAGAGTTGAGCGACTTTTACTTTTTTCGGATCGAGTCGGGTTTCGCGAAACCCGACTTTGTCAAAAGTCGGGTTGGGTGAAGTCGGCTGATTATTGCGAAAAGTCGGGGGCCGACTGAAACACGAAACCCAATGCAAGTCAATGGGGAATCAAAGTCGGCAGTGAGTGGAGGACAAGAAAAAACCTACAGTGCCCATTTTAATGCCAAAAACATCAATTCTTATTACTTAAGCTTGTCAATCTTAATTTACTTTATAATAATAGTTAGGCATTGAAAACTAGGGGTCATTTGGCTAAAGTTGTGGGGGGGTAGGGCCGGCTCAAGATTTTCGTGGGCCCAGGAAACGCGGAATACGTCACGGCGGTAGAGCAGGGAGAGGTAAGTATTTCAACTTTGCAAGTGTTGTGATCCTGAGCAAGCAGGGGGGGGCCACTCGTTGGCGACATCACTGGCACAGGGCCCCTCATAGTACGGCGGTGTGTTTGATGGTGGGTGGCGCCTCCCACTGGGAGAGACACTTTTGCGTACTATGAGGGGCCCTGTGCCAGTGGCGTCGCCAAGGAGTATGCCCCCCCACCTGATGAAGGAACCTGCACTTTCATCTGCACCTTCCTCTTTGTCCCCGTGTAAGGTGGTATAGTATGCGGGAAGGGGAACCTGACTTTCAGCAGGGTCAGATTCTGGCTGTGTAGAGTGCAAGGGGAATGTAGTGGTCTGGGTCAATGTACCAACAGACTCATCTAGCAGTGGCTGGGCAATTGGCAGGATGAGGAGGAAACACAGATATAGGCCCAAATAATAAAGTAGGCTAAATGCAGTTCAAAATTGGTAACAGGACTAAACAGACGGCATTGCTTTGTTCAGTGGAGGACAACTGTAATGAATGGCAGACACAGTTAGTAGGCCCAAATATTAAAGTAGGCTAAATGCAGTTCAAAACTGGTAACAGGACTAAACAGGCGGCATTGCTTTGTTCAGTGGAGGACAACTGTAATGAGTGGCAGACACAGTTAGTAGGCCCAAATATTAAAGTAGGCTAAATGCAGTTCAAAGCTGGTAACAGGACTAAACAGGCGGCATTGCTTTGTTCAGTGGAGGAAAACTGTAATGAGTGGCAGACACAGTTAGTAGGCCCAAATATTAAAGTAGGCTAAATGCAGTACAGGCGGCATTGCTTTGTTCAGTGGAGGAAAACTGTAATGAGTGGCAGACACAGTTAGTAGGCCCAAATATTAAAGTAGGCTAAATGCAGTACAGGCGGCATTGCTTTGTTCAGTGGAGGACAACTGTAATAAGTGGCAGACACAGTTAGTAGGCCCAAATATTAAAGTAGGCTAAATGCAGTTCAAAATTGGTAACAGGACTAAACAGGCGGCATTGCTTTGTTCAGGGGAGGAAAACTGTAATGAGTGGCAGACACAGTAGGCACAAATAATAAAGTGGGCTAAATGTGTGCCAAAAAATTGTTCATAAATAAACAGGTGTCATAGCTAGGTACAGGGGTGGGCTCCTCTGCTGAGTAGCAGACAGTGGTAGTAGGCGCAAAGTATTAACTGGTCTAAATGGAGGCCAGGGCCCCTGTATATTTTAACTATCATCTATCATTTCAACAAATTTGTATTGGCAGTGCCATTGAAGGATTTAATAGCACAGACTACACAGTGGTGGAGCAGGGAGAGGTAAGTATTGCAAGTGGTACAGCACTGTTTGAGCTAGGGGGAGGACACACTCATGGGTGGCGGTACTGGCAAAGGGCCCCTCATATTACGATGGTGTGTCTGATGTTGGTTGTGCACCACCACCGTCAGAGAAACTTCATTGTACTATGAGGGACACAGTGCCAGTGCCGTCGCCCAAGAGTAGGCCCACCCACCTGTCCAGGCAAACGGCACTTGCACGGGTGCTTGCGCAAGGTGGTGACCACGGCCCTGTGGGGGGAGTCAGCCCATTTAGGGAGGTATAAAAATGGCCTATGATGGACATTCAGCAGCTGCAAATGGAGGAATTGGAGAAGTCAGTAAGAGGAGGCCAAAAGCAAGACATTTTTCAGGCAAGCTACGTGTCAGCAGGGGAAGGTGGGGCAAAATAATTTGAAATCCATGATTGGTTCATTTTAATGAAGGTTAGATCATCAACATTCTGGGTAGCCAGACGTGTCCTTTTTTCGGTCAGTATTGAACCAGCAGCACTGAAGACTCTTTCTGATAGCACACTAGCAGCAGGGCAAGCGAGCTGCTGTAATGCATATTCTGCCAATTCAGGCCAGGTGTCTATTTTAGATGCCCAGTAATCAAAGGGGAATGACCTGTGAGGGAGGACATCGATAAGGGAGGAAAAGTAGTTTGTAACCATACTGGACAAATGCTGTCTCCTGTCACTTTGAATCGATGCAGCAGTACCTGTCGTGTCAGTGGTCATTGCAAAATCACTCCACAACCTGGTCATAAAACCCCTCTGTCCAACGCCACTTCGGATTTGTGCACCTCTAACACCTCTGTCATGTTGCCCCCTATGGCTCGTATGAGAACCATCACCGCCGCTGTGTGCTGGGAATGCCTGAACCCAACGGTCTACAAGAGTTGCTTGTTTGGTAGCCAATATTTGCTCAAGGTTCTCATGTGGCATGATATTTTGTAATTTTACTTCATATCGTGGATCCAGGAGGCAGGCCAACCAGTAATCGTCATCGGTCATCATTTTGATAATGCGGGGGTCCCTTTTTAAGATACGCAAGGCATATTCAGCCATGTGGGCCAATGTTCCAGGTGTCAATTCACTGCTTGTGCTGAGTTGAGGAGCACTTTCTTGCAAATCAACATCACTTGTGTCCCGCAAAAACCCTGTACCCGACCTTGCAACACGACCAGTTTCTATTGCCCCCTGAGAAGCATCCTCCTCCCATAAATATTCATCCCCCATCATCCTCCTCCTCCTCCTCTTCGTCCGCCACCTCGTCCTGGAGAGTTCCCTGAGCAGACAATGGCTGACTGTCATCAAGGCTTCCCTCCTCCTCGGCTGCAGATGCCTGCTCCTTAATATGCATCAAACTTTGCATCAGCAGACGCATTAGTGGGTTGCTCATGCTTATGATGGCGTCGTCTGCACTTACCAGCCGTGTGCATTCCTCAAAACACTGAAGGACTTGACAGAGGTCTTGTAGCTTCGACCACTGCACACCAGACAACTCCATGTCTGCCATCCAAGTGCCTGCCCGTGTATGTGTATCCTCCCACAAATTAATTACAGCACGCCTCTGTTCGCACAGCCTCTGAACCATGTGCAGTGTGGAGTTCCACCTTGTTGCAACGTCGATTATTAGGCGGTGCTGGGGAAGATTCAGCGATCGCTGATGGTTCAGCATACGGCTGGAGTGTACGGGTGACCGGCGGATGTGCGAGCAAAGTCTTCGCACCTTCAGGAGCACGGCTGGTAACTCCGGATAATTTTTGAGGAAGCACTGCACCACCAGGTTAAAGGTGTGAGCCAGGCAAGGTATGTGTTTCAGTTCTGAAAGGTCTATGGCAGCCATAAAATTCCTTCCGTTATCACTGACTACCTTGCCTGCCTCAAGATGTACACTGCCCAGCCATGACTGAGTTTGTTGCTGCAAGTACTCGGCCAGTACTTCCGCGGTGTGTCTGTTGTCACCCAAACACTTCATTTGTAACACAGCCTGCTGACGCTTACCACTAGCTGTTCCATAATGGGACACCTCAAGTGCAACACTGGCAGCTGCGGATGGAGTGGTCGTGCGACCACGCTCTGTGGACGAGCTTTCGCTTCTGGAGGAGGAGGGGTGGCGAACGCCTACAGCCAACTGTTTCCCAGACCGTGAGCTAGGCAGAACTGTCCCACTATGGCTGTCCCCTGTGGACCCTGCATCCACCACATTAACCCAGTGCGCCGTAATGGACATGTAACGTCCCTGGCCATGCCTATTGGTCCATGCATCTGTTGTGAGGTGCACCTTTCCACTGACTGATTGCCTCAGTGCATGGACAATGCGGTCTTTGACATGCTGGTGAAGGGCTGGGATGGCTTTTCTCGCAAAGAAGTGGCGACTGGGTAGGCCATAGTGTGGTACTGCGTAGGCCAGTGATGGCGAACCTATGACACGCGTGTCAGTGCTGACACGCGTAGTCATTTTCAGTGACACGCCGGCCGCGGCCCCATAGAAATTGCTTCTTTCCCAGGGTCTGAAGGAGAGGAAACTCTCCTTCAGGCCCTGGGAACCATATTAATATGTAAAATAAAGAATTAAAATAAAAAATATTGCTATACTCACCTGTCCGACGCAGCCTGGACGTCCGCGAGGGAACCGGCAGCGTTGTTTGCTTAAAAATCGCGGTTTTCCTTCCTTCCTTGAAGTCCCGGCTTGTGATTGGTTGCGTGCCGCCCATGTGACCGAGACGCGACCAATCACAGCAAGCCGTGACGTAATTTTAGGTCCTTCAGGATTTTAAAATTACGTTCCGGCGTTGTGATTGGTTGCGTCGCCCATGTGACCGCACGCAACCAATCACAACGCCGGAACGTAATTTTAAAATCCTGAAGGACCTAAAATTACGTCACGGCTTGCTGTGATTGGTCGCGTCTCGGTCACATGGGCGGCACGCAACCAATCACAAGCCGGGACTTCAAGTAAGGAAGGAAAACCGCGATTTTTAAGCAAACAACGCTGCCGGTTCCCTCGCGGACGTCCAGGCTGCGTCGGACAGGTGAGTATAGCAATATTTTTTATTTTAATTCTTTATTTTACACACATTAATGTTGTTTCGATACCGATACCCGATACCACAAAAGTATCGGATCTCGGTATCGGAATTCCGATACAGCAAATATCGGCCGATACCCGATACTTGCGGTATCGGAATACTAAACAATGGCATCCGATCCGATTTTTTATCGGATCGGATGCCATGCAGGAGGTCTGTGGGTCCAAACAACAGAGCTCCGGTGCAGAGCGTCTAGGCCTGGGACTTCCGGTAGGCTAGGCGCAGCTCCCGGAAGTCCCAGGCCTCTGCGTCGGATCTGTGTTGTTTGGGCGACATTGCGCTGCTCCCTGCTGCGCCGACCATAAGTCCCAGGCTGCACTTCTGAGGCCTGAGGAGATAGCTGTCTGGACTCAGGCCCTGTGATAGCTGTCTGGAGGCCCTGTGATAGCTGTCTGGACTCAGGCCCTGTGATAGCTGTCTGGACTCAGGCCCTGTGATTGCTGTCTGGACTCAGGCCCTGTGATAGCTGTCTGGACTCAGGCCCTGTGATTGCTGTCTGGACTCAGGCCCTGTGATTGCTGTCTGGACTCAGGCCCTGTGATTGCTGTCTGGACTCAGGCCCTGTGATTGCTGTCTGGACTCAGGCCCTGTGATTGCTGTCTGGACTCAGGCCCTGTGATTGCTGTCTGGACTCAGGCCCTGTGATAGCTGTCTGGACTCAGGCCCTGCCGGTAGGGCATCATCTCTAACGAGATTAGTATAGCAATGTGGGCGTTCAAACCCTGTGTACGCGGATGAGAGGATGAGTACTTTCTTTTCCTAACGAGAGTCTCTTGTAGGGTGAGCTGGACTGGAGAGCTGCATATGGTGGGACTAGCGGTGGTGGTGGTGGACATGGCGGATTGAGAGAGGGTTGGTGATGGTATTCTTGATGTTGGCCTACATACAGTGTTTCCTACCAATAACCTTGTGATTCCCTGACTGCTTTGGCCTTGCGATGATACCTCCACATTTGCTGCTGGTGGTGTCCTAACCGGTGGGCTTACAGTGAGGGAAGCAATGTAGCGTTGCTGACTACCTTCATTCTGAGCAGGTGCACCAACAGTACGGGACGTTTGGTAGTTAGTCCAGGCTTGCAAGTGCATGCTGGTTAAATGTCTAAGCATGCACGTTGTATTTAAATTTTGAAGATTCTTCCCTCTGCTAAAGGTCTTTGAGCATTTCTTACAGATAACTTTTGACTGATCATTCGGATCTTGGTTAAAAAATTGCCACACTACACTCTTCCTACTATGGAATACCTTTTCAGGCATTGCACGCTGTGCTACTTTCACCGGATGGCCACGCTGTCCTAAAACTGTTTTTGTTTTTGACAAATGTTTTCGGCCTGATACGGGCCTGCCAGATGACAGCTGTTGTGATGTATATCGCTGCTGCGGATCATCCTCCTCCACTTCTGAGCTACTGGCAGCGGCACCCTCTTCCCCCAATGGCTGCCAATCTGGGTCAACAACTGGGTCAGCTATCACCTCCTCTTCAATGTCATGTGCACCTTCCTCTGTGTCACCGTGTAAGGTGCTATAGCGTTCGGGACGGGGCACCATAGGGTCATCAGGGTCAGATTCTGGCTCAGTACACTGCGAGGGCAATGTAGTGATCTGAGTCAATGGAACAGCATAATTATCTAGCTGTGGCTGTGCATCAATGCACTCCATGTCCGATTCATCTTGTAATGGGCAGTTAACAATTTCCCTTTCTAACCCAGGCACGGTATGTGTAACGAGCTCCATGGAGTAACCTGTAGTGTCTCCTGACGTAGCCTTCAATTTTGGTTTGGGTGAAGGACACAAGGAAACGTCTTGTTCCTGACCGGGAGCATCCACTGACGACTTGATGCTTTTATATTTGGAACTTTCTGAAGAGGAGGCGAAAGAGCTAGAGGCTGAGTCAGCAAGAAAAGCCAAAACTTTTTCCTGCTGCTCCGGCTTTAAAAGCTGTTTTCCTACTACCAGATAAGGGAGCCTTCGAGGCCTTGTGTAGCCAGACGATGACGCTGGCTCAACACCTCCATCCTTAGGTGCTATTGTGCTTTTGCCACTACCACCAGATGCACCACCACCACCACCATCAGTACCAGCTGGCAACCACCGCCCATGGGCTCTTCCACCAGACTTCCTCATTTTTTGGAAAATCTAACCAAAATAACAACCGTTATATAGTACTGTAAAACAAGGTAGAAGGTGTATATAAACTTGTTGAGAATTTAAATCTCCCTTTTTTTGGGGGGAGACTGAACCAAAACTCAGGCCCAGTGTACAAAACAACGCAATTTAAGTGGCAGAAAGTGGCTGGCTGATATACGACAAACTAACAGGACAGAAGTATATCCACTTTGTGAGAATTTGAATCTTACTTTTTGGGGGGAGACTGAACCAAAACTCAGGCCCTGTGCATAAAACAACACAATGTAAGTGGCAGAAAGTGGCTGGCTGATATACGACAAACTAACGGGACTGTCAGGACTCTGAACATTTTTTATTAACTTTTGTGCATCACTGCCCTTTTCCAAGATGGCGTCTTTGGTCTCATGTGCACTGTGTCTTCCTGCTATAAAACTCCACCCCAGCCTTCAGTCTGTGCTAGAGTATTCTGCCTTGCATCCAGCTCCTGACCTCTGGTGACTCCCTGGCTATATACCTGCCCCTGTGAACCTGTGGGGTTATCCTGCTACTCTGCTCTGAGTTCCTGCTGCATACACCAGTTCCAGTAATCCTCCTTCATCTGCTGCTCGTGTTTACTTCCATCTGCATTTGCTGGACATGTAAGCTTTGCTGCTCTGCAAGAACCTGAGACTATTACCCAGGCCTCTCTGGTTGAGCTAAGATATTATTTGAACTGCCTTATAAGCATATCTATCTGTGTTTTGGACTAAGCAAGGACTTATTCGTGTCAAGTATCCTCAAGAATAATTGTGCTTCATAGACTTTCTGCGTGATTGCATTTTCCTCTGAAGTTTCCTATAGACTGCTAAGCTGCATTTAATATTTACACCAAGTGTTGTGGACTTGAGCTTCTTTCTGCACCTGTTTGAATCACCGTGTGATAATATAGACTTTACCACTTATAAAACTGTGTCCTGTAGTTGTCTTGTTCCATGCAAAGAGTCTGCTGAGTTATCCCCTATAATTATTACAGGACAGAAGTATATCCACTTTGTGAGAATTTGAATCTCACTTTTTTTTTGGGAGACTGAACCAAAACTCAGGCCCTGTGCATAAAACAACACAATGTAAGTGGCAGAAAGTGGCTGGCTGATATACGACAAACTAACAGGACAGAAGTATATCCACTTTGTGAGAATTTGAATCTCACTTTTTTTTGGGGAGACTGAACCAAAACTCAGGCCCTGTGCATAAAACAACACAATGTAAGTGGCAGAAAGTGGCTGGCTGATATATGACAAACTAACAGGACAGAAGTATATCCACTTTGTGAGAATTTGAATCTCCCTTTTTTGGAGGGGAGACTGAACCAAAACTCGGGCCCAGTGTATAAAACAACACAATGTAAGTGGCAGAAAGTGGCTGGAAGATATATGAAAAAATACAAGGACTGTAGTACAATTTCAATCTCCCTACAATGATCTCAGGAAAAGTATGGAAGCAATAAAAAGGACTGCTGCACACAAAAGTGTGGACAAATAAACAAGATAACTGTGCAGAAAGGAGCAACAGGATTTTTGCTTTTAAAAAAGCAGTTGGTTTGCACAGCAGCGTGCAAACAGCAATGCAGCTATCATGGAGCCTTATAAGGCAGCCTAATAAGCTACAGAGCTGATGCACAAAAATATAGCCTCCACTGTCCCTGCAAAAAAAGGTGGTGTTGGACAGTGGAAATCGCTATAGCACAAGTAGTTTGGGGGTTAATCTTCCCTCCCTAACTATATCCCTTCTTCTGATGAAGCTGCAGCAACCTCTCCCTATGCTAAGATCGGCAGAAGTAAGATGGCGGTCGGCGTGCACGCCCCTTTATAGCCCCTGTGACACCGCAGAAAGCAAGCCAATCACTGTCATGCCCTTCTCTAAGATGGTGGGGACCGAGACCTATGTCATCACGCTGCCCACACTCTGCGTCCTCCTTCATTGGCTGAAAAATGGCGCTGAAAGCGTCATATGAAATGCGACTTTGGCGCGAAGATCGCCGACCTCATGGCCGATCCCACACTAGGATCGGGTCGGGTTTAATGAAACCCGACTTTGCCGAAAGTCGGCGATTTTTGAATTTGTCCGATCCGTTTCACTCAACCCTAGTTACAAGACCTGAAATCAGTTTCCTGCAATCATGTAAACCACTGATTAGATATTTTGATATTACCATGGTTTGCATGAAATGAAATATTTGGCTAATCTGTACAATCCTGACAAATAGTTCTGCAAGTCTATCTGATCCGGATTCTGTCCTCAGTTACAGGAATTGTTAGCTACTTTATAACTGTTGATGATTTGCCCTTTGTCAATTTTCCCGATAGTAAAACCGATTACATTTTCCAAAACCTGTTACAAGTGTAAATAATATCATTTCCTTGCCAGGAATAGTTAATTACCCAAGGGTCGCTCATATCTGCACAACAAATAATCGCATGGATAAGCATGTTGTATGCGTACAAAGTCTCAATTCCGGGTAGCAACACTGTCAAATTATCAACTTTATTTCTTACCACATTGCAACTTATGTAGGTTGACACATGGTGCCGTATGCTGCCATGTATGCCCCATTAAAAGCAGCTAAACAGAGTTTCAGTAGGGGGTATATAGTGCAGTATGACATCCCAAACAGCATGATCTCATTTTTTTATGTAGACTTGGAATAAAAATGACCAATCATTCACTTACGAGGTTTAACACAAATACGATCCAAGCTTCGAAAAGTAATTAAATACAGAAACTGCAGAGTTCAGAGCAATGTTTTGTCTGACCGGTGGGGGTCTCAGGTTCAGGACCCCCGCCGATAAGCAACACTATGCAGAACCTTTAATTTAGAAAACTTTTATAAAATGACAGTTACATTTTAAATGTACAAAAATGTATTAACCAGTACCTGGCGCTATCAACGGAGCTGGTGGGAACGGGATCCGGAAGCCAAAATTGTTTCTTCCCAAAATAGTGATTATAAAAACATAAGATATCTCATTGCTCTACATTGTCACATGAAACTCTCCCGATGTGACCCGGGACAATTTTTCTTTTCTTTACCTCAATAAAATGCTCCTTGACAGATGGAGATCAATGTTCTGACTGTTTCCTTCCTCTGTTTACACGCACTTGTTTGATTGAAACAGTTTTTACACCGCACCATTTC
This sequence comes from Ranitomeya variabilis, assembly GCF_051348905.1. Taxonomy (NCBI): domain Eukaryota; kingdom Metazoa; phylum Chordata; class Amphibia; order Anura; family Dendrobatidae; genus Ranitomeya; species Ranitomeya variabilis. Next base: position 954,611,002 of record NC_135233.1, on the reverse strand, counting down.
CTTTTAGGATTTTCGTGGGATTTTTGTGCAAACCTCAGTTGTTCAATGAGATAATGCTGCATAGAGTGCAAAACCTTTACAAGTTTAGTATTCTTTAAAGGATTATTTAGTATATTCACAAGATTAAAATCCAAATTCAGCGCCCCGCTGGGCTTAATATATACTAATATAATCTTGTGAGTATACTGAATAATCTTTGCTGGAGTTCGGATCTTGGAACGGATTTGCACTATGTACAGATTAACCTCTCAGAATAACTGAAGTTTGCAAAGAAATCCAATGAAAATCCTGAAAGGAAGTGATGAGGAATAAAAGCCGATTCCATCACATAAAAGCCTTGTAACCAGAGGAGGGTTAAAAGGTCTGTAGAAAAACATTTTCTTAAGGTGAAAAAAAGAAAAATCCTTCTGGAGACTATCATTTGGCAGAGCAAAACAGGGAAGAGTCTTATGCTTTTATAGTTAAAAGGGGATGTGGCATAATAAAATTATTGTTTAAAGGGAACCTCTTCTGGTTTGGGCAGCAAGAATCAGAGCCGGGCTGCACTATTGCTTCCAGGTATATTTTTCTCCAAAATGCTCTGGTGTTTGTAGAGCTGGCAAGGGACCTTAGGGAAAGATGAGACTAGTCCGGCACCACCCTCGACAGCTTTTTCCCAGCACCTCACCAGGTTATTGACAGGTCTCTCCATATGAGGGCTCGTGCGCACAACCAGTTAAATAGGTATGTTTGACTCTAAAACGCTGCTGGAATCAGGCAGTGTCTGATAAATGCTGCCTGTGGATCGGTTGAGATTATAAAATGTCTAAAATATGATACTTTGTGCATCTGGAGCAGAGATTACTATTCTTTTTTCCAAGAACATACAGTATATTGAAAGTACAGATATTCCCAGTCTGCTTCCTTATTCAGCACAGTCTCACTATCACTGCTCAAATGGGGACTAATTTATGGAGCTCTTTATGAACTACTACTTGTGCTATGTAGTCACTTTTACTTCTACTATGGATGCACTTTGTGGCTTGAAAATATCCTTGCTATCAGTGGAATTTTAATGACCCTAGAAGCTGAAGTTCAATGAAACCATGATATAATTATCTCCTTTGTGGTAATAGGCTTAGGAACAATTTTGAAGGCTAAAGATTGATTTTATTGTTGAAAAGGAAAAAAGTTGACAGCATTCACTATCCACATTAATAAAGGTAATTGAAGAAAAGAATTTAACCCCTTTTAACGTTTGCATATTAATGACCAGGCCAATTTTTACAATTCTGACCATTGTCCCTTTATGAGGTAATAACGCTTCAATGGATCCCGGTGATTCTGAGAGTGTTTTTTCGTGACATACTGTACTTTATGGCAGTGGTACAATTTCTTTGCCATGACTTGCATTTATTTGTTAAAAAAATGGAAATTTGGCAAAATTTAGAAAACTTCGCAATTTTCCAACTTTGAATTTGAGTTTGCTGACCTATTAAAGGGAACCTGTCACCACGTTTTTGGAAGATGGGATAAAAATAGCGTTAAATAGGGGCAGAGGTGGGCGTTACATTAGTGTGTGTGTTATGCGTTTATTACCCACCTAAGTTGCCGAAATAACTTTGCAAAGTCTCCGTTTTCGCCTGTCAATCAGGCTGGTCAGGTCACATGGGCGTGGTGTCTTCACCCAGATTTGGCGTAGTTTTCCGTTGGTGGCGTAGTGGTGTGCGCATGCCCAAAGTCCGGAATCCTCTTCCAGGGGATTTAAAATAGCGCGGTGTTCGTTATTGCATTGGTGATCGGTGGGCGCGGCCATCTTCCTTTGGCCGCGCGTGCGCAGAAGCGGCGCTCTGCTGGCCGCGGCTTCAGGAAAATGGCCGCGGGAAGCCGCGCGTGCGCAGATGGATATCGCGGCGGCCATTTTCCTGAAGCCGCGGCCAGCAGAGCGCCGCTTCTGCGCACGCGCGGCCAAAGGAAGATGGCCGCGCCCACCGATCACCAATGCAATAACGAACACCGCGCTATTTTAAATCCCCTGGAAGAGGATTCCGGACTTTGGGCATGCGCACACCACTACGCCACCAACGGAAAACTACGCCAAATCTGGGGGAAGACAACGCCCATGCGACCTGACCAGCCTGATTGACAGGCGAAAACGGAGACTTTGCAAAGTTATTTCGGCAACTTAGGTGGGTAATAAACGCATAACACACACACTAATGTAACGCCCACCTCTGCCCCTATTTAACGCTATTTTTATCCCATCTTCCAAAAACGTGGTGACAGGTTCCCTTTAAGCACAGTGATACTGTTGTTTTTAAACCAGGTATTGGTACTTTTGGCAGTATGGACAGGTGCCAAGTCCTGCTGGAGAATGAAATTTCCATCTCCAGAAAGCTTGTCTGCAGAGAGAAGCATGAAGTGCTCTAAAATTTCCTGGTAGACAGCTGTGCTGACTTTAGTCTTGATAAAACACATTGTACCTATACCAGCAGATGACATGGCTCCCCAAACCATCACTGATTGTGGGAACTTCACACTAGACCTCAAGCAGCTTGGATTGTGTGCCTCTCCACTCTTCCTCCAGATTCTGGGACCTTGATTTCCAAGGTCTAGTGTGAAGTATCCACAATCAATGGTGGTTTCGGGAGCCATGTCATCTGCTGGTGTATGTCCACTGTGTTTTATCAAGACGAAAGTCAGCGTAGCCGTCTACCAGTAAATTTTAGAGCACTTCATGATTCCCTCTGCCAACAAGCTTTTTGGAGATGGAGATTTAAAGGGACTCTGTCACCTGAATTTGCAGGGAACAATTTTCAGCCATAGGGGCGGGGTTTTCGGGTGTTTGATTCACCCTTTCCTTACCCGCTGGCTGCATGCTGGCTGCAATATTGGATTGAAGTTCATTCTCTGTCCTCCATAGTACATGCCACAAATATGTTTTCAGCACAAAATATTGCATTTTCATAAGGGTAACACGAGAAATTGCAACATACAATTTGTTGTGCAATTTCTCCTGAGTACGTTGATACCCCATATGAGGGAGAAAACTACTGTTTGGGCGCACAGCAGGGCTCAGAAGGGAAGGAGCGTCATTTGACTTTTTGAATGTAAAATTTCCTGGAATCATTAAAGCACGTCATATTCCATTTGGAGAGCCCCGATGTGCCTAAACAGTGGAAACCCCCACAAGTGACCCCATTTTGGAAAATAGACCCCTCAAGGAATGTGTTTAGATGCATGGTAAGTACTTTGAACCCCCAGGTGCTTCACAGAAGTTTATAACGTTAAGCCATGAAAATAATAAAATCCCATTTTCCTCACAAAAATGTTGTTTTAGCCCCAAGTTTTTCATTTTTCTAAGTGCTAATATGAAATTTTTTATAACAAACTGAGATCCATTTTTTTCTGAGTGCGCCAATACCCTACATGTAATCGGGAAACATTTTTCAGGCACAGTGCACAGCTCAGGAGGCAAGGAGCGCCAGATTTTACTGTTATGGCTTGCTGGTACCATGACCCACTGGGAGAAGGAATGAGGTGCCAGAACCCCCATAAGTGACACCATTTTACAAACTACACCTTTCAATGAATTAATCTAGGGGTGCAGTGATCATGTTGACATCATGGAAACAAGCAGCAATGAATGTTGCCAAGTGAAAATTGCAAACTGCCACTGTAGTGACCAGTACGCTGTAGTGACCAGTACGTTGCAGTCACCAGTACATTATGCCCAGCCTGCACTTCTTTAGGCATGCACCCATAAGTTAGGTGGGCTCTCATCGCTTCAGAAATGCCAAATGTGGATGCTGTATGTGGTTTAGGTACACTTTGGGGCTTAAAAGAGAGGGGGCATTTGGATTTGGGAGCACAGAATTTGCTGAATTTCTTTTGGAGGGTTATGGAGCCATTTAGCTTTTCCAGAGCCTTTATACTACTAGTAACGTGGAAGCCCCTATATCTCTGTTAACATATAATGGATCTGAGTGAGGACTTGCTTTTTTTGTGGACTGAGTTGAAGCTTTTATTGGGAACATTTTACATAACGTTTGGGATCACATTTACCTAGCGCTCTACGCTGAGCACTTTGGGGTTTCCATCTAAATCTTTGAATGATGTGATTCAGATGAAACCCCCAACGGACAAATTCACTATAATGAGGCAGCAGAGTTACTCTGGACTCCGTCTGGCCTCTGTTCGGCGGTGTCCTGCTTTTCAGAAGTGCACAAAACTGTGGCCGATGGCACTTTTATGCAATCCTAAAAAGATGGACACCACTCGATCACAGGCCAGATGGCACCCACAGTGCCTTCATTTGCCTCATTATAGGGAATCTTCCTCCAGAGGTTCCGTCTGAATCACGTATTTCAGAGATTTACACGGAAACCCCGGTGTAAGCGCTCATCGCAGAGCGTAGGATAAATATGCGCCAAGCCTTACTGTGATCTCTGAGAGGCAGAATGAAAAAATGAACAGTAGGTGAAGAATTGGTTTTATTTATTTTTTACGCCGTTCCTCATGGTATAAGTGATTAGGCGACTTTACTCAACGGGTCGGTGTGATTACAGAGGTACCAGATTTATATTGAGTTTTTATGTTTTGTTGCTTTTATACAATAAAACTATTTTATAGAAAAAATAATCATTTTTGCATCGCTTTATTGTGAGAGCTAAAACTTTTTTATTTTTCCGCTGATGGAGCTGTATGATGGCTTGTTTCTTGTGTGACAAAATGTCGTTTTCAGCGGTACCATGTTTATTTACTGTATATCCATCTTTAAACTGTGTTTTATTCCACTTTTTGGTATTATGATAAAGCATTGTTTTTTGCCTTGTGTTTTATTTTTTTTTATGGTGTTCACTAAAGGGGTTAACTACTGTAGTGGGACAGTTTTATAGGTCGGATTATTGTTGACACGGTGATACCAAATATGTGTACTTTTATTGTTTTTTTTTCATTACAATATTTATTTAGAGATACAATATCTTTTGATCTTTTTATTATTATTTTTTATTTTTTTTTATATTTTTACAATTATTTAAAAAACCTTTCTTTTACTTTTTTTTTACTTTGTCCCAATATGGGACAATCATTTTTTGCAGGCCGATCGCTTCTACAGCATGGAGATGAAGCAGAATCCCCATGCTGCAGAAACTATCAGCTCTGCACTGTCAGACAAACTTGCTCATCATGTACTGGGCATGATCATCAGGTTTGCTAGGTCTGGTGACCCGGATGTCGTCATGATGACATCGGGTCAGCATGGCAATGATCGGGACCCCGCGTCACATCGCGGGGTCTCTGAACCAAAGGCAGTGGGGCTGTCAACCCTCTGCCGGCTTCTGGAATGCTGCGATTGTGTTCAATCACAGCATTTTGGGGATTAGAGTGCTGGGAGCGGGCTGTGTGTGCGGGCGATTGCTATGACGTAATATTCCGTCCCTGGTCAAATGGGCCCGGGGCACAGGGGCAGAATATTGCATCCGATGTCAGAAAGGGGTTAAAAAGTTGAGTCCTGAGCATATAGCCCCTGTCCATAGGCTGTTTGTCTGGTATCCTTCAACTCAAAAGAGCTTCCAAAGACAGGCTTGGTTCAAGTCGCTCCATTTAGTAGTTCCCATGGGCCCTCTGGTATTCACCCTTTCATCCCTATACAGGAATCTGACCCTCGCTGCAGAAGATCCTGAGTTGTGTCCGTAAAGTAGTTGCTCTGTTAGAGAGGCCTGATGGAAGAGGTGTCAGCGTGCAAGATCAGAACTGTACCGGGTCTAAATAGATGGGACAAAATTAATTCTGGGTTTCCATATGTAGTGACTCCAGTTTAAACGTTAATCTTAGGAAAGCCAATCTATCATACCAGATTCAGATTTTTAAATTAAAATAGTTGTAATTACTAATACTTAATAATTTCATAAGAAGTGACTTAACTTTGAACATTTTTTTATATTTGGTAAGCACTAGAGATGAGCGAATACTTCAATGTTCAGTTCGGATTACAATTGCCAAATTTGCAATATTCGCCAAACATAGCCAAATGCCATTGGAGTCAATGGGAAGCAAAACAAACGCACACACAACACCTTAAAATGGGCCCAAAAGCCACCAAAACACATCAAATTGGGGGCAGACACAAGGAAAGTGGTCTCAATTCACCCACAGTACAAATTTTAGAATTGCATGGCAGCAATCAACCATATATGAGATATCAGGGTCTGAACCAGTATTTACAGCTTTGAATTGAACTTAAAATTAAGGTGAGGTGGGTGAGGCATTGGTGTAGGCCTGCTGTGCTGGAAGCCCTGATACCACATTAAACAGCTCAACTTGCTTTTATGCTCAGCCACACTCAGGTGGCACAAATATCAGTTTCGTAGACTATTATTGTCAGAAAAATTGAAGGATAGTAACACGGGTAGTTGACTCAAAGGAAGTGGAGGTCTGCCGGTTTCAGAGGCCTACTGCTACAGGCAACACAAATGAAGGAGACCCAACTAGGAGTCTACACATTTCCAAAACTTGGTGGCAGACACTACTAAAGTGGCATCAGTTTCACCACAGTAGAAATAGTATAATAGAAACCGACACATCTTCCACTTCTGTCAACTCAGCAGACAATCAGGAGTGTTCATATTTCAAACAATTTTTTGCAGACACCATCAAAGTGGCACCAATTTCACCACAGTAGAAATAGTATAATAGGGACTGATACATTTTCCACTACAGCCAATCCAGCACCCAACCAGCAGTGTACACATTTCCAAAAATTAGATGCAGACACCAACAAAGTGGCACCAATTTCTCCACAGTAGAAATAGTATAATGGGGAGCGACATCTTTTCCACTACAGCCAATCCAGCAGAGAGACACCCAACCAGGAGTGTACACATTTCCAAACATTAGAGACAGACACCAATAAAGTGGCACCAATTTCACCACAGTAGAAATAGTATAATAGGAAGCGACATCTTTTCCACGACAGTCAACGCTGCAGATGGACACCCAACCAGGAGTGTTCAAATTTGAAAAAAAATTAGGGCCTGACACCACCGAAGTGGCATCAAATTCACGAGAGTAGAAATAGTATAATAGGGACTGACACGTTTTCCACTACAGCCAACCCAGCAGATGGAGACCAACTATGACTGTTCACATTTACATACATTTGTATGAACATCTGTAGCAGCAGCAACAGCAGGCACAGAAGCCACACGAAAGATATTACAGACTGCAATTTCCCAAGATCAATGCAGCACACTAAAAACTTCAACATTGCCTAGTCTGTACAGTCTGCGATTGGGGTGCAAAAGTCCTTGGAAATCTATGACTTGTTCATCTTGATGAAAGTTAGGCAGTCTATACACTTTCAGAGGACAGCCGGCTGCGCTTATGTGTCAGGACACCACTAGCAGCGCTGTAGACACGTTCTGAGAGAACGCTGACTGCCGGGCATGATAAAACCTCCAAGGCGTGAGAAGCGAGCTCAGGCCACTCATCCATTTTTGAAGACCAAAATGTGAAAGGACCAAAACCCTCCCTCATGGTATTGATATTTAGTTCTAGATACTCCTGCACTATCCTCTCCATTCGTTCACCACATGTCAGGCTTGGATTCTGTTATGCTGGTGCACGAGCTAGTCCAAAAAATCTGTCAAAAGACTCACAGAAATTGCTTCTGCCACTTACACTACCTGCTGCTGCTGCGGCCAATGTTTTGTGTTTTGGCATTGACAAATTGACGTGCCAGAGGTTGGAAGACTAGAGCTGCAATGCACACTGTGTGCCTCAATGCTGTCTTGGGGAAAACCTCTCTTAAAGTTGTGTAAAAGCATATTTTGATACTCCAGTATTCACAGGTCCCTTTCCAGGGCGGTAAACATCTGGCAAAATTTGATATTATATTGTGGATCTAACAGAGTGGCAAGCCAGTAGTCAGCACGGTTTTGAATCATAACTATACGGGGATCATGTTGCAGATAGTACAGCAAGGGGCACACATATGTCGGGCTCTTCCATGAGGTCCAAGCTCATGTTGTATTGGTGGCTGGGTAACACTGATGCTTAGTTCCTCTGTCCCCTCCCGCCAACCATGAACAACAGAGAGGGGATGATTATCATCTTCATCTTCTGACAGTTGCTGGCCCATCACCTCTTCCTTCTCTATTTGTTCCTCGGATCTTGTACCTTCACTAACAGTTTGTCTGTTATCACCAGCCCCCCTCTATCACAGTAATCCACTCTCCCTTGGCACCCGCCTGTGTGACGACAGTCTCAAACTTTGAGACAATATTATCCCTTCCACATCCTCCTCTGCTTCCTCCTCTTCCTTTGGGACCACCAACTCCTCCCGCAGGCTATTCAAAGTCTGCTCCAGCATGTAGATGACAGGAATAGTGATGCTGATTATGGCATCGTCAGTGCTAAACATCAAAGTTGCCATTTTGAAACTGTGTAGAAGGGTGCAGAGGTCCTTAATCTGTGCTCATTGCATGAACGTGATATGTGCCATGTCCGTACTGCGTTGGCCCAGGCTATACGACATGCCATACTGTGTCAGGGCTTGTTGCTGCTGCCACAGTTGCTGCAACATGTGCAGAGTGGAATTCCACCGTGTTGGCACATCGCATATCAACCTGTTAACTGGCACGGACAAAGACCTCTGTATCGATGCTAGTCGATGACCTGAACAGCGGAAGGGAACAGCTTTCAGCAGCTCACCCAGGCCAGCATAGTGGCAGAGAAAATGCTGTACTACCAGGTTGAGGACGTGGGCCATGCAAGGCACGTGTGTGAGCTTACATCAGCATAGGGCCACCACCATGTTCGCACTGTTATCAGACACAGGCTTCCCTGGATGCAGGCTCAGCAGAAACAGCCATTGCTCAAACTCATCCCGGAGAGATGCTCTTCAGCTGTATGACTGTAATCTCCAAGGAATATCAATTTTAACACTACCTGATTGCGGTGAGCCCTGGCTGAGCAGCACAGAGGTGGTGGGGATTCACTCTGTACTGTTGGAACGTGTGTCTCATTAAGGCAGAGGTTGATTTTTTACTTTGCACCAGCTCTGCACACAGCTCAATTTCAGCGTCACTAAATGACAAAGGGAAATATGGCGTGCTGAATCATGCTAGTCACAGAAGGAAGAAAGAATCATTTGAGTGTGGATGAGGCTTGTATAACATAGACTAGATGCTCCAAACAATTTCAAACTGAGATCTCCCCTACTGTATGACGTTAGTAACAGATGAAAGAATTGTTTGAGTGTGGATGAGGCCTGTATGCTTCAAACAATTTCAAAATGAGAACTCCCCTACTGTATGACATTAGCAACAGAAGAAAGAATTGTTTGAGTGTGGATGAGGCCTGTATGACAAAGAAGATATGCTTCAAACTATTTAAAAATCAGATCTCCCCTACTGTATGATGATAGCAACAGAAGAAAGAGTTGTTTGAGTGTGGATGAGGCCTGTATGACAAAAAAAGATATGCTCCAAACAATTTCAAAGTGAGATCTACCCAACTGTAGAACGTTAGTAACAGAAGAAATTTTTTTGGGCTGTGGATGAAGCCTGTATAACAGACTAGATGCTCTAAACAATTTAAAACTGAGATCTCCCCTACTGTATCACATTAGCAGCTGAACAAATTTGTTTTTAGTGTGCATGAGGCCTGTATAACCTAGAAGATTTCAAACTTAGATCTAGCCTGCTGTATCACGTTTGTAAAAAAAAATATATATATTTTTTATGTGCAACAGCTCTGCACACACAACAATTTCCCTGCCACTAAATGAGAAAGTGAGATATGGCGGGCTGTATAACATTTATCAACATAAATTGTTTTTTCAGTAATGTGTATGTTGTCTGCAGACAACTTAATTACTGTTCTTTAACAGGTGGGGTACAGACTCAATAGAAAGCATAGGCTATGAAGACTCTGGGTGCACACGCAGACAGGACTTCTGTGCTACTGTCTGCTGAACTGTGCACTATTCGGGAGACTTTGAATAATCAGTGAGGGTCTCTCTCAGAACATGCAGCAATTATTGCTACATGTAATCAAACAGACTGAAATCACATAAAATGTAAAAATAAGTGTCAAAATAACATCTTGTCCTATCAACATTTTACAGTCAGCAGTTCATATGTAAATACTGATTATGTAAACTGATCAGCCATAACATTAAAACCACTGACAGATGAAGTGAATAATATTAATTATCTTGCTACATTGACACCTGTCAAGAAGTGGGGTATATTAAGCAGCAAGTCAACAATCAGTTCTGAATGCTGATATGTCAGAAGCAGGAAATAAGGGCAGGAGTAAAGGACTAAGTAAAGTGCCAAATTGTGATGACTAGACAACCAGGTTGCACATCTACAAATTGCAAGTCTTGTAGGGTGTTCCCAGTATGGAGTGGTTAGAACCCACCAAAAGTGGTCCAAGCAAGGACAACCAGTGAGTTAGAGGTGAAGTCATGGGCACTGAAGGCACACTGATTCACTTAGGGAGAAAAGTATAGCCTGTTTGGTGCAATCCAACAGAAGAGCTACTACAACAGAAACTGATGAAAAAGCTTAATACTGGAAATGATACAAAGCTGTTGGAACACAGTCCACGTATCTGCAAGTGTTTAAAGTGTCTACAATTAACAAATGAGCATCAGAACCAGATCATGGAGCAATGAAAGTGGCATGGTCTGAAGAATCATGCTTTGTTTCACATCATATGAATGGCAGGGTGTCCGTGTGCCACTTAACTAGGAAAAGATGACACAAGGATGCAGTGTGATGCTCTAGGCAATATTCTGTTGGTAAACCTTGAGTCCTGGTTTTATAAAGTCCTGGTCAAAAGTTTGAACACACCTGATCATATAATGCCTTTCCTTGTTCTTACTTGAATGTGCATATGATAGATTCAGACTGAAGGCAGCAAAATAACTAAGGCACACATACGTAAACAAGGAGAACAAGAGATGCATGTGAGACAAACCAGAATACGTGTTCCATTATAGATTCCTGAAAGTCCCCACTCCTTTTATTTACTTCTCTCAAGCAGCCTGGCAGCGCTGGGGTCTTGGGTTCAAATCCCACCAAGGGCAACATTTGCAAGGAGTTTGTATGTTCTCCCTGTGTTTGCGTGGGTTTCCTCTGGGTACTTCGGTTTCCTCCCACATTCCAAAGATATACTGATAGGGATTCTAGATTGTGAGCCCCAACAGGGACAGCGATGACAATGTGTGCAAACTGTAAAGCGCTGCAGAATATGTTAGCACTATATAAAAATAAAGATTATTTATTTATTTATTTAGAATGGACTCCAGTGAACAAGTAAGCCTTGTCAAAAGTTCATTTGTGGAATCACTGGCCTTCAGAAAGTGTTTGCGATTATTAGGTGTTTTTTTTTTACAGAGTCAATGCTGGTACACAGTTTCATACAGTGCTAAGCCCTATTCCATAGCTGTTTTTCATCAGAATATAGCAAAACCACTCAAATAAATAATAAGAAATGACAGTCCATTATTATTTTAAGACATGCAAGTAAGTCAACTAGGAAAATTGATAGAACCTTAAAGGTATCCTCAAGTGAAGTCATGAAAGCCATCAATTAGGTTGATGAAACTGGCTCTCATAAGGACCATAAGGAAGGAAGACCAAAAATTACCTCTGTTGCAGAGCATATGGTCAATACCTCAGATAACAGCACTCATACAGTTGTGCTCAAAAGTTTACATACCCCGGCAGAATTTTTGTCCTGTTGCAACAGAAATAATGATCCTAGTAACTGCAAACCAGATGGGATGGCATGTTGTTGCAGAATGATGTGCTACTCTTGCTAGGTAAGCATGCCGTGAATTTGAAATAAATCACCAACAGTGTCACCAGCAAAGCACCCACACATTTAGAAACCATCTGCTCACTTTTTCTGTGTCTCGCAGACATATGATGATTGGTACCAAAAATCTTGAATTTTGATAAGTTGGACAATAGTATAGATTTCCACTGCTCTAATGTCCAATTCTTGTTTTGCTTAGCCCAAACAAGTCTTGTCTTGTTTAAGGTCTTCAGTAGTGGCTTCTCTTTAGCACCTTGACCATAAAGGTCTTTTTCTTGCACTCACCTCTGGACAGTTGATGTTGAGATGTGTCTGTTACTTGATGTCTGTGCATCGTTTACAGCTGTGCTCAAAAGTTTACATACCCCAGAAAATGAATAGAAAGAGAATATGAATGATAACACCAAAACTTTTTCTCCACTCGTGGTTAGTGGTTGGGTGAAGCCATTAATTGTCAAACTACTGTGTTTTCTCTTTTTAAATAATAATGACAACCCAAAACATCCAAATGACCCTGATCAAAAGTTCACATACCCCATTTCTTAATACAGTGTATTGCCCCCTCTAACATCAATGACAGTTTCTTTTGTGGTAGTTGTGTATGAGGTTCTTTATTTTCTCAGATGGTAAAGCTGACCACTCTTCTTGGCAAAAGCCTCCAGTTCCTGAAAATTCCTGGGCTGTCTAGCATGAACTGCGCACTTGATATCTCCCCAGAGTAGCTCAATGATATTGAGGTCAGGTGACTGAGATGGCCACTCCAGAACCTTCACTTTGTTCTGCTGCAGCTAATGACAGGTCGACTTGGCCTTGTGCTTTGGATCGTTGTCATGTTGGAACGTCCAAGTACATACCATGCGTAGCTTCCCGGGTTGATGAGTGCAAATTTGCCTCCAGTATTTGCTGATAACATGCTGCATTCATCTTTCCTTCAACTTTGACCAAGTTTCCTGTGCCTTTGTAGCTCACACATCCCCAAAATATCAGCTATCCACCTCCGTGCTTTACAGTAGGAATGGTGTTCCTTTTATCATAGACCTCTCTCCAAATGTAACGTTTATGGTTTTGGCCAAAAAGTTCAATTTTAGCCTCATCACTCCAAATGACCTTATTCAAGACATTTTGAGACTTGTCTGTGTGCAGTTTTGCATATTGTAGGTGAGATACTTTGTGGCATTTGTGCAGTAATGGCTTTCTTCTGGTGACTCCTTATTGAGCATCTTGAAACAGCCGCACCAGTAGTTTTCAGAGAGTCCTGTATTTCAGCTGATGTTATTTGTGGGTTTTTCTTTGCATCCTGAACAATTTTCCTGGCAGTTGTGGATGACATTTTTGTTGGTCTACCTGACCATGGTTTTGTTTTTACATTGCCACTGATTTTCCATTTCTAATCACAGTTTGAGCGCTCCTGACTGGCATTATCAATTCCTTGGATATCTTTTTGTATCCCTTTCCTGTTTTATGCAGTTCAAATACCTTTTGCCGTAGATCTATTGATAATTCTTTTGCTTTCCCCATGACTCACAATCCAGAAATGTCAGTGACTGGATGAAAGATACCAGAGTCTGTCTGGATCCCAGAAATTCACTCAGCTTTTATGCACACACACTAATTACAAGCAAACAGGTCACAGGTGAGGATGTTACCTTTAGTAGCCATTCAAACCCATTCGTGTCAACTTCTGTGCATGTTATCAGGCCAAAATCACCAGGGTATGTGAACTTTTGATCAGGGTCATTTGGAGGTTTCAGGTTGTCATTATGATTTAAAAAGAGAAAACACAGTAGTTTGACAATAAATGGCTTCACCTAACCACTAACCATGAGCGGAGAAAAAGTTTTGTGTTAATAATAATATTTATTATTACTTTTGTCAGATTCAAGTTATTTCTATGACCATTGTGGGTTTTTCTGTCATTAAAAGAGGGGTACTAACAATTTTGACCACGTGTGTATGTGTACATATACATATATGTGTGTGTGTGTTAATAGATGCAGGATGTGGCACATCTAAGGTATAGATGATGCGAGACCATTGACATTTTATAACAGATACAGTGAACTTTATGGTACTTTTTCTTAGTTTGATTACAGTAAATTTTCATCTTCGAAAGAATATTAACTTCAAGTCAAATCTTATTATTTCGTAATATATATTTATAGAAATTGCAGCTCACTATTTCTTCTATACATTTCCAAATCTCCTAACTAGTTTCATACAGTGATTTAAAGGGGTTATCGCTTTTAGCACATTTGTGTGACTGCAGCTTCATTAAAACAACAAACATGCGACCCCTATTCTCTGATTAGTGGAAGTCCCTTCAATGGAAACCCAAGAGATCAGACAATTATGATTTATCCTGTGTGACAACCTATCTAAATTCTAAAACTCTCGCTGCCTACATCTGCTACTAGGGGGACTTACTGCATAAGGATTTATACAACTCCTACTGTACTCTTTTAGAGATGTATACATCTGTGTACAATGAGCTCCCCCTAGAGGCAGCTGCAGATAAATATAATTATAACATTGGTCACACAGCACAGATTTGCCAGAGGCAGGCATGGCATTGTTGGGGTTTTTTATCTGTAGAGAAAAATCATATCTGAAATAGCTGATTTTTTTTGTTTTCATTTGAGCATGAGAATGAGAAACAAAACAGTAAAATGTCAGTGAATTTTGTCATAATAACAAATTAAAAATTAGAGATTAAAAAATTAAATTAAGATATTTAAAATGGAAAAAAACCCTTTTCTTCTGAAAAAAACCCTCTCCCACGCAGTATACGTAAGCCAAACTACCTGACCAAGTCTAATGGACAGGACAGATGTTGTGGAACTTATGATCTGTATGCTGTGTATGACATCAGTTTCAATACCTGTAAGTGCATTGTGTGCAAAACAACTGATACACACTGTGTACCATCCATGAGGTATAAAACTAATAATAAGAAGAGGAAACCAATGATAAATGCCACTTAAATACAAACTATAGACATTCCAGTCCTTACGCTGATTATCTTTGCAAAAGCAAAGAGCGAAGTATATTCCAATAATGTGCTAACAAAGCAAGTCTCTATTGTGAGATATGTAAGCATCCTGCTGGCTGCGTCACTCTTTATCCATCCAGATCAGTGTTCCCGAACTGCAATCCTCAGATACCACCAACAGGTCACGTTCTTATGATTTCTTGAGTATGATTATTTCCAGTGCACCAGGCATTGATGAAGATGTCCTTTCCTATGAGAGATCTCTACATCAGGACCTGGTGAGGGTACTTGAGGATGGACCCCGAGAGGCAATGGTCTACATTACAACTATTATTTTCAGTAATGGTAGGGTTTATAACAATGCACCAAGCAAACTTGATACCACTAGCGTCACTAAGCTTCAAGCGAGCACTAAACATAATGAATGGCAACAAGCAGCAGCACAAGAACAGCAGATTGGCAGTAGAGCTGCATACCTTGATGGATGGCTGGTGTGAAATGGAAAGATGTAGCCGTACATTTAAATCATGCACTGAGCGGTCAAATGACGACCTGTCCTCTAGCTTGAACTTGGGAGGAAGGTGCAGCTAAGGGTTGTGTATTAATTATATAACATGGGAACTTTGTCCTGCGGGCCAACCTGAGCAGGGTGTGGGTGTGATCGTCTGATCTGCTATTGCCTGACAGTATCTGTAGGGAAATATGAAATTGAAAGAAAGATTTCATTTTACTCTGGTACTAAGACGGCACCATATTTGCAGCTCCACTGACTGCCAAGCTATATTTATACCATGGAAGGAAGGGTACAAAAATGTGTCCACATTGACTATACTGTACATGGACTGCTTAATAACCGGGGAAGATCAGAAGTAAAGCACAATACAATGTCCAGAGCATACCTTTTTAAGAATATATATTATATTGTATTCGGTATATTTTATTTAAAACCCCAATTCCCAAAAATTTGGGATGCTGTATAAAATGTAAAGAAAAAAAGAATGTAATGATTTGGAAATATCTGATAACCATATTTTACCTGCAACAGAACATAGAACACAGATCAGAAGGTGAAGGTTGGACATTCTTCAATTTCATAATTTTATTTGAAAAAATTAACTAATTGAGAAACTGATAGCAGAAACACATTTCAAAAGGTTGGGACAAGGGTCATGTCTACCATTGTGTAGTCTTTTTGCAACAGCCGGTAATATCTGGGAAGTGAGGAGACCAATTGCTGGAATTTAAGGAGAGGAATGTTGTCCCATTCTTGCCGGATGAAGGATTCCAGCTGTTCCTGCGTCTACATTGCCACAGTTTTCATTTCATAATGTGCCAAATGTTTTCTGTTGGTGAAAGTTCTGGTCTGCAGGCAGCCAGTTCATCACCTGAACACTTCTGTTGTGATGGATGTGGATCGCCCCCCCAGTAGGGCAGTGGGGTACTCGGTACCGGGTCCTTCGGTTCTCAGTGGGGATGTCACGGTGGCTGACCCGGTCCGCGGCCCTAGGGACGTCCGTTGTAAATGGGGGAAAGGTCTTTAAAGGGATATGTTCGTGATGCCACCTGTGGTATTCGGTCAGGGTGACCGACGCTGCTTAGGGGGTCCGCTGGGGTGATGTGATGGCAGCTAGATGGTATACCTTCCCACAGGTGAAGTGTATCCCCATGGCTTCCCAGAGTGTAGATGGCGGATGGTGTGAGGCGCAGTGAAGAACGAGGACACCAGGTTGCAGTCTCTTTACCTTTACTGAAGGCTTCAGCATCCACAGTCCAGGGCACCGGATCACAGGGTAGGCAGAATCCGGCCGGTCCGAAGGCAAATCCAGAGTCCCCTTATCCAGGTGGAAATCAGTAGCCTTCCTCTAGCACCTGGATGTTGTAGTACCTCCCTGCTGAGCATCTCGGTAAGGTCCTCACAACTGATGTTGGTGTTCTAGATGTTATGTCTTTTTCTCTGTCCCCCTGATGGTAAGGATAAGACAAACCTGTATGACTGGTGGCCTGAGGCTTTTTACAGGGACTCTAGCACGCCCCATCCCCCACAAGTTGCCACCGTGCTTCCTGGGTGTGGGTCGGGCAGGTAACGTGGAATTACCTTTCCTGCCGGTCTCTGGAGCAAGGCTTGGAGACTGTTGCTCCCTCGGTGTTCCGGCTACCGGATCCTGCACCTCAGAAAGGAGGCAGCCTTTTGCTGGGCAGAACTCCTTCTGGTTTCCTCTCCTTTTGCTATGACTTCGTTTCTCACCCTCTACAATACAATTCGCTGTTCGTGTCTCTTTCTTAGGATGCTGCCGCACATGGGGCAGGCGCAGCTCCGTGACCTTGTCTAGGCCTCTGACAGGATCCCACCCGTCAGGGACCTCTCTGTCTGCAGCTCTTAGATGTTCCTCCTTCCCCTCTGGCTGTCTGACAGGTGCAACCTGGGTGAAGCCCAGTCAGCTTCTGCTTAACTTCCTATCCAGACCACCAGTTTTACCTAATTGTGAAGAGTGCCCTAATAAATAGGAGCATAGCTCCCCCTGGTGGGCTGGAGTGTGAAGTGTGTTGTGTGGTTTGTGATACCTGGTAAAGAGATCTTCTTTATTGCCTTCAGACGTAACATCACTCCCCCTGGTGGAAGAACGACATTACTGCAACAACCAGGACCCTGGGGCGCTGCAGATGCAGTTTAGCATTGTACTGCTGAAATATGTGAGGCCTTTCGTAAAATACATGTTGTCTGGATGGAGCATATGGTATTCTAAAACCTCTATATAATGCTCAGCATTGATAGTGGCTTTCAAGATGTGCAAGTGGCTTATGTCATAGGCAGTAATGCAGCCCCAATATCACCAGATTGTCCTGTATTAGGATGAACCCAGGGCCAACCGCACCAGGATATGGTCTCACAAGGGGTCTGAGGATCTCATCTCGGTACCTAATGGCAGTCAGGCTACATCTGGCGAGCACATGGAGGGCTGTGCGGCCCTCCAAAGAAATGCCACCCCACACCATTACTGACCCACTGCTAAACCGGTCATGCTGAAGGATGTTGCAGGCAGCAGATCGCTCTCCACGGCGTCTCCAGACTCTGTCACGTCTGTCACATGTGCTCAGTGTGAACCTGCTTTCATCTGTGAAGATCACAGGGCGCCAGTGGCGAACTTGCCAATCCTGGTGTTCTGTGGCAAATGCCAAGCATCCTGCACGGTGTTGGGCTGTGAGCACAACCCCCATCTGTGGATGTCGGGCTCTCAGACCATCCTCATGGAGTCAGTTTCTAACCATTTGTGCAGACACATGCACATTTGTGGCCTGCTGGAGGTCATTTTGCAGGGCTCTGGCAGTGCTCCTCTTGTTCCTCCTTGCACAATGGCTGAGGTAGCGGTCCTGCTGCTGGGTTGTTGCCCTCCTACGGCCCCCTCCACATCTCCTGGTGTACTGGCCTGTCTCCTGGTAACCCCTCCAGCCTCTGGACACTACACTGACAGACACAGCAAACCTTCTTGCCACAGCTCGCATTGATGTGCCATCCTGGATGAGCTGCAATACCTGAGCCACTTGTGTGGGTTGTAGAATCCGTCTTATGCTGCCATGAGTGTGAAAGCACAACCAACATTAAAAAGTGACCAAAACATCAGCCAGAAAGCATTGGAACTGAGATGTGCTCTGTGGTCCCTACCTGCAGAACCACTCCTTTATTGAGTGTGTCTTGATAATTGCCAATAATTTCTATCTATTTCTGTCTATTCCATTTGCACAACAGCATGTGAAATTGATTGTCAAACAGTGTTGCTTCCTAAGTGGATAGTTTGATTTCACAGAAGTTTGATTTACTTGGAGTTATATTCTGTTGTTAAAGTGTTCATTTTATTTTTTTGAGCAGTGTATATATATATCCCTCTTGATTATGACTGCTTATCCTTCTGTCTTTATGATATTTTACTTTTATTTTTTTAGCTTAAGAGGTATCCATCTCTCTATATTGTTTGTTTTCACAGCATTAATGTATATCACCTTGTTTATCGATGGTGGTACAACTATATATCTTTATCTACATTTACATACAAAGTCGTTGTGGAGAAACGGGGTGAGTGGGTGCTCTCGTCCGCTGGCCCGGCTGTCTTTAGCCAGACTGCATGGACCAGGACTCATACCACTGAACGCCCGCTCTATCTCCCGGTGGGCAATACACTACACAGACAACACAGAGTTAAGGCAAAACAGTGTGGCAATACTTTATTGAACCACAACACACAATAGCAAACAGAACAATTTCAGCAGTTACCCCAACATAGTGCACATGACAGGGTCTTACTCTTCCGTTGTCTTGCCGGGATAATGGTAGATGTTATATCAGAGCTCCCATGGTTGCTATTCCACCTGTGATATGCACACAGAGAAGAGATATCGACAAGCGTAGGAAGATGACAGAACAGTCCATAGAGTCCGCACAAGGTCAAAAGCCAGTTGACATGTCAGAGCTCCCAGGGTCGCTATTCCACCTGTGATACACACACAAAGAAGAGGTAACGACAAGCGTAGGGAGATGACCAAGAACTGTCCATAGAGTCCATACAAGGTCCAAAGCCAGTTGACATGAGAGTCACCACTTGGCTTATCTGACCATCTTCATGGAACCAGGCAACCAGCGGGTCCCAAACCTGGCTTTCTCCAAACATATCCATGGTTCAGAGATGGTCACTGGATCAGATCTGTGTCCTTCCAACCGGAGCCAAAAACCCTAAGTTGTTTCTTATAGAATCATAGATCAGTGTCCCTCGTGATGGTGCCATGATGAATTGGCTGCAGTCCTTTCTCTTGTCTGTTGGGAGGTTTGCAGAATGTCCGGCTGTTAGCTCTGTGTTACTACAGTCTCCCAAGATGTGATCTCTGAGTCATTTTATACCCAAGGCATCCTTTCTCCGGTCTCAAGAGTGCATTGCGGTCTCGCGAGATGATGACGCAGCGGTCTCTCGAGACCGCTACGTCATCATCTTGCGAGATCGCAATGCACGGAGCAGTCACCGGAGTGTCGCGAGGAGCGGGGATGGTCTGTTCCTGATCCGGGGGCCAACGGACGGTGAGTATATAACGATTTTTAATTTTTTTAATTATTTTTAACATTAGATCTTTTTACTATTGATGCTGCATAGGCACGTTGGTTACACAGGGTTAATAGCAGCGTTAACAGAGTGCGTTACACTGCGTCATAACGTGGTTCGTTAGCGCTGCCATTAACCCTGTGTGAGCGCTGATTGGAGGGGATTATGGAGCGGGCACTGACTGCGGGGAGGAAGGAGCGGCCATTTTGCCGCCGGACTGTGCCCGTCGCTGATTGGTCGTGGCTGTTTTGCCGCGACCAATCAGCGACTTGGATTTCCATGACAGACAGAGGCTGCGACCAATGAATATCCGTGACAGACAGACGGACAGACAGAAAGACGGAAGTGACCTTTAGACAATTATATAGTAGATGTCTGATATACTCACGGTCTTTTATTGCATATTTGATTTTATCTTTAATATGAATTAAACTTAGTTATTTTTAATATCTACATTTTTTTCCTGCATTTTTTGACTGTTTTGGTGTTGTGATATTACAATATTGCTACTGCCTTAGGACTAGTAGTGATGAGTGAGTATACTCAATGCTCGGGGTTTCCCGAGCATGCTCAGGTGTCCTTCGAGTATTTTGGGGTGCTCGGAGATTTAATTTTTGTCGATGCAGCTGCATGATTTGCAGCTGCCAGACAGCCTGAATACATGTAGAGATTGCCTGTATGTTAGGAAATCTCCACATAGATTCAGGCTGTCCAGCAGCCGCAAATCATGCAGCTGCGTTGACAAAAACTAAATCTCCAACATGCCAAAATACTCGGAGGACACCCGAGCAATAAGTATACTCACTCATCACTACTTAGGACACATTATGCTACTGGTAAGATGATTCATATATAGAGAAAAGTGGAAAACTTTTAATCATTTGTAAAAAAAATGCTGCAGAGCAAAAATTCTTTAAAAAATTGAAACAATAATAATAGTTTGCATTTTGTAATTCATAAAAACAAAGTGAATGAATAAAAGATAAAACTAAATGAAATCCATACTTAGTCTGACCAACAAATACCTTCACAAAAGCATCAATTATATTCTTAGGTACACTTGCATGCAATATTGAAGAAACTCAGTAAGAAAGTTGTTCCAGACATCTTGGAGAAGTAACCACAGATCTGTGGATTGTACAAATCCTTGGTTCTCTTCATGAAATCCCAGACAGACTCAATGATATTGAGATCAGGGTTTTGTGAGTGCTATTAATCCTAACCAATTCCCCAACTCCATTTGTTGAAATACAGCCCCAACCTTGCAGAGTACCTCCACCATGTCTTTCCTTGGCTGCACTAAGTTTCATTGTATGGCCACTGCGTCTATCGTCCTCAACATTGCCTATTTCTTGGTGTCCTAAATGCTGTGACATACAAGGAGATACTGTACATATCCATTATATACCATATTTTTCAGATTATAAGACGCACTTTTTCCCCAAAAAATTTTGGGGAAATTGGGGGTGCGTCTTATAACGCGGATATACCTTACCGGCCGCGGTGGAGCAGGGTCCCAGGGTCGCTGCTGGAGGAGGCAAGAGTGAAGCGTTGCTGCAGGCCGCAGGCTGAGATGAGGGGGTGTTTGGATGTGTGGCGCGCCACTGTGGGTGTTCGGTGCTGCGGGGGCTCTGCTGACATTTTGCAAAAGCCCAAAGCCCCAGCAGTTACATGGTTTCCTATGCGGTGGACTCTGGCAAAATGGCTGCCGGGGGGCGGCACATGCGCAGATGGAGATCTCGGCACCAAGATCTAGGGAGATGAGATCTCAGCCCCCGCACCACCGAACGCCGCTTCACTCTTCCAACAGCGACCCTGGGATACCGCTTCACCATAGCCACCAACCTCGGTAAGCATTAAGATGCATGGATTATAAGAAGTACCACCATTTTATTAAAAAAAAAAAAAATTTCTGTTTTTCTCCTCAAAATTTGGGGTGCGTCTTACAATCCGGTGCGTCTTATAATCCGCAAAATACGGTAATATCATTAGGGATGTGTCTGATTGTCCTGTTGCAGAATAAATTTAGAGCTAATGACCCCTATCATACAGTCAGTGTCATTAAGAGCAACTTTCTTCTGTGTAAAAAAAACAAGTATTTTTCTGATGTGATGATATGGTCAACCACAGAGCCCTGATCTTACATGAAAAGAAAGAAGGATGTTTGCATGCCTACATTCACAGAAGATTTGTGGTTAGTTCTCCAAGATGTTTGAAATAACTTCAGTGCTGAGTTCCTCCAAAAACTGTGTGAAAGTGAACCTAGAAGAATTGATGTTGATGAAATTAAGTGTTAATACTAATATTTCTAAAACCATTTTTACTTGGCAGCATTCTTTTTCCACACCTGACAAAAACTTTAGCAAAATACTGTATGTTATTCATATATGCATATCTATGCTCCTCCCTGATAAGGAATTATGTGGCTAC
The DNA here is from genome assembly GCF_051348905.1 of Ranitomeya variabilis. Taxonomy (NCBI): domain Eukaryota; kingdom Metazoa; phylum Chordata; class Amphibia; order Anura; family Dendrobatidae; genus Ranitomeya; species Ranitomeya variabilis. The sequence goes on along the minus strand of NC_135233.1, from coordinate 954,588,685 downwards.
ACAGGCATCTGCATATGCCAGCAACTGACCTCTTACCTGTTAGTCACCATCACAATGCCCAGTGCAAAAAGTCATCATCATTGCCGGCTACCACCTTACATGTTATTAACAACCAGATACATGTCAGGGTGCTCGTATGCAAGTCATGAAAGTCATATAAACATACAATGTGTTTCTCCTAATTCACCTCTGATAGATAGTGGAGGTAAGGATAGATAAGGCATGTTGGATGTTAACATGCCCAATCCATTGTTAGAACAGGAAACACTCCAGCTCAACTCTCTTCTTCCACTGAAAACACAAGCGTGGGCAGCAGAGCAGCCTTTGGATATATTGTATTTTGCTGCAATGCCTTACAACTTCATGATTAAGTATTGTTTAACGTGCACTACAGTATAATATTTTCCCTAAATTCGCATATGCTTTGCAACCATTTTTCACTAAAAACTACATTTGTGGCAAATGGTTTTATAAATATGAGTTTTGGGCTATAGAGTCCCACAGGGTGCATCTTTCATTTAGAATGATCACTGAACAAATTAACTGATCACCAAAATCCCAGCAGATGAATCCACATGGTCAGACTACTGTACTGGACTAAACACAACACTGATGTTCTTCCAGTAAAACTCTCCGCTTGTAAATCATGTTAACAATTCAAATGGCAGCGAACCATAAAATGTCCACAGCGCAATTATTACATTTGTACAGGAAAATGGGAGGAATGATGGCGTACGCCCTAGTGATCGCTACTTAGCTGTAAGTTCTACATATCATAAAGTCATCAGCCTGAAAGTGATGACAGCCTGAAACACCAAGACCGAAACCAGCTATATCTTATCGTCTGTCCTACATGGCCATGAGCACTGTGAATGCTTGTAGTAATGAATCTTTACTTGCAAAAAGGAAAAATGCCTTAATAATTTCTGTGCTTTTATGTAAAGGAAGAATACAGGAAAGGTTAGTAAAGTCTATGCAGTCTGCAGACATAAGCAGGGTGTAAGCGTTAATTCATTTGCACCACATTTCTCCCCACTAGACTAATACTAGACCTGGACAGTACATGAAAAGATATTTGTTTTGCCAATGATTGACTTATAATTGATAAAAAACAAAGTTTTATTCTTTAAGTGGAGCGCCCCCGCACCGCCGCAGGGCCGAGGGGATACCCGGAGCCGGGCCTCTGGGTCTCAGTCTCGGGGTTGCCACGGTGGCTAGACCCGGTCCGTGGCCCTGTCCGTCAGTGGGGGACGTCCGGTGTAATAGGTGGTAGTAATGATAGCGGTGGAGCGGTGCAGTTGTGGGGTGTAAGTCGCGGTAAATAACGAGGACACCAAGTTGCAGTCTCTTTACCTCTTTACTGGAGATCTCTGAGTCCTCAGTCCAGAACACGGTTCACCAGGCTACGCAAGTCCGGCCGGTCCAATGGCACCTCCAGAGTTCTCCTCTCAGGTGGAAATCTGTGCCTTCCTTCTAGCGCTATGTGTTGTAGTCCTTCCCTGCTGTGCTTACGGAAAGTAACCCCACAACGGTTGTGTCTGTTTCTTAAGTTCCCTCACAACTCGATTTGATGTTCCTCTGTAATCCACCCCTTCCCTGTATTCAGGTTGGAATGGCACCCGTTTGTCAGGTAGGCCTGGAGTTCTTCCGGGACCCTAGAGTCGCCCCTCTCCCGCAATTGCCCCCCAAGACTTCATAGGTGATATGTGGTAGACAGCCCGCCTGAGACCGACTGTCCTGCCGCTGTTTGGAGTATGGCTTGAAGCTGTATTCTAATCCACTCCCTCGGCGTTCCGGCCACCGGTATTGCGCCTCAGCAGGGTGCTGCCTCTTTCAACAAAACCCCTGCTGGTATTCTCCTTCTGCTTGATCTCGTTTCTCACTCAGCACAATCTATCTCGCTTCTAGTCCTTTCTTGAGTCCCGCCGCTTCCAGGAGCCTGCGCGGACCCGTTACGTTCTTTCAATGCCAAGCCTCTGCCAGGATCCCACCCCTGGCAGAGACCCTACAGTCTCTCCCTTCACAACACCCCCTGCCACAGGGTGTTGCTCCGTTCAATCCCGTCAGCGTTCTCTCTAACTTCCTGCCTGACCCCCAGTTTACCCACTATGGTGGGGAGTGGCCTAATGAATAGCACCCTTAGCTCCCCCCGGAGGCCCAGCTGTGAAACATATTGGTGTCTGTGATACCTGATTGGAGGAACTCCTTCGGTGCCATTGAACGTACCATGGCTCCCCTTAGCGGCGAAGCCACAGTACTGCAACGACCAGAACTCTGGGGCGCTGCATAAGCAATTTAGATCACCAGTGTTGTGTGGTCCAAAGCCATACATTAACTCACTGCACATCAATAAACCTTTCCAATCAGCCATTATATTAAAGGGAACCTGTCACCTGAATTTGGTGGGACCAGTTTTGAGTCATATGGGCGGGGTTTTCGGGTGTTTGATTCACCCTTTCCTTACCCGCTGGCTGCATGCTGGCCGCAATATTGGATTGAAGTTCATTCTCTGTCCTCCGGAGTACACGTCATAGCAGCAGACAAGTTTTGGGTCATATGGGCGGGGTTTTCGGGTGTTTGATTCACTCTTTCCTTACCCGCTGGCTGCATGCTGGCCGCAATATTGGATTGAAGTTCATTCTCTGTCCTCCGGAGTACACGCCAGCGAAAGCCAATATTGCCTTACGCTGGTGTGTACTCCGGAGGACAGAGAATGAACTTCAATCCAATATTGCGGCCAGCATGCAGCCAGCGGGTAAGGAAAGAGTGAATCAAACACCCGAAAACCCCGCCCATATGACTCAAAACTGGTCCCGACAAATTCAGGTGACAGGTTCCCTTTAACATCTCCTACCCAGAAACATCAACACACGCGGAGTACCTCAATGGATGACAAAAAAAAGAAGCCATTTACACCCCTTCCTTCACGCTATGGGTGACTGAGCCTGGAAAGGAAATCTGTCTCCTGAGGCACCCTAAATACTCCTTAGGGGGACACACAAGACTAAGACTTTGGCTGTGGAAACATTGACGAGGATTATATTTTTCAGTCAAGCATATGGGGATTCATATCGAGTATTACATACTGTAAGTGCTCTAGATGGTTATATATGTACTACTTTGTTATATGCTCAATAATAGGGCAAGAATTAGGGATATATTAGGGACAATCATCGCTGAGTGGGGGCACCATTATCACTATTCTATTAGGGTAAGGTACAGGAAAAATATATCTTGGTACCATCATAACTAGTAGATAGAAAAATATTAAAATTTGAGGGTCCTCTGTGGTTGCTACCTTTAAATGGCTAACTGAAACGATGGTAACAAATTGCAAGCTTATGAGACTACTCAGGTCTCTTCATCAGGTATAGCGCTATGCCTGATTTAGGGTTAGGTAGGGATCAGTTTTTTGAGGGGCCTATATAGGGTCTTCATACATTGTTTGACTAGTTCTCACATATTATTGCTGTACCGAATTCCCTTTATCGGTATTGGGGAAAATAAAGTTCTTATGAAAATCTATACGATTATTTATCTTGCTCTGATTAAAAGTATTTATTGTATATTTGGATCAATATTATTACATTGTAATTTTTGTTTTCCTTTTTTTTTGTTTTTTTTATATACGAGGTTATTTTAATATTTACTAATAAAGTTTTAACATTTTAATATAAATGGTTGGTTGTTTCCTGGACACACATTGTTTTCATACACCCGATTATCCCACAGTCTGTAAGCCATTTTCTTTTTTTATAAAAATAAAAATCAAGCAGAAAGCACAATAGGACAGTATGTACGTTGAAGTTGGGTGATAGGATATAGCAGCTCAGGTGCTCACCTGATTTGGGAAATACATGTATAGAAACAGGGTTCAACCCCCAGAGCAGAGAACTTCCTTAGGTCTCCAGCAAATAAGAAGACCTATTAATAAAATAAAAAAACTAAACACTCGTAAAATTGAGAAATTATTATTCAGCTGTAAATGTCATAAATGCAGCTTCTATTAGATCACTACGGACATGCTTTGGGATATGAATCCCTTTTATTAAATAAGTAGATTATGTTCTACTTATATGAGAAAGGGGATCACACCCCGAAACACATCCATAGTGACCTACTCCTGAATAAAACTTCCCTTATATTTTCGGGTACAACCCTTCAGATCATTTTATTTATTTCATTGACTTTTTAAAAAAATACCCTTCCCATAAACTAAATACTAAAACAATATGAATAATTTCCTCCACAACCTTGCAGGTTTACACCCAACAACCCTATACAGGAAGAACATATATAGCTCATATATTATACTGTACCTAAATAGCTGCATGTATATTTGCTCAAGGAGATGTCAGTAACATGCAAGACACACAGACTGCCGTCTCCTTGAAAAGTTACAAGCTTTACGGGTGTGGCTTTAGATTATTTTAGGATATAATTGTGTTTTTTGTATATATATTTAAGTACTTACATTATTAATATAAATATAAATTGTCAGTTTAACGGTTAAATAAAGAGTTAACAGAAGAGAGGCCCTAGTGTTAGCTGTTATCTGTTTTGTTTCTGGCTACCAAAATGTGGAGACCGGGCACCACATATGACCCCATATGGAAAATTATTTGAGACACGTAGTCTGACGCATATTATATCTTCTTTGAACCATAAACTAAAATATGTCACTATCTTTTTGCCTTAGGAGACAAAGGAATGTGTATTATCAACAGAGGCCGTCCAATGTCTATGGCAGCAAGAAAGTGTTAAGTGTTAGGCCGGAGTCACACTAGCGAGTTTTACGGACGTATGAGCGCAGAAAATACGTCCAGAAAATAATCATTGCACACGACCCAATGATTCCCTATGGGGCAGCTCCTATCTGCCGTATATTACGCATCCGTAATATACGGTATGTTACGGGCATAGAAAATCACAGCAATGGGGGTGAGAAAAATACGGATTACACACGGACCAGGCGTGTGACTTGCGAGAAATACGCACCGGTGTTCTATAGAAAAGCCGGCAATTCAGTGCGGTATACAGTAAAATCACACTGACAGAATAGAATAGGTAGAATAAATGTGTACACATAGAATGGGTAAATAAATATATATATATATATATATATATATATATATATATATATATATATATATATATATATATATATATATCAGTCATTGAGACACATACTGTATATATATTTATATTTAATTCAGAATTTTCAGAATATTTTCCCAGGCTCGAGTTCATGAGTTCATCCAGCAGAGGGCGCATCACCGCGACTCGAGGTAACTACAGTACATTCCCCTGCATTCCATTCATTCACCAAGATTTACAGGCAGGAGCACAGCTGCATTAGCAGAGCTCCTGGGTGTAAAATGATTTAACACCTTCAGATGGATTTACAGTGTGGGACAAGACTAACGACGGAAGGTATGGAATATTGTTGTTTGTTTTTTTAACTTTGTTTCAGGTGACAAGGGTCTTCAGGTGGATTAAGAGTATAATAAAATATTAAAACACCATGTGTCTTTATTTCATTAAAATACTTTTTAATAATGTGTGTGTGTTTTAGTAACCATTTCGTACTATTGGATTAATAATGGATAGGTGTCATAATTGACACCTCTCCATTATTAACCTGGCTTAATGTCATCTTACAAGGTGACATTAACCCTTCATTACCCCATATCCCACCGCTACAGAGGAGTGGGAAGAGAGGCTAAGTGCAAGAATAGGCGCATCTTACAGATGTGCCTTTTCTGGGGTTGCTGGGGGCAGATGTTTTTAGCCAGGGGGGGTCCTATAACCATGGTTCCTCTCTAGGCTATTAATATCTGCCCTCAGTCACTGGCTTTCCCACTCTGGCGGAGAAAATTGAGCAGGAGCCCACGCCAATTTTTTCCAGGATTTAACCCTTTAATTTAATAGCTAGAGCCACAAAATTTGACATAAAGACACTTCTTACATTAGTAAAGAGGAATATGTAATAAAAGAAGGGATATGAGATGGTTACTGTATGTAAACCATGTCTCATATCCTGTCGGGTTTGTGAAGGAGATAGCAAAAGCCGGCAATTGAATTACCGGCTTTTCTGCTATCTAGCGCTGAATTAAATATATATATTATTCCACCCCAAACATTTTTTTAATTACCTTACCAATTACGTTACATTTGTGCCAATGTTTCCCTGGTTCTCCACCAGTCTCCGTTTGTACATTTCTGGCAGTGTTGTGCCGATACCACTGAGGTCACCACTACAGTCAATGATCAACCATAACATTGCTGGTAAACTGTCAGTGGCAAGCAACGAGGGATGTGTGCCCCTCCCCCAATAATGTCTTCGAAGACCATTGGGGGATTTCAAAACAGTAACACATTTATTCTATTGCTGATTTCCCCTGTAAGTGGGACTGGTATGTTGGCCCAAGTTACAGGAGAAAATCAGTCACGTCTCTGCACAGCAGAGCTGACTGGGCTTGGTAAGACAAAGCAGATCATGTTTTGTTCCTACAAGAAAACACAATCACTGGGTCATGAAGAGAAAACGCCATCAGTGCTTCCTAATCTGTAGAAACAGTGTTTGGTGCTGTTTACACAGGGATTGAGAAGGTAGACACAATAAATTATGTCTGCTTTATCTGTAGGGAGTCTGGCTGTGTGACAGCAGTGTCCTTGTCTCTGTGTAGCGCCTGCGTCTCTGCATGCAGTCCCTCTCTCCCTGCAGGGACACCAGCGTACTCACCACCGCGGCCCCCGTCCTGCTCCTTTTGGGTCTGCTACTGTCCGGGATACATGCACCACACATAGGTTCCCGGGCACTGTTCTTAGGGCACGTGCAAATTTCCTTTTTTAAAGGGGCCGTGTGTGTTCCTCTAAAGTGTCCCTTGCCAATAGCTGGAGGACACATTCTTTAACATGGAGGTGCCTGTACAATGTTGTGAGTTTGTTTTCCAAACACTCTTGTGAGTTCTTAGGTTCCAGTGCTTGTATCTCAGCCTGCTGCACCTGCCAGTGAGTGCTCATCTCAACTGCAGCCGGTCCAGTTGCACCCGTCAGGGCTCATCTCAACAGCAGCCGGTCCAGTTGCACCTGCCAGTGCTCATCTCTAAGTCAGCTGGTCCTGTCTGTATCTGCGGTTCCTGTCATCTTAGGCTACTTTCACACTAGCGTCGTTTGGCCTCGGTCGCAATGCGTCGTTTTGGAGAAAAAACGCATCCTGCAAAAGCACTTGCAGGATGCGTTTTTTCTCCATTGACTAGCATTAGCGACGCATTGCCACACGTCGCATCCGTCGTCGTGTTTTGGCGGACCATCGGCACAAAAAAACACTACATGTAACGTTTTTTTGTGCGACGTGTCCGCCATTTCCCACCGCGCATGCGCGGCCGGAACTCCGCCCCCTCCTCCCCGGACCTTACAATGGGGCAGCGGATGCGTTGAAAAACTGCATCTGCTGCCCCCGTTGTGCGGCGCTTTCAACGCTAGCGTTGTTGCGCTGCAACGACGCATAGCGACGTGCAGTGCACGACGCTAGTGTGAAAGTAGCCTTACTCTGGCTGCCTGTATCTGTTGGACATTCCCTTGGGCCACTCCATCTACCCATTCCTAGGGGTCAGCTGCCATGTACCCAAGGTCTGTCCTGGAGTAGCACCTGGATCACCTCCCTGGTCTCTCCTCGGATCTCGGTGTCGTTAGCCACTGCATATGTTTGGTCAGATTGGGTGAGGCTCCTAGTCACGCCCCTCCAGTTCTTCCAATGGCTTCCTCACACTGGTTCCACCACCCAGCCAGTTACACTCTACAGCTGTACAATGTGACAATATGTGCAGCAGCTCTGTCACGCTGTGACATTTTAGAACATCATTGCAGATTAGAACGAGGAGTATAGTAAACTAGATTGTGGCCCGATTCTAACGCATCGGGTATTCTAGAATATGTATGTATGTATGTATGCATGTATGTATGTACGCGCTGTGAGTGGGGGTTAAATTCCGCACCAATATCGCTGATCGGCCAGCCGGGCACGACCAATCAGCGAAGCGTGGTTCAAATCTGGCGTCAATTCGCGGCCAGACTGCGCCTGTCGCTGATTGGTCGCGGCCGGCCGGGCACGACCAATGACCGAAGCGGTGTTTAAATACCGCCCCAATATCGTTGATAGGTAGCTCACGGCCGGCCGCGACCAATCACTGAAGCGGTGTTTAAATACAGCGCCAATACTGCTGATTGGTCACGGCCGGACGTGCACGACCAATCACTGCAGCGGTGTTTAAATCCCGTGACAATATCGCTGATTGGTCACACCTGGCCGGCCGCGACCAATCAGTGAAGCGTGGTTTAAATCCAGCGTCAATTCGCGGCTGGACTGCGTCTGTCACTGATTGGTCGCAGGATGTCGGGGTTTCGGGGCGCTGGATGTCGGGGGTTCGGGGTGCAGGATATAGTACAGCCACGTAGTATATAACACAGCCACGTAGTACATTGCACAGTCACGTAGTATGTAATATATAGCACAGCCAAGTGGTATATAGCACAGCCACATAGTATATAGCAGAGCCACGTAGTATATAGCAGAGCCACAAGGTATATAGCAGCCACGTAGTATATAGCAGCCAAGCAGTATAAAGTATATATTTGGACAGAGACAACATTTTTCTCATTTTGGTTATAGACATAACCACAATGAATTTAAAACAAAAAAATTCAGATGCAGTTGAAGTTCAGCCGAATGAATTCTGAGGTATTCAGAGCCACACTTTGTGCTCAGATCCAGCCAAATGCAGTCAAACTGATTGGTCGTCGTTTCATACTACAGATGGACAATGACCCAAAACATAAAGCCAAAGCAACCCAGGAGTTTATTAAAAAGCAAAGAAGTGGAATATTCTTGAATGGCCAAGTCAGTCACCTGATCTCAACCCAATTGAGCATGCATTTCACTTGTTAAAGGCTAAACTTCAGACAGAAAGGCCCACAAACAAACAGCAACTGAAAACCACCGCAGTGAAGGCCTGGCAGAGCATCAAAAAGGAGGAAACACGGCGTCTGGTGATGTCCATGAGTTCAAGACTTTAGGCAGTCATTGCAAACAAAGGGTTTTCAACCAAGTACTGGAAATGAACATTTTATTTAAAATTATTTAATCTGTCCAATTACTTTTGGTCCCTTTAAAAACAGGGTGGCACATGTTAAGGAGCCGAAACTCCTAAACCATTCATCCAATTTTAATGTGGATACCCTCAAATGAAAGCTGAAAGTCTGAACTTCAACTTCATCTGAATTGTTTTGTTTAACATTCATTGTGGTAATATCTAAAACCAAAATTAGAAAAATGTTGTCTGTCCAAATATATATGGACTTAAACTTAACTGTATAGCAGCCACGTAGTATATAGCAGCCACATAGTATATGGCACAGCTACGAAGTATATAGCACAGCCACATAGTATATAGCACAGCCACATAGTATATAGCACAGCCAAGTAGTATATAGCACAGCCACGTAGTATATAGCACAGCCACGTAGTATATAGCACAGCCACGTAGTATATAGCACAGCCACGTAGTATATAGCACAGCCACATAGTATATAGCACAGCCACATAGTATATAGCACAGCCACGTAATATATAGCAGCCACATAGTATATAGCAGACACGTAGTATATAGCAGCCACATAGTATATAGCAGCCACATAGTATATTATTATTAATATTTATTTATATAGCACCATTGATTCCATGGTGCTGTACACGAGAATGGATTACATACAAGTTACAGATATCACTTACAGTAAACAAACTAACAAAGACAGACTGATACAGAGGGGCGAGGACCCTGCCCTTGCGGGCTTACATTCTACAGGATTATGGGTAAGGAGACAGTAGGTTGACGGTTACAGGAGCTCCGCTGTTGGTGAGGCGGTAGTTTCGGTAGTGGTGAGGATGCAGCGGGGTATATAGCAGCCACATAGTATATAGCACAGCCACGTAGTATATAGCAGCTACGTATTATATAGCACATCCATGTAGTATATAGCACAGCCATGTAGTATATAACACAGCCCATGTACTATATAACAGACAGCCACGTAGTATATAGCACAGCCATGTTGTATATAGCACAGCCACGTAGTATATAGCAGCCACATAATATGTAGCAGCCACATATTATATAGCAAAGCTGCGTGGTATATAGCAGCCACGTAGTATATAACACAGCCCACGCAGTAAATAACACAGCCCACACAGTATATAACACTGCCCAAGTAGTATAAATCAGTCACGCAGTATATAACATAGCCCACATCGTATACAGCAGTGTGGTCACCATATCTATGTTAAAAAAAGAATTAAAATAAAAAATAGTTATATACTCACCCTCTGGCGTCCACCGCATCGATGGACGTCGGAAGGTGAGAATAGCACCATTTTTTTTTTTTTCAATTATTTTTAACATTATATCTTTTTACTATTGATGCTGCATAGGTGTATATATATATATATATATATATATATATATATATATATATATATATATATATATATATATAAGGTCCTGAAGTAGATAACAATAAGGCTGTGTGTACACGTTGCGGATTAGGCTTAGGAATTTCTGGTGTGGATTCTGCCTCACCTGGCAGAATAAGCACCTGCGGATTTGTCGCGTTGTTGCTGTGGTTTTCTTGGGGATTTGCTGCGGTTTTTACCCCTTCGGTTTTCTGTAATGGAGTGGGTACAAAAACGCTGCAGATTCACAAAAAAGAAGTGACATGCTGCTACTTTTAAACCGCAGCGTTTCCGCAGTGGATTTTCCGCAAAGTGTGCACAGCATTTTTTTTCTCATTGATTTACATTGCACTGTAAATCAATTGCAGATCTGCAGCGTTTCTGCACCTCAAAAAACGCTGCGGATCCGCAACGTGTGCACATACCCTAAGAAAACACATGCCACCCACGCACTGAGCGCTTAGTGGGACATCAGCCTCTATTGCAACCTACTGAGGCCACAGCTTCATCTGAACTTTATTGGAATGTTGCAAAAAAAAAAAAACAAGAAAAAAAAAAAACACTACTGGTGGGAGAGTGCAGCACCCCAGAGTCCTGGTCGTTGCAGTACTGTTGCTCCGCCACTAAGGGGGGCTATGGTACGTCTGATGGCACTGAAGGAGTTCATCTGACCAGGTATCACAGACACCAATACATTTCACAGTCTGGCCTCCAGGGGGAGCTAAGGGTTCTATTTATTAGGCCACTCCTCACAATCTGGTAAAACTGGGGGTTAGGCAGGAAGTTAGAAGAGAAAGCTGACTGGGTTGGAACCAGGCAACACCTTGTGGCAGAGGGTGTTGTAGGGGAAGATTCGGAGGGGTCCCTGTCAGGGGTGGGATCCTGACAGAGGCCTAGCAACAAGAGAGAACGTTACGGGACCGCGCCTGCACGATATAGCGGCGGTACCCCAAGAAAGGACAAGAAGCGAGGTATATTGTGCTGAGTGAGAAACGAGATCAACGCAACAAGGAGAATACCAGTAGGAGTTGTGCTGTAAGATGAGGCAACATCCTATTGAGGCGCATAACCGGTGGCCGGAACGCCGAGGAAGTATAGAGCTCCAGGCCAAACTTCAAACCTACGGCAGGACAGTCAGTTATAGGCGGGCTGTCTCACCCAATTGACCTAGGAAGACACAGGGGGGTAACAACAGGAGTGGGGCGACGCTAGAGTCCCGGAAGAGCTCCGAGCCTCCCCGTCATACGGGTGCGTCCTAACCATAAGATCTGGGGGGACGTGGAAGAACATCAGAATCGAGTTGTGAGGGAACACGAGAAACAGACACAACAGTTGTGAGGACTATCCCGTGGTGCTTAGCAGGGAAGGACTACAACACACAAGCGCTAGAAGGTAAGCACAGATTTCCACCTGCAAAGGGAGCTCTGGATGTGCCATCGGACCGACCAGGCTTGCGCAGCCCGGTTAACCGTATTCCGGATTGAGGATCCTGAAGCCTTCAGTAAAGAGGTAAAGAGACTGCAACCTGGTGTCTTCGTTATTTACTGCAACCTGCACCGCACCACTACAACATCACCACCATCCCGCACACCCTATTATTTGGGCGCCCCTCAGCAGGGTCACGGACCGGGCTAGCCACCGTGACAATCCCAGAGCAGAGACTCAGAGGCCCGGTACCGGGTACCCCTCGGCCCTGCGGCAGTGGGGGCGCTGCAAACTTAGCGTCACAAACAGGATCTACTTAAGCCTGAAGAATCGGGTCATGTGTGCCTTGGAACTGTGATTTATTATACTTGGACTGTGACTTATTGCAAAGACTGTGCAGTGCCACTTGCCACCACAAGTTCCCGCCAAAACCTGCCGCCATTGCAGCACCACAGGGAGCGCAGAGGAAGAAGGCGGGCGTGCCATGGGAGGAGACCACCAAAGCGGCGCCAAAAGTAGCGACTGCCCCCTCCGACTTCTGCTGCGAGATGACGACCTGCCCAGCAGCAGAGGAGAACCGCCCCCTGATTTTCAACGGCGGGAACGAGGTGAAGAGAGAGCTCGACCTCGGAGAAATGGCAGAGCCAGGTGCATGCGTTGCCGCCTAATGCCGGACAGCGATGATGAAGAGCAAGTGCCCGAACGACAGCGAAGCGATTCCGGCTTGCCCTCACCCATCAGAGGCGGACTTGCGTCCACCGCCGGTGAAGGATCTGAACTCCCTGGAGCCGCCGACGGAGGAGCCGAGCCTACCTATCCCGACCACGGAACCATGGAGAGCGGAGCCACATTGGGAGGCCGCCGAGGAGCCGCGGTCCAGGTTGCCGCCGATTCCAGTGTCCTCGTCAACGGAACAGATCGACATCGGTGGAATCACATCAGGCGCAGGTATGGACGGCGCCCCTACTCCCCCGGCCGATTCTGCTCCCCCGACCGATCCAGCTCTCCTCACCGATCCCGCTCCCGTGACCGCTCCTCACCCCAGCAATAACTGTTTCCTCTCGGTGGAGCGGGTGATCCTCACCCCCGACGCGATGGGGAAGCTGGTACCTCCACTACCGACCAAGATGGGAGAACCCATAGACGTGGGCCCAGACGTGGTGGTCCTCCGGTGGGACACCCCCTGGACCTGGCCAGATGGAGCCCGGGAGGACGGCCTCACCCTTGCTGTGCTCACTTGGGAACAGTATAAACAATGTTTAATCTTGCATTGGAGACACCGAGACGAGACGGAACAACCCGACACGCCAAAAACGCAACGCAGAAAGTCTGCGCACGGCAGGACAGACATGGTAAAGCGGGGAACTGTGCTGGCCTTCCACCCGAAGAGGGGTTGGGGCTCAATACAGGAACCGGGACTACCGACTGACATCTTCGTTACTAGTTACGTGAAAACTCCCTGCTGTAACCAATATGGTGACCCATTGCAAAGGGGGGATCAGGTGACCTACACCCACCACCGGAGTGCGCAAGGGTGGTGCGCTCGGAATGTCCAACGCTGTGAGCCTGAAGGGGCGTCACCTGTTGCCCCGACCATGACTGATCCGGGCTTGACAGATCTTGTTACTCTCACCACCGTCCGCCTTGTGGCGGCTACCGAACTTGCAAACAGGGTTAGCCTTCAGGTCCAGACACCGAGTGATCTGACGGCACCTGAGAGATCAACCACCGGTACTGACACCGCATCGGCCGCGGATCAGAGACCACCCCCTGCACCACAAGAAAACTGAGTAAGCAAGAATGCTTTATTGATTGTAAATAGTTCATTGTTTTTCTGCTGCTTTGCTAAAAACCCGTCCAGGGTTAACTCTTAAAGGGATCCCTTAGTTGACCCGGGATCCCTATTGCCTTTTGTTTGTTTTCTACTTGTTGCCTCAGTTATCAAGAGACTGCCGAATCATGGACGGTGAATGATTCAAAAACTGATGTTGTAAATAGTTTGCACCTTCTTAAAGGTGCTCTCTACTGGTTTTACACAAGGAAAGGACTCTTTGCGAAGACACTGGTCTAGGAACCAGCATCGGAGTCCTTACTGCAAACAGACTTGCAGCTTGAGAAGTTGCACTACCTCATAGAGACTTGGTTCCCTCTTAAAGGGAATGTTCACATATTGCACTTATGAACAGTGTTGCCTTAAGATGGTTAAATGGCAATAATGTCTTGAAAGAAGAAGTTAAATGTAACTAACTAGTTGATTGTAAGAAATGTTGGTAATGTGCTCTGAAATAAAGTCCTGTAAAGGTGAAAGATGGAAGAAAGATGCAGCAGACCCGTAGGGGTAGACATAGCGTCCTGCATACATGTCAGTAAGAAAGTAATGAAGGAAGTTTAATGTTTTATTTAATAGAAAATGTTTAATAATGTGCTAGAAAATGAGGACAGGAAGTGAACCCCTAGGGGTTAGTGGTGAGTCCTCTTAGGAGCCATACGGAGATGGCTCAGTAATCCGAACTGAAAGATGGATGATATGTTCTATACTGTGTATAGTAGTAGAAAGACAGTAGGCCCGGGCAGAAAGGGGCGGTCCTGTAACAGAAAGGAGAGGCAGTAGGTCTGGAGCAGTTAGGACAGGCGGTCCTGCAGATGTAAAGAAGGAGAATGCATAAAAGTTGATTAGCCTTATAATGTTTTATAAGAAGGTCTTTAGTGGATTCAGTGAGTACGTCCTTAAAGGCAAAGTTAAATTATTGTTCAAAGATTTTGCACTTAGTAGAATACACGGTTGGGTAAGAAAAGTATTTATAGTATGTTATTAAAGTATTTAACCATGTTTGTAACGTTCAAGTGTCCTCACCTCCCATAAAGGGAAGCTCTGTTGAAAAGTTTACTTGTACTTGCATTTTCAAAATTGTATGTCTTTTTGCTGACATGTATTGTTGTTTTCTTCCCAGTCCAGGAGTACTGGATTTAACCGGGGGGGGGGGGGGGAGTGCAGCGCCCCAGAGTCCTGGTCGTTGCAGTACTGTTGCTCCGCCACTAAGGGGGGCTATGGTACGTCTGATGGCACTGAAGGAGTTCATCTGACCAGGTATCACAGACACCAATACATTTCACAGTCTGGCCTCCAGGGGGAGCTAAGGGTTCTATTTATTAGGCCACTCCTCACAATCTGGTAAAACTGGGGGTTAGGCAGGAAGTTAGAAGAGAAAGCTGACTGGGTTGGAACCAGGCAACACCTTGTGGCAGAGGGTGTTGTAGGGGAAGATTCGGAGGGGTCCCTGTCAGGGGTGGGATCCTGACAGAGGCCTAGCAACGAGAGAGAACGTTACGGGACCGCGCCTGCACGATATAGCGGCGGTACCCCAAGAAAGGACAAGAAGCGAGGTATATTGTGCTGAGTGAGAAACGAGATCAATGCAACAAGGAGAATACCAGTAGGAGTCGTGCTGTAAGACGAGGCAACATCCTATTGAGGCGCATAACCGGTGGCCGGAATGCCGAGGAAGTATAGAGCTCCAGGCCAAACTTCAAACCTACGGCAGGACAGTCAGTTATAGGCGGGCTGTCTCACCCAATTGACCTAGGAAGACACAGAGGGGTAACAGGAGTGGGGCGACGCTAGAGTCCCGGAAGAGCTCCGAGCCTCCCCGTCATACGGGTGCGTCCTAACCATAAGATCTGGGGGGACGTGGAAGAACATCAGAATCGAGTTGTGAGGGAACACGAGAAACAGACACAACAGTTGTGAGGACTATCCCGTGGTGCTTAGCAGGGAAGGACTACAACACACAAGCGCTAGAAGGTAGGCACAGATTTCCACCTGCAAAGGGAGCTCTGGATGTGCCATCGGACCGACCAGGCTTGCGCAGCCCGGTTAACCGTATCCTGGATTGAGGATCCTGAAGCCTTTAGTAAAGAGGTAAAGAGACTGCAACCTGGTGTCCTCGTTATTTACTGCAACCTGCACCGCACCACTACAACATCACCACCATCCCGCACACCCTATTATTTGGGCGCCCCCTCAGCAGGGTCACGGACCGGGCCTAGCCACCGTGACAATCCCAGAGCAGAGACTCAGAGGCCCGGTACCGGGTACCCCTCGGCCCTGCGGCAGTGGGGGCGCTGCAAGAGAGGATGGCAGATCCCAATACCAACATACTGTAGCTGCCATTTCATAAAAACCCAAGCCCAGAAATAACAGTATTATCAAAAGCCTCAGCAAATTAGTCTTAATGTGGAAACTAATCTTTCCTCAATTTTGTTCAAATAATCTAGAAACTTTTGAAATCTAATATACACAAGATAAAGATTATTTTGATTTGTATTAACACTGAGAAACATCTCACTTGTTACCAGTGACGTTCATAAAAATCATGGGGCCTCCTCACAGCAAGAGTGCTATCCTCCCCACTGATGCTGCCACATTGACCTCCTCACACTCACAGTACATGTCCCCACAGCATGATGCCCCTAAAGTGCCCCCCATACACAGTACAATGTCCCCCTCTGCCCCTCTATACATAGCATGGTGACCTAACTGCTGCTTAGGGCTCCCTGCTGCAACATTCTATTCAACAGTGTCTGACCCCATGAATGTAGATACCTCTGGAATTGTGATGACAGGCAGTGGGAGTTGGGTGGGTAGTGTGATGACACTCGGCACTGGCTCCAAGGTGGCCACATAGACTACTGCTTTGGACGGTACACTCCTGTTTCTTATACTATCTTGGATGCATCAATGCACTTGATATATTACTGTCACAAATTCTGCAGTTATTAGACAGGACCAACAGCAGGCCGCGTTGGTGGTCAGTGTTGGCTCAGGAAGCAATGACATTGTTATCCAGACATTACATGACAGATGAAACCTTTGATTCAGTTACTTGAATGCTGAAGCCAGAGTATCATCGGATGCGGTGAGGAACTAAGCCAAGTGTCATGGACAGTGTGGAGAGGCAAAAAAAATCTTGCTTTTCTGTGCTGGGTAGGAGAATCTAGCATCATAATGGTAACCATCAATTGTGGGCCTCTTCCCTGGTTGCACTTGATTGACAGGTCTCTATTTGTATATAGTAAAAAAAAGTTTCACTTAGGAAGAATTTGATGGGATTATGATAATCCAACAATCTAATGTGTATGGTAGCCTCCCCTGACAAACGATAAGTTTGAATGCATGACCCTTTCGTGTAGTCACTGTCATGATCCAGGTCGGGGTTTGCTTCTTGCTTTTCTTTCCCCGACCTGGTTATGGTGGGGTTGACCTTTCCTGCTTCTCTTTGGTTCATGGGTGGCTATTTATTGGTGCCATTCCTTGTAGCATTTGTCAGTGATAGTTCCAGTCTCTGGCTTTAGCACCTGACCTGTATACCCTAGTTATCCTTCTGCCTCTGACTACCCGTATTTGTGCCTGACCTGTTCCCTATCCCTGACTTAGTGTGTGTTTGGTGGTTTCCTACAGTGTATGACTTGGCTTGAATTCTGAACCGTGTCTCTTACTTTCCGTCTCTGTTACTAGGTTAGGCTACTTTCACACTAGTCCGTCGGTACGGGCCGTTGCAAACCGTCGGCCCGACGGACGTTGTGCTAATTAATCACAACGTGGGCAGCGGATGCAGTTTTACAACGCATCCGCTGCCCATTGTGAGTTCCGGGGAGGAGAGGGCGGAGTTTCGGCCGCACATGCGCGGTCGAAAATGGCGGACACGACGCACAAAAAAACGTTACATGGAACTTTTTTTGTGCCGACGGTTCGCCAAAACACGACGCATCCGTGTGTGGCAATCCGTCGCTAATGCAAGTCTATGGAGAAAAAGCGCATCCTGCAGGCAACTTTGCAGGATGCATTTTTTCTCCAAAACGACACATTGCGACGTGCGCCAAACGACGCTAGTGTGAAAGTAGCCTTACCCGTCTGGCTTTGACTCTCTGGCTCGTACCCCGAATACATCTTCTGTCTCACGTTTTGGATCCCCCACTCCCGTCTGGGTCCGATTTCTGGCTTGCCTCTGACCACATGCATTGCTGTGACCTCTGGTACTTCATCTTCCTGTTTGTTGCTGAACGGCCTGTCTGACTAAACTGCCGCCTATTAGTGGTGCTCCGCACTTTGCACTGTGATGCTACACGGTGAGTGCTACCTTGTTCCCCTTACCTGCGCCCCCTGGTGGAGGTTGTGTGCAACTGCCTTGCAGTTGCATTACACTCACTCCAAGCAATGGCACAGGATTAGACTGATACACATGACTCAAGAGAAATTTCTAGGCTTTATGACACTAAAAAACAATTACCGTATTTTCTGGTGTATAAGACGACTGGGCGTATAAGACGACCCCCAACTTTTCCATATAAAATATGGAATTTGGGATATACCCGCCGTATAAGACGGGGGTCATCTTATACGCCCAGTCATCTTATACGGCGTGTGGTTCCCAGGGTCTGGAGGAGAGGAGACTCTCCTTCAGGCCCTGGGATCCATATTCATGTAAAAAAATAAAGAATAAAAATAAAAAATATGGATATACTCACCCCTCTGACGGACCCTGGACCTCAGCGGTGCAAGCGTCTGCCTCCGTTCCTAAGAATGCAGTGAGTGAAGGACCTGCGATGACGTCGCGGTCACGCGACCACTCACGTGACCGCTCATGTGACCACGACGTCATCGAAGGTCCTTCACTCATATAACTCCTGCGCAGGAGCGCCGCTTTGTCCACCACCTTGCCAGACCCCACAGCCGAAGTTTCGGTTTAGCCTACCAGCCCACCTACGTTATTCTACAACTAAGAAAAACTATACTTCTCTGTGCGATTTTCCTCAGCTGACTTACAGTTGTGGCCAAAAGTATTGACACCCCTGCAATTCTGTCAGATAATACTCAGTTTCTTCCTGAAAATGATTGCAAACAGATATTATTTGGTATTATTATCTTCATTTAATTTGTCTTAAATGAAAAAAAACACAAAAAGAATTGTTGTAAAGCCAAATTTAATATAATTCCACACCAAACATAAAAAAGGGGGTGGACAAAAGTATTGGCACTGTTCGAAAAATCATGTGATGCTTCTCTAATTGTGTAATTAACAGCACCTGTAACTTACCTGTGGTACCTAACAGGTGTTGGCAATAACTAAATCACACTTGCAGCCAGTTGACATGGATTAAAGTTGACTCAACCTCTGTCCTGTGTCCTTGTGTGTACCACATTGAGCATGGAGAAAAGAAAGAAGACCAAAGAACTGTCTGAGGACTTTAGAAACCAAATTGTGAGGAAGCATGAGCAATCTCAAGGCTACAAGTCCATCTCCAAAGACCTGAATGTTCCTGTGTCTACCGTGCGCAGTGTCATCAAGAAGTTTAACGCCCATGGCACTGTGGCTAACCTCCCTAAATGTGGACGGAAAAGAAAAATTGACAAGAGATTTCAACGCAAGATTGTGCGGATGTTGGCTAAAGAACCTCGACTAACATCTAAACAAGTTCAAGCTGCCCTGCAGTCCGAGGGTACAACAGTGTCAACCCGTACTATCCGTCGGCGTCTGAATGAAAAGGGACTGTATGGTAGGAGACCCAGGAAAACCCCACTTCTTACCCTGAGACATAATAAAGCCAGGCTGGAGTTTGCCAAAACTTACCTGAAAAAGCCTAAAACGTTTTGGAAGAATGTTCTCTGGTCAGAAGAGACAAAAGTAGAGCTTTTTGGGCAAAGGCATCAACATAGAGTTTACAGGAGAAAAAAAGAGGCATTCAAAGAAAAGAACACGGTCCCTACAGTCAAACATAGCGGAGGTTCCCTGATGTTTTGGGGTTGCTTTGCTGCCTCTGGCACTGGACTGCTTGACCGTGTGCATGGCATTATGAAGTCTGAAGACTACCAACAAATTTTGCAGCATAATGTAGGGCCCAGTGTGAGAAAGCTGGGTCTCCCTCAGAGGTCATGGGTCTTCCAGCAGGACAATGACCCAAAACACACTTCAAAAAGCACTAGAAAATGGTTTGAGAGAAAGCACTGGAGACTTCTAAGGTGGCCAGCAATGATTCCAGACCTGAATCCCATAGAACACCTGTGAAGAGATCTAAAAATGGAAGTTTGGAGAAGGCACCCTTCAAATATCAGGGACCTGGAGCAGTTTGCCAAAGAAGAATGGTCTAAAATTCCAGCAGAGCATTGTAAGAAACTCATTGATGGTTACCGGAAGCGGTTGGTCGCAGTTATTTTGGCTAAAGGTTGTGCAACCAAGTATTAGGCTGAGGGTGCCAATACCTTTGTCTGGCCCATTTTTGGAGTTTTGTGTGAAATGATCAATGTTTTGCTTTTTGCTTCATTCTCTTTTGTGTTTTTTCATTTAAGACAAATTAAATTAAGATAATAATACCAAAGAATTTGTGTTTGCAATCATTTTCAGGAAGAAACTGAGTATTATCTGACAGAATTGCAGGGGTGTCAATACTTTTGGCCACAACTGTATATTCAACGTGCTAAGCGACCACTTGATAAAGACTCGGGAAGAGTCGAAACGTCGAGTTTAACCTCTGGTCGCCTTCTGCACTGTCGAATATCATGTTTAAAAGCACTGTATAATAAATTTCACTATATTGGCAATTAATACTCCTAGAGTGTGCGGTGTATATCATTTTCTTTTTCTGACTACAGTGGACACAGGGAAGATGGAGAAATTAAGTTTTCCATTTTCTCTGCACCTGTGATACGATTTTCTCCTGCAAGAGAATTGGATCACACTAAGGTGACACTTGGATCAAACTGACAGTTTGATCCAAGCGACATTACCATAATTGGCCCAATTCTCTCGCATGAGAGAATGGACGGCTGTGTGACCCCAGCCTTAATACAGAGATTCACTTTATTGCAGCAGCAGTGCCAGACTCAGTGTGATTGATCCGTTATATGGTGTAGCCACCAAGTGTGATTGATCCGTTATATGGTGTAGCCGCCATCTGTCTTAGTGCATTTGAATTGCAATTTACCATACACGTTTTTCTTCATTCATAATACACAAAAAACAGCAGCTAGGCAGCACAATATTTTTCACAGAAAAAAAAACATCTAGTCAAGATTTACATCTATACATGCCCCACCAATAAAGGATACTCTTAAAGGTGCTGGATTATTAGTTATGTGCCTATCTAACATTACTTATTATTTCATTTTTAGAAAAGGGAATGAATTTAATGAATGAAATGAAGGAAAAAAAATGTAGACATAACTATGCATGTCTATTTTTGCACACTTGTTTTACTAGTCCAATTTGACAAGTGACACTTGTTGCCGGCCGTTAAATTTCTTATTATGTCCTTTTTTGGTTGAAAATATTGTCAAAAGCTAATTATAAAGTCAAGGCCCAAAATTTTGAAACTGACACAAATTTTTGAAACTGACACAAATTATACTGTTTCAGTGTTTTTGGATCTTTTAGGCTATGTGCACATGTTGCGGATTTGCCTGTGGATTTTTCCGCACAGAATCTGCATCTCTTGCCAGAAAACGCAGCTAAAAATCAGCTTGTTTTTGGTGCGTTTTTCTATGCATTTTTTGTGCGGCTTTGTATGCGTTTTTGAAAGCCAAATAAAGATCTATTATTGAACAAAAAAAAAAAAAAGAATTGTGATGTCATTTCTTGTCCAACCTCTTCATTTACATACTCCATTGAAGAATAATGTTTACACTCACGCAGAAAGATAGATACAGTTACGTCCATATATATTTGGATAGAGACAACATTTTTCTAATTTTGGTTATAGACATTACCACAATGAATTTAAAACAAAACAATTCAGATGCAGTTGAAGTTCAAACTTTCAGCTTTCATTTGAGGGTATCCACATTAAAATTGGATGAAGGGTTTAGGAGTTTCAGCTCCTTAACATGTGCCACCCTGTTTTTAAAGGGACCAAAAGTAATTGGAGAGATTGAATAATTTAAAATAAAATGTTCATTTCTTGTACTTGGTTGAAAACCCTTTGTTGGCAATGACCGCCTGAAGTCTTGAACTCATGGACATCACCAGACGCTGTGTTTCCTCCTGTTTGATGCTTTGCCAGGCCTTCACTGCGGTGGTTTTCAGTTGCTGTTTGTTTGTGGGCCTTTCTGTCTGAAGTTTAGTCTTTAACAAGTGAAACGCATGCTCAATTAGGTTGAGATCAGGTGACTGACTTGGCCATTCAAGAATATTCCACTTCTTTGCTTTAATAAACTCCTGGGTTGCTTTGGCTTTATGTTTTGGGTCATTGTCCATCTGTAGTATGAAACGACGACCAATCAGTTTGGCTGCATTTGGCTGGATCTGAGCACACAGTATGGCTCTGAATACCTCAGAATTCATTCGTCTGCTTCTGTCCTGTGTCACATCATCAATAAACACTAGTGACCCAGTGCCACTGGCAGCCATGCATGCCCAAGCCATCACACTGCCTCCGCCGTGTTTTACAGATGATGTGGTATGCTTTGGATCATGAGCTGTATCACGCCTTCGCTATACTTTTCTCTTTCCATCATTCTGGTAGAGGTTGATCTTGGTTTCATCTGTCCAAAGAATGTTCTTCCAGAACTGTGCTGGCTTTTTTAGATGTTTTTTAGCAAAGTCCAGTCTAGCCTTTTTATTCTTGATGCTTATGAGTGTCTGGCACCGTGCACTGAACCCTCTGTATTTACTTTCATGCAGTCTTCTCTTTATGGTAGATTTGGATATTGATACGCCGACCTCCTGGAGAGTGTTGTTCACTTGGTTGGCTGTTGTGAAGGGGTTTCTCTTCACCATGGAGATTATTCTGCGATCATCCACCACTGTTGTCTTCCGTGGGCGCCCAGGTCTTTTTGCATTGATGAGTTCACCAGTGCTTTCTTTCTTTCTCAGCATGTACCAAACTGTAGATTTTGCCACTCCTAATATTGTAGCAATTTCTCGGATGGCTTTTTTCTGTTTTCGCAGCTTAAGGATGGCTTGTTTCACCTGCATGAAGAGCTCCTTTGACCGCATGTTTACTTCACAGCAAAACCTTCCAAATGCAAGCACCACACCTCAAATCAACTCCAGGCCTTTTATCTGCTTAATTGAGAATGACATAACAAAGGGATTGCCCACACCTGTCCATGAAATAGCCTTGGAGCCAATTGTCCAATTACTTTTGGTCCCTTTTAAAACAGGGTGGCACATGTTAAGGAGCTGAAACTCCTAAACCCTTCAACCAATTTTAATGTGGATACCCTCAAATGAAAGCTGAAAGTCTGAACTTCAACTACATCTGAATTGTTTTGTTTAAAATGTCTATAACCAAAATTAGAAAAATGTTGTCTCTGTCCAAATATATATGGACGTAACTGTAGATCTATTGATAGATAATACCAAGCCCGATGTTTAGTAATAAACATAATAAAATGGTAGTTAAAGAGTTAAAAAAACACACACACACACACACAAAATCTGAGTCTCGCACCTCAATACCCGGCACTGCCGCCAGCACTGGGACAGGAGCGTTCAGCTACATAGAAATACATGCAGCCACACGCTCCGGTCCCAAGTGCCGGCGGCAGTGCCAGGTATTGAGGTGTGAGACTCGTGTGGGTTTCTCGCAAGTGTGACCCCTACCAATCTACTTTCCAGGAAACTGTGCACCACCACATTATGTGTCAGGTCCGAGCATTCCTACATGAACAGTTTCCTGGAAAGTGGATTGGTCATCGTGGGCCAGTTGAATGGCCACCAAGGTCTCCCGATCTGACCCCCTTAGACTTTTATCTTTGGGGTCATCTGAAGGCAATTGTCTATGCTGTGAAGATACGAGATGTGCAGCATCTGAAACAACGGATACTGGAAGCCTGTGCTAGCATTTCTTCTGCGGTGTCGCTATCAGTGTGTCAAGAATGAGAAAAGGGTTGCATTGACAATCCAACACAATGGGCAGCACTTTGAACACATTTTATGTGGTCATAAACGTGTAAATAACTCGTGAAAGAATAAAGTTACCGTTAACCCAAGCACACCATTGTTTTTCTTGTGAAATTCTCAATATGTTTGATGTGTCACATGAACCTCTTCCCATTGAAAAAAATAAAGTTGGATCCAAAATGGCCGACTTCAAAGTGGCCACCATGGTCACCACCCATCTTGAAAAGTTTCCCCCTTCCCATATACTAATGTGACACAAACAGGAAGTTGATATCACCAAAAATTCCCATTTTATTTAGGTGTATCCATTAAATGGCCCACCCTGTAGTGACAATTAATTAGCTAGTTGCTAGTTGTCGCAACCATGGATACCTAAGGTCCTGCAATGCCTGCACATGAGGAAAGAGACATAGCAAATTAGAAAAACTCTACCACATTTCTAATTGGAGGTATTTGCTAATATTATTACACCTACTACATATTGGGATAGGATCTTGGAGATGCGAACGCTGATTTAAGCAATTAAAAGACGCTCAAAAGCCTGAACATGTGAACAGCGAGTCTTTTTCTATATAGAAATGAATAGGAAGAGCCTTTGGAGCATTTTCTGAATGCTTTTTCAGGTGTTTTTTTCGGAGCAGGACCCACTCTACACCTGCTTGAAAAAAAAACGTGTGAACAAAGCCCTGGAGCAACATGCAGTTGTTATGACACGTGAGCCGAGCACTCAATCAGCGCTAGCATCACTGTCTCCACCTTCGAACATATTGAACATCAAGAGGAAGTCCGGGCTTTGGTTGCTATAATTTCCTATCGATGTTCAATATGTCCGAAGATGGAGACAGTGACGCTAGCGCTGATTGGGCGCCGGGGTCAAGTGTCATAACAACAGCACGAGAGCCCAAGAACGTGAGTGCCAACAAAATTGGAACGGTGCCGACACGGAAGGTGAGTATTGGATTTTTTAGGCTAAGTTCACTTTAACGTTCGGGGGCTTAGCGGAGGGCTGCATACTTCCTCCGTTAAGCTCCGCCCACTTCTGCACTTCTTCCGTTTAGGCCCGTCCACTTCTGTATGCATCCTGCGCACCTATGTTTAACATTGGGTATGCAGGACATGCGGATGCGTTGTTTTGACGCGCCCGCCGACCGCACGGGAACGCAACTTGTTGCGTTTTGTGCGGAGGCGGGCGCGTCAAAATGATGCATCTGCATACATCCGCATGTCCTGTGTACCCAATGTTAAAGATATGTACGCAGGACGCATGCAGAAGTAGGTGGTCCTAAACGGAAGAAGTGTGGAAGTGGGCGGAGCTTAACAGAGGAAGTACGCAGCCCTCTGCAAATCCCCGATACGCAAGTGTGAACCCGGTTTTATCTTATCAGCGCCAAACATTTAGATCAAAAAGGGTTGTCCTAGTAGTGGACAACCCTTTTAAGAGAGACATACAATGGTCAGAGAAAATGGGAGTATGACTATACCGTCAGGGGTTTGTTTTACATCTGAAAAGAATATGATTAAAAAAAAAAATCACTGGAGATGTAATAATATTCCTACACCTAAGATCTTGTCTTCTACTTCTAAATGTGAACAGCAGCTCCACTATTATTACTGATTGTCAAAGGAAGTGAAAGAAATCAGTGTAAGTACAAGCTTGTGCCCAACAAAAAGAGAATGTACTGGGAAATCCAGATGCAACAAAATATTTCTGCCACAGATTGCACCACTTGCAGCAAATCGACACCAAAATTTTCAGTTATTACATGTGAATTTTACTGCATTGTCCTGTGGATTTCACCCCTACACATCAATGAGGTCAAATCCCTAGTGGAAATCCACTCAATTTCCATCACAAAATGGATGGAGATTTAGCAAACATTTGAGCAACGGTACATAGGAGTTTCAAAACCCCATCCACATGTGTTGTATTTGTTTTAAAAGTAACAACATTTTTAATCCAAAAAACATATGCATTACTCCAAGCAAAGGATAATAAAAGACTGCCAACAAAAAAGATTTCACATGTAGGTGGCAGAAAGATGACCTCAAAGACATTACACTGTTTTTTTTTTTTTAACCCCTTTACCCCCAAGGGTGGTTTGCACGTTATGGACCGGGTCAATTTTTACAATTCTGACCACTGTCCCTTTATGAGGTTATAACTCTGGAACGCTTCAACGGATCCCAGTGATTCTGACACTGTTTTCTCGTGACATATTGTACTTCATGATAGTGGTAACATTTCTTTGATATTACCTGCGTTTATTTGTGAAAACAGAAATTTGGCGAACATTTTGAAAATTTTGCAATTTTCCAACTTTTAATTTTTATGCAATTAAATCACAGAGATATGTCACACAAAATACTTAATAAGTAACATTTCCCACATGTCTACTTTACATCAGCACAATTTTGGAACCAAAACTTTTTTTAGTTAGGGAGTTATAAGGGTTAAAAGTTGACCAGCAATTTCTCATTTTTACAACACCATTTTTTTTTTTAGGGACCACATCTCATTTGAAGTCATTTTGAGGGGTCTATATGATAGAAAATACCCAAGTGTGACACCATTCTAAAAACTGCACCCCTCAAGGTGCTCAAAACCACATTCAAGAAGTTTATTAACCCTTCAGGTGTTTCACAGGAATTTTTGGAATGTTTAAATAAAAATGAACATTTAACTTTTTTTCACAAAAAATTTACTTCAGCTCCAATTTGTTTTATTTTACCAAGAGTAACAGGAGAAAATGGACCCCAAACGTTGTTGTACAATTTGTCCTGAGTACGCCGATACCCCATATGTGGGGGTAAACCACTGTTTGGGCGCATGGCAGAGCTCGGAAGGGAAGGAGCGCCGTTTGACTTTTCAATGCAAAATTGACAGGAATTGAGATGGGACGCCATGTTGCGTTTGGAGAGCCACTGATGTGCCTAAACACTGAAACCCCCACAAGTGACACCATTTTGGAAAGTAGACCCCCTAAGGAACTTATCTAGAGGTGTGGTGAGCACTTTGACCCACCAAGGGCTTCACAGAAGTTTATAACGCAGAGCCGTGCAAATAAAAAAAAATTTTTTTTCCACAAAAATTATTTTTTAGCCCCCAGTTTTGTATTTTCCCAAGGGTAACAGGAGAAATTGGACCCTAAATATTGTTGTCCAATTTGTCCTGAGTACGCTGATACCTGATATGTGGGGGGGAACCACCGTTTGAGCGCATGGCAGAGCTCGGAAGGGAAGGAGCATCATTTGGAATGCAGACTTAGATGGATTGGTCTGCAGGCGTCACATTGCGTTTGCAGAGCCCCTAATGTACCTAAACAGTAGAAACCCCCGACAAGTGACCCCATATTGGAAACTAGACCCCCCAAGGAACTTATCTAGATGTGTTGTGAGAACTTTGAGCCCCCAAGTGTTTCACTACAGTTTATAATGCAGAGCCGTGAAAATAAAAAATCTTTTTTTTTCCCACAAAAATTATTTTTTAGCCCCCAGTTTTGTATTTTCCCAAGGGTAACAGGAGAACTTGGACCCCAAAAGTTGTTGTCCAATTTGTCCTGAGTACGCCGATACCCCATATGTTGGGGTAAATCCCTGTGTGGGCACACGGGAGAGCTCGGAAGGGAAGGAGCACTGTTTTACTTTTTCAACGCAGAATTGGCTGGAATTGAGATTGGACGCCTTGTCGCGTTTGGAGAGCCCCTGATGTGCCTAAACAGTGGAAACCCCCCAATTATAACTGAAACCCTAATGCAAACACACCCTAACCCTAATCCCAACGGTAACCTTAACCACACCTCTAACCCAGACACACCCCTAACCCTAATCCCAACCCTATTCCCAACCGTAAATGTAATCCAAACCCTAACCCTAACTTTAGCCCCAACCCTAACTTTAGCCCCAACCCTAACTGTAGCCTTAACCCTAGCCCCAACCTTAACCCTAGCTCTAACCCTAACCCTAGCCCCAACCCTAGCCCTAACCGGAAAATGGAAATAAATACGTTTTTTTATTTTTTTTATTTTTCCCTAACTAAGGGGGTGATGAAGGGGGGTTTGATTTACTTTTATAGTGGGTTTTTTAGCGGATTTTTATGATTGGCAGCCGTCACACACTGAAAGACGCTTTTTATTGCAAAAAATATTTTTTGCGTTACCACATTTTGAGAGCTATAATTTTTCTATATTTGAGACCACAGAGTCATGTGAGGTCTTGTTTTTTGCGGGACAAGTTGACGTTTTTATTGGTAACATTTTCAGGCACGTGACATTTTTTGATCACTTTTTATTCCGATTTTTGTGAGGCAGAATGACCAAAAACCAGCTATTCATGAATTTCTTTTGGGGGAGGCGTTTATACCGTTCCGCGTTTGGTAAAATTGATAAAGCAGTTTTATTCTTTGGGTCAGTACGATTACAGCGATATCTCATTTATGTCATTTTTTTATGTTTTGGCGCTTTTATACGATAAAAACTATTTTATAGAAAAAGTAATTATTTTGGCATCGCTTTATTCTGAGGACTATAACTTTATTTTTTTGCTGATGATGCTGTATGGCGGCTCTTTTTTTGCGGGACAAAATGACGCTTTCAGCGGTACCATGGTTATTTATATCCGTCTTTTTGATCGTGTTTTATTCCACTTTTTATTCGGCGGTATGATAATAAAGCGTTGTTTTTTGCCTCGTTTTTTTTTTTTTTTTTCTTACGGTGTTTACTGAAGGGGTTAACTAGTGGGACAGTTTTATAGGTTGGGTCGTTACGGACGCAGCGATACTAAATATGTGTACTTTTATTGTTTGTTTTTTTATTTAGATAAAGAAATGTATTTATGGGAATAATATATATATATTTTTTCTTTATTTAGGATTTTTTTTTTTATTTATTTTTTTTTACACATGTGGAAATTTTTTTAAAAACTTTTTTACTTTGTCCCAGGGGGGGACATCACAGATCGGTGATCTGACAGTTTGCATAGCGCTCTGTCAGATCACCGATCTGACTTACAGCACTGCAGGCTTACCAGCGCTTGCTCTGAGCAGGCACTCGGTAAGCCACCTCCCTCCCTGCAGGACCCGGATGCCGCGGCCATCTTGGATCCGGGACCTGCAGCGAGGAAGGAGGTAGGAGACCCTCGGAGCAACGCGATCACATCGCGTTGCTCCGGGGGTCTCAGGGAAGCCCGCAGGGAGCCCCGTCCCTGCGCGATGCTTCCCTATACCGCTGGCACACTGGTGTGCCGGGGGTTAATGTGCCGGGGGCGGTCCGTGACCGCTCCTGGCACATAGCGCCGGATGTCAGCTGCGATAGGCAGCTGACACCCCGCCGCGATCGTCCGTGCTCCCCCCGTGAGCGCGGCCGATCGCACTGGACGTACTATTCCGTCCTTGGGAAGTAGGGCCCACCCCACATGGACGGAATAGTACGTCCAATGACAGAAAGGGGTTAAACTGTGCAAAAAATGACATTTAAAAAAAAAATTAAATGGAAAACAAAAAGTTAATCATAAAATTGCTAAACATTAAATCAATAGCATAGATACTCACGGCGTGTGCATGAGATTTCTTAAAATTCCGCTGCATTTTCATGACATGGGAACATCCCCTTAAGAGAATATTCACACGTTGAGTATTTGCTGCAGGTTTTATTATGGAAAGTTCTGCATTTGTCCCATTTATCTAATGTTTTTAGTCTGGGGGGGGAGCAATACATCTGGCCCCTTCCAAGGTTATTGATATCAGCCCACAACTGGCTGTTTAGCCTTTGCTGGTTAGAAATTATAGTGGGACTTTAAGTCATTATTTTTCTGGGGTCCCAGCAAACTAACCAGTAAAGGCTAAGCAAACAGCTGTGAGCTCTTATTAATAGCCTGGGAATCTTTTGGAATATTGTCCCCTTTCCCAGATTATTAACATCAGCCCCCAGCAGTCAGCTTTCCCTCTGCTGGTTATGAAAATTACAAGGGAGCCCATGCCATTTTTAAAAATTATTTATTTAATACATGATGTACACAGTGGGTGCTGAATACAACTCCCATCATTGGTGCCTGGTTGCGCTGTTCTCAGGGAGACCAGGCAACAATGGTGAAAGCTGCCTTCAGCACCCAGTGCCTGGGAACAGTGCGAACTATACAGCTTTTCCCAGGCGACGGTACGTGGCGCACACATATGGTACATGGATGCCACACCTATATAACAACACACGGACACGGATAGCATCGGTACTAGTTTTTCTAGTACCGGAAATATCAGGAATTGGGAAGGGGCCTAAAATAATAAGTGCTAAAGCTGCCTACTTTTGATCTGGTAACAAGTTCTATATAAGCTACCCTCAGGTTGCATTCACAGGTCCGTGTTTCATGGTCTGATTACTAGCCTCTTGACCTAAACTCAACAAACTCATACTTTATATGTTTATCAGGATGTTGAGTTCAGATCAGGAGACCATTGGACGGTCAGTAAGACATGGATATGTGAGTGCAGCCATAAGCATAAAGCGATTATCAAGGACTATTTATTTTTTCATGAGACTAAGAACTGACATACAGGTAGCTACTGCGTACGTGCCTGTCCTGCCTTGCGTAGGCCCAGAGCGCTCATAGACCGCTTCTGCCTGTGATTAGGCAGCTCTTCCATGCTGCTGTGTTGACAGGGCATGATTGCTAACATCATGATTGGAGCCGCCTCCCACAGTTATGCAGCGGGTAGTTAGCTGGCAATCTGTATGACATAGGCAGTCACACCCCGTCAACAGAGCAGAATAGAAGAGAAGACACTGTTCTGTGGATATGCAGTAATCGGAAGCAGGAGAATTGCTGGCAGGAGCGCTTCATGACCACTCTGAGCTGGGAGAGATTGATGCTGGGCACAACAGGCAGGCAGTTAGCAACCACTTGCTTAGAAGTTCTTAGGCCCATAAGAAAAAAATAAAAAATAGTTCTAGATAACCACTTTAACATTTTAGCAGCTTTTTCTTAACCCAAACAGTAAAGTATAAAAGGATTTTTCTGGCATTTTTTATTTGTGTTTTTACTTTTACAAGTCAATGAATGCATAGATCAAGTGATTCCATAACTCCTTCAAGAATAAAGATATATAATATCAAACACAAAACAAAAGACACCAATAACATAAGACACAAAATCACGTTTTTTTTCTAAACAGGAGGGGAAAAAAGAAAACAATAAAATGTTTATGGAATAAAAATATGTACATAGAGCATGAAATATGTAAATTGCCTCTTTAGAGAGGAAGAGGACTAGAACTCTAGCACCATCTATAGGAAGTAGCATTCCTAAAAGTAAACATTGACCCTTTAACAAGCCTTGCCACATGACTTAGGATAAAAGCTAAACCTAAGGGTACTGTCACACAGTACCATTTTGATCGCTACGACGGTACGATTCGTGACGTTCTAGCGATATCGTTACGATATCGCAGTGTCTGACACGCAGCAGCGATCAGGGATCCTGCTGAGAATCGTACGTCGTAGCAGATCGTGTGGAACTTTCTTTCGTCGCTTGATCTCCCGCTGACATCGCTGGATCGTTGTGTGTGACAGCGATCCAGCGATGTGTTCGCTTGTAACCAGGGTAAACATCGGGTAACTAAGCGCAGGGCCGCGCTTAGTAACCCGATGTTTACCGTGGTTACCAGCGTAAACGTTAAAAAACCAAACAGTACATACTTACATTCCGGTGTCAGTCCTCCGGCGTCTCAGCTTCTCTGCACTGTGTGAGCGTCTGCCAGCCGGAAAGCGAGCACAGCGGTGACGTCTGACGTCACCGCTGTGCTTGCCGGCTATGGCGCTTACACAGTGGAGAGAAGCAGAACGCCGGGGACAGACACCGGAATGTAAGTATGTACTGTTTGTTTTTTTAACGTTTACGCTGGTAACCAGGGTAAACATCGGGTTACTAAGCGCGGCCCTGCGCTTAGTTACCCGATGTTTACCCTGGTTACCGGGGACTTCGGCATCGCTCCAGCGCCGTGATTGCAACGTGTGACCGCAGTCTACGACGCTGGAGCGATAATCATACGATCGCTGCGACGTCACGGATCGTGCCGTCGTAGCGATCAAAATGGTACTGTGTGACAGTACCCTAAGTCATATGACAAGGCTCGTTAAAGGGTCGATATTGACATTTAGGATTGTTACTTTGAATAGATGGCACTAGAGTTCTAGTCCTCTTCCTCTCTGAAGAGGAAATTTGCATATTTAATTTCCCAGAAGAGTATTGCAAGGCTTAAAAGCCTCCTCACATTGGCATGCCAGGCTTGGCATGTTACTCTTCACAAGGAGAAATGTTACCCCTTGGATCGTAACGCATGAAAAAAGCAACAACAAAAAAATCCTTACTTAGGACATACTGCGATTCTGAAGAAAAAAAATAAAAATTGCAAACCTCGTGAAAAAATGCAATAATGCAGTGTATGTATTGCACTATAGTTTCCTACAGTGGCTGCAGCAAAAAACTGACACCTTGAAGTGAATAGAGGTTCTTGCATCATCCAGAATAAAGTCCCTCACTTCCTCTCCTGGCTGTTACTTCTAGCCTCCTCAGGGCGCCTCCTCTGTCCTCACTATCTACTTCCCCAATCTTAGCACAATGCAGGATGCTCGGATCCTGTAAATCAATTATTAACGTTACACAGCCATTTGCATACAGGGCTGTCTATAACCAGTGTAGAACACAAATACGGCTACAAAAAGTTTTTTCAGACTTACTTGAATCCGTGCAAATCCTTCATGGGATAAAGTTTATTAGGGATGCTGATCAGCGCTAGGTTGGCAGCTTCTGCGCCTTGTGTGCCTACACCTGCACTCGGCTGGCAACCTGCTACCTGACGGGCATTCCTCGGGTCCAATCATACTGCAGAGACGAGACACACGGGCAGGGCTGGTCAGGCACCAATCCACATGATTGGCAGTCACCAAGGATCAGGTTGCAGTGACGTGCCTTTTACTGTCCTAGTCACCATGGTGATCTGTAGACGCTGGTTATACCTCTCTCTGCAAGCTGTGCTGCAGCGTACAAGGCGAGGACGATCCAGACCATACAGTAACCTAGAAACATCAGTGCAATGATGGGAGTGCAAGAGGGAAAAATCATATGTTATACAGTACAAAATCCACAGCTACATCATGCCCCCTTCCTTACAACCACGTGTTACTGATACAGGTGCTGTGCAATACAGAGACACGCAAGACATATAGGCTGGAATCATGCAATACATTCATGTGGTGCGAATCGATCTAAAGGACCGGGCCCATTGGTCATGTCAGTGATCGGTGTCCGCTGACGGTATCCCGGGGTCTTTTTTTGATAAGCCGGCCTGGCATGATTTCATCTGTGCGGCGTGATGTCCATGTGACGTTGCGCCAGGCAGGCTAATCAAAAGAAAAGCTACAGATGCCGTCAGGTTGGCTATTGCTGTCAGGGCTCCCATCTAGCGGCCACAGATGTCTGACTGGGGTAATGGACTGGGTTCTGCAAATCAATTCACACCAACTAAACCTAGAGTCACACAGCAGTGTAAAAAAATCGCTCCCATTCTCATCCAGAAAAGTGGGACGCATGAAATCCGTATGAGTGAAATCCGCGTGGATTATTGTATTGCATGCAATCCGTATTCAGTCTGTTTTTTCACCAGTGTTTTTTTTATTCCATATTAAGGGTCTGTTTGACCCTAACTAGTGATGAGCGAGTATACTCGTTACTGGAGATTTCTCGAGCACGCTCGGGTGTCCTCAGAGTATTTTTTAGTGCTCGGAGATTTAGTTTTCTTCGTCGCAGCTGAATGATTTACATCTCTTAGCCTGCTTGATTACATGTGGGGATTCCCTAGCAACCAGGCAACCCCCACATGTACTTATGCTGGCTAAAAGATGTAAATCATTCAGCTGAGGCGATGAAAACTAAATCTCCAAGCACTAAAAAAATACTCGGAGGACACCCGAGCGTGCTCGAGAAATCTCGAGTAACGAGTATATTCGCTCATCGCTAATCCTAAACCTATGAATACACACCCACTAAGGGCAGCGGTTTGGACCACACCCATTTTGGTGGGCTATTCAAAACTTTCTCATCCTTGTTGCTGTACTGTATGGAGCCATCTTCTAATATGTCCTCTCATTTGCCCTTTAGTTGTACTCAGCGAGTCCTTTTTAACTGGGTGCTGTCAAGCCAATTTGATGAGTGGCGCAAAGTCATTGTGGATCCGAGGAGGCATGCCAGACTAGGAGTCTATCCTTTCATTAGCAAACAGGCCTCAAAGGGCCACTTACAGTGGCTGAATTGGGGATAGACGGTGCCATCCTGTGAAATTCATTCCTACTGCCGCATGTACTTTGTCACGTTTGAGCAGTTGTTGGAGAAGCGTGACCGCGACGTCACAAAGGTCCTTTGTGGCGCGCCATGAATCCCTGGGAACGGAAGCCACCGCATGCAACGCTGAGAACCGGGAGAACTCTGGGGGCCGCCGGAAGGTAAGTATATCCATATTTTTTATTTTTATTCTTTTTTTTTTTTTTTTTACACGAATATGGATCCCAGGGCCTGAAGGAGAGTCTCCTCTCCTCCAGACCCTGGGAACCATCTGGGATCGCTCCCTGCACTATATGAGGCTACCTCAGAGATCCGCACATGCCGTACCCGGCGTATAAGACGACTCCTGACTTTTGAGAAGATTTTCAAGTGTTAAAAAGTCGTCTTATACACCGGAAAATACGGTAGGTTGTGTCATAACGTAATGGTTTAACTCATATTTGGCCATGCTCTTCCCGTTTCCGACATTTTGGACTGGTTTTAGCAACACAAAATTGCATCAGTGCACATAGCAATTGTTACACTAACCCCTAACCAATCCCAATATATGTTAACCCTTTAATGACATCAATACATCGTTTTACTGACCTGAGATATAAGAGAATAGCCTCCCCATACAGGTGACAATCCAGCAGCTGTCGGCTGTACACTATAGCTGACAACTTGCTGCATCAGCGACAATCAGTGTTGGCACCGTCCATATGTTTAACCCCTTAGATGCTGCTGTCAATAGTGACTACATCATATAAATGGTTAACAGTGTGGGGGCTTCCTATTTAACCCTATCGGCACCCAGAGATCATGATTGTGTGGTCCTGATTTTTGCCATGGCAGCTCATGGCCAAATAGCGGACTTAGAGTCTGACGGCTATAGTGGCCTGTTCAGAAGTTAGCGACATTTAGGTGGTAAAAATACACTTTTTCTTTTTCAAATTCACTGTGTTTAGAAAGTACAAGAAAATACAATACAAATAGTACAGGGGGTAAAATATAACTATAAATCATATATGCATAACTACAGTACATTGGGTGTATAGGGTGGATTTTCCATCAATATCCCGATCAAGCATGTGTTTTTCCATATGAAAGATGAGAGAGAGGGAGCGGACCACGGCAGACCACCAATCAATAGAGTGTGATTATGAACACTGTTGTAACAACATCCCAGATAATCTTAAGGTACCGTCACACTAAGCGACGCTGCAGCGATACAGACAACGATGCCGATCGCTGCAGCGTCGCTGTTTGGTCGCTGGAGAGCTGTCACACAGACCGCTCTCCAGCGACCAACGATGCCGAGGTCCCTGGGTAACCAGGGTAAACATTGGGTTGCTAAGCGCAGGGCCGCGCTTAGTAACCTGATGTTTACCCTGGTTACCAGTGTAAAATGTAAAAAAACAAACACTACATAGTTACATAGTTATTAAGGTTGAAGGAAGACTTTAAGTCCATCTAGTTCAACCCATAGCCTAACCTAACATGCCCTAACATGTTGATCCAGGGGAAGGCAAAAAAAACCCATGTGGTAAGAGTAAGCTCCACCATGGGGAAAAAAATTCCTTCCCGACCCCACATACGGCAATCAGACTAGTTCCCTGGATCAACGCCTTATCAAGGAATCTAATATATATACCCTGTAATATTATACTTTTCCAGAAAGGTATCCAGTCCCCTCTTAAATTGAAGCAATGAGTCACTCATTACAACATCATACGGCAGAGAGTTCCATAGTCTCACTGCTCTTACAGTAAAGAATCCGCGTCTGTTATAATGCTTAAACCTTCTTTCCTCCAGACATAGAGGATGCCCCCTTGACCCTGTCTCAGGTCTGTGATTAAAAAGATCATCAGAAAGGTCTTTGTACTGTCCCCTCATATATTTATACATTAACATAAGATCACCCCTTAGCCTTCGTTTTTCCAAACTAAATAGCCCCAAGTGTAATAACCTATCTTGGTATGGCAGACCCCCCAGTCCTCTAATAACCTTGGTTGCTCTTCTCTGCACCCGCTCCAGTTCAGCTATGTCTTTCTTATACACCGGAGACCAGAACTGTGCACAGTATTCTAAGTGTGGTCACACTAGTGACTTGTATAGAGGTAAAATACGTACGCTACTTACCTGGTAGCAGTGTTTTTTCAGGAGCCATGACAGCACAACGAGAGAGGGGAATCCGCCCTTCAGGGACAGGAAACCTCAGACATAAAAGGGCGGCCCCTCACTCCCCCGCCAGTTGGTTTACAGAGAACGAAAGGACCTTCTAGGTTAGTAGCACATAAACAATATTAAAATATGGTACAATTCACCACGTGCATAAACTTAGGAATTATACTAAAGGAGGTGTCGATCCCAATAGACAAAAGAGGGTAGGGAATATAAGGGTGCTGTCATGGCTCCTGAAAAAACACTGCTACCAGGTAAGTAGCGTACGTATTTATTCAGTCGCCATGACAGCACAACGAGAGACTTTCAGAGAAGTGAAAAGTAACTAGGGAGGGATTATTGCCTCCAGCACCCTTCTTCCAAACGTGAGGTCGGAGGAGCCACCTAGATCTAGTCTATAGTGTCTAAGAAAGGTAGATGGAGAAGACCATGTGGCCGCCTTACAAATGTCTTCAATCGACACTTCTGCTCTCTCAGCCCAGGATGTGGCTACCGCACGAGTGGAGTGAGCCTTTATACCTTCTGGAATTTCCACGCCACCTGCGGTATAAGCGAGAGATATTGCCTCCCTAATCCATCTAGCTAGTGTATTTTTTGATACTCTAAGCCCTTTCCTAACCCCCTGGTAGGATAAAAATAAGGAGTGATCTTTTTTCCAAGTGTCTGTTACTGAAATGTACTTAAGGAGACACCTTCGTACGTCCAAACAATGAAATTTATATTCCTTTTCATTAGAGGGATTAGAACAGAATGAAGGTAGGACCACCTCCTGGGACCTATTAAATTTTGAAGCAACCTTTGGAAGATAAAGGGGATCAGGTCTCATGACCACTCTATCTTCCCTGAACTGCATATATGGAGGTTGTCTAGATAATGCTTGTAGATCACTAACCCTCCTCACGGATGTGAGGGCAACTAAGAGGGCCGTTTTAACTGATAAAATCTTGATTGGAACATTATCAATAGGCTCGAACGGGGCTTGTGTTAGGGCCGAGAGCACAAGATTTAGGTCCCATGGGACTATTTTTTGTTTAATAACTGGCCTGGATCTGGTAACCGCCTTAAAGAATCTAGATATCCAGTGATTACTGGCTAAGTTAGCATTATATAGCGCTCCCAGAGCTGAAACCTGAACTCTGAGAGTGCTGGTGGCTAAGCCCATCTCTAGGCCCTTCTGTAAAAATTCTCAGATTTGAGTAACATCAGGTCTTTGATCAATTTGTGCCCCAGAACTCGATAGGAATTTTCTCCAAACCCTGACATAGATGTTTGTGGTGGAGGTTTTCCTACTTTTAAGCAGTGTATTTATAAGATTTTGAGAAAATCCCTTCCCTTTTAGTAGTGACCTCTCAAATTCCACGCTGTTAGGTGTAAGTTGGCTACTCGTGGATGCAAGATTGGACCCTGGGAGAGGAGGTCTGGTAATTCTGGGAGGATCCATGGCTGGGAAATGGACATGTCTCTCAGCCATGGGAACCACGACCTCTTGGGCCAGAACGGGGCTATCAGTATCACTCGAGCCCTGTCTTCCCGAATTTTCCTCAGAACTATAGGAATTAGATTTAGAGGAGGAAAGGCATAGGCGAGACTGAAGTTCCAAGAAATTGAGAGAGCGTCGACTGCATACGGGATGTCCCTTGGACTTAGGGAACAGAATTGATGTAGTTTTCTGTTTCCTCGACTGGCAAAGAGATCTATCTCTGGACAGCCCCACAACCGTATGATCTGATTGAAGACAGTCAGTTTTAGAGACCAGTCCCCTTGTTTGAGTTCGTTGCGGCTTAAATAATCGGCCATGGTATTTAGTTTTCCCTTTATATGAAGAGCCGTAAGGGAGAGTAGGTGGTTCTCGGCCATCTGAAAGATACGATTCGCAACGTCCATTAACAACCTAGATCGCGTACCACCTTGGTGGTTAATATAGGCAACAGTCACCTGGTTGTCAGAGAGTAGTCTGACAAGTCTACCCTGTAGATGTACAAGGAAACCTTCCAAAGCCCGTTCTACCGCCAATAATTCCTTAAAATTAGAAGATGTGTTCTGTTCAGACTGGAACCATAACCCCTGAATGCAATCATCTTTCCAATGAGCCCCCCAACCCGTAGGGCTAGCATCAGTTGTAATCACACGCGATATTGGATTTGACCAGGGTACCCCTCTACGGAGATTCGGAATGTGCGTCCACCAAATTAGTGAATCAGTGGTTTCAATAGATAGAGAAAATTTGCTATCGAGGTTACCGTCCAGCCTTCGAAAATTATGCAGAACCTCCCACTGCAAGGACCTGGAGTGAAACTGTGCCCAGAGCACTGCTGGAAAACAAGAAGTAAGAGAACCCAAAAGTGACATTGCTTCTCTTAAGGAGACTACGGGATTATTGATCGCCGTGGTGACCAGCCGGTGAATACCATTCACCTTTGAGTCCGGCAGGCGGCATTCCTGCTGACTCGAATCTATAATAAGACCCAAAAATTCCTGTGATGTTAATGGTTGAAGACGCAATTTCTTGAGATTAACAACCCATCCTAAGTTATGTAGTGCCGCCATCACCTTATTCAACTGGTCTTTACAGTGTGACTCTGAACGTCCCACAATTAACAAATCATCTAGGTAGGGAATTATTAGTATGTTTTGTTCGTGAAGGTGTGCCATAACTTCTACCATGATCTTAGTGAAAACTCGAGGTGCAACCGCAACACCAAAAGGGAGTGCCCGATACTGAAAGTGCTCCACTGTGCCGGCAAGAGAAACCGCCACCCTGAGAAAGCGCTGATGATTCACATGTATTGGGACATGGTAATAGGCGTCTTTCAGATCTAAGACGACCATGAAGCAACCGTGAAAAAGAAGTTTTATTGCTGTTTTCACAGATTCCATTTTAAAGGATGGGATCAGCAAGAATTCATTCAGGCCTTTAAGATTGATGATGGTACGATATGACCCATCAGGCTTTTTTATCAGGAATAAAGGGGAATAAAACCCCTTACCTTGTTCTTCCGTGGGTACTTTAATCAACACCCCCTTATGTTGGAGATCATGAACCTCTGACTCCAATGCCAATTGTTCTGCGGGAGAAGAACGGATAGCAGTTAATTTAAATTTGTCCTGAGGTATATGATGGAACTGGAACTTTAGGCCCTCCTTAATGATACTAAGAATCCACGGACTATTGGTAATCCTCAACCAGGCTGGGTAGAAGGCCAAAAGCCTACCCCCCACCTGGCCCGCCAGTCATTGGGGTTTTTTAGAGTCTCGAGAGGAGTTGAACATGTATCCTCTACCTCTTCGTCTGCTGCTATTATATCTGGTCGAATCTCTATTCGGATCTCTATCAAATCTTCGGCGATAAGATCCTCCTCTGTAGTAATCCCGCCTATAAAAGGGTTTTCTCAATAGAGGGAACCGTTTTTTACTGTCCCCTGCTTTTTCAAGCAGCTCATCTAGCACTGGACCAAACAAATGAACCCCTTCACAGGGGATGCCACATAATTTTGATCTGGCCTGCAAATCTCCTGGCCAACATTTCAACCAGAGTGCCCTGCGGGCTGCATTGGATAAAGCTGAGGATCTTGCGGCCAGCCTGACAGAATCCGCTGACGCATCAGAAAGGAAGGCTGCAGCATCTTGAATTACAGACATGGACGATAGGATCTCACTTCTAGGAACCTTATCCTTAAGTTGGTCCTCCAGGTGCCCTAGCCACACCATCAATGATCGGGCTGTGCAAGTGGCCGCAATTGCCGGCCTCAGGGATCCCGCAGCTGTCTCCCAAGTCCCTTTAAGGAACACATCAGCCTTCCTATCAAGTGGGTCCTTCAGGTTACCCAAGTCTTCAAACGGGAGAGAAGATTTCCTGCATGCTTTGGCCACTGCTGCATCCAGTTTTGGGACCTTGTCCCAAGAAGACGAAGCCTCTTCCTCGAAAGGATACCTCCTTTTAAAGGCTGGTGGAAGTGACCGCTTCCTCTCGGGCTTCTTCCATTCCTTCGTAATCAATGACTTGATTTTTTCTACTACCGGAAAAACCCTACGGGTTTTACGGTCAATGCCCTTGAACATGATGTCCTGAATAGAACATTCTGACTGGGTCTCTTCAATCCCCATGGTGTTGTTGACAGCTTTCACTAGGTGATTAACCCTATCTATAGACAGACAGGCTCGGCTGGACTCCATATCCTCTGAGGATGATGATGACGGAATAGAATCCGAACTCACACCGCCCGACTCCGAATCCACATCTGATACTGGGGATGAAATTTCCTTCCTCTTTTTGGCAACTGTCTTGTGAGACCTGGACATCATGGAATCTCTGACCTCCTGTCTAACCATGTCTCTAAGAGTAGACGATAGATCAGGGGCCTCCTCCTCGATTAAACGCTGTATGCAGGCTTTGCACAGCTTCTTTTTATGTCCATCCGGAAGCGGCTCTGTACACACGGCACACTCCCTATGTTTGGACTTGGAGTCACATTTTCTCCCCTAACAAGGAGAGAGGGAATACAAGGAGGGACAGCAATCAGGAAGCATACTTTCATACTTACACGTAGCTCACTTACCCATCACTGCAGCGAATGGTACCGTGATCGGGGGGTCCTTCTTGGCCGGAGTCTCTTTACGGCCTGAGGATCTGGTTGATTTCTGAGCCGCCCTGGCTCCACCAGCGCGACTACTGCCACTAGACCGCCGCTGGGAACCGACCTGAGGCTCTTCCAACTGTTGCAATTGTTGCTGCTGCTGCTGTAGATTTCTCTGCGAAGCTCCCTCTGACGAATCCATTATAATAAGGGATCAGGAGCAGTCTGCAGCCGCTATTAGCCTCCTTAATATACCCCCATGGTACCACCCCCCGGATGGGGGGACAGCAGGAACTCCCTGTGGTGCGGTCCGTACTATCCGCTGATAGGGCCCGCTCCCCAGGGCCGCACCCCCGTTCATCGCCGAGATCTAGCACCACCCGGACTACAGGGCGCCGCCATTGACCAGGGCGGCGCTACTGCGCATGCCCCACCGCGTCACCAAGCCGCGCCGCAACATCCGGAAACGTCACTTCCGGTTGCGACTACGGCGATGCCGGCCGACACGAGTAGGGAGACGCAGCACCGCCCGGCATCAACGTGCCCGCCCCGGGCAGTGCACAGAGTCCCAGACGCATCAGGAGACGCGCCCCCGCAAGCAGACCCCGAATACTCACCAGGTACGCGTGCGCGGCCCACAATAGAAGTCGGCCACCACCAGGGGCCGCTTCTCGCTGCTGTCACCGACACCGACAGTACCCCTGCCGTGTGGTGCTTCCACAACCTGACCAGGCCGAGGTAGGGGGCCCCCGCTACCTGCGTCGGCCTGTCAGAAGTGGGACATCTTCATTAAAGGGAACCTGTCACCACGTTTTTGGAAGATGGGATAAAAATAGCGTTAAATAGGGGCAGAGGTGGGCATTACATTAGTGTGTTTGTTATGCGTTTATTACCCACCTAAGTTGCCGAAATACCTTTGCAAAGTCTCCGTTTTCGCCTGTCAATCAGGCAGGTCTGGTCAAAAGGGCGTTGTCTTCCCCCAGATTTTGCGTAGTTTTCCGTTGGTGGCGTAGTGGTGTGCGCATGCCCAAGGTCCCGAATCCTCTGCCAGGGGATTTAAAAGAGCGCGCTGTTCGTTTTCATTGGTGATCGGTGGGCGCGGCCATCTTCCTTTGGCCGCGCGTGCGCAGAAGCGGCGCTCTGCTGGCCGCGGCTTCAGGAAAATGGCCGCCGCGATATCCATCTGCGCACGCGCGGCATCCCGCGGCCATTTTCCTGAAGCCGCGGCCAGCAGAGCGCCGCTTCTGCGCACGCGCGGCCAAAGGAAGATGGCCGCGCCCACCGATCACCAATGAAAACGAACAGCGCGCTCTTTTAAATCCCATGGCAGAGGATTCAGGACTTTGGGCATGCGCACACCACTACGCCACCAACGGAAAACTACGCAAAATCTGGGGGAAGACAAGACGCCCTTTTGACCAGACCAGCCTGATTGACAGGCGAAAACGGAGACTTTGCAAAGGTATTTCGGCAACTTAGGTGGGTAATAAACGCATAACAAACACACTAATGTAATGCCCACCTCTGCCCCTATTTAACGCTATTTTTATCCCATCTTCCAAAAACGTGGTGACAGGTTCCCTTTAATCTTCAACCCTCTTCATCGGGTCTGTCTGAAGAGGTTCCCCGTCAGGGACAGGAAACCAACTGGCGGGGGAGTGAGGGGCCGCCCTTTTATGCCTGAGGTTTCCTGTCCCTGAAGGGCGGATTCCCCTCTCTCGTTGTGCTGTCATGGCGACTGAATAAATTATGTTCTCCTCATGAGCATCTATGCCTCTTTTAATACATCCCATTATTTTATTTGCCTTTGTAGCAGCTGCCTGACACTGGCCACTGAATATGTTTGTCATCCACCCATACACCCAGGTCTTTTTCATTGATGGTTTTGCCCAGAGTTTTAGAATTAAGCACATAGTTATACATCTTATTACTTCTAACCAAGTGCATGACCTTACATTTATCCCCATTAAAGCTCATTTGCCATTTATCAGCCCAAGCTTCTAGTTTACATAAATCATCCTGTAATATAAAATTGTCCTCCTCTATATTGATTACCCTGCAGAGTTTAGTGTCATCTGCAAATATTGAAATTCTACTCTGAATGCCCCCTACAAGGTCATTAATAAATATGTTAAAAAGAAGAGGGCCCAATACTGACCCCTGTGGTACCCCACTACTAACCGCGACCCAGTCCGAGTGTGCTCCATTAATAACCACCCTTTGTTTCCTATCCCTGAGCCAGCTCTCAACACACTTGCACATATTTTCCCCTATCCCCATTATTCTCATTTTATGTATCAACCTTTTGTGTGGCACCGTATCAAATGCTTTTGAAAAGTCCATATACACTACATCTACTGGGTTCCCTTGGTCCAGTCCGGAACTTACCTCTTCATAGAAGCTGATCAAATTAGTCTGACATGAACGGTCCCTAGTAAACCCGTGCTGATACTGGGTCATGAGGTTATTCCTCTTCAGATACTCCAGTATAGCATCCCTTAGAATGCCCTCCAGGATTTTACCCACAGTAGAGGTTAAGCTTACTGGCCTATAATTACCGAGTTCAGTTTTTGTCCCCTTTTTGAATATTGGCACCACATTTGCTATACGCCAGTCCTGTGGTACAGACCCTGTTATTATGGACTCTTTAAAGATTAAAAATAATGGTCTATCAATGACTGTACTTGCAGCGCCCCAGAGTCCTGGTCGTTGCAGTAATGTCGCTCTGCCACTAAGGGGAGCGATGTTACGTCTGATTGCACTAAAGGAGTTTCTCTGATCAGGTAACACTCACACTACACTTCACACTCCGGCCACCAGGGGGGGTGGTTCTATCTAGTAGGCCACTCCTCACACTCTGGTAAAACTGGGGGTTGGACAGGAAGAGGAGAGAGAAGTAACTGGGAAGAGCTAGTGAGAGGACCTGTCAGGGATGGGATCCTGGCAGACTCCTAAGAGCAGAACTAACCAGTGAGAAAACGGGAATACAGAAAAGAGGCATTAGGACCAGAAGGAGTCGTGCTGTTAGACCGAGGCAACATCCTTCTGAGGCGCAAACAGTCGGTGGCCGGAACGCCGAGCAAGTAAGAGACTCTAAGTACTACTGCAAACCACGGCAGGACAGCCAATTATAGGTTGGCTGTCTCACACAAATCACCTAAGCAGACAACGGAGGCAGCTGTGGGAGAGGGGCGACTCTAGGGTCCCGGAAGAACTCCAGGCCTACCCCGTCATACGGGTGCGTCCTACCATATCACCTGGGGGACGGAGAGAACGAACATCAGAGACAGACAGAATCAGTTGTGAGGACTATCCCGGGAGCTCAGCAGGGAAGGACTACAACACACAGCGCTAGAAGGTAGACACTGTTTCCCACCTTTAAAGAGAACTCCAGATGTGCCTTTGGACCGGCCGGTCTCAAACAGCCCTGTTGACAGCGCTCTGGACTGAGGACTTTAAAACCTTCAGTAAAGAGGTAAATAGACTGCAACCTGGTGTCCTCGTTATTTACTGGACCTCATCACCCGCATCCGTTATACCTGTCACTGTACGCCCCTCGGCAGGGTCACGGACCGGGCCTAGCCACCGTGACAACCCCAGAGCAGAGA
This sequence comes from Ranitomeya variabilis, assembly GCF_051348905.1. Lineage (NCBI taxonomy): Eukaryota > Metazoa > Chordata > Amphibia > Anura > Dendrobatidae > Ranitomeya > Ranitomeya variabilis. Next base: position 954,544,182 of record NC_135233.1, on the reverse strand, counting down.
CTCAGAGGCCCGGTACCGGGTACCCCTCGGCCCTGCGGCAGTGGGGGCGTTGCATACTTAATTCCTGCAGTACTCGGGGGTGTATCCCATCCGGGCCCGGAGATTTGTCAATTTTAGTGATTTTTAGACGCCGCCGTACTTCCTGCTGGGTTAAGCAGGTAACATTTAATTGGGAATTTTTATCACTAGTCATATTGGCTGCCATGGGATTTTCTTTTGTAAATACTGATGAAAAAAAGTCATTTAGCATATTGGCTTTTTCCTCATCCTCATCCACCATTTCACCCAGACTATTTTTAAGGGGGCCAACACTATCATTTTTTAGTTTCTTACTATTTATGTAGTACATACTCACCTTCGCGTCCCCCGGCGTCCGCTTCCTGCACTGACTGAGTGCCGGCCCTAACAGCAGAGCGGTGACGTCACCGCTGTGCTGTGCTTTCACTTTACGGCCAGCGCTCAGTCAGTGCAGGAAGCGGACGGCGGGGGACGCGAAGGTGAGTATGTACTGTTTGTTTTTTTACATTTTACACTGGTAACCAGGGTAAACATCGGGTTACTAAGCGCGGCCCTGCGCTTAGTAACCCGATATTTACCCTGGTTACCATTGTAAAACATCGCTGGTATCGTTGCTTTTGCTGTCAAACACAACGATACACGGCGATCTGACGACCAAATAAAGTTCTGAACTTTAATCAACGACCAGCGATATCACAGCAGGATCTTGATCGCTGCTGCGTGTCAAACACAACGATATCGCTATCCAGGACGCTGCAACGTCACGGATCGCTAGCGATATCGTTTAGTGTGACGGTACCTTTAGTTGGAGGCTAGATGGTAATCAGAATTTTGGAAATCCCTCCAAATCACACAGTATCTATCAACATCAGCCGATGAGAGGGCAATCAGATGTTTCATCCTATTAAGGAAAGATCTCTGCAAACCATTCCTCCATAGTGGGTATCCAAGAAGTATCGTTTCAATTTGCATAATCCACAGTGGGTGGAGTAGTGCTTTTCCAGTGCCGAGGAATGACATTCTTAGCCGCCTGTATTAGGTAGCCTATTGATGACCTTTTATACATGCGTTTACTTATTGGTGACATTGATAGGAGGCGTGTAAAAAAGCCGCGGAGACACCACGGGAAGGGCAGCATCAAATAATGGAAAACCACCTATGCCAAAACATGGTATCCATCCACAGACAGCTGTTTCGGGGTATTTGCCCCTCATCAGTGTGGAGTAGGAAACTGGCTATTAGGAGCAGTGCCTAGTGAAAAGACTATAATCCTTTATTGGATGCTGCCCTTCCCGTGGTTGTTCCTTCTCGGTGAAAGACCTGGCTATTCATTGCTTGCGTTGAGAAACACGTGATGGTGTCTCCGCGGCTTTTCTACATGCATTTGCATATTTCCCTTTAGGGATGGGGGCAGTGTTCTGGATCACTGCGTTGTGAAACACGTGATGGTGTCTCCGCGGTGTTGGATGTTTTGATCTCCCCGAGGTCATTCATCCTTATGTTTATAGTCTTTATTGATAGGAGGCGGGCTTCTGGCGTATTGGGGATGGTCAGACCAGTTATTTTCTCAATCAAGAGAACCACCTTTGCCCAAAATGTATGTATTATAGGGCACTCCCACCATATGTGTGACATTGTCCCCTCCCCACACCTCCAACATCTGTCTGAGACCACTGGGTACCATCTAAGGGGGACTGCCGGTACCAGGTACAATACACTTTTACTATTCTGTTATGTCACTTTGCATTAATTCCTGAAAATCACCTGAAGGGTTAATAAACTATCCAACAGCAGTTTTCAATATGTCGAGGGGTGCTGTTTTTAAAATGGTATCACTTTTGGATTTTTTTTCAATATATAGGACCCTCAGTCACTTCAAACCTGAACAGGTCCCTAAAAAAATAAGTGTTGTAAATTTCCTTGAAAAAATGAAAATTGCTGCTACATTTTTAAACCTCCTAAAATGTTAACAAAATAAAATAACATTTTACAAATGGTACTGATGTAAAGCAGAAATGAGAGAAATGTTATTTATTAATGTTTTTCTGTGATATGGCTTTCTAGATTAAAGGGATAATCATTCAAAGTTTTAAAATTGCACATTTTTAAAATTTGTCAAATTTTTATATTTTTTTAAATAAACACATCGACCGAAATTTAACATTATCATAAATTGTAATGCTCCGAGAAAAAACAGTCTCAAAATCACTGAGATTTGTTGAAGTATTGCAGAGTTATTACCATATAAAGTGACACTGGTCAGATTTCAAAAATAGAATTATTCTTACCGTTAATTCGGTTTCTAGGAACCTTCCACGACGGCATATGGAGGTTGTCTCTTTGCCCTAATGGGGAACAGGAAACACAGAGGTTAAAAGGACCTCCCACCTCCCACTTGCCAGTGACTTACAACTGAGACCATTGCACTGGTTTACCTTTAAAATCCCAGAACTAATCCAGGAACATATATTGGGTGGGAAATTAGTGCCGTCGTGGAAGGTTCCTAGAAACCGAATTAACGGTAAGAATAATTCTATTTTCTCTAGTCACCTTCCACGACGGCATATGGAGGAATACCAACTAATTTGGCACTAGGGAGGGACAACGGCCTGGAGTACTTTACGGCCGAAGGCTAAGTCCTTATTGGACAATACATCCAGTCTGTAATGTTTAGAGAAGGTATGGAGTGAAGACCACGTTGCTGCCCTGCAAATCTGCTCCGGAGATGCGCCTGCTCTTTCTGCCCAGGAAACCGATGTAGATCTGGTTGAATGGGCTTTGATCCCTACTGGAGGCAATTTGTTTTGAGCGAGGTAGGCTTCCGTTATAGCTTTCTTGATCCATGTAGCGATGGTACTTTTGGCTACTTTTTTCCCCTTGTTTTGTCCTGAGAGATGGACAAATAGGTTATGATCAATTCTGAACATGCGGGTGTAGTCCAAGTACTGTAGAAGGATGCGCCGGACATCCAAGGTGTTGAATCTTTTTTCTTGCAGGTTTGCTGGATTGTGGCAAAAGGTTGGTAGAAAAATCTCTTGAGAACGATGGAAGTCAGAGATAACTTTCGGAAGAAAGGATGGATCAAGACGAAGCACAATTGAATCATCTCTTACTAGAAGATAAGGTTCTCTTGTAGACAAGGCCTGTAATTCACCAATCCTTCTGGCTGAAGTAATGGCTACCAAGAACACGGCTTTATAAGCTAGGTTTTGTGGAGAACAAGAGGATAGCGGTTCAAAGGGTGGACCTGTCAGACCTTGGAGAACTACATTGAGATCCCATGGGGGAACTATGATTTGTTTTCTAGGATTCATTCTGGTAGCTGATGTCATAAACCTTTTAATCCAGCGATGACTCGCTAAATCTTGATCAAAGACCGAGCTAAGTGCCGAGACTTGTACCTTGAGGGTACTAGGCCTGAGACCTATTTCCAAGCCTTTTTGTAAAAAGTCCAATATGATAGGTATATTAGGCTTGAGAGGGTCTGGAAGGTTAGGCAGACAGAATGAAGAAAACTTTTTCCAAATTTTATTGTAGATGGCGTTGGTAACAGGTTTCCTTGATTTTTGTAGCGTAGCTATGACCGGGATTGATAGCCCTTTAGCTCTTAAAACCTGGGTTTCAGCAACCACGCCGCCAAGCTCCACTTCTGAGGGTCTGGGTGGAGAATGGGACCTTGAGAAAGAAGATCGTGCTTTATTGGCAATATTACTGGTCCATCCACTTGTAGAGGGATAATCAGGTTGAACCAACTCCTTTTGGGCCACAATGGAGCTATCAGGATAGTTGGAGTCCTTTCTAGGCGTATCTTTCGTAGAACCTTGGCAAGGATTGGGATTGGCGGAAAAGCATAAGCTAGATGGAACGGCCAATCTTGGGTTAGAGCATCCAACCCCCTGGGATTGCCTCTTGGGTCCAAGGAAAAAAAGGTTTCGACCTTTGCGTTCTGGTGAGAGGCGAAGAGGTCGACATCTGGATGACCCCATCTGTGAACCAACATGTTGAATGTCTGAGGATCCAGGCTCCACTCGCCAGGATGGATTTCCTGTCGGCTTAGGTAGTCTGCCTGAATATTTGTAGTTCCCTTGAGGTGGATTGCTGTCAGAGATAGTAGGTGCTTTTCGGCCCAAGAAAAGATTCGAGCGGAGATTTTTATTAAACTGAGGGTTCTTGTACTGCCTTGGTGCCTGATATGGGCCACTGTGGTCATGTTGTCCGAGTATATCTGTACATGTTGACCCGAAATCTGACGACTTGCCGCTAGCAGGGTCTCTTCCACAGCTTTGAGCTCCCTGAAATTTGATGATTTCTCGGAAATCGATTGACTCCACTGGCCCTGATAGGGGACATGGTCTACTATGGCTCCCCAGCCCCTCTTGCTGGCATCTGTTTTGATGGTGGTTAGAGGGGACTGAATCCAGGATACTCCTTTCAGAAGGTTCCTGGGCTTCATCCACCATGTTAAAGAGGCTTTCACTCTGCCCGGAGTGTGGATCCTCTTGGTAAGAGTGCCAGGTCGACCATCCCAGTTGTCTAGAATGTGGGCTTGTAGAGTCCTTGAGTGGGCTTGAGCCCAAGCCACCGACTGTATGCAGGCTGTCATGGAGCCCAACAGCGACATTCCTTCTCGCAGAGTAGGGGACCTCATTTCTTTGAACTTCCTGATTTTTGCTAGGAGGGGAAGTCTGTGATCGTCCGGGAGAAAGGACATTTGTCTTGCTGAGTCCAGCATTACTCCTAGAAATCTCCTGGTTTTTGCAGGTTGAAGCTGAGATTTTTGTAGGTTTGGAATCCAACCTAGTGATCTCAGAACGTCTAGGGTGGTAGACACATGGGATATCAGGGTTGTCTCGGTGGAAGCTACTATCAGAAGATCGTCCAGATAGGGCACTATACAGACACCTTGTTTCCGGATGAATGACACTACTTCTGCCATCACCTTGGAGAACACCCTCGGTGCTGATGAAATGCCGAAGGGAAGGACTCCAAACTGATAGTGCTCCACCTGATGACTCCCCTGTATTGCAAACCTGAGATATTTCTTGTGTCTCTGGTGAATAGGGATGTGGAAATACGCATCCTTGAGATCGATGGTAGCCATAAAAGAGTGATGTTCTATCAGAGGAATCGCAGATCTTATGGACTCCATCTTGAATTTGCGATACTTCACGTGCTGGTTCAGACTTTTTAAGTTTATAATAATCCGGACGTCTCCCGAAGGTTTGGGGACCAGGAAGAGTCGGGAGTAGTGACCTTTCCCCCACTCTGATTGTGGGACTGGGGAAATTACATTTGATTTGATCAGGTCTCTGAGACCTAAAGACAATAGGCTGCGATCCCTTGATGATGGAAGGGAAGTGACTTTTATACCCTGAGGTGGGGGAGAAATTAACTCTATTAACAGGCCCTCCTTGATGACATTGAGAACCCAGTGGGAGCTGGTGATATCCTCCCACTGATCCACATATCTTGAGAGTCTTCCCCCCACCGGGTCGGAGTCATTGTTTGTCCTGCTGGGACTGCTGCTGCTGCTGTTGCGGGACAAAAATATTCTTTCCCCTACCCTTTGCATAGCTCCCCCTGCCGGTTTTTCCTTTGCCTCTTGCTTGAGAGGGCTGAGGTTGTGGGCCACGAAAAAAACGTTTCCTAGGCTGTTTTTGCTCGGGGAGCGCTTTCTTTTTGTCGGTGGCTTTATCAAGAATATCGTCTAGGGCAGGACCAAAGACGTAGTGTCCTTTAAAGGGTATGGTGCAGAGTTTAGATTTAGAAGTAATATCCCCACTCCATAGTTTAAGCCAGAGGGCTCTTCTGGCAGAGTTGGAAAGTACCAGGGATCTGGCGGCGACTCTTACAGATTCCAGAGAAGCGTCCGCCAAATACCCTGTAGCTTTGTGCAGAATGGGTAGGGAATCCAATATCTCGCCTCTTGAGGTACCTTGAGATACATGATTCTCTAATTTTTCGAGCCAGCAGGAGAGGGCTCTTGCCACACAGGTGGATGCAACATTAGCTTTAAGGACAGATGCAGAAGTTTCCCATGATTTTCTGAGGAGACTTTCAATTTTTCTATCCATGGGATCCTTCAATTGAGAAGAATCCTCAAAGGGGAGTGCAGTGCGCTTGGCGACTCTAGCCACCTGCACATCGACCTTGGGAATATCTAATTTAAGGTCGTCCTCAAGCAGAAATCTGTGCTTCATTTCTGAAGGGGTACTGAGACGCCTCTCAGGTAGTTCCCATTCCTGATTAATCATACTGATAATATTGGGATGAACTGGGAAGCCCACTCTCTTCTCTGATGAAAGACCACCGAACACCTGATCCTGTATGGACTGAGGTACAGGTTCCTCTTCTAGTCCCATGGTATTACGTACGGCAGAGACTAGATCCTCAATATAGTCTGAGGAAAAAAGGTACTTCCTGACCTCAGCTTTAGGTGATCTTGGATCCTCCCAGCCCACAGATGAGGCATGAGAGAGGTCCGAATCAGAGTCAGACTCCACAACCTGTATCTTCCTCTTCTTAGCCGGGGAATGAGTTTGTGGTAGCGGAGATGGAGGTGGGGGTGGAGGTGTAAAAGCTGCCAGAGAAGATTGCACCTCCTGTTTCACTAGTGAGCGAATCTCATCCAGCAGTGATGGCTGCTCAGCTCTTATTATTCTGTCGGTACATGACTGACAGAGTTTCTTGTCCCAGTTAGGAGGACATTTAGTGGAACAGATAGGGCACTTTTTCCTATAGGCACCTTTGGGGGCAGGTTTTTCTCCCTGAAATATATAAGGGAGAGAGGGGTGAGGACTTCAAACCCCTGCTACACTCCTCCCGGATCCCATCCCTGCAACACTTACAGAGGCAGGGGTGGCGCTGGGCTCCGCAGATACGGGGCATGAAGAACCATCCATACTGAAGGAGATAGCCTTACCTCAGTGGTGGTTCAGCAGGCTTTTATGGACGCCGTCCTAGCACCTGCTCCAGCGATTAATCCCCCTCCCCCTCCAGGATCCAGGTGAGGGAGCTGCGCGGTCCGACACGCCGGCCGGCGAAACCCGGAAGTACCGGCTTCTTAGTGCATGAAGAAACCGGAAGTGACGCGCGCGAACCTCCGTCGTCACTTCCGGAACGCTGAGCCGGCAGCATGGAGGAGGAGGACGCCGGGCAGCTCCAGGAGGAGCCCGGTCAGGGAACCCAGGCCTGCTTTGCCCTCCTGGGGGCGCGGGAAGGCCGGGAGGGAGTCCCGAGGACCTGCAAGCAGGACGACGGGAGCAGCACAAGGAGGAGGCCAGAGGCGACCATCTGCTGCCCGGCTAGACAGGCAGCGCCTGCAAAGGTACCGTAGTCGCCGGCCACTACAGCACATGAAGAAAACCTCTCCCTGTCCCATGGGGAACAGGAAAGACACTGGCAAGTGGGAGGTGGGAGGTCCTTTTAACCTCTGTGTTTCCTGTTCTCCATTAGGGCAAAGAGACAACCTCCATATGCCGTCGTGGAAGGTGACTAGAGAAAATTTGGCCCGGTCACTAAGTGGTTAAGCCACCTGGGCCAGTATAGGTGATATTAGTGTTCCATGATTCACAGAAGTGTTTGTGGTCTGTTAGAACAATATATACAAATCCCATAATATATTCTTTACCACCATGATAGATATACAGTGTATCTATATATTATTCTTTGTTCCCTCGTTGCGATGTCACAACCTACCACCCAAGACTGGGAACAGATCACCTGGGGTTTTGAAAAGACCTGCCAATTCCCCAAGCGTATTGGGGCTCTGGATGGGAAACACATCCTTGTACAGAAGCCGCCGACCTCAGGGTCCCGATACTACAATTATAAGCAATACTTTATGTAGTGCTGTTGGCCTTGGTCACCAGCACCTACAAGTTTGTAAGTGTAGATAACGGGCCTATAGAAGAACTGGATATTCCCGAATCTTCAATTCTTCCATAATAGGTTGGCAGCTTCACAATAATTAATTGGATGTTCTCCAGTCATGGTTAGTGGTTGGGTGAAGCCAAGCCAAGCTCACCCAGGACTGCAGGGCATTGGCCTCTCACCCAGCACTACAGGGCACCGGCCTCATCCAGCACTACAGGGCACCGGCCTTTCACCCAGCACTGGAGGGCACCGGCCGCTTACCCAGCACTACAGGGCACCGGCCGCTCACCAAGCACTGGAGGGCACCGACCGATCACCAAGCACTGGAGGGCACCGGCCACTCACCCAGCACTACAGGGAACCGGCCACTCACCCAGCACTGGAGGGCACCGGCTGCTCACCCAGCACTACAGGGCACTGGCCACTCACCCAGTACAGCAGGGCACTGGGTGCCTAGTGTCAGGCTGACCCACGACAGCAAGTACATCACCTATACCACATTCACCAGTTCAGGGGTTTAGGAAAGCTTAAGGTACCTTCACACGAAACGACGCTGCAGCGATAGCGACGATGCCGATCGCTGCAGCGTCGCTGTTTGATCGCTGGAGAGCTGTCACACAGACCGCTCTCCAGTGACCAACGATGCCGAGGTCCCCGGGTAACCAGGGTAAACATCGGGTTGCTAAGCGCAGGGCCGCGCTTAGTAACCCGATGTTTACCCTGGTTACCAGCGTAAAATGTAAAAAAAACAAACAGCACATACTCACCTTCGCGTCCCCCGGCGTCCGCTTCCTGCACTGACTGACTGACTGAGCGCCGGCAGTAGCAGGGCACAGCGGTGACGTCACCGCTGTGCTGTGCTTTCACTTTACGGCGCTCAGTCAGTGTGGGAAGCAGACGGCGGGGGATGCGAATGTAAGTATGTACTGTTTGTTTTTTTTACATTTTACACTGGTAACCAGGGTAAACATCGGGTTACTAAGCGCGGCCCTGCGCTTAGTAACCCAATGTTTACCCTGGTTACCAGTGTAAAATATCACTGGTATCGTTGCTTTTGCTGTCAAACACAACGATACACGGCGATCAGACGACCAAATAAAGTTCTGAACTTTATTCAGCGACCAGCGACATCACAGCAGGATCCTGATCACTGCTGCGTGTCAAACTAAACGATATCGCTATCCAGGACGCTGCAACGTCATGGATCGCTAGCGATATCGTTACAAAGTCGTTTCGTGTGAAGGTACCTTTAGGCTCTAATGGTGGCCATATTTATTGTCACCCAGCTTCTCTTAGGAGCATATCGAAAAATTAACTCCCCTTTTAGGCTGATTCTGTTCACATCATTATGGAGACTCATCAGGAGTCAACCGTTTGATTTTCCCTAAAAACGGAATTTGGACAGAACCCCCATTTTAAGCCATTCACTATAACATGGTAGATAGTCACTGTGTATAACTCCTGGCCTCCATTCCAGTATTTTCCAAAAATCTCATTCACACGCTGCATTTTATCTATTTATTTTTTTGCATTGAATCCAGGGGAAATTGGGTTTTTGTTTCACTTTCATAAACCCCGCCACAGGTTATTGTGCAAAATCCGCGTTCACCTTTTGTAATGGAAAGATTTGAAATAGGAACAGCTAAATCCAGATTCAGGTGCGGATACGATGTTGAAATATTTGCACCCAGTAACCAATGTGTGAACCCTACAGTCCCACTGCACCTACTTACTGAAGACCTCCCACAGTGGAGTGCCCAGACTTATATCCTCAGCGATACTGTGTCACATATCAGTGCAGGGCAGCTGCACGTTTCACCTTGTACACTGCAAAAGGTGGACTTGGGACTAACACCATAATAATAATAATCTTTATTTATATAGCGCCAACATATTCCGCAGCGCTTTACAGTTTCAAACACAACAGTCATAGGTAATCAGAAGCGTAATCTGGACCAAAAAAAATGGGTGAGTGCCATGCGAGTACAATGAGATTTTTCTCACATAGCATCCATATGACATCCGTATGCAATGCGTTTTTTTTCTCTGCAACTATTTTTCTGCAATCATTTACAGGACCATTGAGGCCACGTGCACACATTGCGGAAAGTGGTGCAGATTTTTCCGGACTGATTTTGGTAAATCCGCAGGTAAACCGCACTGCGGATTACCTGCGGAATTAACGCGGATTTACAGCGTTTTTTTGCGGATTCCACCTGCGTTTTTACACCTGCGGATTCCTATTATGGAGCAGGTGTAAACATCTGTGGAATCTGCACAAAGAATTGACATGCTGTGGAATAAACAATGCTACGTTTTTACTGGTACTGTACACCATGGAAAACTGCCGACAATCCGCTGCGAATCTGCAGCAAAATCCGCAAAGTGTACACATAGCCTTACAATTTTCTATGCCACAGAATGGTAAGGTATCTGTAAAAAAAGGACAGCGATTTTTCTCTCGCACCCATTGACTTGCATTGGCGAGTCTCATCTGATACACAGCAAATCGTGGCATGCTGCGATTTTTTTCTCAGTCCGATTTCAGCTAAGAAAAAAAACGCAGATGAGATGTCACCCATTGAATAACATTGGTCTGAGTGCAATCTGTTTTTTTATCGGATTGCATTTGTCCGTTTTTCTCGCAAATGAGAATGAGCCCTAATGCAGATATCAAACCCACAGCCTCTCCAAATCTCATGCACTATGCTGGCACTATAAAGCACAGGGGATATACCACCAAGCAAATAGGTAGCGAAAAATCCACAGTTTTTGCTATATGAAAACTACACAAGTGTTCCTGCACACAGTCGTGCTCAAAAGTTTACATGCCCTGTAGTCCGGGTGAGTGGCCGCTGCCCTGTAGTGCTGGGTGAGTGGCCGGTTCTTTCCCTGTAGTGCCAGGTGAGTGGCCGGTTCTTTCCCTGAAGTGCCGCCCTCTACTGTACAATACAATACAGTTTACACCCCGTCGTGTTACAGCAGAGGAGATATTCTCGCGATAGTTGAGAAGTTTTGGCCCCACGCGGCCTCCGTACTGAGCGAGGTGTCTGTCACTCAGTTGGTTTCGGATTGTTTTCCCGGGAACTGAGGCAGCAGATGACGGCAGGCTGCTTACCATGGCGGCGGATCCCGGGCTGGAGATGGCCTCTATGATACCGGCCCTGAGAGAACTGGCCAGGTAACGGGGCGGATAGAGTGCAGCACATGTGCAGTACGGGCTCGGGCTGTGCGGACTACATCCGGGGCTGCGGTGTGGTGGGAGCTGACGGTGTGTGCAGAAGCCCATATTATGTGCAGGCACTGAGGAGATGCAGCAGCGGTTACCTCAGTCATGGGGATTATCTCCCACCAATCAGGCTTCAGCTCTTATTTTCCAACTCTTCTCTGAAGATTGAGAGGTGGAATCGGATTGGTTGCCACCGGTAACTCCACTCCTGACACACGTCGGTATTTGGGGTTTTCCAAACTTTTTAGCATTAGAAAACCCTAAAATCCAGATCTTGTCTGTGAGGACCCCAGACAGCATTCAGAGCGTAGACCACCGACCCCAGACAGTGTACAGAGCTGAGACCACCGACCCCAGACAGTATTCAGAGCGTAGACCACTGACCCCAGACAGTGTACAGAGCGGAGACCACCGACCCCAGACAGCGTACAGAGCTGAGACCACCGACCCCAGACAGCGTACAGAGCGGAGACCACCGACCCCAGACAGTGTACAGAGCTGAGACCACCGACCCCAGACAGCGTACAGAGCTGAGACCACCGACCCCAGACAGCGTACAGAGCTGAGACCACCGACCCCAGACAGCGTACAGAGCGGAGACCACCGACCCCAGACAGCATTCAGAGCTGAGACCACCGACCCCAGACAGCATTCAGAGCTGAGACCACCGACCCCAGACAGCATTCAGAGCTGAGACCACCGACCCCAGACAGCGTACAGAGCTGAGACCACCGACCCCAGACAGCGTACAGAGCGGAGACCACCGACCCCAGACAGTATACAGAGCGGAGACCACCGACCCCAGACAGTGTACAGAGCGGAGACCACCGACCCCAGACAGTGTACAGAGCTGAGACCACCGACCCCAGACAGTGTACAGAGCTGAGACCACCGACCCCAGACAGCGTACAGAGCGGAGACCACCGACCCCAGACAGCATTCAGAGCTGAGACCACCGACCCCAGACAGCATTCAGAGCTGAGACCACCGACCCCAGACAGCGTACAGAGCTGAGACCACCGACCCCAGACAGCGTACAGAGCGGAGACCACCGACCCCAGACAGTGTACAGAGCGGAGACCACCGACCCCAGACAGTGTACAGAGCGGAGACCACCGACCCCAGACAGTGTACAGAGCGGAGACCACCGACCCCAGACAGTGTACAGAGCGGAGACCACCGACCCCAGACAGTGTACAGAGCGGAGACCACCGACCCCAGACAGTGTACACAGTGGAGACCGCCGACCCCAGAGTCACATCCCCGACAAGTCTTCCTCCCGCAGAGCAGCTTTCTGTGCAGAAGGTCCAGTGTGGTTCCTGGTATTTGTTTACAAGCAGAAAGCATGTGCCCCACTGTGGCCAATCAGTAACCTCAGCCATGATGTACTGTCCAGTGATGGCCCCCACTGCTGATAGCGATGCCATGGCTGCCGCAGTGTCTGTGTGGGATTTCCTGGGAGGACGGGTTATTTGGTCAGATGAGCCGCAGTTTTATTTTTTGGGGAATATTTTAATGTCTATTTCTGACCGTAAATACTAACCCCACGGCCCCCAATGATCGGACCCCGGGTTTCTGTGTCAGGACCCTGTGTACAGGCCGTGTGCGGAGCCCCGCATGGGAACCACCACTCTGGACATAACGCAGATTTACACTTTTAAAAACGTCTCCACATGACAGTCTACCACTGCTCCCACTGCAAATGGCACGAGCCAGAGCCAGGAGCTGCGGCGTGGAGCTGTGAGGGTGAGGACTGGCTGCTGCTTTACTGCCAAGAGAGCAGGTTTTGCCTGCAGAAAAAACGCAACATGTGAACATAGCCTTACAGAAATGTCTTTAATAACTCAGCAGTGAACACATCAGAGCCAGATCAGGGTTATCGTTTCCACCAACATTTCCGTTGTGACGCAGTGAAGGATTTGCCGTATGCAGTGTAGTATGGTAATATAAGCTGCCTGCCAGCCTGGATATTCGTGTGGGATCGGGTCCGTCACCGAGGATTTCCTGATGTTGTCATCTCCGTAGAGAGGTTGTCCCCTTTCAGAAAAGTTTTTCTCATAAGCTCCATTTATAGAAAGCTAAACTCTACTGTACCCATGGGCAGAAGTGCTGAACTCCTTTATTATCCGCAACGCTTTCATCACACAATAGGAACAGCAACAGACGCTCAACACTAACCCCAGGGTGGGTGAGGAAAGTGCAGATTTTTAACGGAGCTTCTAGGAAAAACTTATCAGTGTTTACCATTCGTGATAACCTAAATAAATATGGAACAGCTTCTGCTATTTATTGCACTATACAGCACGCAGACTCTGATGCCATCGGTGGTCTCTGATTTTCATGGACCCATAGACTTTTTTGGGTACTATTCATCCACGATGCCGATTCAATACGGTCATGTCGCTGTAACTTTATGAGCACACAATTTGCCTAAAACACAGACACGTGAACTGCCCTATAGATTATAATGGGTGTGTGTTTTATCCATAAAATGTTCTGCCCGGCTGCACTTTGATATAAAAAAAACCCCCATCAATCTTCCTTTACTCACCTCTACCTGCTCCACTCGCGAGGTTCTGCTCTCGGTATCTAGGATTGGCTGCAGAACGTCGACATCCCAGAAGCCAATTGAGCTCAGCCACTCTGAAAGGGGCATTGTCTTTACTTAGGCTAGTTTCACACATCAGTTTTTTGTTTTCAGGCTACATCCAGCCAATTTGTAAAAAAACGGATCCAGCGCAAATTGTGTAAAACTGATGCGCTGGATCCGGCCTTTAATGCGCATGGATTTTTGACTTCCTGTTTCAGGGACAAGAGGGGGAGAGAGAGAGAGAGAGAGAAAAAAAAATGCATGATTTGTATGGATAAATGTTTTGAAAATCGGATCCGGGCACCGGATTCATTGTTTCACACCTCAGTTTCATGTTTTTTTCGCCGGACAAAAAAAGTTGCAGTGGACGTTTTCTCCGTCCGCCGGAAACAACTATTTGGACGGATCCGGCAAAAAACAGATGAAACGTGAGTCCATCAGGCACAATCCGGCGCTAATACAACTCTATGGGAAAAAAACGGATCTGGCGTAAAAAAAAAAACGGATCTGTTTTTTCCAAAAATTGCCGGATTGTGCCTGAAACAAAAAGCCTGATGTGTGAAAGTAGCCTTATAGAGCTGCTGAGCTCACTGATTGGCTGCAGCGCTATTGACATGACATCTGCTATGGCTGCATCTAGCCTCTTGATCCCCTGATGAACCCTAATAATCCTGGGGGGAAACACGTCGAGAATTGGCATATGTGACCTCTATTATGGGTCTAGCTGAATAGGATACTGCTGATCTGGCTGGCTTCTTTAAGATGAGTATATGCTTACCTACCCTGATGTCTCTATTTAGAGATTCTATTATAGGAAATATTATACATTTGTTTGTGATGTTTGGCAATTTTTTAAAATCCCATTTCCTCCTCTATTTTTTGTGAGGGTATAATTATAATTATCTTCTGCAGATAAGGTATCTACCTCCTGTGTGGACTATAATGGGGAAACACGGGTTACTGTACCATACATTATTGATCATCCTATAAAGGGAGGACACCATTGTTGAAAAAAAAAATCACATAAAAGCCAGACTGGAATTTGCCAAACTACATGTTGACAAAAGCCACAAAGCTTCTGGGAGAATGTCCTATGGACAGCCGAGACAAAAATGGAACTATTTGGCAAGGCACATCAGCTCTATGTTCACTGAATGAAAAATGAAGCATATCAAGAAAAGAACACTGTCCCTACTGTGAAACATGGAGGAGGCTCTGTTATGTTCTGGGGCTGCTTTGCTGCATCTGGCACATGTGTCTAGAATCTGTGCAGGGTACAATGAAATCTCAAGACTATCAAGGGATTCTAGAGTGAAATGTGCTGCCCAGTAACAGAAAGCTTGGTCTCAGTCGCTGCTCATGGGTCTTACAACAGGATAATGACCCAAAACACACAGATAAAAACATCCAAGAATGACTAAGAGGAAAACATTGGACTATTCTGAAGTGGCCTTCTATGAGCCCTCAAGTAAATCCTACTGAGCATCTTTGGAAAGAGCCGAAACATGCCGTCTGGAAAAGGCAACCTTCAAACATGAGACAACTGGAGCAGTTTGCTCTTGAGGAGGGGGTCAAAATACCTCTCGAGAGGTGCAGAAGTCTCACTGACAGTTACAGGAATCGTTTGATTGCAGTGATTGCCTCAAAAGGTTTTGCAACAAAATACCGTATTAAGTTAAGAGCACCATCATTTCTGTCCAAGCTTATTTCATGAGTTTTATTTATTTTTTTCAAAATTCTGTGGAAGCATGGTTGAAAAGCAATGTCTGACCTCCATATGTTCATTTTCATAGATCTTTTATTTATTATTACTTTTGTGAGATTCAAGTTATTTCTGTGACCATTGTGGGTTTTTCTGTCATTAAACGAGGGGTACCAACAATTTTGACCACGTGTGTGTGTGTGTGTGGGTATATATATATATATATATATATATATATATATATATACATATACTACGTAACTGGGCAATATACTATGTGGCTCTGTGCTGTATGCTACGTTACTGGGCAATATACTACATCACTGGGCAATATACTATGTCGCTGGGCAATATACTACGTCGCTGGGCAATATACTACGTCGCTGGGCAATATACTACGTCGCTGGGCAATATACTACGTCGCTGGGCAATATACTACGTCGCTGGGCAATATACTACGTGGCTGTGCAATATACTACGTCACTGGGCAATATACTACGTGGACATGAATATTCTAGAATACCCGATACGTTAGAATCAGGCCACCATCTAGTATATGTGTGTATATATATATATATATATATATATATATATATATATATATATATATATATATATATATATATATATATATATATATATATATATATATATATATAATATATACACACATATGTATATACATATAATATATACACACATATGTATATACACACACATATATGTATATATATATATATATATATATATATATATATATATATATATATATATATATATATATATATATATATATATATATATATATATATATATATATATATATACACAGCACAGACCAGAAGTTTGGACACACCTCATTTAAAGATTTTTCTGTATTTTCATGACTATGAAAATTGTAAATTCACACTGAAGGCATCAAAACTATGAATTAACACATATGGAATTATATACTTAACAAAAAAGTGTGAAACAACTGAAATTATGTCTCATATTCTAGGTTCTTCAAAGTAGCCACCTTTTGCTTTGATGACTGCTTTGCACACTCTTGGCATTCTCTTGATGAGCTTCAAGAGGTAGTCACCGGGAATGGTTTTCACTTCACAGGTGTGCCCTGTCAGGTTTAATAAGTGGGATTTCTTGCCTTATAAATGGGGTTGGGACCATCAGTTGTGTTGTGCAGAAGTCTGGTGGATACACAGCAGATAGTCCTACTGAATAGACTGTTAGAATTTGTTTTATGGCAAGAAAAAAGCAGCTAAATAAAGAAAAATGAGTAGCCATCGTTACTTTAAGAAATGAAGGTCAGTCAGTCCGAAAAATTGGGAAAACTTTGAAAGTGTCCCCAAGTGCAGCGGCAAAAACCATCAAGAGCTACAAAGAAACTGGCTCACATGAGGACCGCCCCAGGAAAGGAAGACCAAGAGTGACCGCTGCCTCTTGAGGATAAGTTTATCCGAGTCACCAGCCTCAGAAATCACAGGTTAACAGCAGCTCAGATTATAGACCAGGTCAATGCCACACAGAGTTCTAGCAGCAGACACATCTCTACAACAACTGTTAAGAGGAGACTTTGTGCAGCAGGCCTTCATGGTAAAATAGCTGCTAGGAAACCACTGCTAAGGACAGGCAGCAAGCAGAAGAGACTTCTTTGGGCTAAAGAACACAAGGAATGGACCTTAGACCAGTGGAAATCTGTGCTTTGGTCTGATGAGTCCAAATTTGAGATCTTTAGTTCCAACCACCGTGTCTTTGTGCGACGCAGAAAAGGTGAACGGCTGGACTCTACAGGTCCTTCTCAAAAAATTAGCATATAGTGTTAAATTTCATTATTTACCATAATGTAATGATTACAATTAAACTTTCATATATTATAGATTCATTATCCACCAACTGAAATTTGTCAGGTCTTTTATTGTTTTAATACTGATGATTTTGGCCTACAACTCCTGATAACCCAAAAAACCTGTCTCAATAAATTAGCATATTTCACCCGTCCAATCAAATAAAAGTGTTTTTTAATAACAAACAAAAAATCCATCAAATAATAATGTTCAGTTATGCACTCAATACTTTGTCGGGAATCCTTTGGCAGAAATGACAGCTTCAATGCGGCGTGGCATGGAGGCAATCAGCCTGTGACACTGCTGAGATGTTATGGAGGCCCAGGATGCTTCAATAGCGGCCTTAAGCTCATCCAGAGTGTTGGGTCTTGCGTCTCTCAACTTTCTCTTCACAATATCCCACAGATTCTCTATGGGGTTCAGGTCAGGAGAGTTGGCAGGCCAATTGAGCACAGTAATACCATGGTCAGTAAACCATTTACCAGTGGTTTTGGCACTGTGAGCAGGTGCCAGGTCGTGCTGAAAAATGAAATCTTCATCTCCATAAAGCATTTCAGCCGATGGAAGCATGAAGTGCTTCAAAATCTCCTGATAGCTAGCTGCATTGACCCTGCCCTTGATGAAACACAGTGGACCAACACCAGCAGCTGTCATGGCACCCCACACCATCACTGACTGTGGGTACTTGACACTGGACTACAGGCATTTTGGCATTTCCTTCTCCCCAGTCTTCCTCCAGACTCTGGCACCTTGATTTCCGAATGACATGCAAAATTTGCTTTCATCAGAAAAAAGTACTTGGGACCACTTAGCAACAGTCCAGTGCTGCTTCTCTGTAGCCCAGGTCAGGCGCTTCTGCCGCTGTTTATGGTTCAAAAGTGGCTTTACCTGGGGAATGCGGCACCTGTAGCCCATTTCCTGCACACGCCTGTGCACGGTGACTCTGGATGTTTCCACACCAGACTCAGTCCACTGCTTCCTCAGGTTCCCCAAGGTCTGGAATCGGTCCTTCTCCACAATCTTCCTCAGGGTCCGGTCACCTCTTCTCGTTGTACAGCGTTTTCTGCCACATTGTTTCCTTCCAACAGACTTACCATTGAGGTGCCTTGATAGAGCACTCTGGGAACAGCCTATTTGTTGAGAAATTTCTTTCTGGGTCTTACCCTCTTGCTTGAGGGTGTCAATGATGGCCTTCTTGACATCTGTCAGGTCGCTAGTCTTACCCATGATGGGGGTTTTGAGTAATGAACCAGGCAGGGAGTTTTTAAAAGCCTCAGGTATCTTTTGCATGTGTTTTAGAGTTAATTAGTTGATTCAGAAGATTAGGGTAATAGGTCGTTTAGAGAACCTTTTCTTGATATGCTAATTTATTGAGACAGGTTTTTTGGGTTATCAGGAGTTGTAGGCCAAAATCATCAGTATTAAAACAATAAAAGACCTGACAAATTTCAGTTGGTGGATAATGAATCTATAATAAATGAAAGTTTAATTGTAATCATTACATTATGGTAAATAATGAAATTTAACACTATATGCTAATTTTTTGAGAAGGACCTATATATGGGGCCATAACTGCATGGAGCATCTATGGGGCCATAAAGAACTGCATGGAGCATTATATGGGGTATCTATGGGTCTATAAAGAACTGCATGGAGCATTATATGGGGCATCTATGGGGCCATAAAGAACTGCATGGAACATTATATGGGGCATCTATGGGGCAATAACTGCATGGAGCATTATATGGGGCATCTATGGGGACATAACTGCATGGAGCATTATATGGGGCATCTATGGGGACATAAAGAACTGCATGGAGCATTATATGGGGCATCTATGGGGCCATAATGAACTGCATCGAGCATTACATGGGGCATCTATGAGGCCATAAAGAACTGCATGGAGCATTATATGGGACATCTATGGGGTCATAAAGAACTGCATGGAGCATTATATGGGGCCATAAAGAACTGCATGGAGCATTATATGGGGCATCTATGGGGTTAAAGAACTGCATGGGGCATTATATAGGGCATCTATGGGGCCATAAAGAACTGCATGGAGCATTATATGGGGCATCTATGGGGCCATAAAGAACTGCATGGAGCATTATATGGGGAGTATTTTGTATGGAGCATCTTATGGGGCCATAATGAACAGTATGGAGCATTATATGGGGCTCCTGATTCAATATGGATATTCAAAAACACTTAACCTACTGATGTCTCAATTAATTTTACTTTTATTGGTATCTATTTTTATTTTTGACATTTACCGGTAGCTGCTGCATTTTCCACCCTAGGCTTATACTCGAGTCAATAATTTTTCCCATTTTTTTGTTGAAAAATTAGGGGGGTCGGCTTATACTCGAATATATACGGTGTATGTGTATATATACAGTGCCTACAAGTAGTATTCAACCCCTTGCAGATTTAGCAGGTTTACACATTTGGAATTAACTTGGCATTGTGACATTTGGACTGTAGATCAGCCTGGAAGTGTGAAATTCACTGCAGCAAAAAAAAAAGTTATTTCTTTGTTTATTTATTTTTTTAAATTGTGAAAAGTTTTTTCAGAGGGTCATTTATTATTCAACCCCTCAACCCCCCAGAATTCTGTTTGGTTCCCCTAAAGCAGGGGTCATGAACCTTTTTGGCTAAGAGAGCCGTAAACGCCACATATTTTGAAATATAATTCTGCGAGAGCCGTACAATATGTTTAAAGGGCCATTGACAGATCAATCGCTCCAATGTTCACTTAGTACAGCAAGGAATGCTCCTCCCTGCTGTATAAAGCCACAACTGGACTGAAACAATGGTAATTAGCAGTAAAAAAATTAAATAAATAACTTACATTGTGAGCTTGCGATGCATGACATCAGTCCAGCAGTCTGGCTTCTTCTTTTTCCTGCGCATGACTGGAAGCTGGCATTCTTCCCACCTGATGTTGAGAGAATGCCAGCTTTGAGGCATTCGCAGAAGAAAGAAGCTGGAATGTTGGACATGTCACACAACGCATTGTCAGTTATGTCAATTATCTATTTTATTATTTTACAGCGAATTATTGTTTAGGTCCAGCGGTGGCTTAGTGCAGCAGAGAGGAACACTCCTTTGTGTTCTAAGTGACCGCTGGAGCAATTGTATCTGTCAGTGGCCCTTTTAAAAGTGTTGGTCTTACAGAAAATGAACAAAAAAGAGAGGCTCAGACCCATAGGGAACTAAAGCATTTACTACTTAAAGTGGTACATACAAGCAGGCACACCCAGCGTAAGTTCTGGCGTCGGCACATTGGAGCGGAGCTGTGCAGCTCCATGTGTTCCTATGCGGCCGCACACTCCGCTCTGGAGTGCCGACGCCAGAACTTGGTTCCCACATGCGAGACACGGACGTGTTTCTCGCATGTGGAAACAAGCCCTAAGTGCCATTATACACAGGAGATCTGTACTTAGTATGCAGCGTCTGTGTATAAGTAATACAGTGATCACCGGTGACATACACAGGACCTCAGTATATAGTATACAGTGTATAGGTAACACACTGACTCACCAGTGACGTCTCTAAGTGAAGTCCTTCATCTTTCATCCCGCACAGACCGCCATCACTTCATCCAGCCAGGACTCGTCTCTGCAGGAAATAACACAGTTATCACGAGTTCCACTTGCAGAACACATTACTTAATTTTCCCAACTTCTACATTACACCACATGAAGAAGGCGACATAGTGTCAATCTACACAGTAATAGGACCGCCCCGCCATTTAAAACAGTATACTCAAAAAATAAAATAAATACATCCCTGCAGTAATAATATCCCTTAATTAGCCCCTGTGGTAATAATATTCGCCATCCTGGCCCCCGTGTGTCTCATTCCTGGCTCCAGCCATATGTTCTCCCATCCTGCCCTCATGAGTATCCATCCTGCCCCATATGATCTTCCCATCCTGCCCCATCTGTCTCCATCGTATCCATCCTGCCCCATGATCCTGCCCCATCTGTCTCCAATCCTGCCTCCAGTGTCTCCAGTCATGACGCCATGTCTGTCATCCTGCCCCGTGTCTCCAATCATGCCCCGTTTCTCCATTCTGCCCCTGTGTCAAGCATTCTGCCCCTGTGTCCAGCTTTCTGCCCCTGTTTCCAGCTTTCTGCCCCTGTGTCCAGCTTTCTGCCCCTGTGTCCAGCTTTCTGCCCCTGTGTCCAGTTTTCTGCTCCTGTGTCCAGTTTTCTGCTTCTGTGTCCAGCGTTCTGCCCCAATGTCCAGCTTTCTGCATCAGTGTCCAGCATTCTGCCCCAGTGTCCATCGTTCTGCCCCCGTGTCCAGCGTTCTGCCCCCGTGCCCAGCGTTCTGCCCCAATGTCCAGCGTTCTGCCCCAGTGTCCAGCGTTCTGCCCCAGTGTCCAGCTTTCTGCCTCAGTGTCCAGCGTTCTGCCCCAGTGTCCAGCTTTCTGCCCCCGTGTCCAGCTTTCTGCCCCCGTGTCCAGCTTTCTGCCCCCGTGTCCAGCGTTCTGCCCCCGTGTCCAGCGTTCTGCCCCCGTGTCCAGCGTTCTGCCCCCGTGTCCAGCGTTCTGCCCCCGTGTCCAGCGTTCTGCCCCCGTGTCCAGCGTTCTGCCCCCGTGTCCAGCGTTCTGCCTCCGTGTCCAGCGTTCTGCCCCCGTGTCCAGCGTTCTGCCCCCGTGTCCAGCGTTCTGCCCCAGTGTCCAGCGTTCTGCCCCAGTGTCCAGCGTTCTGCCCCAGTGTCCAGCGTTCTGCCCCAGTGTCCAGCGTTCTGCCCCAGTGTCCAGCGTTCTGCCCCAGTGTCCAGCGTTCTGCCCCAGTGTCCAGCGTTCTGCCCCAGTGTCCAGCGTTCTGCCCCAGTGTCCAGCGTTCTGCCCCAGTGTCCAGCGTTCTGCCCCAGTGTCCAGCGTTCTGCCCCAGTGTCCAGCGTTCTGCCCCAGTGTCCAGCGTTCTGCCCCAGTGTCCAGCGTTCTGCCCCAGTGTCCAGCGTTCTGCCCCAGTGTCCAGCGTTCTGCCCCAGTGTCCAGCGTTCTGCCCCAGTGTCCAGCGTTCTGCCCCAGTGTCCAGCGTTCTGCCCCAGTGTCCAGCGTTCTGCCCCAGTGTCCAGCGTTCTGCCCCAGTGTCCAGCGTTCTGCCCCAGTGTCCAGCGTTCTGCCCCAGTGTCCAGCGTTCTGCCCCAGTGTCCAGCGTTCTGCCCCAGTGTCCAGCGTTCTGCCCCAGTGTCCAGCGTTCTGCCCCAGTGTCCAGCGTTCTGCCCCAGTGTCCAGCGTTCTGCCCCAGTGTCCAGCGTTCTGCCCCAGTGTCCAGCGTTCTGCCCCAGTGTCCAGCGTTCTGCCCCAGTGTCCAGCGTTCTGCCCCAGTGTCCAGCGTTCTGCCCCAGTGTCCAGCGTTCTGCCCCAGTGTCCAGCGTTCTGCCCCAGTGTCCAGCGTTCTGCCCCAGTGTCCAGCGTTCTGCCCCAGTGTCCAGCGTTCTGCCCCAGTGTCCAGCGTTCTGCCCCAGTGTCCAGCGTTCTGCCCCAGTGTCCAGCGTTCTGCCCCAGTGTCCAGCGTTCTGCCCCAGTGTCCAGCGTTCTGCCCCAGTGTCCAGCGTTCTGCCCCAGTGTCCAGCGTTCTGCCCCAGTGTCCAGCGTTCTGCCCCAGTGTCCAGCGTTCTGCCCCAGTGTCCAGCGTTCTGCCCCAGTGTCCAGCGTTCTGCCCCAGTGTCCAGCGTTCTGCCCCAGTGTCCAGCGTTCTGCCCCAGTGTCCAGCGTTCTGCCCCAGTGTCCAGCGTTCTGCCCCAGTGTCCAGCGTTCTGCCCCAGTGTCCAGCGTTCTGCCCCAGTGTCCAGCGTTCTGCCCCAGTGTCCAGCGTTCTGCCCCAGTGTCCAGCGTTCTGCCCCAGTGTCCAGCGTTCTGCCCCAGTGTCCAGCGTTCTGCCCCAGTGTCCAGCGTTCTGCCCCAGTGTCCAGCGTTCTGCCCCAGTGTCCAGCGTTCTGCCCCAGTGTCCAGCGTTCTGCCCCAGTGTCCAGCGTTCTGCCCCAGTGTCCAGCGTTCTGCCCCAGTGTCCAGCGTTCTGCCCCAGTGTCCAGCGTTCTGCCCCAGTGTCCAGCGTTCTGCCCCAGTGTCCAGCGTTCTGCCCCAGTGTCCAGCGTTCTGCCCCAGTGTCCAGCGTTCTGCCCCAGTGTCCAGCGTTCTGCCCCAGTGTCCAGCGTTCTGCCCCAGTGTCCAGCGTTCTGCCCCAGTGTCCAGCGTTCTGCCCCAGTGTCCAGCGTTCTGCCCCAGTGTCCAGCGTTCTGCCCCAGTGTCCAGCGTTCTGCCCCAGTGTCCAGCGTTCTGCCCCAGTGTCCAGCGTTCTGCCCCAGTGTCCAGCGTTCTGCCCCAGTGTCCAGCGTTCTGCCCCAGTGTCCAGCGTTCTGCCCCAGTGTCCAGCGTTCTGCCCCAGTGTCCAGCGTTCTGCCCCAGTGTCCAGCGTTCTGCCCCAGTGTCCAGCGTTCTGCCCCAGTGTCCAGCGTTCTGCCCCAGTGTCCAGCGTTCTGCCCCAGTGTCCAGCGTTCTGCCCCAGTGTCCAGCGTTCTGCCCCAGTGTCCAGCGTTCTGCCCCAGTGTCCAGCGTTCTGCCCCAGTGTCCAGCGTTCTGCCCCAGTGTCCAGCGTTCTGCCCCAGTGTCCAGCGTTCTGCCCCAGTGTCCAGCGTTCTGCCCCAGTGTCCAGCGTTCTGCCCCAGTGTCCAGCGTTCTGCCCCAGTGTCCAGCGTTCTGCCCCAGTGTCCAGCGTTCTGCCCCAGTGTCCAGCGTTCTGCCCCAGTGTCCAGCGTTCTGCCCCAGTGTCCAGCGTTCTGCCCCAGTGTCCAGCGTTCTGCCCCAGTGTCCAGCGTTCTGCCCCAGTGTCCAGCGTTCTGCCCCAGTGTCCAGCGTTCTGCCCCAGTGTCCAGCGTTCTGCCCCAGTGTCCAGCGTTCTGCCCCAGTGTCCAGCGTTCTGCCCCAGTGTCCAGCGTTCTGCCCCAGTGTCCAGCGTTCTGCCCCAGTGTCCAGCGTTCTGCCCCAGTGTCCAGCGTTCTGCCCCAGTGTCCAGCGTTCTGCCCCAGTGTCCAGCGTTCTGCCCCAGTGTCCAGCGTTCTGCCCCAGTGTCCAGCGTTCTGCCCCAGTGTCCAGCGTTCTGCCCCAGTGTCCAGCGTTCTGCCCCAGTGTCCAGCGTTCTGCCCCAGTGTCCAGCGTTCTGCCCCAGTGTCCAGCGTTCTGCCCCAGTGTCCAGCGTTCTGCCCCAGTGTCCAGCGTTCTGCCCCAGTGTCCAGCGTTCTGCCCCAGTGTCCAGCGTTCTGCCCCAGTGTCCAGCGTTCTGCCCCAGTGTCCAGCGTTCTGCCCCAGTGTCCAGCGTTCTGCCCCAGTGTCCAGCGTTCTGCCCCAGTGTCCAGCGTTCTGCCCCAGTGTCCAGCGTTCTGCCCCAGTGTCCAGCGTTCTGCCCCAGTGTCCAGCGTTCTGCCCCAGTGTCCAGCGTTCTGCCCCAGTGTCCAGCGTTCTGCCCCAGTGTCCAGCGTTCTGCCCCAGTGTCCAGCGTTCTGCCCCAGTGTCCAGCGTTCTGCCCCAGTGTCCAGCGTTCTGCCCCAGTGTCCAGCGTTCTGCCCCAGTGTCCAGCGTTCTGCCCCAGTGTCCAGCGTTCTGCCCCAGTGTCCAGCGTTCTGCCCCAGTGTCCAGCGTTCTGCCCCAGTGTCCAGCGTTCTGCCCCAGTGTCCAGCGTTCTGCCCCAGTGTCCAGCGTTCTGCCCCAGTGTCCAGCGTTCTGCCCCAGTGTCCAGCGTTCTGCCCCAGTGTCCAGCGTTCTGCCCCAGTGTCCAGCGTTCTGCCCCAGTGTCCAGCGTTCTGCCCCAGTGTCCAGCGTTCTGCCCCAGTGTCCAGCGTTCTGCCCCAGTGTCCAGCGTTCTGCCCCAGTGTCCAGCGTTCTGCCCCAGTGTCCAGCGTTCTGCCCCAGTGTCCAGCGTTCTGCCCCAGTGTCCAGCGTTCTGCCCCAGTGTCCAGCGTTCTGCCCCAGTGTCCAGCGTTCTGCCCCAGTGTCCAGCGTTCTGCCCCAGTGTCCAGCGTTCTGCCCCAGTGTCCAGCGTTCTGCCCCAGTGTCCAGCGTTCTGCCCCAGTGTCCAGCGTTCTGCCCCAGTGTCCAGCGTTCTGCCCCAGTGTCCAGCGTTCTGCCCCAGTGTCCAGCGTTCTGCCCCAGTGTCCAGCGTTCTGCCCCAGTGTCCAGCGTTCTGCCCCAGTGTCCAGCGTTCTGCCCCAGTGTCCAGCGTTCTGCCCCAGTGTCCAGCGTTCTGCCCCAGTGTCCAGCGTTCTGCCCCAGTGTCCAGCGTTCTGCCCCAGTGTCCAGCGTTCTGCCCCAGTGTCCAGCGTTCTGCCCCAGTGTCCAGCGTTCTGCCCCAGTGTCCAGCGTTCTGCCCCAGTGTCCAGCGTTCTGCCCCAGTGTCCAGCGTTCTGCCCCAGTGTCCAGCTTTCTGCCCCCCCTGTGTCCAGCTTTCTGCCCCCCAGTGTCCAGCTTTCTGCCCCCCAGTGTCCAGCTTTCTGCCCCCCAGTGTCCAGCTTCGTGCCCCCCTGTGTCCAGCTTCGTGCCCCCCTGTGTCCAGCTTTCTGCCCCCCTGTGTCCAGCTTTCTGCCCTGGGCCCCCCCCCCCCCCCCCCCCGATCGCCGCTCTCAATAAAAAAAAAACAAAACAAGTTTTACCTGACCGCGATCCTGCTCTGTCTGGTTATCGGTGGGGGCGGCCATCTTCCTGAGGCCGCGCGTGCGCAGGTGGAGCGCTCTGCTGCCTGGGGCTTCAGGAAAATGGCCGCGGGATGCCGCGCATGCGCAGATGGAGATCGCGGCGGCCATTTTTCTGAAGCCGAGATGCGAACAGGTAAATTCTGCGCCGCCGGCGACCCGCCCCCCGCATTGTGCCGCCCCCCGCATTGTGCCGCCCGGGGCGGCCCGCCCCCCCTTCCTACGCCACAGGCTGTCTGCGAGCCAGATACGGCCATCAAAAGAGCCATATCTGGCTCGCGAGCCATAGGTTCCCGACCCCTGGTATACAGTGTATAGGTAACACACTGACTCACCAGTGACGTCTCTAAGTGAAGTCCTTCATCTTTCATCCCGCACAGACCGCCATCACTTCATCCAGCCAGGACTCGTCTCTGCAGGAAATAACACAGTTATCACGAGTTCCACTTGCAGAACACATTACTTATTCCCAACTTCTACATTACACCACATGAAGAAGGCGACATAGTGTCAATCTACACAGTAATAGGACCGCCCCGCCATTTAAAACAGTATACTCAAAAAATAAAATAAATACATCCCTGCAGTAATAATATTCCTTAATTAGCCCCTGTGGTAATAATATTCGCCATCCTGGCCCCCGTGTGTCTCATTCCTGG
The DNA here is from genome assembly GCF_051348905.1 of Ranitomeya variabilis. NCBI lineage: Eukaryota > Metazoa > Chordata > Amphibia > Anura > Dendrobatidae > Ranitomeya > Ranitomeya variabilis. The sequence continues at coordinate 954,517,559 of NC_135233.1, read as the reverse complement.
CTCCAGCCATATGTTCTCCCATCCTGCCCTCATGAGTATCCATCCTGCCCCATATGATCTTCCCATCCTGCCCCATCTGTCTCCATCGTATCCATCCTGCCCCATGATCCTGCCCCATCTGTCTCCAATCCTGCCTCCAGTGTCTCCAGTCATGACGCCATGTCTGTCATCCTGCCCCGTGTCTCTAATCATGCCCCGTTTCTCCATTCTGCCCCTGTGTCAAGCATTCTGCCCCTGTGTCCAGCTTTCTGCCCCTGTGTCCAGCTTTCTGCCCGTGTCCAGCTTTCTGCCCGTGTCCAGCTTTCTGCCCGTGTCCAGCTTTCTGCCCGTGTCCAGTTTTCTGCTCCTGTGTCCAGCGTTCTGCCCCAGTGTCCAGCGTTCTGCCCCAGTGTCCAGCGTTCTGCCCCAGTGTCCAGCGTTCTGCCCCCGTGTCCAGCGTTCTGCCCCCGTGTCCAGCGTTCTGCCCCAGTGTCCAGCGTTCTGCCCCAGTGTCCAGCGTTCTGCCCCAGTGTCCAGCGTTCTGCCCCAGTGTCCAGCGTTCTGCCCCAGTGTCCAGCGTTCTGCCCCAGTGTCCAGCGTTCTGCCCCAGTGTCCAGCGTTCTGCCCCAGTGTCCAGCGTTCTGCCCCAGTGTCCAGCGTTCTGCCCCAGTGTCCAGCGTTCTGCCCCAGTGTCCAGCGTTCTGCCCCAGTGTCCAGCGTTCTGCCCCAGTGTCCAGCGTTCTGCCCCAGTGTCCAGCGTTCTGCCCCAGTGTCCAGCGTTCTGCCCCAGTGTCCAGCATTCTGCCCCCGTGTCCAGCGTTCTGCCCCAATGTCCCTTCTGCCCCCCTGTGTCCAGCTTTCTGCCCCCGTGTCCAGCGTTCTGCCCCCGTGTCCAGCGTTCTGCCCCCGTGTCCAGCGTTCTGCCCCCGTGTCCAGCGTTCTGCCCCCGTGTCCAGCGTTCTGCCCCCGTGTCGAGCATTCTGCCCCCCTGTGTCCAGCTTTCTGCCCCCCTGTGTCCAGCTTTCTGCCCCCCTGTGTCCAGCTTTCTGCCCCCCTGTGTCCAGCTTTCTGCCCCCCTGTGTCCAGCTTTCTGCCCCCCTGTGTCCAGCTTTCTGCCCCCCTGTGTCCAGCTTTCTGCCCCCCTGTGTCCAGCTTTCTGCCCCCCTGTGTCCAGCTTTCTGCCCCCCCTGTGTCCAGCTTTCTGCCCCCCTGTGTCCAGCTTTCTGCCCCCCAGTGTCCAGCTTTGTGCCCCCCTGTGTCCAGCTTTCTGCCCCCCTGTGTCCAGCTTTCTGCCCTGGGCCCCCCCCCCCCGATCGCCGCTCTCAATAAAAAAAAAAAACAAAACAAGTTTTACCTGACCGCGATCCTGCTCTGTCTGGTTATCGGTGGGGGCGGCCATCTTCCTGAGGCCGCGCGTGCGCAGGTGGAGCGCTCTGCTGCCTGGGGCTTCAGGAAAATGGCCGCGGGATGCCGCGCATGCGCAGATGGAGATCGCGGCGGCCATTTTTCTGAAGCCGAGATGCGAACAGGTAAATTCTGCGCCGCCGGCGACCCGCCCCCCGCATTGTGCCGCCCCCCGCATTGTGCCGCCCGGGGCGGCCCGCCCCCCCCGCCCCCCCCTTCCTACGCCACAGGCTGTCTGCGAGCCAGATACGGCCATCAAAAGAGCCATATCTGGCTCGCGAGCCATAGGTTCCCGACCCCTGCCCTAAAGTATTAAGAATTAGTTCAGGCACAAAGAACAATGAGCTTCACATGTTTGGATTAATTATCTCTTTTTCCAGCCTTTTCTGACTATTTAAGACCCTCCCCAAACTTGTGAACAGCACTCATACATGGTCAACATGGGAAAGACAAAGGAGCATTCCAAGGCCATCGGAGACAAGATCGTGGAGGGTCACAAGGCTGGCAAGGGGTACAAAACCCTTTCCAAGGAGTTGGGCCTACCTGTCTCCACTGTTGGGAGCATCATCCGGAAGTGGAAGGCTTATGGAACTACTGTTAGCCTTCCATGGCCTGGACAGCCTTTGAAAGTTTCCTCCCGTGCCGAGGCCAGGCTTGTCCGAAGAGTCAAGGCTAACCAAAGGACAACAAGGAAGGAGCTCCGGGAAGATCTCATGGCAGTGGGGACATTGTTTTCAGTCAATACCATAAGTAACGTACTCCACCGCAATGGTCTCCGTTACAGACGAGCCCGTAAGGTACCTTTACTTTCAAAGCGTCATGTCAAGGCTCGTCTACAGTTTGCTCATGATCACTTGGAGGACTCTGAGACTGACTGGTTCAAGGTTCTCTGGTCTGATGAGACCAAGATCGAGATCTTTGGTGCCAACCACACACGTGACGTTTGGAGACTGGATGGCACTGCATATGACCCCAAGAATACCATCCCTACAGTCAAGCATGGTGGTGGCAGCATCATGCTGTGGGGCTGTTTCTCAGCCAAGGGGCCTGGCCATCTGGTCCGCATCCATGGGAAGATGGATAGCACGGCCTACCTGGAGATTTTGGCCAAGAACCTCCGCTCCTCCATCAAGGATCTTAAGATGGGTCGTCATTTCATCTTCCAACAAGACAACGACCCAAAGCACACAGCCAAGAAAACCAAGGCCTGGTTCAAGAGGCAAAAAATCAAGGTGTTGCAGTGGCCTAGTCAGTCTCCTGACCTTAACCCAATTGAAAACTTGTGGAAGGAGCTCAAGATTAAAGTCCACATGAGACACCCAAAGAACCTAGATAACTTGGAGAAGATCTGCATGGAGGAGTGGGCCAAGATAACTCCAGAGACCTGTGCCGGCCTGATCAGGTCTTATAAAAGACGATTATTAGCTGTAATTGCAAACAAAGGTTATTCCACAAAATATTAAACCTAGGGGTTGAAGAATAATTGACCCACACTTTTATGTTTAAAATTTATAAAAATTTAACTGAGCAACAAAACTTTTTGGTTTGTAAGATTTATGCATCTGTTAATAAATCCTGCTCTTGTTTGAAGTTTGAAGGCTCTAACTTATTTGCATCTTATTAAACCTGCTAAATCTGCAGGGGGTTGAATACTACTTTTAGGCACTGTGTATATATATATATATATATATATATATATATATATATATATATATATATAATTTTTTTTTTTTCTAAAATACCAAGGAAATGTGTCATCTCTAACTTTGGGCCTTTTAGATATCATATCATCTTCAACTTGCTTAAATGTTCACAATAACAGTAATTTTGATCAGGGGTGCACATACCCTTACATGCCACTGTAGATAAAACACATCAGGATGGTATATATAGTCACTAGACAAATACAGAGGGATGGAAAATTTCTATACTTCTATAAATACCACATAAGCCATCTAGCCTGTCTTCTACACATTCTCCGGCATTCCTGTAGGACGACCACATATGTCAGGTGAATTATAAATGTCAGCAGTAGAGAAGACTGGCTAATCCCTTATAAAACTATGTGAATTTCCTGTGCTTTTCAGGCTGTATACCAGTCCTCAATCATGGATAATTAAGGACGGCTATACAGTATGAAACGCATAGGATGGAGGACTTTTCCAGCGGAAGTAGAAATGTCAACCTGGAGCTTTGTAGAGGAATGCCTGCATACGCACGTCATACCGTACCACACTTGGGAGAACTCCGCATGTCAAAAATGTGGCATTTCATATTATTCTCCCACCTTTCATTCCTATTGATTGATTTTGCAGCATCTTATTCCGCCTGTACCACCTGTAAGTTTAGGAACAATCTGTGTAGGCTAAGGCCACTTTCACGCATCTGCGGGATACATCTGAGGGCCTGTACAATTTTTTTTTTCATGGTACTCAGACAAATTGAATTTACGTGTTCACCCATCTTTTAAAATAATGGACCGGAGAGTGAGATCCGTGAGACTCAGACAGAGCAGGTCTTCTTCTGATGCAATTTGCAGATCTGACCTTGTCATTTTAGTCTATAGTGATGTTGCTTAGTGATAAACTTGAATAAAACATGATCTTCCAAGGCTTTATTTTTGGCTTGGAAGAAAGCACAGCTCTTCAGTGAAATACAGATGGAAGCAACTAAGATAACTCCTGAAAAAAAAAAATTGCTCCATTTCTCTAAGATGGTAACACTCACACGGTGTGTGCTTCTAGTACCAGTCATGGAGGTCTTCTCACTGGGCCGTGCCTCATGAGATCCAGGAGTACCCTCTACATAGCAAATGACGGAGTAGTGATTTCCCTGCCAAACAGATCCAGCAACCACTTTTCAAAGAATCTATCCTCATCCAAGGGAATCCTACTAAATCTGACATTATTATGTCATTAGTGAATTTCTAAATCATCCGCCCTGACCCATAGGGCTGGGACTGTCTATGAATGTGCTTAAATATGGCGGTGTACTAGAGGGAGAGCATTCCCCTGTTCACTTACACCGTCTTCCACAGCTCTTATGCGATCTGCTCCTTTTGCAGATTGTGGCACATTATATTGTCTCTTGTATATGCCTAACCTGGCTATTGTATTACTATATACTTACTGCTTTCCGGACATCCAGCATCACAATTCTTCAGTTGTAATGCTAGACATATGTTCATTCTTCATAGCAATTAGATTAGATCAAGGCCAACCCTGGTGGATTACATTCTTGAAAGTAAAGAAAAGCCTCCGTGTGGGCCAATATGGGGTCAATAATGCTTTTAGCACTTTTCTACTTGGATGCTGTTAAACTTCTTTTTTTGCTTTGTAATTTTTCCTGGAAAGTGTGTCTGGACGCTTTGCTCATATATCCATATACCAGTTTGTATTTTTCCTGTATTTGCTGTATAAATTGTACTGTACATGACATGTTATGTGCCTTGTTTTAGTGCCAGCTCAGACTCCTATGGAACGGTAGTTCAGAAACCAAGACAGATTCTGTGCCAGTTCATAGACCGGATCCTTACAGACGTCGATGTCGGTAAGTGATGTTAAGTTAAGATGTATTGTTATTCTGGGGCTGTATTCCTGTGCAATACTGTAGTGAATGGAGGAATGGTCACACTAGAAATGTCAAGTAACAAGAAATAAATCTGTTTTCCATTGACCTGAGATTTTTTTTTTTAACCTGTTTAAAAATGAGGGTTAGATCAGTTACTTAGGATGCTTTCTGTTTGCCATATGTGTTGCAAAAGCTTACATAACAAATAATAAATGTATCCATAATCCCCCATTCGCATATCCTGATGTATACCTCTGATGCACACTATAGATTTTTTTTTTGTCCTGTCTGGGTATTTACTTGATCTGTGTCTCCACTTGTTAGACAACAATTTCTTAAATACTATGTTCCCCAATGTAAAATAAAAATACTCGATACTTCCCTCCTGTACTGCAGCAATATCAGTGCCCGGTCTCCTGAAGCTCGCTTGACGTTGTTATGCCGCGAAAGCCCTGCAGCCAAACAGCAGTCGCTAATGGGCTTCTCTGCCCTCACTTCCTATGGATGTCTGAGGTTTGTCAAAAGGAATTGAGAGCACAACTACCCATTAGTGACCACTGATTGGCTGCATAACCATGTCATATGAGCCTCGGGAGACCCGGCTTCGACATCGCGGGAATGGTGCTGGTGCGAGAGGGGAGTATAGGGTATTTTTATAATAATCTCTTTTTTCATTGAATAATATAATATTTATAAAGGATTTTTCCTGAGTAGTGGATGACTCTTTTAAAAACACGTATCACTAGTCTGTGGCTGTCCTTTTTATTTTAGAAATCAGTGACAGCCACAGACTGATGATTTTACTGTTAGGCCATGTGCACACGCTGCAGATTCCATTGCGGAATTTTCCTCAGCGTTTTTGATAAATCCGCAGTGCAAAACCGCTGCGGTTTTTACTGCAAATTTATCGCGGTTTTTATTGCGGTTTCCGCTGCGGGTTTTCACCTGCAGTTTCCTATTGGAGCAGGTGAAAAACCGCTGCGGATTCCGCACAAAGAATTGACATGCTGCAGAAAATAAACCGCTGCGTTTCCACACGTTTTTTTCCGCAGCATGTGCACTGCGGATTTCATTTCCCATAGCATTACATGGTACTGTAAATGCATGGGAAACCGCTGCGGATCCGCAGCTGCGGAAATGCTGCGGATCCACAGCAAAATCCGCAGCGTGTGCACATACCCTTGTGGAACAATTCTGGCCACATATGTCCCTCCAATGGACCCGACTTTCCTGCAAATCTCAGGTCCGAAGTTCCAGGTTGTGGCATACAGAATTGGGATCACATAATCCTTCATGACCCAACTCCCTGAGAAAGCACGGGAGCTTTGCACTAACTCAGCACTGCCACATCCCTTACTAAGCGTTTACCGAGAGGTAACATCATTAGAGCGGCTAACGTTCGGTTACCGCTTAGTAAATGATGCGATCGAACTGGGTTGGTACAAAACGTGAGATCTTGCCCTTTCATAGCAAGAAGGACTATGGAGAGTTGTGAGACCCCACTCTGCATGCCCTGATTCCACAAGTTGGAAGTTTAGAGCTGACTTTTGTTAGAAATTCCAGAGACTCCGAGGCACTAGAGAATTTGTATTGGGATAAAACTTGGCTTTTCTTCCACCCTTAAAATTACTAGTGATGAGCGAGTGTACTCGTTGCTCGGGTGACCTCCGAGTATTTGTTAGTGCGCGGAGATTTAGTTTTCATCACGGCAGCTGAATGATTTACATCTGTTAGCCAGCATAAGTACATGTGGGGGGTTGCCTGGTTGCTAGGGAATCCCCACATGTATTCAAGCTGGCTAGTAGCTGTAAATCATCCAGCTGCGGCAAGGAAAACTAAATCTCGGAGCAGTCATGACTACTCAGAGGTCACCCGAGCGTGCTTGGGAAAGCCCAAGCAACGAGTACACTCGCTCATAACTAAGAAATTACATATCTTAAATTCAAAAATAAGGTAGACAATGCAACGTTTCAGCTTTTGTCAAGCCAGAAATACAATGATAAAATTCTGCCATATTTTTATTGTACTTCCGGCTTGATAAATGCCTATTATGGCTAAAAGATTGCATTGTCTGCCTCATTTTTGTATTGTCACTATGTAATTTTAAGGATGGCATAAAAGCTAGGTTTTATTCCAATATAAATTTTCTGGTGCCTTGGAATCGCTGCAATGTCTACTGTTTGGACCTTGTGGGGGGTCATGCTGAGATAGAACGGAGCTAACAATGGTGCATGAGAATCTCTCACTGGATCCTTTTGCTAGAAAGTCAAGACGTTTAGGGGTACATTATGAACATTTATCGTCACAAAGTTAGGAATTGCGAATTGGACTGGCAGTGGCTTTTTTTTAAATTGCTTTTCTTTCTCGCTTCATTGGGGGACACAGGTAACCATGGGTGTATGCTGCTGTCGCTAGGAGGCTGACACTATGCAAATAAAGAAGAAGTAGCTCCTCCCCGGCAGTGTACACCCTCCGACAGGCACCAGGCAACTCAGTTTTTGCTTAGTGTCTGTAGGAGGCGGACCTGGATCTAACCCCAGATCCGCATTTCTTTTACAGGGGTTTGTTGTGTGTATTAATCATTTCCGCTTTCTTTTTCAGATACTCTCTTCAGGGTAACAGGGTGCAGTTTTCTCACCCTGTTTTCCCCACTTTGAGCGACCGAGAGAGCAGTGTGGTATCGCCCACATCGCACCCTCTCGGACCCGCTGGGCAGGACTTTGTCCCCTGTCACCCATTTGGGTGTTCAGGGTGACCTTTCCTCGGTGGCCAGTCCTGCCCGTTACCCCTCCTCATCCCTCTCTTCGGAGTGGGCTGAGAGGAAGACGGCGGTCACTTCCAGTGACCCTCTCCCCTTGTCTAGGGGTCGACGCCGTCTTCTGCGCCGGAGTTCATGGCGCAGGAAGGAGGACCTCTTCCAGGACCCTCTTCTCTGACAAGGGATCCTGATGTGTTCCTCAACTTCAGGTAGGGAATCTTCAAGCAACATGTACTGGGCCCCCCCTACCCCCTCCCGCCCTGCAAGCGATCTCTTACCAGGGCCTCTGTTTAATAAGGGAGTGGGCTGTAGTGCTCCTTGTTTCATGCGTCGCTATCGCCGCACGGCAGGCATTTCTTCTTTTTTCCCCTCTTTAATTCAAACCTGCGGGCGCGTTAGCCCGCCATTTTTTCCTTCTTTCGGTGCCCTGCATCACTGCGGCCAGGAGTTCAGCGCTCTCGGGGGCGTTTCTTCTCCCCCCTTCGGCGCTTGTGCACGCCCACAGCGTCACGCTGTTCCCGTGCTCTTTAGCCGGCTTCCTCTTCCTGCCAGCGTCTCCTCACCGTGGTGGACAGAAGGATCTCGAGGGACACAGGCTCAGACTCCTGCGCCTTCCGCTGTCGCTGTCCTGTCGGCAGGCTCAGCGCTACTGTTCTCGGGCTCTACTCCTCCCTGCAGTTCTTCTCCGCTCCTGGACAAGGTAATATCTCTACCTATGTCCGACCCCACCGCGGCCTTTGCCACTACGGTCATCCATTACGCCTGCGCCCTCTGTAAGAAAAAGTGGGCCTCAGGTCAGCCTTCTCCTTTCTGCCCGTCCTGCGTTCCTCCCATCATGTCAGCACCCCAGGAAGCTCCTAGGTCCCGGGATGAGTGCACCCCCCTCCCCCAGAGTGGGCTGTTGCAATGTCTCAATCATTGTCTGACCTTACTAAAGTGTCTCAGTCTCTGGTCCAGGCACTTGAACGTATCCCGCTTCTGTCTAGTGCCACCAGTGCCACGAACGCCTCACACGGCGATTCGCTCGCACCTGTCCAAGACCTTCACAGAGGCAGACTGGACAAAAGAGACAGAAAAAGGACCTTATCTAGATCCTCTCCCAGTTCCCCGGACCGCATCGGGATACCCCTATCTGCCCGTTCCCCCTCCTCGCAGGCGGACGTCGGGTCTGACCTAACCTCTCAGTCGGATTCTGACTCGGATGCAGATCAGACTTCTGGAACACAGGACATGGTCGATAGCCTTATTTCAGCTATTATTCAGACTCTTGAACTTAAGGAGGATGAGACAAGCTCTCAGGACGTCCCCGTTGCGTTTAAACGGGTTAAACGTCCCTCTAGGGTTTTTTCCTAATCATAGGGAGTTCGACTACACTACCTCTACACACTGGGAAAACCGTGGTAAGCGTTTCCCTGGCAGAAAACGGCTAGACGTTTTATACCCTTTTCACTCCGACCTTGTCAGCAAATGGTCCGAGTCTCCTAAGGTCGACCCGCCTGTGTCCAGGCTATCTTCTCAGACGGTTCTGCCTATTCCGGACACGGCCTCTCTTAAGGATCCCAAAGGACAGACAAATCGAGACATTAGCCAAATCAGCGTTTGAGGCTGCTGGAGCCTCCCTTTGCCCTAGTTTCGCCTCCTCGTGGGTAGCCAAGGATGTGTCAGCCTGGGCCAAAACCCTGCGCAGAGGCATTTTGGCCTCTGCTCCTGCGGAGGAATTGTCTGATTTAGAGGATCAGATTTCTCTTGCGGGTAAATATCTCATGAATGCCTCCCTTGATGCGGCAGCCTGCTTGGCTAGGGCTAATAGTAACATTGTGGCCATTCGCCGGGTCCTTTGGCTAAAAGCGTGGAACGCAGATCCTGCTTCTAAAAAATCCCTCACTGGTCTACCCTTCCAGGGTTCTAGACTCTTCGGCACGCAGCTGGATCAAATGATCTTGGATGCTACGGGTGGTAAGAGTACCTCCTTAGTCCTTACCCCAGTCCAAGCCAAAACGTACCTTCGTCCCTTTCGGTCCTTTGCCTCCGCAGGAAACCCCAATCAGGACCGCTCTTCCTCACAAGGAGACCGGAGGAAGCCTTCTTTCAGGCCTCCCCCGCACTGGAGAGCTAAGAGCTACCCCTCAAAACCATCTGGACCTCGGGGCCACAGGTCTTCTAATAAATGACGGGTCGCCCCCACCTAGAAATCCCTCCAGGGTGGGAGGCCGGCTTCTTCTGTTCTCAGAAGTTTGGTTATTGGTAGTCGACGACGCCTGGGTCAGGGAGATCGTCACTTGAGGCTACAAAATAGAATTTTCTTCGCCCCCAGGAAGACGTTTCCTACTCTCTCGCCCTCCCAAACAGTCCTCCCATCTCTCAAGGCTTCTTCAGGCAGTCGATTCACTCCTCACCTCAGGAGTCATAGTTCCGGTTCCTTATCACGAGCGGTTTTCAGGTTTTTACTTGAATCTGTTCGTGGTCCCAAAGAAAGACGGCTCTCTCCATCCAATTTTGGATCTCAAGTGGTTAAACCTCCATCTCAGGATTCAACACTTCAGGATGGAATCACTACGCTCGGTGGTCGCGTCCATGGAACCAGGAGAGTTCCTGTGTTCCGTGGACATTCGGGACACGTATCTCCACGTTCCGATTTGCGTACAGCATCAGAGGTTTCTCCGGTTCGCGATCCAAGAACATCATTACCAGTTCACGGCTCTCCCCTTCAGGCTGGCCTCTGCTCCCAGGGTCTTTACGAAGGTCATGGCCGTCGTCATGGCCACTCTACGTTCAAAGGGGATTCTGGTAATCCCTTACCTCGTCGACCTCTTGATCAAGGGTTCGTCCCGTCAGGATTGCAGCCAGAGCCTCCAGCTTACTCTGGACACACTCATTCGCCTCGGTTGGATAATCAACTACCAGAAGTCATCCTTGATCCCGACTCAACGCTTGGAATTCCTGGGCATGGAATTCGACACCTCTCAGGCTCAGGTCTTCCTCCCCAAGAAGAAGTTCCTTTCTCTTCGTCGGGGTGTCAGAGAGCTAAAGGGTCCGAACCCTCTGTCCCTCCGCCTCGCCATGAGGGTTCTGGGGAAGATAGTCGCTTCGATGGAAGCCGTTCCCTATGCTCAGTTCCACTCTCGTCCTCTCCAGCTGGCCCTTCTAGCCGCCTTGGGCAAGAATCCGCTTTTCCTGGACCGTCCGTTTCGCCTTTCTTCCAAAGTGAATCAGTCCCTCTCTTGGTGGAAGCTGTCCACCTCCATTCTGCGCTGGAGGTAATTTCTTCCTCCCCGCTGGCAAGTTATCACCACCGACGCCAGTCTCTAGGGTTGGGGAGCGGTCTTTCTCCACCTCATGGCCCAGGGCCGCTGGACTGTTCAAGAGGCACTTCTTCCTATAAACCTCTTGGAACTCCGAGCCATCTTCCTAGCCCTTGTCCACTGGCTGCCCCTCCTCTCGGGAAAGCCGGTCCGCGTTCAGTCGGACATCGCCACAGCCGTGGCCTACATAAACCACCAGGGAGGGACTCGCAGCAGTCAAGTCATGACGGAAGTGGCAAAGATTCTTCGTTGGGCGGAGAGCCACGTTCCCTTTCAGCCGTCAACATCCCAGGGGTGGACAATTGGGAAGCCGATTTTCTAAGTCGCCAAGGCATCGTTGCGGGCGAGTGGTCTCTCCTTCCCTCAATCTTCAACCAGATTTGTCAGCGGTGGGGCGTCCCAGATGTCGACTTAATGGCCTCCCGGGCGAACCACAAAGTTCCCCAGTACGTTTCCAGATCTCGGGATCCGATGGCCGTCGGATGCGACGCTCTCGTGATCTTCTGGGCCCAGTTCCAGATGCCCTATCTGTTCCCACCCCTCCCCTTAATCCCGAGAATTGTCAAAAAGATCAAGTCGGAAGGGGTCCCCGTGCTCTTGTTAGCTCCTGATTGGCCTCGCAGGGCTTGGTACGCGGAACTGGTGAACATGCTATCGGACGTTCCATGGAGGCGATTTACCGGATCTTCTTTCACAAGGGCCCATCTTCCACCCGAATTCTCGGTCTCTAAATTTAATGGTATGGCCGTTGAGGCCGCGGTCCTGAAGGACGCGGGTTTTTCTCACAGCGTCATCCAGACTATGATAAGGGCGAGGAAACCGGCTTCCTCGCGTATCTACCACAGATGTTGGAAGGCCTTTTTTCCGATGGTATGAGGTCAACGGTCTGTTTCCAGTGACCTTTTCCCTTCCATCCCTCCTCAGTTTTCTTCAAGCGGGTCTCGATTCGGGACTTTCCCTTAGCACCTTGAAGGGTCAGATTTCTGCTCTGTCCATCCTTTTTCAAAGAGACATAGCCTCCCTTCCTCAGGTGAGAACCTTTATTCAGGGGGTCTCGCATACAGTTCCCCCTTATCATCCTCCTGTCGAGCCTTGGGATCTCAACCTCGTCTTAGACGCCCTCCAGCGGGTGCCTTTTGAACCGATCCAGGACATTTCCTTCTCCCTTCTATCTTGGAAGGTAGCCTTCTTGGTCGCCATCACCTCCATCAGAAGAGTGCCGCCGCATTATCCTGTCGTTCTCCCTTTTTAGTCCTGCACCAGGACAAGGTGGTTCTTCGGCCGGTTCCTTCCTTCTTACCGAAGGTAGTCTTCTTTTTTTCACATCAATGAGGACATTGTCCTCCCTTCCTTGTGCCCTTCCCCGATTCATCCCTTGGAGAAACCACTTCACAAGTTGGATGTGGTCAGGGCTATCCGGGTTTATCTTTCCAGAACTGCCTCTTTTCGTCAGGCCGATCCTCTGTTCGTCGTCTCGGATGGGCGTCGAAAGGGACTTCCCGCCTCCAAGTCCACAATTGCTCGTTGGATCCGTTCGGCGGTTCTGGAGGCATACCGTGTCCAAGACAAACGGCCTCCTTCGGGGGTGAAGGCTCACTCTACCCGGGCTGTGGGAGCTTCCTGGGCAGTTCGTCACCAAGCTTCGGCCTCTCAGGTTTGCAAGGCCGCAACGTGGTCATCCATTCACACCTTTGTAAAATTCTACAGGATGCATACTCAGGCTTCTGCGGACGCAAGCCTGGGTAGGAAGATACTGCAGGCGGCGGTTTGTCACCGGCCGACCTAAATCCTCTTTTTCTGCAGAATATCCTGCCCTAGGCACTGCTTTTGGACGTCCCATGGTTACCTGTGTCCCCCAATGAAGCGAGAAAGAAAGAGTGATTTTTGGTTCTTACCGTAAAATCTCTTTCTTGGAGCCTTCATTGGGGGACACAGCACCCTCCCTTGAAGTTGTACTGTGTTGGCTAACGTGCCGTTGTTGTGGGTTGGTACATAGGTTGAGTTTTATATTAACTGTTCGTGCTACTGCTTTTGCACCAAGTGAGTTGCCTGGTGCCTGTCGGAGGGTGTATACTGCCGGGGAGGAGCTACTTCTTTATTTGCATAGTGTCAGCCTCCTAGCGACAGCAGCATACACCCATGGTTACCTGTGTCCCCCAATGAAGGCTCCAAGAAAGAGATTTTAGTGTAAGAACCAAAAATCCCTCTTTTCATTACATTGTTGTTTTTTTTTATTTCACATATTGCGCCCCCATTAGGTCATAAAAGGTTACATTTAAATACATTTATATATCTTATTTTCCTGTAACTGGGGCTTTAATATAAGCCGCATTTACAGGGCAAATCCAGCCTCCTTCTTAATCTGCCGAGCTGATCTGGGTCTACTAGGACCCAACATATCGTGCTTCCTCCTGGCACCCGGCAATCACATGATCCCTGTGACTAGAGGAGGAAGCGCTGTTAGGGCGTCTTATACTGTATTCACAGCGCTTGTTCAGCCTTGTGTATGTATAGAGACTGGAAAGGCAGAGGTGGTAATAAGCCATTTTTGCTTTCTCATCGGGGGTCCAGCATTATCTAACAGCCGGCTCCCAGCTCCACGATCTTTCAGCTACTTGCTCTGCAATGATCACCCCGATGTTTATTTCTGTTGGGTGGTCCTGAAGCAATTAAATACTCCTAATTGTTTTATTTGAGCTAAGCACGTGGTCTGACACAATAGTTTGACAAGAGGGATGTGAAAAGGGGCGCAATTAGCTGAGAAGTGGGATACAGCCTCAGTTGCCATACCGTGCACCAGCTAATACATTGTCATCATTACAATTAAACACGGTTTACTAAGAGAGACCGATGTGACATCGTTAGTATAGAGGATTAGATTAGCATTAAAGCAATGACTGCTGTGACATCAATAGAAGACATTTGTATTAGTGATAACAAGTCCTGTTTTGTCAATAATTTTTTAATGTAAAACATGGCGTTACAATAATACACAAGTCTCTATGACATCATTGCGAGGAAACCTAGCTTGTAAGTAAAGATACATACCATTGTAACATCCGTCCAGTAGTAAGACAGATATAAAAAAAAAAAAAATAAAAAATCACTGTAAGAAATGACTATGTTCTGGCTAGATCACAGTATGTTGTGACTTTATCACAATAGACCATGGTGTGAAAAATAGACCATAAGGGAACATAAATGTCACGGGAAGACTAGGTGAGCGAGAGCTAATAACCCGGGCCCCTGCAGTTTCCCTCAGACTAGGAAAATCCTGACTGACCCTCTACCTGGAGTTTACACTGATGGTGTGCATGTCCAGGCTTCGAACCTCACCCTGACTCCTGTTTTAACCCTAGGCTGATACCTCCGCCCTCCACCCAGTGAAGAGGTAATATTCCAATACCCACAGTTAGCACAGACAAGGATAAAGGAAAATATACACCACGCCGCAGTCACTCAGGAATACACTATAAATGTGCAGGGCAAAAGAAATACAAATATAGGAAGGAGTAAATAAGACAGAGGAAAATAAACCACCAGCAACGAATCTCCAACAACCAGCTCTCCACTCCAGACCGAGATAACAACGCACAAGACAGAAGCTATAATCGGCGACGCCCAATGAACAGGATAACTATTTAAAGGCCATGGGAATGGCCCAGCTTCCAATCCGAGGATTAGGAAAATTAACCCCGGAACAGCTAGATAAAATCTAGCAGACGCCAATGAGCAAATAGTGGTCAAAAGCGGAATTACCGCTGTCTGTTGGACGACCTGGTCTGAACAGCGTCCGACATGACAGTACCCCGCCTTCTACGAGGGACCCCAGGGCCCTCACGGCTTATAGGACCCGGCTTGTCTGGATGGCGACGATGAAAAAACCTGACCAGCCGATCCGCATGAATGTCCGAGGCTGGTACCCAAGACCTCTCCTCAGGCCCATAACCACGCCAGTGTACCAAGTACTGTAAAGTGCGACGCACTACACGAGAGTCAACCACCTTGGAGACTTCAAACTCCAAACTACCATCCACCAAGACTGGAGGTGGCATAGGCGCTGCGTCCACAGAACCCACCACCTTCTTTAGAAGAGACCTGTGGAACACGTTGTGTATCTTATACACCGTAGGGAGCTCCAATCGGTACGCTACCGGGTTAATGACGGCGGTGACCCTAAATGGACCAATAAACCATGGACCCAATTTAAGGGACGGTATTTTGAGTCTTATGTTTTTTGTGGATAACCACACTCAGGTCCGGACCTGGCACATGCCTACTGTCAGCCACACGCTTGTACCTAGCACCCACACTCAACAGGCGCTGCTTAACTCTCCTCCAGACCGATGACAATTGTGTCCCCAACTGGTCCTCCTCCGGAACGCCGGAAGAGCCCCTCTGACTCAAGGTACAAATTTGAGGATGTAGCCCGTGAACACAAAAAAACGGAGACTCCCCAGACGACTCGTGGCGGTGATTATTGATGGCAAACTCAGCCAAAGGAAGAAAGGTAGACCACTCCTCCTGGTTATCAGAGACAAAGCAGCGTAAGTACTGTTCCAAATTTTGGTTCATACGCTCAGTCTGACCATTTGACTGAGGATGAAACGCCGAAGAATGAGATAACTTGATCCCCAGCTGAGAGCAAAATGCTCTCCAAAATTTTGCCACAAACTGAGACCCCCTATCAGACACGATGTCAGACGGAACCCCATGAAGTCTGACCACCTCCTGCACAAATACCTGAGCCAGAGTCTTAGCGTTAGGCAACGAAGGCAAAGACACAAAGTGCGACATTTTTGAAAACCGATCAACAATCACCAAGATGACCGTGTTCCCAGCTGATGAAGGCATATCAGTGATGAAATCCATGGAGATTTCTGTCCAAGGCTTACTAGGTACCTCAAGAGGAAGTAGTGTGCCAACAGGACGGGAGCGGGGCGTCTTAGCCCTAGCACACGTGGTACAAGCTGACACGTATGAGACCACATCCTGTCGGATCTTGGGCCACCAAAACCGACGTGACACCAACTCCAAGGTACCTCTAACCCCTGGGTGGCCAGCCAGGACAGCATCATGTTGCTCCGCCAAAACCTTTAGGCGGAGATGAAGCGGTACAAAAGATTTGTTGACGGGAAGCTCAGATGGTACCTCCTCCTGAGCCTCGGCAATCTCAGCCTCAACCTCGGTAGTGAGAGCCGAAACCACAACACCCTTTTGGAGGATGGGTACTGGATCCTCCCGAGGTTCTCCCCCCGGAAAACACCTGGACAGAGTATCCGCCTTAGTGTTTTTAGACCCCGGTCTGTAAGTGACAACAAAATTGAACCGCGTGAAAAACAGTGCCCAGCAAGCCTGCCTGGGGGACAGACGCTTGGCTGACTCCAAATGCAGCAGATTCTTATGATCGGTAATAACAGTAACCTGATGTACCGACCCCTCCAAGAAGTGTCGCCATTCCTCAAAGGCCAACTTAATAGCCAACAACTCCCTGTTGCCGATATCGTAGTTATGTTCGGCGGACGACAGTTTCTTGGAGAAATACGCGCACGGACGTAAACCACTCAAAGATGAGCCTTGAGATAGTACTGCCCCCACACCAACCTCAGACGCATCGACTTCCACAACAAAGGGTTTAGATACGTCTGGCTGCACAAGAATGGGGGCTGAAACAAAACTGTTCTTAAGAAATTCAAATGCGCGCACAGCAGCCTCAGGCCAAACGGAGAAATTGGTACCCTTTTTAGTCATGTCAGTTAGCGGTTTAGCAATGATGGAAAAATCCTTGATAAATTTCCTATAGTAGTTAGAAAACCCAAGGAACCGCTGAAGTGCTTTCAGGTTATCAGGACGTTCCCAATGCAGCACCGCCTGCACCTTAGCGGCGTCCATTTTAAACCCAGAAGCAGACACAATATAACCCAAGAAAGGCAACTTTTGAACAGAAAATACACATTTCTCAAGTTTAGCATACAGCTTATTCTCTCTGAGATGCCTGACATGATCTAAATGAGCATCACGGTCGCAAGAATATATGAGAATGTCATCTAGATACATGATAACGAATTTCCCCAAAACATGCGAGAACACATAATTGATGAAATGTTGGAACACTGCAGGTGCTTTAGTCAACCCAAACGGCATCACCAAATTTTCAAAATGAGCCTCAGGGAGGGGTATTAAAAGCCGTCTTCCACTCATCACCTTGACGGACTCTTATGAGGTTGTACGCCCCCCTGAGGTCAAGCTTGGTAAACCACTTAGCACCTGCCACCTGGTTGAACAAATCTGGTATCAGAGGCATAGGGTATGGATCACGAACCGTAATCTGTTTCAACTCCCTGAAATCCAAACACGGGCGTAATCCGCCATCTTTCTTCTTCACGAAGAAGAACCCTGCTGCCTCCGGCGAGGATGACGGCCTGATGTGCCCTTTGCTCAACCTTTCAGCAATGTAATCTTTTAACGCTTGTCTCTCCGGACCAGAGATGTTAAACATCCTTGCTTTAGGCAATTTGGCCCCTGGTTTAAACCTGATAGTACAGTCATAGGGACGATGTGGTGGCAACTCTGAACAACCCTTCTCAGAGAACACATCCACAAAATCCAGAAGTGACTCCGGAACGCTTGAAGTCACCGCAGCCACACATGTGGCCAGGCTATTCTCCTGGCTGAACTCGCTCCACCGAATTATGTCCTGAGTTTTCCAGTCAATTACCGGGTTGTGCATAGACAACCAAGGAAAACCCAAAACCACCTGAGCAGGAAGGTTCCTGAGCACCTTACATGTAACCCGCTCGGAATGTTGAACTCCTATGTGGAGTTTCACCTCAGCCACAAATTCAGTTATCTCCCCCTGAGCGAGAGGAGCAGCATTGATGGTGACCACGCGGATAGGATGAGACCGTTTTTCAATCCTAAAACCTGCTGTGCGCGCAAACTCGTCATCAATGAGATTTGTGGCTGAACCACTATCCACAAAAACAGTAATTGGCAGCTTTCTGCCAGCAATAAAAACCTTAGCAGGGATCATGCATTGAGAAACCACCATGGAGGATATACATAAGCTCAGATTGGTCTCCTCCACACCCTCTGAGCCTAGAAGTTTTCCGCCGTTGCGTTTTTCTTTGACAGCAGAGGACAAATATTAACAAAATGACCAGTTTTACCGCAGTAAAAACAGGCTCCCTGCTTCCTGAGCTCAGGGGCTTGACGCTTGACATGTGTCACCCCTGCGATTTGCATAGGTTCCGTGGGCTCACCTGCAGCAACCTCACGTGAACCTAAACCTTCTCCCACAGGCGGCGTCTTATGCTCCCCCTGACGCAAACGACGATCAATGCGGACAACCAGACCCATGGCAAAATCTAGAGAAGCAGGAGTCTCGTACATCAGAAGGGCTTTTTTAACCCTTCCAGAAATCCCATGTATAAACTGACTCCGCAATGCTGGATCATTCCATTGTGTATTGATCGCCCAGCTACGAAATTCAGAACAGTAATCCTCTGCAACTCGCTCCCCCTGGCGAATAGTGCGTAGATTCTGCTAGAGCCATTCTGTCAGGTTCATCGTAGATTTTCCCAAGAGAAGAAAAACAACTCCACTGAGTCAAATGCAACAGAATCAGATGGCAAAGAAAACGCCCATGCTTGGGGATCCTCGCTTAACAATGACAACACCAGGCCCACACGCTGAGCCTCATTACCCGAGGAGATCGGGCGCATGCGGAAATATAGTTTGCAAGCTTCACGAAAAGAAACAAATTTACTGCGTTCCCCAGTAAATCGTTCAGGCAAAGGAAATTTAGGCTCAGCAACTCTTCCTGTCGCTCCAGCCTGCACATTAGATACTGCTAGTCCCTGTTGCTGCACTGCCCCCCTCAACTCAGTGACCTGTAGGGACAGCGCCTCCAACTGGCGGGTTAATGGAAATCATGGGATCCATGACAAAACACAAAAAAAAAAGAAACCCCCCCCTTTTTTTTTTTTTTGTTGTTGGGCCGATTATAATGTCACGGGAAGACTAGGTGAGCGAGAGCGAATAACCCGGGCCCCTGCAGTTTCCCTCAGACTAGGGAAATCCTGACTGACCCTCTACCTGGAGTTTACACTGATGGTGTGCATGTCCAGGTCTCGAACCTCACCCTGACTCCTGTTTTAACCCTAGGCTGATACCTCCGCCCTCCACCCAGTGAAGAGGTAATATTCCAATACCCACAGTTAGCACAGACAAGGATAAAGGAAAATATACACCACGCAGCAGTCACTCAGGAATACACTATAAATATGCAGGGCAAAAGTAATACAAATATAGGAAGGAGTAAATAAGACAGAGGAAAATACACCACCAGCAACGAATCTCCAACAACCAGCTCTCCACTCCAGACCGAGATAACAACGCACAAGACAGAAGCTATAATCGGCGACGCCTAATGAAGAGGAGAACTATTTAAAGGTCATGGGAATGGCCCAGCTTCCAATCCGAGGATTAGGAAAATTAACCCCGGAACAGCTAGATAGTGGTCAAAAGCGGAATTACCGCTGTCTGTCGGACGACCTGGTCTGAACAGCGTCCGACATGACAATAACTGATAAATGGAGTGTGATTGTGAGCATAACACATCCATATGATTGGAGATAATGATCTGTGGACCCATGATAATTGGGCTCTGCACAACCCCTTCTTGGTTAAGTTTTGGTGCACATGCTTCACGTCCGCTCCATGCATTGTCTAAGAGCTGTGCTACATTGTGTAGTCTATTTCTGCACAGTTGATGCCATTTTAAAGGATTACAAATTTCTGCTTTTAAAATGAGCCTGAAAGATAAAAGATATTTGATTTTACACAAAATTCATCAACACACTTGCACCATTTTGAAGAATTCAGTACAAAATCAGCAACAAAAACCACAAGGCAATGATGAAAAGTCACTTTAAAAAAAACTATGAATTGGCGCCTACATTTTGTGAAAAATCCAAACAATTTGAGGGAGAGTGCATGATAAACTCACATGAAGTCTTCTGTTAACATTCATCATTTGTGTTTGTTTTTTCTCTAGTGGCTGTTGAGCTGTCAAAAAATACAGAGTATCAACCAAGTTCAGTAATGTTGCTGGACTTCATTCAGCAGATCATGAGGTCATCCCCTCGTATGTTTGTCAATTCCATCAATGGCTCTCGGTCCCATGAAGCAGATCACAGCTGTATTGGTAGGTTGCTACTTTATAACGCAAACTATTTACTGATTAAAAAATCCGTAATAGCATGGAAGATATATTCCAGTCAGCAGTCTTGGAGCCATTTTGGATGTTACATGCAACATTTGCACAATTTTAATATGACTTACTTGTATCTCCTTTTTTTTCTATTTATCTAAAAAGTGTAGCGTTGTTTTCTCTGTCACATAAATGACATTGCACGAAAGTTGTTTTTGATTTGTAATTTTGCACTTTGTTCTGTGCACTTTCTCAATTAATATTGCTATGTATTTTAGGGTTTTAGGCTAGTTTCACATTTGCGTTTAAAAACGCAGCGTTTTTAACGCAAACGCAGGTGGTGAAAAAACGCATGTAAACGCGTGCAAACACTGCGTTTTTTAGACGCATGCGTTTTTGCATGCGGTAAAAAAAACGCGGCGTTTTGCCGCGTTTACATGCGTTTTTTCCTGTGTTTGCGTTTTTTGAAACGCATGCTGAGAAGTGTGTGACAGCTGCCAATCATCAAAATTAGGGTTGAGCGAAACAGATCGGCCAATTTCAAAAGTCGCCGACTTTTGGCAAGGTCGGGTTTCGTTATATATATATATATATATATATATATATATATATATATATATATATATATATATATATATATATATATACACCGTATTTTCCGGCGTATAAGACGACTTTGTTAAAAATAAAGAATAAAAATAAAAAATATGTATATACTCACCCCTCCGAGAAGCCTGGCTGTCACCGCTGCAAGCGTTTGCCTCCGTTCCTAAGAATTGCAGAGCGTGAAGGACCTTCGATGACGTTACGGTCAGGTGACCGGTCACATGAGCGGTCACGGACCAATCACAGGACTGCGACGTCATCGAGGGTCCTTCATGCTCTGCAATTCTTAGGAATGTAGGCAGACGCTTGCAGCAGTGACAGCCAGGCTTCTCGGAGGGGTGAGTATATACATATTTTTTATTTTTATTCTTTATTTTTAACATGAATATGGATCCCAGGGCCTGAAGGAGAGTCTCCTCTCCTTCAGACCCTGGGAACCACACGCCGTATAAGATGACTAGGTGTATAAGATGACCCCCGTCTTATACAGCGGGCATATCCCAAATTCCATATTTTATATGGAAAAGTTGGGGGTCGTCTTATACGCCCAGTCGTCTTATACACCAGAAAATACGGTGTGTGTGTGTATATATATATATATATATATATATATATATATATATATATATATATATATATATATATATATATATATATATATATATATATATATATATATATATATATTTACTTCAGCGCGATATAGCAGAAAAGCCGATTGCCGGCTTTTCATTTCTCCTGCCTAAACCCGACATGATATGAGACATGGTTTACATACAGTAAACCATGTCATATCCCCCTTTTTTTTGCATATTCCACACTACTAATGTTAGTAGTGTGTATGTGCAAAATTTCGGCGCTGTAGCTATTAAATTTAAGGGTTAAATCACGGGAAAAATTGGCGTGGGCTCCCGCGCAATTTTCTCCCCCAGAGTGGTAAAGCCAGTGACTGAGGGCAGATATTAATAGCCTGGAGAGGGTCCACGGTTATTGGCCCCCCCTGGCTAAAAACATCTGCCCCCAGCCACCCCAGAAAAGGCACATCTGTAAGATGCGCCTATTCTGGCACTTGGCCACTCTCTTCCCATTCCCGTGTAGCGGTGGGATATGGGGTAATGAAGGGTTAATGTCACCTTGCTATTGTAAGGTGACATTAAGCCAGATTAATAATGGAGAGGCGTCAATTATGACACCTATCCATTATTAATCCAATTGTATGAAATGGTTAAAAAAAAACACACACACACACACAATATTGCAAAGTATTTTAATGAAATAAACACACAGGTTGTTGTAATATTTTATTGCTCTCTCAATCCACCTGAAGACCATCGTTCTGTAACAAATTAAAAATAATAAACCAACAATATACATACCTTCCGTAGATCTGTAACGTCCCACGATGTAAATCCATCTGAAGGGGTTAACATATTTTACAGGCAGGAGCTCTGCTATAATGCAGCTGTGCTCCTGCCTGTAAACCCTGGGGAATGAAGGTAATGTAGGTCAATGACCTGTAGTTACCTTCAGTCGGTGATGCGCCCTCTGCTGGATGTCCTCATATGACCTCGAGCCTGGGAACTTTTTTAGAAATTACTACATGTTGCATTTCCGCAACAAAACGCAAGCATGGAAAAAACGCATGCGTTGTCAAACGCGGCAAAACGCATGCAAAAAACGCATGCGTTTTAATGTTAAGTATAGGAAAAAACGCATGCGTTTTTTTTCGGTAAAACGCAGCGGCAAAAAACGCAAATGTGAAACCAGCCTTAATTAGTGATGAACGAATATACTCGTTACTCGAGATTTCCCGAGCACGCTCGGGTGTCCTCCGAGTATTTTTTAGTGCTCAGAGATTTAGTTTTCTTCGCCGCAGCTGAATGATTTACATCGGTTAGCCTGCTTGATTACATGTGGGGATTCCCTAGCAACGAGGCAATCCCCACATGTACTTATGCTGGCTAACAGATGTAAATCATTCAGCTGTGGTGAAGAAAACTAAATCTCCGAGCAGTAAAAAATACTCGGAGGACCCCCGAGCGTGCTCGAGAAATCTCGAGTAACGAGTATATTCGCTCATCACTAGTTGTAATCTGTTTCCTCACTTCCTTTTAAATGGGAGTTTGTCACCACCAAAACTGAAATTGAACTATGTAAACCTTTTATATAGGGAACTTAGTCAGTATAAAATCACACTGTTACTTTAGATTTTAGTAAATGTGTTTTACATGCGCTTGCTTTGGAGCACTGTCTGATCTGACTCGCTTGCCCTGAGCATACTGACATTTAGAGGGGCCGAGCGTCTGCATACACAGCGTCAGTGTGTCAGGGGCAGAATTCTCATCTCTCTTCCAACATGCGACCACTGCGTGCAGGCGAAGAAGGGGAGATTGTGCACACGCTAAAATTGTGTTCATACTCCTCTCCCTCTCCTCTCATCATCGGCTGGGTTGTAATTCTGTGTGCTGTAAATGGCTGCTATACACAGGAGACGGAGAAAACTCAGCCTTGCATGTACTTACACTGTCTATACAGAAGCTCGACCACTCTAGGATCAGTAGATCAGACCACTCTCCAATGCAAGTTCTGCCAATCACCACAAGAGGGGTGGGGTACTGTAATTGAGGGGGTGGAAAGGTGCACCAAGCCATTGGCCATGCCATGGCTGCACTGAAACCCCCTCATTTACATATGTAATAAAACTGTTTTCCTATAAAACACATTTACTAAAATCTACAGCACCATTATGAATTTTTTAGGGGTTTAAACCCCTATATGATAGCCTATATACCGGTAGTTTTTTTTTTTTTCATTTTTTGGGTGATGGACTTGGAGAGACGCTGTTAAGGAGCAGTTCCTGTTCTTGGAATTGAACCTTCATTGTATTATAAGGCCACTTTCAGACGTTTTCATGTACGTAAAAACGCAAACCATTATTTATCAGTGTTAGGTCTGTGGTTCAGTTTTTACCACCAGTGTTTCATCAGTGATTCTAATTGATAAAATAAATAAATAGATGACAAAGTTTCTCCTATCCAATATACTGTTACTCACAGACCACAGAGATGGCATCTAAGTGGTGTCCCTAATTTTAACTGTCCCATACAGTTATTTTAGTAATTTTGATCAGTGACCCCAATCAAAACTGGATATTTTCTATCCACATGATTTAAAATCACAGAAAATGGATGTCCGAACGCAGCCTAAGAAGGCCATTTATCGAAATGGCCACTATGTAATCTAACATTTCCACAATAGCAGGTGCCCAAAGATGTGATCTGACAGGTGGCCGCTTCCCCTGGCTCAGTCAGTCAATCAGCTGTTGTGGAAGCCAGGAACATGTAGAGATTAGTGATGAGTGAGTGTACTTGTTGCTCGGGTTTTCTCGAGCACGCTCGAGTGACCTCCGAGTATTTGACTGCTCGGAGATTTAGTTTTCATCGCCTCAGCTGAATGATTTACAGCAGTTAGCCAGCTTGATTACATGTGGGGATTCCCTAGCAACCAGGCAACCCCCACATGTACTCATTCTGGCTAACAGATGTAAATCATTCAGCTGCTGTGATGAAAACTAAATCTCCGAACACTAACAAATAATCGGAGGTCACCCGAGCGTGCTCAGGGAAACCCCAGCAACGAGTACACTCGCTCATCACTAGTAGAGATATTATCTAAATGCATTTCTATTAGTAATTCCAGTGACCACCTAGATGAGCTATAAGAGAGCAGCAAATGCTCTGGTTAATTACGGTAGTCTTATAAACCTCCCTTTTACATGCCCATTTTTCCTTTATGTATTCCATAGGTGCTTGAACTTTATGGGTGGCTGGCTGTGGACAACCTGCTCACTCTGATCCTCACTGCCACATACTCATGATTCATACATTATTATTGTGAAGGCCGTATTGACAGCAGTGAGATGGACTGGCCTATAAAAATAAATCTGTCCTTTCCCCTACTTCTAGCTGATCTATCAAAAGGCTATCAAATATACAAATTGACTAATAGGAAAGAATAGCTTTCTGAAACAGAAATACTCAGAACTTATTTCAGCTTTTAGCTATGGAGACACAGGCACTGAAGCTGTAGACTCAATATGGAAGCACGTAGGTCAGCATAAGAGCTGTGGACTCCAAAAGACTAGAATATTATCAATCACAGATACATTGGATAAAGTTAACTTTATAAGGGTGTACATTGCATGTAATCTAACCACACATGACACTGAAGTCCCCAATGTGTTTTCTTCCTACCAGAGTTCAGCAATTGGATAATCACCAGGCTTCTCCGGATTGCTGCTACCCCAAGCTGCAAACCTTTACACAAGAAAATTGCTGGCGTCTTACATTCGCTGCTGTTCCTTTTCAGAAATAAAAGTCCATCTGTGTTTGGCAAACTTACAAGTGATTTTCTGCATCTATTTGAAGATCTCATTCATTTGCACAAAGAAAGCTTGGCGGGGTCTGCAGAATGGCCGTCATCTTTCAGCAGCTTCTTATGCATTGGTATGGAGAGCCAGGCGAATCTGAGGCCTGCTCCTTTTCAATTGACGAATTTACAGCAAGTGGAGTCACTAGAAACAACCATGTTAATGGTCCTGACTGACTATGTTGCTGACATCTCTGCTTTTTATTTTCAAAGACAGGACCTGGTCCTTTGGGGGATTGGATGTTCTTTGTTAGACTACGGGGGTTCAGAGCTCAAAGTGTTGGCATTACATTTTGTAAAGGAGCTCATCATTTTGGGAGGACCACCAGAGCAGGCTGCACACCTTTTCTTCACTGTATTTTTTGGGATGCTGGCGTATATTAGTGATATGGATGTAGACGAACAATTGTTATTTGACGTTCCACTACTGGAAGTATTGAAGGTTTTGTTTCCTCCTGAGCCGGAGTCCTACGTAAACATACAACCTGTCTACCTTAATATTCTGCTGAACAAGCTAGCACTTATGTTTGAAGGAGGTATCTTGAAGGTTGTCCAGTCAGGCACATTAAGAGAAGCACTTTGTCGTATAGTAGAGTACTTTCTGACCATTGTACCTCCAGGTTATGAATCTGCTCATGAGGTCCGCAGTGATCATGTCCGTCGTATCTGCAAGGCCTTTGTTGATGTCTTAGGAAATCAAAGTCAGCAAATGGTAAGAAATGTTATTACTGTAAGGCAAGGCTCCAGGCATATTTGTTACAATGGTTGTCTCAGCTTGCATTGTCTTCAGGAGCACACTGTTCCCCAGCCTCCTGGGTTACTGCTTGTCAGGGGGTTTGGTGCGCTCCTGACTGATAGTTCGGGCCAGCAGTATGGTCGCATGTCTGGCCTGAATTGTACGCAACTGCTCCTAAATGAAGCAGCTGTATCTCTAGCATGAGAAGAGAGCAAGGGCTGGATCCAGCCAGCTGCAGAGCCGCACTTACAAGCTTTATAGCAAAGAGCTTGTAAGAGTTGCACTCCTTAAATACGAGAGTGGCCACCACTGATAGACTGCAGAGGTGGTCAGTAACCTAGGCAATGAGCAGTAAACAATAAAACCTGCTTCTTAGGAGTAAAGAGGATTTTTAATAAGAAAAAAAACACTAAAGGTCTTTACAAACACTTTCCAATTTTACTCACTCAAGATCTTAAGAATTATCTTAAATCATTCTTATATCAGCCATATAAAATAAAATATACACAGATAACGGTCATATAGAATGAAATGTATACAAATATAGGTCATTTAGAATAATGTATACATGTATTGGTCATAGCATGATGTATATACATTATTTTCACATAGGTTAATGTATACACATACTTGTCACAGGATAATGTATACATGTGTCAGTCACAGGAAAATGTATACACGTGTCTGTCACATAGAATAATGTATACACAAATTGGTCACATAGGTTAATGTATACACGTACTCGTCATATAGGTTAATGTCGGTCATATAGGATAAATGGATACACAAATTATATGTATACAATGAAATACAAGCATTACTGGGAGGGCTAGTCAGGTCTTTATTGATTGCGCTTTATTTTATATTGGTCATTAATGATTTTATGTGTGTTTGCTCTTCTCTCAGTATTTGCTGGCCTCTATGTATGCGGCTCTCCAGAAGGAAAGAGAGGATTTCCTCCATCAGCTGCAGACCCTTACACTGCCGCCCAGCTCAGTGTCTGAAGGTGGCGGGAGCAGCAGTGATGAGATTCAGGAGAAGAGGCCTCGCTTAAGTTTAACAGCAAAAACGCAGAGGAAACCTGGCCGGCCTGGCATGTAATTGTCATCACATTCATAGCATTGCTTTTCTTTAACCTTATTTTTTTAGTCCATAGGAGACTTGTATTTGCGACTGTTTGATCATTTGTTCTATATACTGAGCTGATGCTCGTGCGTACTGCTGACCAATTTAATTTAAATACACTATCAGAAAATGATGGCAGCATCTAAATGATTAACATCAGCTATTGGAGCTTGGCCTCAGCCACTGTTTTTAGAGATAGATGCTGGCTCTGCTAGAACTCTGTGTGGCATTGACCAGGCATCTAATCTGAGCTGCTGTTATCCTGCGATTTCTGAGGCTGGTGACTCGGATAAACTTATCCTCAGAAGCAGAGGTGACTCTTGGTCTTCCTTTCCTGGGGCGGTCCTCATTTGAGCCAGTTTCTTTGTAGCGCTTAATGGTTTTTGCCACTGCACTTGGGGACACTTTCAAAGTTTTCCCAATTTTTCGGACTGACTGACCTTCAATTCTTAAAGTAATGATGCCACTAGTTTTTCTTTAATTAGCTGCTTTTTGCTTGCCATAATACAAATTCTACCAGTCTATTCAGTAGGACTATCAGCTATGTTTCCACCAGACTTCTGCACAACACAACTGACGGTCCCAACCCCATTTATAAGGCAAGAAATCCCACTTATTAAACCTGACAGGGCACACCTGTGAAAGTGAAAACCATTCCCCCTGACTACCTCTTGAAGCTCATCAAGAGAATGCCAAGAGTTTGCAAAGCAGTCATCAAAGCAAAAGGTGGCTACTTTGAAGAACCTAGACTATAAGACATAATTTCAGTTGTTTCACTCTTTTTGTTAAGTATATAATTCCACATGTGTTAATTCATAGTTTTGATGCCTTCAGTGTGAATGTACAATTTTCATAGTCATGAAAATACAGAAAAATCTTTAAATGAGAAGGTGTGTCCAAAATTTTGGTCTGTACTGTATGTTTGATGTCTGGCCTGGGGCCTTGTGATTCTCGCATGTCTAGCAGCCTGTCATTTCTTGTTTGGCCAGTAGTAGTAGAAATTCACCGCACACTCTCCTTGATAATTAGCAAGTGTATTCGCATGATTTATTCCAAAGTTAAGCCACAAGTTGTGCAGAGATATAGTCTTAATTCAAAACCCAACGTTTTGACCCTCCTGGGTCTTAAGGTACCGTCTCACTAAACGATATCGCTAGCGATCCGTGACGTTGCAGCGTCCTGGATAGCGATATCGTTGTGTTTGACACGCAGCAGCGATCAGGATCCTGCTGTGATATCGCTGGTCGTTGATTAAAGTTCAGAACTTTATTTGGTCGTCAGATCGCCGTGTATCGTTGTGTTTGACAGCAAAAGCAACGATACCAGCGATGTTTTACAATGGTAACCAGTAGTGTTGAGCGATACCGTCCGATACTTGAAAGTATCGGTATCGGAAAGTATCAGCCGATACCGGCAAAGTATCGGATCCAATCCGATACCGATACCCGATACCAATACAAGTCAATGGGACTCAAGTATCGGACGGTATTCCTGATGGTTCCCAGGGTCTGAAGGAGAGGAAACTCTCCTTCA
Organism: Ranitomeya variabilis; assembly: GCF_051348905.1. Classification (NCBI taxonomy): domain Eukaryota; kingdom Metazoa; phylum Chordata; class Amphibia; order Anura; family Dendrobatidae; genus Ranitomeya; species Ranitomeya variabilis. The sequence continues at coordinate 954,488,904 of NC_135233.1, read as the reverse complement.
GACCCTGGGATCCATATAAATGTGTAAAATAAAGAATTAAAATAAAAAATATTGCTATACTCACCTGTCCGACGCAGCCTGGACCTCAGCGAGGGAACCGGCAGCGTTGTTTGTTTAAAATTCGCGCTTTTACTTGGTTACGTGAAGTCCCGGCTTGTGATTGGTCAGGGCGGCCATGTTGCCGGGACGCGGACCAATCACAGCAAGCCGTGACGAAATTACGTCACGGCTTGCTGTGATTGGTCCGCGTCCCGGCAACATGGCCGCCATTAACCAATCACAAGCCGTGACGTCACGGGAGGCTGGACACGCGCGCTTTTTAAAATACGCGCATGTCCAGCCTCCCGTGACGTCACGGCTTGTGATTGGTTAATGGCGGCCATGTTGCCGGGACGCGGACCAATCACAGCAAGCCGTGACGTAATTTCGTCACGGCTTGCTGTGATTGGTCCGCGTCCCGGCAACACTAGCCGTGACCAATCATAAGCCGGGACGTCACTGGAGGCTGGACACGCGCGCTTTTTAAAATACGCGCATGTCCAGCCTCCCGTGACGTCACGGCTTGTGATTGGTTAATGGCGGCCATGTTGCTGGGACGCGGACCAATCACAGCAAGCCGTGACGTAATTTCGTCACGGCTTGCTGTGATTGGTCCGCGTCCCGGCAACATGGCGCCGTGACCAATCATAAGCCGGGACGTCACTGGAGGCTGGACACGCGCGCTTTTTAAAATACGCGCATGTCCAGCCTCCCGTGACGTCACGGCTTGTGATTGGTTAATGGCGGCCATGTTGCCGGGACGCGGACCAATCACAGCAAGCCGTGACGTAATTTCGTCACGGCTTGCTGTGATTGGTCCGCGTCCCGGCAACATGGCCGCCCTGACCAATCACAAGCCGGGACTTCACGTAACCAAGTAAAAGCGCGAAATTTAAACAAACAACGCTGCCGGTTCCCTCGCTGAGGTCCAGGCTGCGTCGGAGAGGTGAGTATAGCAATATTTTTTATTTTAATTCTCTCTTTTACACATTATTACATTAATGTTGTTGCGATACCCGATACCCGATACCACAAAAGTATCGGATCTCGGTATCGGAAATTCCGATACAGCAAATATCGGCCGATACCCGATACTTGCAGTATCGGAATGCTCAACACTAGTAACCAGGGTAAATATCGGGTTACTAAGCGCAGGGCCGCGCTTAGTAACCCGATGTTTACCCTGGTTACCAGTGTAAAATGTAAAAAAACAAACAGTACATACTCACCTTCTGATGTCTGTCACACGTCCCTCGCTGTCCGCTTCCTGCACTGACTGAGCGCCGGCCGTAAAGTGAAAGCACAGCACAGCGGTGACGTCACCGCTCTGCTGTTAGGGCCGGCACTCAGTCAGTGCTGGAAGCGGACGCTGGGGGACGCGAAGGTGAGTATGTACTGTTTGTTTTTTTATATTTTACACTGGTAACCAGGGTAAACATCGGGTTACTAAGCGCGGCCCTGCGCTTAGCAACCCGATGTTTACCCTGGTTACCCGGGGACCTCGGCATCGTTGGTCGCTGGAGAGCGGTCTGTGTGACAGCTCTCCAGCGACCAAACAGCGACGCTGCAGCGATCGGCATCGTTGTCTGTATCGCTGCAGTGTCGCTTAGTGTGACGGTACCTTTAGTCACGGGATTACTTGGTTTCAGGTGTGAGAGTGAAGGAGATTAAGAGGGACTCTTGGTGTCTAGGATCCAGGGGCTGCTTCTGTCGTTGTGGCTGAGGCTGATAAGCGGCGCTCCCGCGCCCTGCTGGGTGTGTGGCTGCTTGGCCTGCGGCCTGACGTTTAGCCTTTGAGCCTAGCATCTCTCGTTTTCATGCTGTGGCTTAGTTGGTTAAAGCACTTGTCTTGTCAACAGAGCCTGTGTTCGAATCTCAGTAGTGTTTGGCCTTGTGTCTTGGGCCATATGTTGGGCCGTCTGGCCTCATAATCTAGTGTGTTAAACCTGCCGCCTCATGTCTTGTTTTGTACGTTGGGCCTGCTGCCCCATGTCTGGTGCGTTGGGCCTGCCACCCCATGTCTCATGTTTTGCCTGCCTGAAGGTTTTCCAGATGTTTTGTAGTTGTTGAATAGCCTGCTACCTAAGGTCTAGGGTTCTCTTCGGCTGCCTTTGACTCACTGGTGGGACTTCATGGGTCCTTTGGTGGAGTATGACGATCAGTGGAATGTGCATCTTTTGGGGGCTGCGCCTTTTTGCCTGGTTATCCGGCCGACTTGGGGCTTGTAATTCTGTTTTCACTACTGTCTCAAAGCTTCACTACCCTTTACTAGCACTGCTGCTGATATTGGTAAGGATTGCTTTTGGATCATACCGTCGGTCTGTGGTGATTCTATTAAACAATAAGGAGGGGGCCTTAATAAAATACAGTCTTGACTGTAGCTGCTGAGTCCAACAGATTTCCATTCAATCCCTCATACTTGGATAGAATATTGAACTGGTCTGCATTTAACATCTGTGTCTCAGTTATGCTTCTAGTTGAAGTTGGTTATGGTTGTTATAACCCAAATAAAATTATTTTAAGTACATTTAATCTTCGGTGGCTGGAGTTAAAATTTGGGCTGTTTGGCATTAATGCTAAGTGCACACGTTGCAGAATTGCCGCGGAAATTTCCGCGGAAATTCTGCAACTCCTGCCGCAGGTATATCGCATGTGGAATTGGCATGCATATTCCCGCAGAAAACTAGCGTTTTGCAAGCATAATTAGCTTGCAGAATGCTAGCGTTTTCCAAGCGATCTGTAGCATCGCTTGGAAAACTGATTGACAGGTTGGTCACACTTGTCAAACATAGTGCTTGACAAGTGTGACCAACTTTTTACTATTGATGATGCCTATGCAGCATCAATAGTAAAAGATAGAATGTTAAAAATAATAAAAAAAAATAAAAAAAATGGTTATACTTACCTTCCGCAAACAGCAGATCTCCTCAGCGGCTTCCGTTCCTATAGATGGTGTGTGTGCAGGACCTTCGATGACGTCGCAGTCACGTGACCGCGACGTCATCACGGTCATGTGACCACGATGTCATCACAGGTCCTTCACACACACCATCTATAGGAACGGAAGCGGCCACGTGCACCGCTGAGAGGCGGGAAGACTCCAAGGCCATCAGAGGGTGAGTATATCACGATTTTTTATTTTAATTATTATTTTTTTTTAACAATTATATGGTGCCCAGTCCGTGGAGGAGAGTCTCCTCTCCCCCACCCTGGGTAGCAACCGCAGATGATGTGCTTACTTCCCGCATGGTGGGCATAGCCCCATGCGGGAAGTAAGCAGATCAATGCATTCCTAGGTGTGCAGAATCCCCGCGATTCCGCAAATTTAATGAACATGCTGCGTTATTTTCTGGAATGCGATTCCGCTCAGGAAAAAAATGCAGCATGTGCACAAAAAATCCGGATTGCATTCTATTAAATAGGATGCTTAATGTGAGCGTTTTTTTTCGCGGTTTATAGCGTTTTTATAGCAAAAAACCGCGAAAAATGTGCTACGCGTGCACACAGCCTTAAGGGTATGTGCACACGTCAGGATTTCTTCAGGATTTTTTTGCAGATTTCCCCTATAAAAATGCTATAATTCTGCACAAAAAACGCATACATTATGCATCCTATCATTTAGAATGCATTCCGCATTTTTTCTGCAAATGTTGCGTTTTTTTCCGCAAAAAAAACAGAATCCAGAAAAAGAAGCAACATGTTCATTATTTTTGCGGATTTTTTGCGGATTTCCCATGAAATTGGAATGTCTGGGAAAAAAAACGCAAAAAATCAGCAGAAAAATCGAGAAAAAAACGCAAAAAAAACCGCATGCGGATTTCTGGCAGAAATGTCCGGATTTTGTCAGGAAAATTTCTGCAAGAAATCCTGACGTGTGCACATACCCTAAGTTGGTTAATCACTTAGGTTATCCTTCTAGTGGGATTTGTAGCTTCTGCATTGCTAATCTGATTAATACCAGTTTAAGTCCAGTTGATCCTCCCAGTCTGGTGTTATAAAATGCGCCGCTAAGCATTTATGTTGTTAAATATTTACATTTCAGTTTACCATCCTAGTTAAAGTTGCAAGATGGTAAAGGCTGCTCTAAGCTGAATAAAACCATCGTAAATCCAGTTGGGCTCCTAGTTGCAGTTGTAAAATGGCCTTGTGGACACTAAGGCCCCTTTCACACATCAGTTTACTCTGTCGCCTCATTGGGGGACACAGGACCATGGGTGTTATGCTGCTATCCACTAGGAGGCGACACTATGCATAATCTGAAAAAGATTAACTGTGGCTCCTCCTCTGCAGTATACACCCCTGGACGGCGTCAGCCTTCTCCAGTTTTTGCTTAGTGTTGCATAGGAGGCACACCTTTTTTTTTTACTCCGTTTTTTTTCCGACGGATTACAGATGAAGAAAAGTGGGTCTCCTGTGAGACTCCCCGGCATGGCTCCTTCCTCGGCCCCCTATTATGGGGTGCCCGGTTGAAGTAGAGTTGGCTATTCCCCATGTTGCTCCTTCCCCAGTCCCTCGGGTGCTGGTTCGAAGTCGAGACCCCCCCCTCCTTCCCCAATTCCTCGGTTTCTGGGTTGAGGTTGAGGGGAGGATAAAGGCCCCTGAAGGTGACAACAGCACCCTCCCTGATCCCCCTCTGGGGACATTAGGTTGAGACGCCTCAGGTAGGGCCTGTACAGGCAGCACTCTGAAGCTCCCAGCAATGGGCCAGCACACTGCGCCTGCATCCAGGGACCCCAGTCCAGCTGCGGGCTCCTGTTGGGGCCGGGGGGAAGTGCAGGCAGGCATGGCACAGACAGACACAGGGCTCTCTGCGCCCCTGTCTCTGTGGCAGCACCAGCTCTATACTGCCTGAGGGGGACCCCTCACTGGGCCCCCCCTTCCGCTTACAGCCCCACCGCTATCCTGCCTTTAAATCTGGAGGGGGGGGTCCGGTTCAGATCCGACCCCCTCCCGGACTTTCGCGCTGGCCTGGAGCCCTTCCGGGCATCAGGCATCTAATTTAGGCCCCGGCTTCGGCCTAGCTGAAGCCGCCGCCTCCTCTCCGCCCCCCAGCCCGCCACCCGGTTGACAAATATGACACTCTACAGTGTCATAGAGGGGGCGGATCGAGACAGAAAGGGCGCGTTTTTACACAGCTTTGCCGCCCTTTTCTCAGCTCTCCGCCCCCGTTCTCCCCCTGCCTCTTCTCCTCGGCGGCCATTTCTACTGCAGCAAGGATTAACCCTGCATCTCCCGGTCAGCAGGACCAGGCCAGCCAGTCTCCGGGGGGCACAGGACTGTGGATCTTCGGCGCTGGACCTTGGGGCAAACTGGTGGGGTAAGATCACAGCTGGGTTGCTTTACTCGGCTGTGATTCCATATTCCCTATAAGGCTCCTCTGCATAGCTACCACTGTAAGGTCCATCTGCATAGCAGCCCTTCTGCACTCTGTGCACTATGCCGGGCTCAAGGTCCAAGAGAACCAGGAAGGACTGCTATTATGCATTCTGCACAGCCTGCAGGACTGCTCTCCCCAGTGGCAGTATATACCCACACTGCCAGGGCTGCACTCAGACTACTGTCAGAGCCCCAAGAGGCCCCTGCCAATGCTTCGGTTTCTAATGCCACGCCGGAACGGGTCACTCAGATATCGCAATCTATGACGCAGTCTATAGATAACCTAACCTCCACATTGCTTCAGGCTCTGCAGAGTCATGCCTCAGCTATGACCGTTACCCAGCAAAGGGAGAGCTTGGCTCAGGGACAGGATGACCCTGGCACATCCACGTCTAAGTCAGGACGCAAGCGGACCCACAGTCCATCTACGTCATCCCATAGCACTCGGTCATCCCCTTCTAGGAAGAGACACTGTAGTTCCAGGTTATCTAGACCGTCTCCTTCCAGGGACAGACAATGCAGTTCTCCGCAATCCCCGACCAGAGAAGGCCTCCTCCCCAGCTCACCCAGCAGGGGATGCCTCAGTGATACACAGGATTCGGAAGGCATCTGTGACTCCGACTCAGACAGGGAATACGAAGGGGTCCCTGATCCCAATCCCCCCTAGCAATACTGCGCTAGTTGAGGACTTAATCTCTTCCATCCATCGGGTGCTGGACATTTCTGATCCACCACCAGAGGCCCCAGAACACAAGATTTCCTTTGAAGGACCTCTGAAGCCGCCTAAGGTTTTCTCTAACCACCCAGAGTTTAAGGCGATCCTTAAAAACCAGTTCTCGCAGCCTGAGAAAAAATTCGCTAATTGCAAATATCTGGAGGCGAGGTACCCCTTCCCGCAGAAGGATGCCAAAGAGTGGACAGACCCACCCGAAGTGGACCCCCAGTCTCTAGACTAGCAGCACAGACCCTCCTTTCAACGCATGGCTCGTTCAAATTTTGAGGCCGCAGGGGCATCCCTGGCTCCCACGTTCGCTTCAGTTTGGGCTGCCAAAGCCATTCTGGCCTGGGCCAAAAATTTACAAGCTGGCCTCCAAGCATCCGCTCCTGAGCTGTCGGACAAGCGGTTCAAATAGCAGTCATAGCAGATTACATGCTTCATGCAGCTCTGGATTCAGCAAGGGGTGTAGCGGGGATAGCATCAAACACCATCACAATTCGGCGTATCCTCTGGCTGCGGGAATGGAAAGCCGACACAGCCTCAAAGAAGTCCCTCACGCACCTCCCCTACCTCAGTGGGCGATTTTTCAGTGAACAGTTGGACACGATGATATCCAACGCCACCGGGGGTAAGAGTACCTCTCTTCCCCTACTGAAGCCTAAACGCACTTATAAGAAGCGTAACCAAACTCGATTCCGATCCTTTCGGAATTCTTCGGGCTGGTCCGTCTCGCGTCCAGCACAAAATCGTAACCGTTCCCCACGCAGGGACAACTCACGATCAACGCAAAGGTTGGACAAGAACTGGTAGTCAAAAGCAGCCCAGTCTAAACCCAGAGGAGGAAAATCTCAGACTTTCTCCTCATCATGACTCACGGACCCCGGAACACCACACCCGTAGACGGCCGACTTTTGCTCTTTCATCAAGTCTGGTTGCCTATTACAGAAGACAGGTGGGTCAGGGAACTAGTGTCTTCCGGATACGAGATAGAGTTCACCTCCAACCCACCGGACCGATTCTTCCTCTCTGTCCCCCCAAAACCACCAGCCAAGGCTCGTGCCTTCCGGCAAGAGGTCGCCTCGCTTTTTCAAGCAGGAGTCATAGTACCGGTCCCCACGGCCGAGCGCTTCCGAGGGTTCTACTCCAATCTATTCGTAGTCCCCAAGAAAGGAGGCAGCGTGCGGCCCATACTGGACCTAAAACAACTCAACAAATATGTACGGGTCCGTCACTTCCGCATGGAGTCCCTTCGGTCCATCATTGCGTCCATGGAGAAGGGAGAATATCTCGCCTCCATAGACATACAAAACGCATACCTGCATATACCGATTGCACCTGCTCATCAGAGATTTCTTCAGTTCGCAATCGACCAGGACCACTACCAGTTCGTGGCTCTCCCTTTTGGACTCGCCACGGCTCCCAGTGTATTTACCAAAGTCATGGCTGCCACCATGGACGTCCTGCACTCGAGAGGCATAGTAGTCGTTCCATACTTGGACGATCATCAAGGCTCCCACCTTCAAGGACTGCGAGCTCAGCGTCTCAATCACAATCGACACTCTGAGTCGCATGGGCTGGTTAGACAATCTACAAAAGTCATCACCAACCCCGAGTCAGTCTCTGACCTTCCTGGGAATGCTATTCAATACCTCCAGGGGTCTAGTGCTCCTTCCCAAGGACATGCATAGTGTCGCCTCCTAGTGGACAGCAGCATAACACCCATGGTCCTGTGTCCCCCAATTAGAGGCTAAGAGAAAGAGATTTTACGGTGAGTACACACAAATCTCCTTTTTTGCCATCAGTCGCAATCTGTTCAATTTTGAAAAAAAAACGGATCTGTCGCAGATTGTGAAAAACTGATGCGACGGATCAGTTTTTTCACCGGATCTGACTAGCTGATGTGGCTAATTGGATCCTAAAAAAATCGGAGCGTGCTCAGTTTAAAAAAATGGAATCCATCATTTGACAGATCCGGCTCCATAGGCTTCCATTCTAGCAAACGATGGACGGCGACGGTCGCTGTCCGTTTTTTCGACAGACACAAAAAACTTTACTATGTCCGTTGTCTCCGGCCGCCGGACAAACAATTTTCGATGGATCCGGCGAACGGCGGATGAAACGTGAGGCCATCTGTCGCTAATACAAGTCTTTGAGAAAAAAACTGATCCTGCGGCATCAGTCACCGGGTCCGTTTTTTTTCCCCAAAATTCGACGGATTGCGACTGATGGCAAAAAACTGATGTGTGAAAGGGGCCTTAGTGATTAAACTCTCAATGCCCCAATCTACCCTACTGGTATAGAATGATAAGGTGAATTTGATTGTGCCAGGTCGAGCAGCACTATACAGGTCTGCATTCCTAATGGAGGTGCAAGTTGGACTCTCCGGTGTGTGGCTGATGAATCATCAATTTCCCCAATCTGTTATTGAGTGGTAAGACAGATGTGATTGTCCAGGTCTGGGGGCACTGTACCCGTCTGCACTCCTAATGGAGGTGCGAGTTGGACTCACCGGAATGGGGCAGAGAAGCCAACAATATCCCAGCCTACCCTCCTAATTGGAGTTGCATTACAGACATGGTGATTCCTGATCTGGACCAGTGTATCCTCCTGGTTGAAGTCAGAAAATAGACTCATTAGAAATTAAGTCAGTAGAGCCATTATACCCAATAAGTATTGAGGGGTTGAAGTCATAAAACTGGCAGATTGAAATAAGTGGTAAGTTTGATATATATCGTCTGTACGCTCTTGGGGTAATAAAAAGGCAACTCTTCAATAAACCTATAAGAGGAAGAATCGATGGATGAGTTAAAATGTCCCCCTTATCTGTCAGACTCTTGTGGCGAAGGAGGAACATCTTCGCAAGTTAACACGAATGCTTTCACATAAGGTAAGACAGTTCTGATTATTACTCAAGAACAGGATGATATGTCCATAACATACATGGTTGAGGGGACAGGATTCTAATACCTTGGTTTCAGGCCATTTGAGCATTGACCAATACCATATGAGGTCTGTTATCTTTTTTTCTGACTAAGTCGCTTCCTCATGGGGAACGGGGAAAAAAAAGTGGTGCATCATCTGTGTGCTTGAAAAAGAATCTGTTTTGCATTTGACTGTGTTCAACTAACAATTTTAATAGTCGGATTGTGTTATTAGCATCCATTTAAGCTGTGGAATGGATGACGTTATAGAGAATAGGATAAATTCTATCATCCCTAGCATTAATGAATGTTTGAACGAGGCTTTTCTGTATATTGAATAGATCAGACTTCTTTTTTTTTTTTTGCGTGTTCTAGTTGTATCAGGTCTTAGTACTTGGTTAAGATGCAGTAACCAGAAATTCTCTAAGGTGGAAATCTCAAACTATAGTTGTCTCTTTCAGCTTAAATAAGTTTCTTAGGAGGACTTAACATTACAAACTAAGGAACGCAACAAAAGAAAAAAAGATTTGTTGAAGTTGGATAAAAAAAAAAAAGTAATAAATATTTCAAAATACTTTGGCATTCTGGGATGCTCAATCTACCCTTGATAGCATAGTGTTTCACAGATATTTTGAACCATTAGGTGATCATTGACACCAGATCTTTACCTTAAAGGTGACCTTACTTCAATGGAAAATGTCAACAATTTGGAGTTAGATGTTAAGTAATAGTTTAACCCCTTTCTGTCATTAGACGTACTATTCCGTCCATGTGGGGTGGGCCCTACTTCCCAAGGACGGAATAGTACGTCATACCCGATCGGCCGCGCTCACGGGGGGAGCGCGGCCGATCGCGGCCGGGTGTCAGCTGCATATCGCAGCTGACATCCGGCACTATGTGCCAGGAGCGGTCACGGACCGCCCCCGGCACATTAACCCCCGGCACACCGCGATCAAACATGATCGCGATGTGCCGGCGGTGCAGGGAAGCATCGCGCAGGGAGGGGGCTCCCTGCGGGCTTCCCTGAGCCCCCCGCAGCAACGCGATGTGATCGCGTTGCTGCGAGGGTCTTACCTCCCTCCCTGCCTGCTCCAGACCCGGATCCAAGATGGCCGCGGATCCGGGTCCTGCAGGGAGGGAGGTGGCTTCACAGAAGCCTGCTCAGAGCAGGCACTGTGAAGCAGCCTGCACTTCTCGCAGATCGGTGATCTGTCAGAGTGCTATGCAAACTGGCAGATCACCGATCTGTATTGTCCCCCCCTGGGGCAAAGTAAAAAAGTAAAAAAAAAAATTTCCAAATGTGTAAAAAAAAAAAAAAAATATTCCAAAATAATGAAAAAAAAAAAATATTATTCCCATAAATACATTTCTTTATCTAAATAAAATAAAAAAAACAATAAAAGTACACATATTTAGTATCGCCGCGTCCGTAACGACCCGACCTACAAAACTGGCCCACTAGTTAACCCCTTCAGTAAACACCGTAAAAAAAAAAAAAAAAAAGAGGCAAAAAACAACGCTTTATTATCATACCGCCGAACAAAAAGTGGAATAACACGCGATCAAAAAGACTGATATAAATAACCATGGTACCGCTGAAAACGTCATCTTGTCCCGCAAAAAACGAGCCGCCATACAGCATCATCAGCAAAAAAATAAAAAAGTTATAGTCCTGAGAATAAAGCGATACCAAAATAATTATTTTTTCTATAAAATAGTTTTTATCGTATAAAAGCGCCAAAACAGAAAAAAAATGATATAAATGAGATATCGCTGTAATCGTACTGACCCGACGAATAAAACTGCTTTATCAATTTTACCAAACGCGGAACGGTATAAACGCCTCCCCAAAAAGAAATTCATGAATAGCTGGTTTTTGATCACTCTGCCTCACAAAAATCGGAATAAAAAGCGATCAAAAAATGTCACGTGTCCGAAAATGTTACCAATAAAAACGTCAATGCATCCCGCAAAAAACAAGATCTCACATGACTCTGTGGACTCAAATATGGAAAAATTACAGCTCTCAAAATGTGGTAACGCAAAAAATATTTTTTGCAATGAAAAGCGTCTTTCAGTGTGTGACGGCTGCCAATCATAAAAATCCGCTAAAAAACCCGCTATAAAAGTAAATCAAACCCCCCTTCATCACCCCCTTAGTTAGGGAAAAATAAAAAAATTAAAAAATGTATTTATTTCCATTTTCCCATTAGGGTTAGGGTTAGGGCTAGAGTTAGGACTAGAGTTAGGGCTAGGGTTATTGCTAGGGTTAGGGCTAGGGTTGGGGCTAGGGTTGGGGCTACAGTTAGGGTTGGGGCTAAAGATAGGGTTAGGGTTTGGATTACATTTACGGTTGGGAATAGGGTTGGGTGTGTCTGGGTTAGAGGAGTGGTTAGGGTTACTGTTGGGATTAGGGTAAGGGGTGTGTTTGGATTAGGGTTTCAGTTATAATTGGGGGGTTTCCACTGTTCGGGCACATCAGGGGCTTTCCAAACGGGATATGGCATCCGATCTGAATTCCAGCCAATTCTGCGTTGAAAAAGGAAAACAGTGCTCCTTCCCTTCCGAGCTCTCCCGTGTGCCCAAACAGGGGTTTACCCCAACATATGGGGTATCAGCGTACTCAGGACAAATTGGACATCATCTTTTGGGGTCCAATTTCTCCTGCTACCCTTGGGAAAATACAAAACTGGGGGCCAAAAAATAAGTTTTGTGGGAAAAAAAAGATTTTTTATTTTCACGGCTCTGCGTTGTAAACTGTAGTGAAACACTTGGGGGTTCAAAGTTCTCACAACACATCTAGATAAGTTCCTTGGGGGGTCTAATTTCCGATATGGGGTCACTTGTGGGGGGTTTGTACTGTTTGGGTACATCAGGGGCTCTGCAAATGCAACGTGACGCCTGCAGACCAATCCATTTAAGTCTGCATTCCAAATGGCGCTCCTTCCCTTCCGAGCTCTGTCATGCGCCCAAACAGTGGTTCCCCCCCACATATCGGGTATCAGCATACTCAGGACAAATTGGACAACAAATTTTGGGGTCCAATTTATCCTGTTACCCTTGTGAAAATACAAAACTGGGGGCTAAAAAATCATTTTTGTGAAAAAAAAAAGAATTTATTTTCACGGCTCTGCGTTATAAACTGTAGTGAAACACTTGGGGGTTCAAAGCTCTCAAAAGACATCTAGATAAGTTCCTTAGGGGGTCTACTTTCCAAAATGGTGTCACTTGTGGGGGTTTTTAATGTTTAGGCACATCAGGGGCTCTGCAAACGCAACATGGCATCCCATCTTAATTCCAGTCAATTTTGCATTGAAAAGTAAAATAGCGCTCCTTCCCTTCCGAGCTCTGCTATGCGCCCAAACAGTGGTTTACCCCCACATATGGGGTATCGTCGTACTCAGGACAAATTGCACAACAACTTTTGTGCTCTAATTTCTTCTCTTACCCTTGGGGAAATAAAAAAATGGGGGCGAAAAGATCATTTTTGTGAAAAAATATGATTTTTTATTTTTACGGCTCTGCATTATAAACTTCTGTGAAGCACTTGTTGGGTCAAAGTGCTCACCACACATCTAGATAAGTTCCTTAGGGGGTCTACTTTCCAAAATAGTGTCACTTGTGGGGGGTTTCAATGTTTAGGCACATCAGGGGCTCTCCAAATGCAACATGGCGTCCCATCTCAATTCCAGTCAATTTTGCATTGAAAAGTCAAATGGCGCTCCTTCCCTTCCGAGCTCTGCCCTGCGCCCAAACATTGGTTTACACCCACATATGGGGTATCAGCGTACTCAGGACAAATTGCACAACAATTTTTGGGGTCCAATTTCTTCTCTTACCCTTGGGAAAATAAAAAATTGGGGGCGAAAAGATCATTTTTGTGAAAAAATATGATTTTTTATTTTTACGGCTCTGCATTATAAACTTCTGTGAAGCACTTGTTGGGTCAAAGTGCTCACCACACATCTAGATAAGTTCCTTAGGGGGTCTACTTTCCAAAATAGTGTCACTTGTGGGGGGTTTCAATGTTTAGGCACATCAGGGGCTCTCCAAATGCAACATGGCGTCCCATCTCAATTCCAGTCAATTTTGCATTGAAAAGTCAAATGGCGCTCCTTTCCTTCCGAGCTCTGCCATGCGCCCAAACAGTGGATTACCCCCACATATGGGGTATCAGCATACTCAGGACAAATTGTACAACAAATTTTGGGGTCTATTTTCTCCTGTTACCCTTGGTAAAATAAAACAAATTGGATCTGAAATAAATTTTGTGTGAAAAAAAGTTAAATGTTCATTTTTATTTAAACATTCCAAAAATTCCTGTGAAACACCTGAAGGGTTAATAAACTTCTTGAAAGTGGTTTTGAGTACCTTGAGGGGTGCAGTTTTTAGAATGGTGTCACACTTGGGTATTTTCTATCATATAGACCCCTCAAAATGACTTCAAATGAGATGTGGTCCCTAAAAAAAATGGTGTTGTAAAAATGAGAAATTGCTGGTCAACTTTTAACCCTTATAACTCCGTCACAAAAAAAAATTTTGGTTCCAAAATTGTGCTGATGTAAAGTAGACATGTGGGAAATGTTACTTATTAAGTATTTTGCGTGACATATGTCTGTGATTTAAGGGCATAAAAATTAAAAGTTGGAAAATTGCTAAATTTTCAAAATTTTCGCCAAATATTCGTTTTTTTCACAAATAAACGCAACTTATATCGAAGAAATTTTACCACTATCATGAAGTACAATATGTCACGAGAAAACAATGTCAGAATCGCCAAGATCCGTTGAAGCGTTCCAGAGTTATAACCTCATAAAGGGACAGTGGTCAGAATTGTAAAAATTGGCCCGGTCATTAACGTGCAAACCACCCTTGGGGGTGAAGGGGTTAAGCAGGTGCAGTTGCTGGGTCCATTGGTGACTAGGGAACTACTTATGGCTCTGTTAATGTTACCAGGTTCTTTGATCACTAAACCTCTGCTTCTGTTAACCCCTTTATCCCACAAGACTGTTATCACCTTCATGGCCAGGCCAAATTTGACAATTCTGACCAATGTCACCTTATGTGGTAATAACTCTGGAGCGTTTCAACGGATCTCACTGCTTTTGAGATTTTTTTTTTCACAACATATTGCACTTCATGATAGTGTTAAAAATTTGTTCGATGTGACTTGCAATTATTTGTGGAAAAAATGGAAATTTGGCAAAAATGAAGCAATTTTCAAACTTTATATTTTTATGCCCTTAAACAGCGTTACCGTATAACACACAAACTAGTTCATAATTAACGTTTCCAACATGTCTACTTTACATCAGCACAATATTTAAAACATTATTTTTTTTTAGGAAGTTCAGCAATTTCAAATTTTTCCAACAAAATTTACAAAACCATTTTTTAGGGATAATATTTGAAGCGACTTTGGGGGGCCTATAAGACAGAAAATACCCCAAAGTCACACCATTCTAAAAACTGCACCCCTCAAGGTATTCAAGACCACATTCAAGAAGTTTATTAACCCTTCAGGTATTTCACAGGAATTAATGGAATGTGGAAAGAAGAAATGAACATTTAACTTTTTTTTCACAAACAATGTTACTTTCAAACCAATTGTTTTTTTTATTTTCACAAGGGTAACAGGAGAAAATGGATGCCAACATTTGTTGGGCAATTTGTCCTGAGTATGCCGATACCCCATATGTGGTCTAAAACTACTTTTCAAGCCGAGTGCAAAGCTCAGAAGACAAGAAGCACCATATTTTGCTGGACTGGTTTGAGGGTGCTATGTCACATTGGCAGAGCTCCTGAGGTGCCATAACAGCAGAAATGTCACATAAGTGACCTCATGTTACAGAATTTTATTCCATTGGGCGCCAAAGAAAAAATATTTACATTTTTGCCACCATAATTTAGTTTTAGCCCCAAGTTTTTAATTTTTCTAAGGGCCAGTATTTAAAAATGGACCTCAGTTTGTTGTAAAAATTTCTCCTGAGTGCGCCAAAACCATACATTTTATTGGGAAATACTTATCCAGCAAAGTGCAAAGATCAGAAGGGAATGAGCGCCATATTATAGTGCAGATTTTACAGATACAGTTTGCTGGTACCCTGACCCACTGTGAGGAGCCATTTCACTTTTTTTAGAGCCTTTGTACTACCAGTAATGTGGAATCCCCTTATATTTCCGATAACAGATGACATACCTAAGAGGGAACTTGATTTTTTTTTTGTGAATTTAGTTAAAACTTTTTTTGAGAACATTTTACATAATAATTTGGATCACATTCATCTGGTACTCTATGCTGAGCACTTGGGGTTTCCATCTAAATCCCAGTGTGACATACTGCACAAAACTGTTGCGGACCACGCTTTTGTGCACACCTGAAAAGACGGACACTGCCAGATCACAGGCCAGATGTCGTCCACAATTCCTCCATATGCCTCATTATAGGGAATCTTCCACCAAGGTTTCATCTGAATCATATATTTCTGAAATTTACAAGGAAAGCCTTGTGTTAAACAGGGTGTTTTGTTTTAAATAAAGGATGTTATTTTTGCAGTGTTGATTTCAAAACTTATTAATGGGTTAGTAATGGGGGCATCTTATAGACACCTCTACATTACTAACACCTGGGCTTGATGTCAGCTGACAATAAAAAGCTGACATCAACCCCAACCCTATTACCCCACTTGTCACTGCTTTGCTTCAATTGGCAATAGCAAGGCTAAGCCTCAGATTTGATGGATCTTATGGATGTGCCATTTCTGGGGTGGCTGAGAGCTGATGTTGTTAGCCTGGGGGGTGAGGCAATACCGCTAGCCCCTTCCAGGCTTTTAATATCAACCCACAGCTGTCTGTTTAGGCTTTGCTGGTTTGAGCTTATTGGGGGGCCCTAGGTAATTTTTCTGTGGTTCCCTGTAAATTTACCAGTAAAGGCTATACAAACATATATGAGCTGTTAATAATAGCCTGGGAACCTTTGGGATATTGTCCCATTTCCCAGATTATTAACATCATACCCCAGCCGTGTGCTTTCCAAATCTGCCTGTGTCCACGCCATTTTTTTAATTTAATTTTAATTTAATAAGAAGTACACAGCTGCTGCTGAATACAACTCCTATCATTGCTGCCTGGTCACGCTGATCTCAGGAAGAAGGGTAACAATGAGGAGAGCTCCCTTCAGGAGCTGGCACCTGGGATCATTGCATACTGTCTGCGCCAGTATGTGTCACACGGACAGCAAATGGATACACTGATGTCACAGACATACAGTTGTGGCCAAAAGTATTGACACCCCTGCAATTCTGTCAGATAATACTCAGTTTCTTCCTGAAAATGATTGCAATCACAAATTCTTTGGTATTATTATCTTCATTTAATTTGTCTTAAATGAAAAAACATAAAAGAGAATGAAGCAAAAAGCAAAACATTGATCATTTCACACAAAACTCCAAAAATGGGCAAGACAAAAGTATTGGCACCCTCAGCCTAATACTTGGTTGCACGACCTTTAGCCAAAATAACTGCGACCAACCGCTTCCAGTAACCATCAATGAGTTTCTTACAATGCTCTGCTGGAATTTTAGACCATTCTTCTTTGTCAAACTGCTCCAGTTCCCTGATATTTGAAGGGTGCCTTCTCCAAACTGCCATTTTTCTCTCCACAGGTGTTCTATGGGATTCAGGTCTGGACTCTTTGCTGGCCACCTTAGAAGTCTCCAGTGCCTTCTCTCAAACCATTTTCTAGTGCTTTTTGAAGTGTGTTTTGGGTCATTGTCCTGCTGGAAGACACATGACCTCTGAGGGAGACCCAGCTTTCTCACACTGGGCCCTACATTATGCTGCAAAATTTGTTGGTAGTCTTCAGACTTCATAATGCCATGCACACTTTCAAGCAGTCCAGTGCCAGAGGCAGCAAAGCAACCCCAAAACATCAGGGAACCTCCGCCATGTTTGACTGTAGGGACCGTGTTCTTTTCTTTGAATGCCCCTTTTTTTCTCCTGTAAACTCCTATGTTGATGCCTTTGCCCAAAAAGCTCTATTTTTGTCTCATCTGACCAGAGAACGTTCTTCCAAAACGTTTTAGGGTTTTTCAGGTAAGTTTTTGTCAAACTCCAGACTGGCTTTTTTTATGTCTCGGGGTAAGAAATGGCGTCTTCCTGGGTCTCCTACCATACAGTCCCTTTTCATTCAGACGCCGACGGATAGTACGGGTTGACACTGTTGTACCCTCGGACTGCAGGGCAGCTTGAACTTGTTTGGATGTTAGTCGAGGTTCTTTATCCAAGATCCGCACAATCTTGCATTGAAATCTCTTGTCAATTTTTCTTTTCCGTCCACATCTAGGGAGGTTAGCCACAGTGCCATGGGCTTTAAACTTCTTGATGACACTGCTCACGGTAGACACAGGAACATTCAGGTCTTTGGAGATGGACTTGTAGCCTTGAGATTGCTCATGCTTCCTCACAATTTGGTTTCTCAAGTCCTCAGACAGTTCTTTGGTCTTCTTTCTTTTCTCCATGCTCAATGTGGTACACACAAGGACACAGGACAGAGGTTGAGTCAACTTTAATCCATGTCAGCTGGCTGCAAGTGTGATTTAGTTATTGCCAACACCTGTTAGGTGCCACAGGTAAGTTACAGGTGCTGTTAATTACACAAATTAGAGAAGCATCACATGATTTTTCGAACAGTGCCAATACTTTTGTCCACCCCTATTTTTATGTTTGGTGTGGAATTATATCCAATTTGGCTTTAGGACAAATTTTTTTGTGTTTTTTCATTTAAGAAAAATTAAATGAAGATAATAATACCAAAGAATTTGTGATTGCAATAATTTTCAGGAAGAAACTGAGTATTATTGAGTTTCAGTACCAGTGTCTATGCACCGTACTTAAGTTATTGGTTAGGTGATTTGACAAGTACAGAAAATCTGCCGTAATTATATCCCATAAAGATATCAAACCATACATATAAGGTTAGTCTTCAAAATATAGATCCTCTCTTGGGGGGAGGGGGGGAAGATTGTTGTATCCAGTAAAAGTATTCCTTTTTTATTGATTTTTCAAGGTAAATTTAAAGGGGAAAGGGATATGAGGGAAAATAAAAAAAATTAAATAGGTGAAAAAAGGGGAGAATTAAATTTTACATAGTGGGGATGATACAGAGAACATTATCACAAAAGATATACAAGCAATATTTTAACAGTACGTAGGATTAAAATTATGTGGTAACTTAAGAGAATATAAGAATGCAGATAAATAACAGAGATGAAAAGTTATTGTAAAAGTTTCATATGTTTATAGTAGGTATTATCAATAGTGATGAGCGAATATACTCATTGCTGGGGTTTTCCAGAGCACGCTCGGGTGGTCTCCGAGTATTTATGACTGCTCAGAGATTTAGTTTTCCTTGCCGCAGCTAGATGATTTACAGCTACTAGCCAGCTTGAATACATGTGGGGATTCCCTAGCAACCAGGCAACCCCCACATGTACTTATGCTGGCTAGCAGCCCTAAATCATCCAGCTGAGGCAAGGAAAACCAGATTTCCGAGCAGTCATAAATACTCGGAGATCACCCGAGCAACGAGTATATTCGCTCATCACTAATTATCAACCATATCGAATTTAGATTCAATACATTTATGGAGAGTTAATTTTTTCTAAAATATCAGAATATATAGGTGGATTTGTTTTTTTCCTAAAAAAAATGCTATCCTATTTT
This sequence comes from Ranitomeya variabilis, assembly GCF_051348905.1. Taxonomy (NCBI): domain Eukaryota; kingdom Metazoa; phylum Chordata; class Amphibia; order Anura; family Dendrobatidae; genus Ranitomeya; species Ranitomeya variabilis. Next base: position 954,470,127 of record NC_135233.1, on the reverse strand, counting down.
TAATTACACGAAAGATGTGTATTATAATATGTCTAAAAGAGGGTTCTATTTTATCTAAAAGGCTGTGTTCACACTAGGCGTTTTTTAAACTTTTTTTTTTCAGCTGCATTTTACAGCACCAGCAAAGTCTGAGGTTTCAGAAATCTCATGCTCACACTTTGTTGTTTTTTTTTGTCATCAGTATTTTGTGCTTTGCATGTTTTTTTGCACAATAGTGGGTGTCACTTCTTTCAGCATTTTTATTACTTGGTCATTGTCTCTCAGGTTCTGACATGGGAGAGGGGAAAAATTGTAATTACTTACTGGTGATTTGATTTTCCTGAAACCCATGACAGCACCCCGATTTATTCTTTCCCTCTGGCTTATGGTTGGTGCTGGTTTTCAATTTTCTCTTCTCACAGTGAAGAACAGGCGTGAGTGAATGTATGAATAATGATTGTAATTTGGGTGACTCCTACTTGAATTCTTGGAAACTACATTGAAGGAGAAAGTGTGAGTTACCTTATTATTTGTGCTCTTGGCTTCCTGTCCAGTGATGGGGGCGGATGCCGCTCTCTCAGGTGCTGTCATGTGATTTATGAAAATAAGTTCTGATTTTTCCTATTTCTGCACGGATTAGAAGTACTTCACCTTCTTATGATATGGTGTAATTTTCCTTAGGCAGTGCAGGGGTTAATCTGCTCTGTTGAGATCTGGGCTCTGGCTAGCACTCATTGTCAGAGTTGATTATGCTGCATGACTGGAGGTTATTGGTGGTTATTATTGGAAAAAGGCATTTGGTGGATTTATGTCTGACTTTTGCTAGGTTTTGAGTGTCTGAAAATGTCCTTGCGTCTCCTACTTTGGTTTAACCCCATACTCCACTCCCCGATGCATTCCTCTGTTGTTTGTGTGTATATTTGTATGTTTGGTATTTTTCATTACCCCTGTTCGTATTACTTTGTTAGTCTGGTTGGTCGAGCACAATGGTGTACAATAGTGATGAGCGTGTACTGGTTGCTCTGGTTTTCCCCCGAGCACGCTCGGGTGGTCTCCGAGTATTTTTTAGTGCTCGGAGATTTAGTTTTCATCCCAGCAGCTGACTGATTTACAGCTAGGAGCCAGCTTGATTATATGTGGGGATTCCCTAGCAACCAAGCAACCCCCACATGTACTCAGCCTGGCTAGTAGCTGTAAATCATTCAGCTGCCACGATGAAAACTAAATCTCCGAGCACTAACAAATACTCTGAGGTCACCCGAGGGTGTTAGGGGGAAAACCAGAGCAACCAGTACACTCGCTCATCACTAGTGTACAGTATTTTGGCTCATTTTTTTTTTTTTAAATGTACCTTTTTTTTGTGACATTTACAGGGTGGATCCAGTAGATATGAAGTCTAAGCTTTCAATCTGGAGAGAAATACACAAGAAATATTCATCTCTCCTGCACACGTTGGAAGGAGAAGACCTGGCCGAAGATGCCGTCATTTGCCCATTGGAAGGTGTCACAGTGACATTGCGCTTGGCTGCTGTCTGCACCACTGCTAGTGATTCTGTCATGTAAGTGCTATGTATCATGGAAAGGGACTGTCTAGGAAATAGTCAATCATTGTACTGTGACACACGGGGGGAACTGAATTACTTAATTCTAAGGTAGAATGGTTTTCTTAGAAGAAAGCAATATGAGTTGTCTTTTAACAGTGAGGATGGCAAATTAAATTTAGTCTTCTTAGAGGGGATTGGCATGGGAGCAAGTAAAGCATTCAAGAAATGATGCTTTGTGGATGTATGGGTTCCCTGGTATCATTTAGGGGTTCCCACATGGTCACAGGTTTGAGAATCCCTGCTGTCGACTTTAGGAGCCATTTTTTTTCTTTGTAGCCTGTCTGTAAGTACTGAAATACACAGTAGAGACACCCAATAAGTTGAACAGTAGTTAGCAGCAGAAGTTCTCCAGCCCTGAAAGTAATATACAAGAAGCAGAAAGAATATCTTTGTGTTTAAAAACACATTAATCTGAATACATTTCAAGCACGTTATGGCCCTGACATCATAGAAATATGAGTGATCTAATATTAAATAATATGTTTGGTGTGCCCTGCTCTGCTGCCAAACGTATGCCCCAGGCGTATATACAACTTTATGCCATTGTTTACATGTGTCATTGATGTCTATTGTAATAAAAAGAATGCTGAGCAGAATTCTCTTTTCATGCGTACTGAAAGAGTAATCTCGTGTTTGGTTCTTCAAGTCTATAGAGTTATCCGTACTTGTACCAAATGTTGCTCCTTGCATTTACAGTGTATAGTGTCGCAGAACATGTCAGCCTTTAACTGGTCATTCTCATGTTATTAAATTGGTTTAGTTACATACCATAAAAGTAAGCAAGTTTGCAGTTGATTAAGTATTTTTGTATCTGCTGTCATCCTCCTGCAGAGTTTTTTTTATCTTACACAGAGTTAAGCTTGTTGCCAGGGAGCTCGGCCACCAGAGCCTGGCCCAGCGTGTACGGTAAATACATTCCAGGAAAGGAGTTAACTCCCATCATCCCAGTTCTCTCCAGCCTATTGACAAACCTCATATCAGTCCTCTAAATTCACAATACCCCAGCCCACCAGGATCTGCAGCATCAAGAACAATTTTCCTAATCACAGCTCTGACTTTCCTGAGCCGTGATATTGTTCAAAGGCCCTGTTATTTCTATGTGTAAAGGTAGTGATAACAGTGGAGAACAAACACTGACCGATGTTTTATGTGCTGTAGCAGGACAAAGCTATTGGATCAGAACTGTCACTCAAGTAGGAGTGTCCTCCCCCGCAAACACACAGGAAGTAAGGAGAGTGCAGAGCCCAGATCTGCTCAAGAGACCACTTGAGAATACTCCTTTTATGCTAAAGATTGTTATACATTGAAAGAACTTTATCAGTGTGATGAGAACTGAGCCTTTGATTTTATTTTTACTATGTTTTTAATGTCCACACAGTGTATCGCCAAAGACCCCAGAAGGGATGTCTAGCACCCAAGTTACATGGGTAGTACAGCAGCTTTCTTGGGTTGGCCCTGAAGAGATTGTGAGAGTACTTAATATCTGCACGAAGCTTCTTAATTCGGGATACCACCACATAGATCCCATGCTGAGAAAGATAGTCCAAATATTTGATGCCTTACTTTATATACATGGTGAGCCAACATCTGATATCATAAATGATGTATCTGGAGTTGATATAATTTGTCCTATGTCTAATTTATTACTTTTCTATACTCTTAACATTCCGAACAGTGATTTCCATGCTTTTAGTAGCCTCCACATGTGCTCATGTACAGCTAGCCAGGAATCTCACTGCTTAAAAACATCTACTATATAATTGTCTAAGGGTCACGTCCGTCTGTCTGTCCTTCTGTCTGTCTGTCCTTCTGTCTGTCTGTCCTTCTGTCTGTCTTTCTTTCTGTCACGGATATTCATTGGTCGCGGCCTCTGTCTGTCATGGAATCCAAATCGCTGATTGGTCTCGCCAGCTGCCTGTCATGACTGCCGCGACCAATCAGCGACGGGCACAGTCCGATTAGTCCCTCTCTACTCCCCTGCAGTTAGTGCCCGGCGCCCGCTCCATACTCCCCGCAGTCACCGCTCACACAGGGTTAATGCCAGCGATAACGGACCGCGTTATGCCGCGGGTAACTCACTCTGTTACCGCCGCTATTAACCCTGTGTGACCAAGTTTTTACAGGCACGTTGTAGTTCTGTCGCCTGTGTGGGGTGCAGACGGCAGCTTCCGGTCCCAGGGTGTGATGACGTCGCGGTCACGTGACCGTGACGTCATTGCAGGACCTTCTCGCGCAGGCGCGCAGGACCTGTGATGACGTCGCGGTTACATGACCGTGTCACAGTCACATGACCGTGTCACAGTCACATGACCGTGTCACGGTCACATGACCGTGTCACGGTAGGTCCTTCTCGCGCAGGACTTGTGATGACGTCGCGGTCACGTGACGTCATGGCAGGTCCTTCTCGCGCAGGCGCGCAGGACCTGTGATGACGTCGCGGTTACATGACCGTGTCGTCAAGGCAGGTCCTTCTCGCAGACCATCCTTGCCACCGGCACCTGCCGCTTGCATGGACCGGTCACCGGAGCGTCGCGAGGAGCGGGAAAGGCGGCGGAAGGTGAGTATATAATGATTTTTTATTTTTATTATTTTTAACATTAGATGTTTTTACTATTGATGCTGCATAGGCAGCGTCAATAGTAAAAACTTGGTCACACAGGGCTAATAGCGGCGGTAACGGAGTGAGTTACCCACGGCATAACGCGGTCCGTTACCGCCGCTATTAACCCTGTGTGACCAAGTTTTTACTATTGACGCTGCCTATGCAGCGTCAATAGTAAAAACATCTGTTAAAAATAATAAAAATAAAAAATCATTATATACTCACCTTCCGCTGCCGGTGACCGGTCCATGCAAGCGGCAGGTACCGGTGGCAAGGATGGTCTGCGAGAATGACCTGCCATGACGTCACGGTCATGTGACCGTGACACGGTCATGCAACCGCGACGTCATCACAGGTCCTGCGCGCCTGCGCGAGAAGGACCTGCCATGACGTCACGGTCACGTGACCGTGACGTCATCACACCCTGGGACCGGAAGCTGCCGTCTGCACCCCACACAGGCGACAGAACTACAACGCGCCTTCGGAAGGTGAGTATATGTTTATTTTTTAATTTTTTTTAACCTGTGACATACGTGGCTGGGCAATATACTATTTAGCTGGGCAATATACTACGTGACTGCCCAATATACTACGTGGCTGGGCAATATACTACGTGGCTCTGTGCTGTATACTACGTCGCTGTGCAATATACTACGTGGCTCTGTGCTGTATACTACGTGGCTCTGCTGTATACTACGTGGCTGGGCAATATACTACGTCACTGGGCAATATACTACGTGGCTGGGCAATATGCTACGTCACTGGGCAATATACTACATGGCTGGGCAATATACTACGTCACTGGACAATATACTACGTGGCTGGGCAATATACGTCACTGGGCAATATACTACGTCACTGGGCAATATACTACGTGGCTGGGCAATATACTACGTGGCTGGGCAATATACTATGTCACTGGACAATATACTACGTGGCTGGGCAATATACGTCACTGGGCAATATACTACGTCACTGGACAATATACTACGTGGCTGGGCAATATACTACGTCACTGGGCAATATACTACGTCGCTGGGCAATATACTACGTGGCTGGGCAATATACTACGTCACTGGGCAGTGTACCACGTAACTGGGCAATATATGTCACTGGGCAATATACTACGTGGCTGGGCAATTTACTACGTGGACATGCATATTCTAGAATACCCGATGCGTTAGAATCGGGCCACCATCTAGTGATATAATAGTTTTCTTTTAAACTAACAATTTTCGGGCTCCTCCACATTATTACTTTTTGATCTATAGATAAGCCTATAGGAAACACTCCATACTTAAACCACGCTGTAAGTTCACTTTTGCAGTTTTTTAGTTAGAAATTCCTCAGTTGCACGCATGTAGCTTGTGTCTAGGTTACAAAATGCACCCAGTATTATTAATAATATATATGTGAATTGTCATTGCTCTTATGGGGAAAGACATAATACAAAGCAAAGAAGAGCTGTGTTCTGCTGAAATTCAGCCCCCGTGCACTATAGCTCACAGCTGTAGATGTGACACACCTGTAAGGATGTCGGGTGTAGGTTACTGATCATGTTTCTATATATACTATAGTAAACCAATCATTCTCCTCTATTTTACTTAAAGTGAGACATCGTTTACCAGATCAAACACTGGTGGATTTGTGTGGACTGGTCTCTTTGCCTTGGATTCACAGCCATTCAAGTCATGTTTCCTGTAAGGTGGCCGCGTTTGACTCATCCCTCTTAGCAATAAGTCATAGGATCCATGAAGAAGTCTGTAAGTAACATGGCTTGATATTACCATTCCTGTAATCAATAATAGAATGGATTCTTGTAGTTAAAAAAAAATAAAAAATCCTGTGTTTTATGTGCAGTTGTTAATTGATGGTGTGGTTTCTTCTCTTTATTCCGCAGCACCAGTGATTCAGTCCCAATGTCTCTTTCTTCTGTCACTTTTTCCCAAATACATAATGCCGGACTGGAGGTTGGCGGTTTACCAGTGGTCACTAGAAAGCCAACATGAAGTTGTTCGTGCCTTCTGCGTGAAAGGATTTCCTGTACTGAAACAACACATTAAGCAGGAGGCCGGCAGTCCACTGCCCAAAGCTTTGCTGTAAGTATGGTGGTTGGTTGATCACTTCACATGGGTGTATAGATTGACATGCCCCCATGCCAACGCACTGTTAATGCTGCTGTCAGAGTTTGATAGCGGCATTTAGTAGTTTAACAGTTGTGCGTAGAAGTCCGCCACCCATGAGCCCACTCCATACATCCGCTGCCAACTTTGCCGTACATGTACAGCGAATGTCTGTACGGAGTTAAGAAACCCATTTTAAAAGGGATTGGTCACTACTTGGACATCCCTTTTTTAAATTAAGTAGCTCTCTTCTACAGTAAAAGTATATACTCACCTCTCATTGGTGCCAGGTCTCCTGTGACATTGTTAGGCCACGATCACACTGCAGCTGAATTAGAGAACACGTACGGCCGCTGTGCTCTTACTGATTCAGTTTCTCCCAAGGATTGATCAGCCGCTGATTGGCTGCAGGACTCATGTGCATAACAATGAATCAGAAGTGTCGGTGCATGATGTGTGTGTGTGCTTGTATATATATTATACAGTATTTCTCCTACGCCTCATTGGGGGACACAGGACCATGGGGTGTTATGCTGCTGCCAATAGGAGGACACTAAGTGAACACAAAAAAGATTAACTCCTCTGCAGTATACACCCTCTCACTGGCTGAAATTCAACCAGTTCTTGCTTAGTGTCTGTAGGAGGCACTTGGGTCTGTTTCAGACCCCAACGTTTTTTATTTTTATTATTTTTATTTTTTTACTTAACGGAGTGAAGGGGGCGATGGATCCCTTTTCAAGGGTCCGCTCTCCCCCGAACCATCAACAGGTGACTACGCGAAGTATATCTTCCCGTACCCTCTCCTGCGACGACTGGGGCATGCCTAACCTCACTTTGGGGCGATGGTTCCTTCTTGGTCTCGATCTCCCCACCCCTGAAAAACGGCGAGCACATGGAGTTTTTCCCTTCATGTTCCTCTCCAGGGCAGAGAAGAACCCACAACTGGATGGACAGAGGCACTAATGGCAGCAGCCCCATCACCCCGCTATAGGGAGGGTGGATTGAGCTCATACCCTTACACAGAGAGGAGGCGCTGCACAACTCCGGCTCTGCTACATCCTCCGGGACTATGAGCCCCCTTGCGCTTCCCTGCGATGGATGGTGCGGGACCTTGTCCCCGGGGAGAGGTGCCGCTGGCCTGGTGCCAGGGGACGTCCCGTCGCGCTTCCCTGCTAGCGTGCGCCGCCGGCAGGCTCCAGAAGTTTAGCCCCCGGCTTTTCACCGGACTAGGCCGCATTTTTTAATGGCACCGCCCACCCCCGGAGTTCCGCCCACGTTCCTGGCGCTTCTCGTCCTGAACCAGAAGCGCCCTGCTAATCTCGGGGGCCATGTCCTTTTAGCCTACTGCTGCGGGACCACGCTGACTGACAGCCCGCAATGCTACAATACCGGCGCGCATCCTTCTGCGTTTTTTTTTTCAGACCACGACTCCTTCCCTGGTGACACAGGCACAAGACCTTGGGTAAGCGCTGCATACATTCTCTGGAAGAGAGCTTACCCCCTCCTATGCACCTATAGCGCACCCTCTGCCTTTAACTCTCTGGCACACACTATGTCTCAATCTAAGGACAAATGAGTTAACAAAAAACGCATAGTGTTTTTTACCTCATGTGCCACTTGCAATACTGCCTTGCCCCGTGCTAACAATACTCTGTTATGCACAGTTTGTGACCCGGCCTGTGTGCAGCCGCCTCCCGCCGCCGCCAACGCCACCTCCGACCCTGCGGAGCCTAGTCCCCCTGAGTGGGCCTCTTCCCTGTCACGTTCTATGGCTTCCCTGGCCAAGGCAATAGACTCTCTCCGGAGACCCTCTCTAAGTCAGAACGTCACCTTGCCGACCGCAGAGGACTCTGGCGACGGTAGGGAATCGTCCACCAGCAGGGGGCGTAGTCAGTCGCAGGGAGCTCAGGTCTCCAGAAAAAGGATCCATGTTGCTTCTCACAATCATGCTCATGCTTCGGCATCTGCAAGCTCAATGTCTCTCTCCCCTTCTCCTGAGGGTCACAGCGCTCATGACTCTGAATACGAGTCTGATGCATATTTAGTCTGTTGGTATCACGGTGGTTAGACTTTCTCGCCTGGGCTGGAAAATAAACTTCGAAAAGTCTTCTCCGATATCGGCTCAGCAAATTTCCTTCTTGGTCATGATCCTGAACACTTCCCGTGGGTTGGTCATTCTCCCTCCAGAAAAGGCCTTGGCCTTACAACAGGGAACACAAAGTCTTTCCCGCCCAGTCACTCACTCTCTTCTCTTCAGCATGAGCATTCTCGGAAAAATGGTAGCAGCAATGGAAGCGGTTCCGTTCACGCAGCTCCATCTACGCCCTTTGCAACATGCGCTGCTGTTGGCCTGGGACAGGAACCCGTTCTCTCTCGACCGCCGGTTCCGTCTGTCTCTGCGGGTCAGGCAGACCCTCAGGTGGTGGACGCTGAAGTCCTCCATGAACCAAGGGAAGTCTTTTCTCCCGGTACGCTGGTTGGTGATGACCACCGACGCCAGCCTTTTGGGCTGGGGTGCGTTTTCAGCCACCATACGGCACAGGGTTGTTGGTCCAATCGAGAGTCGCGTCTCCCCATCAACATCTTGGAGATACGAGCAATCAGACTAGCCCTATTGGGTTTTCACCATCTCCTCGCAGGTCATCCCATCAGGATCCAATCTGACAACACCACGGCAGTGGAGTATATCAATCGTCAAGGGGGAACCCACAGCAGGACGGCCATGCACGAAGTGAGTCACATCCTTCGCTGGGCCAAGAGCAACCATTCACCCATCTCGGTGGTCCACATCCCGGGTGTAGAGAATTGGGTGGCAGATTTTCTCAGCCGCCAGGGCCTCGCCTCGGGAGAATGGTCTCTTCATCCGGAAGTCTTTCAGCAGATTTGTTGTCGCTGAGGGACTCCGGATGTGGATCTCATGGCATCAAGGCTAAACAACAAGGTTCCCCAGTTCATTGCCCGATCACTCGATCCATGTGACATTGGGGCAGATGCCTTGGTCCTGCCGTGGCATCAGTTCCGACTCCCGTACATTTTTCCCCCTCTCCCCTTGCTCCCCTGGGTCATCAAGAAGAGCAGAGGGGGTACCAGTGATCCTAGTCGCGCCAGACTGGCCACGCCGGGCATGGTACGCGGAACTAGTTCAACTGGTCGACGACGTTCCCTGGCGGCTACCAGATCGTATGGATCTACTTTCGCAGTGCCCGATTTACCACCAGAGCTCCGGGGCCCTGTCTTTGACGGCGTGGCCGTTGAATCCTGGATTTTAGCCCAAGCTGGATTCTCTCCTGCAGGAACCTCCACCATGATTAGTGCTAGAAAGCCCGTGTCCATGTGCATTTATCATCGCACCTTGCGAATCTTCTTCTCATGGTGCAACGCCCATGGACGATCTCCTCTGGTGTTCTCCACTCCTTCCATACTAGAATTCCTCCAATCAGGATTAGAGTCGGGTCTCGCACTTATTTCGCTCAAAGTACAAGTTTCGGCCTTGTCGGTTTTATTCCAACGCAAGTTTGCCACCAGATTACCGGTAAAGACGTTCATTCAGGGAGTTTCCCGTATGGCGCCTCCCTATTTAATTGCCGGTGGATTCATGGGATCTTAATTTGGTTCTCGGAGTCCTACAGGAGGCCCCTTTTGAACCACTGCAGGAGGTATCACTAACCTTTCTTTCCTGGAAGGTGGTTTTCTTAGTGGCAATTATGTCAATCAGACGAGTCTCGGAGTTGGCAGCCTTTTCCTGCTGACCCCCGTTCTTGATTTTTCATCCTGACAAGACAGTCTTGAGGACGTCGCCCTCTTTCCTGCCCAAGTTTGTTTCCTTTTTTCACCTCAATGAGGAGATTGTTCTGCCCACATTCTGTCCGGCACCAGTCCATCGTATCGAGAAAGCTCTTCACACGATGTCGATGTGGTTAGGGCTCTTGGGCGGTACATTTCGCGGACAGCTCCCTTCCGCAAGTCAGATGTCCTGTTCGTGCTTCCAGAGGGGCATAGGAAGGGTCTAGCCGCTTCAAAGGCCACACTAGCCAAGTGGATTCGCTCGGCTATTCAGGAGTCCTACCGTGTCAGGGGCGCTCCTGTCCCAGCAGGGATTAAGGCGCATTCTACTCGGTAAGTGGGCGCCTCTTGGGCCATTCGGCATCAAGCGTCAGCACAACAGGTCTGCAAAGCTGCGACTTGGTCCAGCTTGCATACTTTTACAAAACACTACCACGTTCATTCTCAGTCTTCTGCAGACGCTGCTCTTGGCAGGTGCATTCTGCAATCTGCAGTACCACAGCTGTAAGCCGGTGGTACATGGGGTATTAGCAGTTGTGTTGCTCCCCACCCAGGGACTGCTTTAGGACATCCCATGGTCCTGTGTCCCCCAAAGAGGCATAGGAGAAATAGGGATTTTTGTGTACTCACCGTAAAAATCTTTTCTCCAAGCCAATTATTGGGGGACACAGCACCCACCCTGTTAGCCTATGGCTTGTTGTTAAATTCCTTGGTTTTGACATAGTTTATTGTCCTTTGTTTAATACACCTACTGCTTTGTTACCGAACTGGTTGAATTTCAGCCAGCGAGAGGGTGTATACTGCAGAGGAAGAGTTAATCTTTTTTGTGTTCACTTAGTGCCCTCTTAGTGGCAGCAGCATAACACCCCATGGTCCTGTGTCCCCCAATGGTTGGCTCGGAGAAAAGGATTTTACGGTGAGTACACAAAAATCCCTATTTTTCGGACTAAAAGACGCAAGCACCAAACCACCAAGGCACCTAGCTTTTAGAGGAGGAAAATAGAAATAAATAAAACATTGAAGTAAAAAATGTCATGACGCACTGTTATGGGGGGATACTAATATCCCCTATCCTGATATATATATATATATATATATATATATATATATATATATATATATATATATATATATATATATATATATATATATATATATATATATATATATACATATACAGTGGGGCAAAAAAGTATTTGGTCAGTCAGCAATAGTGCAAGTTCCACCACTTAAAAAGATGAGAGGCGTCTGTAATTTACATCATAGGTAGACCTCAACTATGGGAGACAAACTGAGAAAAAAAAATCCAGAAAATCACATTGTCTGTTTTTTTTAACATTTTATTTGCATATTATGGTGGAAAATAAGTATTTGGTCAGAAACAAACAATCAAGATTTCTGGCTCTCACAGACCTGTAACTTCTTCTTTAAGAGTCTCCTCTTTCCTCCACTCATTACCTGTAGTAATGGCACCTGTTTAAACTTGTTATCAGTATAAAAAGACACCTGTGCACACCCTCAAACAGTCTGACTCCAAACTCCACTATGGTGAAGACCAAAGAGCTGTCAAAGGACACCAGAAACAAAATTGTAGCCCTGCACCAGGCTGGGAAGACTGAATCTGCAATAGCCAACCAGCTTGGAGTGAAGAAATCAACAGTGGGAGCAATAATTAGAAAATGGAAGACATTCAAGACCACTGATAATCTCCCTCGATCTGGGGCTCCACGCAAAATCCCACCCCGTGGGGTCAGAATGATCACAAGAACAGTGAGCAAAAATCCCAGAACCACGCGGGGGGACCTAGTGAATGAACTGCAGAGAGCTGGGACCAATGTAACAAGGCCTACCATAAGTAACACACTACGCCACCATGGACTCAGATCCTGCAGTGCCAGACGTGTCCCACTGCTTAAGCCAGTACATGTCCGGGCCCGTCTGAAGTTTGCTAGAGAGCATTTGGATGATCCAGAGGAGTTTTGGGAGAATGTCCTATGGTCTGATGAAACCAAACTGGAACTGTTTGGTAGAAACACAATTTGTCGTGTTTGGAGGAAAAAGAATACTGAGTTGCATCCATCAAACACCATACCTACTGTAAAGCATGGTGGTGGAAACATCATGCTTTGGGGCTGTTTCTCTGCAAAGGGACCAGGACGACTGATCCGGGTACATGAAAGAATGAATGGGGCCATGTATCGTGAGATTTTGAGTGCAAACCTCCTTCCATCAGCAAGGGCATTGAAGATGAAACGTGGCTGGGTCTTTCAACATGACAATGATCCAAAGCACACCGCCAGGGCAACGAAGGAGTGGCTTCGTAAGAAGCATTTCAAGGTCCTGGAGTGGCCTAGCCAGTCTCCAGATCTCAACCCTATAGAAAACCTTTGGAGGGAGTTGAAAGTCCGTGTTGCCAAGCGAAAAGCCAAAAACATCACTGCTCTAGAGGAGATCTGCATGGAGGAATGGGCCAACATACCAACAACAGTGTGTGGCAACCTTGTGAAGACTTACAGAAAACGTTTGACCTCTGTCATTGCCAACAAAGGATATATTACAAAGTACTGAGATTAAATTTTGATTCTGACCAAATACTTATTTTCCACCATAATATGCAAATAAAATGATAAAAAAACAGACAATGTGATTTTCTGGATTTTTTTTCTCAGTTTGTCTCCCATAGTAGAGGTCTACCTATGATGTAAATTACAGACGCCTCTCATCTTTTTAAGTGGTGGAACTTGCACAATTGCTGACTGACTAAATACTTTTTTGCCCCACTGTGTATATATATATATATATATATACACTCACCGGCCACTTTATTAGGTACACTTGTCCAACTTCTTGTTAACACTTAATTTCTAATCAGCCAATCACATGGCGGCAACTCAGTGCATTTAGGCATGTAGACATGGTCAAGACAATCTCCTGCAGTTCAAACCGAGCATCAGTATGGGGAAGAAAGGTGATTTGAGTGCCTTTGAACGTGGCATGGTTGTTGGTGCCAGAAGGGCTGGTCTGAGTATTTCAGAAACTGCTGATCTTCTGGGATTTTCACGCACAACCATCTCTAGGGTTTACAGAGAATGGTCCGAAAAAGAAAAAAAATCCAGTGAGCGGCAGTTCTGTGGGCGGAAATGACTTGTTGATGCCAGAGGTCAGAGGAGAATGGGCAGACTGGTTCGAGCTGATAGAAAGGCAACAGTGACTCAAATCGCCACCCGTTACAACCAAGGTAGGCCTAAGAGCATCTCTGAACGCACAGTGCGTCGAACTTTGAGGCAGATGGGCTACAGCAGCAGAAGACCACACCGGGTACCACTCCTTTCAGCTAAGAACAGGAAACTGAGGCTACAATTTGTACAAGCTCATCGAAATTGGACAGTAGAAGATTGGAAAAACGTTGCTTGGTCTGATGAGTCTCGATTTCTGCTGCGACATTCGGATGGTAGGGTCAGAATTTGGCGTAAACAACATGAAAGCATGGATCCATCCTGCCTTGTATGGAGCATCTTTGGGATGTGCAGCCGACAAATCTGCGGCAACTGTGTGATGCCATCATGTCAATATGGACCAAAATCTCTGAGGAATGCTTCCAGCACCTTGTTGAATCTATGCCACGAAGAATTGAGGCAGTTCTGAAGGCAAAAGGGGGTCCAACCCGTTACTAGCATGGTGTACCTAATAAAGTGGCCGGTGAGTGTATATGTCCACAATACAGGTATACATGGCCCCCTCATCCCCTTCCTGGTATATATGGCCCCCATCATGCTGCACACAAAAAAACATAAAGCATTCTACTTACCTTGCCTCCGCTCCCTTGCAGCGTCCTGTTCTGATGTCAGCAGCTGATTTCAGCTTATAAGCAGTGAATGGCATTGATGTCAGGCCGCTGCTTATACTCACTGGGCGTGGTGAGCAGTGAATATTCATTCTGCTGAAGGAAGCTGGCGACTGCAGCTAACAGTTTGCCAACTATTAAACAGAATGAATGTTCACTGCTCCACACGCCTATAGTCTTCCAAACCTCTCGGCAATACCTTCAGTGCAAAGAGGCGGGAGGGAGTACGGGCGTGTGGAGCAGTGAATATTCATTTACTTCAATAGCGAGCACAGGTGTTAGCCGCAGCAGCTGGCTCCTGCCTCCTGTGACCCGCTGCTATGCCACAGCTGCAAGCCCAGGGAACCATTGCAGAGCTTGGGGAATCGCTGCATTCAATATAGGATACCAGCCCAATCGATGAGATATCTGAGCACTGATTACCTGGCGTGTTGAGGAATATCAGACACTGGGCACCTTAACAATAAACTATAGCAGCCAGGGATATTAAATCAACTGCCAGATTTGGATAGGCACAAGAGGACTTTATTAATTAGACATTAGATTATATTACTGCAGAAGAGCAAAATAATGCAGTAATATATAAAATTGCTGGATATTGAATAATATCCTTTACAGTAATATTGCAGGTTGGGAATATTGATAATATCTTTGATACCACAACAGCTACTGCAATAATCTGGTGTGTGTGTGTGTGTGTGTGTGTGTGTGTGTGTGTGTGTGTGTGTGTGTGTGTGTGTGTGTGTGTGTGTGTGTGTGTGTGTGTGTGTAAAATACTATGTGTGCGTGTGTTCATTGGGGAAAATAAGTATTTGATACACTGACGATTTTGCAAGTTTTCCCTCCTACAAGAATGGAGAGGTCTGTAATTTTTATCAAAGGTACACTTCAACTGTGAGAGACAGAATCTGAAAATAAAAACCAGAAAATCACATTGTATGATTATACATGATTAATAATACAGACATAAGATCTCCCCAAATTCTTGGTTCCACATCACGGAGATGATACTTTAAGTGTTTTTTCCCTTCACTACATGTTTTATTCTGATTTATTTCTTCTTTTGTAGAGAACACTTGAATGATAACTCGAAGCTTGTAAAGAAGGAACTAGCCCAAGCTATGACCAAGCTAGCATGTGGCGTTACTATTGGATTCACCCTCCAGGATTCAGGGAAAGGACCAGCTATGGACTGTGATCTGCTGTGTTGCAGCTTGAGACTGAACTTGCTTCCTTTGTCTGGTCCTTCTGCCATCAGTGCTTCTTTTTTTAAGCCTTTCCTTTATCTTCTGGACCGAAGCATGCCAAGCTCCGTAAAAATGGGTAAGTTCTCTATCTATAGTGTTCCAGTCTGCGTGACATAGTTAAAGCCAATCTGTCATGGGGATTTTGTACCTCAAACTAATAACATGTATGTACCATCATTTGGAGGCTGGTTAAATCCGTATCTTGGTAGTAGAAATGCGTTTGGGTGTTTCTCAACAATCCTTCATTGAAACCTTATACGAGATCTCTCGAAAACACGGGTAGTGCCAGAGACCGCACTTGTGACGTCGATAGACCCGGTGAGTCGATCTGCACATTCCCCCCTGGTACACGCTAGTCAGCTTCTAATCGCCTGTACATACATCTCATTAGGTAGAAGTATAAAATTCTCAAAGCAGATTCTCTTAACCCCTTCACGACATGCGCCGTACTATTACTGCGCATGTCGTGTCTCCCCCTTTGATGTGGGCTCCGGCGGTGAGCACACATCAAAGTCGCGACATGTCAACTGTTTTGTACAGCTGACATGTGCGCGCAATAGCGGCGGGTGAAATCACGATTCACCCGCCGCTATTAACCTGTTAAATGCAGCTGTCAAACGCAGACAGCGGCATTTAACCGGCGCTTCCGGCCGGGCGGCCGGAAATGACCTCATCACCGACCCCCGTCACATGATCGGGGGTCGGCGATGCATCAGGATGGTAACCATAGAGGTCCTTGAGACCTCTATGGTTACTAATGCCGGCCTGCTGTGAGCGCCCCCCTGTGGTCGGCGCTCACAGCACACCTGCATTTCTGCTACATAGCAGCGAACATCAGATCGCTGCTATGTAGCAGAGCCGATCGAGTGGTGCCAGCTTCTAGCCTCCCATGGAGGCTATTGAAGCATGGCAAAAGTAAAAAAAAAATGTTTTTAAAAACATGAAAAAAAAAAATAAAAAATGAGTTTAAATCACCCCCCTTTCGCCCCATCCAAAATAAAACAATAAAAAAAATCAAATATACACATATTTGGTATCGCCGCGTTCAGAATCATTAAAATGCAATAACGGGCGATCAAAAGAACGGATCTGCACAAAAGTGGTATCATTAAAAACGTCAGCTCGGCACGCAAAAAATAAGCCCTCACTCGACCCCAGATCACGAAAAATGGAGACACTACGGGTATCAGAAAATGGCGCTTTTTTTTTTTTTTTTTTTTTTTTAGCAAAGTTTGGAATTTTTTTCACCACTTAGATAAAAAATAATCTAGACATGTTTGGTGTCTATGAACTCGTAATGACCTGGAGAATCATAATATCAGGTCAGTTGTAGCATTTAGTGAACCTAGCAAAAAAGCCAAACAAAAAACAAGTGTGGGATTGCACTTTTTTTTGCAATTTCACCACACTTGGAATTTTTTTCCCATTTTCTAGTACAAGACATGGTAAAACCAATGATGACTTTCAACAGTACAACTCGTCCCGCAAAAAACAAGCCCTCACATGGCCATATTGACAGAAAAATAAAAAAGTTATGGCTCTGGGAAGGAGGGGAGCGAAAAACGAAAACACAAAAACGAAAAAGGGCCGTGGCATGAAGGGGTTAAAGGGGAAGCCATTTATATTAGACTAAGTTTGGCTGTACCCAACAATTTTGTTGGTACCAGCCGACCATCTTATGTCAGGAGTTAAAGGAATCTGGCATGCTGAATTTCTACATGCCAGAGGCTGTGTTTTCAGGTAGATCTGTTGCCAGAGGTGTCTGACTGCGGTTTCTTTCTTCTCTCCCCACTGAAAACACATACATGGTTGGCCCAGCGGAAGCATTCATGTATATGCGGAGGTGTCGGGAGGAATGGCTGGGGCCTGAAGTGTCTGGCTGACACTTATTAAAAGTATATGACCTGCTTTAGTTTGCGGTTTGTTCTAATGAAAAATTGTTTTTCTAGCATTCATAGAAAATATTCCTGACTTGTTTACACATCTAAATGTCCAGAGAGATGAGCAGGATTTGAGAGCTATGATTGAGACCTTACTGACCCTCATGGAAGATCCAGATAAGGATGTGAGAATAGCATTCAGTGGGAACATCCGATATGTCTTGGAGTCAATAAACTGTGAAGAAGGGAGCTTAAATGAGGTACAGACATTTAGGAATATATGAGTTTAAGGACCTCTAATGCTTGGACTGTACGGAGTGGATAGTGGATTATGGCTTATAAAAAGGCACTGGCCCATTACACGTACATCTCTATGGATGAGCCTCCTATATTGATCTCTTATGAAAATGTAACAGAATGTATATGCTATATGTATTATTATTGTTTTTCAATATAATTATTTTATTTTGCACCTGGGCAATGCAGCTGTTAGTCGGTAGAATAAAGAAGGCATATACCAATGCTAAATTGGCTAGAGATAATGAAATGAAGGACACTCTTATACTTACAACTGGAGACATAGGTCGGTGAGTATAGGAAATCGGGATTTGTGAGTGCATTAAAAGCCGAATATTACCTAAAATGTGTTTTTTCTATACCTTTCAGAGCTGCTAAGGGAGACTTGGTGCCATTTGCTCTACTACACCTGTTACATTGTCTCTTATCCAAATCTACATCAGTTGCTGGAGCTTCCTACACTGAAATTCGATCACTGGCAGCTGCAAAATCTATGCGCCTGCAGAGCTTTTTTAGCCACTATAAAAAACCTATATGCAAGGTGAGAACGTGTCTTTGCGTATCAGCATTTTTTTTTAACATAGGGGATTTTTAAAATTGCTAAATAAACCAAGTTTTTGTACGTGAAAATATCACCATAACACTAATCATTTATCAGCCTGATAAGGGACTCGCATTGATTAATCATCCTCCCAGAAAGCTGCACTAAGAATGGGTCCCTTCATACATGCGGAAATCGCTTAGTATGGGGTTGTTTCATGGCAGACATGTATGGGGAAACTCGTTGATATGCCATAACTATCTGTCCCCAGACATCTCCTATTAAAATTGCTAAAAAGAAAACAATTGGTCCGTTTGGCTTCTACATTGGGGTTTATCAAGAGGCTGTGTTACTCTGTAAAGGTAAACCCCACACATTCAGTATAACAAATTTAATCCTCACCACTTACTCAGACGAGGATTGTTTGACCCATTGACAGTTTGTGAGGAACCTCTATACAAACCCTGCATTACAGACAATAAAACAAGAATAGGATGTGTCCTGAAAGAATGCTCTTACTCCATGGGTGCCTGCTATAAAAAGAGAGATCCAGACCACGTAATCGCACTTTACAGCTCGTTCATCATTGTCGGAATTTCGCTTTGGGCAATCCTAGGATTATGGTTTTTTAAATACAGAAGACTAAAGAAAAAGTTAGATGATATCCTCGGGCAAGAAGAAAGTTCTACTGAATTAGATACCGGTAATACGTCCCAGAAACCTGAAGAGCAGGACTACACAGCGATGATGAATGAAGAAACAGAAGCTGTCAACATTCATCAATAAACTACTTATTGCAATAAAAAGAAAAAAAAAAAGAAAACAATTACCTATATTTAGTAATTGCTATCTTGTCATCAAGTTCCTTGTAGAGTCCCTGCACACCAGCCAGCAAGCCCTGCTGTCCGGCACACCGGGACGCAGCAGCGACATGCAGAAGCAGGAGGCAGTACATCACCGAGAAGTCGCCTTGGAAATCTTGTCTGAAATTGCGAGCGTATTTGATTTTCCAGATCTCAACCGCTTTTTAACAGTAAGGATTTTCTGCTTTATTTTCTCAAGTCCTTTTTATGTGTTTTGTATATTGTGATTTACGTGCTTTTAATATCTGCAGTGTATCTATTGTACATCTAAATATTCAGTGAATCTTAATTTCTTCTGTATTATCTTTTTTTTTCCTTTAAACAGAAGACATTGCAGCTTTTGCTTCCATATCTAGCTGCCAAAGCCAGCCCGGGAGCCTCTGCATTAATCCGAACAATTGCTAAGCAGCTGAATGCTAATCGTAGGGAGATCTTGATCAATAACTTCAAGTACATCTTCTCTCACCTCGTTTGTTCCTGCACCAAGGATGAACTTGAAAAGTCTCTTCACTATCTGAAGGTATGTAGCAATATTAATATGACTGCTGGATTTTTTTGTGATGTTTGAGGGATTTTAGCCAAAAACATTTTAGGCACATCCAAAAGAAGAACCAGACCTTGGGCCCCCATTAGTGTTCCAAATCCAGGTCAAATGGGGGAAAGATAGCTATTTTTTCTGCAATTAATGTGTATGGCTCTATCTATAGGTGTCTGAGGCTAGCTTCACATCTTTGTGAAAAATTATGTATTTCTGTTCCATCATAGCTCACAACATTGGCACCTGAGGTACCCCATTGATTATAATGGGGTCAATTGGGGTTGCCGCTGCCTTTTTTTAAGGAATGACAAAGGCTCCAAAAAGGAGAATGTGCCTAGTCTAAGTAGAATGGCCAAACAATCAAGCAAAAGGGACTCTACATTTGTCTCTGAAATTGAATTAGTCTAGCTGCCAGCTTCACTTTAGGGGGACCTTGCTTGTTTCCTTCCTTTTGTCCTAAGATTTTATCTATGCAGCATATGTATTGTGTACAATAGTGAGAGGAGGAACAAATCTAAAAACACAATTCACAATGTATTACTGGCCACGTTTTATTATACATTTGTGGTAATCATTGTCTTGAATCTGCAGAATGAGACGGAGATAGAGCTGGGCAGCTTGCTTAGACAAGACTACCAGGGACTACACAATGAGCTGCTGCTGCGACTCGGGGAGCATTACCAGCAGGTGTTCAATGGGCTGTCAATATTGGCTTCCTTCGCATCCAGTGATGACCCTTACCAGGGACCTAGGAACATTACTAAACCTGAAATAATGGTAAGAGGAAAGTGTAGAAATACAAGATTCGGAGCAATGAGACTTCGCTCTAAGGCTACTTTCACACTGATCCGTCGGTACAGGCCCGTCGCAATGCGTCGGGCCGACGTACCGACGGACGCTGTGAAATAACTGCAAGACGTGTGCATCGGATGCAGTTTTACAACGCATCCTCTGCCCATTCTGCAGTCTGGGGAGGAGGGGGCGGAGTTTCAGCCGCGCATACGCGGTCGAAAATGGCGGACGCGACACACAAAAAAAGTTACATGGAACGTTTTTTTGTGCCGACGGTCCGCCAAAACACGACGCATCCGTCGCACGGCGGATGCGATGTGTGGCAATCCGTTGCAATGCGTTACTAATGCAAGTCTATGGAGAAAAAACGCATCCTGCGGGCAACTTTGCAGGATGCGTTTTTTTCTCCAAAACGACACATTGTGACGTACGCCATAAGACGCAAGTGTGAAAGTAGCCTAAGACGGCACGTTGCTTTATTTTTCAGGCTCATTATCTACAACCCAAACTACTAGGAATCCTGGCTTTCTTTAATATGCATTTATTGAGTTCCAGTATTGGCATTGAAGAAAAAAAGATGGTGAGCTTTTTATTATTATTATCTATTATTATAGCGCCATTTATTCCGTAGCGCTTTACATGTGAGGAGGGGTATACATAATAAAAACAAGTACAATAATCTTTAACAATACAAGTCACGACTGGTACAGTAGGCGAGAGGACCCTGCCCGCGAGGGCTCACAATCTACAAGGGAAAGGTGAGGATACAATAAGTGAGGGTAGAGCTGGTCGTGCAGCAGTTTGGTCGATCGGTGGTTACTGCAAGTTGTAGGCTTGTCGGAAGAGGTAGGTCTTCAGGTTCTTTTTGAAGATTTTGATGGTAGGCGAGAGTCTGACATGTTGTGTTAGAGAACTCCAGAGTAGGGGTGATGCGCGAGAGAAATCTTGTATGTGATTGTGGGAAGAGGAGATAAGAGGCGAGTAGAGAAGGAGATCTTGTGAGGATCGGAGGTTGCGTGCTGGTAGGTACCGGGAGACGAGGTCACAGATGTATGGAGGAGAAAGGTTGTGGATGGCTTTGTATGTCATGGTTAAGGTTTTGTACTGGAGTCTCTGGGCAATGGGGAGCCAGTGAAGGGATTGACAGAGGGGAAAGGCTGGGGAATAGTGAGGAGACAGGTGGATTAGTCGGGCAGCAGAGTTTAGAATAGATTGGAGGGGTGCGAGAGTGTTCGAGGGGAAGCCCCAGAGCAGGAGGTTGCAGTAGTCGAGGCAGGAGATGATGAGGGCATGGACTAGGGTTTTTGCAGATTCTTGGTTTAGGAATGTACGGATCCATGAAATATTTTAGAGTTGAAGGCGGCAGGAAGTGGAAAGGGCTTGGATATGTGGTTTGAAGGAGAGATCAGTGTCCAGGATTACCCCGAGGCAGCGAGCTTGTGGGACTGGGGAGAGTGGGCAGCCGTTTACTGTAATGGATAGGTTCGTTGGGGGGGTTGCGTGAGATGGGGGAAAGATGATTAATTCTGTTTTGTCCATGTTAGGTTTTAGAAATCTAGCAGAGAAGAAGGATGACATAGCGGACAGACATTGAGGGATTCTGGTTAGTAGGGAGGTGATATCTGGTCCAGAGATGTAGATCTGTGTGTCATCAGCATAGAGGTTGAGGTTGTAGACAAGGAGTGGAGAGGGAAGAGAGTGTGAATAGGTTGTGGTCAGAAAGCGGAAGAGGTGAGTTAGAGAGGTTAGATAGGGAGCAGAGGCGGGTGAAGATGAGGTCCAGTGTATGGCCATCTTTGTGGGTGGCTGTAGTAGACCATTGAGTGAGGCTGAAGGAGGAAGTGAGAGATAGAAGCTTAGTGGCAGCTGAGAGGGAAGTGTCAATGGGGATGTTGAAGTCACCCAAGATGATAGTGGGGATGTCAGCTGAGAGGAAATTAAGTAGCCAGGTGGTGAAGTGGTCAAAGAAGGTGGTGGCTGGCCTTGGGGGGCGGTAAATGACAGCCAGTTGGAGGGGGAGTAGATGCGCACAGAGTGCACCTCAAAGGAAGGGAGGGTAACAGATGGCTAGTATCGGGGTCTAGAGACCAGACTTTGGGAGTAGTTTGGATATAGTGCCAGTGAAGCATGTGCGTGCTGCTCAGTATAATTATATAATCGTTACAGAATTAACAAAACTCTGTGGGCACACCGGTCTTGATGAGGAGGTGTGCTATGGTCAGACGTTCTTGATTCATGAAGAGGCGTGCGCCACTTCATGAATCAGGAACTTGGTAGGAGTGGCGTTCACCTCTATGTGCACCTTGCCTTACATCATACTCCAGTCTCTGCTGGAGTATGAATTTTGGTATTACTAAGCCTGCCGCTCGTCATGAATTTGATGAGCTGCAGTCGCCATGCCTGCCCATTCTGCCCCAGCTATGCCCACTTTGTTGAGAACCAAAACTAATGCTGCCTCAAATTGAGACAAAATTATGCAACTTTTCAAAGCTTTTTATTCTGGTCTAAAAGCCTTGATAAATCTGGTCAATTGAATGTTAGACTTTACTATGGAAATGAGGTATGGTGTAGTCTTACACACTTGGTACTACGCCTTAAGATCTTGGCTGCAGTGACCAAATTGCATTTCAGCTCCCTGCAGTAGAGCAGTTTAGATTTATTCTAGTATCATGAAATTTGCAGTCGCTATGCAAGTTCCAACAATGAAGCAAATCGACCATCTTCGATATATGGTAATATGGAATTCTGCAGATTCTGAGCAGTGTCTTGTTATTCTCAGGCCTTGAGCAGCCTGGTCTCTCTGATGAAACTCATGGGACCCAGACACATTAGTTCTGTACGAGTAAAGATGATGACGACCCTGAGGACTGGCCTTAGATATAAGGAAGATTTTCCAGAGCTGTGTTGCAGGTACTATGTTACATTAGTCTTGTGGGATATACTGAACATTGTGAGCGTAATGAGCTGTGTTTTGTGTTCATGATATTTTTTAGGTCATGGGACTTGTTTGTGCGGTGCCTGGACCAGGCGTACCTGGGCTCTCTTCTCAGTCACGTAATAGTTGCTTTATTGCCCCTCTTACATATCCATCCTAAAGAAACTGTGGCGATTTTTCATTACCTAATTGTGGAGAACAGGTATGGTGGACGAGCGGCTTCAGTACACGTAATATATGCTTTCATACAATTACAGTACATTACTTTCATAATACGTAATTTATAATTCTGGAGGTATGGATGGGGTTTGTGGCTGGTTTTTTTTTCTGATTCATTTGTTTTTTGTCCCTCTTGTACGCTGCCGCTGCTTTAGTCATTTTACTGCTAGATAATGTAAAGAGAAGCTGTCACCAGGATCAGGCGTTATATAGTAATGGTATGGGCATAAAGGCGCTGTGCTGCGGATTTAATAGGTGCTTTCACTTTAGAAATCAGCAGCTTGGTTGTTCTTTAATCACCATTAGAAATATTAGTGTAATAATCTGTTTGGGCGAGACAGTGGGTATGGTCTTCATCTCTGCCATGGCTCCTCAGCTGCCTCTTGTGTAAATATCTTCATACTGAATAAAATTCCACGGCTGGCGCTTGCGCAGATTGATCTAGTTGTAGACTTCAGTAAAATGGTGTCAGCTCAAGTGCATATTAACCTCCCGGCAGTCTTCAGGAAAATGGCGGCATATGCGCAGATCTCGGTTTAATGATGAACAGAGGTCTCAATCTGCACATGCGCTGTTACCTGCTGGGGGTTCATGTGCGCATGCACCAACACTGGCGCTAAAACCTGCAACCAGGTAGATCTGCACATGTGCTGCCCGCGGCTACGCCAATGCTCAACTTTAAGCAGTATGAAGATGCTTACACCTGAGGCAGCTGAGGGAATGTGGCAGAGATGAAGACCCTACCCACAGTCCCGCCACGATGCATGAACAGATTATTGCACCAAAACTTTTAATTGTGATTAAAGAATAACCAGGCTGTGGATTTCTACTGCGAAGGTACCTGTTAATTCAATATAACAGCGCCTTTATGCACATGCCTTTAGTTTAGAATGCCTGATCCTGGTTACCTATTCTCGATAAGCCACATAGCCTAGATGTATGTTATTTGTTATCAGTTTATTCATGTTTGTTTGCTTGTTTTTTTTTTCTTTTTAATGTAAAGCTGTTATAGACGTGACTTATCTCTTATGTTGTTAGACATGCTGTACAAGACTTCCTCCATGAAATATATTTTCTGCCCAATCATCCTGAACTCAAGCAAATCCTGACTGTTCTCCAGGAATACCGAAAAGTGGGTTTGAAATTTTCCAGTCTATTGTTTCCTGTGGTCTCTTTGGCAGCTGTAAAACATTAAGAGGATTTTGGATACTCACAGTAAAATCTTTCTGGGAGTTTTCATTGAGGGACACAAGTTACCATGGGTGTATGCTGCTGGCATTAGGAGGCTGACACTAGGCAGAGAACGTTAGCTCCTCAGCAGGGTACACCCACAAACTGGCACAAAGCGAATCAGTTAGTGACAAAGATGTAGGAGAAGCAACAATAAAACAACCTTAAACAGGCCCAACAAAGGCGCCAACCAGGGAGGGTGCTGTGTCCCCAATGGAGACTCTGAGAAAGCGATTTTACAGTGAGTACTCAAAATCCTCTTTTCTCTATCGCTTCATTGTAGGGCACAGGTAACCATGGGACGTCCAAAAGCAGTCCCAAGGGAGGGAACAGAAGAACATGCCCATATCAGACCGGGTGACGTACAAACGCCGCTGTCAGAACCTTCCTGCTTCGGGTCGCATCAGCAAAAGTGTATGTATGCACCCTGTAGAATTTGGAAAAAGGTATGACGGGAAGACCAGGTATCGGCCTTGCAGATCTGCATCGCAGAGGCCTGGTGGCCAACGGCCCAGGAAGTCCCCAACTCACGGGTGGAGTGAGACCTCACTCCCGGTGGGGGTGGTCTATTCTTGACTCGATATGCCTCTAGTGTAGCAGAGCGGATCCGCAAGTAATAATGGCCCTAGAGGCAGGAGTCCATTGTAACGACCTTCAGAAATCACAAACCAGGAATCGGAGCATCTGACGGATGCTGTTCTTGAGAGATACCGACGTAAGACCTTGACAAGATCTAGCTTGTGGAGAAACTGTTGCAGAGGATGGGGATGAGCAAAAGGATGGAAGGACAATTTTCTTTGGAATAGAGAGGAATGCCTAGTGTCAGGCTCCTAGTGGCTGCAGCATACACTCATGGTTACTAGTGATGAGCGAGTGTACTCGTTGCTCGGGTGACCTCAGAGTATTTGTTAGTGTTCGGAGATTTAGTTTTCATCACCTCAGCTGAATGATTTACAGCTGATAGCCAGCTTAAATACATGTGGGGATTCCCTAGGAACCAGGCAACCCCCACATATACTCAGCCTGGCTAGTAGCTGTAAATCATTCTGCAGCGGTGATGAAAACTAAATCTCTGAACACTAACAAATACTCGGAGGTCACCCGAGCGTGCTCAGGAAAACCTGAGCAACGAGTACACTCGCTCATCACTAATGGTTACCTGTGTCCCCCAGTGAAGCGATAGAGAAACACTGTTAACTGGAATTGAGCAAAAATAGTGTCAGTGCCTTGCGACCCTCCTCCTACCTGCTTGACGCCCGTGCCTCTTCTGATTAGTAGGCCTGATGATGTTGAAGAAGAGGCCCTTGGGATGATGGCAAGAAGGAGGAGGTTTGAAGGTCTTTGCTTATCTGTGGCCTTTGGATCAGGGTCCTTCAAATCTTTTTGCTCAAATCTAATGTTTACCCCTAACTACCCATAATCATGTATAAACAATAGAATTAAATAAAATTTGCAATCAGAAATGATAAATGGATTAAAAAAACAATTTGCATTAAATAGGTACATTATTCTCTAAAGGTTAGCAGTGTAAAGTTATGCTTGTGAAAGAACAAAACAAATGGCTGCTAACCATTTAATCCTCCCTCTGCTCCAGCAGTGTAGCTCAGTCTGTCTCCACTGGACCAGAAGAGATGACATCACGACTACCAGTCACGTGACTAAGAAGCCAATCGGTGTCCTCTGTGATCAGGTGACAGGTGGTCGTGATGTCATCTCTTCCTGTCCAGAGACAGACGGAGCAGAAGTGCTGTCATTCAGTGTAGATGTTGGGGTAAGTTTTCCACCTTTTTGTTTATTTGTAAGCATGCCTTCTCTCTAACAACTTTAAAAAAATTGCAAAAAGGCCCTTTAAGTTTAATCCCTTGCCACTGCAGCCAATTTTCGCTTTTGCTCTTTCAAGTTTACCTTTTTTTTTTTTCTCCAAGAGCCATGACTTTATTCTTCAATTGGCATCATCTTACAAGGGCTTGTTTTTTGTGGGACAAGTACTCCTGTAAAATTGGGAAAGAATGCTGTGAAAAAAACGAAGAAACAAAAATGCCTGCATTGTTTTTGGGGTTTTATTTTTTTAAACATTCATTGTGTGGAAAGACCGGGGAACACAATAACAGTGATGCCTAACTTGTATATAGTTTTTTTTAATATTAGTACCGTAATTAAAAAAATAAATAGAAGTCAGGGAAGGAGCTGCACACTAGTGATGAGCAAATGTGCTCGGATAAGGCATTATCCAAGCATGCTCGTGTCTTCGGCGTGCTCAAAAAATATGTTTGAGTCCCCACAGCTGCATGTGCCACAACACATGCAGGGATTGCCTAACAAACAGGTAATCCCTGTATGTGTTGCGGCCATCAGACTGCTCTCGAATGACATCCGAGTACAGTCCGATGTTTCACACACACCCATAGACTTGTATGGGTGATCGTGTTCTGAATATCGGAGCCACATTCAACAGGAATGAGAAAATAATCGCAGATCAGCACTGTCACATAGTATAACTGTAACGAATGGAAACGGAGGCACAGGTGGTAAAGTTCACATTCGTTTTTATTGTCATAGAGCGTGGAACCTTTGGACCACGGTCTGGGGGGCTCCGAAGGGGGCGTGACTACGTGAGCCCCAGACACCCGTAGTAAGACCCCTCGAACAGGCTCAGAATGGGACACCTGGAGGATACGGGTGCTACCTCCAGTTAGACCCAGAACTCGTGGTAGCTGACCCAGCGGGCCAGATGGGCAAACAGGGTTAGCAGGTGAGGTAGAGCTAGCCAGTGGATACCAGGGGTACGGGTAGAGTCTGGTTCCAGTGGTACCGACGTTGTCCTGAGGTTCAGGTGACTGAATGGCGGGACGAGACGGAACCGGAGTAAGCAGCCTGGAGATCGTCCAGAATAGCTAGGTAACAGGTAGCAGATAGTCTGTGGAGACAAACAGTGTAAGCGAAGCACTGACAGAGACTTCAGAACACAAGCACATGCTAGCAGGAACAGGAAGTTAGCAGCGGAGGATACTTGTTGCTCCAGCACCCTCCCTATGGTGGAGGAACTAGAAATAGCAATCATTCACACGCCATTGGTCAGAAGCACCTTTTCAAAAATGCATGCTGTCTCTTTAAGAGACCGGGAGCGAGCTCGCATGCGACCTAAGCACACAGCGCGAGAACCTGCTGGCTTCACGCCAGGGAGCAGAGGAGGGAGGAGAAGCAGAGGTCCCGTCCGACCAGCGTTAAGCTGGCACAGAGCGAGAGTCCCGACGAGGACCCAGCGAAGGTACGGGAACCGGACCGGGTGTACCAATAACATTGAGCCGATTTGCTATCTGATAAAACATTGTATAGCACTTCGCCGTGTTATACGCAAGTGTGAGTGAACCCTTCCTCAAATTTGCTGGGTGTGCCACCTACCCGTTTGATTACTAAAAAAAAAAAAAAAAAGTCAAACTTTAAAAAAAAAAAAAAAAAATTGGTTTGTTCCATTTTCTGAAACCAGTAGCTTTTATTCCCCCTCAGTTGAGCTGTGTGAGGGCTTATTTTTTGAGGGCTGATGTTGTTATTTATACAAGTTTGGGGTACTTACAACTTTTTCCAAACTTTTGAATTTTTCTGCAGCTGTGTGTCAGCTGAAAAAAATGCATGTTTGGGGTTTCAATTTTTTTTGTTTTACTTTCTGGGGTTTAACTTATGGGTTAAATAATTTTCTATTTTGATATAAACTTTATGGATGCTGCAATGCTGAACATGCCTTTTTTTAAATTTTGTAATCTCTTTATTTTTAATGGAGGAATAGAGTGGGAATTCAAAATGTTTTAATTTCTTTAGGGAATTTGAACCTGTTGTCATCTATATCCATATATTGCAATACAGCCATATGCAGTATACAGCTAAAATGACCAGCTCCATTGAAACCCATCCTGTGGCTGTATGGGGTTAACAGCAGGGCCTGGGGCTTAGCTGCAGCCACCAGTGTTACAGTAGTGCGGCGTTGGTTGCATACATCCCCATGTGTGTGTAGTCATGTGTCAATGTGTCTGTAACATATAGAGGATGCATGGTCACTCATTGCTTGATTGGATTTTGCAATGGTATTTTTTGTATTCTAATGTGGTTTATTTTATCTCCAGGAAACAACCAAAAGCACTGACTTGCAGACGGCGATGCAGCTGTCAATAAAAGCCATTCAGCATGAAAACGTTGATGTTCGCGTTCACGCTCTCACTAGTTTAAAGGAGACACTGTATAAAAATCAGGTATCTAGTTTTATATTCATTAGGTTTTATTTCTCAGTCATGGGTTATTACGTTGCCACAATAGATGCACAGAATACATTTTAGATGGCTGTAGTTATTTCCTAGCCAGTAATGTGCTCACCGCTCACCATGTTGTATCTCAATGTAAGCTGTTCTTTTACCACCTGCTCCAATATTTCCTTTGGATTAATTTTTTTTTTGTTAACGAGTGTGTGTTGTTTCTAGGCTAAGCTATTACAGTATTCCACAGACAGCGAGACTGTAGAGCCTGTGATCTCACAGCTGGTTACAGTGCTGTTAATAGGCTGCCAAGATGCCAGTCCACAGGCTCGACTGCTGTGTGGCGAATGCCTTGGCCAGTTGGGTGCAATTGATCCTGGAAGACTGGACTTTTCAGTGAGTGACACTCAAGGGAAAGGTTCAACCTTCGTCGTAAGTAAAACGTTTCCGTTTCTTCACCTCTTTTAAACTTTTTATAATATTCTCCTTCGGTATTAAAATGCTGGAATGGCTAAGAACCTGTAAGAGAGCATTAAACCGATAATTTCACGTAGATGTTCAAACTAAGCACACCAGCCTCATAAGGCATAATTAATCTGCTGAAAGCAGAACTGTTATCAGATGTGAAAATACAAACTACACACATTGTTAAATGGATCTTAGACTTGTAGAGGCTGTGTACTTACTATGAGAATTCATATCAGAATGGTTGGGCATTCCCTTTTTGTAAATAGTCCACACAACTGCTTGTATGCATATCGCATACATGTGCCGGCGTGCACGAGGGATACCAGGGACTGCAGACGTTTGTCTAGCTTGTACAACCGCTTTAATAAAACCACTTTCTTGTGCCACTGCATATGGAGAGGCAGAGAGAAAAGTGATGACGAAGTCAAGCTTTCTTCACATTATGGGGGCATAATAGATGATATAATAAACTGTATTGCTGGGCAAGTTTAATGAAACTATTGCGGTTTTGTTCAGACTGGAGTTGAAGATGTGAATTTTGCCTATGAGCTGTTGATGGAGCTGACAAGGGCCTTTCTGGCATATGCTGATAATGTCCGGGCTCAGGATTCTGCAGCTTATGCTATTCAGGTAATCTTATACATTACAGCAGAGTATTGTGTTTTTGCTTATATGTAACAGCTGCAATACATGTTATGTACACTGCAGTAGAGAGGTGAAGTATTTATGTAGGTTCACCTGGTTTATCTGAGCCCTGCCCGTCTGTTCTGCTATAAGGATATAGAAGCACATTTGTAATTTACCATTTTTTAAGGGGTTAAAACAGAGTATTTTGTTATACGAGCCATATATATGAAGTGTGTGAGACCTCTTTGTAGATGTCCCACATGTGTAAGATCAGCACACCGTGTGATGTGTAATTAGCACTACATAACATGTCACTCCGAAGATACAAGAGTGGTTATCAGATTTTCACGTATTCTAGACAAACTGATAGTCATTGCCCTAAAGTACAAAGTTAAACTATTAGAAGTGGAGTATATTCTGCTCGGAAATGTTACTGCACTTGCAAAGTTTC
Organism: Ranitomeya variabilis; assembly: GCF_051348905.1. Classification (NCBI taxonomy): domain Eukaryota; kingdom Metazoa; phylum Chordata; class Amphibia; order Anura; family Dendrobatidae; genus Ranitomeya; species Ranitomeya variabilis. The sequence continues at coordinate 954,439,860 of NC_135233.1, read as the reverse complement.
ACCTCAACCAGCCTTCTTTTTGTGACAATGTTCTTCCAATGTTTGTTTGTTTTCTGCCATTATGCAATGTTGTTAATTTTCGATTAGTCATAAATTGAGTTGGTGCCAATTCATTTATAGGACTCGGTGCCAATTCATTTATAGGACTCGGTCCATCGGTCACTTCTGTAATCTAGATGGAAGCCCTGATAATTGCCTCATACCCGATGACATCTACGGCTCTTCCTTTGATTAGCTGGTCTGGCGCAAAGTCCTTTTTTTGTCATGATGCATGTGTGACATTGCACCAGGTCGACTGATCTAAAGAAGATCTTCAGATGCCATTACGTAAGAGATGGTTCTTAGGGTTTTCATCTAGTGACCATAGACTACTGATGTGGCTGATAGAATGGATCCTGTGAAGCGATTTGCACCAACTCTAGTTATAAGTAATTTCTTGGACTGCTATGTTAATGGCATCTTCATATGTCACCGCCTGGTCTACGTACTACTGCAGGAACTGTTAGCCATCTATGAATGCCGAGAGGGAAGAACTGATTGCCCTGGGCGCAGGCTCTGGAAAAGATTTCCAGAACACGTTCAAGAGATATTGGAACCACATCTGAACTCAAGGTATATATACTAACACTGGGATCAAATACTAAGTGAGTAACTATAATAACTAATATTAATTGACAATAAAATAACACTTTAACCCCTTGGTACATGCTCACCATACGCTATCGCTTGATGGAGTAGACTCAGGAGCTGAGCCTGCTTCGAACAGGGAAGAGGTTCCCTCTTTATTACATAGTTTGCACCTAGAGCTAGTCCTGATTGCTACATTTTAACCTCTCAGTGCCACTATCTTTTATGACAGTGGCATTTAAGGGGCCTCCAGGGTGGGGACCATGAGTCCAGAGCCCTTCAACCCTCTGCATGATAATATCATAAGGACCCAATGGTTTGTTATAGCATCTAGGGATTTGCTGAAGGCCTCTGTGTCTGCCATGGCATTATTCCTATGAAGCCCAGATTGTGACTGGGCCTCATAGTAGAGCAGTAATTTTACAATACACTGAAATACTGCAGTGTACTAATGTATTGTAGACACCAAGAAAACACGACTATAAACTCCCAAATATGATTTTAAATAATCCAATATAAATTTATTAAACAAACAGGTAAAGATGACAACAAAGAAGAGGAAGGGGTACAACCACTAGCACATGCCAGAAACGGACGCCCGTAAGGACATATAATATAATGTATTGTAGAGACAAACAAGAGATTACAAATTTAGTCCCCTAAGGGGACTAAAAAAATTTTGAAAACACATTGTAAAATATAAATACTATATGGTGAATTCATAAACAAAGCTCAAAAACCAATGGATTTTTTTTTTCTCGTTTTTCAATACATCATATGGTAAAATGAAGGGTAGTGTTGAAAACTAGAACTCCTTCAGCAAAAAAAAATAAAAAAATAGTCTTTGTGCAGCTGTGTCAATGGGAAATACATAAGTTGCACTGCCATGTAAAAGTTTGTGCACCCCTGGTTAAAATTACTGCTGTTGTGAATTAAGCAACTTAAAGATGAAATGATCTCTAAAACGGCTAATGTTAAAGATGACATATTTCCTTTGTATTTTAGGTGTGTATATATATATATATATATATATATATATATATATATATATATATATATATATATATACCGGTAGTCATGTTTTTCATTTTAAAAATTACAAAAAGGAAAATGGGCCGATGTATAAGTTAGGGTTCGCTACATGGTTGGTTAGTACCTAGGAGCACCCCCTTTTGCAAGTATCACAACTTGTAAACACTTTTTGTAGCCAGCAAAGAGTCTTTCAATTCTTGTTTGAGGGATTTTCATCCATTCTTCCTTGGAAAATTCTTCCTGTTCTTTTGAGATTGCAGGGTCGTCTTGAATACACTGCTATTTTGAGGTCTAGCCACAGATTTTCAATGATGTTCAGATCAGGGGACTGTGAGGGCCATTGTAAAACCTTCAGCTTGTGCCTTTTGAGGTAGTCTATTGAGGATTTTGACGTGTTTAGGATCATTATCTATTTGAAGAAGCCACCCTCTTTTCAACTTCAACTTTTTACAGATGGTGTTATGTTTGTATCAAGATTTGTTGACATTTGATTGAATCCCCTCTACCTGTGAAATATTCCCTGTGCCATTGGCTGCATTCTGTGCCCTTTTTTCTTTACACATACATTTGTTCATTATGGCCAAAGAGTTCTATTTTAACCTCATCGGTCCACAGGACTTGTTTCCAAAATGCATCAGGCTTGTTTAGATGTTCCTTTGCATACTTCTGACACTGAATTTTATGGTGAGGATGCAGTAGAGGTTTTCTTCTGATGACTCTTCTGTGAAGGCCATATTTGTGCAGGTGTCTCTGAACAGTAGAACAATGTCCTACAACTCTGGAGTCTGCTAAATCTTTCTGAAGCAAAGTCAGTAGCTGGCGAATTCTTTAGGAGCGTTGGAATGATAGCCCCAGTGGGGGAAGGGTGCACAGTCCCCCCCGCGGCTCCAGCTGAACACCTCCGAAGGAGGATAGACACAGGAAAAGGGTAAAACTCGGTCAAGGGAGCGCCGAAAGGAAACTCGGACGCCAGAATGGGGTTAAGCCACAGCGCGTTTCAACGGAAGTGCCGTCTTCATCAGGTGGACATTTCTGAAGGTCTTTTACAGTCAAGGTTCTGATTTGCCTTTCTATAAATCATACAAGCAGCCCCCAATGAAGTTTTGCTTGGTCTTCCAGACCTTATCTTGACCTCCACGTTTCATGTTAACTGCCATTTCTTAATTACATTTTGAACTGAGGAAAGTGCAACTTGAAAACTTTTTGATATCTTCTTATAGCCTTCACCTGCTTTGTGGGCCTCCACCATTTTCAGAGTGCTAGGCAGCTGCTTAGAGGAACCCATGGCTGCTGATTTTCGGCACAAAGATAGCAAATTTGTATCACCTGACCTTCCCTAACAATGATGGGGAACGAGCCATACGGCTAAGTAAGTTCTGAAACCATGATCAAAGTTATCTGAGCACAAAAAGTTTCAGGGGTGCCCAAACTTTGGCATCGGCCCATTTTCCTTTCTGTAATTTATAAAATGTAGAAAATGACAATATAAATATATATATATATTTTGCCTAAAATACAAAGGAAATTTGTCATCTTTAACTTTAGACCTTTTAGAGATTATTTCACCTTCAACTTGCTTGACTGTTCACATTAGCAGTAATTTTGACCAGGGGTGCCCAAACTTTTACATGAGACGGTATGGCTCTTGCAAGAAAAGGAGGGAAAATAAGAGCGCAAAACTGAAAATTTCCTTGTCCATAAGAGGTTAATGAGGTTGTACTTTTTATGAATGGTTGTCATTTTACATAGACCCATTAGTGTGATTTGTATAATCCACATGATCTACAAATAGCTGGTGACTTTGTCAGTGATATGCCACACTTGCCTCCTGCCGGTGCATTTATAGCCAATCAGTTGTGATCTTTTTTGCAGAGCTGACAGGATGGGTTCTTTCGGGGCATTGATTTCTTAGATTGTTCTCCCACTGCATTTCTTACACACCTAAAGCTCCTCTAGAGATTTATACTAATGCTGAGAATGTCATCAAACGTATTTGTTTTCGCTTTCTGACAACAGGTACAAAAGTTCTAGGAAGGCAGTAAACTGGACAAGCATAAAGAAGCCTATATACCTCAGTAGGCTGGGAAATAATTTTGCAGACTGGTCTGCGTGCTGGGCTGGTTACTTGATCACCAAGGTAATATATTCTGAATGGTAAGATGTTGCCCACAGTCATACTGGTAGACTCATAATTTCTAAATAGAAAGCCTTATGACTGCATGAACAACGTGCCTTCTGTACTCGGGAGGGTATTTGATACTATCAATGTGATACATATAGTTTCCTAATTCTATTTTCAAATGACTCTTGGATCCGATACCTGTTTATTAAAGAGTAGAGATAAGCAAATTTGATTGGGTCCCTGTTTATTCAGCAAGCTATAGCGCTTGGCGAATAAGCTATAGCGTGAACCCGGATACATGGAGCGCGCCGGCTGATCAGCTGTCCGGCTTCGCCGCTGCATGTGTCACCACGGCTGTGTCCCTGTCACAACACATGTCACAACACTGTCACAACAAACAGGCTCTCCATGCATGTGTTGTGTCTGTGACACAGCCGCGACACATGCAGCTGCGGAGCCGGACAGTTGATCAGCAGGCGTGCGCCACGTATCCGGGGTCCTCTATAGCTTGCCGAATAACCAAGGACCCGAACATATTCGCTCATCTCTATTAAATGGTAATCGCCTATTTAAGTAGTATTTGATGATTCAGTAGTGCACAGGAAAATAACTAACTTAGTACTAAGTAATAATATCTCATTAGAGAAATCTCCTTTCTCTGCCAGGACTGATCTTTCATTATCAAAATTTTCATTTCTGGGATAAAATGAAGAGAGATTATTACACTACTGAGATGGGAATCGGTGCTGATAAGATTCTATGGAGGAGCTCTGAACCTAGCTCCTCCCCCTTCTACATAGAATCTTATCAGCACCAACTGTCATCTATGTCACTAATATAATACAGATTTTTACCAGAGAATTGAAAATTTTGAAAGCGAATGATCCGTTCTGACAGAGAAGGAAGCCGATTTCTCTGATTAACCCCTTAGTGACAGAGCCAATTTTGTACTTAATGACCTAGCCAATTTTTACAATTCAGACCACTGTGATTTTATAGAGGTTATAGCTCTGGAACGCTTCAACAGATCCCATTGATTCTGAAATTGTTTTTTTCATGACATATTGTGCTTCATGTTATTGGTAAAATTTCTTTGATATGACTTGCGTTTTATTTGGCAAATATTTTGCCAAATTAGCAATTTTCAAACTTTTAATTTTTGTGCCCTTAAATCAGAGAGGCATATCACACAAAATAGTTAATAAATAACGTTTCCCACATGTCTACTTTACAGCAGCACAATTTTGGAAACATAATTTTTTTGTTATGACGCTGTAAGGATTAAAAGTTGACTTCTCGAGGGGCGTGGTTTGCCAGGGGAAAGGAGCAGACGTGTTCCTTAGGAGCTCCTGCCAATTCCCCTAAAAATGCTACTTAAAGCTTACTAAAAACCAGAATATCTTCCTTTAATCCCTGCCGGATCATAGCAGGAATGGGACCCTCTAAGAAAAACGCGGGCACAAGGAAGATATCTCCCTTAACGGGAGTGAAAAAGCAACAGCTGATGTCTAATGGAGGACGGCTTCCCTCGGGACAAAGGCAAAGTAGTCCTCCACCTAACCGACAGAATTTCACCCAGCACTTGGAGGAGCAGAGACCTAAGTCGCAACTTAAGAAGACCCACAAGAACATTCAGCCACCTACAAGCAAGAAAATCGCAAGTTTGGGGACAATCACAGGAATTACAGTGAGAGACAGGACGGCGGTGGAGCAGCACATAGTGAGGAATCGGCGGATGGATACTAAAGCTGACTCTTCATGCACACCTAGGAGAGGAGCGCTTCCCCCTGCAGCAGCCGCGGCTCTGGAAGAAGTGAGTTGGGAGAGCCGGCGGAATGCAGAGGAGCCGCAGACCACCCAGATGCAGCAGTCAGGAGCCGGTGAGTGCCGACGGGACCGGAGCTTACAGAGGGGCGGAGGGATCTCTCCGGCGCCCGGAACCTCTTACAGCAGCCTCAGGCATGATGCGCCGGAGTTCGTCCTGGTGAAGGAAGAAAGGGGTGTGTCCTGGATGTCAGCTGATCGGGCTGACGAAGAAAGCTGTGAGGTACAACGGAGCGAGAGGGGTGGAGGAGCTGGGACTCAGGGCAGGCAGCGGATTAATGTGACAGAGGCTCTCACAACGTCTGCCACAGCCCTGGAGTTTAATAGAATATATAATGAGCAGGAGTTTGGATCACTTATAACACTGCTACCCACCTTCAATAAAGCAGAGTCTATATCCACAGAGCTGACAACACAGCCTGATACTACCAATGATATCCTCCCTTTAAATAAAGAATCCTCTTTAAATGGGGGTAAACCCCTTCCAGCAGGTGATACGCCAAAGCTAATTGAAAAGTGGTCTGAGGCGTGGATTGACTCGTGCACCTCATACTTTGTGGAGAGGGTTAAACTGGATGTTAGAGAGAAATATGACCATTCACCTAAGGATTGCAGAGTCATGGATAGGAAATTAGAAACAAACGACAATATTGTTACATCTCAGTCTCTCTCTTGCCTGGTATGTCAAAAAGTGAGGAAAGCAATGAAGCTACAAAGTGTGCGGATTCTTCAGTTTACTCTGACCAAGAGGATATTAACTCCATCAGTGAATCTGACTTTGAGGATACCACCTACTCAAATGTCTCTTCTGAGGAGTTTAGTTACACTGAGGACTCAAAATGTTCAACCAGATTATCAAAAGACTCAAATACCAGCGATTCAGAACAGGAGCAGTCGTGCTCTGAAGCTTCCGATTACTCATTAATAGATGACATTTTAGCCTCTGATGAACAACCTTCTGAGAGCTTTTTGGTCAATTTATCTAAAGCGCTCCTAACCTCTATGAGCTTAAAAGGAGCTCAAACCTCTGAGAAATTTATTAAAAATCTCTTCAAAGACACTTTCTCACAGATCAGCGCCACCCCACACCCTGATATGAAAAAAGCTCCTAATAAACCTCTACACACTCAAAAAAGACCGGTCCCTCAAAATACTCATCGGGATGCAATAAAAGATGTAGAGGGCGTCTCCGGGTGTTCGGATCCTCTGGATTATTTACAGTGGGGCAAAAAAGTATTTAGTCAGTCAGCAATAGTGCAAGTTCCACCACTTAAAAAGATGAGAGGCGTCTGTAATTTACATCATAGGTAGACCTCAACTATGGGAGACAAACTGAAAAAAAAAAATCCAGAAAATCACATTGTCTGTTTTTTTATCATTTTATTTGCATATTATGGTGGAAAATAAGTATTTACAAGGTGTTTTATTTTCATGTATACTATTGATTTATTAAATAAAAATTTAAATGACGGTTACTCTTTACAATATACATCGCAAAGAGGTAAAATCCCCCATAATACCTCCTCCCTCCCAAATGTTGTTGCCTGTAGTGCCGAGTGCATATCAATGGGGGAAAAAACTTGGTAGAACAGAAAGACAAAGATTCACTGTTCCACTCTAACACTTTCTGGGGATTATTTCATATGCTTCAGATTTTCTAAACTCAACTACTAATATTGAGTGATTTCATTCTGTGTATGTTTTGGCTATAACACAAGTTGTACTATGTATGTTCTATAGGTCAGGCATGAATTTGCAAGAAAGGTCTTTAATTGCTGTAGCATAATGATGAAGCATGATTTCAAAGTCACCATCTATCTCCTACCACACATCCTCGTCTATGTTATGCTAGGATGCAGCAAAGAAGACCAGGAAGAGGTAAGGGATCTGGAACATGTCAGCAGACTCGTGATGCCTTTACCATGGGCAGTGGGAAGTACCAGCTAGCTCCTTAATTACATATCCGGCTTTCTCATCGTACAGTTTAACCCCTTCAACTGTGGGCGATTTCCTCCCCCCATTTTGTTTTTCCTGCCCTTTTCCACGAGCCATACCTTTTTTATTTTTCTGTCCACTTAGCCGTATAAGGTTTTGTTTATCTACAGAACAAGTTGTACTTTTGAATGACACCATTCATTTTATCACGTGATGCACTGGAAAGCAGTAAAAAATTCCAAGTACATTGAAATCGCCATAAAGAGCAATTTCACAAGTTTGTTTTTTTTTTATTTTTTTTTATTTACCATGTTCACTATATGGTAAAAATGACCTGGCAGTATGATTCTCCAGGTCAGTATGATTATGTCAATGCCAAACATGTATCGTATTTTTCAGACTATAAAACGCACTTTTTTCCTCCAAAAATATGGGGTCTGGATATACCGGCTCTGGCTGAGGTGGGGGAGCGGCATCAGTGGAGCCGTGAGTCACAGAGGCAAGAGCCGGCTGCTGCGAGTAGCTCCTGTGCCTGGGCATGGAGGGCAATGAATATTCATTTCTCTTTAGCATTCTGGTATGATTGGCCCCCATCCCTGTCCTGGTATGAGGGGCCCCATCAGAAAACATAAAACAAAAACCATACCTTCCGGGCGCTCCCTCGCAGCATCCTGCTCCGTTGCCAGCAGCTGCTTTATGCTTGTAAGCAGCGCATGGCAGGGACGTCATGCGCTGCTTGTAAGCTGGTGGGCAGCTGCCGGAATACTCATTGCTCTGCACACCGGGACTATGTGCTTGGAGAGCAGTGAGTATTCAGTGCTCTTCAGCAGCGCCCACTGTGTTAGCCGGAGCCTTCCTGCCAGTGGTCACTTGTGCCGCTACTAAAGGTAATGAATATTCACCACATTCCACGCCCATGGGAGTGGAATGTGGTGAATATTAATTTCTCTTAAGTAGCGGCACACTTGACCGCCCGCCGGCAGCTGCAGGAAGACTGTGGGCGCTACTGAAGAGCTATGAATACTCACTGCTCTCCACCCACACAGTGCCGGCGTGCAGAGCAATGAGTATTCCGGCAGCAATGCATTGCTTACAAGCATAAAGCAGCTGCTGGCAGCAGAGCAGGATGCTGTGAGGGAGTGCACAGAAGGTATGTGTAATGTTTTTGTTCTTTTTAAATGTTTTCTGATGGGGCCCTGCATGCCAGGATGGGGGTGGGGGCCAATCATGCCAGGATAAGGATGGGGCCACACATACTAGGATGAGATGGGGCCCTGCATACCAGGATAGGGATAAGGGAGGCATGCACACCAGGACAGGGATGATGGCCATGCACACCAGGATAGGGATGAGGGAGCCATGCACACCCAGATAGGGATGAGGAGACCATGCACACCAGGATAGGGATGAGGGAGCCATGCACACCCAGATAGGGATGAGGAGACCATGCACATCCGGATAGGGATGAGGGGCCAAGCACACCAGGATAGGGATGAGGAGACCATGCACATCCGGATAGGGATGAGGGAGCCATGCACACCCAGATAGGGACAAGGGAGCCATGCACATCCGGATAGGGACAAGGGAGCCATGCACATCCGGATAGGGATGAGGGAGCCATGCACACCCGGATAGGGACGAGGGAGCCATGCACACCCGGATAGGGACGAGGGAGCCATGCACACCCGGATAGGGACAAGGGAGCCATGCACACCCGGATAGGGACGAGGGGGCCATGCATACCAGGATAGGGATGAGGGGGCCATACATACCAGGATAGGGATGAGGGGGCCATGCATACATGCATACCAGGATAAGGATGAGGGGGCCATGCATACCAGGATAGGGATGAGGGGGCCATGCATACCAGGATAGGGATGAGGGGGCCATGCATACCAGGATAGGGATGAGGGGGCCATGCATACCAGGATAGGGATGAGGGGGCCATACATACCAGGATAGGGATGAGGGGGCCATGCATACATGCATACCAGGATAGGGATGAGGGGGCCATGCATACCAGGATAGGGATGAGGGGGCCATGCATACCAGGATAGGGATGAGAGGACCATGCATACCAGGATAGAGATGAGGGGGCCATGCATACCAGGATAGGGATGAGGGGGCCATGCATACCAGGATAGGGATGAGGGGGCCATGCATACCAGGATAGGGATGAGGGGGCCATGCATACCAGGATGGGGATGAGGGGGCCATGCATACCAGGATGGGGATAAGGGGGCCATGCATACCAGGGGGATGACTGGGCCATGTGTATCAGGATGGGGATGAGGGGACCATATATACCAGGATAAGGGCATATTAAGTACGGAATTGACCACCTTTTCTGCTTCAATTTTTTCCTCTAATTTCCTCCTCTAAAACTTAGGTGCGTCTTTCACTTTTTATTTAAGTGGAGTTAAAAAACCCCGTTTGCTTGTGTTGCCATTTTCGGAGACCCATAACACTTTTAATTCTCTGGATATATGGAGCTGTGTGAGGATTTATTTTTTGCACCTTTTGATTTTTTTTCGCTTTGCACCATTTACCGATCGGATTAATTTAGTTTATATTTTGATAGATTGGACTTTTACTCAGCGATACGAAATACCGTATATACTCAAGTATTATTATATGGGGCAAATATCTTTATGGAGCATCTTACGGGGCCATAATCACCATTTGTGGAGCACTATGGGGAAAATATCTTTATGGAGCATCTTATGGGGCCATAATCAGCATTTGTGCAGCATTGTATGGGGCAAATGTCTGTATGGAGCATCTAATGGGGCCATAATCAACGTTTGTGCAGCATTATACTTGTCAAATGTCTCTATGGAGCATCTTATGGGACCCTTATTAAAGGGAACCTGTCTCCCCCAAAATGGAAGTTGAGCTAAGCCCACCGGCATCAGGGGCTTAGGCTACTTTCACACTTCCGTTTTTTTGCCACCGTCGCAATCCGTCGTTATGGCCAAAAAATGGATCCTGCAAATGTGCCTGCAGGATCCTTTTTTGTGCCATTGACTATTACAGACGACGGATTGCGACACGTCGCATCCGTCGTGCGATGGATGCGTCGTGTTTTTGCGGTCCGTCGTGACGAAAAAACCGTCAATGTAACGTTTTTTCGTCCGTCGAATCCCCCAGTTCCGACCGCGCATGCGCTGCCCGAACTCCGCCCGCTCCTCCCCGGAACTCATAATGGGCAGCGGATGCGTCTTAAAACTGCATCCGCTGCCCACATTGTGCACTACAGTATTTGCACAACGTCCGTCGGGCCGACGGTTTGCGACGGCCCCGTACCGACGGAAATGTGAAAGTAGCCTTATCTACAGCATTCTGTAATGCTGTAGATAAGCCCCCGATGTATCCTGAAAGATGAGAAAAAGAGGTTATATTATACTCACTCAGGGGCGGTCCAGTCCGATGGGCATCGCGGTCCGCTCCGGGGCCTCCAATCTTCAGAGGATGACGTCCTCTTCTGGTCTTCATGCTCCGGCGCAGGTGTACTTTGTTTGCCCTGTTGCGGGCAGAGCAAAGTACTGCAGTGCGCAGGCGCTGGGCCTCTCTGACCTTTCTCGGCGCCTGCGCACTTCAGTACTTTGCTCTGCCCTCAACAGGGCAGACAAAGTACCCCTGCGCTGAAGCTTCGGCGTGAAGACAAGAAGAGGACGTGATCGTAAGAAGATGAGAGGCCCCAGACCGGACTGCGACACCCATCGGATCGGACTACCCCCCAAGGTGAGTATAATCTAACCTCTTTTTCTCATCTTTCAGGTTACATCGGGGGCTTATCTAAAGCATTCCGGAATGCTGTAGATAAGCCCCTGATGCCGGTAGGCTTAACTCAACTTCCATTTTGGGGGTGACAGGTTCCCTTTAACCTTTATGCAGTACTGTATGGGGCAAATGTGTCTATGGAGCATCTTATGGGGCCATTATTAACCTTTGTGCAGCATTATATGGGGCATCTCTATATATAATTGCCTAAGGGGTACTTCCATCTGTTTGTCTGTACCCGAAATCCTGGGTCGTTGATTGGGGGGGGAGTTAAACGCCGCTTCAATTTTTACTATTGATGCTGCCTATGCAGCATCAATAGTAAACACAGATAATGTTAAAAATAATAATAATAAAAAAAAAAACATTATATTCTCACCTTCCGGCGTCCGCGGCACCCTTATCCCGCTTCTCGCGATGCTCCGGTCCCAAGAATGCATTGCGGCAATGACTCGAGATCACGTAGCGGTGTCACGAGATGATGACGCAGCGGTCTAGCGAGACCGCTACATGATCACGGGTTAATGCCGAAAGGCATTACTGGGAACGGAGCACCGCGACAAGCATCGCTAAATGCCTGGGCTGGATCCGGGGCCGACGGAAGGTGAGTATATAACTATTTTTTATTTTAATTGTTTTTTTTAGTAGGGATATGGTGCCCACATTGCTATATACTACGTGGCCTGTGTTATATACTACGTGGCCTGTGTTATATACTACGTGGCCTCTTATATACTACGTGGCCTGTGTTATATACTGCGTGGGCTGTGTTATATACTGCATGGGCTGTGTTATATACTGCGTGGCCTGTGTTATATACTACGTTGCTGTGCTATATACGTGGGGTGTGTTATATATTGTGTGGCTGCTATATACTACGTGGGCTGTGTTCTATACTACGTGGGCTGTGTTATATACTGCGTGGGCTGTGTTCTATACTGCATGGGCTGTGTTCTATACTGCATGGGCTGTGTTCTGTACTGCATGGGCTGTGTTGTATCCTGCGTGGGCTGTGCTATATACTACTTGGGCTGTGTTATATGTTATGGACCTGGTGGTTAGGTGCACCTGGAATGACCTGATGGTTAAACTAGAAAACAGGACGAGCTCTGGGAAGTGGGAACTCTGCTGACCGCAATCCTAATCCTATAACACACACACTAGAAATAGCTGTGGAGCGTACCTAACTCTCCCTAGACGCCTCTTCACAGCCTAAGAGCTAACTACCCCTAAAGATAGGAAAATAAGCCTTACCTTGCCTCAGAGAAATTCCCCCAAAGATAAAGGCAGCCCCCCACATATATTAACTGTGAGTTAAGAGGAAAGTCACAAACACAGGGATGAAACAGGTTTCAGCAAAGGAGGCCAGACTTACTAGATAGACTGAGGATAGGAAAGGGATCTATGCGGTCAGCACAAAAAACTACAAAAAGCCACGCAGAGTGTGCAAAAAGACCCCCGCACCGACTCACGGTGCGGAGGTGCCACTCTGCAACCCAGAGCTTCCAGCTAGCAAGGCAATATCATGTTAGCGAGCTGGACTAGAACTTAGCAAGTACTAAGAAATATATTCAGTACACAACGAACAACAAATGAACTAGCAGGGACTTAGCTTCTGCTGGAGTAGACAGGTCATCAGAAAGATCCGAGAGAGATCTGAACCAGTGCTAATACATTGACAGCTGGCATGGAGTAACGATCTGAGTGGAGTTAAATAGAGAAGCCAGCCTAGCCGCAAACGAGGGCAGCTGAGGAAGCAACCTCAGAACCAGCAGTTCCCCTCACAGCCACCAGAGGGAGTCCACGGACAGAACTCGCCGAAGTATCATTCATGACCACAGGAGGGAGTTCAAGAACGGAATTCACAACAGTTATATACTACGTGGCTGTGTTATATACTACGTGGCTGTGTTATATACTACGTGGCTGTGTTATATACTACGTGGCTGTGTTATATACTGCGTGGGCTGTGTTATATACTGCGTGGGCTGTGTTATATACTGCGTGGGCTGGGCTATATACTACATGGGCTGTGTTATATACTATGTCGCTGTGCTATATACTACGTGGGCTGTGTTATATACTGCGTGGGCTGTGTTATATACTACGTCGCTGTGCTATATATTACGTGGGCTGTGTTATATACTGCGTGGCTTTGTAATATACTACGTGGCTGCTATATACTATATGGGCTATGTAATATACTGCGTGGGCTGTGTTATATACTGCGTGGGCTGTGTTATATACTACATCGCTGTACTATATACTACGTGGGCTGTGTTACAATGGTGTTCAAAAGTCCTGCATAAGCGTGAAGAAAACTATATGTTTCATACTTTTGCATCTCTACAGTGAAACTGGTGGAACATATATGTTTTTGTAATCCCTCATTGTATGCCATACTCATTTTTGAATGTCCCAAGTGTATAAATTGTTATGGTATGCGCATTTTTGATAATTTTTTTTACAGCATAACCATATCTACACCAGTACAGTGTGTAGAATGGTGAACAGGTTTCTAAGTTCATTAACTTCCAATGCAAGTTCACACAGACTTAAATTTTACTTTTTAAGATTTAATATTTTTTATTTAATTCAGAGTCCTGAAAAGGGCCTTTTGAGTGCATCTTTAGCTTCTAATACTTTATTGGCCAGCCTTTGCTCTTGAGCACCAGCTTGCATCTCTGTGGCATTGAGTGAACAAGCTTCTGCAGATGTTTACGAGTGATGATGTGGTTCCAGGCCTGTATCAGAGCCTCAATCAACTCACTCTTGGTCCTTGGCTGTTTTCTAGATATATCTAATGATACCTTGTGCCACAAATTTTCAATTGGATTGAGGTCCGGGGACTGACCTGGCCAGTCAATAATAGCCACCTTGTTCTTCCAACACCATTGGCTGCCATACAGCCCCAGACCATTACTTTCATCGGATGTTTCACAGAGAAGCTCAAACACTCTGGCTTGTACTCTTCATGTGGGAACCTTCTCACATAAGACTTGCCATCATTTCCTAAAATGCAAAAAGTGCTTTCATCACTAAATAGCACTTTTTCCCACTCCTCCTTCCTCCATTTTAAATATTTCAATGCCCACAGTTTTCGCCTTTGTCTTTGTATAGCTATCATCAATGGCTTCTTTTGGACCTTGCACCCTCTCAATCCTGCTTCCAAACATCTCTTCCTAACAGTTGATGTTGCTACCTCAATATTGCACTTTTCTTGAAATTCTCACAGAAGCTGAGGAGAGGTGAGCTTTCGATTGGCAAGGTATGTTCTTATCAGTACTCTATCCTTCCTTTTAGTTGACTTTCTGGGCCGACCAGATCTGGGCCTGTCCTGGGTAATTCCAAGCTGCTTATGTTTCTGCAAAATTCTTACGACTGTACTCTGATTACAGCCGACCTTCCTTGCGATTTGGGGGCCAGTATAACCCTCTTCATGTAGCACCACAACTCGCACACAATCCTCCGCTGACAAAAATCTGAAGGCTCTCATCATAAAACTCTACAGTATGATTCACTAGATAGACCAACAGATAAAACAAACAAACAAAGCAGCAGATGTGATGCAATGTAATGCAATGTGATTGGCTGCCATATCCAGGTTATGATTGGTCACAAGAACCTCATCTGTGATTGGCTAATTTTGGATCTGAAGCTGTACATTATTTAGTTGTGCGTGCTTTCAATTCCCATATTGTTGCAATAATTTCAGGCAAAACTGCTTCAAAAGCTAAAAATATTACAGGGAGAGAATGCAAAATTGTATTCTGAAAAAAAAACATATATAATATGTCATATTAGCATCGAAGATATTTGACAGAAAACATTTAAAACTTGAAAAATCAATTTATCCTATGCAGGACTTTTGAACACCACTGTATATACTGCGTGGCTTTGCAATATACTACGTGGCTGCTATATACTATGTGGGCTGTGTTATATACTACGTGGCTGTGTTATATACTACGTGGCTGTGTTATATACTGCGTGGGCTGTGTTATATACTGCGTGGGCTGTGTTATATACTGCGTGGGCTGTGTTATATACTACGTGGGCTGTGTTATATACTACGTGGGCTGTGTTATATACTGCGTGGGCTGTGTTATATACTGCGTGGCTGTGTTATATACTACGTGGCTGTGTTATATACTACGTGGCTGTGTTATATACTGTGTGGGCTGTGTTATATACTGCGTGGGCTGGGCTATATACTACGTGGGGTGTGTTACATACTATGTGGCTGTGTTATATACTACGTGGGCTGTGTTATACACTGCGTGGGCTGTGTTATACACTGTGGGCTGTGTTATATACTGCGTGGGCTGTTATATACTGTGTGGGCTGTGTTATATACTACGTCGCTGTGCTATATGCTACGTGGCCTGTGTTATATACTGCATGCCTGTGCAATATACTGCCTGGGCTGTGTTATATACTTAATGGGCTGTGTTATATACTGCGTGGGCTGTTATATACTGCGTGGGCTGTGTTATATACTGCGTGGGCTGTGTTATATACTGCGTGGGCTGTGTTATATACTGCGTGTGCTGTGTTATATACTGCGTGTGCTGTGTTATATACTGCGTGGGCTGTGTTATATACTGTGTGGGCTGTGTTATATACTGGGTGGCATGTTATATACTGCGTGGGATGTTATATACTGCGTGGGATGTTATATACTGCGTGGGCTGTGTTATATACTGCGTTGGCTGTGTTATTTACTATGTGGGCTGTTATATACTGCGTGGGCTGTGTTATATACTGCGTGGGCTGTGCTATATACTACATACATATTCTACAATACCCGATGCGTTAGAATCGGGCCACCATCTAGTATTTTAATATGGAGCATCTTATGGGTCCCATCATGAACTGTATGGAGCATCTTATGGGGCTCCTGATTCAATATGGATATTCAAAAACACTTAACCTACTGATATCTCAATTAATTTTTCTTTTATTGGTACCTATTTTTATTTTTGAAATTTAGTCGTAGCTGCTGCATTTTCCACCCTAGCTTATACTCGAGTCATTAAGTTTTCTCATTTTTTTGAGGCAAAATTAGGGCGGTCGGCTTATACTCGGGTTGGCTTATACTCGAGTGTATACGGTAAGTTATATTTTTTATTTTGCTTTAATTGCTTTATTTTTAATGGTGCAAAAGGGGGGTGATTTTTAATGTTTGTGGGTTTTTAATTTTTTTTTTTAATTTTTTTTTTTTTTATTTTCTTTAGATTCTACTGTATCTAATAGTCCCCTTAGGGGACTTGAAGCTACTATCGTATGGTCGCTTGTGCTATACATAGCCATGCATCATCAATGCTATGTATAGTAAAAATCATAATCTCCCCTGGACACCAGCTGCAGGCTGGCTTTCACAGGAGAATTGACATGACGAGTATGGAGGACTTCAGTAGACCTCCAGCTGTCATGGCACCCCATCGGGGCCCATCGATCCTTACTTTTTTATATCCGTGCTGACAACAAAAACAATGTTGAAAGGAAGTGGTCAGGTGTGCACTAATATAAGATATTATTTACTTCAAATTATGAATGTAATACTTTACCCGTTCGTTTTAGGTTCATGCTGAAATAACGGCAGTTTTAAAGCACGATGATCCAAGGGTTCGACGTCTACAAGACAATGCCTCTGATCTTAGCCAGCTCAGTACTCAAACTGTCTTTTCAATGCTCGACCATCTTACTCAGTGGGCAAGGGAGAGACTTCAAGCAATTCATGCTGAGAAAAGCAACGTCAAAAGTGCTGGTCGTGGAGAAATAAAGGGTTAGTTATATTTGTAGGGCATGTACCAAGTTATTACTACATTATTTGTGGTGTAAGAAAAGTATAGAAGCTGAGAACAGGATGATTAATTATCCTCTTTAGTAATTTTTCAATAAGTTTGTAACAGCGCACATATGCAACTGTACAGTCAGGAAACAAAAGCCAAATGCTTCCCATGAGAGCTGGGATGGTTTTTACTGTTGTTGTTTTTTGGTAGATGGAACAAAAGTATTTTGCAGCATAACAGAAGTTGGAATGACTTAAAAAAAAAACCTTTGTAATGTAATATGTTATAATGTCTGATTTCTGGTGCTTGATAAAGGTCCTCGGACCGAAACGTTGCCGCAGGAGGCAGATTAAAATGTAAGTTGCTTTCTTCACATCCTGATGTGGCGCTGTCCTTTCTTTATTTATATTTTGATTTCTGGTTAAGTCTTAGACCCTCCACCAACAATGAGACAAAAGGGCTCGGCTAAGTACTATTTCCCTTTATTTCTGAACAGTCTTCCTTGGTTTCCATTGTCACTTACATTGAATGTACACTAAAATGGAGTAATTGACTGTCTCCCGTTTTGCCTGAGTTCTTCTTTGATCTTTGAAAGAATGTTTTAGGCTACTTTCACACACAGCATATTTGCTGCGTATTTTTACGCGCGCGTATTTTGCTGCTGCTTTACCTGCGTTTTTTTAAAAAGGGAAAAAACGCAGCTGCTTTCACACACTGCGTTTTTTGCTGCGTTTTTTGCAGCTGCGTTTTTTTCAGCATTGTGTACTGAAAATAAAGTTTGTTTGAAAAAAAAAAAAAAGAGTCATTGAGGTCATTTCCTGTCTTTATGACTCAGAATACAATACACACTGGAGTTAACATCATGTCGATTCTGCCAGCTGCAATGGCCTTGAGCCAAAGACGCCTCAGCAAGCGGAACAGACATCAGCTGGGGTTTACTAACCCCACTGTCACTAACCCCAGGTTACTAGGGCAGTGGTCAGTCAGACGCCCCCCCTCGTAACCCTGTACGGTAAAAGTAAATAAAGACAGACACAGAAAAAATATTTTAATCAAAATAAACAGGCAAGAAGTCTTTATTTGATTCTAATTTAACTCCATCATAGTTACCTGCATCCGTAGCATCCCCGACTCTGCTTCATCAGTTCACGGGGCTGAGAAATCAAATTCATGACTTCTCAGCCCCGTGACAGACCTGGAATGAGCTTCCAGCGCCTGCGATCAGCTGACTATCAGCTGACCGGCCGGGACATCAGCTGGTTTGTCGGTATACCGATCAATCACATGAACGGCCGGGACATCACCTGATTGGTCCAATCAGCTGATGTCCCGGCCCGTTCAGTTGATTGATAGGGATACCCACAAACCACCCGATGTCCCGGCCGGTCAGCGAGACAATCAGCTGATCTGCCAGACGCTGGAAGCCGCGGAGGGGACCGGACGCCTCATCCATCCATGGGATAGGTGAGCATCCATTTTTTTTGCTTTCTGTATGTAGTGCAGACATGCTGCCACTACATACAGTGCACGGGGGACACACACGGCACACGCACAGGGGGCACACACACGGGGGATACTTACCGTCTCGATCAGCAGCCCCACGTTTATGCTCATTCTGTTGAAGGACTCCATGCTGCTTCACTGGGGGGCGGGGGCTTCCCTCTTCCTGTCCGACGTCACGTCCGGTCCTGGGTGTCAACCCCTCCATACAAAGACGCCGACACCCAGGACAAAGGCGCTGTGTGTGGACGGTAATATGGGGCCCTATGGGGATACGCAGACACGCCGCTGCGTAAAGAATTGACATGTCAATTCTTTTTACGCCGGCGTGTTTGCAGACAAAAGCGCCGCGTTTTTTTGCGGTGTGTCTGAACGGCAAAGTGAATTTCTCATTCACTTTGCCGGCAGACGAAAATGACACTGCGCAATTTTGAAAAGCGCCCGCAAAATAGCGCTCAAAAATGCGCTATGTCTGAAAGGAGCCTAAGATTAGATCTTAAAAAGAGAGAGCAAATGGGTTGTGCGCTGCCGTGAAGGAATGGAAGATGCCAGTCCAGTAGCATGGGGTTTATTCGTCAACGCTTTCAAAGTATACAACTTCTTCATCAGGACAACTACGATCTTCGTTGTCCCGATGACGTAGTTGTACAGTTTGAAATGATTTGACAACTAAACTATATACCACTGGATTGGCAGCTTCCATATTTTCAGGGCAGCGCAGAGCAACGCATTTGCTCATTTTTATTTAGGTATTTATCTACTAGTGGGTCTGCATATTACAGGTCCTCGCCGTTATTAGTGAGCTCTTTAGAAAGAGCCATTCTGTCACAAATATTAGTAAAAGCAGACCGCATGGCAAGGGCCTGGAGTTTATACACCTGTGGTTATGGGACTGAACTTGCTACAAAAGTACAAGAGTGGCCTGGATGATTTTTTTGATAAATATTATATTATAGGTGCTAAATCCTGTGATAGGACGTTGATCCAAGGAACTATGATTGTAGTATGTGGAGTCGGGAGAAATTTTTCCCCTAGTATGTGCCAATTAGCATCTGCCTCATGGGAATTTTGCTCTCCTCTGGATCAACATGTTAGGTTATAGGTTAAATTCTATGGACTTCTGTCTAACTTCAACATTAAGGCTATGTGCACACGTTGCGGATTGGGGTGTAGAATTTTCTGCACAAAATCTGCATCTCCTGGCAGAAAACGCAGGTGCAGATTTGATGCGTTTTTGTTTTGGATTTGCAGCGGATTTTATGCGTTTTTTTACCCCTGCGGATTTCTATAAAGGAAGGGTGCAGAAATGCTGCATTTAAAGCACACTTCCGGATAGCGTGCCTGAAATCCCGCCCATCGGTGACCCGTCACGTGATCGCGGGTCACCAATGGTTGACATGACAATAGGAGGTCTTCAGCAGACCTCTATGGTTGTTACTGCCCTATTGCTATGAGCGCCGCCTGGTGGTCGGAGCTCATAGCAAGTGAACAATTCTGCTACATACTGGCGAGATCTGATCATCGCCTGTATGTAGCAGAGCCAATCGGATTATGGCAGCTTCTAGTCTCCCATGGAGATTATTGAAGCATGCCAAAAGTAAAAGGTTTTTAAAAGATATATAAAAAATATATATCTATTTAAAAGTTCAAATCACCCCCCTTTTGCTCCATTCAAAATATAACAATTTAAAAAAGAGTCAAACGTACACATATTTGGTATCGCCGCCTTCAGTATCACCTGATCTATCAATATAAGAAAAGAATTAACCACATCGCTAAACGGCGAAATGAGGAAAAAAGTCAAAATGGCAGAATTAATTTTTTTTGGCTGCATCAACATTGCATTTAAATACAATAACGGGTGATCAAAAGATCGTATCTGCACCAAAATAGTATCATTAAAAACAACAGCTCGGTGCACAAAAAATAAGCTCTCACCCAACCAGAGATCACAAAAAATGGAGACACTACGGTATTGGAAAATGCCTTTTTTTTTTTTTTTTTTTTTTTTTTTTTTAAGCAAACTTTGGAATTTTTTTCACCACTTAAAAAAGAACCTGGACATGTTTGGTGTCTGTGAACTCGTAATGACCTGGAGAATCATAACGGCGGATCACTTTTAGCATTTAGTGAACATGCTAAAAAAATAAATAAAAAAAAAACTGCTGTGGGATTGCACCTTATTTGCAATTTCACCGCACCAGTTTTCCAGTACACAGTATGTTAAAACCAATGGTGTCGTTCAAAAATACAACTCGTCCAGCAAAAAAACAAGCCCTCATATGTCCATTTTGACCAAAAAATAAACAAACTATGGTTCTGGGAAAAAGGGGAGCAAAAAATGAAAGTACGAAACCTAAAACACCTCTGGTCGTTAAAGGGTTAAACTATAAATGGAAGAGCTAAATTCAATTCTTAACCCCTTAACGACCGCCAATATGCCTTTTCACAGCAGTAGTTAAGGGTACCACAGCGCCGTTAATTAACGGTGCTGTGTTGAAAAGTGTATAGCGCCCCCTAAAGTCTGATTTTCTCCTGGGTCTCGGCTGCTGGGGGTAGCAGAGACCCCAGAGAAGATGATTCGGGTCGGTTTTTACCGACCCCGAGGTTGCGATTGCTGTTATTAAGGCTACTTTCACACTAGCGTCGCTTGCTGTACGTCGCAATGTGTCGCTTTGGAGGAAAAACGCATCTTGCAAAGTTGCCCGCAGGATGCGTTTTTTTCTCCATAGGCTTGCATTAGCGACGCATTGCGACATATGGCCACACGTCGCATCCGTCGTGCGATGGATGCGTCGTGTTTTGGCGGACCGTCGGCACAAAAAATGTTACATGTAACGTTTTTTTGTGCGTCGTGTCCGCCATTTCCGACTGCGCATGCGCGGCAGGAACTCCGCCCCTGCCTCCCCGGACATTACAATGGGGCAGCGGATGCGTTGAAAAACTGCATCCGCTGCCCCCGTTGTGCTACTTAACACACTGTCCGTCGGGCCGACTGTTTGCGACGGCCCGTACCGACGGACTAGTGTGAAAGTAACCTTACCGTACAACAGCGACCGGTAAAAGAAAAAAAAAGTCCGATTTGCCATTTAATTTCTCTCTCCTCTGATGTGATCGCACATCAGAGGTGAGAGGAATGGGGTCACCGATCCCCTTTTCCCCCAGTACCTCCGTTGTCTCTGCATGGCCCCCTGAAATCCCCCGGTGTCCGGCTTCTTCTTCTGGGAGAAAATGGTGGGCACATGCGCAGTGCGCCTGCAGAGATGTGCCGGCCAGCACCTGCCAACAGTAGGGAGATTTTTCCTATTAGTTCATTTAGACCCTAACACAGTGCTTAAAATAAAAAAAAATAGTAAAACAACCCCCCCTTTACCACCCCCTCAATTAGGGTAAAATAAAGAAAATGTATTTATTTCCATTTTCCCATTAGGTTTAGAATTGGACTAAAGTGAGTTGGGCTAAAGTTAGGGTTTAGGGTTGGGGCTAAAGTTAGAGTTAGGGATGGGATTAGGGTTGAGATTAGGGTCAGATTTTTGTGTTTAGGGTTATTGATAGGGTTGGGATTAGGGTTAGGGGTGTGTTGGGGTTAGCGTTGTGGTTGGGGCTGGGGTTAGGGTTGGGTTTAGGGGTGTTTTGGGGTTAGGGTTGGAGTTAGAATTGGGGGGTTCCACTGTCTAGATAAATCAGGGGGTCCCCAAACGCGACGTGACGCCACCATTGATTCCCGCCTATTTTGCGTTCAAAAAGTCAAATGGTCCTCCCTCCCTTCTGAGCTCTGCCGTGCGCCCAAACAGTGGTTTACCCCTACATATGGGGCATCAGCGTACTCAGGACAAATTGGACAAGTTTCGGTGTACAAATTCTCCTGTTACCCTTGGGAAAATAAAAAATTGAGGGCTAAAAAAATCCTTTTTGTGGGAAAAAAAAAAGATTTTTTATTTTCACAGCTCTGCGTTATAAACTTCTGTGAATCACTTGGGGGTTTAAAGTGCTCACCACACATCTAGATAAGCTTCTTGGGGAGTCTAGTTTCCAAAATGAGGTCACTTGTGGGGTGTTTCTACTGTTTAGGCAAATCAGGGGCTCTCCATACTCAACATGACACCCTCAGACCATTCTATCAAAGTCTGCATTCCAAAACTGCGCTCCTTCCCTTCTGAGCTCTGTCAGGCTCCCAAACAATGGTCCCACCCCACATATGGGGTGTCAGCGTACTCAGGACAAATTGCACATCAACTTTTGTGGTCCAGTTTCTCCTGTTACCCTTGTGAAAGCAAAAATTTGGGGGTGAAAAGATCATTTTTGTGGACAAAATATTTGTTTTATTTTCACGGCTCTACGTTATAAACTTCTGTGAAGCACTTGTTGGTTCAGAGTGCGCACCACACATCTAGATATGCTCATTGGGGGGGGTCTAGTTTCCAAAATGGGGACACTTGTGGGGGGGTTTCTACTGTTTAGGTACATCAGGGGCAACATGACGCCGTCAGACCATTCCATCAGTCTGCATTTCTAAACGTCACTACTTCCCTTCCGAGCCCCGACGTGTGCCCAAACAGTGCACCCCCCCACTTATGGGGTACCACCGTACTCAGGACAAACTGGACAACAACTTTTGGGGTCCAATTTCTCCTGATACCCTTGTGAAAATAAAAAATTGCGGGCAAAAAAATAATTTCTCCTTCGCCTCATTGGGGGACACAGACCCTGGGTGTATGCTGCTGCCACTAGGAGGCTGACACTAAATGATACAAAGAAAGTTCGCTCCTCCCCTGCAGTATACACCCTCCTGCTGGCTCTCAGCTAACTAGTTCATGCTTAGTGTCCGTAGGAGGCACACGGACTGGTCTGCTATTCAGACCCAAAACTCTTTATTATTTTATTTTTACCTTTTACATTTTTGATATTACTTTCTACAATGAACGAAGGGGCGACGGATCCTTTCAAGGCTCCGATCTCCCCGAACCATCAACAGGTGAGCACGGAGAGTGCCGCCTCTCCATATCCTCTCCTGCGACGTGGGATGCCACTGCCTGAGCTGATTCTTAGGGGCGACGGGTCCCTTCAAGGGCACCGATCTCCCCGCACCCTGAATGGACGAGCACATGGAGTGTCGCCTCCACGTACCCTCTTCCCCAACCAGGCCTAATGCCGGACAACTGGCCCTGTCCACCCGGGGGCTGAACTCCTTGGATGTACAGAAGCCCCTCTCTATGGCGTCCGAGCAGCCCCCACTGTCCCACCACTGTTAAAGTGGATGGCACAAGGAGGCGGACGGCTCCTCTCCACCTCCCTAACAAAGGGATGGTGGATTGAGGCTTACCCCTCTATCCCTGCACCTGCAGCAGAACAATAGAGTGCGTGCGCTTTCCTCGGCGCTGAAACCCAGTCATCGCGGCGGCTCCATGCCGGGACGTGCACCCATGGTGAGTGGATCCAGTCAGCGGTGGGCCTCTGCAGTGGGATATTCACATGCTGACAGGCAGCCTCAGCCATGGCTTCCCTGTGGCCCAACTCCCTGAGGTAACGTCAGGGCGGCTGCAAACATTTAGCCCCCGGCTTCGGCCAATGTGCAGGCCACATCCAGGGAGCTGCGCCCGCACTATGGCACGCTAAGGCGGCTCCGCCCACCTTTTCTGGCGCTTCTCACCTAGCACTGGAGCGCCCACTTCTCCCAGCCACCACCAACGTCCCTCTATTCTACCCCTGGAATTGCTCCCGCCTACTGCAGAATTGTGGGCGCCGCGGCTTGGGCCTATTCATGGACGTCACAGGGGCGATGGTTTTGCATTGAAGGGGCACATGCAACCGGGTAAAGTACTGCTCTCCCCCCTGCATCTTCCCCCTCTGCTTAAAGGCACATGACCAGTATTTCCTGGTCTTAAAGGCACATGACCAGTATTTCCTGGTCTTAAAGGAACATGACCAGTATTCCCTAATCTTAAAGGCACATGACCAGTATTCCCTAGTCTTAAAGGAACATGACCATTATTCCCTAAACTTAAAGCCACATGACCAGTATTCCTGGTCTTAAAGGCACATGACCAGTTTTCCCTGGTCTTAAAGGCACATGACCAGTACACCCTGGTCTTAAAGGCACATGACCAGTATGTCCTGGTCTTAATGGCACGTGACCAGCATTCCCTGATCTTAAAGGCACATGACCAGCATTCCTTGGTCTTAAAGGCACATAACCAGAATGTCCTGATCTTAAAGGCACATGACCAGTATTCCCTGGTCTTAAAGGCACATAACCAGAATGTCCTGATCTTAAAGGCACATGACCAGTATTCCCTGGTCTTAAAGGCACATGACCAGTATTCCCTGGTCTTAAAGGCACATGTCCGGTATTCCCTGGTGTTAAAGGCACATGACCAGTACACCCTGGTCTTAAAAGCACATGACCAGTATGTCCTGGTCTTAACGGCACATGACCAGCATTCCTTGGTCTTAAAGGCACATGACCAGCATTCCCTGGTCTTAAAGGCTCATGACCAATATTCCCTGTCTTAAAGGCACATGACCAGTCCGAAAGCGGTCACCCTAAATGAGCTCAGGAGCCCTCCGCCGCCGACCCCAGCTTATCCCAGAGTACCTAGTTCCCTGAGTGGGCTTCGTCACTGCCGCAACCCATGGCTTCTTTGACCAAGTGATTGAATCCCTCCGCGAACCCTCTGTGGTTCGGAGTGCTCGCAGGACCGTTATAGATGGTCCCTGTCCTTCATGTGAGCCGTCGACTAGCAGGTGCCGCAAGTATTCTAGAAACGTACAGGCGTCTAGAAACATACAAGTATCTAGAAAACGGAAGTCTCATTTCCTGATCCCTCACCAATGATTTGCTGAGAACAAGACTCTGAATATGGATTGGATATTGCCTTGGTTCGGGACGCACCAGAACTTCAGAAAAGGATGGATTCCCCTATTTATATCATCAGCCAATCTCTGTAGATCGACGAGGACTTCAGTTCTACTCTAGATCATACAGTGTCCCTCATAAGGAGACTGAACTCCCAGCAGAGCATTTGCCATTCACCCGGTCAGGGAGCGTCTGGACAGAAGCCTCTGCAAACGCGGTATCCTTTTTCAGCCAATATGCTAACATGTGGGGTGTCCCCTCCACGTATACCCCCCGTAGGACATGGAATGCCATGCCTGGTCTGATTCTTAGAGGCGACGGGTTCTTTTAAAGGGCACCGATCTCCCCACACCATCAATAGCACACGGAGTGTCGCCTCCATGTATCCTCTTCTGCAGCCCGGCCTATCGCCGGACAACCAGCCCTGTCCACCCGGTAACCTGAACTCTGAGGATGTACATAGGCACCCTTTTTGGCGTCCGAACATCTCCCTCTGCATCACCACTATTTAGCAGATGATGCAAGAAGGTGGACGATCCCTCTCCACTTCCCTGTTAAGAGGATGGTGGATTGAGGGTTCATCATTTTAACTCCGATTGGCGATTGCAAGAGATGGCTATTCCTGACCTTCCGGATGCAGTGGCGCATTCTGCTACTTGGCAGATTAACTGGGTAGAATCTCCTGTGGTATACCTTCCAGTATCCCTTCCCGATGGGTCATCAATTAAAAATACAATGGACTGCCAGATAGTAAATCTAGCTAGTTCCGTCTTGCCGCCTCGGGTTCAGCGCTCTACCCTTCCTTAGCCGCCACATGGGTTGCTACAGCAAAGGTCTCCTGGTCGGAGACCTTAACTTCTTTGATTCACAACAGTAACCTCCCGAAGACAGTACAGCTGGTCAGTCAAATTTCTTGAGTGGGAGACTAGCTGCTTCACGCCTCTCGGATGCGGCTATTTGCGCGGCGCTGTCAGCAGCAAATGCCATTACACTCAGAAGGACTTTATAGCTCAGAGAATGGAAGCGTACTCTAAAAAGCCTCTGAGATCACTCCATTACCAGGGTGATCGGTTATTCGGTGAGAAGTTGGGAGCGTTCCCCACACAGGGACAAAGGATCGCATGTTTCCTGTAGACCCAACGAGCAGTGGATGAGTTGACCAGGACGGTCTAGATCTAAGGGGTCTTGGGTCCAAAAAGGGGACCGAAAAGTAAGACCGATCCTTGTCCTCAAACTTCTACCAAGCTTGACTAGGTCCCCCTTCTTTGGATGGAGTTCCTCCACTCAGCCACTACTTCAATGGAAAAAGGTGGAGTTTCTGGCATCCACCGACATTCGGGATGCTTACCTTCACATTCCTATTTTTTCCCTCTTCAAAAATTCCTTCGCTTTTCCATTCGCGAACAGCATTTTCAAATCACGACCTTGTCCTTCGGCCTTGATATCGCACCCAGAGTGTTCGGAGGGGTTATGGCGGCTGTCATGTTCCTCTTGCACCCTAGAGGTGTGGTCGTCCTGCCCTATCTGGTCGACTTTTTAGCCGCTCTTCCAGGACAGCGCTGAGTCGTCTATATCTCTTGTAATACCATTTCTCACTTGGGCTGGCAGCTAATCTTTGACAAGTTTTTCCTCATTTGCAGCCCAGCAGGTATCCTTTTTGAGGATGGTCCTGGACACTTCCAGAAGGGTGGTAATTCTCCCTTGAGACAAGACCATGGCCCTTCAACAGGGAGCTTGCGTACTTGTTCACACATCCCTTCATTCCATTCGATTTGCTAGGAGGGTTCCGAGGGAAAATGGTAACAATGATGGAAGCGGTTTCCTTCGCTCCTCTCGTTTTCTGCAGGTCAAACAAGCTTTCAGAGGGTAGTCTCTGAGTTCCTTCCTCATCCAGGGGAGATCTTTTCTCCTGGTTCAATGGTTATTAGTGACTACTGATGCCAGTCCTCTTCTCCTGATCATTGTTCTGGGGATCCGAACGGTACGCTAATGCTACAGCAGGTCCACTGCCTTCTGGCGGGTCACCCCATCCGAATTCAATCGGACAATGCCACGGCTGTGCCATACGTCAATCATCTAGCAGGTACCCACGGTCAGGCGTCATGGTCGAGATACCTCGCATTCTCTGATGGGCTGAGATCTATGGTTCAGGTGATCTCGGCAATACACATCTCAGGAGTAGAACTCTAGACGGCAGACGCCGTCAGGATCCCGCCTCAGGAGAGTGGGAACTTCACCCGGAACTCTTCCATCAGATCTGCCTTCTCTGGAGCACTCCAGATGTTGGTCGGATGGCGTCCAGACTGAACGCCAATGTACTCTAGTTCATGGTTTGGTCTCGAGATCCAAAAGCCATCGCAGTGCATGCTCTCGTTCTTCCATGGTACCAGTTTCCCTAACCCCTCTTCCACTACTTCCGAGAGCCTTTTGGAAGCAGGAAGGGCCCCAGTGATCCTGGGAGATCCGCACTGACCACATCAGGTTTTTTCATTTGCGGAACTAGTATTTTTCTGTCTTATTGCAACAAAACTGCAAGTAGGGACTTCCTCGCAGGGAGTTTTCACATGTGGTTCCTCCCTATCGCATACCGTTAGATCTTTGGGACCTTAGTGGTCCTGGGAGTCTTACAGTAGACTCCTTTTGATCCGGACAGACTTTACTGTCGCCCTTTTTTCTCTGCGATCTCGTCATCCTCTCTTCGGAGCTAGCCACTCTGTTCTTTCTGACTTTTTTTTTTCCCTTATTACCTTCAAGGCAAGGTTGTTCTCAGGCCATCCCCATCCCTTCTTACCAAGGTGGTTTTGTATTCCCACTGTTATGAGGGCATCGATCTTCCCTCATCTCTTTCGGTACCAGTCCACAAAACGGAATGGGTTCCCCATATTCCGGACGAAGTGAGTGCTCTGAGTAGGTACGTCTCAAGGACGGCGTCCTTCCGAAGGTTGGACGCTTTATTTGGACTTCCTGATGGTAAGAAGAAGGCTTCCTGACAGATACAGGAAGGGTTTGGCCGTTTCATCGGCCATGTTAGCCTGGTAGATTCGTGGGAGATGTCAGCCTATCTCCCTGTCTATCGAGGTTTCTAGGGTTCTAGGCACCAGACGTCGGCGAAGCACACCTGCAAGCTTGCGTGTTCGTCCAGTCCTCATGCATTCTTGAAGCACTATAATTCCCAGACTTCCACAGATGTGAATCTGGGCAGGCGGACTCTGCAGGCCGCGGTGGTGCACTTGTAAGTAGCGGTTACACAGGGCCTCATCTGATGTTGTCCCCACCCAGGGACTGCTTTGGGACGTCCCACGGTCTGTGTCCCCCAATGAGGCGAAGGAGAAATAGGGATTTTTGTGAAAATCCTTTTCTCCGAGCCATTCATTGGGGACACAGCTCCCACCCTGTTATTAGCTTGTGCATGTTTTATAATTTGACATGCTATACTCTCATATATAATGCTATACGCTCATATGTTGTTATTGATCTCCAGCTTTTGCACCGAACTGGTTAGCTGAGAGCTAGCAGGAGGGTGTATACTGCAGAGGGGGGCCTAACTTTCTTTGTATCACTTACTGTCAGCCTCGTAGTGGCAGCAGCATACACCCACGGTCTGTGTCCCCCAATGAATGGCTCCGAGAAAAGGATTTTACGGTGAGTACACAAAAATCCCTAGGTTTGTGGAAAAAAAGTTATTTTTTTTATTTTCACGGGTCTGCGTTATAAACTTCTGTGAAGCACTTGGGAGTTCAAAGTGCTCACCACACATCTAGATAAGTTCCTTAAGGAGTCTAGTTTCCAAAATGCTGTCACGTGTGGGGGGTTTCCACTGTTTAGGCACATCAGGGGCTCTCCAAACGCGACATGGCGTCCTATCTCAATTCCAACCAATTCTGCATTGAAAAAGTCAAACGACCCTCCTTCCCTTCCGAGCTCTGCCGTGCGCCCAAATATTGTTTTACCTCCACATATGTGGTATTGGCGTATTGAGGAGAAATTGCACAACAAATGTTGTGGTGCATTTTCTCTTTTTACACTTGTGAAAATAAAAAAAAATAGGTTCTGAAGTAAAATGTTTGTAAAAAAAAAAGTTAAATGTTCATTTTTTCCTTCCACATTGCTTCAGTTCCTGCGAAGCATGTAAAGGGTTAATAATCTTCTTGAATGTTTTTGAGCACCTTGAGGGGTGCCGTTTTTAGAATGGTGCCACTTTTGGGTATTATCTGTTATGTACACCCCTCAAAGTGACTTTAAGGCTATGTGCACACGTTCAGGATTTTTCGCATTTTTTTTGGCCGTTTTCCGTGGAAAAAGCGATAAAAAACCGCATACATAAGAATCTCATCATTTTTAATGCATTCTGCAATTTTTGTGCACATGTTGCGTTTTTTTTCATGAAAAAAACGCAGCATGTTAATTAATTTTGCCGATTTTTCATGTTTTTGCCGCTAGATTATTGCATTGGGAAGCTCTGGAAAAATCAGCAAAAAAAAGCGCAAAAAACGCGATTAAGTGAAAAAAACACATCCGGATTTCCTGCGGAAAAAGTCCGGTTTTCTTCAGGAAAATTCTGCAGACTTTCCTGAACTTGTGCAAATAGCCTAAATGTGATGTGGTTCCTAAAAATAATGGTTTTGTAAATTTTGTTGTAAAAATGAGAAATCGCTGGTCAACTTTTAACCCTTATAACTTCCTAACAAAAAAAATTTTTGTTTCCAGAATTGTGCTGATGTAAAGTAGGCATGTGGGAAATGTTATTTATTACATATTTTTTGTGACATATCTCTCTGATTTAAGGGCATAAAAATTAAAAGTTTGAAAATTGCAAAATTCTCCAATTTTTTGCCATATTTCCATTTTTTTCATAAATAAACTCAAGAAATATGAAAGAAATTTTACCACTAACATGAAGTACAATATGTTGCGAAAAAACTTTGTCAGAATCACCAAGATCCGTTAAAGCGTAAAGAGTTATAACCTCATAAAGTGACAGAGCTCAGAATTGCAAAAATTGGCCTGGTTATTAAGCTGCAAATTGGCTCTGTCTCTAAGGGGTTAAGAGCGGTGTCTCAATACTTGTGTTTATATGGTGTATTTCATATTTCCAAGTATAGTCTACATAGCAGTAATGCTGTTCAGATTTGATTTATTCATTGCTTCCAGATACTGTACGTAGACCCGCTGTAGTGAGATGTAAAACGTGCCAAATAGCAATATTCCATTCCAATTGAAAAGTTATTACTCTGACTGATTTAGAAGATTAATTTTTATGCCAGATATTTTTTGTCAAAATATTAAAAATATTTAATATTTAAATAAGATTTACTTGATGTACCTTTTTATTTAATTTTTTGTGCTTTTTTTGAAAATTGTTTGATTTTACTATCCCATTAGCAGCCTTTCATGAGGAGTACGGAGAGTATCAAAATGTGACCAGATTTCTAGAGCTTATACCTCAAGATACTCTGGCTGTGGCTTCGTTTCGCTCTAAAGCTTACACCAGGGCTGTCATGCACTTTGAGTCATTTATCGTGGAAAAAAAGCAAGAAATTCAAGAGCACTTGGGTTTTTTGCAGGTGAGCGGGTATTGATAATAGAAACTTCTCTTACTAGTAATGTTTATTCCATCAGATTATTCTCAGGTATCTTGAATGTCTTTACTTGCAATGCTGGCTGCTTAATCTACAGTTAATGGAAAGTCTGAAGTCTAATTTCACCTTTGAATATCATTTTCTATTTTATTAATAGATACAACCTATGTACATTGCATTGCTTATCTTTCACCAATGGTGAGTTATAGCCGATATTCTAGTCTAATGTTTCCGTCGCGATTCTGAGGGTTACTATCGAATATCAATAAGAATCTTGTCCTTAGACGCTTCCCTAACAGCTCTGCTTTTTATACTACTTTACATTAATATGCAATTTCTGGGGTATAGAATACGCTTATGCAAATCACCAGTACAAGCGCTTTAAAGACGTAGGGCCAGTAAAAAAAGCTGGAAATTGTTCTGATATGAAGGTTGCAGAATTATAAAAGCAGCTCTGGTTATAAGTCTAGTACAGTGTAAGTAATGCATTACATTTACATAGTGAAAGGGTTTCCCATTTTATAAAATTGGCTCCCAAACAATCGAATCCTAGTAAAAAAAATAAAGGTTGACTGTAGCTGTGTGCACCATCACTGAGCTCGGAAGCTTGTGCCGTCTGTATCACTGAGGGTGATTGGCTGCAGCGGCAATGTGTGCTGTCTGTGATGACACCTCTGCAGCCAAAACGCAGAGATTGGAGCTGTGACGGTGAGCCAGTGCTGTACCTAAAGAGGATAAATGTATTCTCTATTTACCTTATATACTCGAGTATAAGCCGAGACCCCTAATTTTGCCACACAAAAAAATGGGAAAACTTATTGACTCGTATAAGCTTATGGTGGGAAATGCAGCAGCTACTGGTAAATTTCAAAAATAAAAATAGATACCAATAATAGTAAAATTAAGTAGGTTAAATGTTTTTGAATATTCATATTGAATCAGGAGCCCCATATGATGCTCCATACAGTTCATGATGGGCCCCATAAGATACTCCATGTAAAATACGCCCCATATAATGCTCCATAAAGTTCATGATGGGCCCCATAAGATGCGCCATACAAAAATATGCTCCATATAGTGCTGCACAAAGGTTAATGATGGCCCCAGAAGATGCTCCATATTAAGATATGCCCCATATAATGCTGCACAAAGGTTAATCATGGCCCCATAAGATGCGCCATACAAAAATATGCCCCATATAATGCTGCACAAAGGTTAATGATGGCCCCATAAGATGCTCCATATTAAAATATGCCCCATATAATGCTGCATAAAAGGTTAATGATGGCCCCATAAGATGCTCCATAGGAAAATATGCCCCATATAATGCTCCATAAAGGTTGATAAGATGCCCCATATGCTGCTGCTGCGATTAAAAAAAAAATGACATACTCTCCTCTTGTCGTTGGGTGCCAGGTGCCGGTGTCCTGAGCAGGCGGGGACACCGGCGCGCTATGGGGGCCTGGTGCCGGTGTCGCCGCTGACTCAGGCCCCCAGCACTTGCGATATTCACCTGTCCCCGTTCCACTGCCGCGTGCCGCTGTGTCTTACATCTCTTCAGTGACTGTTCAGGCAGAGGGAGTGCATTAAACACGTCATCGCACCCTCTGACCTGAACGCCACATCCAGAGGACGTGGAAGACACAGCCCGCGGTGGAACGGGGACAGGTCAATATCGCATTGCTCACCCTCTCCCGTCATACTCGCCCTCCTGGCACAGTCTCTGCTTCTCAGATGGTCTCTGGCCTGCAGCTCTTCCTGTGTTCAGTGGTCACATGGTACCGCTCATTAAAGTAATGAATATGCGCTCCACGCCTATGGGAGTAGAGTCGCGTCCATATTCATTACTTTAATGAGCGGTACCACGTGACCGCTGAACACAGGCAGAGCTGCCGGCGCCAGAGACCATCTGAGAAGCAGGGATGTGTAGAGACCTCCCCGGGAGGGGATGAGTATGATGTGACAGCCGCCAGCTCCTGCCGCTCCCCCTCCCCCGCCAACCCCCTGGGACAATGACTCGAGTATAAGCCGAGAGGGGCACTTTCAGCCTAAAAAAAATGGGCTGAAAATCTCGGCTTATACTCTAGTATATACGGTATTTGTTTTTGTTTGTTTTTTTTTTTTTACTAATAACAAAACATTTGGTGACTACTTTTTTAAAAGTGGAAAATCCCTTTTAATTAGGCTGAACGTATTAGAGAATATCTCATAACTTGGAAACTATTTCCTTTTCAGTTATTGCCTTAGGGGACTCTGTGTTTATCTGTTCATGAATGGCTGTGGGTGACTAAGGGCCGTATACACTCATAAGCTCACAGTGAGCATGATGGGGCATTTGCTCATAGGGCAATCTAATAAAGTAGTTTTTGCACCCTGTTTAGAAACTTTATGCTGCTATGCATGAACCGGACGGTGTAGCTGGTGTGAGCGCGATTCGTAAGAAAGAGGCCTCTCTGAAAGAGCAGATCTTGGAGCATGAAAGCATTGGTTTGTTAAGAGATGCTACAGCTTGCTATGACCGCGCCATTCAGCTAAAGCCAGAAGAGGTACGTTTCAACCAGATCTTTTGAGATGGAGCAAAATTAGCCATCTGTAATATTAAGCTAATGATTTCATTGTGGTTTTGAATCATCAATCCGTTATATCACATTAACATTTATACAACCCCTGGCAAAAATTATGGAATCACCGGCCTTGGAGGATGTTAATTCAGTTGTTTAATTTTGTAGAAAAAAACCAGATCACAGACATAAATAAAAGTCATTTCAAATAGCAACTTTCTGGCTTTAAGAAACACTAAAAGAAATCAAGAACAAAAAAATGTGGTAATCAGTAATGGTTACTTTTTTTAACCGAGCATAGGGAAAAAAAATTATGGAATTACTCAATTCTGAGGAAAATATTATGGAATCACCCTGTAAATTTTCATACCCAAAAATAACACCTGCATCAAATTAGATCTGCTTGTTAGTCTGCATCTAAAAAGGAGTGATCACACCTTGGAGAGCTGTTGCACCAAGTGGACTGACATGAATCATGGCTCCAACACGAGAGATGTCAATTGAAACAAAGGAGAGGATTATCAAACTCTTAAAAGAGGGTAAATCATCATGCAATGTTGCAAAAGATGTTGGTTGTTCACAGTCAGCTGTGTCTGAAATCTGGACCAAATACAAACAACATGGGAAGGTTGTTAAAGGCAAACATACTGGTAGACCATGGAAGACATCAAAGGGTCAAGACCGTAAACATAAAGCAATATGTCTCCAAAACAAGAAATGCACAACAAAACAAATGAAGAACGAATGGGTGAAAACTGGAGTCAACGTCTGTGACCTAACTGTAAGAAACCGACTAAAGGAAATGGAATTTACTTAGAGAAAAGCTAAATGAAAGCCATCATTAACACCTAAACAGAAAAAAAACAAGGTTATAATGGGCTAAGGAAATGCAATCGTGGACGGTGAATGACTGGATGAAAGTCATATTCAGTGATGAATTGCGAATCTGCATTGGGCAAGGTGACGTTGCTGGAACTTTTGTTTGGTGCCATTCCAATGAGATTTATAAAGATGACTGCCTGAAGAGAACATGCAAATTTCCACAGTCATTGATGCTATGGGGCTACATGTCAGGTAAAGGCACTGGGGAGATGGCTGTCATTACATCTTCAGTAAATGCACAAGTTTATGTTGATATTTTGGACACTTTTCTTATCCCATCAACTGAAAGGATGTTTGGGGATGATGAAATCATTTTTCATGATGATAATGCATCTGGCCATAGAGCAAAAACTGTGCAAACATTCCTTGAAAAAAAGACACATAAGGTCAATGTCATGGCCTGCAAATAGTCCGGATCTCAATCAAATTGAAAATCTTTGGTGGAAGTTGAAGAAAATGGTCCATGACAAGGCTCCAACCTGCAAAGCTGATCTGGCAACAGCAATCAGAGAAAGTTGGAGCCAGATTGATGAAGAGTTCTGTTTGACACTCATTAAGTCCATGCCTCAGAGACTGCAAGCTGTTAAGACTGCCAGAAGTGGTGCAACAAAATACTAGTGATGTTTTGGAGTGTTTTTTTATTTGTTTGTTTTTCATGATTCCATAATTTTTTCCTCAGAATTGAGTGATTCCATCATTTTTTATCTATGCTTGGTTAAAAAAGTAACTATTACTGACTACCACATTTTTTGTTCTTGATTTTTGTTAAACTGTTTCTTAAAGCCAGAAAGTTGCCATTTGAAATGACATTAGTTTGTGCCATGTCTGTGATCTGCTTTTTCTCAACTGAATGAACATCCTCCAAGGCCTGTGATTCCATAATTTTTGCCAGGGGTTGTAGATAGAGCCAAATATTGCACGGGGGTTTAGCGGGGAATTTGTCAGAGAATTACACCCCGATAAACAATAGGCAAATACAGTACAGACCAAAAGTTTGGACACATGTTCTTATTTAAAGATTTTTCTGTATTTTCATGACTATGAAAATTGTAAATTCATACTGAAGGCATCAGAACTATGAATTAACATATGTGGAATTATATACTTAACAAAAAAGTGTGAAACAACTGAAAATGTCTTATATTCTAGGTTCTTCAAAGTAGCCACCTTTTGCTTTGATGACTGCTTTGCACACTCTTGGCATTCTCTTGATGAGCTTCAAGAGGTAGTCACCAGAAATGGTTTTCACTTCACAGGTGTGCCTTGCCTTATAAATGGGGTTGGGACCATCAGTTGTGTTATGCAGAAGTCTGGTGGATACACAGCTGATAGTCCTACTGAATAGACTGTTACAATTTGTATTATAGCAAGAAAAAAGTATATAATTCCACATGTGTTAATTCATAGTTTTGATGCCTTCAGTGTGATTTTACAATTTTCATATTCATGAAAATACACAAAAATCTTTAAATGAGAATGTGTGTCCAAACTTTTGATCTGTACTGTAAGTCAATCATTCAATCATCATCGTTTCCTATGATACTTAAAGCATAACTGAAAGTATGCTTTATGCTAATGAATTATTAAAGACTAGATGGTGGCCCGATTCTAACGCATCAGGTATTCTAGAATATGTATGTAGTTTTTTTATGAAGATTTCAGAATAATGCAATGAATACACAGGATTCGGCCGGCCGTGCGCGACCAATTAGCGAAGCGTGGTTCAAATCCCACAAAAATTTGCAGCCGGACTGCATCTGTCACTGATTGGCCGCGCTCGGCCGGCCGCGAACAATCAGTGAAGACAGGGCGAGCTCCAGGTTTTTGAGGGCCCCGGGAGAAAGAGTCTCACAGCCCACGTAGCATATAACACAGCCCACGTAGCATATAAGGAGAGTACAAAAGGCTAGCACTCGACTATTGAGGGTATGACGGTGCAAGTGAACGGAACCAGTAGTCCCATCAAACATACGGATATATAATCACTGCACACGTACTATGGAAGATGCTTGATGCAGGTGAACAAGTTTATTGAAACAATTGTTTGCAGTAAGGTAAAGCGGAGAAGCGATAGGCGTAAATGACGTTTCGGCCAACTCGTGGCCTTGATCACATTATCGCTGAAACAAATGACACAAAAAAAGAACAATGAATAACTATATACAGAACAGAAGCATATTTACATATATACAATTCTAGAAAACATGTCAAAAACCATAGTCAGAGTAAAACATACAATGCCAATGCTCGTACACCTAACATGTATGGTATAAGGACGAAAAATAGAACAACTAGGAGGACTGGAGGTAGATATGGCGTGCATTGGAGCTAGAGGATAAGACGATAAAAATAATGTAACATACCCTAGTGAGAAGTTCCTTGTTTACTGCTGCACTACAGTGTTACTAAGGGTATCAGCCAGAGACAAAGGAATAAGATAGTCCTATAAAGAATGATGGAACATAATGAGTAGTGATTCGGACTAAGTGGCCATGGTATAGTAATATGGGTCAAAACAAGGAGCTATAACGTACTTGCCGACCTATACTTTTGCTGCTACTCATAAACGTAAACGTATGATGAACCGATTGTCGTCGTACAGTGGAGCATACATGCACGTATTGCTGTAAGAACAGACAAGAGTGAGATATCTGTTAGGTCCGTAGTAGGTGGGTGGTGGGTAAAGTGGACTACGGTATACTTGCCAGTTGAATGCTTTTGTTGCAAAAAATGTACCAGGCCGGTCGTCGTAATATGAGGCACACGTATAGGTATGGCTGTGGGGATATACAAGGCGTATACACGGCACTCAAGGCTTCTTGGTGGTGCACAAGTCAGGTATCCAACCCGTCAGTAAATAACAAATCACTTGGCACTCAAAGATTCTTTTTGTAGGATGAAAGTGAATATTTCATTTATTTGTGCATCCAGTTCGAAAAGTTTTTAAACGTTTTCGGTCACAAGACCTTCATCAGAAACATCTCTTAAGAAACTGGAAGCAAGAAGGCGCGACGTGTTGGCCCCAGGGGGGCTGCGCACAAATGTAACCGGACAAATGCACCTCAAAGGTCCTGGGAGGTATTCTAGAGGTGAGACACACGGACAAGGCGAGAAAATCGCTAAGGGGACTGACGCTGATGTATCCAGGTCCAGGACGCTGAGGTGCTGAGATGCCGGTAATTCCAGAAAACGTTTAAAAACTTTTCGAACTGGATGCACAAATAAATGAAATATTCACTTTCATCCTACAAAAAGAATCTTTGAGTGCCAAGTGATTTGTTATTTACTATGGGGATATACAAATATATAGTGAAGTGAATCTAGTAGCTTCAACCGCGTGCACTTTCGAGATGGTAAGACTCATACCCCCTGGTTCCTTAACCAGCATCCCACTATTTTTTTTTTTTTATATACAGGTCCTTCTCAAAAAATTAGCATATAGTGTTAAATTTCATTATTTACCATAATGTAATGATTACAATTAAACTTTCATATATTATAGATTCATTATCCACCAACTGAAATTTGTCAGGTCTTTTATTGTTTTAATACTGATGATTTTGGCATACAACTCCTGATAACCCAAAAAACCTGTCTCAATAAATTAGCATATCAAGAAAAGGTTCTCTAAACGACCTATTACCCTAATCTTCTGAATCAACTAATTAACTCTAAACACATGCAAAAGATACCTGAGGCTTTTAAAAACTCCCTGCCTGGTTCATTACTCAAAACCCCCATCATGGGTAAGACTAGCGACCTGACAGATGTCAACAAGGCCATCATTGACACCCTCAAGCAAGAGGGTAAGACCCAGAAAGAAATTTCTCAACAAATAGGCTGTTCCCAGAGTGCTGTATCAAGGCACCTCAATGGTAAGTCTGTTGGAAGGCAAAAATGTGGCAGAAAACGCTGTACAACGAGAAGAGGTGACCGGACCCTGAGGAAGATTGTGGAGAAGGACCGATTCCAGACCTTGGGGAACCTGAGGAAGCAGTGGACTGAGTCTGGTGTGGAAACATCCAGAGCCACCGTGCACAGGCGTGTGCAGGAAATGGGCTACAGGTGCCGCATTCCCCAGGTAAAGCCACTTTTGAACCATAAACAGCGGCAGAAGCGCCTGACCTGGGCTACAGAGAAGCAGCACTGGACTGTTGCTAAGTGGTCCCAAGTACTTTTTTCTGATGAAAGCAAATTTTGCATGTCATTCGGAAATCAAGGTGCCAGAGTCTGGAGGAAGACTGGGGAGAAGGAAATGCCAAAATGCCTGAAGTCCAGTGTCAAGTACCCACAGTCAGTGATGGTGTGGGGTGCCATGTCAGCTGCTGGTGTTGGTCCACTGTGTTTCATCAAGGGCAGGGTCAATGCAGCTAGCTATCAGGAGATTTTGGAGCACTTCATGCTTCCATCGGCTGAAATGCTTTATGGAGATGAAGATTTCATTTTTCAGCACGACCTGGCACCTGCTCACAGTGCCAAAACCACTGGTAAATGGTTTACTGACCATGGTATTACTGTGCTCAATTGGCCTGCCAACTCTCCTGACCTGAACCCCATAGAGAATCTGTGGGATATTGTGAAGAGAAAGTTGAGAGACGCAAGACCCAACACTCTGGATGAGCTTAAGGCCGCTATTGAAGCATTCTGGGCCTCCATAACATCTCAGCAGTGTCACAGGCTGATTGCCTCCATGCCACGCCGCATTGAAGCAGTCATTTCTGCCAAAGGATTCCCGACCAAGTATTGAGTGCATAACTGAACATTATTATTTGATGGTTTTTTTGTTTGTTATTAAAAAACACTTTTATTTGATTGGACGGGTGAAATATGCTAATTTATTGAGACAGGTTTTTTGGGTTATCAGGAGTTGTATGCCAAAATCATCAGTATTAAAACAATAAAAGACCTGACAAATTTCAGTTGGTGGATAATGAATCTATAATATATGAAAGTTTAATTGTAATCATTACATTATGGTAAATAATGAAATTTAACACTATATGCTAATTTTTTGAGAAGGACCTGTATATATATATATTTTTTTTAATTTTTATGATTTTTCCTTGTTCATATATTTTTCATTTTCATTTTTTTACATATTTTTTTATTTTTGATTTTATTTTATTGTTTCATTTCCATACCCCATTTTTATCTCAAAGAAATTTTCATTTCATTTCAGTTTCCCTCATTGATTTTCTCTTATTTTCCCTTATAGCCTCTACTTTCATTTCATTTTACTCCATTATTTTCCTTTATTTCTTATTTTCTTTATTTTCAGTTTGGACTCCTACCATTTATGTATAAATGTATATATATGCATTATGTATCTGCAGAGTTTTCTAAGAATCAGCACCTTATACAATAGCATGGCACACTTGGCCCTTTAGCACCTCCCTTTAATAACGCTGATGCGTCCCCTTTCTTGTCTGCTTTAGTGCAGTATAGGTACTCTGAGCGCACACCCACGCCACTATTTCACAACGCTGTTGCGTCGTACATCCATTCAGCTCTAGCGACGTTCCAACCCACAACATGCATTGTGCATGCGCGAGCGCCATCTTGCGGCCGCTGCTTTACCACAGACGCTGGCGTCCCCCTCTGCACTGTGAGCAGGCGCGCACAGGTCTTCTGTGCACAGCGCATGCGTCGGCTCTGCCGGGCTCCCCACCTCCCCGGGCTCCATACTGACGGCGCAGGCGTGGGCGTCCCGGACCACATCCGGTCACCTGACCGGCCGGGGCTTTATACAGTGCTGCCAGAATAAACATGGCAGCCGTTCCTCAGCAAAGACACTGTTT
Source organism: Ranitomeya variabilis (assembly GCF_051348905.1). Lineage (NCBI taxonomy): Eukaryota > Metazoa > Chordata > Amphibia > Anura > Dendrobatidae > Ranitomeya > Ranitomeya variabilis. The sequence continues at coordinate 954,399,566 of NC_135233.1, read as the reverse complement.
GTGTCTGCATCTACCACTTGGCCACCAACGCCGCCCCCCCAACCACGAACGCTACCAGCGGACTGCGGATGTGAGACTTCATCTACCAGATAAGTTACTTGGGACACCTATTACACCCCATCCTAATATCATTTTCTTCTACAGCTAAACCTCTGTGCACCACAGCTCCTATTGAATCTAGAACACGGGACCCGTATAGTTGGGCCAGGACTGGGTCTGCATACTGGCAGGTAGCGCACAAAACATACAATTACCTATTATAGGCCTATCTGACAACCTACTTACCCTGTATATGTCTGTTCCCACAGCTATATTTACGTGCACTATCCACATGTTGGGGGCATCCGGTGTACTATAGATTGTACAGCATTAAAATCAAATTGGCAAGTATACTATGGTTCTTTGTTCTGACCTAGTATGGACTTAACCTATAGATTCACTTCACTATATATTTGTATATCCCCATAGCCATACCTATACGTGTGCCTCATATTACGACGACCGACCTGGTACACTTTTTGCAACAAAAGCATTCAACTGGCAAGTATACCGTAGTCCACTTTACCCACCACCCACCTACTACGGACCTAACAGATATCTCACTCTTGTCTGTTCTTACAGCAATACGTGCATGTATGCTCCACTGTACGCCGACAATCGGTTCATCATACGTTTACGTTTATGAGTAGCAGCAAAAGTATAGGTCGGCAAGTACGTTATAGCTCCTTGTTTTGATCCATATTACTATACCATGGCCACTTAGTCCGAATCACTACTCATTATGTTCCATCATTCTTTATAGGACTATCTTATTCCTTTGTCTCTGGCTGATACCCTTAGTAACACTGTAGTGCAGCAGTAAACAAGGAACTTCTCACTAGGGTATGTTACATTATTTTTATCGTCTTATCCTCTAGCTCTAATGCACGCCATATCTACCTCCAGTCCTCCTAGTTGTTCTATTTTTCGTCCTTATACCATACATGTTCGGTGTACGAGCATTGGCATTGTATGTTTTACTCTGACTATGGTTTTTGACATGTTTTCTAGAATTGTATATATGTAAATATGCTTCTGTTCTGTATATAGTTATTCATTGTTCTTTTTTTGTGTCATTTATTTCAGCGATAATGTGATCAAGGCCACGAGTTGGCCGAAACATCATTTACGCCCATCGCTTCTCCGCTTTACCTTACTGCAAACAATTGTTTCAATAAACTTGTTCACCTGCATCAAGCATCTTCCATAGTACGTGTTCAGTGATTATATATCCGCACGTAGCATATAACACAGCCCACGTAGTACGTATATAGCACAGCCACGTAGTATATAGCACAGCTATGTAGTATATTGCACAGACACGTAGTATATTGCACTGCCACGTAGTATATTGCACAGCCACGTAGTATATTGCACAGACACGTAGTATATTGCACTGCCACGTAGTATATTGCACTGCCACGTAGTATATTGCACAGCCACGTAGTATATAGCACAGCCACGTAGAAAATAGCACAGCCACATAGTATATAGCACAGCCCACGCAGTATATAGCACAGCCCACATAGTATATAGCACAGCCCACGTAGTTTATAGCACAGCCCACGTAGTATATAGCACAGCCCACGTAGTATATAGCACAGCCGACGTAGCATATAGCACAGCCCACGCAGTATATAACACAGCTCACTCAGTATATAACACTGCCCACGTAGTATATTGCACAGCCCACGTAGTATATGACACAGCCCACACAGTATATAACACAGCCCACGTAGTATATAGCACAGCCCATGCAGTATATAACACAGCCCACGTAGTATATAACACGGCCCACGTAGTATATAGCACAGCCCACGCAGTATATAACACAGCCCACGCAGTATATAACACAGCCCACGCAGTATATAATACAGGCCACACAGTATATAATACAGGCCATGCAGTATATAACACAGGCCATGTAGTATATAACACAGCCCACATAGTATATAGCAATGTGGGCACTATATCCCTGTTAAAAAAAGAATTAAAATAAAAAAGTTATATACTCACCTTCCGGCGGCCCCCGGATCCAGCCCAGGCCTTTAGCGATGCTCTTTTTGACGCTCCGTTCCCAGTAATGCCTTGTGGCAATAACCTGTGATCATGTAGCGCTACGTCATCTGGGGTCATTGCCGCAATGCATTCTTGGGACCGGAGCGTCAAGAGGCTTTACTTTCATTGTACTGTAGTGAACACTAAATCTGGAGGGAGTTTATCTCATAGGGGGAGGATGTGATAATGTACATCTTAAGGGTATCTAATGTCTGTGCTTACATCTAGTCTAGCACCATTTTACTCACTAGACCATAGAATATAAGGATAGAATTGATTCACCTTGTTTTCATATAAATCATCAGAAAGAAGATTTAGAAGGTACAGCTGCTTGTAAAGGGTAAATTCTGTAGAGGAGGATAATAATAATAATTATCTCTTTATTTATATAGTGCCAACATATTCCACAGCGCTTTACAGTTTGCACACATTATTATCCCCGTCCCCGATGGGGCTCACAATCTAAATTCCGTATCAGTATGTCTTTGAAATACAACTGGAGGATACAACTGCTTCTAAGGGGTTAATCTTCTAGGGCAGGATACAGCTGCTTGTAAAGGGTTAATCTGGGTCTCTCACTACAGAGACAGGCTCACTGAGGGAAAGCTCTGATAGGATATACATATACAACCTCCTGTTGCTCCATTATGCACTGGAACCTATTTTACATCTGTTACATAATTACATCCAGTAAAAAGTAATTAGCAGCACACATCTCCCCTGTGTTTCAGTGCTGCACATTCCCAGTCTTCTTAACCACACGCAGTGGTATCTTCCAGATTGGAAGCAAGAAGTCTCACACAGATGTCAAAATAGTGAAACATAAGAGAGCCTGAATTGAGCTTCCCTTCTAGAGCCAGAGCTTACATCCCTAAATTAGACAGTGATCTATTTAGTTTTCCGAGTTATATACAGTATATTTGAGAGGCTGTATATTTTACTTCATGACGTTTTTCTGGAGGTGGAAGGCCATCTTTTAAGTATCCTCTGGGTGCTTATTCTTCAGTCATGTGTCCTCCATTATCAGTGGCAATCCCTAACAAACTGCCCTATCTTTTTCACCTACGTGGTCTCAATTGATATCCCTTGGAAAGGACGTAATTAGCAGGGTAAGAGTATATGGATGATGGAATCTGCTGACAAATTTGTTTACTTTGTTGGTCCACTTTTCATCCTCAGATTTTTGCTGACAGACAGTTATCCCTATAAAATAGAGCAGGAAATTGTTTCCCACACATACAGGTGGTGGAAGCCCTATATCATACATGTAATGGCGCAGACAGACTGCCATCTGCATTTCCTCTAGAGGCAGTTGAGGCGTTCTCAGTAGTAAGTATGATGTCCGGGCAGAGGGTACCATGTTTCTCGTGTTACTGTAACCGATGCATTATCTGTTGATCCAACAGCTACCACTAGTGTGCGGATACAAGAGATCAGTTTTTATTTTTGTATGTACCGTACTTCATTATTCCAATGATATTACATTTGGATGTGCACACATTGGTAATTATAGGGAGACATGTCTTCTTGATTATCTTTTCGCAGATTTTGCACTATCATGGAGTTGTGAAATCAATGTTGGGTCTTGGCCAACTGTCTACTGTGATAACACAAGTTAATGGAATCCTAAATAGTAGGTAAGTATCCCAATTTGTCTGGCAAAACTATTTTTCTGTATGGGTGTATTTGAGCAAGTAATATATTGTACATTAGACATATGGCTACAACATATTAAATCACCAAATGTCCGCACATCAAAGGGGCACTTCAATAACCATTATACCACTAGTCCCATATCAATCCGTATGAGACAAAAAAGTGATCCCACAACAATATACTCAAATTAAAACCAATACTTTATTCACAATAATTCAAAACAGTTGAAATACAGCAGGAATAACCGTAATAGGGGACGCACCCGGAAGAAGCTGTCGGCGAAACCGCGTCGGGGTGAGGGGACGCCGGGAGAACCTCTGCTACAGGTATACAATCATATATTTATGTCTTTTATTATCTGCACTTGTGCCCTTGGTTTAACTATCCTGTTGGGCGATACCACATACTTGGCACCGTTCCTTTGGCATACTATAGCCTAGGATTTCTTGTTATAAAGATTTAGACACCGGCCCCTTTTATATATAGGGCTTCTTTTATATGTGTTTATACTTGTTGCAGAGCTCCGTTATTTATTTTGTAGGAAATATTTCAGCGGCAAACACAAACATAGCACCACCTAGATTGGATCTTTGGGTATCAATGATATTAATGAATACAATTGGTGGTTGCCTGGTGTCCTATTATGCTGTATTTATCTGTGCATATCATTTTTGGCGTCCCCTATTACGGTTATTCTTGCTGTATTTCAACTGTTTTGAATTATTGTGAATAAAGTATTGGTTTTAATTTGAGTATATTGTTGTGGGATCACTTTTCTTTATCGCTTCATTGGGGGACACAGGACAACCATGGGGGTGTATGCTGCTAGGAGACTGACACTATGCATAAAAAGGAAAAGGGGTAGCTCCTCCCTGGCAGTATACACCCACCGACAGGCACCAAGTACCTCAGTTTGTGCTTAGTGTCTATAGGAGGCGGACCTGGATCTTCAGATCCGCGGCTAATCTTGATTCCTTTACAGGTTTTGTTGTTTTTTATTAACGTTTTGGCTTTCTTTTTCAGATCACAGCATTCAGGGATTCAGGGTGCAATCTCCCACCCTGCCTCCCCAGGAGGGCGGCTGAGCGAGCAGTGTGGTGTCGTCCGCATCGCAGCTCTCAGACCGCCGGCAGGACATTATCCCGTCAGCCTCCCAGGTGCTCCAGGGTCTTTATGGTGGCGATCCTTGCCAAATAGTCCCCCTCACCCCCCTCCTCGGAGAGGGCTGAGAGGAAGACGGTGGTCACCAGCGCTGACCCTCCCCCTTGTCTTTGGGGTCGAGGCCGTCTTCTGGACGAAGGATTCCGTTTCCAGCGACCCCTCTCTCATTGGGCCCCTGGATGATCCTCTCTCCCTCTACCCGTGGAACCGGAACATGCAGGTACCAGCGCTTCAGCAGCCGCTCCCCCGCAGCAGTATCCCCTCCCCCCGTCTAGATGTACAGCGCTCTCACACACAGTCCCGGCCGTCTTACTTTCACTTTCACCGCGCCCCCTCCTCGGGCACGCTTTTTCGGCGCTCTTTTCCTCCTCCACTCAGGAGGGCTCTTACATCTCGGGCATGCCCTTCCCTTTCGGCGCGGCCCTATTAGGATACTTGGCTTATTCCTCACAGCACAGCACCGCCCCTTCTTCACCGCTAGCACTTCCTGCCTCAGCAGCTCCGTGCACAGGAGAATCGTGCGTTGGGGGACACTGACAACTCTGCTCTGCTCTGATCTGCAACGCTATATTGGCCTCTCCCTCGGTATTATCCATACCACTGTAGGCCCTTTAATCTTTTCTGTAGTATAGTGCTGCAGAATATCCTTATGTCCAACTCTTCTGGAGCCTTCCTTCCCAAACCTACCATAACTCACTACGCCTGTGCTCGTTGTAAGATAAAGTGGTCAGTAGGCCAATCGTCACCTCTCTGCTAGTCCTGCAGTCCTCCTGCCATGTCTGCCCTGCAGGAAGCTTCTGACTCTTGGGATGGGGGCGCTCTCCCTCCCCCTGAGTGGGCCGTTGCTATCTCGCAGTCGGTCTCTGATTTGACTAAGGTATCTCAGTCCCTGGTCCAGGCGCTTGAACGTCTTCCACAGCTTCCTTCAGCCACCAGTGCTCCGACCGTCTCCCATGGCGAGTCGGCCACACCTGACCCTGGACCACAGGGAGACAAATCAGCCAACCACTCTAGAAAGAGGACTCTGTCTGGTTCTTCGTCTGGTTCTCCGGGTCCCTCCGCAGCGCTCTAACTGCTCTCCTCCCAATTCCCCTCTTCGGAGGAGGACATTGGGTCTGATGTGGATTCCCAGTCCGGTTCTGACTCCGATTCAGACCAGGCTTCTAGCATGCAGGCTATTGTAGATAGTCTTATTTCGGCTATATCGCAAACCCTCAAACTAAAACAAGACGAGGTTTCCCCCCAGGATTCCTCTGTCTCTTTTAAGCGGGTGAAGCATCCCTCTCGCTCCTTTCCTACCCATGAGGAGTTTGAGTCTACCCTGTCTAAACACTGGGAACATCCTGAAAAACGTTTTTCGGGTAGAAAACATCTGGACGTGCTCTATCCCTTTACCGCCGATCTTCTCTCCAAGTGGGCTGAATCTCCCAAGGTCGATCCACCTATCTCACGTCTTTTCTCCAAGACGGTTCTCTCCTTACCGGACGGCGCGTCACTTAAGGACGCATCGGACAGACAAATTGAGGCACTGGCCAAATCAGCTTTCGAGGCAACGGGTGCTTCCCTCTGCCCCAGCTTCGCTTCCACCTGGGTGGCTATGGCCATCTCTGCCTGGGCCAAGATTCTCCGTCGGGGCATTTTGGCTTCGGCCTCCCCTACCTAGCTGGCTGACCTCTCAGACCAGATTAACCACGCAGGGAAATACCTTCTCACTGCCTCCCTAGATGCAGCAGCCTGTTCGGCCAGGGCAAGCAGCAATATTGTCGCTATTCGCCGCATTCTTTGGCTCAAAGCATGGAATGCAGATGCTACTTCCAAAAAGTCTCTCACCAACTTGGCGTTTCAAGGTTCCAGGCTTTTTGGTGCTCGTCTGGATCAAATTATCTCAGACGCGACTGGGGGCAAGAGTACCTTTCTCCCCCAGTCCAAGACAAAACGCTTCTTTAACCCAAAGGGTCCTCGAACTTTTCGCCCCTTTCGTCCATTTGCAGCCTCAGATTCCTCATCGCAACAAGAGCGACCGGCTACCATGGGTGAACGTAGAAAACCCTCTTACAAGCCAGCTCCCATGTGGAGATCCAGGGCTCCACCTCCCAGGTCTTCCGGACCTCGTTCCAACAGATACCGTTCCTAGTGATGAGTCGCCCCCACCTGGGAGTCTTTCCAGGGTGGGAGGCAGGCTACTTCTCTGGCTGTCAGTGATCAGCGACGCCTGGGTCAGAGAGATTATCACCTCCGTGTACAAGATCGAATTTTCTACCCTCCCGGAAAATCGCTTCTTTCTTTCTCGTCCCCCAAAGCAACCATCCCATTTACCCGGCTTGCTTCAAGCCGTAACGTCTCTGGTCGCCACCGGAGTCATAGTTCCCGTTCCTTCCGAAGAACGTTTTTCCGGGTTCTACTCGAACCTTTTTGTAGTCCCAAAGAAAGACTGGTCTCTTCACCCTATCCTGGATTTGAAGCTTCTGAACCGCTACGTCCGACCTCGCCACTTCAGAATGGAATCCCTGCGGCCAGTGATCGCCGCCATGGAACCCGGAGAGTTTCTCTGCTCGGTCGACATTCAAGATGCGTATCTTCATGTTTCCATCTGCGCACGGCATCAGAGATTCCTTCGGTTTGCAATCGAGGACAATCACTACCAATTCACGGCTCTCCCTTTCGGTTTAGCGTCTGCCCCCAGAGTCTTCACCAAAATCATGGCCGCGGTCATGGCCCTCCTTCGGTCCAGGGGGATCCTCGTTATCCCCTACCTGGATGATCTGTTGATCAAGGGGTCCTCTCGTCTAGACTGTGCCCACAGTCTCCATGTCTCCCTGGACACCCTGACCCGTCTCGGCTGGATTATCAACCGGACCAAGTCCTCTCTGATTCCGTCCCAAAGACTGTCTTTCCTGGGAATGGTGTTCGACACAAACTTAGCTCTGGTCTTCCTCCCAGAGAACAAGTTCTCAGTACTCCTCAAGGCGGTCCGCCTTCTCAAACGCCCAGCTCCCCAGTCACTTCGGTTCTGCATGGGAGTCCTGGGAAAGATGGTGGCCTCCATGGAGGCTGTTCCTTTCGCCCAGTTCCACACCCGCCCCCTCCAGCTATTCCTCCTATCCACCTGGAACAGGTCCTTGGACTCCCTGGACCGTCCCATCCACCTTCCTCTCCAGGTCCGTCAGTCCCTAACCTGGTGGACGCTCTCCTCCTCTCTCCTGCGAGGAAGATCATTTCTTCCCCTTCAGTGGCAGGTCATCACCACCGATTCCAGCCTTCTCGGGTGGGGAGCAGTCTTCCGACAGCACACGGCTCAGGGCCGTTGAACCACCCAGGAAGCTCTCCTTCCCATCAACTTTCTGGAGATCAGGGCAATCTTCCTTGCGCTAATCCACTGGCAGTCTCTTCTGACGAATCTTCCCATCCGCATCCAGTCGGACAACGCCACGGCCGTGGCGTACTTAAACCACCAGGGCGGGACTCGCAGCGGCCAAGTAATGGCATAAGCGGCAAAGATTCTTCGGTGGGCGGAATGCCACGTTCCGGCCATATCAGCCGTTCATATCCCTGGGGTCGAAAACTGGGCAGCCGACTTTCTCAGTCGCCAGGGCCTAGCAGCGGGCGAGTGGTCTCTCTACCCCGCAGTCTTCGATCAAATTTGCCTCCGCTGGGGTACACCAGACGTTGACCTTATGGCGTCCCGGTTGAACCACAAGGTCCCTCAGTTTGTCGCCAGGTCCCGGGACCCTCTTGCGTCGGTTACGACGCTCTGGTAATTCCATGGTCCCAGTTTGTTTCCCTACCTGTTCCCACCCCTCCCCTTGATTCCAAGGGTGGTAAAGAAGATCAAGTTGGAAGGGATTCCAGTCATACTGATAGCGCCGGACTGGCCAAGGCGGCCGTGGTACGCCGAGCTCGTAAACATGCTCGCGGACACTCCTTGGAGAATCCCGGATCGCCCAGACCTCCTCTCGCAGGGACCTCTCTACCACCAGAGTTCTCAGTCGCTGGGTTTAATGGCATGGCCGTTGAGGCCGCAGTCTTGAAGAACTCGGGTCATACAGACCATGATCAGAGCCAGAAAACCGGCATCTTCCCGTATCTACCATAGGTACTGGAAAGCATTCTTCCAGTGGTGTGAAACTAATGAGGTTTTTCCGATGTCTTTTTCTCTGCCGGAGCTTCTCGGTATCCTCCAGTCTGGTCTCGACTCGGCTTATCCCTCAGCACACTCAAGGGATAAGTGTCCGCTCTGTCGATCCTCTTCCAGAGTGACCTTTCCTCCATTCACCAGGTTCAGACTTTTCTACAGGGAGTTGCGCATATCGCCCCTCCTTTCCGTCCTCCCCTGGAACCTTGGGACCTTAACCTGGTCCTTGGTGCTCTTCAGGCTGCCCCCTCTGAGCCCCTTCATGACGTGCCCTTTTCCCTTCTCTCTTGGAAGGTCGCCTTCCTCATTGCCATTACATCTATCAGGAGGGTCTCCGAGTTGGCAGCCCTGTCATGCCATCCCCCCTTCCTGATTCTTCATCAGGATACGGTCGTTCTTAGACCGGTTCCCGAATTCCTTCCCAAGGTGGTCTCGGCTTTCCACATCAACGAGGACATTGTCCTTCCATCATTTTGCCTTTCTCCGGCTCATCCTTTGGAGAAGTCCCTTCACAAGCTTGACGTGGTCAGGGTCATTCGGGTCTATCTTTCTAGAACCGCTCCTTTCCGTCAATCCGATTCTCTCCTTGTCGTTTCCGAGGGTCGTCGGAAGGGTTTTCAAGTGTCTAAATCCACTATTTCGCGCTGGATTCACTCGGCAATTTCAGAATCGTACCGTGTTCATGAGGCACGTCCTCCTCCGGGGGTGCAAGCTCACTCCACCAGAGCTGTTGGAGCTTCTTGGGCTGTTCGCCACCAGGCCTCCGCCTTGCAAGTTTGCAAGGCCGCAACCTGGTCGTCTTTGCACACGTTTACGAGGTTCTATCGGGTTCATACCCAAGCCTCGTCCGATGCAGGTCTTGGTAGGAAGGTACTGCAGGCGGCGGTCGCACACCGGCCGACCTGAGACCTTTTCTCATTTCCTTTCTACCCACCCTTTTCCGAGACTGCTTTTGGACGTCCCATGGTTGTCCTGTGTCCCCCAATGAAGCGATAAAGAAAGAGGGATTTTTGGTACTCACCGTAAAATCTCTTTCTTGGAGCCTTCATTGGGGGACACAGCACCCTCCCTACTTGTTTGTTCTGGTACCGTGTTTGGGGCCTGGAGGCCCTAGTTGAGTTGGTACTTTTACTATTATGAGTTCTGTCGCTTCTCCTACTGCTTTTTGCACTAACTGAGGTACTTGGTGCCTGTCGGTGGGTGTATACTGCCAGGGAGGAGCTACGCCTTTTCCTTTTTTTGCATAGTGTCAGCCTCCTAGCAGCAGCAGCATACACCCCCATGGTTGTCCTGTGTCCCCCAATGAAGGCTCCAAGAAAGAGATTTTATGGTGAGTACCAAAAATCCCTCTTTTTGTCTCATACGGATTGATATGGGACTAGTGGTATAATGGCTACAACATATGCCAGGTGGTAGGCTAGATTAATTGTGGGAGCAGACTGACTGTTCCCCAACATATGGTAGGTTGAAAAAAGCACAGGGCATTATTATGCTCGATCCTTTGTTGCCCTGGGAGAAGAATGATGCCAGAGGTTTATTTGCAATAGCTTTTTTCCCTCTACCTGTAAAGAGGGAAAAAAACCTGTTCATGTGCATAGCGTGCATCTTTTATGGGGGAGTCACTTGTGATATCCATTGACCAAACACAGTCTCGTGTATATCCCCTGATCCCGTGCACATTAGATGATCGGCAAGTTTTACATTGTATGAGGGCCTTCCGCACCAGACATCGTGCAAGTGAGAAATTGAGCAGTTGCCTAATCCAATTGTTCTCTGGGCATATAAGCCGGTGGTGTCTGACAGTGATTTACTCACTGCTCCCCTTACAAAGCACATTTATGCTTAACCAAGCCAAGTGTGCATGTGTATAGGGGATAAGGTTAGATGGTTGTAGGCAAAATAGGCATGTAACGGACAGATATCTCATGGCCTGTGTTAAAGAACTCAGCACAGGATGACTGTTGACACCAAGTACAGACAGACGCTCGGTGCTTCATGGCGCGGCCAATGATTTATATACACCTTCCCACCTGCTTGTTTTTCCCCTATATCCTCCCTTCTCTAGCTCTATGAAGCCAGAGCTGTCATTCAAAGATGGGGGTGGAGATTAGGGAAAACAAGCAGGTGGGAAGGTGTATTTTAATGATTGGCCGCACAGTGACGCACCGAGCGGCGGGCCTTAGTTTGAGCAGTAATTCTGCTCTGACGGAGTCCCTTTAAAGGTGCGTTATCCTATTACCTTAATCCCCTAGGCCTGAGTGGACAGCGGAGCTGAACACTTACAGAGTTGAGGCAGCTTGGAAACTCTCCAAATGGGACTTGGTGGATGAATACCTATCTACAGGTAATATGTTGTGTGTGCTAGTGAGACTTTAAAGGGGCTGTAATGTTGTACATTAGTCTCACACCCTTGTTTAGGAATATCTCCTGTTCTGGATTATTATGTATGTAACTGGGGCGGATTGGGGGACGAGGTACAGTGATTTTATAGGACTGAAATCCTTCCTTTTCTTTCGTCTGATCATTTTTCTGGACATAATTAAGCACAATCTACTATACAAAGAGTTGGAGGATGTAGTGATCAGGGAGGCTAGTCCATTGTGACAGCCATGTAAATATCGCGCTGCTCCAGGTTACATAGGCATGTAAGGAAAGCTCACATTGCAGTAATATTGCTACTATTTGGTATCACAGTTGTTTTGCCTCCACAGATAGAAAATCCACCAACTGGAGTATCCGGCTAGGGCAGCTGCTGCTCCTGTCTAAGAAGAAGGAAAGGGAAGCCTTCTATGAGACCCTCAAAGTGGTGCGTGCGGAGCAGATCGTGCCTCTGTCAGCCGCCAGCTTTGAGAGAGGCTCCTACCAACGAGGATATGAGTATATAGTAAGGTACGCAGCATTGCTTTCCTCCTCTTTTGTTACTTACTGGATGATGTCTATGGTCATTATGAGATGTATCAGTAATAATATTATTACCGTAATGTTATAACATGGATAATTTACATACTTTGTTTCCCTGGAAGGCTGCACATGTTGTGTGAGCTTGAGCACAGTATAAAGATGTTGCTCCAGGATTCTACTGGTGACTCGGGTACAGACTCTCTGAATTGGCCTGCAAGGCTGGAAATGACACAAAACTCCTACAGGGCGAGAGAACCCATTCTGGCACTGCGCAGGGCTCTGCTGACTGCTGGCAAAAGGTGAGTTGGTCTAGATTGATGACGTCAGTAGGATGAATGCAGCTGTTAGCACTTAAAATAACATAATAGGCAGTTTGTCCATGACCACTATCTTTGTTGTGTATGTTCACCTATACGCTACAATCACAGATCTGTCTGTCACAGTCCGAATATGGACCATGATACACGGACTGTCCACAAGCCTCCTGGCATGATATTGACAGCCTCATATATACCTATGAGGCTATCAAATTTGGGTCAGGAAACCTGTTTTGCCCAGAGTGCAAATCACTGTCCGTACTGGGAACGTGACTCGTGGATTAGTGAATGTAGCCTTAAAAGCAGTTTTACATGTACAGGGTGAGCCGTGTATATGGATACACCTAAATAAAATGGGAATGGTTGGTGATATCAACTTCCTGTTCATGGCACATTAGTATATGGGAAGGGGAAAACTTTTCAAGATGGGTGGTGACGATGGCGGCCATTTTCAAGTCGGCCATTTTGGATCCAAGTTTATTTTTTCCAATGGGAAGAGGGTCATGTGACACATCAAACTTATTGAGAATTTCACAAGAAAAACAATGGTGTGCTTGGTTTTAACGTAACTTTATTCACAAGTTTCTCTTTGTTTACAGCCATTGACATGTCGCAGAGGTTAACACGTGAGGAACAGATAGAAATTGTGTTGATGTCTGGTGAACGCAGTACCTGGGTCATTGCTGCAGATTTCAATGCAAGACACCCTACGCAAGAAAACTGTCACCATTCCCATTTGCAAACTTCCAAAAAGTTTACCTCATCACTGAAAATAATGTTCTGTATAAACTGAGGGTCCTGTTCCAATTTTTGTTTTGCCCATTCTGCAAATTCAGTTCGCCGATCTTGGTCATCCTCGTTGAGATGCTGCAGCAGCTGGATTTTGTAAGGGTGCCATTTGTGAGTAGCTAATGTCCGCTGAAGGGATGTTCGACTGATGCCAGATCGGCACGCTGAATTTGCAGAATGGGCAAAACAAAAATTGGAGCAGGACCCTAGGTTTACACAGAACATTATGTTCAGTGATGAGGCAAACTTTTTTGGGTGGGCCATTTATATGGATATGGAGCAGCCCCCAAACGCAGGGCAGCGGGGTACCCGGTACCGGGTCTCTCGGTTCTAGGAATGTCACGGTGGCCCGACCCGGTCCGTGGCCCTGCTAAGGGGCGCCCAATAAAAGGTGTAGGTGGTGATGTAAGTTGCAGTAAATCACGAGGACACAGGGTTGCAGTCTCTTTACCTCTTTACTGAAGGCTTCGGCATCCGCAATCCAGAGCACTGCTAACAGGGCTGGCTGAGACCGGCTGGTCCGAAGGCACATCCAGAGTTCCCTTTGCAGGTGGAAATCAGTGCCTACCTACTAGCGCCTGGGTGTTGTAGTACTTCCCTGCTGAGCACCACGGGATAGTCCTTACAACTGTCGTGTATGTTTCTGTTCTTTCTCTCCGTCCCCCAGATGATATGGATAGGACGCACCCGTATGACGGGGTAGGCCTGGAGTTATTTTATAGGGACCCTAGAGACGCCCCTCTCCCACAATTGCCTCCGTTGTCTTCATTAGGTGTAAAAGGTGAGACAGCCAACCTAAAGTTAACTGCCCTGCCGTAGTTCAAAGTAATGCGTAGAGTCTATTACTTCCTCGGCGTTCCGGCTGCCGGCTACACGCCTCAGAAGGATGTTGCCGATCTCGGAGCACGACTCCTTCTGGTTCTATCGCCTTTGTGCTGTGATCTCGTTTCTCACTTCTCCACAATATACTTCGCTTCGTGTTCTTTCTTCAGATGCCGCCGCAATGAAGTGCAGGCGCGGCTCCGTAACGATCTGTCCTTTTGCTAGGCCACTGTCAGGATCCCACCCCTGACAGGGACCCCCCTGAATCTTCCCAAGTAACGCTCTCCTCTCACTAGATGTTACCTGGGCAAAACCCAGTCAGCTTCTCCCTAACTTCCTATCCAACCCCCAGTTTTACCAGAGTGTGAGGAGTGGCCTAATACATAGAACCTTTTGCTCCCCCTGGTGGCCGGAGTGTGAAGTGTAATGTGTGACTGTGATACCTGGTCAGGTGAACTCCTTTAGTGCCATCAGACGTAACATCACTCCCCTTAGCGGCAGAGCGACATTACTGCAGCGACCAGGACTCTGGGGCGCTGGAGATACACCTAAATAACATGGGAATGGTGACAGTTTTCTTGCGTAGGGTGTCTTGCATTGAAATCTGCTGTAATGACCCAGGTACTGCGTTTACCAGACATCAACACAATTTCTATCTGTTCCTCACGTGTTAACCTCTGCGACATGTCAATGGCTGTAAACAAAGAGAAACTTGTAAATAACTCATGAAAGAATAAAGTTACATTAAAACCAAGTACACCATTGTTTGTCTTGTGAAATTCTCAATAAGTTTGATGGGTCACATGACCCTCTTCCCATTGGAAAAAATAAACTTGGATCCAAAACGGCCGCCATGGTCACCACCCATCTTGAAAAGTTTTCCCCCTCCCATATCCTAATGTGCCACAAACAGGAAGTTGATATCACCAACCATTCCTATTTTATTTAGGTGTATCCATATACATGGCCCACCCTGTAGAAGAAATGTATTAAAAAATTAAGCAATACATTGCATTATCTCTGCTTTACTGATGGATTTAGTCCACCGTAGAAGATAAGATTACAGGATAAAGTTGCTTACAACATCCAGAACTTTTCACTGAGAAGTTCTGATTACTCTGTCGCCTCATTGGGGGACACAGGACCATGGGTGTTATGCTGCTGTCCACTAGGAGGCGACACTATGCATAATCTGAAAAAGATTAACTGTGGCTCCTCCTGTGCAGTATACACCCCTGGACGGCATCAGCCTTCTCCAATTTTTGCTTAGTGTCGCATAGGAGGCACACCTAAAAGATTTTTACTCCGTTTTTTCCGACGGGATTACAGATGAAGAAAAGAGGGTCTCCTGTGAGACTCCCGGCATGGCTCCTTCCTCGGCCCCCTATTATGGGGTGCCCAGTTGAAGTAGAGATGGCTATTCCCCATGTTGCTCCCTCCCCAGTCCCTCGGGTGCTGGTTCGAAGTCGAGACCCCCCCCTCCTTCCCCAATTCCTTTTGGTTTCTGGGTTGAGGTCGAGGCGAGGATAAAGGCCCCTGAAGGGGACAACAGCACCCTCCCTATCCCCCTCTGGGGGTATTAGGTTGAGACACCTCAGGTAGGGCCTGTACAGGCAGCATTCTACAGCTCCCAGCAATGGGCCAGCACACTGCGCCTGCATCCAGGGACCCCAGCCCAGCTGCGGGCTCCTGTTGGGGCCGGGGGGCAGGCATGGCACATACAGACACAGGGCTCCCTGCGCCCCTGTCTCTGCGGCAGCACCAGCTCTATACTGCCTCAGGGAGACCCCTACCGGGCTCCCCCTTCCGCTTATAGCCCCACCGCCATCCTGCCTTTAAATCCGGAGGGGTCCGGTTCCGATCCGACCCCCTCCCGGACTTTCGCGCCGGCCTGGAGCCCTTCTGGGCCTCAGGCATCTAATTTAGGCTTCGGCCTAGCTGAAGCTGCCGCCTCCTCTCCGCCCCCCGGATGACAAATATGACACTCTACAGTGTCATAAAGTGGGTGGATTGAGACAGAAAGGGCGCGTTTTTACACAGCCTTGCCGCCTTTTTCCAGCTCTCCGCCCCCTTCTCCTCCTTTCCTCTCTGTCTCAGCAGCCATTTTCGGCTGCAGATTAACCCTGCATCTCCCGGTCTGCAGGACCAGGCAGCCAGTCTCCGGGGGGCACAGGACTGTGGATCTTCTGCGCTGGACCTAGGGGCACACTGGTGGGGTAAGATCACAGCTGTTTTTTTTTTACTCAGCTGTGAATCCATATTACCTATAAGGCTCCTCTATAGGTTTCTCTACCCCTGTAAGGTCCTCTGCTGGCAGCACTTCTGCACTCTGTGCACTATGCCGGGCTCAAGGTCTAAGAGAACCAGGCAGAACTGCTATTATGCATTCTGCACAGCCTGCGGGACCGCTCTCCTCAGTAGTAGCACGTACCCGCATTGTCAGAACTGTATACAAACTAATGTGTCAGAGCCCCAAGAAGCCCCTGCCAATGCCTCGGTGTCTAATGCCACGCCTGAATGGGCTACTCAGATATCGCAATCTATGACGCAGTCTATAGATAACCTAACCTCCACATTGCTTCAGGCTCTGCAGGGTCATGCCCCGGCTATGACCGTTACCCAGCAAAGGGAGAGCTTGACTCAGGAACAAGATGACCCTGGCACATCCACGTCTAGGTCAGGACGCAAGCGGACCCATAGATCAAGTCCATCTGCGTCATCCCATAGCACACGGTCATCCCTCTCTAGGGATAGACACCGTAGCTCCAGGTCATCTAGACCGTCCCATTCCAGGGACAGACAATGCAGATCTCCGCAATCCCCGACCAGAGAAGGCCTCCTCCCCGGCCCACTCAGCAGGGGACGCCTCAGTGATACACAGGATTCGGAAGGCATCTGCGACTCTGACTCAGACAGAGAAACGGAGGGGTCCCTGATCCCAATCCCTCCTAGCAATACAGCGCTAGTTGAGGACATAATTTCATCCATCCATCGGGTGCTGGAAATTTCTGATCCGCCACCAGAGGCCCCAGAACATAAGATTTCCTTTGAAGGACCTCTGAAGCCGCCTAAGGTTTTCTCTAACCACCCAGAGTTTAAGGCGATCCTTAAAAAGCAGCTCTCACAGCCTGAGAAAAAATTTGCTAATCGCAAATATCTGGAGGCGAGGTACCCCTTCCCACAGAAGGACACCAAGGAATGGACAGATCCACCTGAAGTGGACCCCCCAGTCTCTAGGCTAGCAGCACAGACCCTCCTTTCACTGCCAGATAGCTCAACCCTCAGGGACGCAGCAGACCGGCAGGTAGAACGCATGGCTCGTTCAATTTTCGAGGCAGCAGGGGCATCCCTGGCTCCCGCGTTCGCCTCAGTTTGGGCTGCCAAGGCCATTCTGGCCTGGGCAAAGAATTTATAAGCTCTCCAAGCATCCGCGCCTGAGCTGTCGGACCAAGCGGTTCAAATAGCAGTTGTAGCAGACTACATGCTCCATGCAGCTCTGGATTCAGCAAGGGGAGTAGCGGGGATAGCATCAAACACCATCACGATTCGGCGTATCCTCTGGCTGCGGGAATGGAAAGCGGACACAGCCTCAAAGAAGTCCCTCACGCACCTCCCCTACCTCAGTGGGAGACTTTTCGGTGAACAGTTGGACACTATATGATATCCAACGCCACCGGGGGTAAGAGTACTTCTCTTCCCCAACTGAAACATAAACGCACTTACAAGAAGCGTAACTAAACTCGATTCCGATCCTTTCGGAATTCCTCCGGCTGGTCTGTCTCGCGTCCAGCACAAAATCGTAACCGTTCCCCACGCAGGGACAACTCACGATCGACGCAAAGGTCGGACAAGACCTGGCAGTCAAAAGCAGTCCAGCCTAAGCCCAGAGGAGGAAAATCTCAGACTTTCTCCTCATCATGACTCACGGACTCCGGAAGACACCACACCAGTAGGCGGCCGGCTTTTGTTCTTTCATCATGTCTGGCTGCCTATTACAGAAGACAGGTGGGTGGGTCATGGAACTAGTGTCTTCCGGATACAAAATAGACTTCACCTCCAACCCACCGGACCGATTCTTCCTCTCTGTCCCCCCAAAACCGCCAGCCAAGGCTCGTGCCTACCACCAAGCGGTCTCCGCGCTTTTTCAAGCAGGAGTCATAGTACCGGTACCCACGACCGACCGCTTCCGAGGGTTCTACTCCAATCTGTTCGTAGTTCCCAAGAAAGGAGGCAGCGTACGGCCCATACTAGACCTAAAACAGCTCAACAAATATGTACGGGTCCGTCATTTCCGCATGGAGTCCCTTCGGGCCATCATTGCGTCCATGGAGAAGGGAGAATATCTCGCCTCCATAGACATACAAAACACATACCTGCATATACCCATTGCACCTGCCCATCAGAGGTTTCTCAGGTTCGCAATAGGCCAGGACCACTATCAATTCGTGGCTCTCCCTTTCGGACTCGCCACGGCTCCCAGAGTGTTCACCAAGGTCATGGCAGCCACCATGGACGTCCTGCACTCCAGAGGCATAGTAGTCGTTCCATACCTGGACGATCTACTCATCAAGGCTCCCACCTTCAAGGACTGTGAGCTCAGCGTCTCAATCACAACCGATACTCAGTCGCATGGGCTGGTTAATCAACCTACAAAAGTCATCACCAACCCCGAGTCAGTCCCTGACCTTCCTGGGAATGTTATTCAACACCTCCAGGGGTCTAGTGCTCCTTCCCAAGGACAAGGCACTGGCTCTCCGACTAGCAGTTCGCACCCTCCTCCGCAAACCCCTTCGATCTCTCCGGTTTGCCATGAGAGTCCTCGGCAAGATGGCAGCAGCAATAGAAGCTGTCCCATTTGCCCAGTTTCACCTCAGACCTCTCCAACTAGCCATTCTCAAGTCCTGGGACAGGAATCCCTTTTCTCTCGACAGGGAGTTCCAGCTAACGTCATCAACCAGGAGGTCCCTGCACTGGTGGCTCAAGCCAACCTCGCTAGCAAAGGGGAAATCCTTTCTCACAGGTCAATGGAAGGTTCTGACCACCGACGCGAGCCTGACGGGTTGGGGTGCGGTGCACCTGCACCACAGGGCACAGGGCAAGTGGTCCTCAGTGGAAGCGACCATGCCCATCAACATCCTGGAAATTTGTGCCATCCTTCTGGCATTCAGGGCCTTCCATCACTTACTGGCAGCCTCTCACATCAGAATACAGTCGGACAATGCCACGGCTGTGGCATTTGTGAATCACCAAGGGGGGACCCGCAGTACCCAGGCGATGCGAGAAGTGTCACACATCCTCCGCTGGGCGGAGGGCACAGGGTCGGTTATTTCGGCGGTCCACATTCCGGGTGTGGACAACTGGGAAGCCGACTTCCTCAGCCGACAAGGAATAGACTCGGGAGAGTGGTCTCTCCATCCCGAAATTTTTCAACAGATCTGTCTCCGCTGGGGGACCCCGGATGTGGACCTAATGGCATCCCACTTCAATGCCAAGGTCTCCAACTTCATGGCCAGAACACATGATCCGCGGTCGCTCGGAGCAGACGCTCTGGTTCAGGACTGGACCCAGTTCCAGCTTCTGTATATTTTTCCACCTCTCCCCCTGATATCCAGAGTGGTGAGGAAGATCAAACAAGAGGGAGTTCCAACCATCCTAATTGCACCGGACTGGCCCAGACGCACATGGTACGCTGACATCGTACAACTCACAGCAGACGCCCCCTGGCGTCTCCCCGACCGCCACGATCTTCTATCACAAGGCCCGTTCTACCACCAGAACTCAGGGGCTCTCAATTTGACGGCGTGGCCCTTGAGACCTGGGTTCTAACCCAGGCAGGGCTCTCGACGGACGTCATTGGAACCATGATCAGAGCACGGAAACCAGCCTCTGCCAAGATTTATTACCGTACCTGGAAAGCTTTCTTTACCTGGTGCGAATCTCGTGGCCAGATCCCACTCCCTTATTCCCTACCCAAAGTACTTGGTTTTCTCCAATCGGGTCTGGAGGCCAGGCTATCATTGGGCTCGCTTAAGAGCCAGGTGTCAGCCCTCTCAGTGCTTTTTCAAAGGCGCATTGCTACCAAGCCGCAAGTAAGGACTTTCCTTCAGGGGGTTTCCCGATTGGTTCCCCCCTACAGACGACCACTAGAAACGTGGGACCTCAACCTGGTCCTGACAGCATTGCAGGAACCACCCTTCGAACCCCTTAAGGAGGTCCCGCTCCGCCTTCTTTCCCAGAAGGTGGTTTTCCTGGTGGCAATCACCTCGCTACGCAGGGTGTCTGAACTGACAGCACTCTCCTGCAGACGGCCCTTCCTGGCTTTTCACCAGGACAAGGTAGTTCTTCGTACGGTCCCATCCTTCCTTCCGAAGGTTGTGTCCGACTTCCACCTCAATGAGGAAATTTCACTACCATCCCTTTGTCCGGTTCCGGTTCATAGAGTGGAGAAGGCTCTGCATACGCTTGACCTTGTCAGGGCATTGTGTATATACGTGTCTAGGACTGCGTCCTTCCGGAGGTCTGATTCTCTTTTCCTCCTTCTGGAAGGTGGCCACAAGGGTCTGCCAGCTTCCAAAGCTACCCTTGCCAGGTGGATCAAATCCACCATACAAGAGGCCTACTGCCTTAAGAATTCTCCTCTTCCAGCCGGTATTACGGCACACTCTACACAGGCGGTAGGGGCCTCCTGGGCCATTCGGCACCAGGCTTCGGCACAACAAGTGTGTAAGGCGGCCACTTGGACTAGCTTACACACGTTTACTAAACACTACAGGGTTCAAACCCAGTCCTCAGCGGACGCGAGCCTGGGTAGATGTGTCCTGCAGGCGGCGGTGCCCTAAGTATAGGGGCCTGTCTGCACAATATTCGTCCATTGCTTCCCACCCAGGGACTACTTTAGAACGTCCCATGGTCCTGTGTCCCCCAATGAGGCGACAGAGTAAAGGAGATTTTTGTGTACTCACCGTAAAATCTCTTTCTCTTGGCCTCTAATTGGGGGACACAGCTCCCACCCTGTTGCCCTTTCCGGGCCGTTGTAACTGTTGAGTTCTCATATTGTTTTCTTGAGCTCGTACATAGTTGCCTTCTTACAGGCATAATTATGTTATTCATGTTACATAGTTGCCTTCTTACAGGCATAATTATGTTATTCATGTTACGTTCCTCCTACTGCTTTTGCACAAAACTGGAGAAGGCTGATGCCGTCCAGGGGTGTATACTGCACAGGAGGAGCCACAGTTAATCTTTTTCAGATTATGCATAGTGTCGCCTCCTAGTGGACAGCAGCATATGGACAGCAGCATACCCATGGTCCTGTGTCCCCCAATTAGAGGCTAAGAGAAAGAGATTTTACGGTGAGTACACAAAAATCTCCTTTTTTTAGTAAAAACACAAGCTTGTTTCTGGTAATTTGATATCATTTATCTTCTTTTTTGGAGAGAAAGCAGGAGTAAGTGCATATGTGTGTTATCGTGGATTAACAAACAACCGATAATGAAAGGGATCAAATAATTAGTAACAACACACACAGATATTAATAATTGTTTACTATGCGTATTAAATGCTAATCGTCTTGTACCAAAATACAATAACAAGAACAGAGAAACGCAGGAAACAATGAAAATAAAAAGTTATTGTTCTTGGGACAAGTTAAGGCAGAAAGTGAAAAACATAGTACATCTTGAAAGCCAAAATTAGCTATGTCCTTAAAGGTGTCCAAACACCTTAGCTGTTGGTCAACCATTATCTCTCCTGACTCCCACCGTGCACATGAGCGCATTTCTGGACCTCACTATGGGGAAAGCGGAGTCTTGCAGCAGCTTATCTAAAGGGAGAACAAAAGGATTGTACATTTTGAATTAAAAAATCTGATTCACTACGTCATCTGTCTGAAGGCCGACTTAAAGAGGTTAAGTTTGAAGGTTTTCTTTTTTGCAGGCCTAGCTTCACTGACATGATTGGGGAATGTTGGCTGCAAAGTGCGCGTGTTGCCCGAAAAGCAGGTCACCATCAGACTGCATATAATGCCCTCCTCAATGCAGGAGAAACCAGGCTCGCTGAACTTAATGTTGAACGTGCGAAGTGGCTGTGGTCTAAGGTGAGCAGCAATCCAGCACCCCTCCTGGATTACCCTGCCAGTCATTGCTTGTGTCTTGTCTGTTATATGTATATGTCCGTAATGGGAAGATTAAATTCCACTATTGCTAACCCAGTATGTCTATTTTGTGGATTAGGGTGATGTGCACCAGGCCCTCATAGTCCTTCAGAAGGGGGAAGAGCTGTTCCAGGCTGGTAACTCTGAAAGCCCAGAGCAGCAGCAGATCCATGGCCGAGCCATGCTGCTAGTCGGACGATTCATGGATGAGACGGCCAACTTTGAAAGCAATGCTGTGATGAAAAAGTATAAAGTACGTTGAAAATAAAACCTGTGAATATTGGGGCACAGTAACTATAGTTTTTCATATAAATGTGTCCAGGATTTGCCATTTATTGGCTGTGTTTATAAAGAACTAATGATGCCAGTAGACTTTTTAATAGCTACTTCTAGACCGCCAAATAAACTATAAATGTCCATCCATTTATTGTTCTGTTCTGCGGTGACTTTCTAAAACGTCACTGTATTGTAGAGCAGCTCCACAACATTGAGCAGGGGCAAGGAGATGACTGTCAGACACCGCTAGACTGCCTACAGAGAACACAGACATGATTTATTATAATGTCTATTTTCTTGATCGCTGTATAAAGCACTGAACAAGCACTGTGCATACAGATTAGAAAGTGCTGACCTTGTTTCCTCCTCTGAACTCAGAGATCACTTGCTTTCTGGGTGTAGGGAGAGAACATGAGCTGTTGGGTTCTAGGAAACCAGTCAGACGGCTCTGATGTGCTGATAGAGAAGAGACGGATTTTCCTCTGTAACTGGAGATAATATACCAGCCCCAGTTACAGGTGGAATTGTCAATAAAACACATATATTAATATGTTCAAATATAGTTCTTATAACACCTTTTTTTTTTTAAATCAGATAATTTTTATTAACAATATTCAAATTGACAACTACACACAATTGTGTCAGCAAAGGAGAATAAACATGTTTACAAACATTTTGAAACAGTTCCCCACCCTCCCTCCTCCCTTAAAGCCTCTATAAACAAGAATAGGACAATAGCATTGTCTTACATTGCTTACATAATAAAACAACATCCCACTGGAATCAGTTCCTCTCCATCCAAGGTTTCCAAAGTGTTTCAAAAGTTTTCATACTTTCCTTTTTTCATAAACACCCTTTTCCATATTAATAAGTTATAATAACCATATCAGACTGTCTATAAAATTCCTGCAGAGTCGGCGGTACCTCACTCAACCAGTGCTTGGCAATTAGCTTTCGTGCAACATACAATAATCTAGCTATGGCCACTTTATGATGATTTGGAACTCGGATCTCTTCCACATATCCCAAAATATATATCACAGGATCGCTTGCGATTGCCCAGCCATATGATTTCCCAATTGCTTCTCCCACCTCCAACCAATATGAATTCAATCTCGTACATTTCCTGCCCCCTCGGACTGGCACCTAGGACACTCGGAAGTCTATCTCAGCCCTGCTTTATAAAGCCTATCTGGAGTTCTATATACTCTGTGAAGCACATATATTTGCGAAAGTCTACCCGGCTCACTTAATGATAATTTTGGAATATACTCCATGATATCCTCCCATTTATCCTCCTCTATCCTTCCCAACTCTTCCTCCCATTTCTCTTTTGCCTTAATAGGGAATCTATTAAGAAAGGTATATAACAAATCCCTATAAATATCCAAGACTACCCCTTTTGTTCCTCCTGTTGCACAGACATAGTTTACCAGAATGTCTCTATAAATTCCCATATCAACCGTTTTGCTCTGCACAAGATAGGCATGTCTCAACTGTCCATATTGAAACCTACCTACAGGTCTCCTGCAACCCGTAACTCTCCTGCAGTGCCTCAAAGGATAACAGTCCTTGTGCGTCCTGAATCTGAGCCACATATTGAATACCCAATGATGTCCAATTTTTTAATTCCCCCATTTTAATAAATTCAGGTAGTATTTCATTATGCCATATTGGGGAGAGATTTGTTAAAAGTCCCACTTCTCTTGTCTTTTTAATTGCCTCCCATACTTTTTGAACCAGTATCAAAGTTGGATAGGCCGTTCCAAACTTTCCAAATCCCCCTGCCTCCAATCCCTGAACCAATGGGTCCCTTCCCACCAACCAAACCAAAATCCGCTGAACCGAACCCAGTCTAGTCACCTCTCTCCTACCTCTCATCTGCTGACCCTGCGCTGCCAAAAAGTAGATCTAGGGATTCGGAAGGGCCAATCCCCCCCATCTTTAGGCCTCTGAAGCAATTCCAGCCTAATTCTTGGCTGTTTCTTTCCCCAAACAAGGTCTCGAAATATAGAGTTAATGGTTTGAAACCACTTTCGGGGCAACCAAACTGGGGAATTATGCAATATATACAATAATTGGGGCATAAGAATAATTTTAATTAAGTTTATCCTTCCCACCACTGAGAGAGATAACTTGCACCACGCCCCTAAATATTTGAACTGAAAAACCACTGTCAGCTTACTACCTTCCCCTGATATTGGGATGTCAACGCCCCCTTTATCGACTATCAAGATATTTGGATTCGCCCAATTGATTTCAAGACCCGATATATCACCAAATGTCCTAAGAATATGCATTACACCCTCCAAGGCCTCTCCAGAATTTTCTAAAAAGAGTAACATGTCTGCTTATAGGGCTGTTTTCTCCTCTATCATGCCATACGGGAACCCCCTAACCAAAGTCGAGCTCCTAATTGTCTGTGCCAGGGGCTCCACTGCCAACACAAAAAGCAGCGGAGATAGCGGGCACCCCTGCCTAGTCCCCCTATATAGGCCAACACTTCTAGACAACTGTCCATTAACTCTCACCCTAGCAGTCGGAGAAGAATACAATAACCTCACCCACGGGATAAAAGTCGTCCCGAAACCAAAAGATCTCAAAACCTCCCAAAGACAGCACCATTCAACACTATCAAACGTTTTACGCGCATCCAGTGCGACTACAACTCTATTACCCTCGTTGTCCGATGGCAGTTGCAAGTTCAGGAATAATCTACGTAAGTTTATCGCTGTAGACTTATTTGGCATAAAACCAGATTGATCAGGATGGACCAGATTCTGGACCACACTTGCCAAACGGATAGCCACTACTTTAGCCAAAATCTTAACATCCGCCGTCAGCAACGAAATTGGCCTATAGGATTCTGCCAGTTCTGGGTCTTTACCTTCCTTTAAAATAACTACAACTATCGCCTCTCTCATGGACGCCGACTGCTCTCCCTCCTGTAGCGCCTCATCAAAAACTATCTTTAATTTAGCCACTGAAATATCCAATAAATTCTTATATATCTCAACCGGGAGTCCATCAGCTCCAGGGGCCTTGTTGTTAGTCATTGACATGACAGCAAGTCTAATCTCCTCTTCCGTTATAGGTTCATCCAACCTCCTCCTATCGCAATCCCCAATCCTAGGAAGTTTCGCCTCACCCAGGAAGATTACAATGTCCCCCAATGTAGCCCTCAACCCAGATGAATACAACTGTTCATAAAAACTGCTAAATTCACCCAAAATATCCATTACATCTGTCAACACAGTCCCTTCATCTGTCCTTAGTTTGTACACATACGATGATTCTTTCTTTGCCGCCGATACCACCGAGAGCAAGTGCCCCTCCTTCCTCAAAAAACTGTAATTTCTGAAAAGCTCTTCTTCTCTCCGCTTTTTTCATATACAACTTATTACCTCTTCCTGGGCTTCCCTTAGTCTACATTGAGTTACCTCAGATCGGTCCGACACCATATCCCTTTCTGATCTTTCTAATTTCTCTATGATCTCTTTATCTTCCATCCTAGTCTTAGATTTACTTCTAGAAATCTCCCTAAAAAGAAGGCCCCTCAGAAAAGCTTTCATTGCGTCCCAAACTACCCGCTTATCAGCGCTATCTTCTTTAAACTGCCAGTACTCTGTGATCTCCTTAATGTTATCCATATTAATATGTTCAAGCCACAAGGGGGGAAATTTCCACCCACCTCCCCGTCCAGTCCTCCCACTTGTCTGTCTAATCAAGAGCTCTATAAGCTTGTGGTCCGAAATTACTCTCAGGAGATATTCTATCCCACAGATCATGCGCGTCATTAAATCATTTCCTAGTGCTAGGTCAATCCTGGAAAGGGAACCGTGGGTTGCAGAATAACAGGAGTAACAGACTACATTCTCATTCCTCACTCTCCAGAGGTCCACCATCCCCAATTCTGTCATATAATTCCCAAACGTCGACAGTTTTTTAGTGCCTTTGCTTAAACCTTTCTTATACCTGTCCCACCCTTCATCCATCACATTATTGACATCCCCAATAATTAACATTGGTAATCCCATACCCCGTTTATACAATTCAAATATTTCTTGTACCTTTTTCCCAGAATATGGGGGTGGGAAGTAAACAGAAGCTAGACATAATGGTTGCCCATAAATTTTGCAGAATAACAGAACATATTTCCCATCTCTATCTACATGGCTCTCCATTTCTTCAAAAGGCGTGGATGCCCCAATCAGTACCAAGACCCCCCTAGCATATGAAGAATTCGTAGAGTGATAAGACCTCCCTATGCACCTCATTTTTAACACTTCTACCTTTTCTGCAAGTAAATGTGTCTCCTGGAGACAAATGACATCCGGGCCCCGTTTTCTCACATCTATATATATAATTGTCTAAGGGTTTTTCTGTCTGTCTGTCTGTCCTGGAAATCCCGCGTCTCTGATTGGTCGAGACCAATCAGCGACGGGCACAGTATCGACGTAGATGTCATAATGGTTGCCATGGCGACGATGATGTCATAAAGGTTGCTTCGACCAATCAGCGACGGGCACAGTCTGCCGCGAATTCTGGAATCATCATTGTCCATATACTACGGGGACATGCATATTCTAGAATACCCGATGCGTTCGAATCGGGCCACAATCTAGTATGCCATAATTGCCGTTCTCAGAGTTCCCTCCGACAGTCCTCTTACATTCCAACTAACAACTTTAATTGTGTCTCCCACCATGAAACCGCACAAATACAAGTTCCTGACCCCTTGAAATAGGATGTTGTTCCCAGCTAACTATAAGCCCCAATTTCCCGCAATAGATCTCACCCCTCCCCTCCCTCCCCCTCAATATTCATTAACACAGTAACTAACCCATAAATAATCCGCTGTTGTTTCCACCTCTCTTATCAGAGAGTAGGTAGTCCAGCGTCTAGCTATCCTTCCCTCAGTACCTGTAATCCGCTGTAACTAGAACACCTCCCCAACCCCTCCGCATATAAAACAACATTATGACAATAAGTCCTCTGAGAACTGCAATAAACTATTAATCCAAAGTCCGGAGGTAACAATAAGGCAGCATCATCTTCATCTCCAGAATCTTCCTTTCACTTCCCTCCTTCTTTGTTAGCTGTGAGCTTCTGCTTATTGAAGTCCAGCCACTTAGTGGCTTTTTCTGGTGTTGGAAAAAAGTGAACCGCCCCCAGGGCTACAACCTTTAATTTCGTCAGGTATAGAGTAGAATAAATCAATTTCAAGTCTCTCAATCTCCTTTTAACTGCTCCATAACTCATCCTCTGTTTTTGCTCCTCAGCCGAGTAATCTGGGTAAATAGAGATCTTCTGGCCATTAATGCACGTCCTCAGCTGCATGAGCACTCCTCAATATGGCATCTCTGTCCCTATAGTTCAGAATCCTAGCAAGGATAGTACGAGGTGGGGACCCCGGCGGGAGAGGTTTCATAGGAACGCTGTTCCCCCTTTCCACTGCAAATAACTTAGACAGGTTATCAGCACCAATCTTGTCCTGGAGCCATTTTTCAATAAATTTTGTAGGGTCATTTCGTTCAGTCTTCTCAGGGATACCCACTAGTCTCACATTATTCCTCCGTGAGCGATTCTCCAGATCATCATTCTTATTAATCAAAGCAGCACATTTTTGCAGACACTGAGTGTGGGACCTCTGCATTTTAGAGAGTTGATCCTCCAGCACACTTACTGTCTCCTCCACCTCTCCCACTTTAGTCATGTCTGCCTTTATTGTATTTACTTCTGCTATAGTCCCATCCACTCTGAGTGAGAGTTGTTATCGCAGTTTTGCATGATCTGATCAGATCATAAATGTCTCTCAAAGTGGGTTCCCCTGTTATAAGCTCCTCCACAGTCTCTTGCTCCACACCATCATTTTCCTGCCTTCCTTCCTCCCCCTATGGCCCCCCCCCCCCCCCCCCCGTACCGTGTCATCCTCTGAATCTTCTCCTTGCACTTTAATTTTCTCTCCAGCCTGGTCCTCCTCCTCTTCAGCCAGCTCTTTCCCTGCTCCGTCCACCCAGGCATACTTTTCAAGCTTAGCAGCCACTTCTAGCCTCTTTGCATATGAGGAATTTGCAGCGTCTGCTCTCACCACACTGTCAGCGCCATCTTGGTTCCGGGTCACTGCTCCTCTCTCCACACTGTCAGCGCCATCTTGGTTCCAGGTCACTGATCCTGCCTTGGCGTCCTGCTTCACACGTCGGGGTCGACCTCCGGTAACCTCCCTCAGCTCCCACAGAGATCTTATCTTCAGGATACATGCAGGGTCACAGCGGAGGAGCTCCAGAAGCCGACCGTTCACATCAGGTGCTAGGCCACGCCTCCTCTTATAACACCTTATAGGGGGTCACAGTGTGCAAAATAAATGAAAAAATAAAAAGGCAAGAAAAAAATTAAATAAAAAGACACTAAGTCCAAATTGCTGTTTCTAGCCCCACCCCCCATTGAAAAGAAAATATGCCCAATATTTAAAAATTATTTATACGGGAAAGGGAACACCATTTCAAAGATCAAAAACAAAAGAAACTGGAAGTCCAAATTGCTGCTTCTAGCTCCATCCCCCATTGAAAAGAAAGTATGCCCAATATTTTAAAATTATTTCTATAGAAAGGGGAACACAATTTAAAATGTTATCGATTCTTTGTGGGCATGTAAAAAAAAAAAAAAAAAAAGTGAAAAATTAGCAAATTGTTTTTGTCTTCATATTTTATTCCGATATCTGCAAAAAAAGGAATGCAAAAATGAAAAACTCATGTACAATAACACCTGAAAATGTGTCTGGAAGGGGGTAAAATATCCGGGTCATGAACGAGCTGATTAAACAGTAAACGCTGTTAAAAAGAAAAAAAGCCCGTAGGAAAAAAAAACAGTAAAAATATATATATTTTTTACCCCTATTAATCAATAGCGTATGTAAAAATAAGAGACTTTGTAATATATGTCTGATCAGAGAAATCCTCTTCTTTCTATTTCTTATCTGATCTTTCATTCTCAGTATTTCAATTCATAGGTACAATCTGTCCTTTGAAAATACAGATATATTAAAAAGACGTTTATTTCATGTGTGCTAATGATTTAATGAAATAAAAATAACTACTCTGATGAATATCCATGCTGGATCAGCTGTGAAGGTACACGGCAATCATCACTTCTGTTACTGGGGAGTGTTTGTCCCACCTGAGAACAGATTGTAGATGTGTTTATTCCATTTTCCATGTCTCAGGTTGTATAAAGTCCTGCGTGGCTGTACTATGTTGCCTCAGATGCCGCATGTCTTATCCACTGTATTTACAGCACCCATTTCAACACGGTACATTTTTAACCCCTTTCTGACATTGGACGTACTATCCCGTCGAGGTGGGGTGGGCCCGTATGACCACCGACGGGATAGTACGTCCAGCGCGATCGGCGGCGCTCACGGGGGGGAGCGCGGCCGGGTGTCAGCTGACTATCGCAGCTGACATCCGGCGCTATGTGCCAGGAGCGGTCACGGACCGCCCCCGGCACATTAACCCCCGGCACACCGCGATCAAACATGATCGCGGTGTGCCGGCGGTATAGGGAAGCATTGCGCAGGGAGGGGGCTCCCTGCGGGCTTCCCTGAGACCCCCGGAGCAACGCGATGTGATCGCGTTGCTCCGAGGGTCTCCTACCTCCTTCCTCGCTGCAGGTCCCAGATCCAAGATGGCCGCGGCATCCGGGTCCTGCAGGGAGGGAGGAGGCTTACCGAGTGCCTGCTCAGAGCAGGCGCTGGTAAGCCTGCAGTGCTCTAAGTCAGATCGGTGATCTGACAGAGTGCTATGCAAACTGTCAGATCACCGATCTGTGATGTCCCCCCCCCTGGGACAAAGTAAAAAAGTTAAAAAAAAAATTTCCACATGTGTAAAAAAAGAAAAATTCCTAAATAAAGAAAAAAAAAATATATATTATTCCCATCAATACATTTCTTTATCTAAATATAAAAAAAACAATAAAAGTACACATATTTAGTATCGCCGCGTCCGTAACGACCCCACCTATAAAACTATATCACTAGTTAACCCCTTCAGTGAACACCATAGGGGGGGAAAAAAAAACCGAGGCAAAAAACAACGCTTTATTATCATACCGGCGAACAAAAAGTGGAATAACGCGATCAAAAAGACGGATATAAATAACCATGGTACCGCTGAAAACGTCATCTTGTCCCGCAAAAAACGAGCCGCCATACAGCGTCATCAAAGAAAAAATAAAAAAGTTATAGTCCTCAGAATAAAGCGATGCCAAAATAATTATTTATTCTATAAAATAGTTTTTATCGTATAAAAGCGCCAAAACATAAAAAAATGATATAAATGAGGTATCGCTGTAATCGTACTGACCCGAAGAATAAAACTGCTTTATCAATTTTACCAAACGTGGAACGGTATAAACGCCTCCCCCAAAAGAAATTCATGAATAGCTGGTTTTTTGTCATTCTGCCTCACAAAAATCGGAATAAAAAGCGATCAAAAACTGTCACATGTCCGAAAATGTTACCATTAAAAACGTCAACTCGTCCCGCAAAAAACAAGACCTCACATGACTCTGTGGACCAAAATATTGAAAAATTAAATTATAGGTCTCAAAATGTGGAGACGCAAAAACTTTTTTGCTATAAAAAGCGTCTTTTAGTGTGTGACGGCTGCCAATCATAAAGATCTGCTATAAAAAATGCTATAAAAGTTAATCAAACCCCCCTTCATCACCCCCTTAGTTAGGGAAAAATAATAAAATTAAAAAAAATGTATTTATTTCCATTTTCCCGTTAGGGCTAGGGTTAGGGTTAGGGCTAGGGTTAGGGTTAGGGCTAGGGTTAGGGTTGGGGCTAAAGATAGGGTTAGGGTTGGGGCTAAAGTTAGGGTTAGGGTTTGGATTACATTTTCCGGTTGGGATTAGAGTTAGGGGTGTGTCAGGGTTAGGGGTGTGGTTAGGGTTACCGTTGGGATTAGGGCTAGGGGTGTGTTTTTTTATTAGGGTTTCAGTTAGAATTGGGGGGTTTCCACTGTTTAGGCACATCAGGGGAGCTCCAAACGCGACATGACGTCCGATCTCAATTCCAGCCAATTCTGCATTGAAAAAGTAAAACAGTGCTCCTTCCCTTCCGAGCTTTCCCGTGCGCCCAAACACAGGTTTACCCCAAGATATGGGGCATCAGCGTACTCGGGACAAATTGGACAACAACTTTTGGGGTCCAAGTTCTCTTGTTACCCTTGGGAAAATATAAATTTGGGGGGCTAAAAATCATTTTTGTGGGAAAAAAAAGGATTTTTTATTTTCACGGCTCTGCGTTGTAAACTGTAGTGAAACACTTGGGGGTTCAAAGTTCTCACAACACATCTAGATAGGTTCCTTGGGAGGTCTAATTTCCAATATGGGGTCACTTGTGGGGGGTTTCTACTGTTTGGGTACATCAGGGGCTCTGCAAATGCAACGTGATGCCTGCAGACCAATCCATCTAAGTCTGCATTCCAAATGGCGCTCCTTCCCTTCCGAGCTCTGCCATGCGCCCAAACAGTGGTTCCCTCCCACATATGGGGTATCAGCATACTCAGGACAAATTGGACAACAACTTTTGGGGTCCAATTTCTCCTGTTACCCTTGGGAAAATACAAAACTGGGGGCTAAAAAATCATTTTTGCGAAAAAAAAAAAAAAAGAATTTTTATTTTCACGGCTCTGCTTTATAAACTATAGTGAAACACTTGAGGGATCAAAGCTCTCAAAACACATCTAGATAAGTTCCTTAGGGGGTCTACTTTCCAAAATGGTGTCACTTGTGGGGGGGTTTAATGTTTAGGCACATCAGGGGCTCTCCAAACGCGTCATGGCGTCCCATCTTAATTCCAGTCAATTTTGCATTGAAAAGTCAAATGGCGCTCCTTCCCTTCCGAGCTCTGCGGTGCGCCCAAACAGTGGTTTACCCCCACATATGGGGTATCAGCGTACTCAGCACAAATTGTACAACAACTTTTGGGGTCCATTTTCTCCTGTTACCCTTGGTAAAATAAAACAAATTGGAGCTGAAATAAATTTTGTGTAAAAAAAATTTAAATGTTAATTTTTATTTAAACATTCCAAAAATTCCTGTGAAACACCTGAAGGGTTAATACATTTCTTGAATGTGGTTTTGAGCACCTTGAGGGGTGCAGTTTTTAGAATGGTGTCACACTTGGGTATTTTCTGTCATAGACCCCTCAAAATGACTTCAAATGAGATGTGGTCCCTAAAAAAAAAATGGTGTTGTAAAAATGAGAAATTGCTGATCAACTTTTAACCCTTATAACTCCCTAACAGAAAAAAATTTTGCTTCCTAAATTGTGCTGATGTAAAGTAGACATGTGGGAAATGTTACCTATTAAGTATTTTGTGTGACATATCTCTGTGATTTAAGGGCATAAAAATTCAAAGTTGGAAAATTGCGAAATTTTCAAAATTTTCAACAAATTTCCATTTTTTTCACAAATAAACGCAAGTTATATTGAAGAAATTTTACCACTATCATGAAGTACAATATGTCACGAGAAAACAGTGTCAGAATCGCCAAGATCCGTTGAAGCGTTCCAGAGTTATAACCTCATAAAGGGACAGTGGTCAGAATTGTAAAAATTGGCCCGGTCATTAACGTGCAAACCACCCTTGGGGGTGAAAAGGGTTAATAACATACATGTCGCAAAGAAAAAAAACGTAATGATAGCATGGTAAATTAAGAGACAGTAAATGCACAACGCACCTATGTTACAGTCATGATACAGTTGAGGCCATAGGTAGGAAGAGTCATTTGTATTTTTTGAAAACTCCCTAAGGCTATGTGCACACGATGCAGATTTAGTGCAGTTCTGCAGCGTTTTTTTCTGCTGCAGAAACGCTGCAGAACTGCACTGTGATTTACAGCACAATGTAAATCAATGTGAAAAAAAAAAGCTGTGCACATGGTGCAGAAAAATGTGCGCAGAAACGCTGCAGATTTCAAAGAAGTGCATGTCACTTCTTTTGTGCAGAACTGCACCGTTTCTGCACCCATTGACTCCCATTTTGTGGGTCAAATCCGCATAAAAACTGCAGATGTAAAAACCATCTGCAGATTTTATGCGGATTTGGGTGTCAAAACCGCAGCAGAAGGAAATGACGTCAGTGATGTGGAGGAAGTGTGTGGGCGGAGTGTAGCAAAAATGGAGTCGTACCGTCGGATGGGGATCGATGTGAGGCCTATGGTAGAAATGGTATGTATAGTGTCTGTGTGGGTGTCTGTGTGTCAGTAGTGACTCATTGTAGTCATTCGTCGGGTGGGACTACTTCTCCCATCGAAATGTGATGATGGGAGAGTTGTCCCATCGTCAGGCGACTGACTACAATGGGTTAAAAACACAAACACACATATAACATGTAGTACATACTCACCACATACAGTACGTCCCCGAAGGCCACCATCCACGATCATCCTTGTCCCAAATAAAAAAAAAAAAAAATCTTTTCCGTCGTGATCCATAATATAGGTTGTCCCACGACATCCTCCGGTGATACACTGCAGGAGTTAATCGCTTTTGCAGTGTATCGGAGCTGCGCGTTCGTTTCCTGGAGTTAAATGAACTCCGGGAGCTCACTTTACGGCAATTGAACTGCCGTGAAATCTCTCACGCGGCATTGCCGTAAAGCGAGAGTCCCGGAGTTCATTGAACTCCGGTAAACTCGCGCGCATGCGCAGGCACACTGCAGGAGCTTTAGCTCCTGTCATTGTGTTTGGGAAGCCGTGGAGAGCAGTCACATCTCCTGGTGTGGCTGTTCTCCATGGCAGATCATCGTGGGACACTCGATATTAATGGACTACGTCGGAAAAGACTACAAATCATCAAGGGATTTGTAAGTATGGTTAAATTTAGAATATTAAAATACTTTTTCCTGTGTCTTTTTTTTTTTGTGTTCAGTAATTTGGGGTTAATAATGGAGAGGCGTCTTATAGACGCCTCTCCATTATTAACTGGGGTTAACGTCACCTTACAATGTCAAGGTGACGTTAACCCCTTATTACCCCATATCCCACCGCTGCACGGGAGTGGGAAGAGAGAGGCTAAGCGCCAGATTTGGTGCATCTTAGAGATGCGCCATTTCTGGGGCAGCTGCGGGCTGGTAGTTTTTTTTTGTTTTTTTTTTAACTTTATCTCTTTATTTAGCTTTAAAAAAACGCTGACAAATCAGCATAAAAAACGCACCAAAACTGCACTGCAAAAAACGCACTAAAAATGCATGAAAAACGCATGAAAAATGCATAAAAAACGCAGGAATTGTCAGCTGCGTTTTCTGCCAGAAGATGCAGATTTTGTGCAGATTTTGTGCAGAAAATTCTGCACCAAATCTGCATCGTGTGCACATACCCTTACTCCGACTTCGTTTTCACACACCATAATCAGAAGGTCTATCCTGTACTGAGCACGATGAGCTGTGGTGTAGATCAATATGTGCCATTAGTTCACATCTGCTATATTGGATTATATCAGTCAAACAACAGAGGCACATGGAGATTTGGGGGCATGTCACCATCTTCCCACAGCACCTGTGTAAATATATTCTGGCAAACCATGGCAAAACAGCCACAAATTAAATGATTTATCCAAAACAAAAGACAAGAAAAAGACTAGCAAAACAACCACCAAATAATAAAATAGATAAATAACTTTTATTAACTAATCAAACACAATCAGACTAAACATAATACAGGTACAAATAAGGAAGAAGGAGGAGACATAAAGGTAGACAAGGGTGAGACTGCAGGTCACAAAATAGGACATGGGCAATCAGAAAAGAAAAATTATCACAATAAAATGCTCGCAAGTGCACAGAAAATAACACTAACTGGCAGATGCTGTAGATGGTTATACGGTATACCAATATTCCACCAAAATGTAAAGTGCTAGGGTAAAGTCCAGACCTCAAGCAGCCTTCCTGCGACCCCTAAACTAAATGATTTATTAGTGTGTTAAAAGACTGAATAGGAGAAGGTTAAGGGTTATTTTTTTACAGAAAGAAGCAAAGTTATAATGCAGAGTACAATCATTATTTGTGA
This sequence comes from Ranitomeya variabilis, assembly GCF_051348905.1. Classification (NCBI taxonomy): domain Eukaryota; kingdom Metazoa; phylum Chordata; class Amphibia; order Anura; family Dendrobatidae; genus Ranitomeya; species Ranitomeya variabilis. Next base: position 954,364,186 of record NC_135233.1, on the reverse strand, counting down.
TCATCCCCTAATCACTTTATAGAGTTTATATACAGTCTGAAAGTTTCCATAATTTGTTCTGTTAGAAGAGTCCATCAGTGACCAGATCTGTGAATAGAGCCCCACACTCCTGTAGGGGTGGTGCACAAGTAGGGTCCTACCCCTTCAAATCCTTTTGGCACTCGGTTGTTGCAATGTAGAATTGTTTCTTTTATTTTCACACCATCCACATTTAATATTACGTTTCGGTCGATCAGCCAGATATACGGTCTATTCTCCCCAAAAAATAGAAGAAATCAATGAAAATGATTCATTTCACATGCTATAAACTGCATCCATAATAGAACAACATGTACCATGTAAGCAGCTATGATAGGGTTAATATAGAGTTGCAAGGTGTAAATATGATCAGAGCGGATATCATACAATTTAGCATGGCTGTTAGATCTGCTTACATGGTACTTGTTGCGGGATAATGGATGAAGTCTACACTTTGTGATATCAAGTGATATCAATCAAAAGATTCTTATTGATTTCTTCAATTTATAATGACGAATACACGGTATATCTGATGAAGGTCAGACAACATGACAATATATTAAATGTGGATTGCATAAAAAATGTTTTACTACTTCACAAGAACGTAGCGCTTAGTTGTTGGCGCTCAGTTGTTGGTGCACAGTTGTTTGTTAGCACTCAGTTGTTTGTTAGCACTCAGTTGTTGGCACTCAATTGCATTTAATTGTTGTTGCAGTCTGTGACCTGTAAACAGAGAAGTTATCTATACCATGCCCCCAATTATGATGCTTCTGTTCCCTCCATTAGTATTTATAACCTGCCTAGATTGCATCATTATGGGAGAATGTAGCACATCCCAAGCCAGCCTGTACTTCCAGTTATAAAGGAAAATAAAATTTGGAAAAAAACATAGTTCAATTTTTCTTTATAGCCATTGTAAAAGATTAGAAAAAGGGTTTACTTCCCCCCCTTAGAAATAGCATCACATGAACAAGAGTGGCACTATCTCCAGGGATAAAAATATTCCTGACAAAAGTTACTTTATTCCTATAATGGTCATTGTGTGTCTTTCTGTGCTCCTTAGGATGTAACCAGTGTGCTCCCAGAATGGGAAGATGGACACTTTTATCTTGCCAAGTATTATGACAAACTGATGCCTATGGTGACCGAAAACAAGATGGAAAAGCAGGGCGACCTGATACGTTACATAGTGTATCACTTTGGGAGGTGACTACTTGAACTATTGCTTAAGAAACCTACAAAGCGTTGTCTTCTAGTTAGTAGTACTTAGTGCAGTTATTTGTCACTATGTAGTAGTAATTGTTAATTCTACCTTCCCATATTAAGATTGAATTAAAAATGAACCATGTCAGTATTGAAATGCTTTGATTAAAAGTTGTATACTTCACTTTTCTATTAGGTCGTTGCAGTATGGAAACCAGTTTATCTATCAGTCTATGCCTCGCATGTTGTCTTTGTGGCTTGACTTTGGAGCTAAAGCCTATGAATGGGATAAAGGTATGAATGCTAGATCGTTACCATGTGAATATTATAAGGTGGCAGAATAATTCTAATTATCTTTTGCCATGTGGCATATTTCAGCTGGCCGGGCAGATCGTCAGCAATTGAAAAGTGATTTAATGAAAATTCACAAGGCCATCACTGAGCATAAGAATCATCTGGCGCCATATCAGTTCCTCACAGCCTTCTCACAGCTGATCTCCCGCATCTGTCACTCTCATGATGAGGTGTTTGCGGTACTGATGGAAATTATCGCAAAGGTCTTTGTGGCATATCCTCAGCAGGCAATGTGGATGATGACTGCTGTGTCTAAGGTAATGTTACTCTCACCACACGTGTGTGGCTGTGACCGTAAACCATTGTAGGGTCTGATACTGTGAGGTCTACATTACATGGGAATCCCTGTTGTAATTGTCCAGAAACTCTGCACTCTCTGAAAAATCACCACAATTACAACAAACCAGATGGAGGCCCCATGCTATTGCATTGGGAGGGCGATAATGTCACGATGGGGGCAGGCTTTGCAGCACTGAGAATCTCTCCCCCCCCATGTGCTCACCCACCTATCCACTCTCTCTTTCCCATGTGCTGACTTCTCCCGTCTGTGCTCTCTTCTTTGACCTGTCTACCCCATGTGCAGTCCCCTCGTCTGCTGTCTCTCTCCTTCCTGTGCGGAGTTCTCCCCTCAAAGACAATACTGACATTACAGCAGGAGATTTCAGAGGATACATTTTGTGAGTTAAAATATTGTTTAAAGGGAACCTGTCAGCCCCAAAATAGAAGTTGAGCTAAGCCTACCGGCATCAGGGGCTTATCTACAGCATTCTGTAATGCTGTAGATAAGCCCCCGATGTATCCTGAAAGATGAGAAAAAGAGGTTATATTATTCTCACCCAGGGGTGGTCCCAATGCGGTCTGGTCCGATGGGCGTTGTGGTCCGGTCTGGGGCCCCCCATCTTCATAGGATAATGTCCTCTTCTTGTCTTCACGCCGCAGCTCCGGCGCAGGCGTACTTTGCTCTGCCCTCAACAGGGCAGACAAAGTACGCCTGCGCCGGAGCTGCGGTGTGAAGATAAGAGGACGTCAGCGTAAAAAGATGGGAGGCCCCGAACCGCCACGCCCACCACAGCGGGACCGCCCCTGGGTGAGTATTATCTAACCTCTTTTTCTCATCTTTCAGGTAACATCGGTAGCTTATCTACAGCATTACAGAATGCTGTAGATAAGCCCCTGATGCCGGTGGGCTTAGCTCAACTTCCATTTTGGGGATAACAGGTTCACTTTAAAGACACTGACAATTAAATATTTAACCGCACAAAAGAAATCCTCTGTGATCCCCTGCTGTAATGTCAGCATTGTCTTTTGCTTCCTCCCCTGCCCAGGAGATGTGGTATGCTCCGTACACGGTCAGACACAGACAATTTTTAAAATGAACTTTCGTTCGTGGGAAAACCATCTGCTGCCGGAATCAGTCGAATAATTCACTGCGCCTGCTTGGAATTCATGCAGGCGCAGTAAATCAGACCGCCGCCATCTTTGTGCAGACAGATAGTGGCGGTCACATTAAAACTGAGCATGCGCTCCTCCTGTACAAAGATGGCGGCGCTCAGTGAATCATTCGGCTGATCCCGGCGGCAGCGTGTTCGCGACAGTGTTCCGCTGGTGGTACCGTGCAAAAGGGTGCATACGGCGTATACAGTGTGTGTGTGTGTGGTGCGTACCGCGTATACAGTGTGTGTGATGCGTACGGCGTTTACAGTGTGTGTGGTGCGTACGGTATATACAGTGTGTGTTTGTGTGTGTGGTGCGTACGGCGTATACAGTGTGTGTGGTGCGACTGTGTTCCGCTGGTGGTACTGCGCAAGAGGCTGGTACCACAAGCAGTTTCCAGATTGAGACACCCATCACTTGGGTGTCCCAATATGGCGGTCGGTGAACTTCAGCCACTTGGAATTCTGTGATCCGGACACATCTGGACGGAACAGGATGTGAAGACATTACAAGGTAAGTATATATTAAGATGCCAAAGCTTTTAGCCCAATCAGAGTGCACAGAGCATAGCCACTGTGTGTCTCTGTATATTGCATGTACAGATCTGCTCTGCAGGAGACATACAGAGACCTACTGAGAGCAGAGCGTCACTGCTTTTCAGTTTAAGCTTTGCTGCTCCTATATCTGGGGGAGAGGGGCAGGTTCTGAATACACGGTCCAACTTCCTTAGGGCTTATTAACATGTCAGGATTTTTCATCAGGATTTTTTATGCCAAAATCAGTAGTGTAACTCGCAGATACAACTATATTTGATACCTGTTCTGTGTTTTGGAGACACTCCTGATTTTGACATACAAATACAGATGTGTGCATAAAGCCTAAGTCTCAGAAAAGACCTAGAGTTTTGGTGGTGTATTACTGTAGGTAGGGAGAATATGGGGAGGTCGCACTGGGCACTCAATGTGCACACAGCTTTGGACAGGGAGTGTGGTGGGAAAACATCTTGTAGGATAATGCCCGTCATCTTCTGAGGCTGAGCTATTAGAGCTGATATCTCTAGAGGGGAAAACTGATGAAAGCATCATACCCCTGACATTAAGTACTGTTTTTACCTAAGCACAGAGGCAATGGATTCTGATAGTGTACCTAACTGTATGGGAATGCTTGATTGTCTGATGGAGTCTTATTGTTTCCACACAGTCTTCTTATCCTATGCGGGTAAACAGATGCAAGGAAATACTGGATAAAGCAATTCAAATGAAGCCTGCTCTTGGGAAATTTATAGGAGATGCAACCCGACTCACGGACAAGCTTCTTGAGCTGTGCAATAAGCCTGTAAGTACTATGCTCAGCGTGCTTTCACACTGTGTTCTGACACCCGTTCATTGGTCCCATCGGGGCTTGTGTCCAAACCCACGCCCCTGCAAAATGGTATTTGGGCGTATGCGCTGATGGTGCCGTAGATTATAATGGTGCCGGCAGAGTGCATTATTTTCAGGCGTGTACGCCTACTGCAGTCGGACGCTCAGAAGTAGTAGACTGTGATTGCGTGTTTGCCTCCAGTATACATATACACCCACAAATGATGCACAACAGAGCACACGATCGCTCTGTCTGCACCATTATAGTCTATGGTCCGATTGGTGCATTCCCTCAAGTATTTGAAGGGGGTTTGGGCCTTTTCCCGGACTGGACCAGTGAACGGGTGCCAGTATGCAGTGTGAAAATACCCTTGAAGATTTTTCTGTTTACCAATTCTGTGGTTTTTTGAAATGTAAATTCAGCTTAATCTCCTGCAACATCCCTCTCTGTGCCCTCCCATCCAACACATGCACTGTTCCCGTACACCCTCAAGTCTGCTTTTTTTAATCCTCCTCTCCTCTTGTCTAGCCTCTGCCAATTCCTTTTTCAATCACCTAATTTCTTCCCTTGTAGATTGTAAACTCTAGCGGGCGATGTCTTTTCTCCCTTGCCACCAGTCTGCCTCTCCATTTTAAAGATACAATAACATCAATATTAAAGTGCATGAAAATCCCTTGAAACTCTAAAATTCAAAGCGCCTGCAGAATATACAATAGCACATAGTACGTCATCAATCACTATGCTGCGTCTGTCTTTTCTGTTTTTATTTTTGCAATCATGGCAGTGTATGTACAACTATTGTGCGTCAGCACGTGAGTACGTTGTATATATGCTGTAAGTGTATACACGTGTACATTTTTACATTTCTTAGGTTGATGGAAACACTGGCACTCTAAGTATGAGTGTCCACTTCAGACTGCTGAAGAAACTGGTGGAGGAGCCAACATTCAGTGAAATACTAATACCATTACAGTCAGTAATGATCCCCACGCTGCCTGCTACAGCTGGAAAACGAGACCATGCCGATCATGACCCCTTTCCTGGACATTGGGCTTATATTGCTGGCTTTGATGACGTTGTAAGTTTTTTGTTGTTGTTGTTGTTTTTTTACTTTTTTTTTTAAATTTGATTTATTATTATTATTATTATTATTATTATTATTTTTTAGAAAATTTAAAAAAAAAAAGTGTATATGCCCAAACAAAAAAAATAATATACTCGCCCCAAAACAGTGTTCAAGTGGGTCGCTGAGTGTCTAATGATATGTCTTCCATAGTGACTTTAGATCACATGATATAACAGTGGTTGTCATCATTCATGTCAGGCAACAATTTAGACACCACCTTAATATATTAGGGAGTTGTATTATGAGCATTGTATGCAGAGCTCAGCTTTATATGCTCTGTATTAATGACCAGCCCAAAGTGCTGAAGATGAGGTAGAGTAATGAAGAATGACTGGAAAAACAATGGGGTCTTATCCTGGTTAAACAGGATATAAAGATAAAGGGTATTGGTCACCTGTCGAACTTGTGTAGCCACAACACCATTTGCTTAAATATGGCTGCTGCAGATCCCGAAGAAGATCCAGGATGAAGAATTTGAGGAGAAATGGAGTTTACTGCGCTGCTGGGATCGGCGGTGGATGGTGCCAGGACACCAGGGAAAATGGTAGTACGGTTTATCGTTAACGCATTTCAAAGTTAACAAACTTCTTCCTCCAGACAATCCCTGCAGCGCAGAAAACTTTAATTCTCCTCAATTTCTTCATCAAAGATCAGGTGGACATAAAGTTATTTTCACTGAAACGGCCTACCACTCTGTCCTTAAAGGGGTTGTCCACCTCTATGCCCATTTTATTAAAAAAAAAACCCTTAATGCATGTATTTAAAGCTAAAAGTCATCTTTGCAGTTTGGTTTCCTTAAAAATGTTGCACTGTCTTGCTTTTACATGTTTGCATGCCCCCTCTATTTTGATGTGGTCTGTGGCTATAAAACAGCTGAGAGCTTAAACTAAAGTACCGGACAAGAGTTAGAAACTCTCCCCTTGGACCATCAGAATGAGCTCACTGACAGATTCTCATTAATCCCATACTGCAGCCACCAAGAGACAGTGCAACACAGAGACTTTAATGAAACTCCATTACAAAAATTGTTAACCCCAAAAACATGCATTTAAGTAAGAAAAAAAAATCTCCAAAAATGGACAACCCCTTTAATAAGGCAGCAGAGCTTTTATTACCACACTGGCTAAGTGTTACTAGGTATGGGGACCAGAACAAGACTTGGTGCATAACCATATAGAGTGATTCTTAACGTGATAAAGGTATGATCGCTGGGATTCCTAGAGGGGTCCCAAAGTCCTCTGTCTGGTAGTACACACGTGTCCCCTGCAATCACACAGAAGACTTTAGAACCCCTATTCTCCTTTTGCTGGGGCCACAGTGATTGGTCCCCAGCAATGATACATTTGTCATCTGTGTGATAGCTGTTTTTGGGACAACCCCTTACAGCCCAATATAGGATTATCAGTAGAGCTATGGCTAGACGTAGATGATGCTGCTTGCCAATGTGGGGGAATGACTGAGCAAATGGTGATGGTAATTGCTGGTTTGAAATCTATACAACCACAAATATTCTCTGAATGGTTGTCTATTACAGCTGGTGTCACATCTCATAAACCTTTCCCCTCTCTGCTCTCCTGCACTTATGTCTGTTAGGTAGAGATTCTGCCATCTCTGCAAAAGCCTAAGAAGATTTCTCTAAAGGGAACTGATGGAAAATCTTATATCATGATGTGTAAACCTAAAGATGATCTCCGGAAGGACTGCAGACTTATGGAGTTTAATTCCCTTATTAACAAGGTAGGAACTTTGCGAGTGATGATGATAAAGTACTGTTTCTTAGAAAATGACTAGTTTTTGCTCAATAGATATTAATGTAAAACCTGAACGTAACTTTTTGTGTTGTTGGCCAGTGTTTGCGAAAAGATGCAGAGTCCCGGAGGAGAGAGCTCCATATTCGCACCTATGCTGTTATCCCCCTGAATGATGAGTGTGGAATAATAGAATGGGTGAATAACACAGCAGGACTGAGAAACATACTAATCAAACTCTACAAAGAGAGAGGTGAGTTAGTCTTCATTTTTTGTGAATCTGTTTTGCCTCAATTTATGCCCCTGGGCTGGCCGTTGTTGATCCTTACTGTTTCATGGGGTTGAGGTCAAGTACCTCTACACCAAACTCACCCAACCATGCCTTTACGGACTTAGCTTTGTGTACTGGGGCACATTCATGCTAGACTGACTCCTCCCCGACCCTGAAAGCATTATCCATCCTCCACCATATAGATGTATATGTATGTACAGTCGCTTACAAAAAGAATTTAACCACCACCTTCCCATCTTGGCATTTTTTGTGTTTTGCTGCCTCACAACCTGGAATTTCACGTTTTTTTGTTTTTTGTTTTGGTTTTTTTTTTTGTTTTGTCTTTTTTTGAGGGTTTGCATCAGTTCATATAAAGAACATTCCTATAACTGTGAACAATTGGTTTTCTATTTATTGTGAAGCAAGCAACAAGTAGGACAAAACAACTGAAAACTTAAGTGTGCATAACTATTCACCCCCTGAAAGTCAGTACTTGCTAGAGCCTTCTTTTGTGGTAATTACAGCTGCAAGTCACTTTAAGGCTATGTGCACACGTTCAGGATTTCTTGCAGAAATTTCCTGAGCAAAACCGGACATTTTCTGCAAGAAATCTGCATGCGTTTTTTTGCGTTTTTGGCGCATTTTTTCCGGAGCTTCCCAATGCATTAAATAGCGGGAAAAACGCGAAAAATCCGCAAAATTAATGAACATGCTGCTTTTTTTACCGCAATGCATTTTTTTTCACGGAAAAAAAACGCATCATGTGCACAAAAATTGCGGAATGCATTCTAAATGATGGGATGCATAATGTATGCGTTTTTATAGCGAAAAAACGCAATGTGTGCACACAGCCTAAATAAGTCTCTGAGCTTTTCACATCTTGCCACTTGGATTTTTGTCCATTCTTGAGGGCAAAATTGCTCCAGCTTCTACAAGTGAGATGTTTTCTCCTCATCAATCTTCAAGTATGACCACAAATTCTCAGTTGGATTGGGTCTGGGCTTTGACTAAGCGACTCCAAAACATTTACACTTTTCCCCTTAAACCACTCGAGTGTTGCTTTAGCAGTATGCTTTAGGTCATTGTCTTGCAGGAAGGTAAACAAGTCTCAAATCATTGACAGACTGAAACAGGTTTTGCTCAAGAATATCCCTGTATTTCGCACCCTGCTGGTGAAAAACATCTGCCCAGTATAATGTTGCTGCCACCATGTTTCACTGTGGGGATGGTGTTCTTGGGGTCGATGAGTGGCGTTGGTTTAGCGCCAGACATAGCATTTACCTTAGTGGCCAAAAAGTTCAAGTTTGGTCTTGACCACCGCACATTCCTCCATGTATTTGGGGAATCTCCCACATGTCTTTTGGCAAACGAACCTTACAATTTTTGTATGTAAGTAAAGGCTTTTTTCTGCCCACTTTTCCATAAAGGCCACCACTATGGAGTCTACTGCTTATTGTGGTTGCCTGGACAGATACTCCTGTCTCTGCTTGGAAACTCTGCAGCTCCTTCAGTTATTTAATCGTATGAACATATATTTAAACATCATATAAGAATAAACTCCTTCAGTGTCATCTTTGGTCTCTGAAATTAATGTCCTCCTTGCCTAGGTTGAGAGTTTTTGTGGGCAGCCCTTTCTTGGCATGTTTGTTGTGGTACCATGTTCTTTCCATTTGATAATAATGGATTTGATTGTGCTTCAGGGGATCATCAGAGATTGGGATATTTTTTTTATAACCCAACCCTAACTTGTACTACTCGACAACTTTGTCACAAACTTGTTTGAAGATCTCAAAAGGTAAATAGAAAATCACTGCGCTCACACTAGAATAAATAAATACTAAATGCTCCTATTAATCACAAATAGTGGCAAATTAGAAAAATACGACGTGCTAGCAGCTGATAATACCAGCACTTGCTGCGATTGTTAGGCTTGAAATCCCGATGCCGTGTTGAATTCGCTCAAGTGCAGGATAGCAAGGACATAGGGAGCGTCCTCCCGTGATGGCAGCTAGCGTCGGTGCACAGGGAGACAAGCAGGATGCGTGGGGACAGATACTTCGGCGGCTCCGGCCGGAAGCACCGCTGCAGTAGGCCGAGATTGCAAGAAGGCCGGAAACTGTGACGTCACGTGTGTCCTAAGTACGAGTAGGGGTCAAATCCAACCAATGCGTCTCTTTCTGGGCCAATTGGAGGCCTCGCTGAGTCAGAGAGTCTTTGCTCTGAACAGGCCACGCCTCATGCTTTGCGCTTGACTTTTTAGCACTTTCTTTTTTCCTCTCCGCCTATCGGAGCTTCTTCTCCTAGCCGGGACACGCCCACCGACGGTCAGCCAATCAGAGTGGCGCTTTCGGTTTCTGCTGCCCAGCAGATCCTCAGGGCCCCCCCCAGCGCGACAGCGAATCACAGGGCTGCTTTTGGTTTCGGCCGGCAGACCTTCAGGGCTGGCCATGCCCCCTGTGCATCTGCAAATCGGATTCAGCCTTTCCATTTCACCGGCCGCCACCTTAATCACGCCCCAAACTCCGCAGTGTGCTGCTGTGTCTGCGCTGCCGTGGCCATCTTGGATCTCGTTCCTCAGTAGATCGTGCGTTCTGGCTGAGACACTGCCTTTTTTCCAGCCTTCTCCTGTGTTTTTTGGCTTCAGAATTCGCTGCATCTACCTGCGGACTTCTGACAAGGGGGACCTAGCTAACGTTCAGTCATCTGCTGTCCATCGCTGGCATCGGGTAGGCTCTGCCCTCATTCCTTGCCCCTGTCCCCCTTTATAGCCTCTCTTCAGCAGTGTCACCAAGGCTCAACTTGTGCCCAACTCTGTAGGGGCTTCTCGTCCTCCCTCTAAATCCACTGTGATTCATTACGCATGCGCCCGCTGGAAAAGAAACTGGTCTTTAGGTCAGCGGTCCCCTTTCTGCCTGTACTGCAGTCCTTCCACCATGTTTGCCCCATAGATTTGGTTTCCAGTAGCATCTCTATGCTGATGACACCCAATTATACACCTCTATTAATGACCTCACGCCTGCATCATTACAAAACACCAGTAATTGTCTTACCGCTGTCTCCATCATCATGTCCTCCCTCTATCTGAAACTGAATCTGTTGAAAACTGAACTCCTTGTGTTTCCTCCCTCCACTAACAGCCTACCTTTTCCCGACATTGCCATTTCCGTGTGTGGTTCAAGCATTACTCCCTAGCAACATGCCTGCTGCCTTGGAGTCATACTTGATTCAGAGCTTTCATTCATCCCCCACATCCGATCACTGGCTCGCTCGTGTTATCTGCACCTCAAAAACATTTCTAGGAATTCGACCTTTCCTTACGATCAGCTGCTTTCATTCTCGTCTGGACTATTGTAACTCTCTACTAATCGGTCTCCCTCTTGCCAAACTCTCCTCTCTCCAATGTGTCTTGAATGCTGCGGCCAGGATCATATTCCTCACCAACCGTTATACCGATGCCTCTACCTTGTGCTAGTCATTGCATTGGTTACTAGTCTTGGGGGACTACTTGCTAAGAGATTAGCTTCTTCTACCTGTCACAGTACTCACAGGTAACTTGAGACTGTCTTTGATCATCCTGGAGCTGATCATTGACTGAGCCATTCTGGCTATTCTTCCATCCATTCCAATTGTAGCCTTCCGTTTTCTTCCTCGTTTCTCTGGTTTGGCTTTCCATTTTAAAGCACTGGAGATCATTTTTGTGAACAGCCTATCATTGTCTGCACTTCTTTATAAGTTTTACCCTCTCCAATGAACGGTTTAATCAAAGTATGCTGTTCTTCTGAACAATGTCTCGAACGACCCATATTTCTCAGGCTTTCTAGGAGAAATGCATGTACATGTCCTGGCTTCACCCTTAAATAAGGGCCACCTGATTCACTTTTTAATAGAAAGAGATTGATGAATTATTTATACTCTATATGTAACATACACACCCCGAATGCTAGATTTGCAGTTTTAGTTAGCAGAAACCCCACATTTTTTTTTATTTCTTCTATTTATAGAGAGGTATTGATCATAAATACATATGTGTAAGTTTGAATTACCATGATTTGTAAAGGGATTATCTGAGCAACACTTAATACATGCAATCCTTATTGATATATTTATCATTGCATGTCTTTTTTTTTTGTTTGTTTTTTTCTTCCGTGTCTGTCCACTAGCTCTCCACAGGTTTGCCACACAGGACCTGTTTTTCTTTCAGCAGTACTTATCGGTAGTGTCTTTGCCTTATTTATTTTGCTTCTATACAGTAAAAACTATTTTATAGAAGAAATAATTGCTTTTGCATCGCTTTATTTTGAGAGCTATAGCTCTTTAATTTTCCTCTGATAGAGCTGGATGGCATTTTTTTCATGGACAAGATGGTTTTCAGTTCTTTTTATTTACATACAACCTTTTGATCACTTTTTATTTGACTTTTTGATGAGCCCATAGAAAGTAAGTCCGCAAGGACAGGGTCCTCTCCCCTCTGTACCGGTCCATCACTGTAAACCTGTTTACTGTAAACGATATCTATAACCCTGTATGTAACCCCTTTCTCATGTACAGCACCATGGAATTAATGGTGCTGTATAAATAAATAATAATAATAATAATAATAATAAAAAAGCATAGGTTTTTTTTTTTTTTTCTTATACAGTGTTCACTGAAGGGGTTAACTAGTGGGACAATTTTATAGGTCAGGTTGTGCCAAACCTGTTGATACCAAATATTTGTATTTTCTTTATTTTTGTTTTTGTATATATATATATATATATATATATATATATATATATATATATATATATATTTATTGGATTCATATTTTTGTTCTTTATTTTGTGAATCTTTATTTTATTTATACGTTATATTTACAAGTTTTAAAACCCTTTTTTTCTTTTTTCTTTTTTCTTTTCTTTTTTTTTTACTTTGTCCCCACTTCATAGGAGATGACTGTTTCTACTGATAAGATCCTGTCTCAATAATGTAATAATCTATCCTCACTTAACACCGATTTTACCTGTGAATTAAGAATTTTGAGAATGAATGATCATTTCTGGAGGAGAAAGAAACAGATTTTCACTTTTACTATTGATTATTAAATAAAAATTAAAACCTTTACTCTTTAAATAGAAATGTTTTATGACATCTAAGTTGAGCCATGTTTCTGTTTCTCCCCTTATCTTTAGGAGTGTACATGGGAGGGAAGGAACTACGTCAGTGCATGCTACCAAAGGCGGCTCCTTTGCAGGAAAAGCTGAAGATATTTAAAGAGACTCTCTTGCTGCGGCACCCACCTGTTTTCCATGAATGGTTTTTACGGACATTCCCAGATCCTACATCTTGGTGAGTATTTATAATTAAAATGGTAAAAATTAAAGTATTAAAGTGATGTTCAAATATATATATATATATATATATATATATATATATATATATATATATATATATGGTTAATCTGGCGTTAAAATGCTGCTGGCTGCCATACTGAAAGGGTGGCGACCTACTGAAAATTATGCCATTTCCTCCCAGCAGCCAACAACTTTCATTCATGGGGGCATCCATGGAGCAATTAGTCACCAGATTTGCTGCAGAGCCAGCTGTCAAAGTTCCGTAATATGCTTTCAGCCACTTCTCACAGCATAGACAGTGGTGACTGTAATGTCTCCATGCACAAGCCCATGACTGAAAGCCGATGGTTCACGAGAGAAAATAACTTCATATTCTGTTGCTAGCCACACTTTTAATAAGGCAGCATTGTAACACTGTTTACTTTTCTAAGCCCTATATATGCAGATAAAAGTCGATTTTTGGTACTAACCATAAAATCTGTTTCTCGTAGTATTTATTGGGAGACACAGACTCTTGGACTAGTCTGTTGCCACCTGGAGGCTAACACTATTATTGTATTTAAATAAAATTGGCTCCTCAACAGCCAACTACACCTCACCTACTGGAGTGTGGCTTCCTCAGTTTTGTGAGAAAGCAGTAGGAGGAGAAAAGAATTAAGGCAAAAAGAAAAATAACTGCACACCGAACCCGATAAACAAAGGAAGGGAGCTGTGTCGCCCAATGAAGCCTACGAGAAACAGATTTTACTGTGAGTACCAAAAATCTACTTTTCTCGTTCGTCTCATTGGGGGACACAGAACCATGAGACATCCTAAAGCTGTCCCTAGAGTGGGAAAGAATTAAATATATTTTTACCACCTAGTCTTCCACTGTAACTCAAGCGATAGTCTGGCTTACTGCCACCTACAGTATCTTCCTACCTAGGCATGCATCTCCTGAGGCAAAAGTGTGTACCTGGTAAAACTTAGAAAATGTATGCACCAATGCCCAAGTAGCTGCTTTACAGAGCTGCAAAGCCAGTCCCTGATGATGAACCACCCAGGAAGCTCCCAATGTTTGCATAGAGTGTGCTCTAAGCCTAAATGGGGCCACCTTGGTGTTAGTCCTATAGGCCTGGATAATAGCAGTCTTAATCCAGCCTACAATGGTTGCCTTTGAAACGGCCTGACCCTACGAGAGCCCTCTGGTATAATAAACAAGGAATCAGAACTCCTGAATGCGGCAGTGGCCAATAAATAGTACCTTACAGCTCTAACAGTGTTCAATCTGTGCAATGCCTTCTCAATAGGATGAGACGTGCCGGACAAAAGGAAGGTAAAACAATGTCTTCATTTTTGGGAAAACTCGAGACCACCTTCTGGAGAAAAGGCGGAACTGGCCTCAACACTACCTTATAAGAAATAAAAAGTATAGAGATTTCTCTGATAGGCTGAAAAGGCGGAGACTGAAGAGCCTGCAAAACAAGATTCCGATCATAAGGATCCAAGGGAGTCTGATAGGATGGCCTAACGAGTGCCACCCCCTGGAGAAGTCTTAACCAGAGGTCTAGATGTCAAATCCCTCTGGAACAGAATAGCCACGGCAGACACCTGACCCTTGAGGGAGTTGAGCGCTAGCCCTGCCTCCAATCCGGACTGTAAGAAGGAGAGCAGTGCTGGCAACGAAAAATACATTGGCAAAGTACTGGTAGACTCGCATCAATTAAAATAAGCACTGCAAGTGTGGTGGTCGATGTGAGGAGCTAGACACTTACTAAAGAATATTGGACCAATGCATGTAGAATGGAGTCCGCAGCTAAACCGGGTTACAGACTTTTCCCAGCACCAATTGCGTCGATATTTTTTGTTAGCTTGCTCATCAGTTCAGCCTCAGGAATTAAAGTTTCCATTCAGTGACAGTAAGGCGAGGAAGAAATGCAAGCTAGATCTTATGCATAAATAAGGCCAAGAACTCTAATCATTCCATTGTTCTTCCAGCCAAAAGTCCTACTGTGTGGATGGGGATTGTAGACCCAATGGAGCCATCACTAGAAGGGGTCTCACATGTAGTCCCAGCTGATGGGCTGGTGGAATAGTCTTCATTCTTTGAACTAAAAGTAAATGTTTAAGGGGGAGGGTGTGTACCTTCTGCCCATTCAGGGGGCTGATCCCAGTGAGGGGGGAAGAAGCCACATGTTTAGTTATGGAGTTGGGAGAGTGACTTCAAAGGGAGACAATCGAGGATGCGCATGGATGGATGGCCTATGGAGTTGGGAGATCGGTTGTTGGCTGGAGGGATATCCATGAGCTATGGTCGTGATATCTATCGTCTAGAGGAACATAGGCTGTGACTGTACACTATACCGTCTGGGAGACGCCAAAAGCTGTGGGTCAACTAAAAGTTGGGAGACAGTGGGTATCGCCTGGTATTGATCCCAGGTTGTGAACCTGTGGACTGAGAACATTGTATTTTGGTCATCTACCTGTTTTTGTTGTACAACCATGGACGTAAGGAATTAAAAATAGTTGCATCGTTAACCTGCCTAGATGATTATTACAACCACAACCTCAGGTTTTCACAGTTGCAATGAGGATGGCTTCCGGGCTCTAATCATAGTGTGGATGACTGATTCAGACAGACCTGCCGACTCAAAATCGCAGCTTCAACAGCCGTGCCGTTAAATTGAGAGCCCACATATTGACCCTGGGACAGAAGGTCCAGGTGGTCTGGAAGAGCCCATGGGACATCTGCCAAGAGATTGATAACATCCAAATAGCCGGCCCTATGATGCCAGTTTTGGAGCAATGAGAATGACTGGACCACCCTCTGCCCTGATCTTCTTCAGAAGTCTGGGTAGGCTGTTGAAACGGAGTGCTAATTGTACACCATTTGGTGCCGCCCTGAGGGAGACTGCTCTGCATGATTTATGGAGGATTTCTCATCCTGGGGTGTACAAGTATTCATGTTTCTCATCCTCTTTCGCTTCTTTGTCAAGAATAGATCTGGCATTGGGCAATACACCGATGTTGGGCCTTATTGGGGAGGTAACGTACCGTATTTTCCGGCGTATAAGACGACTTTTTAACCCCCGAAAATCTTCTTAAAAGTCGGGGGTCGTCTTATACGCCGGGAATCGACTTGTACGCCGGTGTATATGGTGGGTGGGGAGGGGGAGTGATCCTGATGACGAGGGGGCGTCTCACAGGAAAGTGAGTAATCCCCATTACCTTATCCTAGCGGTGCAGCGTGGGGGTGTCAGTGCTGGGAGCGGCGGCGGCTGCTGTGTTCTGGTGCGGCGGCTCCTCTTCTGTGTGGGGCCTCTGTGCTGTGAGGTGGCGGCGGCAGCGGCGTATCTTTATCCAGTTGGGGCTCCTCCGGCATCTCCTTAGCCCTGGAGGCCCCGCCGCAACTCCATCGGTGCAATGTGGTGGCCTCCGGGAAAATGGCCGCTGCTCAGATTCAGATCTCGTGTCCCGAGATTTCGGGACGAGATCTGAATCTGAGCAGCGGCCATTTTCCCGGAGGCCACCGCATCGCACCTATTGAGCTGCCTCCGGGAAAATGGCCGCTGCATTGCACTCATGGAGTTGCGGCGGGGCCTCCAGGGCTAAGGAGATGCCGGAGGAGCCCCAACTGGATAAAGATATGCCGCCGCCACCGCCACCGCACAGCACAGAGGCCCCACACAGAAGAGGAGCCGCCGCACCAGAGCACAGCAGCCGCCGCACCAGAGCACAGCAGCCGCCGCACCAGAGCACAGCAGCCGCCGCACCAGAGCACAGCAGCCGCCGCCGCCACTCCCAGCACTGAGACCCCCACGCTGCACCGCTACGATAAGGTAATGGGGGATACTCACTTTCCTGTGAGACGCCCCCTCGTCATCAGGATCACTCCCCCCCCCCCCCCCCCCCAAAAGGCACATATTCACCGGCCCTATAAGACGACATAGGGTGTATAAGAAGACCCCCGACTTTTAAGAAGATTTTATATTTTAACTGGTAAAGTTGGGGGGTCGTCTTATACGCCCAGTCGTCTTATACGCCGGAAAATACGGTATATGGCTAGAACAATATCGGATCATTCTCCCATGAGTGTGGTACTTGAGGGTGTAGGATCCTTGCCTGCTAGGGGGTGCATGTGGAGGCAGGACCCATTCTGGCTACACCTTATTGACTTAAATAAAAATGAACGTCAGTTAATTATATACATAAGGCGACTCAATAGCAGCTATACTACACCGGAGATACAGGAGTCAAAAAACTTGCCAAAATAATAACAAAATATATTTATTGAAAAATCAATTTTCAATTAAAACCATACATGTTATATATAGTAAGAAACAATTAATACAAATTGTGACTACATCCAAAGATACACCCATTAACCCAGGTGCAACATGACAGGACAAAAATAAATCAGCTGTCATGACAAAAAGGTGTTAGTTGTCTACACATAGCTGCTTGTGTGGCTGATGTATAGCAATGGAAACAGATATCACATTTACAAAGTGGCACTAGCCGTACTAATAAAATCGCTACACATCACAAGTAAGCCAGACGCAACATGTGGAGATACAGTGGAGCAGACAAAAGGGGTTAATTACCCATAAGTCACACGATGTCCTGTCAGACACCAGGTCCAGACCCCAACGCGCGTTTCGCGTTTGTGTATTGCCGCTTCCTTATTGACTTAGATGGACACATGGGGGGACATTAAGGAATATTTTCAAATTAATGCTGGGTCGGCTTCTGTATTGATGGTATGGGAGGCTATGAAGGCTTACTTCAGAGGGCTCTGCATTAAAGAGATATCCCGAGTCAAGTCAGTAACGGGCAGGAAGGATCAGATGTTAAGAGAGTTTGAGGAGGCATTAATCAGTGATCAGTCCCCAGAAGCACAGGAAAGGTGGAAAGTAGTGCAGAATAAAGTACAGTTGTGGCCAAAAGTATTGACACCCCTGCAATTCTGTCAGATAATACTCAGTTTCTTCCTGAAAATGATTGCAATCAGAAATTCTTTGGTATTATTATCTTCATTTAATTTGTCTTAAATGAAAAAACACAAGAGAATGAAGCAAAAAGCAAAACATTGATCATTTCACACAAAACTCCAAAAATGGGCCAGACAAAAGTATTGGCACCCTCAGCCTAATACTTGGTTGCACAACCTTTAGCCAAAATAACTGCGACCAACCGCTTCTGGTAACCATCAATGAGTTTCTTACAATGCTCTGCTGGAATTTTAGACCATTCTTCTTTGGCAAATAGGACATATGGTTGTAAAACCACAAAAAAAGGCGACCAAAAGACAGCCCATATATATAAAAGTGCAAAATGCTTTATTTCATATACAGTGTAATAGAGACAGACAGCCAACAGGCAAGGGAACAGCATGCAATACAAGTATCCATCAATTGACAACGATAAAACATGCCAGGTGTGCACACATACAGGAACCCACTCAATATAGATAATAAATATTAGTATAAAAATAGATCAAACCCTCTGCACAAAATTGTGATAAGGGAACAGGTGCCTAAGAGAATTTAAAGTGGCTCACAGGGTAAATAACGCTCTGAAAAACAGAGCGACCTTACAATTTAGTGAGCAAGAAAGAATACATAATGACAACTATACCTTAATAGTGAACGGCACCAGAGTACAGGTTTCTGAGATGTGTGCACACACCCCAACGCACGTTTCGGATCTTATCCTTCCTCAGGGGGCATGATAAGTGGTGTAAAAAGACCGGTTTAAATAGTGAGTAGCGGCGGAAATACGTCTCCCCAAGACCGGAAATGCCTAAGTAACCATGGTGACCATAATATCAACCAAAAATTGCGATGAAAAAGATAGGTGATCATAACAATATATGTATCCAGTGCCGCACCGCAAGCAAGAACACCGCATGGCACAATCATGTATATAATCCGCTATGCAATAAAAAATGTAAAAAGCGCCCCAAAAGATATAATCGGACGGCGCATGCGCAAATACGCGCAAACCAGGAGAAGAGTGCCATGGTAACAGCCGGCACAACTTGCCGGGCGGAAGTGCATATCGCACATACCGGAAGTAAGCTACCTATCGCGAAAATATCAAAATATTCAAAAAAATCAAAAGCGATTTAGCTAGACATCACGGCGTGCACCCCGCACTCCACCACAGATTAAGAAAGCAACACGGGGCCCCGTGTACCTCATAGTCCGGTGAGTGACAGGCAGAAATGCCGGAAAAACAGGGACAGGGGAGAGATCGCGCATGCGCACAGAAGCGCCGATACACAAGGACACCATGGTAAATACTGGCAGCCAAGGGGGCAAATCAAAACGTAATTAATAACTCTGCAGCAAGATGAATATATACATACAGGAGTAATACACATTAAAACAAGGATATTGAACCACACAGATAAATAAAAATTAATAATTAAATAAATAAATAAAAACTTAAATTTAATGACACACATTATTATGTTGTATCTATTTAATTATATATTTATGGTTCTTCTTTATTATTTTTTATTTATTTATTTAATTATTAATTTTTATTTATCTGTGTGGTTCAATATCCTTGTTTTAATGTGTATTACTCCTGTATGTATATATTCATCTTGCTGCAGAGTTATTAATTACGTTTTGATTTGCCCCCTTGGCTGCCAGTATTTACCATGGTGTCCTTGTGTATCGGCGCTTCTGTGCGCATGCGCGATCTCTCCCCTGTCCCTGTTTTTCCGGCATTTCTGCCTGTCACTCACCGGACTATGAGGTACACGGGGCCCCGTGTTGCTTTCTTAATCTGTGGTGGAGTGCGGGGTGCACGCCGTGATGTCTAGCTAAATCGCTTTTGATTTTTTTGAATATTTTGATATTTTCGCGATAGGTAGCTTACTTCCGGTATGTGCGATATGCACTTCCGCCCGGCAAGTTGTGCCGGCTGTTACCATGGCACTCTTCTCCTGGTTTGCGCGTATTTGCGCATGCGCCGTCCGATTATATCTTTTGGGGCGCTTTTTACATTTTTTATTGCATAGCGGATTATATACATGATTGTGCCATGCGGTGTTCTTGCTTGCGGTGCGGCACTGGATACATATATTGTTATGATCACCTATCTTTTTCATCGCAATTTTTGGTTGATATTATGGTCACCATGGTTACTTAGGCATTTCCGGTCTTGGGGAGACGTATTTCCGCCGCTACTCACTATTTAAACCGGTCTTTTTACACCACTTATCATGCTCCCTGAGGAAGGATAAGATCCGAAACGTGCGTTGGGGTGTGTGCACACATCTCAGAAACCTGTACTTTGGTGCCGTTCACTATTAAGGTATAGTTGTCATTATGTATTCTTTCTTGCTCACTAAATTGTAAGGTCGCTCTGTTTTTCAGAGCGTTATTTACCCTGTGAGCCACTTTAAATTCTCTTAGGCACCTGTTCCCTTATCACAATTTTGTGCAGAGGGTTTGATCTATTTTTATACTAATATCTATTATCTATATTGAGTGGGTTCCTGTATGTGTGCACACCTGGCATGTTTTACCGTTGTCAATTGATGGATACTTGTATTGCATGCTGTTCCCTTGCCTGTTGGCTGTCTGTCTCTATTACACTGTATATGAAATAAAGCATTTTGCACTTTTATATATATGGGCTGTCTTTTGGTCGCCTTTTTTTGTGGTTTTACAACCATATGTCCTCCTTTGTCATTTAGCGACTAGTCCGTACCATGTAGTTCCTTTTATATGGCTGGCGAGATATTAATATGATTTAACTTTATATTTCTTGTTTTCTATATGTTTGCCATGCTGATTTTGTTTGCAAATATCCTCTCTTTCTTTGGCAAATAGTAGATAAGACCCTCAGAAAAACAACTAAGGCTACGTTCACACTAGCGTTGTGCGCCGCGGCGTCGGCGACACAACGCACGCAAAAACGCGTCAAAACGCACGCAAAAACGCTGCGTTTTGCGACGCATGCGTCGGTTTTTGCCGAAAATCGGACGCAAGAAAAATGCAACTTGTTGCGTTTTCTTGGTCCGACGCTTGCGGCAAAAAAGACGCATGTGTCGCACAACGCAACAAAAAAAAACGCATGCGTCCCCCATGTTAAGTATAGGGGCGCATGACGCATGCGTCGCCGCTGCGTCGCCGACGCAAACCCGACGCACATTAGCTTAACGCTAATGTGAACGTAGCCTAACTGCGCATGACCTTAAAACTAATCACGCGCTAGAAGGTTTTGGAAGTCTTCATTGCGCATGACAGTGCGTGATGAATTATATAACGATTTTGTAGAATGTACTGCGCAGAAGCGGATATAGTCAGATAAGAAAAGGATATAAAAGCATGGGGCTGATTCAGTGAGGTAGGGACATTCTTCATACAGGGGAAGCAGACGTGCTGGCCGTCTTGATGTTTTCCCTGAATTTTCTTCCTCAACTGAATCGAGGTCCCTCCGATTGAGGAGTGATGCTACAATATCTTGTGATGTATTGATGCTTATTCATTCCTATGTAATTAGTTGTATGTTTATGACATGACTCTGATAGTCACTATATATCCTTTAATTCATGCTTAAAATTGCTATTATATATGAATAAAATACTTTGTTTTACCACAAGAACTGTTCTCAGTTGTGCCTAACTTGCATGTTAGTGAGTGAACTGTAGGTATAAATTGAGTTGGTAAGACAGTGCCTATGTACCCAAAGGGCCTAGCCCCTTATCCAGAAGGGCAACCAGCATCCTGGGAGACCTTCGGTGAAACCTGCCAACCCGAATAGTCCAGTCCTGGAAACTGACGAAAGGGGCTGACCTGCAAGGCCTCACGCCATAGTACGGCTGGCCTTGGACTGAGGAAGCAGCCTAGATCCAAATAAGAGAATCCCCTAGAATAGTAGTTCTGCCTGTGATCTTTTTGAAGCTAGGTCTGCCCTCCATTATTGAGCCACAGCATTTGGTGCATCGTCAGGCAATTATTTGCCACCTGGGCAGAGCACTCCACCGCATCTAAGGATGCTGAACAGAGATACTTGCCTGCTTGTGCAATCTGATCTCAGCTAATTCCAAGTCCTAGGAACCAGCCAAGAAACTTCATCACAATTGCTTAGCCCACTCCATCATCTCCTTGGAGACCCAAGTGGCCAAAAAGGCTGATCAAAGGGCATAACCTGCCTCTTCAAAAGCGGACCTCGTCACAGACTGTATGTGTCTGTCCGTGGGGTCTTTAAGTGCCGCACCCCTGCAAGCGGTAGAGTGGTCACCTTAGATAAGCAAGATTCCAGAGTGTCTACCACCGGAGGAATAGATCAAGAGGCCACCAGCTCTGCTGGAAAGGGATATACGCGTATGTTTTTGAAAACATTAGTCTAGGTCCCCCCCCCCCCTCGCACTCTGTAAAATCTCTGTAAATTCCTCATGGCTAGAAAAGGATCTAGCCACATGCTACCCCTCACAAAAAAAAGTTGTTTCAGTAACAGGAGGGGGCATCAACAGCCAACACCAAACGGTCCACTATCTCCCTCAGGTTTCCCACCTGATGTGGATCTAGGACAGACTCCGAACTAGAACTCTGAGCACTGAGGGAATAGAATCCCTTGAGGAGGGGAAAAGGAATCTGGGCACCTTCCCTGTCAAGGTAATCGGGATGAGGAGGTAACCTGAGGCCATCTGGACCACCTTCGTGGTCAGCCATATTGGTGCTGAATAGTTGGAGGATCTGATTCATTCACAGTGGCATTCGGAGCTCTTGGGCCGCAGAAGTCATCGGCAATCGTTCCACAACCGTAGCCAGCGTACTGGACACACTGTTTCAGCTACAGACAGAGCTAAATCACAAGCCCAGGAAGGAGAGGCCATATTTTTCTAAGATGACATAGAGGTCCCCTGGGTGGCTACCAGCAAGGAATTAGGAAGGGTACGGGCAGTACAATAGGCCACAGACTGACTGGTCAAAAATTTACTGTTATAAGTTACACAAGCATTGAAAGTGACAAGTGCAGGCTGTGCTAAAGGGCATGCACGGTCCTCTGTAGACTCAGACAGCCTACCACATCTACATTTCAGGAATCTGCTCCTCCTGTGAGCTTGCTATCCCACAAGGAGGAAGATGCCTAGGTGCTTCTGTTCCCCACACCCCTTAAAAAGTGCCATACCATAAGGGACGGGAATGCGGCTTGCCGAGACACCACCGCTGATTGGCTGAAAGACCGGCCACACTGAAAGGCCGGGAGTAACACAGTCGCTGACTGGCTGGAAACGTTCTGCCCTATGATTGACTGGAAACATTCAGCCAGCTAATTGGCCAAGTGCTCCAACAGCCACACACACTTTTGGACTGCCTGCTGGAACCGAACACACACCAACAAGGAATGGAATAATGGGATGGGGGGGATAGAAAGGCTCCTGACAGGGCTATACTTGTGTCCTGAAGATCCAGATCCCTTTAACTTCTGCTCCGTGCACATGCCTGATATGTGCGGCGGCGGGCAAGGGCTTGTTGGCTTACGGATTTCCTCCCCAGTAACTGACTACTGACGTTGTCCAAGGTACATTAGTCCGGCCACACCGACGTGAAAGGATACGGACTGAAAAATCACAGCCTGTACTCCGTCGCTACGTGGGTGCACCGGAGTGCATAATTGCACTCTGTTACCCAGAGGCATCCATCTGAAAAGCAAAAGCAAAAAGTTTAGTGCTTAAAGGGAACCTGTCACCAGGTTTGGCCGATATAAGGTATGGCCACCGCCTTTCAGGGCTTATCTACAGCATTCTATAATTCTGTAGATAAGCCCCCAATCCAACCTGAAAGATAAGAAAAATAAGTTTTCCAGGTCGTCTCTCATGACAGCACCACAAGGAGGTTACTCTTCATATCCTTGATAGGGACAGGAACACAGAAGAGGTTTAATAGCCCCTCCCCACCTCCACCCTTCAGTGTTTTTCCTGTCCCTATCAGGGACAGACGCAGGAGAGATCTATGGAAGATCAGGGTTACCTGATTGGAAGCGGCGCTTCGGTCGCAGGCAGGCTCGGTTGAGCAGGAGCTCCCGAGTGCGGTCCCATCCTCCTGAAGGGGGCTCTGGCCGCGGGAGTCTGGAACTCCCCAAGTCGCAGGATACCGACAGAGGTCCCTCCACCGACAGAGGTAGAGCTGGGTGCTCCCACACGCGGCCTCATCCCCTCACAAAGGGGCTCTGAGACAGCGGCTGCTGCTGCAGGTGTCCGACTCCCTCGGCCCCATTCCGGGGGCGTGGCCGGATTCCCGGGGTCGGCGGCGCGGAGCATTTCCGAGGCGCCGAGAGGCTGGGGGAGCAAACAGAGAGGCCGGACAACACCGGATTTTTCGCCGGATCTTGGTCCCAAGCTGTTGGCGTGCGTTCCAGATGACGCATGCGCAATACAGCTGGGGACCTGTAATCACCATGGACGCCAGCAGCTGAGCTCGGAAGGAGGACGAATCAGATGTCATGAAGCCGGGTAAGACTGACTACTTAAATGACGGACAACTGACAGCACACTTGACTCATAAAATGGAAGGTGCTAGTCGTCCAGACGTCCAATCCTTAGAGCCGCCCACGGACCATGTGAGTAATACGTGGTATGGGAAACATTACAGTGCCTTAGATCCGTAGCTACAGGGGTCTCCCTTACGTTACAGGACAAGGACACCTCTGAAAGGCCGACTGTTAAGAAAAGGTCCACCAGATGTCCGTTATGCACCGTCACGTTTCCCGATGGCTATAAAAAGAAGTTATGCGAAAAATGTATCGCTAAACTTCTAAAGGATGAACAGGCTTCGTTACTGGATAATATTAAAACTATGATTCGAGACGAAGTCCAAGCTACGGTGTCTACAATGGTGCCACCCCAGTCCCCACAACCCAAAAGGCCCAGATGGGACATGGACCTAAGTTCTGAGGAAGGAGAGGTCTCGGGGTATTCCGATCCAGGCTCAGAGGAACAAGGTCCATCCGCGGTATCACCAGAAGAACGGAAGAGATACCGGTTTTCATCCGAAAATACGGACATACTGCTCAAAGCAGTTAGAAGCACCATGAAGATAGAGGACTCGTCTGAACCACTATTGGTTCAAGACGAGATGTTCGGAGGCCTAAGAACTCGCAGAAATAGTTTTTCCGGTCAATAACCACATTACAGCAATGATAATGGAAGAGTGGGAAGACGTGGGAAAAAAACTAGTAGTCCCGAGAGACTTCAAGTACCGTCTTCCGTTCGATCCAGAAGAAACTAAAATCTGGGAATCGGTTCCAAAAATTGATATTCCTGTGGCTAAGGTCACAAGGAAAACGGCTATCCCCTTTGAGGACTCATCAGGATTAAAGGATCCGATGGATAAGAGGTAAGAAGATCTTCTCAAAAAAGCCTGGGAGTCGTCGGCCGCCATTATGAAAACGAACATAGCGGCTACCTCTGTTGCAAGGTCTATAAGTCTTTGGGTAGACGAGTTGGAGAGTCATATTACAGACAGAACCCCAAGAGAAGAGATCCTAAAATCTCTTTCAGTGCTGAAAATGGCGACTGATTTTATGGCGGACGCTTCCGCGGAATCGGTATGTTTTGCTGCCAGGAACAATGCACTGTCAAACGCAGCAAGAAGAGCCTTATGGCTGAGATCATGGTCGGGAGATACCCATTCCAAAAACAAGCTGTGTTCGATTCCATTTTCAGGATTTCACGTGTTCGGCCCAGTCCTTGACGAGCTACTCGAGAAGGCGTCCGATAAGAAAAAAGGCTTCCCTGAAGAGAAGCCAAAGAAGACACAATTTTTTCGTAGAACTCGCTCTCACCCAAGACAGGACTACAGAGGAAAAGGGAAGTCCGGCAGATGGAGCTACCCTAAAGGGGGCAGAGGAAGAGGTTCCTTTCGAGACCAGTCATCAGGACCCAGCAAACAATGACGCCAACAATATAGGAGGAAGACTACAATACTTCCTGGAGGGATGGCAGAACATTACTCAGAATCAGTGGATTCTGCAGACAGTGGCACAGGGGTACAAGATAGAGTTTACTCATCTACCCCCCAAGAGATTCTGTTTGACACAGACGGAGCCATCAGCAGTACATCAAAGACTGCTAACGGACATACAGGAACTCTTAGAGTTACACGTCATAATACCGGTACCCCATCATCAGCACTTCCAGGGGCATTACTCCAGTCTGTTCTCCATAAGAAAACCGAGCGGAGAATACCGCACAATAATAAACCTAAAACCATTAAACAAATGGGTGGCGTACAAACGCTTCAAGATGGAATCTCTCAAGTCAATCGTACCATTAATAAAAAAGAATTCGGTAATGTGCACGCTAGACCTCAAACATGCGTACTATCACGTTCCCATCCACCCATCACATCAAAAATTCCTCAGATTTGCAATAAGAAGTCGCAAGGGGATTCTGCATTTCCAGTTTCAATGTCTACCTTTCGGTCTCTCCTCTGCCCCAAGAATATTCACAAAGCTCATGACAGAGATCATGGCCCACTTGAGGGAAAAAGAAATTCTCATTACACCCTACCTGGACGATCTGTTGCTGGTAGCAAATTCATCCCAACAGATGGAAGAATCCTTAAGAGTTACCATGTCACTCCTGAAACATCTGGGGTGGGTAATAAATTTTAAAAAGTCGAGTCTCGAACCAGAGACACAAAAAATATTCCTGGGTGTACTTCTAAATTCCGAGCTGGAATACTCCTTCCTACCAAACCAAAAACAACGGTCAATCAAAAAAGAATTTCAAACGATAAAAAAACGGAAATACATTTCCATCAGGAAAGCCATGAGGATCCTAGGACTGATGACCTCGTGCATTCCCAGCGTACAGTGGAGTCAGTTTCACTCCAGAATGCTCCAAAAGGAAATTCTTTCGGTATGGAATGGAAAGGAAGACTCCTTATACAACAGGATGCGGTTATCCAGCGAAGTAAAACAGTCCCTCTCATGGTGGATCGATATAAAAAACCTCAAAAGAGGAAAACCATGGAATATATCTCCATGCGTAAACATAACGACCGATGCAAGCTCAAAGGGCTGGGGAGCCCACATAGAAGGACGATACCTTCAGGGGACATGGCCACCATCGATACGCAACAGTTCCTCCAATTACAGGGAACTCAGAGCGGTCTGGGAAACACTAAAGGGGTGCCAACACGAAGTGCAGGGACACCATATCCGAGTCTTCTCAGACAACTCGACCACGGTAGCCTTTCTCCTACATCAAGGAGGACCGAGGCACCGTCCACTTCAAGCCCTAGCAGAGACAATATTCTCCTGGGCAGAGGATACTGTGAAGTCCATCACAGCAGTTCATCTAAAACGCTCACAAAACCAAATAGCGGATTTTCTCAGCAGAGAGAAATTGCAACCGACAGAGTGGTCTCTAAACAGAGAAGTCTTTGCTCAGCTAATCCAACAATGGGGCACTCCGCAGGTAGATTTATTTGCCACAAAGGACAATACAAAAACAAAATAATTTTTCTCATTAAATCCAGGAGACAATCCAACTGGCATAGATGCCTTGGCTCAACATTGGGACATGGAACTTGCATACGCGTTCCCTCCCCTAGCTCTAATTTCCAGAGTTCTGAGGAAAATTCAGGAAAGTCCAGCGGTAGTGATCCTAATAGTACCATATTGGCCCAAGAGGAGCTGGTTTCCTCTGCTGAAGTGGATGGCGATAGAAGACCCAGTGCTACTACCGCTGAGGCGGGATCTTCTGACGCAGGGACCGCTGGTCCATCAAAATCTAAAGATGCTACAACTCTCAGCATGGATCTTGAGAGGGAAATCTTGAGATCAAAAGGACTGTCGGACTCGGTTATCTCAACCATGAAGAAAAGCAGAAAGCCGGTAACCTCGGCTATATACCAAAAAATTTGGAAGAAATTTTGTACTCAAACCAATACTCCAATATCCGTTCTACGAGAACCAGATATCTCTCAAATCTTAAATTTCCTCCAAACAGGTTTTGATATGGGCTTGAGGCCTAGTACGCTAAAAGTACAAATCTCAGCGTTAAGTGCCTTTTATGATTATCCATTAGCAAACCATCCCTGGATAATGAGATACATCAAAGCTACGCAACGTATCAGACCGACAATAAGAAGTTCAGTACCCTCGTGGAACCTCACATTGGTGCTAAATGAATTACGGAAAGCTCCATACGAGCCACTTGATCAGGCAGACCTAAAATCTGTAACATTTAAGACTGTCTTTCTGGTCGCAATAACGACAGCAAGGCGAATAGGCGAAATTCAAGCCCTGTCCATAACAGATCCATACTTAAAGATACAGGAAGATTGCATCATTCTAAAGTTGGATCCTTCGTTTCTTCCAAAAGTTGTGACGGACTTTCACAGAAGCCAGGAAATAATTTTGCCTACGTTCTGTCAGAACTTCACCAATGAAAAAGAACGTTCTCTCCATTCCCTGGACGTTAAGAGAACAGTATTGCAGTATTTGAAACTCACAGATGGCTGGAGAATTCATCCAAACCTCTTTATACAGATGTCAGGAAAAAATAGAGGCAAAAAAGCCTCAAAAGCGACTCTAGCTATATGGATTAAATCTACTATTTGCGCTGCATATACTTCAGCTGGTGAATCCCCTCCAGAACATCTAAAAGCCCACTCTCTAAGAGCAATATCTGCTTCATGGGCAGAGAGTGCGGGTGCATCCATGGACCAAATTTGCCGGGCGGCAACTTGGTCTAGTTCAAATACCTTTTGTAGACATTACAAACTAGACGTTCTGTCAAAACAACAGACCGGCTTTGGGAGGAAGGTCCTCCAAGCTGTAATCCCGCCCTAAGTAGGAGTTATTTGGTATTTCTCCTTGTGGTGCTGTCATGAGAGACGACCTGGAAACTAAGAGTTAGACATACCGGTAACGGTATTTCCAGGAGTCCATCATGACAGCACCCATTATTTACCCTCCCTTGAACTCTTGTCTAATGTGTGATATAAAACATGTATAGAGAGGAAGTTCAATAAAATTGCGTTGTATCCATCCTGGTGTGGTACTTTGTAAAATCACTGAAGGGTGGAGGTGGGGAGGGGCTATTTAACCTCTTCTGTGTTCCTGTCCCTATCAAGGATATGAAGAGCAACCTCCTTGTGGTGCTGTCATGATGGACTCCTGGAAATACCGTTACCGGTATGTCTAACTCTTAGTTTATTATACTCACCCAGGGCGTAGTCCGGTCCAATGGGTGTCGCAGGTCCTGGTCCGGCGCCTCCCACCTTCTTGCGATGCTGCCTTCCTGCTTGCTTCACAGGCTCCCCGTTATCGCGTTCCTGCGCAGACGTACCTATCTGCCCTGATGAGGGCAGAGCACATTCCCGCAGTGCACATGTGCTGGGCCTCTCTGACCTATCCCGGCGCCTGCGCACTGCAGTTCTTTCCTCTGCCCTCAATAGTGCAGAGAAGTACGCCTGCACGATGTCGGGGAGCCATGAAGCAAGAGGAGGGCGGCGATTATAAGAAGATGGGAGGCTCCATACCAGGACCTGCGACACCCAACGGACCGGACAACCCCCCCCCCCCCCCGGGTGAGAATAATAAAACTTATATTTTTTATCTTTCAGGTCGGATCGGAGGCTTATCTACAGCATTATAGAAAGCTGTAGATAAGCCCTGAAAGGCGGTGGCCGTATCTTATATCAGCTAAACCTGGTGACCGGTTCCCTTTAAGCTAAGCCAGATCTGAAACAAACCTTGCCTCCAACTAACACTACAAAAATCTTAGGATGCCTGACTCCAGCAGGCGAGGTTTAGTCTGCTGGGGAGGAGCCAATTTTATTTAGATGCAATAAGTGGCAGTGTCCAAGTGGCAGCAGACTATCCCTTAGTTTTGTGTCCCCCATTAAGAAATAGTGTTTTCCGAGGTGACCGATTTTGTTCAAAGGGAACTTGTCCATGATTTTATACTACTTGAACCACAGGTAGCATGAATCATACACCAGCTCCTGCATTACAAGCATAATATGTTTTACTTTTAAATTGAAAGTGCAGCTGGGAGGGTCGCGTGACTCGTTATAGAGGCTTGTTCCAGCGTTCTTCTCTTCATCTGCTCAACTAGCCTGAAAGGTCTCCTTCCTTGTGTGTAGGGAGATATTGGTCAGTCTAGCAGAGTAGACGAGATGTAGGTGGCAGGATATGTACACCCGTACAACTTTATTTTATTGCATGTTCGTGCATTGCATGAAAAGAAATGTGTAACTGACATTAATATAAATGCTACTCTTGGCTGTTCACGCTCATAGTGCTAATAACAAAATGTACCATTCTCTTCAGGTATAACAGCAGGTCAGCATATTGCCGCTCTACCGCGGTGATGTCCATGGTTGGCTACATCCTAGGGCTTGGAGATCGTCACGGTGAGAATATTCTGTTCGATTCTCTGACAGGCGAGTGTGTCCATGTGGATTTCAACTGTCTTTTCAACAAGGTATGAAATTATAAATTGGATATAGTACTGCGTCGAGATTTCCTCCTGGGTTACTTTTTTTGTACATTCCAGTATTCATAACCAGTGTGAGTAGAGAAGAGCTTTGTACAAAGTCTGTTCATTAAAATGAATATTAAAACAATTAAAGTTAACCTGTCACATCAAGAAACTGTACTTACCTGAAGATAAATGGCATTTAATCCTTGGTTAGCCGGTTTACTGTAGGAATAGTGGCAGGGAGAAAATTATGTATTTACACGGGGAGAATAATTATTTATAAACCCGTGGGGAGAACATACAAACTTCTTGCAGATGTTGTCCTTGGTGGGATTTGAACACAGGGCCCCAGCGCTGCAAAGCAAAAGTGCTAATCACAGAGCTACCGCCCTTGAAATTATATTTTCCCTCTCAACACTGGTTTCCAGTCTTGACTGTGGGGCAAAGAACAATTACAGTTATCACTCACTATATAGTGACTTTGGCTGTAATCACTTCCAAGAGTTTGACAGCTCGCCCTGCACACATACACTGCAGACCTGGCTGTCAACCAGTGTCAGGTAGTGACCAGAGTTTAAATGTTATTTACCTGAAGATTTACCCTATATTTGTGAGTTAGTAGCATTTCTCAAGGTAACAGGTTCCCTTCAAACGTGTTAACATAACTCTATTCATGAACCCATCTCTGCAGGGACAGAGATGTAGGGGTTTGAAAATTAAAGCGCTTCATCTTTCTTTATACCGGCATTATGGCTTCAGCTTGCTTCACACTTGTATTATGGCTTCAGCTTTCTTCACACTGGTTATTATGGCTTCAGCTTTGTCCACACCAGTTTTATGGCTTCAGCTTTGTCCACACTGGTATTATGGCTTCAGCTTTGTCCACACCAGTATTATGGCTTCAGCTTTGTCCACAATGGTATTATGGCTTAAGCTTTGTTTCCACTGGTACAAGGCTACATTCCCACAATGAGCTTTTGTTGAGTTTTTGATGTTGCAGAATTTCTGTACCTACAGTAGTGTTCAAAATAATAGAAGTCCAATATGACTAACCAAATTAATCACTGTTTTTGGTATAAACTATATTACCACATGTCAAATAATTTACTGGTTGATGCAGTAGATTCTATGAAAACCAAGAGACTGTGTATTTATGATCTGCAGGTTTTTGAGTGTGTATTAGAATATTTAATTGAAAGGGGTGTGTTCAAAATAACAGTGTGGAGCTCAATTAGTGGGGTCAATCATTCTTTGAAGAAACAGGTGTGAATCAGGTAGCCCTTATTTAACCCTTTAACCCCAGAGTTTTTTCGGATTTGCATTTTCGTCATTCGCTCCCCTTCCTCCCAGAGCTATAACTTTATTTTTCCGTCAATATGTATATTCTGAATATTCATTTCTCTTAAGTATTGGCACACGTGGCTGCCGGCCCCAGCAGGAAGTCTCCGGCTGACACTGCGCGCTACTGAAGAGGAATGGATACTCACCGTTCTCTGCAATGAACGGTCCCGGGGAGTATTCTGGTAGCTGTGCTCTGCTTGTGAGCAGTGCATGACGTCCCTGTCATGCGCTGCTTACAAGCATTAAGCAGCTGCTAGCACTGGAGCAGGACACTGCGAGGGAGCTCTGTGTAGGTGAGTGTAATGTTTGTTTGTTTTTTTTATTATGTTTCCTGATGGGGCCATGGATACCAGGAATGGGATTGGGCCAATTATGAAAGAAAAAGGATGGGACCAATCATGCCAGGAACGGGAAGGGGCCATTTATACCAGAAAAAGGATGGGACCAATCATACCAGGACCGTGATGGGGCCATTTGTACCAGGACTAGGATTGGGTCGTGCATACTAGGACCGGGATGATGCCAATCATACCAGGATAAGGATGGGGCCATGCACACCAGGATAGGGATGAAGGGGGGAATGCATACCAGGATAGGGATGAGGGGGCCATGCATACCAGGATAGAGATGAGGGGGCCATGCATACCAGGATATCGAAGAAGGGGCCATGCATACCAGGATAGGGATGAGGGGGGCATACCAGGATATGGATGAGGGGGCCATGCATACCAGGATAGGGATGAGGGGTCCATGCATACCAGGATAGCGATGAGGGGCCATGTGAATCAGAATGGGGATATTACAGTACAGAATTGAACATTTTTTTCCTTCAATTTTTTTTTTTACCAATTTCCTCCTCTAAAACTTAGGTGTCTTATGGTTCGAAAAATACGGTACTTGAAGAGGTCATGTTGCCTTACGCTAAAGAGAGGATATGCCCTTGAAATGGGTGTTTCAACAAGACAATGACCCTAAACACATCAGTAAACGAGCAAAATCTTGGTTCCAGTCCAACAAAATTGAGGTTATGGAGTGGCCAGCCCAATCCCTGGACCTTAATCCGATAGAACACTTGTGGGGTGACATCACAAATGCCGTTTCTAAGGCAAAGCCAACAAATGCCAAAAAACTGTGGGATGTAATCCAAGCATCCTGGGCTGGTATAACAGGTGACAGGTGCCAGAAGTTGGTTGACTATGCAACAGATGTGAAGCAGTTCTAAAAAACTGTGGATATACAACTAAATATTAGGTTAGGGATTCACAGGACTGCTACATTCACAAAAAAAGTACATATTGTGAGTTTGTAAAGACAAATGCAGACACTGCTATTTTTTAGAACAGCCCAATACTCATTTTTTGTTATTTTCTGTAATGTAGTTAAAACGTATATACATTTCTCTTCATGTCTTGAATTAGAAAACAGTGTGCAATGTTCACAATGCATGCAAATAAAAACTACACTGTGTGCAGAATTATTAGGCAAGTTGTATTTTAGAGGATTATTTTTATTATTGATCAACAACTATGTTCTCAATCAACCCAAAAGACTCAAAAATATCAAAGCTTAATATTTTTGGAAGATGGAGTGGTGTTTTTTTAGATTTGGTTATCTTAGGAGGATATCTGTTTGTGCAGGTAACTATTACTGTGCAGAATTATTAGGCAACTTAATAAAAACCAAATATATTCCCATCTCACTTGTTTATTTTCACCAGTTAAACCAATATAACTGCACAAAATTTAGAAATAAACATTTCTGACATGAAAAAACAAAACCCCAAAAAATTAGTGACCAATATAGCCACCTCTCTATATGATGACACTCAACAGCCTTCCATCCATAGATTCTGTCAGTTGCTTGATCTGTTTACAATCAACATTGCGTGCAGCAGCCACCACAGCCTCCCAGACACTGTTCCGAGAGGTGTACTGTTTTCCCTCCCTGTAGATCTTACATAGGTTCTCTATGGGGTTCAGATCAGGTGAACAAGGGGGCCATGTCATTATTTTTTCTTCTTTGAGACCTTTACTGGCCAGCTACGCTGTGGAGTAGTTAAAGGCATGTGATGGAGCATTGTCTTGCATGAAAATCATGTTTTTCTTAAACGATACCGACTTCTTCCTTTACCACTGCTTGAAGAAGTTGTCTTCCAGAAACTGGCAGTAGGTCTGGGAGTTGAGCTTCACTCCATTCTCAACCCGAAAAGTTCCCACAAGTTCATCTTTGATGATACCAGCCCATACCAGTACCCCACCTTTACCTTGCTGGCGTCTGAGTCGGAGTGGAGCTATCTGTCATTTCCTGATCCAGCCTCTGGCCCATCCATCTGGCCCATCAAGAGTCACTCTCATTTCATGAGTCCATAAAACCTTTGAAAAGTCAGTCTTAAGACATTTCTTGGCCCAGTCCTGACTTTTTATCTTTTGTTTCTTGTTCAAAGGTGGTCGTTTTTCAGCCTTCCTTACCGTGGCCATGTCCATGAGTATCGCACACCTTGTGCTTTTTGTTACTCCAGTAACATTGCAGCTCTGAAATATGGCAAAAGTGGTGACAAATGGCATCTTGGCAGCTTCACGCTTTCCTCAATTCATGGGCAGTTATTTTGCGCCCTTTTTGCCCAACACGCTTCTTCCGACCCTGTTGGCTATTTGCCATGAAATGCTTGATTGTTCGGTGATCACACTTCAAAAGTTTGTCAATTTCAATACTGCTGCATCCCTCTGCAAGACATCTCACAATTTTGGACTTTTCAGAGCCCGTCAAATCTCTCTTCTGACCCATTTTGCCAAAGGAGAGAAAGTTGCCTAATAAGCACACCTTATATAGGGTTTTGATGTCATTAGACAACACGCCTCCTCATTACAGAGATGCACATCACCTGATTTACTTAATTGGCAGTTGGCTCTCAAGCCTGAACAGCTTGGAGTAGGACAACATGTATAAAAAGTATCATGTGATCAAAATACAACTTGCCTAATAATTCTGCACAGTGTAGTATAAAGATTTTGTGAGTAACTCATGTTTTTGAACACACTGCTATTATTTTGAACATTACTGTATTATTTTAGGTTTTTTATTGCGTTTTAGTGTGTGTTTTTTGATACATTTTTGACTGTTTTTTGTCTCTTGTTATGTCATGCTTTAAATATAGCTGCTTTGTGTTTGATACTTCCTGGTTTTTGGCAATGACCTACCTTTGACATACCTCGGTGCAGATTACATGCGTTTCTGCTGCAATATTTCTACACCTAATGCAAGTCTGTGGGGAAATTCTGCACAGAAAACTCAGCGTCTCCGCAATTGAGATTAACATGCTACAAATTTAAAAAGGGCACCGCAGATCAGTTTACACTGCATTAAAAAGCACAGTGGGCAGGAGATTGCTATAAATCTCATCCACTTTCCTGGAACTGTAAAGACACTGCATTTTTGATGCAAAAATGTGCAGCTTCAAAAACGCCCCAAAAGCTCATCATGTGAACATAGCCTTATGGCTTTAGCTTTGTTTACACTGGTACAGTAAACCATTTGAAAAGTGCATTTTCTCTTGTTTTTCCAAAATATGAAGGTAGATTTATATTTATGCTAATTATTTCATTTAGGGCGAAACATTTGAAGTTCCAGAAATTGTCCCTTTCCGCCTGACACACAACATGGTTAATGGAATGGGACCAATGGGGACAGAAGGACTTTTCCGACATGCATGTGAGGTCACTATGAGGTTAATGAGAGACCAAAGAGAATCACTAATGAGGTATAATTTTTTTTCATTTGGAAACGTATATCATCATCTTAGCAATTTATTTTGTGTATAATCACTGGTCTCAGCAGTGTGCTCTCCAGAGAACTAACTTTAATAGCGCCAATGGGAGATTTGGGATTTCTGATGCAAAGAATAGCTGTATTCTAAATAGCAGTAAGAAGTTTGGTAGAACCCCAACAGCAGCTCTAATTACAAATGTGAACAGAGCTGATATTTATTTAGTGTGTAAATTGTCAACCACTAAAGGGAGGGATACAGGGATTTTTGTGTACTCACCATAAAATCCTTTTCTGCGAGCCACTCATTGGAGGACACAGGAACATGGGTGTATGCTGCTGCCACTAGGAGGCTGACACTAAGTGAATATAGCAAAATTAACTCCTCCTCTGCAGTTTAAAACTACCACTGGCTCCAGCCGAACCAGTTCAGTGACAAAGCAGTAGGAGATCAAAATCATCAAATACGGATACAACAGGTCAAACCAAAGAACAAACATAGCCATCAGGCCAATAGGGTGGGTGCTGTGTCCCCAAGTGAGTGGCTTGGAGAAAAGGATTTTACGGTGAGTACACAAAAATCCCTGTTTCTCCTTCGCCTCATTGGGGGGACACAGGACCATGGGACGTCCCAAAGCAGTCCCTGGGTGGAAACCGACAGGACAGACAACCTCACGCACCAACTTCCCAGAGATTCACTACCGCCGTCTGAAAGATCCGTCTTTCCAGACTCGCATCTGCTGGGGGCTGAGTGTGAATGTTGTAGTGCTTCGAGAGGGTGTGCAGACTGGACCGCCGACGCTTGGTGCTGAATGGTCCAGGAAACATTCATCGAATGAATGGAGTGTGCCCTAATCTCACTGGAGTAGGATTGCCTCTGACGCAGTAAGACTCCTGAATAGCCAAGCATATCCAACTGGCTATTGTGGATTTGGGCATGGCTAGTCTCTTCCTGTGACCCTCAGGAAGAACGAATAAGGCTTCCAAATCTTGTGGAAGAACTCTGTTCGGGGGATGTTTCTACTGACAGCCCTCATGAGATCTAGAGTGAGGAGAGCCCTCAAAATGGAGTATTGGTGCTGGTCAAAACGAAGGCAGGACAATGTCCTCGTTAAGGAAAATGGAAGAGACCACTTTTGGTAAAAAGGACGGAGACGGTTGGAGAACCACCCTGTATTGGTGAAAAAATGAGAAAAGGAACTCGAACGGAAGAGCAGCTAGCTCCGATCTCCGCCTGATTGAAGTAACCGCAACCAGGACAACGACCTTCCTGGAAAGGAGAGTCAGAGAGACTTACTGCAGTGGCTCAAACGGAGCCTCCTGCGGAACGCCCAGGACCAAGACAGGGTCCCTGACGTCCAACGGTTATCTGTAGGGTGGCCCCACACAGGAGGCCCCCTGTAAGAAAGTCTACACCTGTAGCTTAGAAACATCCGGCACTGAAGTAAAACCGATAAGGTCAGAACGGAGAAGGCAGGAGGAAAACGACGGCGATCCCTGCACCCTGCGAAAAATGCTTTCCAGGTGTGAAAAATGTGCTTCCATAAATGCGCCCCGATGCAGGTTTCCGAGCACGAAAACATAGAGGAAACCACCTCCCGGGAGAACCCTACTCGGTTTAGGACCCAGGATCCAACGGCCAGGCCGGCAACACAGGGCCCTGGTGGCAGATCGGGCCCTGGGAGAGCCAATCTGATCAATCCAGTGACCGCCAGAGGGCATTGACGACGAGCTAAGCCAACTCCGCGTACCACGCCCGGTGAGGCCAGTCCAGAGAGACAAGGATTGCCGGAATCCCTGCCGCCTTGATCGTCCCGATGTCCCTCGGAAGTAACAAGAGGATGAATCTGACGCCACACACGGAAGATGTATCCGCCCCAATGACCTCTGGGTCCCTGGGGCCGGCTATGAGCCCGGGTACTTTGTCTTTTAGCCATAATGCACTCAGGTCCCCATCCAGAGTCCCCCAGCGATGAAAAATCTGATGGAACACCTCCGGATAAAGAGTACTCTCCCGAGACAAGACCCTGACAGCTGAGAAAGTCTGGCACCCAGCTTTCCACTCTCAGGATGTGAACCGCTGAGATGACGGAGTGTGACATCTTGATCCAGCGGAGAATGTGTTCCACCTCACGCCTTGCTGCAGGTGGTTCCGTGATAATAGATATACGCCACAGCCGTGGCGTTGTATAACTATATTAGGATGGGGCTACCCACCAGGGAGTGATGGAACCGGCTCAGGGACTACCAAATCGCCCAGATCTCCAAGCCGTTGATCGAAAGGGGCGACTCCCAATGCGACCAGTGCCCCTGGGCTGTGTTGTCAGAGACAAGCAGCACAGACGGTAGAAAGAGAATGGATTCTTGTCCCAGCCGATAGTGAGGAAAAGGGCAACAAAGTGCCCGAGTCCCCTATTGAAGGGCTATGACCTTGTCTCGAGGGAAGATTACCAATCCCTAAAAGGGATACCTGCTGAGCCAGGACCGGGAAAGATTTGTTTGTCTAGTAGCCAGCCCAGGTGGAAAAAAAGTGTCCAAAGGGATACGGATACCTACACGCAGGCTTGGAAAGACTGCCCCTTGATGAGGAGGGACGCTATGTAAGACAGGATGACCCCACCCCGAGCATGCAGAATGGACTTGACAACCGCCATGATCCTTGTGAACACCCTGGCATCGGTGGTGATGCCGAAGGGCAAAGCCTTAAATTGGTAATGTTCCTCTCAGACGGCGAGACGCAGGAACCTTCGAGAGTCGGAAAGATCGAGATATGAAGGTAAGCATCCCATATGTCAATAGATACTAGGGAACTCCCTCTCCTATGTTGAAGTGATGACAGCGCGGAAGAGCTCCCTCCTGAAGGATCCTGACAAACTTGTTGAGTAGCTTCAGGTCCAAGATGGGCCATACCGCTACCCCCTTCTTTCTTTCTGCAGGGACGAACCGTGTTGTAAGCTGGGAGGAAACACTGCCTTGTATGCGAAAGACACCATAAAACTGACTCATTCGTCATGAAGAACGGAGAGCCAGATATTACAAGACAGGAATAGACGTCCACCTACGAAAGGACCGGAAACGTTCCCTAGACTTTTGCTAGTGAGGGAATTTTGTTTTCTCATGTAGCGTCATAGATAAGCTAATACAGCTTCTCACCGAATAAGCACCCCCGTCTTGTAGGGCAGAGACGTCAAGGACTTTTTGGATGCAGAGTCCGTTCGCCATCCCTGAGCCACAGTGTCCGTTGGATGGTGATGGCAGTTGCGGCTGTAAGCACAGCGTAGGGACGCATACAATACATATTCCCTGGCCAAGGAAATCTGACTGGATAGTTCTGCTGCTTCCAGAGGAAGGTCAGTGTCCTGTGTGGTCCTGCTCAGGGATTCTTCCTATTTCTTCCGCAATCAGGGCAAAGGGTATCTCGCCTCTATAGCTGCTGACTTGTGAAGCGTATGTCCGGTCGCTCTCCGTGCTGGCGAACTAGGGTGTTGATCCAGGGAACTAGTCTGATTGCCGTATGTGGAGTCAGAAAGGAATTTTTTTCCCCAATGTGGAGCTTACTCTTTGCCGCATGTTTTTTTTTTTGCCTTCCTCTGGATCTACATGTTAGGGCATGTTAGGTTAGGCTATGGGTTGAACTAGATGGACTTAAAGTCTTCCTTCAACCTTAATAACTATGTTACTATGTTATATCCTAGCCTTCCATCTACCCACTCTGAGTCAGAAGACGGGAGAAGGACCGTCCGTCTCCCTGCCAACACCGATGTTTATCAGGACCGATGGAAAGGAGGCTGCACGAACATGGTAAATGCCTCTGGACATCCAAGGGGGTTAATTGAGGATGAGTAAGGGCTATTGGTCCAGCGCCAGGAAAAAGGGTGGTATGAGCCTGGATGCAAAGGTGGGTGCGTGGAGTCGACTCTCTACGTTCCCATTAGTTGCTTGTGTGAAGGGAAAGATACCCTGAAGGGATCTATTGACCTGGAATAACACGGCATGCCCATAACAAAAAACA
Organism: Ranitomeya variabilis; assembly: GCF_051348905.1. Classification (NCBI taxonomy): domain Eukaryota; kingdom Metazoa; phylum Chordata; class Amphibia; order Anura; family Dendrobatidae; genus Ranitomeya; species Ranitomeya variabilis. Next base: position 954,324,782 of record NC_135233.1, on the reverse strand, counting down.
ACGATGCCGGAAGGGGTACGTAGAGACGACACTCCGTGTTCTTGCATGTTGTAAGTTTGGGGAGAGCGGAGCCCTTAAGGGATCAGTCGCCCTTCTGAAATCTGAGGTGGAGACATTCTCCGAGACAGGCTGGCGAAGGCCCCGGCCGATTTAGGAGGGACTGTATCGCTTTGGTCAGTGGCGTCATGGACTGCACCAGCGACAAAGCCTGCTCAGGGGGCTGGGTACACCTGGTTCGGTAACGGAGGACTTCTGAGCTCATTCAGAATCACCGTCCCTGCAGAGAGGGGTACTTTGTCCCCGTTAAAACAGAGCCTGGCAGGTACTACATGAAGTGGAATACACCGTATGTACCTGTTACCCCATTTTAGATTCTTTAGAGATATAATGCACCACAGTATGCTGGCATCTTATACTGCCAATATCTTCCATAGGGAGAGCAGCCCAAAGGAACTGCAGGGAAAGGCCAATATGGGCTGCTCTGTCTGTTGCATGGTCAGGGCTCTTACCCAAGTCCTGTTGCCAAGAGTGCTGTCGGTCTACTGTGCCCCTTCAAGACCGCCACTGGGATTTCATTGGCACCGTGCCAGCTGAGGAAAGCCGGCCGGGTGGATAAAGATGGCCCCCGGGAGTTGTGGCATGCGGAAGTCTGGCAGTGAGCAAGAAGTGCCAGTTCGGGGGGCGGGGCTACGGCACAGTGTCATCCGATGCACGGACCTCGGAATTGCTCCGTGTATAGGCCCAAGCCAGGGCCTAAACTTCTACGGCCGGCAGGAGCGTTACCTGAGGTAGGGGGAAGCCACGGGGTAGCGCACTGCAGCCAGACACAGAGGAGCTCTGAGAAAGAATCCCACAGGCATTTGAGAGTCATGTTTGCGCTGGGAGCTGCTCACCACGTGTAGGGCCCAGACACACTGTGCACATAAATCTTCCCAGACACCGATGCTGCCCCAAACAAGGCCCATTTTTCACTCCCACGTATGACAGGCGCTCGTACTGAGAATCTACTGCAGGTGCCCACCGCCGACCTGGATTCTCTTACCAGTGGTGCGCGTCACTGTATGATGCCACCGCGGATGGCTGGTCTTCAGCGTTGTTGCAATGTGGACAGTGTCGGGAACCCTCCATCCACTAGCCCGTTGTCCGGGAGGTGGAGAGGGACTGACAGCCTCCTTCCATCGCTGCTGTTCGTCAGTGGTGATGCAGTGTGGGCAGCACGGACACCATAAGTGCCTCTGGACATCCTAGGGGGTTGACTCCCTTAGGATGGAGCAGGGCTGTTGGTCCGACTGAAATAAGCCTGGCTCAGAAGAGGGTACATGGAGGCGACACTCCATGTTCTCGTCCGTTGTTGGTGTGGGGAGATCGGAACCCTGAAGGGTACAGTGGCCCCTAAAGAAGCTCATACACACCTTTTAACGGTGCTGGAGGGGGTTCGTGGAGGCGACACTGCATGTTCCCGCCTGTTGTTAGTTTGGGGACATCAGAACCATGAAGGGATCCGTCGCCCACTTTAATCCATTGTAAGGAATAAAGAATAAAAAGTAAAAATAAAAAATTGTGGTCTGAAGACTAGCCTCCTACAGATACTAAACATGAACTGGTTCGGCTGGAGCTAGTGGTCGGTGTATACTGCAGAGGAGGAGTTAATTCTGCTATATTCACTGAGTATCAGCCTCCTAGTGGCAGCAGCATACACCCATGGTCCTGTGTCCCCCAGTGAGGCGAAGGAGAAATTTTATATATATTATATATATATATTACGCCTTATGGAGTGATAAATGTGTTATGTAGCCTAAACATTGCAGTTTAACCCCTTCATGACCAGAGCTTTTTCTGTTTTGCGTCTTAGTTTTTCGCTCCCCTTCTTTCCAGAGCCATAACTTTTTTTATTTTTTTGTCAATATGGCCATGTGAGGGCTTATTTTTTGCGGGACTAGTTGTATTTTTGAACGACATCATTGGTTTTAGCATGTTTTGTATTCGAAAACAGGAAAAAAAATTCCAAGTGCCGCAAAATTGCAAAAAAAGTGCAATCCCACACTTGTTTTTTGTTTGGCTATTTTGCTAGGTTCACTAAATGCTAAAACTGACCTGCCATTATGATTCTCCAGGTCACCTTTTTTAAGTAGTGAAAATAAATTCCCAAATTTTCTAAAAAAGAAATTGCGCAATTTTCTGATACCCGTAGCGTCTCCATTTTTCGTGATCTAGGGTTGGGTGAGGGCTTATTTTTTGCATGCGGAGCTGATGTTTTTAATGATACCACGTTAGTGCAGATACGTTCTTTTGATCTCCCCTTATTGCATTTTAATGCAATGTCGTGGCGACCAAAAAAAGGTAATTCTGGCGTTTCGATTTTTTTATCGCTACGCTGTTTAGGGATCAGGTTAATCCTTTTTTTTATTGATAGATCGGGCGATTCTGAACGCGGCGATACCAAATATGTGTAGGTTTGATTTTATTTTTATTGTTTTATTTTCAATGGGGCGAAAGGGGGGTGATTTTAACTTTCTTTTTTTTTTTCATATTTTTAAACCCATTTTTTTTTAGTTTTGGCATGCTTCAATAGCCAGAGGCGATTGAGCTGCCATAACTCAATCGCCTCTGCTACATAGAGGCGATGCTCAGATCGCTCCTATGTAGTAGAATTACAGCATTGCTATGAGCGCCAACCACAGGGTGGTGCTCATAACGATCTGGCATCAACAACCAAAGAGGTCTCAAGGAGACCTCATGTTGTCATGCCAACGCACCGCTGACCCCCGATCACGTGACGGGGGGTGATCGGTGCTCATATTTCCGGCCCGATGGCCGGAAGCGTCCATTAAATGCCGCTGTCCGAGTTTGACAGCGGCATTTAACTAGTTAAGAGGCACGGGCGGATCGCGATTCCACCCGCGCCTATTGTGGGCACGTATCAGCGGGGCTTCTGAAGTCAGACGTACTATGCTGTCCGACGTCAGAAAGAGGTTAAAGAATAATATTGTTTTTGCTCTTGTTTTCAGTGTACTGAAACCATTCCTGCATGATCCTCTAGTGGAATGGAGTAAACCGGTTCGTGGTGGCAGTAAAGTTCAAGCCAATGAGACAGGCGAGGTTGTCAATGAGAAGGTGGGTGCATGGCTCTGTTACATGGTGATTGTGTGATAAATCTAGCCGGACGGAGAAATAAAGCAAATATCAGATGGATATCGGTTCCTCGTTTCATCCTCATTAAGAAGTTTCAACCTTTCCCTACTCAGAAAGTTCTTACTTTTGCATCTTTTTCCATTACCCTACTTATTTTTGATAAAAATGTAAGTAACCTATTTTACTTAATGGGTGCAGAAAATCTGCAATATAAAAAACAAGCTGATAGTAACATAGTAACATAGTTAGTAAGGCCGAAAAAAGACATTTGTCCATCCAGTTCAGCCTATATTCCATCATAATGGAATGCTGATACTGATGCACCATATGTGGGGGAAAACTACTGTTTGGGAAGGAAGGAACGCCATTTGACTTTCTGAATGCAAAATTTGATCGAAAAACTAGCAGACGCTATGTTGCGTTTGGAAAGTTCCTGATGTGTCTAAACTGTGTAAGCCCCCAAAAAGTAACACCATTTCTCCTTCGCCGCATTGGGGGACACAGGACCATGGGTGTTATGCTGCTGTCACTAGGAGGCTGACACTAAGTTGAGACAAAAAAGGTTAGCTCCTCCCCTGCAGTATACACCCTCATGCTGGCTTCCAGAGACCCAGTTCAAGCTTAGTGTCCGTAGGAGGCACACTGGATTTAAATTTCTATCCTGGACGAAGGGGGCGACGGATTCTTTCATGTTCCGATCTCCCCCGAACCAACAACAGGCGAGCACGGGAGTTTCACCTCTCCGTATCCTCTCCTGCGACGTGGGAAGCCACTGCCTGAGCTGACCTTTTTGGGCGACGGGACCCTTTCAGGGGCACCGATCTCCCCCCGTGTAACAGACGAGCACTGGTGTTTTACCTCCAGTATCCTCTTCTGCAGCCAGGCCTTTTATTGCCGGACATCTGCCCTGCCCACCAGGTTTCACCCTTGGCTGTACAGTGGCACTACTCTACCGTGGCGTCCGTGCAGCCCCCACTGCATCACCACTGAAAGAGCGGATGATGGAAGGAGGTGGACAGTTCCTCTCCACCCCCCTTTCATGGGGATGGTGGATGGAGGCTCCCCTAACCCTGCACCGTCCCTGGTATCCCTGGCACTTATGGGGTAAGTGCAGACGGCGTGCGCCCCTGCCTCTGGGTATGGCCCTAAGGGTCGGTATTTTTTATAGCGGTCACCTTTTCTTGGGGGCTCCTTAGTGGCACAATCATTGCGGAGCGCTGCGATTCTCTTTCCTGCGGTCCGCAGGTGCGCGCCGGCCGAGGCCGAAAATTTAGTCCCCGGCTTCGGCCCTTTGCTAGGCCGCACTCCGGTAGGCTCCGCCCACTCCTCGCATCACTTCTGCGGCGCCGCCCACGCTTCTGGCGCTTCTCGCTCCCTGCGAGACTTCACTTCAGGGTCTCGGCAGCCATCTTCCTGCAGCACGCAGCGCCGGCCGGCCTTTCCACTCACTCCCACGGAGGATCTTCCTTCTCCACTCGATTGCGGGGCACAGGACAGGGTAAGGAGACAGCTTTATCTGCTTCCCTGCAGCGATTCCCCTCAGCTTCCTCATAGCAGCTCTGTGCATTCATTGGGGTACAACATGTCCCAGTCAAGGGGTAAAAAGGTCACTAAGGTTCATACCACCTTTTTCTCTGCTTGTACCACCTGCCAGGCTCCTCTTCCCAAGCCTCAGAGCTCCCCGTTCTGCCCATCTTGTGATGCCCAATGTGCCCAGGAGCCCTCCGCCGCTACCGACCCCAGTGCTCCTAGCCCCCCTGAGTGGGCCATGTCGCTTTCCCAGTCCGTGGCCTCGCTAGCTAAGGCAATTGAATCCCTTCATGACCCCTCTGGGGAGCGGGGCGTTCGTTTACCTGGGTTAAGAGACCCCGCTATTACGGGGGAATCGTCGGCCAGCAGGGGCCGCTCTCACCCACAGGAGGTTCGGACATCCGCAAAACGGATCCGCACTAACTCTCCCGATCATTCACCGCGCCATTCAGCCTCCAATAGCTCCACTTCTCGCTCACCCTCTCCAAGGGCTAGAAGCGATCACGACTCTGAGTATGAGTCTGAAGCCTCCATGGACCCGGATTCTCCGGAGTTCCGTTCAACTGTTGACTCCCTCATTGAGGCTGTCAATCATGCACTAAAGGTTGATGATGACCCTAATTCAGCTCCGGATCACGCTATTTCCTTCACTAGAAACAAGCGATCCCATAAGGTGTTCGCCTCCCATCCGGATTTTCTAGAGATAGTTAAGAGGCACAGGGAGCGACCGGATAAACGCTTTACGGGCAAAAAGGCTCTGGAATCTAAATATCCTTTTTCCTCAGAGCTGGTAAAGGATTGGACAGAGCCACCGCTGGTGGATCCTCCGGTGTCGCGTTTGGCTACCAAAACGCTGTTATCAGTATCTGACGGGGCATCGATTAAAAGTCCCACAGAACGCCAGCTAGATACCTTGGCGCGATCAGTGTATGAAGCCTCAGGTTCCTCCTTTTCTCCTTCCTTCGCTGCGGCCTGGGTCGCCAAAGCTATCGTTTCCTGGGCGGATACTCTGGCACATTCCTTTCAGGACCACGCTCTCCCGGCTGAAGCGGCGGACCTTGCCAAACAAATTGCTATGGCAGCAGATTATGTGATGTACGCGTCTCTGGACGCAGCAGACTGTGCGGCAACAGCGGCTTCAAACGCTGTCACCATCAGGAGAGCTATTTGGCTTAGAGAGTGGCGGGCGGATTCATCCTCTAAAAAGTCTCTGATTTCTCTCCCCTTTCAGGGCGGACGCCTATTTGGAGAAAAATTAGACCAACTTATTTCCGATTCTACAGGAGGAAAAAGTAAGTTTCTCCCTCAACACAGACCAAGAGCTGCTTTTCAGCGCCAACAGTATTTTCGTTTTCGCCCCTTTCGAGGCGGCCCTTTCTGGTCCAATTCCGCTGCATCGTCTAGATCAGAACGATCTACTCGCACAGACAGGGACTCTCGGCCTTCTTATAAACCAAATCCGTCATGGAGAGGAAGAACTAGACAACCCAGAACCAGAGGTTCTAGACCCGCCAGATTCCCTTTACAATGACTCGGGGAGTATTCCAGTCGACACCACCAAGGTAGGCGGACGCCTGCTTCTTTTTCGTCATGCCTGGCTTTCCGTCATCCCCGACGAATGGGTCAGAGACTTGGTGTCGTCTGGTTACAAAATAGAATTTTCCGCCTCACCTCCAGCTCGCTTTTTTCACTCTCGTCTCCCAAGTTCAAGAGCTCAGTCACGCGCTCTCCATTGCGCCATCGATTCCCTCCGCCAGAACGGGGTCATCGTCCCGGTTCCGGAGCACGAGAGATTCAAAGGTTTCTATTCGAACCTCTTCGTCGTACCAAAGAAAGACGGGTCCGTGCGTCCCATCTTGGACTTGAAACTCCTAAACAAGCACGTAAAAGTACGACATTTTCGGATGGAGTCTCTTCGGTCGGTCATTTCCTCATTGGAGCGAGATGAGTTCCTAGCATCGATAGACATCAGAGATGCTTACCTTCACATCCCAATCTTCCCGCCACACCAAAGATTCCTGCGCTTCGCCATCCGAGAAGACCATTTTCAATTCACGGCCTTGCCCTTCGGTCTTGCCACAGCACCCAGGGTGTTCACGAAGGTCATGGCGGCGGTCATGGCTATTCTGCACTCCCGAGGAGTGGTCGTGTTGCCATACTTAGACGACCTTCTGGTCAAAGGTCCATCTTTTCATGCCTGCGAAGCAAGCGTCCGCATTACGTTGGATTCCCTTTCACGCCTTGGCTGGTTAATCAACCTGGACAAATCCTCTCCGGTTCCAGCTCGCAGGATCTCTTTCCTGGGGATGATCCTAGACACGTCCAAGGGACTGATCTTTCTTCCTCGGCCCAAGGCCCAAGCGCTTCAACAGGGGGCCAGGACGCTTTCCCGCCCTCGCCCGCAGTCCATTCGGTTTGCCATGAAGATCCTGGGGACGATGGTAGCCTCAATGGAAGCGATTCCCTTCGCCCAACTGCATCTCCGTCCTTTACAACAGGCTCTTCTGGACAACTGGGACAGGAGTCCCTTTACCCTAGACCGCCCATGCCCTCTGTCCCCACGGACCAGGCAGGCGCTCACGTGGTGGACTTTGGAGTCAACTCTCCGCCAGGGGAGGTCCTTTCTTCCGATCCATTGGCTAGTTGTGACCACAGACGCCAGTCTCCTCGGCTGGGGAGCGGTGTTTCTCCACCACACTGCCCAAGGGAGTTGGTCGATGCGGGAGTCGAAACTTCCCATAAACATTCTGGAGATCCGTTCCATCAGGTTTGCCCTGAGACGTTTTCACCCTCTGCTAGCGGGTCGCCCAGTCCGAATTCAGTCGGACAACGTCACAGCTGTGGCGTACATAAACCATCAAGGGGGTACCCGCAGCAAGGCAGCGATGCAGGAGGTCTCACACATCCTCCGTTGGGCCGAGGACAACCACTCCACCATTTCAGCGGTACATATTCCGGGTGTCGAGAACTGGGCGGCGGACTTCCTCAGCCATCAGGGTCTCGCCTCGGGAGAATGGGAGCTCCATCCGGAGGTTTTTCGCCAAATCTGCCTTCGCTGGGGGACTCCGGACGTGGATCTGATGGCATCCAGACTCAACGCCAAAGTCCCCAACTTCTTAGCGCGTTCTCGGGATCCCCTGGCCGTTGGAGTGGATGCTCTGATATTCCCATGGCACCGGTTTCGATTCCCGTACGTGTTCCCCCCCTCTTCCTCTGTTACCGAAGGTGATCCGGAAAATCAAGATAGAGGGGATCCCGGTGATCCTTGTCGCCCCGGATTGGCCGCGTCGCGCATGGTATGCGGAACTGGTGCATCTCGTCTCCGACGTTCCCTGGCGGTTACCAGACCGCCCAGATCTACTGCGTCAAGGACCGATCTACCATCAGAACTCAGGGGCCCTACGTTTAACGGCGTGGCTGTTGAAACCTGGATCCTAACTCAAGCAGGTTTCTCCCAGCAGGTCATTTCCACCATGATCAGAGCTCGCAAGACGTCTTCCGCTCGCATCTACCATCGCACCTGGAAAACCTTCTTCTCTTGGTGCAGACTCCGCGGTCGTCCTCCTCTCGTTTTCTCTATTCCCTTCATTCTGGAATTTCTCCAGTCCGGCTTGGATTCCGGCCTAGCTCTCAGTTCCCTCAAGGGCCAGATTTCAGCGCTGTCGGTATTGTTCCAGCGTAAGATCGCTACTAACTTGCAAGTCAGGACCTTCATTCAGGGGGTTTCCCACGTGGTTCCCCCTTACAGAATGCCACTAGAGACCTGGGATCTCAACTTGGTCCTGAGCGTCCTTCAGGAACCTCCGTTTGAACCGTTGCAAGATGTCCCACTATCTATTCTCTCTTGGAAGGTGGCCTTCCTTGTGGCAATTACGTCTATCAGGCGCGTCTCGGAGTTGGCCGCTCTTTCCTATCGGGCACCCTTCCTTTCCTTCCACCAGGATAAAGTAGTCTTACGCCCTTCTCCCGCGTTTCTCCCCAAGGTGGTGTCATCTTTTCACCTCAATGAAGATATTATTCTTCCCTCCTTCTGTCCATAGCCAAAACATAGGGTCGAGAAGGCTCTTCACACTTTGGACGTAGTACGGGCTCTCAAGAGGTACGTCTCTAGGACCGCCTCTTTCCGTAAATCGGATTCCCTCTTTATCCTCCATGAGGGTCACAGGAAGGGTTCAGTCGCATCTAAGGCTACGATAGCCAGATGGATCCGATCGGCAATCCAAGAAGCGTATCGGGTCAGGACCAGGCCTATCCCAGCGGGGGTTAGAGCTCACTCTACTCGGTCAGTCGGTGCTTCCTGGGCCATTCGGCACCAGGCGTCGGCGGAGCAGGTTTGCAAGGCCGCAACATGGTCTAGCCTGCATACCTTCACAAAGCACTACAATGTTCACACTCATTCCTCTGCGGATGCGGCCCTTGGCAGACGTATTCTGCAGGCGGCCGTTGTGCATTTATAAGTCAGATGGTACACAGAGTTATTTGGTTGTATTGTTACCCACCCAGGGACTGCTTTGGGACGTCCCATGGTCCTGTGTCCCCCAATGTGGCGAAGGAGAAATAGGGATGTTTGTGTGTACTCACCGTAAAATCCTTTTCTCCGAGCCACTCATTGGGGGACACAGCACCCACCCTGTTAGCCTTACGGCTTGTTACTTTCTTATTGATCCTTGACCTTTTCTGACATGTTATACTCTAATGTTATGTATTATATTGTTATTAATCTCCTACTGCTTTTCCACTGAACTGGGTCTCTGGAAGCCAGCATGAGGGTGTATACTGCAGGGGAGGAGCTAACCTTTTTTGTCTCAACTTAGTGTCAGCCTCCTAGTGACAGCAGCATAACACCCATGGTCCTGTGTCCCCCAATGAGTGGCTCGGAGAAAAGGATTTTACGGTGAGTACACACAAAAATCCCTATTTTGGAAACTAGACCCCTCGAGTAATATATCTAGAGGTGTGCTGAGCATCTTGACCCCCCAGATGCTTCACAGAAGTTTATAATGTATAGCTGTGAAAATTTAAAAAAAAAATTTAACCCCAATTTTTTTTTTTTTGAGAAGGGTAACATGAAAAATTGCACAATATATTTTGGGGTCAATTTTTTCCTGAGTACAAAGATACCCCATACAGTTGGGAAAATAACTGATGAGAAAAGGTGTCCAGCAGCACAGGCCACCTTTTCTCATCAGTTGTCTTTGTTCTGCCTACACAGGCTCCCATGTCCCTGCACTACCGAAAGATTTGATCCCATGAGTGAGCCGGATATAACTTTTTTTTTTTTTTTTTTTTTTGCAGTGAGGAAAATAAGTATTTGATACACTGACGATTTTGCATGTTTTCCCACCTACAAAGCATGGAGTGGTCTGTCATTTTTATCATAGGTACTCTTCAACTGTGGGAGACAGAATCTTAAAAAAATATATATGATTTTTACATAAATAATTTGCATTTTAATGCATGAAATAAGTTTCTGATAGAATAGAAAACAACTTAAGATTTAGTATAGAACCTTTGTTTGGAATTACAGAGGTTAGTGCAGTTCTTGACCAAGTTTGCACACACTGTGTAGTAGGGATTTTGGCCCACTCCTCCATCCAGATCGTTCAGGTTTCAGGGCTGTCGCTGGGCAACAGTATGTTTCTGCTCCTTCCAAAGATTTTCTACTGGGTTCGGTTCTCGAGTGGTGAGTTCAGGTCTCTAGGGGTGCAGTGGTCATGTTGATACCACAGAATTTTATACCATTTGGCAGTGAAGAAAAATTACATTTTTTCACCTAAATTTTGTTTTAGCTCCAAATTTTTTATTTTCACACTGGGAAATGAGTAAAATATCACACCAAAATGTATCCCACAATTTTTGCTGAATGTTGAAATACCCCATATGTGATTGTACATATCTGCTTAGCCATATTGTGAGACTCTGGAGAGACTGGTATGCCATTTGCCTTCTGGAGAGCACATTTTCCTAGAATAGTTTATGGACCCAATATACAGCCCCTAATTGCTAGAAGAGTAGAATCTCCCCTCAAGTGACCCCATTTTGGAAATTATACCCTTTTGGGAGTTTATCTACAGGTGTAGTGATGATTTTAACTCCATGGGAGTTTTCCAGAAACAAGCAGCAGTGGATGTTGCTGAGTGAAAATTGCAAACTGCCATTGTAGTGACCCTTAAATTTTAGTTCCCAGCTTATGTTTCTGGAGGCACGCACCTGTAAATTAGTCGGGCTCTCATTGCTGCAGAAATGCCAGACATGTGGATGCAAAATGTGGTTTAGGTACACTGTGGGGCTCAGACGGGAGGAGGCATTTGGATTTGGTAGCAGGGCTGTGGAGTCGGAGTTGGTTTTGGTCGGAGTCGGTAGAAATGTTCCGACTCCAGCTTTAAATAAAATGTATTAATATTTCATAACTGAACTTTCATATGAATTTTATAAATGTTACTCAAATATATATGTTCTATCAAACTATGAACAACAGTGATAAGCAGTTCTGGAGATAGAGACATTTCTTACTTCTTGTGTGTCACTGTTCTCCACTGCCCTTATCTAATCTTATACTTGGTTAACCTCATGCTGACCCAACCCCCCTACTTGCAATGTATGAAACTGAAAGTGAAAATGTGTTGCAAATTCTTAGTAGTAAAGCTCCTCCTCTAGACTAGATGTTTACTAGGTGTGCGTCTTCCAAGCATCTCACAGCTGCTACTCAGAAGAGGAAGACTGTAAGAAGTATTATCCTTTCAACAAACTTTGCATCAGTTAACTGTGAGTACATGAGGAATAACAGTATTACTGACCACTATATCAGTTGTACGACCTGGCAATAATTTTGTACAATTGTTTTTAGGAAAAACAATTGTCATTTGGATTGTGAATGCAGAATTAAAAACCTGAGAATGTCAAAGAAGCGTCACATTAAATCAGCTGTATTTGAACATTTCACCATCACTCAAGATAGAAAACATTATGTCTGTCAGTGTATGACAAATGATCCAGATGAAAGCAAATGCTGTGAAGCCAAGATCAGTGCATATTCAGGCAAAGATAAAAATGCTACTACCAGAGCTTCTAATCTAAAGAGACATTTACAGCGCTTTCATCCAGAAGTACTGAAAGCAGTGGATGAGAAAGACTGCATCCAAACCAATGAACCAGTGCCCAGCTCTTCCAGCCAAACAAAGGAGCAGAGAACTTTGCAGCCATCAGTTGCAAGATATTTTGACAGTGACAAAGTTACTGTGACAATGACAGTAGATACATTTAAAAAACAGATCATAGAGCTTGTTGTAAAGGATAGTGTGCCTATTTCATTATTTTCACGACCAGCTTTTATGTGTCTGAATGGGGAAATGGCCCGCAAGCTTGGTGTTTCTCTGGAGAGAGAGAGAGTATTAGAAAATTAGTAATCGAAGAAGCTTTTAAACAAAAGGAAGAACTTAAAAAAACTCTCAAGGGACGCTTTCTGTTTCTTAAAATGGATGCCTGCGCACGTCACAGAGTGAACTATTTTGCCATCAACGTCCGATTTGTTTGTGACAAAAATGAAATAGTTACCAAGACATTGGCAGTAAAAGACACCAAAGCTCATCACACCAGTGAGTTTCTCCAGGTCTTGGTGAAAAAGGTTCTGAAAGACTATGAACTTAAAAAAGAGCAAGTTCTTTCTGTCGTAAGTGACAATGCTTCAAATATGATAAGTACTATTAAGCTAATGAATGAGAGTAATGATGGTGACCAGCAGCTAGAAGAACATTCTGGGTCCACAGACAAAGAAATGTTTGAAATAGAGGAACACAGTATTGTAACTGAGGAGCAAACTGAAGTTGCTTCAGATGAACAGCAACATGATAGTTTAGATGATCTTGTTGACACTGTGTCAATACATTCTTTCATTCATCACTAGTGTTGAGCGATACCGTCCGATACTTGAAAGTATCGGTATCGGATAGTATCGTCCGATACCCGAAAAGTATCGGATATCGCCGATACCGATACCAATACAAGTCAATGGGACACCAAGTATCGGAAGGTATCCTGATGGTTCCCAGGGTCTGAAGGAGAGGAAACTCCCCTTCAGGCCCTGGGATCCATATTAATGTGTAAAATAAACAATAAAAATAAAAAATATTGATATACTCACCTCTCCGACGCGCCCTGGTTGTAACCGCCAGCCTCCGTTCATAAGAATGAGCGCTTGAAAGTCCTTAGATGACGTCGCGGCCTGTGATTGGTCGCGGAGCGGTCACGTGACCGCAACGCGACCAATCACAAGCCGTGACGTCATCTAAGGTCTTTCAAGCGCTTGCAAGACCTTAGATGACGTCACGGCTTGTAAGTGGTCGCGTTGCGGTCACGTGACCGCTCCGCGACCAATCACAGGCCGCGACGTCATCTAAGGACTTTCAAGCGCTCATTCTTATGAACGGAGGCTGGCGGTTACAACCAGGGCGCGTCAGAGGGTGAGTATATCAAGATTTTTTATTTTTATTCTTTATTTTACACATTAATATCGATACCGATTCCCGATACCACAAAAGTATCGGATCTCGGTATCGGAATTCCGATACCGCAAGTATCGGCCGATACCCGATACTTGCGGTATCGGAATGCTCAACACTATTCATCACATGCGCTGTGTTGTGCATACGCTACAGCTGGCTATAAGAGACAGTCTGCAAGAAGGACATGCTGCTGCACTGATTGGCAAGGTGAGAAAATTGGCTACTGTTGCCAGAACCCCTAAAGTTGACTCAATTTTGAAGAGACGTGTTGGAAAAGGGGCAATTATTGATCAAGCCACACGATGGGGCAGTACTTACTTAATGATTCAGCGCTTGGTTGAACTGAAAACCTTTCTTGTAGACATGGCTAACCCTCAACTGATGCTAAATGAAAGTCAGTGGAATCAGGTGACTGAGCTGGAAAAATTGCTAGAGCACCCATTTACAGTGACTAAAAAATTACAAGCAGAGGACTTAACTCCAGGTATTTTCTTAAAGGAGTGGAAGAACCTGATGTTTCGCCTGTCCCAAAGAGGAGGGTTAATTGCAAGTGGCATTGCTACATCAATGAAACGGAGAGAGGAGCTACTATTACAAAATAACATTCTTTTGGCAGCTGTTTATGTAGACCCAATGCATCGGATTCTTCTAGATGATCAACAGCTAACTAAAGGAAAAGAAGCTCTGTTTGAAATAGCAGTAAGGATGAAAGGGTTGCAGAACAGTCAGGAGGAACAAGAAGAATTTGGTCGTCCTGCCACATCTTCACCCTCATCAACTGATGAAGAATTTAATTTCTAAAACTATTTGGATCACAAGGACCGTGCAAAGCGTTCCCGCATGGAAGAAGAGTCATCCCCATCAAAGAACACAGCCAGTACATTTCAGCAGAATTTTTCATGTGCACTAAAAGAAATTGAGAAATTTGACCGTTCATCAAAAATAACAGTGCAACAAGCGATTCCTCTGTATCCTGACATTGTCAGAGATGTTGCCCGAGTGGTTACTGCTTTGCCACCAACCCAAGTTAGTGTAGAGAGGTTGTTCTCTGCTCTCAAAATAATTAGATCAGATTTGAGGGCATCCATGAAGGAGGATCTGACAGAGGCAATACTTTTTCTGAAGACAAATTTATAGATTTCCTCTTATTCACTGCATAACAGTGTTTATTGCATATTTACTTACAAGAGTTTATAAAAGTTTATAAAAATTATTTGCTATATTCTAATTGTATTCTAGTAAATATAGTTTTCGTTCTCTAAGTGGTCTGATTACTTATATGATGGTGAGAAACTGAATAAGCATGATGTTATTATTTTACAACAGTAAATTTATTGTTACGAATTGGCCATTTATGAAGGAGTCGGAACCTGATAAAATCCAGGAGTCGGAGTCGCAACTGTGGCTTACCGACTCCACAGCCCTGTTTGGGAGCGCAGAATTTGCTGGATTTTTTTTTTTTTGTGGGGGGGGTGTAGAGCCATATCACTTTTTCAGAGCCTTTGTGCTACCAGTAACGTGGAAATCCCCGGTTAACAGACGTTGGACATAAGTGGGCACTTGCTTTTTTATGGATTTAGTTGATGCTTTTATTGGGGACATTTTACATAATGTTTGGGATAACATTTATCCGGCGGTCTACGCTGAGCACTTACATTGGGGTTTCCATCTAAATCACTGAGTGACGGGATTCAGATGAAACCCCCCGAGGGATCCATTCACTGTAATGAGGCAGCCGAGTTCGTCTGGACTCCTTCTGGCCTCTGTTCAGCATTGTCGTCCTCCTCAGAACTGCACAAAATTGTGGCGGATCGTGCTTTTATGCAATCATGAAAAGACGAACACCGCCAGATCAACAGTCAGATGGCGTCCACAGTGCCTCCGATTTGCCTCATTATAGGGAATCTTCCGCCAGAGGTTCCGTCTGAATCACGTATTTCAGAGATTTACATGGAAACCCCAGTGTAAGCGCAGAGCGCAGGATAAATGTGGACAGAGCCTTACTGCGATCTCTGGGAGACCGAATGAAAAAAATCAGCAGTATGCCAACAATTGGTTCTATTTACAGTACTTTTTTTTATGCCGTGTCTCGTGCGGTATAAGTGATTAGACAACTTTATTCTTTGGGACGGTGCCATTACAGCGATCTCAGATTTGTATCAGTTTTTTTTCTCTTTGGCTGCTGTCACACACTAAAAGATGCTTTTTTTTTTGTTCAAAAACTAGTTTTTGCATCACCATATTTTAATAGCTATAATTTTTCTATATTTCTAAAGACCATCATGTGAGGGATTTTTTTTGCAGATCAAGTTGACGCTTTATTGGTACCATTTTTGGTCACATGACCTTTTCTGTTTGCTTTCTATTCTGATTTTTCCAAGACTGAATGAACAGAAAACAGCAGTTCAGGAGTTGTTTTTTTTTTTTTGTATCCCGTTCCACATTTGGTAAAATTGATAAGGTAGCTTTCGGCCGGGATCACACATGTGGGAAACATGGCCGAGTCTCGCATGTTAATACCCGGCATTGCTGCCGTCACTCAGGAGCGGAACGTGTGGCTCCATGTATTGCTATGCGGCCTCACGCTCCGCTCCGGAGTGCAGGCGGCAGGGCCGGGTATTAACATGCGAGACTCGGCCATGTTTCTCGCATGTGTGATCCAGGCCTAATTCTTCAGGTGACTCCAATTACAGCGATACCACGTTTATATTGGGTTTTTTTATGTTTTGGTTTGCATTGCTTTATTCTGAGAGCTATAACATTTTTATTTTTCCACTGGTGCAGCTGTATGCAGCTTGTTTGTGGGACAAGATGGCTATTTCTCAATAACATCTTTATTTACATTCATCTTTTTTATCTCATTTCATTCGACTTTTTGTTCAACAGTATAAGTTGTTTTTTGCCTCGTTTTTTATTTTAAAAAGTTTCAGTGTTCACTGAAGGGGTTTTTTTTTTTTACTTCTTTACTTAGTCCGTATATGTGACTTTCACTTTTTTAACTCTGCTTCTGATTGCTCATAAAGCATTGCTTTATAAATTGTCAGTGCTGCAATGACATACAAGCTTGATACACCATGCTCTGAGCATGGTGTAAGTTTGCTAACTCTGGTAACCCGGATGTCGTCATGATGACATCTGGTCACCATGGCAACGATCAGCCCCTTTCGATGACGTCGCGGAAACACCAATCGGAGGGCAGAGGGGGCTCCCTCCCTCTTCCAGCCTTCTAAATGCTGCAATCGATATATCGATCACAGCATTTAGCGGGTTAAACTGCCGTGAGTGGGCACCACTAATGGAAGTGTGTCGGGTGTCAGCTGAACACCTGGCGGCAATCGCCTGCTCACAGTCTACTGTGTGAAGGGGATCGCCATGACGTGTGTATACTGGTGTGTGTGTGTGTGTGTGTATATATATATATATATGAGAATAACATGGAGGACAGTCTGTGAGGGAGAAAATAACATGGAGGACAGTCTGTGAGGGAGAGTATAACATGGAGAACAGTCTGTGAGGGAGAGAATAACATGGAGGACAGTCTGTGAGGGAGAGAATAACATGGAGGACAGTCTGTGAGGGAGAGAACAACATGGGGGACAGTGTGTAAGGGAGAGAATAAAAATTTTCCCTGTTTTTAAGTTTATCATATGGTAAAATAAATGGTGTCTTTGAAAACTATAAGTCATCCTGTAGAAAACAAGCTGTCATACAGCGATAGATGACTAATAAAGTTTTGACTCTTAAAATAAAGACAGGAGAAAAACAATGGCAGTGTGTCCAATGGGTTAAAACAAATGTAAGCACCAATGTTTATATGAATACTAGATGGTGGCCCGGTTCTAACGCATCGGGTATCTACTTATATTCTGTAAACAGTCTAATTCTGTTTGTAACGGAAATCCCGCGTTGCTGATTGGTCTCGCCAGCTGCCCGCGACCAATCAGCGACAGGCGCAGACCGGCCGCGAATTGGCACGGAATTTGAACCACGCTTCGCTGATTGGTCGCGCCAGGCTGGCCGCAAGCAATCAGCGATATTGGCGCAGTCCGGCCGTGAATTGGCCCGGGATTTGAACCAAGCTTCGCTGATTGGTCATGGCCGGCGGCGTCCAATCAGTGATATTGGCGCGGGATTTAAACACAGCTTCACTAATAATGTATATATTTTACCCAGAAAATCCTGTGTATTCATTGCATTATTTTTAAATCTTTATAAATAAACTACATACATATTCTAGAATGCCCGATGCGTTAGAATCGGGCCACCATCTAGTGTCTTATATTCTAGGTTCTTCAAAGTAGCCATCTTTTGCTTTGATGACTGCTTTGCACACTCTTGGCATTCTCTTGATGAGCTTCACCGGGAATGGTTTTCACTTCACAGGTGTGCCCTGTCAGGTTTAATAAATGGGATTTCTTGCCTTATAAATGGGGTTGGGACCATCAGTTGTGTTGTGCAGAAGTCTGGTGGATACACAGCTGATAGTCCTACTGAATAGACTGTTAGAATTTGTATTATGGCAAGAAAAAAGCAGCTAAGTAAAGAAAAACGAGTGGCCATCATTACTTTAAGAAATGAAGGTCAGTCAGTCCGAAAAATTTGGAAAGCTTTGAAAGTGTCCTCAAGTGCAGTGGCAAAAACCATCAAGCACTACAAAGAAACTGGCTCACATGAGGACCGCCCCAGGAAAGGAAGACCAAGAGTCACCTCTGCTTCTGAGGATAACTTTATTTGAGTCACCAGCCTAAGAAATCGCAGGTTAACAGCAGGTGAACAGCAGCTCAGATTAGGGACCAGGTCAATGCCACACAGAGTTCTAGCTGCAGAAACATCTCTACAACAACTGTTAGGCTATGTGCACACGTCACGATTTTGTCAGGATTTTGTCAGGCTTTTTCCTCAGGTTTTGTAGCCAAAACCAGGAGTGGAACAATTAGAGGAAAAGTATAATAGAAACATATGCACCACTTCTGCATTTATCACCCACTCCTGGTTTTGGCTACAAAACCTGAGGAAAAAGCCTGACAAAATCCTGACGTGTGCACATACCCTTAAGAGGAGACTTTGTGCAGCAGGCCTTCATGGTAAAATAGCTGCTAGGAAAAACCACTGCTAAGGACAGGCAACAAGCAGAAGAGACTTGTTTGGTTCCAACCACCGTGTCTTTGTGCGACGCAGAAAAGGTGGACGGATGGACTCTACATGCCTGGTTCCCACCGTGAAGCATGGAGGAGGAGGTTTGATGGTATGGGGGTGCTCTGCTGGTGACACTGTTGGGGATTTATTCAAAATTGAAGGCATACTGAAACAGCATGGCTACCACAGCATCTTGCAGCGGCATGCTATTCCATCTGCTTTGCGTTTAGTTGGACCATCATTTATTTTTCAACAGGGCAATGACCCCGAACACACCACCAGGCTGTGTAAGGGCTATTTGACCAAGAAGGAGAGTGATGGGATGCTACGACAGATGACATGGCCTCCACAGTCACCAGACCTGAACCCAATCGAGATGGTTTGGGGTGAGCTGGACCACAGAGTGAAGGCAAAAGGGCCAACAAGTGCTAAGCATCTCTGGGAACTCCTTCAAGATTGTTGGAAGACCATTCTCGGTGACTACCTCTTGAAGCTCATCAAGAGAATGCCAAAAGTGTGCAAAGCAGTCATCAAAGCAAAAGGTGGCTACTTTGAAGAACCTAGAATATAAGACGTAATTTCAGTTGTTTCACACCAGGGTGGATTGATTTAAATCACGCCGATTTAAATCATGATTTAAATCAAGATTTAAATCAAAAGATTTTTTTCTATTTAAATCGGATCGATTTAAATCATGATTTTAATCATGATTTAACCCCTTCCCGACATGTGACGGTATAGTACGTCACATGTCGGGACCCCCGCTTTGATGTGCGCTCCGGCGGTGAGCGCACATCAAAGTCGCGACATGTCAGCTGTTTTTTACAGCTGACATGTGCGCGCAATAGCGGCGGGTGAAATCGCGATCACCCGCCGCTATTAACTAGTTAAATGCCGCTGTCAAGCGCAGACAGCGGCATTTAACTACCGCATCCGGCCGTGCGGCCGGATATGAGCGCATCGCCGACCCCCGTCACATGATCGGGGGTCGGCGATGTGTCAGGAAGGTAACCATAGAGGTCCTTGAGACCTCTATGGTTACTGATTGCCGGTGGCTGTGAGCGCCACCCTGTGGTCGGCGCTCACAGCACACCTGCAAATCTGCTGTGTAGCAGCGATCTTATGATCACTGCTGCATAGCAGAGCCGATCGGGCTGTGCCTGCTTCTAGCCTCCCATGGAGGCTATAGAAGCATGGCAAAAGTAAAAAAAAAAAGTTTTTAAAAATGTGAAAAAAATAAAAAAAATATAAAAGTTTAAATCACCCCCCTTTCGCCCCAATCAAAATAAATCAATAAAAAAAAACCCCAACCTACACATATTTGGTATCGCCGCGTTCAGAATCGCCCGATCTATCAATAAAAAAAAAGCATTAACCTGATCGCTAAATGGCGTAATGAGAAAAAAATTCGAAACGCCAGATTTACGTTTTTTTGGTCGCCACGACATTGCATTAAAATGCAATAACGGGCGATCAAAAGAACGTATCTACACCAAAATGCTATCATTAAAAACGCCAGCTCGGCACGCAAAAAATAAGCCCTCACCTGACCCCAGATCACGAAAAATGGAGACGCTACGAGTATCGGAAAATGGCGCAATTTTGTTTTGTTTTGTTTTTTGCAAAGTTTGGAATTTTTTTTCACCACTTAGGTGAAAAATAACCTAGTCATGTTAGGTGTCTATAAACTCGTAGTGACCTGGAGAATCATAATGGCAGGTCAGTTTTAGCATTTAGTGAACCTAGCAAAATAGGCAAGCAAAAAACAAGTGTGGGATTGCACTTTTTTTGCAATTTCACTGCACTTGGAATTTTTTTCCCGTTTTCTAGTACACGACATGCTAAAACCAATGATGTCGTTCAAAAGTACAACTCGTCCCGCAAAAAATAAGCCCTCACATGGCCAAATTGACGGAAAAATAAAAAAGTTATGGCTCTGGGAAGGAGGGTAGCGAAAAACGAAAATGGAAAAACGGAAAAAGCTCCGGGGGTGAAGGGGTTAAATCACTGATTTAAATCAAAAGGTTTTTTTTTAATATAAATCACGATTAAAATGAGAAGTGAGAGCAGTGCGCATGTGCGCCCATAGTTACACGGACGAAACTAGGGGCAACGATCTAACGCCAGGGTGAGGGGGGGACCCCAAAGTAAGTAAAAATCTTTTTTGTTTTGCTATATGGCAATAGGTAGGTGTTTAAAAGCAGCATGTCTTAATTGTATAAACTATTAATAGCCTCCACATTTTGTTCATACTGCCCCTTTAATTCCACACTTCTAGCTTGGTTTCACTTTTGGTTTAGTTTCTTTTTCCATTCAGTTGACATGCCCAAACTTGTTGGATAGTCAGCATCCTACAGAAACCTCTGGAAGAGCATGGCATTGTGAATGTTACACATATACAGCCTTTATTCTACTGAGTTAAACAACTCAGCTTTATCTCATGATGGAAGAACCTTTGGATGGTAAAATATTTTCCTCAAAAAGCAGTTTATTGAAAAAAATCCGATTTAAATCAAAAAAATCCGATTTTTTTGATTTTTTTTAAAAAACATTGATTTTTATCCACCCTGTTTCACACTTTTTTAAGTATATAATTCCACGTGTTAGTTCATAGTTTTGATGCCTTCAGTGTGAATGTACAATTTTCATAGTCATGAAAATACAGAACAATCTTTAAATGAGAAGGTGTGGGTTACTTTGAGGATGCCACCAATTTTGTCCTGCCCATTTTTGGAGTTTTCAAATTATGTCTAATTTGCCTTTATTTGTGTTTTTTTGTGGTGCTCCAATACACACAAAGGTAATAAACGTGTAATTGCAATAATTTTCTGGAACAAGGGTGCCAACACTTTCTGCCATGACTGTTTATGACCACCATACGCATCAGATGGTCAGCAGATCGGCTTAAATTTATCTAAATCTCTTGTCTGTGACCAGCCTAAAAATACATCAGAGTATATAGGAGAAGTGCCCATATACCTGAGATAGTTGTCGATACATGGCCTAACGTATAATACACACAAATGCGTTCTCAGTAGAGAAGGGAATAAGCTGATGCCAGAAACCTTTGTGTCTCTTATGAGAATAGATTGAATATGTTGAAGTTGAAAATGCTCAACCCATCTTTTCTGTAATATCAGCTATCAAAGGAGTCAGGACACCACCATACATGTTGTATGATTTGCAGATCCTTCTGAAATCGGTGGGTTTGTGTGACAGTCATCTAATGTGTATGACCAGTTTAAGCTGATTTGCTCTCATGTTGTCATACTGTGCCCTTTATATACAATCCCTTTGCTTTGTCCCCAGGCTAAAACCCATGTGCTTGATATAGAGCAGCGTCTTCAGGGTGTGATTAAAACCAGGAATCGCGTAAAAGGCCTTCCTCTGTCCATAGAAGGACATGTCCATTATCTTATTCAAGAAGCCACAGATGAAAACCTTCTCAGCCAGATGTATCTAGGATGGGCACCCTATATGTGATCACTTTCTAATCAACTCTCGTGGTTTACTCTGCTTGCATCCCAAATTTTGTTGGGTTCATAGGTTTTATAAACCCCTGCCGTCATTTAGATCAGCAGACTTCAACAGTGACCTGACATACAGTTTGTCAGACATGTGTGATTTGCTTCTGACTGAAAAATATAAAATTATTGTGCATTATAGGAATTGTCCTGTAAAGTACTGTGCACTGCAAATTCTCTGAGAAAGACATTCCCGCACTTTCCGACTCCTGCTGTGATAAGCAGATCTCAAGGACTGAACACATCTGTCTTCTATCATTAATGGAAATTTCCACGTTTCGGATTTAACACTTCCAGTTACTCTGTGCACAAACTTTATATTGTAATCACAAATAAACGCCATTGATGAGAGGATCGATGTGCTCACATAATAGAATTCATCCTCTTTGCCAGCACCCCTTAATCCATACACTCTGTTTGCAAGTAAGTCAAAAGGTGTAAAAAAAAAAATATATACGGTATATACATAAATAAAAATTTGCTGTGAATTTATGATTAGAATAAAACACAGGTCCTATATTACATTCTTTTATATAATGTACTGTTGTGAATTAAATAATATGGAAAACATAATAAAAGCATTTGTTCAAGGGGAATTCCACTTTTCTAAAGTTGAAATTAAAAAACAATAAAAGTTAAATAGAAGTCTTTGCTTTCCTTCATTTTTTTTTTGTTTTTTTTCTTGTATATTGTCAAGTAGGAAGTACAGTTTATATACAGTTGATTGGCTAAGCAGTCATTAGATATGGATGGAGCTCTTCAGAACACCTCTTATGCAACTGCAAATTTTATGTAAAGGGTGTACTCTGCAAAATGCTAGTCATTCTGTAGGTGAGAAATGCTCTACATGTAAATGGGATTTTGAAAAGCTCATCTACTTGTGGGTTTGTGCAGAAAATGTGATATAAATATGCTACTTCTGAACGAACTTAAGCAGATCTATGGAAATTGAAAAACAAATAAGGAAAATGTTGTAACAAATACATTCCTACATACAGTGGGTACGGAAAGTATTCAGACCAGAGGCGTAGCTAGGGTTTTGGTTCAGTGGGCCAGTAACCAGGTAACCTTGATTACAACTATGGTGACACACTCCAATAGTGGAGGAGAACCTCAGCAGATGACAGCGATGTTGCTCAAAATAATCTATATAAAGACCAACATGGATATTACTGCCATATGGTCAGTGGTAGATACCAGTCCTACAGTACATATAAGAGATCACAGCACAGTTACAGATAATGACTTACAGAGGACGTTCTTTCTGATGGAATCGTTCATTTTTCCCGTCTTTTCCATCTGGCCCAGACCAGCATGACAACTTCTTCCAGCCACGACTCGGCTGCAGAGAATACAACGAAGACACATTTCACTTCTCATATTCCAGCCCCATCATCATCTATTCCCAACCTGCACAAACTCCTCATCCTGCTGATATCCCAATACTGAGCCGCTGCTGTATGTGTCCCTATTACTGCACCTACTGTGCGGTTCTCTGTGCCTTCTAAATTCTAAAGCACCCCTTTATAATATAGTAATGCCGGGTGCAAGTGCCCTAGAAAACAGTGCCCTAGAAAACAATGCCCATATTTCCCCCCCCCCCCCCAGAAAGTAATAATGCCCTCTGTGTGCCCCTTTGATAGTCACAGTAACCTGAGTTCTCCTACAACAATAAGTGCCCACTTTATATTTAATAATGTTCCGAGTCTCCCCCCGTACAGCTCCCCTATACACAGTATGATGCTCTTATACACAGTACAATGCCCCCACTGTTTAGTACCACCCACACAGTATACTGACCCCTCAGCCCCCAAGCTGTTTGGCTCCAACACTGTATGATGACCCCTTCACTGTAATCTCCACACTGTATGATGGCCCCCTAGATAGCCTCCATATAGTATAATGCACCAGATAGTCCTCAGTATAGTATAATGCACTCTCCATAGGCCTCCATATAGTATAATGCACCCCCATTGGCATACTTTATATTGTATAATGCACCCCCATAGGCAAACTCTGTAGTATAAAGCAGACCCTGTATAAGACAGCACCCCATAGGCACACTGTAGTATAACACAGCTCCCATAGGCACACTGTAGTATAAGACAACACCCCATAGGGAGACTCTAGTATAAGATAGCACCCCACAGGCAGACTGTAGTATAAGACAGCACCACATAAGCAGACCCTGTAGTATAAGTCAACACCCCATAGGCAGACTCTGTAGTATAAGACAGCACCCCATAAGCAGACCCTGTAGTATAAGACAGCACCCCATAGGCAGACTCTGTAGTATAAGGCTATGTTCACACGTTCAGGATTTCCATCCTTTTTTTTTCCTGACTGAATCTGCAGGTCTCTGCAGAAAACGCAGGTGCGTTTTTGGTGCGTTTTTGGTGCGTTTTTTGGTGCGTTTTTTAGTGCGGTTTTTTGTGCGTTTTGTATGCAGTTTTCTCTGCAAATTGTCTGTGTTTGACACAAATAAAGCTTTAACTGCAGTGGGGGAAAAAAAAAAAAGAAATGATGTCATTTCCTTGGCCAACCCTTTTCTTCTTCCATCCTCCATTTTGGGACTAAACACCAAAATGAGTGGACGTGTTTTGAATGACAGCGCTCCGCGTTTTGCGCCGCATGCGTCACTGCAGCGCACGCATCCGGGCGCAGAGGACGCAGCAAGTTGCATTTTTGCTGCGTCCAAAATCAATCAAAAAAAGGACGCATGCGGCGCAAAACGCAGCGTTGTGCATGCGTTTTGCTGCGTTTTACTTTGCGTTGTGTGTTGCGGCGCCGACGCTGCGGCGCACAACGCAAATGTGAACATAGCCTAAGTGCCACGTATTTCAGTGCCACGTGCCACGTATTTAAGTGCCACGTATTTAAGTGCCACGTGCCACGTATTTCAGTGCCACGTATTTCAGTGCCACGTATCACGTATTTAAGTGCCACGTATTTTAGTGCCACGTGCCACGTATTTAAGTGCCACGTATCAGTGCCACGTGCCACGTATTTAAGTGCCACGTGCCACATATTTAAGTGCCACGTGCCACGTATTTCAGTGCCACGTGCCACGTATTTCAGTGCCACGTGCCACGTATTTAAGTGCCACGTGCCACATATTTCAGTGCCACGTGCCACGTATTTCAGTGCCACGTATTTAAGTGCCACGTGCCACGTATCTCAGTGCCACGTGCCACGTATTTAAGTGCCACGTGCCACATATTTCAGTGCCACGTGCCACGTATTTCAGTGCCACGTGCCACGTATTTAAGTGCCACGTGCCACGTATTTAAGTGCCACGTGCCACGTATTTAAGTGCCACGTGCCACATATTTAAGTGCCACGTGCCACGTATTTCAGTGCCACGTGCCACGTATTTCAGTGCCACGTGCCACGTATTTAAGTGCCACGTGCCACATATTTCAGTGCCACGTGCCACGTATTTCAGTGCCACGTGCCACGTATTTAAGTGCCACGTGCCACGTATCACGTATTTCAGTGCCACGTATTTAAGTGCCACGTGCCACGTATTTAAGTGACACGTATCATGTATTTAAGTGACACGTATCACGTATAAGTGACACGTGTCACGTATTTAAGTGACACGTATCACGTATAAGTGACACGTGTCACGTATTTAAGTGCCACGTATTTAAGTGCCACGTATCCCACGAAGATTTTCCATGGAGAACAGACACATCCAGAGATATGTCTGCTCTCCACGGATGCAGCAACACACTGACAGGAGCCATAGTTCCTGTCGGTGTGTCACTGCGCATGCGCGAGCGAGTTTACCGGCGGTCATTGACCCCGGCACTCTCGCTTAACGGCAGTGCTGCGTGGGAAAGTTCAACGCAGCTGTACTGCTGTTAACCGAGACGCCGGAGTCATTGAACTCCGGAACAGTACGCGACACACTGCTAGGAGCTTCGCTCCTGGCAGTGTATCGCCGGAGAGCAGCCGATCGGCGTGGGACACTCGTTTTATGGATTCTGCGGACAGGGAGTATGGATTTGGTTTATTATTTTGCGATTTTTTTCCTGGAGGATCGAGGGCTTCGCCTACAAGTGTGCTGTTGGTGAGTATATACTGTGTTATGTGTTGTATGTACTGTACTGTGTGTCGTGTATTGTGTGTAGGTGTTTGGTGTAACTTTACCATTGTGCTAAGTCGCCGGACACAGGGACAACTCTCCCATCCTAATACCGGATGGGAGTAGTAGTCCATACGGCGACTTAGCACAATGGTGGCACTAGCGTCGCATGGGGACACACACACACACACACGCATACACACACACATACACACACACACACACACACACACACATACACACACACACAGACACACATACCAAATCAATCAAACGGCCGACACGATCCCCATGCGCCGGTATGCCTCCATGTCTCTCCGCCCACGCACTTCCGGCCCCGCACTTCCGCCGGCTTCCCCGCACTTCCGGCTGCAGCGGTTCTGCACAACAAACCGCAGTAAAACCCGCAGATATATTTTTGATCTGCGGGTTTTACTGCGATTTTGACCTCACAATGGAGGTCTATGGGTGCAGAACCGCTGCGGTTCAGGAAGAAGAATTGACATGCTCCTTCTTTTTTCCGGGAGCTATTCAGCACGGCTTTTTTTTTAAATTTCCGGACCATGTGCACAGTGTGTCCTGTTTTCCATAGGGTACAGTGTACTGTACCCTGCATGGAAAACAGCTGCGGAACCGCAGCGGCAAAACCGCCGCGGTTCCGCGGTAAAAAACGCACTGTGTGAACATGGCCTAAGGCAGACCCTGTATAAGACAACACCCCATAGGCACACTCTGTAGTATAACACAGCCCCCATAGGCACACTCTGTAGTATAAGACAGCACCTCATAGGCAGACTCTGTAGTATAAGTCAACACCCCATAGGCAGACTCTAGTATAAGACAGCACCCCATAAGCAGACCCTGTAGTATAAGACAGCACCCCATAGGCAGACTCTGTAGTATAAGGCAGACCCTGTATAAGACAGCACCCCATAGGCACACTCTGTAGTATAACTCAGCCCCCATAGGCACACTCTGTAGTATAAGACAGCACCTCATAGGCAGACTCTGTAGTATAAGTCAACACCCCATAGGCAGACTGTAGTATAAGACAGCACCCCATAGGCAGACCCTGTAGTATAAGGCAGCCCCCATAAAAAAACAAATACTCCCCTCTCTTCTTGTGCGCCCGCTCATCTCCGGACCGCAGTCGCTGGGTAGTGATGTAATCGCGTCCACTGTCGGCGTTGGTAAAGTCAGACGCTGACAGGGGGATGATGATCACAAGTAAATGGACAGCACGTGACTTAAATATGAGTGTGTGAGCAAAGGGTCTGAATACTTATGACCATGTGATATTTCAGGTTTGTTTTTTTTAATGACTTTGCAAAAATTTCTACATTTGTTTTTTTTCAGTCAAGATGGGGTGCAGTGTACATTAATGTGAAAAAAAATGAACTTTTTTGAATTTACCAAATGGCTGCAATGAAACAGAGTGAAAAATTTAAAGGGGTCTGAATACTTTCCGTACCCACTGTAGTTACTTTGCCTTCACATCTAAAGGATTCCACCCAGATCTTCCTTGAAACAAAAGGTTTGTACTAGAAGAATGGATACGTCTTTTGAACCCTAGACAAATCTACTCTCTACTCGAATATTGAGCACAGATTTGGTTTGGAGGCAGTGGATTTCTTTATCTGTGGAGACCCTAGTGTAATACCAGAGCAAACAATGTTTCTTGTGGAAGGGTTATGATTTATTTTGGTGCATAATGTGTTTTCACTGCTTTCAGGATAAGTTATACCTGCAGCGATTCTGGACTGCAATGGGGACTTGCGTCGCCCCATGAACAGATTGGCGAAACTTGTGGCGACCCATCTGTTCATGGGGCGATTTGAGTCCCTATCGCCAATTGTTAGACAAATATAGTGGATATGTTATCTATTATCATCGCTATATAGACGATTTGTTCTTAATATGGAATGGAACTGAGAATGAGGCAAAGACATTCGTGGAGGAATTGAATATGAATGGGGGATTTCGTTCACGACAAATATTTCAAGAGACAAAATAGTGTTCTTTAATTTAGAATTATACATTAGACAACGTGGTTACCAATGGCTATTTAGACTACCACAGTGCACATTATCCCAAGTGGAAAAGAAATATACTATCTAGCCAGTTCCGTTTAATCAGGCACATTAGCACTTCTACAATGGATTATGTAGACCAGTCAAATTTTCTACTGGCTAGATTTAATGAGGAAAAAAATCCCCTAAAGAACTTTTCCATTCTGCATATGAACGCAATTTACTTCTTTCGCAGAGTTCCAAAAAATTTGAAAATGCAATGAAATTGGGATATAGCTTCAACACTACATTTAACAGGGGTAAACAAATGATTTGTGGTATACTCAAATATTGGTACCTATTAAAAAAGGGATCCAATATTAAAAGATCTGGTTACCCCATGTCCAAATATATTCCGAAGAGGAAAAACTATTAAAAAACGTATAGAACCCAGTCTTCTAAGGAATAAATCAAAACACATCAGTAATACTAGTAATTCTAATAATAACAAAATAGGAGTTTATAGATGTGGAAATAAGCATTGTTATTGCTGCAATGTCATAAATCATGGGATTAAAACATTAAAAATCAAGAATTCTGGTACAATTCACAATGTCAGTCAAGAACTCACATGCAGCTCTGATTTTATTGTTTATGTGGTCACATGTGACTATGGGCTCAATTATGTGGGCCGGACCACCCAAACGCGATGAAGCTGCATGAATGGCCACAAGTACAATGTCAAAATACGATGCCTCAAACAAAGTCTATACAAACATATCACTTTAAAACACAATAAAAATTATGGATCCATAACAGTCACCCCATTAGAGCAAATTCCTCCATTAACCAGAAGCAGAAAATCAGTTATAAATAAGAAAGAGTCCTACTTGGATATACAGGCTCGGTAGCTTGTACCTGGAAGGACTCGATGAAGTAACACTTCATTACCTCTAGTGTTAGAGATATAGATGTGATAAGTATGACATTTGTGAGCAGAGACAAATATATAAAAGACAGAGAATGTTACATCAACCTAAATGGCTTGATTGTGTTGGAATTGCTGATATACAAATAAATTACATGGGATTTTTAGTACATGTTGGGGAAATGATATATATTAATAATGAATAGTCCATTTTAATTAAATAGATTCCATTTAGATACAATTTTTGATCAAATATGTTTCATTCATTTATTTGCCTGTAAACCTCTAACCTGCTAGGATTTTTTTTATTCATTGTTTGTAAAATACCCTCCCTGTGATTGGTAACATTACTGAGCAAGATGATTGGGTCCCATATGAGAGTGAGCTACAACTACAAAAAAGAGGATATAAAGAAAATCCTTTCATGTGGTGTGTCCTATATACACTTGATGAAGATTCAAAAGCGTTTAAATACGTGTTAAGTTTTTTATTTAGTTTCCATTTTATTTATTTTTTATAGTTTTTATCGTGTTGTTGCAGTTAATGAATCCACATTTAATTATATCCAATCGCATTGGAATCTTTCCTTAAAGGGAACCTGTCGCCTGAATTTGGCGGGACCAGTTTTGGGTCATATGGGCGGGGTTTTTGGGTGTTTGATTCACCCTTTCCTTACCCGCTGGCTGCATGCTGGCCGCAATATTGGATTGAAGTTCATTCTCTGTCTTCTTAACCAGCGGGTAAGGAAAGGGTGAATCAAACACCCAAAAACCCCGCCCATATGACCCAAAACTGGTCCCGCCAAATTCAGGTGACAGGTTCCCTTTAAAAGGAATCGCCATCAGAGTCTCACCTACTTTTGTATCTTGTGTCCACGTGGAGTGTCTTCGGGGCTCAAAAGCAAGAGAAAAGAGGATTGGGACGTGCATGAAACTCGCAGTCTTGCCCCCTGATGAAGACTGCAGAACGCCGTTGAAACTCGTTGTGGATTATCTTTCAATAAAGGTCTGCACCTTTTAATCCTTTTTGTTGCTTCCACCATATTCCACTCAGCGCTCCTTACTAGACCGCATTTTTGTTTCCTATGACTTTGGGGCTGAAAAGCACACTGTCACGCTATTGGAGGAGCTGTATGCTTCAAAAAGGATCCCATTCTTTTTGAAAATCATGTTCAGTGTTGTGCCTGTACAGCACAACCTGCTCAGGTAAACACAATATAAAACCTTTTCCTCTCCCTGTATATCTGTGTGCGTGATAATATTTAGTGATGAGCAAACGTGCTCGCCACTACTCGTTACTCGCCCGAGTATCACTATGCTCGGTGTACTCGGCGAGCAGCGAGCATTTCCGGGATTATTCGGCGGTAACTGGTGTCTCCACCCAGCGTTTTTGGTGGACTTTAGAGACACGGTGCAGGGATTGTCTGCCAGGCCATGAAACGCCGCAGCCATCTTTGTTGTGGTCGTGCAATGATTGGCTTGGCCGCACAGCATCATCCCGACTATAAGAGATCTGGCGCTGCTCTGCTCGCTGCATTCTGTTCCTGATTCAGCGAGAGTAGGGAGAGCTGGTTCCGAGATAGGGCCAGAATCGTGGTTTTTAGAGTTAATGTAAGTCTGCAACTCTTAAATCCACAACTCCTCAGAAACCAAAAGTCCTTTTTAGGGCTAATTCGTGGGTCCCGATATTGCAGCGCTAGGTAGGCAGGGTACAGCATATCCACATCAGTGCAAGGCCTGCAGGCACTGTCCCAAAGCTCCATAACTGTCTTGTGCTGCAGCTTCTTT
This sequence comes from Ranitomeya variabilis, assembly GCF_051348905.1. Lineage (NCBI taxonomy): Eukaryota > Metazoa > Chordata > Amphibia > Anura > Dendrobatidae > Ranitomeya > Ranitomeya variabilis. Next base: position 954,294,145 of record NC_135233.1, on the reverse strand, counting down.
ACTATATACCTAGTTGGATTTTTCCTTCCTAAAATTCACCCCCAAAAAACTAAAATATACAGTCTGTTCTGTCAAACTATGATTTTTCAACAGGCCTCAGTCTGTCAGGCATACGTAGCATAGTTGTGTGTGCTAGCCTTGTGCCACTTTTTTTTGTGTTTTAACTTCACCGAAAAAGGCCTCATACTGTATATCTGCGTGCTGCAACTTTGGGCTTTGTTGGCCGGTGGACCACTTTTTTTTGCTGTCTGTTACTCTAATTATATACAGCACTATTTTGCATTTAAAAAAAAAACAGGCCACATTTTTGCCAGTGTGGTATTTCCGTGACAGCCCTCATATATCTGCGTGCTCCAAGTTTGGTCATTGTAGGCCTGTGGACCCCTTTTTTTTGCTGTCTGATACTCTAATTCTATAAAGCACTATTTAGCTTCCAAAATTATAAAAAGGCCACATATTTGCCAGTGTTGTATTTCCGTGACAGCCCTCTTATATCTGCGTGCTCCAAGTTTGTTCATTGTAGGCCGGTGTACCACTTTTTTGCTGTCTGTTACTCTAATTCTATACAGTACTATTTTGCATTTTTTTTTTAAAAAAAACAGGCCACATTTTTGCCAGTGTGGTGTTTCCGTGACAGCCCTCATATATCTGCGTGCTCCAAGATTGGTCATTGTAGACCGGTGGACCCCTTTTTTTGCTGTCTGATGCTCTAATTCTATACAGCACTATTTAACATACAGTGCCTACAAGTAGTATTCAACCCCCTGCAGATTTAGCAGGTTTACACATTTGGAATTAACTTGACATTGTGACATTTGGACTGTAGATCAGCCTGGAAGTGTGAAATGCACTGCAGCAAAAAAGAATGTTATTTCTTTATTTATTTTTTTTTTAAATTGGGAAAAGTTTTTTCAGAGGGTCATTTATTATTCAACCCCTCAACCCACCAGAATTCTGTTTGGTTCCCCTAAAGTATTAAGAAGTAGTTCAGGCACAAAGAACAATGCGCTTCACATGTTTGGATTAATTATCTCTTTTTCCAGCCTTTTCTGACTATTTAAGACCCTCCCCAAACTTGTGAACAGCACTCAAACATGGTCAACATGGGAAAGACAAAGGAGCATTCCAAGGCCATCAGAGACAAGATCGTGGAGGGTCACAAGGCTGGCAAGGGGTACAAAACCCTTTCCAAGGAGTTGGGCCTACCTGTCTCCACTGTTGGGAGCATCATCCGGAAGTGGAAGGCTTATGGAACTACTGTTAGCCTTCCATGGCCTGGACAGCCTTTGAAAGTTTTCTCCCGTGCCGAAGCCAGGCTTGTCCGAAGAGTCAAGGCTAACCCAAGGACAACAAGGAAGGAGCTCCGGGAAGATCTCATGGCAGTGGGGACATTGGTTTCAGTCAATACCATAAGTAACATACTCCACCGCAATGGTCTCCGTTCCAGACGAGCCCGTAAGGTACCTTTACTTTCAAAGCGTCATGTCAAGGCTCGTCTACAGTTTGCTCATGATCACTTGGAGGACTCTGAGACTGACTGGTTCAAGGTTCTCTGGTCTGATGAGACCAAGATCGAGATCTTTGGTGCCAACCACACACGTGATGTTTGGAGACTGGATGGCACTGCATACGACCCCAAGAATACCATCCCTACAGTCAAGCATGGTGGTGGCAGCATCATGCTGTGGGGCTGTTTCTCAGCCAAGGGGCCTGGCCATCTGGTCCGCATCCATGGGAAGATGGATAGCACGGCCTACCTGGAGATTTTGGCCAAGAACCTCCGCTCTTCCATCAAGGATCTTAAGATGGGTCGTCATTTCAGCTTCCAACAAGACAACGACCCAAAGCACACAGCCAAGAAAACCAAGGCCTGGTTCAAGAGGCAAAAAATCAAGGTGTTGCAGTGGCCTAGTCAGTCTCCTGACCTTAACTCAATTGAAAACTTGTGGAAGGAGCTCAAGATTAAAGTCCACATGAGACACCCAAAGAACCTAGATAACTTGGAGAAGATTTGCATGGAGGAGTGGGCCAAGATAACTCCAGAGACCTGTGCCGGCCTGATCAGGTCTTATAAAAGACGATTATTAGCTGTAATTGCAAACAAAGGTTATTCCACAAAATATTAAACCTAGGGGTTGAATAATAATTGACCCACACTTTTATGTTTAAAATTTATAAAAATTTAACTGAGCAACAAAACTTTTTGGTTTGTAAGATTTATGCATCTGTTAATAAATCCTGCTCTTGTTTGAAGTTTGAAGGCTCTAACTTATTTGCATCTTATTAAACCTGCTAAATCTGCAGGGGGTTGAATACTATTGTAGGCACTGTAAATTTACGTCACAAAAAAGCCCCCAAAAATTGAATACAGTCTGTTATATCAGGCTGAGGCCTGCCTGGTGTTTGGGTTTGAAAAATCGTAGAATTGCAGGCATACTGATCAGATATTACTTTGCTACTAATAAATATATTTGTGTTGAGCATTTGAAATAGTGCAGTAGTCCATTTAAAATGGGCAAGGGATGGGGAAGTGGACGTGATGATGATGGTGCATGCAGAGGAAGAGGCCGTGGCCAAGGTGAAAGTGGGCAACAACAAGGACCCACATCTTCTCGCTCTACCTTCCTGATCCAGTTTCTAGGGGACCGCAGCACACCACTATTGAAGCCAGAGCAGTGTGAAATGGTTGTTGGTTGGATAGCGGATAATGCTTTCAGTCACTTAGCCACCACCACCATGTCTTCCACACGGTCAAGTCTGAGTAGCCGTGAGTGTTGCCCGGATATTCCTCACCCTGATCCTTCTTCTTCCCACCATGCAAAGTGCCCTGAGACAACTAATCCCACACTTGGACACTCTGAAGAGCTGTTCAGTTTTCCATTTCAAGATTCAGAACTCTCGGCCGGTCAACTTGAAGTAGGGGCAGATGAGATCGCATGTAGAGATGCCCAAAGCTTTGACCAGCCCCGGTCACTCGAAGGCGATGGTGGGAAAGTGTCAGAAGAGGTGGACAATGATGAGACACAATTGCCAGAAAGTCAGGAGGAGGAGCAGGGTGCAGATGTGCAAGACGAGGTGGTGGATGACTATGTGACTGACCCAACCTGGCAGGAGGACATGCAGTGCGAGGGCAGCAGCACACATGGGGAAGGAGGTATATCACCCCAACAGGCAGGAAGAAGCAGTGTGGTGGCCACAGACAGAAGGCGTGCATCCACACCAATGCACACAGCATCACCGCTTCCTTGAGAAACTCTGTGTGTGACAGGGTGCATTTCACCACAGACACTTGGACGAGTAGACATGGACAGGGGCGTTACATGTCGGTGACTGGGCACTGGGTAACTACGGCGACATCAGGAGAAGGGGCTGCTGTCCAAGTCTTGCCATCCCCACGAGTTGCTAGTCGATCCTCTGCATCTAGAAGTTCCTCTACTGCTTCTGCCTCCTCAACCTCCTCTCGCTCCTCCACCTGCACCCAAAGCCTGTCTGGTAATGCCACCCGCGTTGTAACTGCGCAGAAGGAATCCTGCACACCTCCTCAATATGCTGTCACCAGGGCTCAACGGCATCAGGCAGTGATTACATTGAAATGTCTGGTAAATGTGAGTCACACAGCTAAGGAGTTGTGGTCACCTCTGGAGACCGAGTTCCATCAATGGTTGTCTCCACTCAACCTGCAGCCAGGGAAGGCTGTGTGCGACAATGCTGCAAACCTGGGTGCGGCCCTTCACCGGGGCAATGTCACACATGTGCCTTGTATGGCTCACATTTTGAACCTGGTTGTCCAGCAATTTTTATCCCACTATCCCGGACTAGATGCGCTTCTGCAGAGGGCACGGTCGCTGTGTGCTCACTTCCGCCGTTTGCATCCCGCAGCTCGATGACTTGCATCTCTACAGAAGTCGTTGGGCCTGCCAGTTCACCGGCTGAAATGCGATGTGCCCACACGGTGCAATTCAACTCTGCACATGTTGCAGCGACTGTGGCAGCACCAACGAGTCCTGGTGCAATACGTTATGATGTATAGCCTGGGCCAACGAGATCAAGAAGTGGGGCAAATCACACTGCAGGAGTAGTCTCAGATAAGGGACCTATGCACCCTTCTGCACAGTTTTGAAATAGCAACGAAGATGTTTAGTGCTGACGATGCCATTATCAGCATGACCATTCCGGTGATTTACATGCTGGAGCACACCTTACACAGTGTCCGGAGTCAGGTGGTGGAACAAGAGGAGGAGGAGGAACAGGAGGAGTCGTATGCGGAAGGGATCATATCTCCAAGGTCAAGAAGGTTGGCAGCACCAAGGTGGCTTGCATTGGAGGCTGGGGGAGAGGGATTACCGAGGGCGCATGGTAGCAGCCAAACTGTTGAGTAAGGTGCAGGAGGCGAGGAAGAAGTGGAGAACGAACTGGCGCTGGGTATGGAAGACTCATCAGATGAGGGAGACCTTGATCAAATTTCTGTTGTGCGAGGTTGGGGGAGAGGGGAGACGTAGGAAGCATGATTCTCACCTCGCCACCACCAAGACAACAAGGACTTGGTCCTCCTGGATGCGCAAGACACATGAGTGCCTTCTTGCTGCACTACCTGCAACATGACCCTTGGATTGTCAGAATCCGAAGTAATGCCGACTACTGGGTTGCCACACTCTTAGATCCCTGGTACAAAAGCAAATTTGGCAAAATAATTCCTGCCATAAAAAGGGATTCACGCATGCAGGAGTATCAGCAGAGACTGTTACAGAATCTAACATCTGCTTTTCCACAAAACACCAGTGGTGCACGTAGTCAATCACTGAGTTCTAACTTGCCAACCGTGGGACTATCGAGTCATCACTCTAACCGTAACGGTAATATCGTATCTGGTGGTAACAGCAATTTTTTCCAATCGTTTCAAGATGTTTTTAGACCATCCTTTGCAAGGCCACAGGAGACAAGAAGTCTGATGCACAGCCAACGCCTAGAGAGGATGGTACAAGAGTATCTCCAAGTTAAGATCGATGCCATGACTGTGGAACTGGACCCTTGCTCATTTTGGGCTTCCAATCTTGAAAAATGGCCTGAGCTCACCACTCATGCCTTGGAGATCTTGTCGTGCCCCGCAGCCAGCGTTCTCTCTGAACGTGTGTTCAGCGCTGCTGGTGGTGTGCTGACAGATAAGTACACGCGGCTGTCTAGTGACAATGTAGACAGACTAACGTTCATCACGATGAACAAATCCTGGATCCGCAAGGACTTTTCTACCCCTGTGTCATCTTGGGGAGACTAAAAGCTTGATGATTTTTGAAAATCACCTCACCAACCATTTTAAAAAAACTCTGGCGAAATTGATGCCACTTAAGTGGTGTCTGTGGCCGAATTTTTGGAAAAAATGGAGACTCTTTTACTTAGTCCCCCTGCTGAGTTTTACATGACGTTGCCATCGTCAATTCCAGGTGGGTGGAGTCGTCTGTAGAGTTGTTTACTCATACTATGGCCTGGGATTCAGAGGTCTGCTCCAAAGTTCAGTGTCTGCTAGTCAGCAGAGTAGCCCAGCCACCCACCTCCTGTTTACCTAAGTACTATTTTTTAATGGCATCTGGCCCAAGAAATCCTTTTGGGCCTAGTAGAATTTGGTGCTACTCAGCAGCGTACTTCACCCATGAAGCAAGCTACACCGCCTGTTTACCTAACTACTATTTTGTAACGGCATCTAGCCCAGGAAATCCTTTTGGGCCTAGTAGAATTTGGTGCTACTCAGCAGCGTACCCCACCCATGAAGCAAGCTACACCGCCTGTTTACCTAAGTACTATTTTTTAACGGCATCTAGCCCAGAAAATCCTTTTGGGCCTAGTAGAATTTAGTGCTACTCAGCAGCGTACCCTGTTATGGTCTGGTGATTAAGGAGCGACATGCGACTAGCTCTGAGCAGGTGGTAACTATACCGACCGCAGTTCCTGATCTTAACACAGACACTAGCAGTAGCCGTGGGATGTTCCTGTCACTCCCTGGACACCTCGTCACAGACGGAGAACTAGCTACCCCTAAAGGTAGAAGCAGGAAAGCTATCTTGCCTCAGAGAAAATCCCCAAAGGATAGGACAGCCCCCACAAATAATGACTGTGAGAGGAGAAGGAAATGACATACGTAGTATGAAACAAGATTTAGCAAAGGCTAGCTAGAAAGAATTAGTATAGGACAGAACACTGTGCGGTCAGTAATAAAAACTAGAAAAAGTCCACCGCAGAGAAATGCAAAAATCTCCACACCTGACTAAAGGTGTGGAGGGCAAACTCTGCTGCCCAGAGCTTCCAGCTTAGCTGACTAGATACATACTGATAAGCTGGACAAATGAGCAAAACATAGAAAGTGCTAAACAACAAAGTCCACAACAAGTGAACTGCAAAAAGACAAGCAAGGACTTAGCTTTGCTGAAATGGTCAGAGTGACAGGGAAATCCTCAGAGAGCCATGACTCCAAGCTCAACAATTGACAACTGGCATTGAATTAGGGAAAAGGCCAGACTAATATAGCAGAGCCAGAAAGACGATCAGTGAAAACAGCTGCAGATGCTAAATCCAAGAAGCAGCCATACCACTCAAAACCACAGGAGGGAGCCCAAGAGCAGAACTCACAAAAATGCTACTTATAACCACCGGAGGGAGCCCAAGAGCGGAATTCACAACAGTACCCCACCCATGAAGCAAGCTACACCGCCTGTTTACCTAACTACTATTTTGTAACGGCATCTGGCCCAGGAAATCCTTTTGGGCCTAGTAGCAATTTCTGCTACTCAGCAAAGTACCCCACCCATGAAGCAAGCTACGCCGCCTTCTTTCTTTCTCAATCTAACCCCTCGGCTTTGGGGTGTCTGTTGTGAATTCCGCTCTTGGGCTCCCTCCGGTGGTTGTAAGTAGCACTTTTGTGAGTTCTACTCTTGGGCTCCCTCTGGTGGTTTTGAGTGGTATGGCTGCTTCTTGGATTTAGCATCAGCAGCTGCTTCCACTGATCGTCTTTCTGGCTCGGCTATTTTAGTCTGGCCTTATCCCTCAATCAATGCCAGTTGTCAATTGTTCCTGCTTGGAATCACGGCTCTTTTGGATTTCCCTGACACTCTGACCTGTTCAGCAAAGATAAGTCCTTGCTTGTCCTTTTGCAGTTCTCTTGTTGTGGACTTTATTGTTCAGCACATTCTATGTTTTGCTCATTTGTCCAGCTTATCAGTATGGATCTATTCAGCTAAGCTGGAAGCTCTGGGCAGCAGATTTTGCCCTCCACACCTTTAGTCAGGTGTGGAGATTTTTGCATTTCTCTGTGGTGGACTTTTTCTAGTTTTTATTACTGACCGCACAGTGTTCTTTCCTGTACTGTCTATCTAGCTAGAAGTGGCCTCCTTTGCTAAATCCTGTTTCATTCTACGTGTGTCATTTCCTTCTCCACTCACAGTCATTATTTGTGGGGGGCTATCTGTCCTTTGGGGATTTTCTCTGAGGCAAGATAGCTTTCCTGTTTCTACCTTTAGGGGTAGCTAGTTCTCCGGCTGTGACGAGGTGTCCAGGGAGTGACAGGAACATCCCACGGCTACTGCTAGTGTTGTGTTAAGATCAGGAACTGCGGTCAGTATAGTTACCACCTGCTCAGAGCTAGTCGCATGTCACTCCTAAATTACCAGTCCATAACAGGTGTCCACTCTCCCTCCAGCTCTTTCCTTCTCACAGGTGGACTACCGCGTGTTTTCACACTGTGGCAAATCTTTTGGGCCCAGGCATAAGAAGTCGTCGAGGTAATGGATAATATGTGCCGCCTTACAAACATCCATGATGACACATTCGAGGAAGCAACTAAACACCTCAAATAGTGAGCAGGATATGGAGCACCCCATGGGCAAACAGCGATCTATGTAGTATGCTCCTTCACAGAAGCAGCCCAATGGGAGGACACTATTCGGAGGCACAGGTAGTAACCGGAACGCCCCCTAAAGGTCTGTTTTAGCCATTAGGGTGCCCTTTACCAACTTCTTGACCAAAATACATTCCATGAGTTACGGCCTTCCCAAAACCCTGTCTGATGACAAATGCACACTTAGCAGGATGCAGCAGGCCTCCACTGATAAAGGCTAGGAGCGGCACAGGTGCAAACTACTTGATAAAACAACCACCCCCACACCACCAAACATTGCAGGGGTTGGCTGCCTAGTAGAAAAAATGCACATTGATATAACTCACATAGGATGCCAGTCACACTGATAAGTGTGGTGCACAATGTCTGGTATGCAACCTATTAATGACACCCCTTGTATTAACAGGCAGGCTGCCCAGCACTATAATATGCAACACACAGTGACAGACGCCCCAGAAAAACCTAACCAACATAAAGAGGCCTGGCTACATCCTGCAAAAAAGGATATGATATAGTGCAAAAAAATGTATGCATATGATAAACACATACACTATATGAGGTATTGGTTTAATACTAGGCTAGGAGCGGCACAGGTGCAAACTACTTGATAAAAACAACCTCCCCCACACCACCAAACATTGCAGGGGTTGACTGCCTAGTAGAAAAAATGCACATTGATAAAACTCATATAGGACACCAGTCACACTGATGTTAATACAAGGGGTGTCATTAATAGGTTGCATACCAGACACTGTGCACCACACTTATCAGTGTGACTGGCATCCTATGTAAGTTATATCAATGTGCATTTTTTCTACTAGGCAGCCAACCCTGCAATGGTTGGTGGTGTGGGGGTGGTTGTTTTTATCAAGTAGTTTGCACCTGTGCCGCTCCTAGCCTTTATCAGTGGAGGCCTGCTGCATCCTGCTAAGTGTGCATTTGTCATCAGACAGGGTTTTGGGAAGGCCGTATCTCATGGTATGTATTTTTTCTGAGTTTTTTCTGTTAGCTGTTTTTTTATATTAGTGGTAGGACCCGCAATATTATGAGGACCCTTGACGTTGGGTTGCGGGCTTACTTTATTTTGGCCAAAATATTAAACCAATACCTCATATAGTGTATGTGTTTATCATATGCATACATTTTTTTGCACTATATACGTAATCACTATATGTATTTAATCCTTATATGTACTTATTAACCTTTGTATGTTAACATATACAAAAGTGTATGCACTCACACTATTCAATCATACTATTCCTTGCATTTTGTAGTTTGCAATAAAATTGCGTTGTATTGCAAGTATTAGCCTTATTTAAAGCCGTATCTGAAACTTAATGCTAAATACATGGCAAATAAAATTGCCAAATTCTCCTGTAAATAATTTGGCAAAGAGGGAACCATCATACCATTAAAAAATCTGAGTGGATTTTCATGGGCCCATCCAGAATGTGGGTTCCAAGGCGTAATGGGGTTTATATGACTATGCAGCAGGGCTGACCTTCTGCCAATGTATAAAACAAAGGAGTACGGGAGTACACAATGCATATTGTGAAGTGAATTTTCATGGGCCCATCCAGTATGTGGGTTCCAAGGCGTAATGGGGTGCATATGACTGACCATGCAGCAGGGCTGGCTTTGCTGCCAATGTGTAAAACAAAGAAGTACGAAGTACAAAATGCATACTGTGAAGTGAATTTTCATGGGCCCATCCAGTATGTGGGTTCAAAGGCTTATTGGGGTGCATATGAATTGGTAGCAGGGCAGGCCTTGAATTCAATGCAACACTTTTTCAGGAGTCCCCCCTGGACATCTTATGAAAGGGGTATTGTGGTGCATCATAATTCTTGGCAGCCCATGCACTCACAGCATAGGCTACAACAGCTTAGGAGACCCACTGTTTAATAATGGCCTTTAAGAAGATTAATGCCACCTGATGCACCAGTAAAAATAAGCTCTGTGACTTCAAGAGTCTCTCCATCATAAATGAAACAAGATGGGTCTGCTTATGTGTCACACACCACATTGCCAGCTAGGGTTGTTAAATATTACAATGACATTTCCCAGTGAACGCATTTGTAGTGGTTGAAAGCAATGTTATAATTGGAAAACACTTCAAAAACGCTGCGTCTGATCTTAGCCTAAGTGGGGGAGAAAATTTTTGGTCTGAGGTTAAATATTTGGCCTTACAGGCAAGCCATTAACCTGCAAAGGATGTACCTTGACATATTTCCCTGCAAAATCCATTTTGGTTTCATTTTAGTGTGTTTTTTGTGGCAGCAGGAAAAAAGGACCTTAAAAAAAGGACCCCCGGGGGGATCGCGATAAAAATACTCGGGTCTCCCATAGACGTACTGTATACTGGGCTCGTTGTTCTGGCCGAGTATCGGAGTATTCCAATCTGCTCGACCCGAGCAACGAGCACCCGAGCATTTTAGTGCTCGCTCATCACTAGTAATATATATTAACGAAACTTACATTTTCTCTATGCCTGACCTACACTACTTCATGTTTTTTGTAGGCATTTGTATATAATGGCATGGCCTTCATCTATAGGAGCCATAAAATTCCAGAACTGGGCACCATCAATGGTATTTAATGGGCCCCAAACACTTAATTACATCTCAATATGCCTTTTAAATACTCCGTCAGGCTTATACAGTTTACTGGAAGAATATTAAAATTATAAGCAAGACTATGAAAACGTATCAGTGCTAAAGGCACCACAAAAGAACCCAGCATTGTAAATCTCTTGGTTTTGACCTGTGACAACATACTTGGTAAAAATGCACTGTAGACAAATGTAAATTTTAGCTCCATTATCTATTAGATGATAAGATGCAAGTTTAAGCAAAGAAAAATCTTACTAAAGAGTGTATGCATCTTACAGTCCGGAGGCAGCTTATTCTGAATGAGAATGCTTACAGCATCCTTCCTGATGAGTGAGAGAACTGCTCTCTGTGCCCAACCCACACTGATCTATCTGATTGGTGTGGTACAGAAGAGAAAGATAATAGGGACCTGCAATTATACTGCATGTCCTGTGTAGCTGAAGGACCTTTCACATCATGTGATCAGTCACATTCATGAAAGGAATTTAAAAATGTCGTAATGCATACAGTGGTTGTGTGCATGTTTTGTGAGGCAGTGACCCCTGTTACAGCTAGGGGGTGCTGTTTGTGCTCTCCAGAATGCGCACGGAGGCGTAGTGAGGCCATGAGGGCACTGCAGACACAGGTGTAGCTGTGATTAGAATGGTGAAGCAGTGACTGATTAAAAGCCCTGTAGTAGAGGGGGAGGGTTGTCAATGTTGGTTTTGGAAGCGGACAGAGTAGTTGTCTGCAGAGCACTCACTGTGTGAGGCTTCACAGGGGCAAGAGGAACAAAAGAGACTGACACCCTGCGTCTCGGGCTGTCTTTTGTTTATCTGGCTGCGATCCAGAAGATACAGCGTGCTGTGCACTCCATGAGTAAAGAGACTTTGTCCCGGAATGCGATTGCCCAGGGAACTGGACAAAGGCAAGTCTGGCCTGTTAAGGAACTGCAAACATAAAGCCGCGTACTATGTATTCTTATGGACTGTGTGAAGTAACACATTAAAGGAACGTTTTGTTTGAACTTGCTTGGGTCACTGCCATTTTCACTGCGTACGGTGCTACCGCTGCACTTTATACGGTGGAAAGAATGTGGGCCATGTGAACTAAGGCATACCCCAGAGAGTGCTGTAGATAATTGTGCAAGTCTGCTGGAGAAATGGAGGAACTTTTGGAATAGGTTGTGCTCAATCAGAAAAGGATTCAGCAAGAGGTTCTGCAGCAGCAGTGGCAGCAGGAGGCGCTGCAGTGGAAGCTAGCAGAGCTTCAGCATGGCAAAAAGGAGACCCCTAAAGTGAGGGGTGATCAGCAGAGTCGTGAAGAGACCCCTAATGTGAGGGGTAATCATTGGGTGTACCAGTGGTCCTATGTAGAGACTTGGCCTACTAGGTCTCAGGCAAATGACTTATTGCAGTTGGTGGAGGAGTGACTTCAGCCTGAGTTCTGTTCCCCGTATGAGATGAAGAGAATAGTGGTTGATCGGATGGTGCGGGCTCTGCCGGCCACCATGCAGTGTTAGGTCAGGCTGAGGGACCTAGGCACCCTGGAACTGCTGATAGAATTGATTGAGCAGTATAAATCCACTCAGGATGTTAAACCAGAGCCCGGGAATGGGGCTAGAACCAGAGCCCGGGCATGGGGCTAGTAAATATTTGGTGGCTTCTAAGCCCATGGACTGAAGGAATACTTGCCAGGAGTCTATGTGTGTCCAGCCAGTCTCTATCACCACTATGGGCACAGCCGGCAGCGAACCACAATTGTGCCAGGTACTTGTGAATGGAAGCAGAACAGAGGCTCTCCTGGAGAAGGGGAGTAAAATGACTGGTCCATAGGTCCCTTGTTGCCTGGGACAACCCCAAAGGACCGAAAGAGGAGGTGATGGGTATTCACGGAGAAATCTGGTAGTACCCTACCACGGAGGTAAATTTTTCCACACCATGTGGGGAGATTGAGCATGTGGTGGGAGTGGCAACGACCCTTCCATTTGGAACTGTGTTGGGGAGAGATTTGCCCCTGTTTTGGTCCATGTGGGAGACAAGGGTCAACCATCTCATGGAAAAGGTTGTACCGGGAGCACAACCCAAAAGATATTGAGATACCTGCCATAGGGGTCGCCATCCTAGGGACAGAGTGTAATCCTGATAGGCTCCCCCTAGAGGTAATGGCAGGAGAAATTGAAGATGTTGTTTCAGGAGTAGAATCCGAAGATCTTAAATGGTCTGCCACAGGGGTCACCAATTTAGAGTTAGAGTGTAATACTGATAGGCTCCCCCCTAGAGGTTGTGGCAGTAGAGGTCGTGGAGACCCCATTGAACCCCGAGCTGGAGGTGCTCCCTGGTAAGTTCGGGACTGCTCAGATCCAGGGTCCCACACGGAGATGCAGGTATAAAACCCGCAGGTATGAGAAGAGCCGGTATTGTATGGTCGCAGAGGCGACTTGGGATGTGCGCACGAGAACCCTCTGGCACCAGTCAAGAATGGGGTCGGGGTCAGGGAAAATTAGATAGAGTGTTTGCTAGACAGCATTGTTGGGAGGCTCAGGTTCGGGTGCGACGTAATACAGACATATGCTCGGAGCTGCCAACGCGGTCCGAGGCGTTTCAGCGTTCATCTATAGGAACCATGCATCTCCAGAACTGGGCACCATCAATGGTATTTAACGGGCCCCAAGTACTTAATTACATCTCAATATGCCTTTTAAATACTCTTTCAGGCTTATAAAGTTTACTGGAAGAATATTAAAATTATAGGCAAGACTGTGAAAACTTATCAGTGCTAAAGGCACCACAAAAGAACCCAGCATTGTAAAACTTTTGGTTTTGACCTGTAACAACATACATGGTAAAAATGCACTGTACACTAAAGTACAGTTTAGCTCCACTATATATTAGACAATAAGATGCAGGTTTTAGCAAAGAAAAATCTTGCTAAAAAGTGTATGCATCTTACAGTCCAGAGGTAGCTTATTCTGAATGAGGAGAATGCTGACAGCATCCTTCCTGATGAGTTAGAGAACTGTTCTCTCTGTGCCCAACCCACACTGATCTGACTGATTGGTGTGGTACAGAAGAGAAAGATAATTGGGATCTGCAAGGATACTGCATGTCCTGTGTAGCTAAAGGACCTTTCACATCATGTGATCAGTCACATTCATGAAAAGAATTTTAAAATGTCGTAATGTATACAGTGCTTGTATGTTTTGTGAGGCAGTGACCCCTGTTACAGCTAGGGGGTGCTGTTTTTGCTTTCCAGAATGCGCACGGAGGAGTAGTGAGGCCATGAGGGCGTACTGCAGACACAGGTGTATCTGTGATTAGAATGGTGAAGCAGTGACTGATTAAAAGCCCTGTAGTAGAAAGGGAGAGTTGTCAGTGTTGGTTTTGGAACCGGACAGAGTAATTGTCTGCAGATCACTCCCTGTGTGAGGCAACACAGCGGCAAGAGGAACTAAAGAGACTGACACCCTGCGTCTCGGGCTGTCTTTTGTTTATCCGGCTGCGATCCGGAGGATACAGTGTGCTGTGCACTGCGTTAGTAAAGAGACTTGGTCCTGGCGTGCGGTCACCCAGGGTACTGGACAAAGGCAAGTCTGGCCTGTTTAGGGACTGCAAACATAAAGCCGCGTACTATGTATTCTTATGGACTGTGTGAAGTAAAACATTAAAGGAACGTTTTGTTTGAATGTGTTTGGGTCACTGCCGTTTTCACTGCGTACGATGCTACCGCTGCACTACAGTTTGTATACATATAAATATCTGTGTGTGTGAGTGCATCATATAGTGGAGCCATATGCGTATATGTATAAGCTTTTGGTGTGAGTGTGTGTGTTTGTAGGAAACCTATGTGCGTGTGAACAAAGGAGAGCTGTGTTTGCATTTAGCTCAGTTGTTAGTATGTTGAAGAGGTTTGTGCATGTACAGCAGAGATGTTTGTATGTAGGACAGCTGTATGTAACTGAACTGTGTGTATATATGTAGTAGACCTGTGTGCATGCACAGGAGAGCTTATTATGCATCTACAGTGCATGCAGCAGTGATGTGATTATGTGTGTATTGCAGAGAATGCATATAAATTGCCTGGTGTCAAGTTATATGTGTATAGTATACATGTTGAAGAGAAATTCTAACATTAGATCTTTATCCAATCTATTCAACCTTACAGCAGTAAAGTTAGTGGTATCAAATCTTCCACAAATTTACATCTACAGGAAATCTTAGTTGCAAAAATGTTTTTCCTATTTTGCTATCTAAACCTGTGGTGTGTTTTAAATTAAGGTGCATCTAATAGTTAGAAAAATATGATACTTTCCTTAAATTATTAGCAAAATGTTGAAATTACACCTATCAAAAACAGCCTCCTCCATATCCCCTCTAGCTGTCCTATCCATCACCAAAATAGGTGCATTTTCTACCATGTAGGTAGAAGTAAACATCAAACAATTTGCTTCTAATTTAGATAAAGTAGCTGGAAGTTATATCATGAAAACACCACATGTGAGGTCTGCCTATTAAACAATAGATGTAATATGTAGTTAAGAAACTTACATTTTCTGTATGCCTGACCTACACAACTTCATTTTTTGTAGGTATTAGTACATAATGGCAAGGCCTTCATCTATAGGAACCATGCATCTCCAGAACGGGGACCATCAATGGTATTTAATGGGCCCCAAGTACTTAATTACATCTCAATATGCCTTTTAAATACTCTGTCAGGCTTATAAAGTTTACTGGAAGAATATTAAAATTATAGGCAAGACTGTGAAGACTTATCAGTGCTAAAGGCACCACAAAAGAACCCAGCATTGTAAAACTTTTGGTTTTAACCTGTAACAACAAAATTGGTAAAACTGCACTGTAGACTAATGTACAGTTTAGCTCCACTATATATTAGACAATAAGATGCACGTTTTAGCAAAGAAAAATCTTGCTAAAAAGTGTATGCATCTTACAGTCCGGAGGTAGCTTATTCTGAATGAGGAGAATGCTGACAGCATCCTTCTTGATGAGTGAGAGAACTGTTCTCTCTGTGCCCAACCCACACTGATCTGATTGGTGTGGTACAGAAGAGAAAGATAATTGGGATCTGCAAGGATACTGCATGTCCTGTGTAGCTAAAGGACCTTTCACATCATGTGATCAGTCACATTCATGAAAAGAGTTTTAAAATGTCGTAATGTATACGGTGCTTGTATGTTTTGTGAGGCAGTGACCCCTGTTACAGCTAGGGGGTGCTGTTTGTGCTCTCCAGAATGCGCACGGAGGAGTAGTGAGGCCATGAGGGCGTACTGCAGACACAGGTGTATCTGTGATTAGAATGGTGAAGCAGTGACTGATTAAAAGCCCTGTAGTAGAAAGGGAGAGTTGTCAGTGTTGGTTTTGGAACCGGACAGAGTAATTGTCTGCAGATCACTCCCTGTGTGAGGCAACACAGCGGCAAGAGGAACCAAAGAGACTGACACCCTGCGTCTCGGGCTGTCTTGTTTATCCGGCTGCGATTTGGAGGATACAGTGTGCTGTGCACTGCATTAGTAAAGAGACTTGGTCCTGGCGTGCGGTCACCCAGGGAACTGGACAAAGGTAAGTCTGGCCTGTTTAGGGACTGCAAACATAAAGCCGCATACTATGTATTCTTATGGACTGTGTGTTGTGAACTCTGTTTTTGGGCTCCCTCTTTTGGTCACAAGTGGTACTGTGTGAGTGCTGTCTTTGGGCTCCCTCTGGTGGCTCTTTGTGTCATTCTGCAGGTCTGAGGCTGGATCAGCTGTCTCGTTATGTTAGCTGGTTTCCTATTTAGCTCACCTGGACTATCAGTTGTTGCCTGCTGTCAATGTATTCAGTGCTCTTCAGATTCCTTGTGACTACCTTGCTCCCAGTCTCTCCAAGACAAGCTAAGTTTTTGTTTGTTTATTTTTTGATTATCAGCATTCATCATGTTTCTTGTCCAGTTTGCTAAAATGTGATTTCCTCGCTTGCTGGTTGCTCTAGGGGACTGAGTTTCTCCCCCCACACCGTTAGTTGGTGCGGGGGTTCTTGAAATCTCAGAGTGGATATTTTGTAAGGGTTTTTTACTGACCGCATAGATTCCCTTTTCTATTTTCTACTATCTAGTATTAGTGGGCCTCATTTGCTTAATCTGCTTTCACCCCTGTGTATGTGCCTTCCTCTTACCTCACCGTTATTATTTGTTGGGGGCTTCTATATCTTTGGGGATTATTTCTCTGGAGGCAAGAGAGGTCTTTCTTTCTCTCTAGGGGTAGTTAGTTCCTCAGGCTGGCTTGAGACGCCTAGGATTTTTAGGCACGTTCACCGGCTACTTCTAGTGTGTTTGGATAGGTTCAGATTTGCGGTCAGTCCAGTTTGCCACCTCCCTAGAGCTTGTCCTATGTTTGTTACTTAGCTGGAGTAATTTGTGATCCTCAACCACTAAGGATCATAACACTGTGTGAAGTAACACATTAAAGGAACGTTTTGTTTGAATGTGCTTGGGTCACTGTCGTTTTCACTGCGTACGGTGCTACCGCTGCACTACAGTTTGTATACATATAAATATCCGTGTGTGAGTGCATCATATAGTGGAGCCATATGCGTATGTATAAGCTTTTGGTGTGAATGTGCGTGTTTGTAGGAAACCTATGTGCGTGTGAACAAAGTAGAGCTGTGTGTTTGCATTTAGCTCAGTTGTTAGTATGTTGAAGAGGTTTGTGTATGTACAGCAGAGATGTGTGTATGTAGGACAGCTGTATGCAACTGAACTGTGTGTATATATGTAGTAGACCTGTGTGCATGCACAGCAGAGTGTCATGCTCGCGCCCAGACTGGTTGGCGCGGGCGTGCGGGGGAGTGGCCCCACTGGACCACAGACCAAACCTCCCTGGAAGGGGCGTAACTAAGTAGCTTCCTAGGTGTTCGCTGGAGCCTCTAATGGTGAGGTCAGACTTGTGCAATAGGAAGCTACCAGGTACCACTCCAGGGTGGAGTCTGGTTGTGGCTGCTGATCCCACCGGGGAACGGAACATAGACAAGCAAGCGGGCACGGCTGGCACATAGGCAGGCAGACGGGTACAACAGGAACACTGTCAGGCAGACGGGCAAGGCTGGCTCTCTGGCAGGACTGATAGACAAGACTGGTACACTGGAAGAACCGGTAGGGACCGGTCTGCAGGCAGGTATGTAGAACGGGTAAGAACCTGTTCAGACACGAGGACCTAGGAGTAAGTAGATAAAGACCGCAAGAGCGGATGCAGAGAGAAAGCACAGGAGCTAGAGCCAAGAACATAAATGCAGGAGGCGGAGCCAAGAGCAGGAGGCGGAGCCAAGTGCAAAACCGCAGGAGGCGGAGCCAAGAGCTGGAGGCGGAGCCAAGTGCAGACAGGCAGGAGGCGGAGCCAAGAGCTGGAGAACATCAGACACCGATCCCAGAAGGATGTCATCTCGGGGTGGACCTCAGGACCACAGGCGGGACATCAGGATCACAGGCAGGACACCAGGATCACAGGC
Organism: Ranitomeya variabilis; assembly: GCF_051348905.1. Classification (NCBI taxonomy): domain Eukaryota; kingdom Metazoa; phylum Chordata; class Amphibia; order Anura; family Dendrobatidae; genus Ranitomeya; species Ranitomeya variabilis. The sequence goes on along the minus strand of NC_135233.1, from coordinate 954,276,170 downwards.
AGGACACCAGGATCACAGGCAGGACACCAGGAACACAGGCAGGACATCAGGAACACAGGTTTAGATAGACGTCTGACGATGGCAGGAGTCATCACGGGTTGATGCAGTCCAGGGTCATCTGGCACGGGCATACTAGGACAGCCAATCTCTCAGGCCTCAGGCGTTGCACAGGCTCAGCAGGAGAACATCAGACACCGATCCCAGAAGGACGTCATCTCAGGGTGGACCTCAGGACACAGGCAGGAAATCTGGACACAGACAGGACATCTGGACACAGACAGAAGATCTGGACGTAGGCAGGACAGCTGGACACAGGCAGGACATGTGGACATAGACAGAAGATCTGGACACAGGCAGGACATCTGGGACACTGGCGTGGCAGCCCAGGTCATCGGCTGGGACACTGGCGTGGCAGCCCAGGAATCAGGACATCGGACACCGAAAGGACATCGGGAATACCGGAAAGACATCTGGGACACTGGCGTGGCAGGCCAGGTCATCGGCTGGGACACTGGCGTGGCAGCCCAGGAATCAGGACATCGGACACCGGAAGGACATCAGACACAGGCTGGACACTGGCATGGCAGCCCAGGTCATTGGCTGGGACACGGAGGGCCAGGACCAGGTAGCGGAGGTCATCAGGTTCATAACTTCGGCCGTCAGGCTCCGGACATCAGACCTAGGAAGGAACTCAAGCGTGATGGTGCTAGCTCCGCTGGACTGGAACTGGGCCAGACAGGGTTAGCACCGCATGGAAGACTGAGCACAGAATAGTAAGCGCTCAGCAAGAACACCGAACTCCATCTCTGAAAGATGAGCCCGGAAAGTTCAGTCACAGGGTGTGGGGTGCCAGACACAATAGGACTTAAGAAACATAACAGAGACAGGTTCAGACAGGATCAGGTACTGGATATTCAGCCTCAAGGATAGGCGAATCTGGGTACTCTGACCCCAGAACAGGCGGGTAAACAAGACACAAACGGATCTGGATATACGGCCTCCAGGATAGGCGGATCTGGGTACTCGGCCCCCAGAACAGGCGAGAGACGGGCATCAGCTCTCCCAGAACATACTGCAGACAGAACGGGAGCTGGATACCTCACAAGGCAAGACACAGAAACACAATGCAATGCTCTGGCAACGCCCAGTAGCAAAGAGGAAGTTTATATAGGAGCTGCTCCTCAGCAATAGGCTGAGGAAGCAACACAGGTGCACACTCAAACCCTGATAAAAGCAGGGTAGGTGTGGCCGCGAGCACCCTAAGCACAAACAGAAACCATTACAGCACTGACAGCACAGGAACTGTGGCTTAGGGCACCTGGCAGCGGCTGCTAGCCTGGACACACGTGAAAGTCATGCACCCGCTGCAGAGGACCTCGCAAGCCGTGGCTAGCTTCCAAGCAGCAGCCAGGGACCGCACATGCGAGTGGCCATGCAGCAGAGCAAAGACATCACAGCACATGTACAGCTACGCAGCGGTGGCAGGGAACTGAGCAGAATCCATACAGGTAACAGACAACAGTATCCCTGCACATTAGGGGGAGAGGAGCAAGGGTTAAAGCAGAGACATGCAAAAGTAACGCCGAAGAAACAAGGTATAAACCCAGCGGCGTTACAGTATCCCCTCCTCAGGCCCCCTCTGCTGAAGACCCAAAAAAAAAGTTTCAAAGAAAATTCTTTTGGGTAAGGCGGTAAGTCCCACAGTTCACAATATGGCAGCAGAGTTCATAGCTCAAACAATCCAACCGCTGACCAAGCACTGGATTGAGCAATATAGTCCACTACCAAGAGGGATCCGAGCAGTCTAATCCGCTGACCAAACGGGGCTCGGGAAAGTTCTGCAGTTCACACATGCTCAGCGGAGTCCATGGCCAGAGCATTCTGCTACGGCTCGGCCACGTTTTGTGGTCGCAGCCGTAGCACAGAGCTTATTATGCATCTACAGTGCATGCAGCAGTGGTGTGATTATGTGTGTATTGCAGAGAATGCATATAAATTGCCTGGTGTCAAGTTATATGTGTATAGTATACATGTTGAAGAGAAATTCTAACATTAGATCTTTATCCACTCTATTCAACCTTACAGCAGTAAAGTTAGTGGTATCAAATCTTCCACAAATTTACATCTACAGGAAATCTTACTTAGTTGCAAAAATGTTTTTCCTATTTTGCTATCTAAACCTGTGGTGTGTTTTAAATTAAAGTGCGTCTAAAAGTTAGAAAAATATGATACTTTCCTTCAATTATTAGCAAAATGTTGAAATTACACCTATCAAAAACAACCTCCTCCATATCCCCTCTAGCTGTCCTATCCATCACCAAAATAGGTGCATTTTCTACCATGTAGGTAGAAGTAAACATCAAACAATTTGCTTCTAATTTAGATAAAGTAGCTGGAAGTTATATCATGAAAACACCACATGTGAGGTCTGCCTATTAAACAATAGATGTAATATGTATTTAAGAAACTTACATTTTCTGTATGCTTGACCTGCACAACTTCATTATTTGTAGGTATTAGTACATAATGGCAAAGCCTTCATCTATAGGAACCATGCATCTCCAGAACTGGGCACCATCAATGGTATTTAACGGGCCCCAAGTACTTAATTACATCTCAATATGCATTTTAAATACTCTTTCAGGCTTATAAAGTTTACTGGAAGAATATTAAATTTATAGGCAAGACTGTGAAAACTTATCAGTGCTAAAGGCATCACAAAAGAACCCAGCATTGTAAAACTTTTGGTTTTGACCTGTAACATAAATGGTAAAAATGCACTGTACACTAAAGTACAGTTTAGCTCCACTATATATTAGACAATAAGATGCAGGTTTTAGCAAAGAAAAATCTTGCTAAAAAGTGTATGCATCTTACAGTCCGGAGGTAGCTTATTCTGAATGAGGAGAATGCTGACAGCATCCTTCCTGATGAGTGAGAGAACTGTTCTCTCTGTGCCCAACCCACACTGATCTGACTGATTGGTGTGGTACAGGAAAGATAATTGGGATCAGCAAGGATACTGCATGTCCTGTGTAGCTAAAGGACCTTTCACATCATGTGATCAGTTACATTCATGAAAAGAATTTTAAAATGTCGTAATGTATACGGTGCTTGTATGTTTTGTGAGGCAGTGACCCCTGTTACAGCTAGGGGGTGCTGTTTGTGCTCTCCAGAATGCGCACGGAGGAGTAGTAAGGCCATGAGGGCGTACTGCAGACACAGGTGTATCTGTGATTAGAATGGTGAAGCAGTGACTGATTAAAAGCCCTGTAGTAGAAAGGGAGAGTTGTCAGAGTTGGTTTTGGAATCAGACAGAGTAATTGTCTGCAGATCACTCCCTGTGTGAGGCAACACAGCGGCAAGAGGAACCAAAGAGACTGACACCCTGCGTCTCGGGCTGTCTTTTGTTTATCCGGCTGCGATCCGGAGGATACAGTGTGCTGTGCACTGCGTTAGTAAAGAAACTTGGTCCTGGCGTGCGGTCACCCAGGGAACTGGACAAAGGCAAGTCTGGCCTGTTTAGGGACTGCAAACATAATCCGCGTACTATGTATTCTTATGGACTGTGTGAAGTAACACTTTAAAGGAACGTTTTGTTTGAATGTGTTTGGGTCACTGCCGTTTTCACTGCGTACGGTGCTACCACTGCACTACAGTTTGTATACATATAAATATCTGTGTGTGTGAGTGCATCATATAGTGGAGCCATATGCGTATGTATAAGCTTTTGGTGTGAGTGTGCGTGTTTGTAGGAAACCTATGTGCGTGTGAACAAAGGAGAGCTGTGTGTTAGCATTTAGCTCAGTTGTTAGTATGTTGAAGAGGTTTGTGTATGTACAGCAGAGATGTTTGTATGTAGGACAGCTGTATGTAACTGAACTGTGTGTATATATGTAGTAGACCTGTGTGCATGCACAGGAGAGCTTATTATGCATCTACAGTGCATGCAGCAGTGATGTGATTATGTGTGTATTGCAGAGAATGCATATAAATTGCCTGGTGTCAAGTTATATGTGTATAGTATACATGTTGAACAGAAATTCTAACATTAGATCCACTCTATTCAACCTTACAGCAGTAAAGTTAGTGGTATCAAATCTTCCACAAATTTACATCTACAGGAAATCTTACTTAGTTGCAAAAATGTTTTTCCTATTTTGCTATCTAAACCTGTGGTGTGTTTTAAATTATGGTGCGTCTAATAGTTAGAAAAATATACTTTCCTTAAATTATTAGCAAAATGTTGAAATTACACCTATCAAAAACAGCCTCCTCCATATCCCCTCTAGATGTCCTATCCATCACCAAAATAGGTGCGCTTTCTACCATGTAGGTAGAAGTAAACATCAAACAATTTGCTTCTAATTTAGATAAAGTAGCTGGAAGTTATATCATAAAAACACCACATGTGAGGTCTGCCTATTAAACAATAGATGTAATATGTATTTAAGAAACTTAAATTTTCTGTATGCCTGACCTACACAACTTCATTTTTTGTAGGTATTAGTACATAATGGCAAGGCCTTCATCTATAGGAACCATGCATCTCCAGAACTGGGCACCATCAATGGTATTTAACAGGCCCCAAGTACTTAATTACATCTCAATATGCCTTTTAAATACTCTGTCAGGCTTATAAAGTTTACTGGAAGAATAGTAAAATTATAGGCAAGACTGTGAAAACTTATCAGTGCTAAAGGCACCACAAAAAAACCCAGCATTGTAAAACTTTTGGTTTTGACCTGTAACAACATACATGGTAAAAATGCACTGTAGACTAATGTACAGTTTAGCTCCACTATATATTAGACAATAAGATGCGCGTTTTAGCAAAGAAAAATCTTGCTAAAAAGTGTATGCCTCTTACAGCCTGGAGGTAGCTTATTCTGAATGAGGAGAATGCTGACAGCATCCTTCCTGATGAGTGAGAGAACTGCTTTCTCTGTACCCAACCCACACTGATCTGACTGATTGGTGTGGTATAGAAGAGAAAGATAATTGGGATCTGCAAGGATACTGCATGTCCTGTGTAGCTAAAGGACCTTTCACATCATGTGATCAGTCACATTCATGAAAAGAATTTTAAAATGTCGTAATGTATACGGTGCTTGTATTTTTTGTGAGGCAGTGACCCCTGTTACAGCTAGGGGGTGCTGTTTGTGCTCTCCAGAATGCGCACGGAGGAGTAGTGAGGCCATGAGGGCGTACTGCAGACACAGGTGTATCTGTGATTAGAATGGTGAAGCAGTGACTGATTAAAAGCCCTGTAGTAAAAAGGGAGAGTTGTCAGGGTTGGTTTTGGAATCAAACAGAGTAATTGTCTGCAGACCACTCCCTGTGTGAGGCAACACAGCGGCAAGAGGAACCAAAGAGACTGACACCCTGCGTCTCGGGCTGTCTTTTGTTTATCCGGCTGCGATCCGGAGGATACAGTGTGCTGTGCACTGCGTTAATAAAGATACTTGGTCCTGGCGTGCGGTCACCCAGGGTACTGGACAAAGGCAAGTCTGGCATGTTTAGGGACTGCAAACATAAAGCCGCGTACTATGTATTCTTATGGACTGTGTGAAGTAACACATTAAAGGAACGTTTTGTTTGAATGTGTTTGGGTCACTGCCGTTTTCACTGCGTACGGTGCTACCGCTGCACAACAGTTTGTATACATATAAATATCCGTGTGTGAGTGCATCATATAGTGGAGCCATATGCGTATGTATAAGCTTTTGGTGTGAGTGTGCGTGTTTGTAGGAAACCTATGTGCGTGTGAACAAAGGAGAGCTGTGTGTTTGCATTTAGCTCAGTTGTTAGTATGTTGAAGAGGTTTATGTATGTACAGCAGAGATGTTTGTATGTAGGACAGCTGTATGTAACTGAACTGTGTGTATATATGTAGTAGACCTGTGTGCATGCACAGGAGAGCTTATTATGCATCTACAGTGCATGCAGCAGTGATGTGATTATGTGTGTATTGCAGAGAATGCATATAAATTGCCTGGTGTCAAGTTATATGTGTATAGTATACATGTTGAACAGAAATTCTAACATTAGATCTTTATCCACTCTATTCAACCTTACAGCAGTAAAGTTAGTGGTATCAAATCTTCCACAAATTTACATCTACAGGAAATCTTACTTAGTTGCAAAAATGTTTTTCCTATTTTGCTATCTAAACCTGTGGTGTGTTTTAAATTAAAGTGCGTCTAAAAGTTAGAAAAATATGATACTTTCCTTAAATTATAAGCAAAATGTTGAAATTACACCTATCAAAAACAGCCTCCTCCATATCCCCTCTAGCTGTCCTATCCATCACCAAAATAGGTGCGCTTTCTACCATGTAGGTAGAAGTAAACATCAAACAATTTGCTTCTAATTTAGATAAAGTAGCTGGAAGTTATATCATGAAAACACCACATGTGAGGTCTGCCTATTAAACAATAGATGTAATATGTATTTAAGAAACTTACATTTTCTGTATGCCTGACCTACACAACTTCATTATTTGTAGGTATTAGTACATAATGGCAAAGCCTTCATCTATAGGAACCATGCATCTCCAGAACTGGACACCATCAATGGTATTTAACGGGCCCCAAGTACTTAATTACATCTCAATATGCCTTTTAAATACTCTTTCAGGCTTATAAAGTTTACTGGAAGAATATTAAATTTATAGGCAAGACTGTGAAAACTTATCAGTGCTAAAGGCACCACAAAAGAACCCAGCATTGTAAAACTTTTGGTTTTGACCTGTAACAACATACATGGTAAAAATGCACTGTACACTAAAGTACAGTTTAGCTCCACTATATATTAGACAATAAGATGCAGGTTTTAGCAAAGAAAAATCTTGCTAAAAAGTGTATGCATCTTACAGTCCGGAGGTAGCTTATTCTGAATGAGGAGAATGCTGACAGCATTTTTCCTGATGAGTGAGAGAACTGTTCTCTCTGTGCCCAACCCACACTGATCTGACTGATTGGTGTGGTACAGAAGAGAAAGATAATTGGGATCAGCAAGGATACTGCATGTCCTGTGTAGCTAAAGGACCTTTCACATCATGTGATCAGTCACATTCATGAAAAGAATTTTAAAATGTCGTAATGTATACGGTGCTTGTATGTTTTGTGAGGCAGTGACCCCTGTTACAGCTAGGGGGTGCTGTTTGTGCTCTCCAGAATGCGCACGGAGGAGTAGTAAGGCCATGAGGGCGTACTGCAGACACAGGTGTATCTGTGACTAGAATGGTGAAGCAGTGACTGATTAAAAGCCCTGTAGTAGAAAGGGAGAGTTGTCAGTGTTGGTTTTGGAACCGGACAGAGTAATTGTCTGCAGATCACTCCCTGTGTGAGGCAACACAGCGGCAAGTGGAACTAAAGAGACTGACACCCTGTGTCTCGGGCTGTCTTTTGTTTATCCGGCTGCGATCCGGAGGATACAGTGTGCTGTGCACTGCGTTAGTAAAGAGACTTGGTCCTGGCGTGCGGTCACCCAGGGTACTGGACAAAGGCAAGTCTGGCCTGTTTAGGGACTGCAAACATAAAGCCGCGTACTATGTATTTTTATGGACTGTGTGAAGTAACACATTAAAGGAACGTTTTGTTTGAATGTGTTTGGGTCACTGCCGTTTTCACTGCGTACGATGCTACCGTTGCTAGTGTTGAGCATTCCGATACTGCAAGTATCGGGTATCGGCCGATACTTGCTGTATCGGAAATTCCGATACCGAGATCCGATATTTTTGTGATATCGGGTATCGGTATCGAAACAACATTAATGTAAAAATGTGTAAAAGAGAGAATTAAAATAAAAAATATTGCTATACTCACCTCTCCGACGCAGCCTGCACCTTACCGAGGGAAGCGGCAGCGTTCTTTGTTTAAAATTCGCGCTTTTCTTTCCTTTACGTGAGTCCCGGCTTGTGATTGGTTGCGTGCCGCCCATGTGACCGGCACGCAACCAATCACAGCAAGCCGTGACGTAATTTCAGGTCCTTCAGGATTTTAAAATTACGTTCCGGCGTTGTGATTGGTTGCGTCGCAGTCACATGGGAGACGCAACCAATCACAGCAAGCCGTGACGTAATTTCAGGTCCTTAAGGATTTTAAAATTACGTCCCGGCTTTGTGATTGGTTGCGTCGCAGTCACATGGGAGACGCAACCAATCACAAGCCGTGACGTCACGGGAGGCTGGACACGCGCGCATTTTAAAATGGGCGCGTGTCCAGCCTCCCGTGACGTCCCGGCTTGTGATTGGTTGCGCCGCGATCAACCAATCACAAGCCGGGAGGCTGGACACGCGCCCATTTTAAAATTTTAAAATGCGCGCGTGTCCAGCCTCCCGGCTTGTGATTGGTTGACCGCGGCGCAACCAATCACAAGCCAGGACGTCACGGGAGGCTGGACACGCGCCCATTTTAAAAAGTGCGCGTGTCCAGCCTCCCGTGACGTCACAGCTTGTGATTGGTTAATGGCGGCCATGTTGCCGGGACGCGGACCAATCACAGCAAGCCGTGACGTAATTTCGTCACGGCTTGCTGTGATTGGTCCGCGTCCCGGCAACATGGCCGCCCTGACCAATCACAAGCCGGGACTTCACGTAACCAAGTAAAAGCGCGAATTTTAAACAAACAACGCTGCCGGTTCCCTCGCTGAGGTCCAGGCTGCGTCGGAGGGTGAGTATAGCGATATTTTTTATTTTAATTCTTTCTTTTACACATTTATATGGATCCCAGGGCCTGAAGGAGAGTTTCCTCTCCTTCAGACCCTGGGAACCATCAGGAATACCGTCCGATACTTGAGTCCCATTGACTTGTATTGGTATCGGGTATCGGTATCGGATTGGATCCGATACTTTGCCGGTATCGGCCGATACTTTCCGATACCGATACTTTCAAGTATCGGACGGTATCGCTCAACACTAACCGTTGCACTACAGTTTGTATACATATAAATATCTGTGTGTGTGAGTGCATCATATAGTGGAGCCATATGCGTATGTATAAGCTTTTGGTGTGAGTGTGTGTGTTTGTAGGAAACCTATGTGCGTGTGAACAAAGGAGAGCTGTGTTTGCATTTAGCTCAGTTGTAAGTATGTTGAAGAGGTTTGTGTATGTACAGCAGAGATGTTTGTATGTAGGACAGCTGTATGTAAATGAACTGTGTGTATATATGTAGTAGACCTGTGTGCATGCACAGGAGAGCTTATTATGCATCTACAGTGCATGCAGCAGTGATGTGATTATGTGTGTATTGCAGAGAATGCATATAAATTGCCTGGTGTCAAGTTATATGTGTATAGTATACATGTTGAACAGAAATTCTAACATTAGATCTTTATCCACTCTATTCAACCTTACAGCAGTAAAGTTAGTATTATTAAATCTAACACAAATTTACATCTACAGGAAATCTTACTTAGTTGCAAAAATGTTTTTCCTATTTTGCTATCTAAACCTGTGGTGTGTTTTAAATTAAGGTGCATCTAATAGTTAGAAAAATATGATACTTTCCTTAAATTATTAGCAAAATGTTGAAATTACACCTATGAAAAACAGCCTCCTCCATATCCCCTCTAGCTGTCCTATCCATCACCAAAATAGGTGCGCTTTCTACCATGTAGGTAGAAGTAAACATCAAACAATTTGCTTCTAATTTAGATAAAGTAGCTGGAAGTTATATCATGAAAACACCACATGTGAGGTCTGCCTATTAAACAATAGATGTAATATGTATTTAAGAAACTTACATTTTCTGTATGCCTGACCTACACAACTTCATTTTTTGTAGGTATTAGTACATAATGGCAAGGCCTTCATCTATAGGAACCATGCATCTCCAGAACTGGGCACCATCAATGGTATTTAACGGGCCCCAAGTACTTAATTACATCTCAATATGCCTTTTAAATACTCTGTCAGGCTTATAAAGTTTACTGGAAGAATACTAAAATTATAGGCAAGACTGTGAAAACTTATCAGTGCTAAAGGCACCAGAAAAGAACCCAGCATTGTAAAACTTTTGGTTTTGACCTGTAACAACATACAAGGTAAAAATGCACTGTAGACTAATGTACAGTTTAGCTCCACTATATATTAGACAATAAGATGCACGTTTTAGCAAAGAAAAATCTTGCTAAAAAGTGTATGCATCTTACAGCCTGGAGGTAGCTTATTCTGAATGAGGAGAATGCTGACAGCATCCTTCCTGATGAGTGAGAGAACTGCTCTCTCTGTGCCCAACCCACACTGATCTGACTGATTGGTGTGGTACAGAAGAGAAAGATAATTGGGATCTGCAAGGATACTGCATGTCCTGTGTAGCTAAAGGACCTTTCACATCATGTGATCAGTCACATTCATGAAACGAATTTAAAAATGTCGTAATATATACAGTGCTTGTATGTATGTTTTGTGAGGCAGTGACCCCTGTTACAGCTAGGGGGTGCTGTTTGTGGTCTCCAGATTGCGCACGGAGGAGTAGTGAGGCCATGAGGGCGTACTGCAGACACAGGTGTAGCTGTGATTAGAATGGTGAAGCAGTGACTGATTAAAAGCCCTGTAGTAGAAAGGGAGGGTTGTCAGTGTTGGTTTGGAACTGGACAGAGTAATTGTCTGCAGATCACTCCCTGTGAGAGGCAACACAGCTGCAAGAGGAATCAAAGAGACTGACACCCTGCGTCTCGGGCTGTCTTTTGTTTATCCGACTGCGATTCGGAGGATACTTTGTGCTGTGCACTGCATTAGTAAAGAGACTTGGTCCTGGTGTGCGGTCGCCCAGGGAACTGGACAAAGGTAAGTCTGGCCTGTTTAGGGACTGCAAACATAAAGCCGCGTACTATGTATTCTTATGGACTATGTGAAGTAACACATTAAAGGAACGTTTTGTTTGAATGTGTTTGGGTCACTGCCGTTTTCACTGCGTACGGTGCTACCGCTGCACTACAGTTTGTATACATATAAATATCCGTGTGTGAGTGCATCATATAGTGGAGCCATATGCGTATGTATAAGCTTTTGGTGTGAGTGTGCGTGTTTGTAGGAAACCTATGTGCGTGTGAACAAAGGAGAGCAGAGAATGCATATAAATTGCCTGGTGTCAAGTTATATGTGTATAGTATATACAACTTCATTTTTTGTAGGTATTAGTACATAATGGCAAGGCCTTCATCTATAGGAACCATGCATCTCCAGAACTGGGCACCATCAGTGGTATTTAACGGGCCCCAAGTACTTAATTACATCTCAATATGCCTTTTAAATACTCTGTCAGGCTTATGAAGTTTACTGGAAGAATACTTAAATTATAGGCAAGACTGTGAAAACTTATCAGTGCTAAAGGCATCACAAAAGAACCCAGCATTGTAAAACTTTTGGTTTTGACCTGTAACAACATACATGGTAAAAATGCACTGTACACTAAAGTACAGTTTAGCTCCACTATATATTAGACAATAAGATGCAGGTTTTAGCAAAGAAAAATCTTGCTAAAAAGTGTATGCATCTTACAGTCCGGAGGTAGCTTATTCTGAATGAGGAGAATGCTGACAGCATTTTTCCTGATGAGTGAGAGAACTGTTCTCTCTGTGCCCAACCCACACTGATCTGACTGATTGGTGTGGTACAGAAGAGAAAGATAATTGGGATCAGCAAGGATACTGCATGTCCTGTGTAGCTAAAGGACCTTTCACATCATGTGATCAGTCACATTCATGAAAAGAATTTTAAAATGTCGTAATGTATACGGTGCTTGTATGTTTTGTGAGGCAGTGACCCCTGTTACAGCTAGGGGGTGCTGTTTGTGCTCTCCAGAATGCGCACGGAGGAGTAGTAAGGCCATGAGGGCGTACTGCAGACACAGGTGTATCTGTGATTAGAATGGTGAAGCAGTGACTGATTAAAAGCCCTGTAGTAGAAAGGGAGAGTTGTCAGGGTTGGTTTTGGAATCAGACAGAGTAATTGTCTGCAGATCACTCCCTGTGTGAGGCAACACAGCGGCAAGAGGAACCAAAGAGACTGACACCCTGCGTCTCGGGCTGTCTTTGGTTTATCCGGCTGCGATCCGGAGGATACAGTGTGCTGTGCACTGCGTTAGTAAAGAGACTTGGTCCTGGCGTGCGGTCACCCAGGGAACTGGACAAAGGCAAGTCTGGCCTGTTTAGGGACTGCAAACATAAATCCGCGTGCTATGTATTCTTATGGACTGTGTGAAGTAACACTTTAAAGGAACGTTTTGTTTGAATGTGTTTGGGTCACTGCCGTTTTCACTGCGTACGGTGCTACCACTGCACTACAGTTTGTATACATATAAATATCCGTGTGTGAGTGCATCATATAGTGGAGCCATATGCGTATGTATAAGCTTTTGGTGTGAGTGTGCGTGTTTGTAGGAAACCTATGTGCGTGTGAACAAAGGAGAGCTGTGTGTTTGCATTTAGCTCAGTTGTTAGTATGTTGAAGAGGTTTGTGTATGTACAGCAGAGATGTGTGTATGTAGGACAGCTGTATGCAACTGAACTGTGTGTATATATGTAGTAGACCTGTGTGCATGCACAGCAGAGCTTATTATGCATCTACAGTGCATGCAGCAGTGGTGTGATTATGTGTGTATTGCAGAGAATGCATATAAATTGCCTGGTGTCAAGTTATATGTGTATAGTATACATGTTGAAGAGAAATTCTAACATTAGATCTTTATCCACTCTATTCAAGCTTACATCCGTAAAGTTAGTGGTATCAAATCTTCCACAAATTTACATCTACAGGAAATCTTACTTAGTTGCAAAAATGTTTTTCCTATTTTGCTATCTAAACCTGTGGTGTGTTTTAAATTATGGTGCGTCTAATAGTTAGAAAAATATGATACTTTCCTTAAATTATTAGCAAAATGTTGAAACTACACCTATCAAAAACAGCCTCCTCCATATCCCCTCTAGATGTCCTATCCATCACCAAAATAGGTGCGCTTTCTACCATGTAGGTAGAAGTAAACATCAAACAATTTGCTTCTAATTTAGATAAAGTAGCTGGAAGTTATATCATGAAAACACCACATGTGAGGTCTGCCTATTAAACAATAGATGTAATATGTATTTAAGAAACTTAAATTTTCTGTATGCCTGACCTACACAACTTCATTTTTTGTAGGTATTAGTACATAATGGCAAGGCCTTCATCTATAGGAACCATGCATCTCCAGAACTGGGCACCATCAATGGTATTTAACGGGCCCCAAGTACTTAATTACATCTCAATATGCCTTTTAAATACTCTGTCAGGCTTATAAAGTTTACTGGAAGAATAGTAAAATTATAGGCAAGACTGTGAAAACTTATCAGTGCTAAAGGCACCAGAAAAGAACCCAGCATTGTAAAACTTTTGGTTTTGACCTGTAACAACATACATGGTAAAAATGCACTGTAGACTAATGTACAGTTTAGCTCCACTACATATTAGACAATAAGATGCGCATTTTAGCAAAAAAAAATCTTGCTAAAAAGTGTATGCCTCTTACAGCCTTGAGGTAGCTTATTCTGAATGAGGAGAATGCTGACAGCATCCTTCCTGATGAGTGAGAGAACTGCTCTCTCTGTGCCCAACCCACACTGATCTGACTGATTGGTGTGGTACAGAAGAAAAAGATAATTGGGATCTGCAAGGATACTGCATGTCCTGTGTAGCTAAAGGACCTTTCACATCATGTGATCAGTCACATTCATGAAAAGAATTTTAAAATGTCGTAACGTATACGGTGCTTGTATGTTTTGTGAGGCAGTGACCCCTGTTACAGCTAGGGGGTGCTGTTTGTGCTCTCCAGAATGCGCACGGAGGAGTAGTAAGGCCATGAGGGCGTACTGCAGACACAGGTGTATCTGTGATTAGAATGGTGAAGCAGTGACTGATTAAAAGCCCTGTAGTAGAAAGGGAGAGTTGTCAGTGTTGGTTTTGGAACCGGACAGAGTAATTGTCTGCAGATCACTCCCTGTGTGAGGCAACACAGCGGCAAGAGGAACCAAAGAGACTGACACCCTGCGTCTCGGGCTGTCTTTTGTTTATCCGGCTGCGATCCGGAGGATACAGTGTGCTGTGCACTGCGTTAGTAAAGAGACTTGGTCCTGGCGTGCGGTCACCCAGGGAACTGGACAAAGGCAAGTCTGGCCTGTTTAGGGACTGCAAACATAAAGCCGCGTACTATGTATTCTTATGGACTGTGTGAAGTAACACATTAAAGGAACGTTTTGTTTGAATGTGTTTGGGTCACTGCCGTTTTCACTGCGTACGGTGCTACCGCTGCACTACAGTTTGTATACATATAAATATCCGTGTGTGAGTGCATCATATAGTGGAGCCATATGCGTATGTATAAGCTTTTGGTGTGAGTGTGCGTGTTTGTAGGAAACCTATGTGCGTGTGAACAAAGGAGAGCTGTGTGTTTGCATTTAGCTCAGTTGTTAGTATGTTGAAGAGGTTTGTGTATGTACAGCAAAGATGTGTGTATGTAGGACAGCTGTATGCAACTGAACTGTGTGTATATACAGGTCCTTCTCAAAAAATTAGCATATAGTGTTAAATTTCATTATTTACCATAATGTAATGATTACAATTAAACTTTCATATATTATAGATTCATTATCCACCAACTGAAATTTGTCAGGTCTTTTATTGTTTTAATACTGATGATTTTGGCCTACAACTCCTGATAACCCAAAAAACCTGTCTCAATAAATTAGCATATCAAGAAAAGGTTCTCTAAACGACCTATTACCCTAATCTTCTGAATCAACTAATTAACTCTAAACACATGCAAAAGATACCTGAGGCTTTTAAAAACTCCCTGCCTGGTTCATTACTCAAAACCCCCATCATGGGTAAGACTAGCGACCTGACAGATGTCAAGAAGGCCATCATTGACACCCTCAAGCAAGAGGGTAAGACCCAGAAAGAAATTTCTCAACAAATAGGCTGTTCCCAGAGTGCTGTATCAAGGCACCTCAATGGTAAGTCTGTTGGAAGGAAACAATGTGGCAGAAAACGCTGTACAACGAGAAGAGGTGACCGGACCCTGAGGAAGATTGTGGAGAAGGACCGATTCCAGACCTTGGGGAACCTGAGGAAGCAGTGGACTGAGTCTGGTGTGGAAACATCCAGAGCCACCGTGCACAGGCGTGTGCAGGAAATGGGCTACAGGTGCCGCATTCCCCAGGTAAAGCCACTTTTGAACCATAAACAGCGGCAGAAGCGCCTGACCTGGGCTACAGAGAAGCAGCACTGGACTGTTGCTAAGTGGTCCCAAGTACTTTTTTCTGATGAAAGCAAATTTTGCATGTCATTCGGAAATCAAGGTGCCAGAGTCTGGAGGAAGACTGGGGAGAAGGAAATGCCAAAATGCCTGAAGTCCAGTGTCAAGTACCCAGTCAGTGATGGTGTGGGGTGCCATGTCAGCTGCTGGTGTTGGTCCACTGTGTTTCATCAAGGGCAGGGTCAATGCAGCTAGCTATCAGGAGATTTTGGAGCATTTCATGCTTCCTGGCACCTGCTCACAGTGCCAAAACCACTGGTAAATGGTTTACTGACCATGGTATTACTGTGCTCAATTGGCCTGCCAACTCTCCTGACCTGAACCCCATAGAGAATCTGTGGGATATTGTGAAGAGAAAGTTGAGAGACGCAAGACCCAACACTCTGGATGAGCTTAAGGCCGCTATTGAAGCATCCTGGGCCTCCATAACATCTCAGCAGTGTCACAGGCTGATTGCCTCCATGCCACGCCGCATTGAAGCAGTCATTTCTGCCAAAGGATTCCCGACCAAGTATTGAGTGCATAACTGAACATTATTATTTGATGGTTTTTTTGTTTGTTATTAAAAAACACTTTTATTTGATTGGACGGTTGAAATATGCTAATTTATTGAGACAGGTTTTTTGGGTTATCAGGAGTTGTAGGCCAAAATCCTCAGTATTAAAACAATAAAAGACCTGACAAATTTCAGTTGGTGGATAATGAATCTATAATATATGAAAGTTTAATTGTAATCATTACATTATGGTAAATAATGAAATTTAACACTATATGCTAATTTTTTGAGAAGGACCTGTATGTAGTAGACCTGTGTGCATGCACAGCAGAGCTTATTATGCATCTACAGTCCATGCAGCAGTGGTGTGATTATGTGTGTATTGCAGAGAATGCATATAAATTGCCTGGTGTCAAGTTATATGTGTATAGTATACATGTAGAAGAGAAATTCTAACATTAGATCTTTATCCACTCTATTCAACCTTACAGCAGTAAAGTTAGTATTATTAAATCTAACACAAATTTACATCTACAGGAAATCTTACTTAGTTGCAAAAATGTTTTTCCTATTTTGCTATCTAAACCTGTGGTGTGTTTTAAATTAAAGTGCGTCTAAAAGTTAGAAAAATATGATACTTTCCTTAAATTATTAGCAAAATGTTGAAATTACACCTATCAAAAACAGCCTCCTCCATATCCCCTCTAGCTGTCCTATCCATCACCAAAATAGGTGCATTTTCTACCATGTAGGTAGAAGTAAACATCAAACAATTTGCTTCTACTTTAAATAAAGTAGCTGGAAGTTATATCATGAAAACACCACATGTGAGGTCTGCCTATTAAACAATAGATGTAATATATATTTAAGAAACTTACATTTTCTGTATGCCTGACCTACACAACTTCATTTTTTGTAGGTATTAGTACATAATGGCAAGGCCTTCATCTATAGGAACCATGCATCTCCAGAACTGGGCACCATCAATGGTATTTAACGGGCCCCAAGTACTTAATTACATCTCAGTATGCCTTTTAAATACTCTGTCAGGCTTATAAAGTTTACTGGAAGAATAGCAAAAATTATAGGCAAGACTGTGAAAACTTATCAGTGCTAAAGGCACCAGAAAAGAACCCAGCATTGTAAAACTTTTGGTTTTGACCTGTAACAACATACATGGTAAAAATGCACTGTACGCTAAAGTACAGTTTAGCTCCACTATATATTAGACAATAAGATGCAGGTTTTAGCAAAGAAAAATCTTGCTAAAAAGTGTATGCATCTTACAGCCTGGAGGTAGCTTATTCTGAATGAGAATGCTGACAGCATCCTTCCTGATGAGTGAGAGAACTGTTCTCTCTGTGCCCAACCCACACTGATCTGACTGATTGGTGTGGTACAGAAGAGAAAGATAATTGGGATCTGCAAGGATACTACATGTCCTGTGTAGCTAAAGGACCTTTCACATCATGTGATCAGTCACATTCATGAAAAGAATTTTAAAATGTCGTAATGTATACGGTGCTTGTATGTTTTGTGAGGCAGTGACCCCTGTTACAGCTAGGGGGTGCTGTTTGTGCTCTCCAGAATGCGCACGGAGGAGTAGTGAGGCTATGAGGGCGTACTGCAGACACAGGTGTATCTGTGATTAGAATGGTGGAGCAGTGACTGATTAAAAGCCCTGTAGTAGAAAGGGAGAGTTGTCAGTGTTGGTTTTGGAACAGGACAGAGTAATTGTCTGCAGATCACTCCCTGTGTGAGGCAACACAGTGGCAAGAGGAACCAAAGAGACTGACACCCTGCGTCTCGGGCTGTCTTTTGTTTATCCGGCTGCGATCCGGAGGATACAGTGTGCTGTGCACTGCATTAGTAAAGAGACTTGGTCCTGGCGTGCGGTCACCCAGGGAACTGGACAAAGGCAAGTCTGGCCTGTTTAGGGACTGCAAACATAAAGTCGCGTACTATGTATTCTTATGGACTGTGTGAAGTAACACATTAATGGAACGTTTTGTTTGAATGTGTTTGGGTCACTGCCGTTTTCACTGCGTACGGTGCTACCGCTGCACTACAGTTTGTATACATATAAATATCCGTGTGTGTGAGTGCATCATATAGTGGAGCCATATGCGTATGTATAAGCTTTTGGTGTGAGTGTGCGTGTTTGTAGGAAACCTATGTGTGTGTGAACAAAGGAGAGCTGTGTGTTTGCATTTAGCTCAGTTGTTAGTATGTTGAAGAGGTTTGTGTATGTACAGCAGAGATGTGTGTATGTAGGACAGCTGTATGTAACTGAACTGTGTATATATATGTAGTTGACCTGTGTGCATGCACAGCAGAGCTTATTATGCATCTACAGTGCATGCAGCAGTGGTGTGATCATGTTTGTATTGCAGAGAATACATATAAATTGCCTGGTGTCAAGTTATACTGTATGTGTATAGTATATATGTTGAAGAGAAATTCTAACATTAGATCTTTATCCACTCTACTCAACCTTACAGCAGTAAAGTTAGAGGTATCAAATCTTCCACAAATTTACATCTACAGGAAATCTTACTTAGTTGCAAAAATGTTTTTCCTATTTTGCTATCTAAACCTGTGGTGTGTTTTAAATTAAGGTGCATCTAATAGTTAGAAAAATATGATACTTTCCTTAAATTATTAGCAAAATGTTGAAATTACACCTATCAAAAACAGCCTCCTCCATATCCCCTCTAGCTGTCCTATCCATCACCAAAATAGGTGCGCTTTCTACCATGTAGGTAGAAGTAAACATCAAACAATTTCCTTCTAATTTAGATAAAGTAGCTGGAAGTTATATCATGAAAACACCACATGTGAGGTCTGCCTATTAAACAATAGATGTAATATGTATTTAAGAAACTTAAATTTTCTGTATGCCTGACCTACACAACTTCATTTTTTGTAGGTATTAGTACATAATGGCAAGGCCTTCATCTATAGGAACCATGCATCTCCAGAACTGGGCACCATCAATGGTATTTAACGGGCCCCAAGTACTTAATTACATCTCAATATGCCTTTTAAATACTCTGTCAGGCTTATAAAGTTTACTGGAAGAATACTAAAATTATAGGCAAGACTGTGAAAACTTATCAGTGCTAAAGGCACCACAAAAAAACCCAGCATTGTAAAACTTTAGGTTTTGACCTGTAACAACATACATGGTAAAAATGCACTGTAGACTAATGTACAGTTTAGCTCCACTATATATTAGACAATAAGATGCGCATTTTAGCAAAGAAAAATCTTGCTAAAAAGTGTATGCCTCTTACAGCCTGGAGGTAGCTTATTCTGAATGAGAATGCTGACAGCATCCTTCCTGATGAGTGAGAGAACTGCTCTCTCTGTGCCCAACCCACACTGATCTGACTGATTGGTGTGGTACAGAAGAGAAAGATAATTGGGATCTGCAAGGATACTGCATGTCCTGTGTAGCTAAAGGACCTTTCACATCATGTGATCAGTCACATTCATGAAAAGAATTTTAAAATGTCGTAACGTATACGGTGCTTGTATTTTTTGTGAGCCAGTGACCCCTGTTACAGCTAGGGGGTGCTGTTTGTGCTCTCCAGAATGCGCACGGAGGAGTAGTGAGGCCATGAGGGCGTACTGCAGACACAGGTGTAGTTGTGATTAGAATGGTGAAGCAGTGACTGATTAAAAGCCCTGTAGTAGAAAGGGAGAGTTGTCAGTGTTGGTTTTGGAACCGGACAGAGTAATTGTCTGTAGATCACTCCCTGTGTGAGGCCACACAGCGGAAAGAGGAACTAAAGAGACTGACACCCTGCGTCTCGGGCTGTCTTTTGTTTATCCGGCTGCGATCCGGAGGATACAGTGTGCTGTGCACTGCGTTAGTAAAGACACTTGGTCCTGGCGTGCGGTCGCCCAGGTTACTGGACAAAGGCAAGTCTGGCCTGTTTAGGGACTGCAAACATAAAGCCGCGTACTATGTATTCTTATGGACTGTGTGAAGTAACACATTAAAGGAACGTTTTGTGTTGTGAATTCCGTTCTCGGACTCCCTCCTGTGGTCATGAATGGTACTTTGGTTGGTTCTGCTCTTGGACTCCCTCTGGTGGCTTCGAGCGGAACTGCTGGTCACTGAGGTTGGCTTTATCAGCTGCTCTCGTTTATTGCTATGCTGCTTCTCTATTTATCTCCACTCAGATCGTTACTTCATGCCAGCTGTTGGTGTTTCAGTATTGGTTCAGATCTCTCTTGGACTTCTCTGAGGACCTGTCTACTCCAGCAGAAGCTAAGTCTTTGCTAGTTCATTTGTTGTTACTGCTTCCTGAATATATTTCTTAGTACTGCTAAACTCTAGTCCAGCTTGCTATCATGATATTCCCTTGCTAGCTGGAAGCTCTGGGTGCAGAGTGGCACTTCCACACCGTGAGTCGGTGTGGGGAGTTTTTTCGCTTACTCTGCGTGGTTTTTTGGAGTCTTTTGTGCTGACCGCATAGTTCCCTTTTCTATCCTCTGACTATTTAGTGAAATCTGGCCTCCTTTGCTATAACCTGTTTCATTCCTGTGTTTGTGACTTTCCTCTTAACTCACAGTCAATATATGTGGGGGTCTGCCTTTACCTTTGGGGAATTTCTCTGAGGCAAGGTAAGGCTTCTATTTCTATCTTTAGGTGTAGTTAGCTCTTAGGCTGTGAAGAGGCGTCTAGGGAGAGTTAGGTACGCTCCACGGCTATTTCTAGTGTGTTTGATAGGAGTAGGGTTTGCGGTCAGCAGAGTTCCCACTTACCCAGAGCTAGTCCCGATTTTAAGTTTACTCATCAGGTCATTCCGGGTGCTCCTAACCACCAGGTCCATAACAGTACAGCTGGCCATAAAGTGTTAATGCATCTCAAAAGAGGGATAAGAGAAGTTCTGAACCCATTTTTTTTTCTTTGCAGTGTGTTTTGTCTCTCTTTTCTCCTTAACCTCTGGGTGGTTCAGGACTCAGGTGTAGATATGGATATTCAAGGTCTGTCCAATTGTGTGGATCATCTCACTGCAAGGGTACAAAGCATTCAAGATTACGTAGTTCAGAATCCGATGTTAGAGCCTAGAATTCCAATTCCTGATTTGTTTTCTGGGGATAGATCTAAGTTTCTGAATTTCAAAAATAATTGTAAACTGTTTCTTGCTTTGAAACCCCGCTCCTCTGGTGACCCCATTCAGCAAGTAAAAATTATTATTTCTTTGTTGCGTGGCGACCCTCAAGACTAGGCATTCTCCCTTGCGCCAGGAGATCCTGCATTGCTTAATGTAGATGCGTTTTTTCTGGCACTTGGATTGCTTTATGATGAACCGAATTCAGTGGATCAGGCAGAGAAAATCTTGCTAGCTTTGTGTCAGGGTCAGGATGAAGCGGAGATATATTGTCAGAAGTTTAGAAAATGGTCTGTGCTTACTCAATGGAATGAGTGTGCCCTGGCAGCAATTTTTAGAAAGGGTCTTTCTGAAGCCCTTAAGGATGTTATGGTGGGATTTCCCATGCCTGCTGGTCTGAATGAATCAATGTCCTTGGCCATCCAAATTGATCGGCGTTTGCGCGAGCGCAAAATTGTGCACCATTTGGCGGTGTCCCCTGAGCAGAGGCCTGAGCTTATGCAATGTGATAGAACTTTGACCAGAACTGAACGGCAAGAACACAGACGTCAGAATAGGCTGTGTTTTTACTGTGGTGACCCCACTCATGCTATCTCTGATTGTCCTAAGCGCACCAAGCGGTTCGCTAGGTCTGTCACCATTGGTACTGTACAGCCTAAATTTCTTTTGTCTGTTACTCTGATTTGCTCTTTGTCATCCTACTCGGCTATGGCATTTGTGGATTCAGGCGCTGCCCTGAATTTGATGGACTTGGAGTTTGCCAGGCGCTGTGGTTTTTTCTTGGAGCCTTTGCAGTATCCTATTCCATTAAGGGGAATTGATGCCACGCCGTTGGCCAAGAATAAACCTCAGTACTGGACTCAGTTGACCATGTGCATGGCTCCTGCACATCAGGAAGATATTCGCTTTTTGGTGTTGCATAATTTGCATGATGTGGTCGTGTTGGGTTTGCCATGGCTACAGGTTCATAATCCAGTATTGGATTGAAAATCAATGTCTGTGTCTAGTTGGGGTTGTCAAGGGGTACATGGCGATGTTCCGTTGGTGTCAATTTCTGCTTCCACTCCTTCTGAAGTCCCTGAGTTTCTGTCGGATTACCAGGATGTATATGATGAGCCCAAATCCAGTGTCCTACCCCCTCATAGGGATTGTGATTGTGCTATAAATTTGATTCCTGGTAGTAAGTTTCCTAAGGGCCGACTTTTTAATTTATCTGTGCCAGAGCACGCCGCTATGCGGAGTTATATAAAGGAGTCCTTGGAGAAAGGGCATATTCGCCCGTCTTCATCACCGTTGGGAGCAGGGTTCTTTTTTGTGGCCAAGAAGGATGGTTCTCTGAGACCCTGTATAGATTACCGCCTTCTCAATAAAATCACGGTCAAATTTCAGTACCCTTTGCCTCTGCTGTCTGATTTGTTTGCTTGGATTAAAGGGGCTAGTTGGTTCACCAAGATAGATCTTCGAGGGGCGTATAACCTTGTGCGTATTAAACAGGACGATGAATGGAAAACAGCATTTAATACGCCCGAGGGCCATTTTGAGTACCTGGTAATGCCATTCGGGCTTTCAAATGCTCCATCTGTGTTTCAGTCCTTTATGCATGACATCTTCCGAAAGTATCTGGATAGATTCATGATTGTATATTTGGATGATATTTTGGTCTTTTCGGATGATTGGGAGTCTCATGTGAAACAGGTCAGAATGGTATTCCAGGTCCTTCGTGCTAATTCCTTGTTTGTGAAGGGGTCTAAATGTCTCTTCGGAGTTCAGAAGGTTTCCTTTTTGGGCTTCATTTTTTCCCCTTCTACTATCGAGATGGATCCTGTTAAAGTTCAGGCCATTTATGATTGGACTCAACCTACATCTGTGAAGAGCCTCCAGAAATTCCTGGGCTTTGCTAATTTTTACCGTCGCTTCATCGCAAATTTTTCTAGTGTGGTTAAACCTTTGACTGATTTGACAAAGAAAGGTGCTGATGTGATGCATTGGTCCTCTGCGGCCGTTGAGGCTTTTCAAGAGCTGAAACGTCGTTTTTCTTCGGCCCCTGTGTTGCGTCAGCCAGATGTTTCGCTCCCTTTTCAGGTCGAGGTTGATGCTTCTGAGATTGGAGCAGGGGCTGTTTTGTCTCAAAGAAGTTCTGATGGCTCTGTGATGAAGCCATGTGCATTCTTTTCTAGAAAGTTTTCGCCTGCTGAGCGTAATTATGATGTTGGCAATCGGGAGCTGCTAGCTATGAAGTGGGCATTCGAGGAGTGGCGACATTGGCTTGAGGGAGCCAAGCACCGCGTGGTGGTCTTGACGGATCACAAAAATCTGACTTATCTCGAGTCTGCCAAGCGGTTGAATCCTAGACAGGCTCGATGGTCGCTGTTTTTCTCCCATTTCGATTTTGTGGTCTCATACCTTCCAGGTTCTAAGAATGTGAAGGCGGATGCCCTTTCTAGGAGTTTTGTGCCTGATTCTCCGGGACTCCCTGAGCCGGCTGGTATTCTCAAAGAGGGGGTAATTCTGTCTGCCATCTCCCCTGATTTGCGGCGGGTGCTGCAAGAGTTTCAGGCTGATAGACCTGACCGTTGTCCAGCGGAGAAATTGTTTGTCCCTGATAGATGGACTAGCAGAGTTATTTCTGAGGTTCATTGCTCGGTGTTGGCTGGTCATCCTGGGATTTTTGGTACCAGAGATTTGGTGGCTAGGTCCTTTTGGTGGCCTTCTTTGTCACGGGATGTGCGTTCTTTTGTGCAGTCCTGTGGGACTTGTGCTCGGGCTAAGCCCTGCTGTTCTCGTGCCAGTGGGTTGCTTTTGCCCTTGCCAGTCCCGAAAAGGCCTTGGACGCATGTTTCCATGGATTTTATTTCAGATCTTCCTGTCTCTCAAAGGATGTCTGTCATCTGGGTGGTTTGTGATCGCTTTTCTAAGATGGTCCATTTGGTACCCTTGCCTAAATTACCTTCTTCCTCTGATTTGGTGCCATTATTTTTTCAATATGTGGTTCGTTTGCATGGCATTCCGGAGAACATTGTGTCGGACAGAGGTTCCCAGTTTGTCTCTAGGTTTTGGCGGTCCTTTTGTGCTAAGATGGGCATTGATTTGTCTTTTTCTTCGGTTTTCCATCCTCAAACAAATGGCCAAACCGAACGAACCAACCAGACTTTGGAAACCTATCTGAGGTGCTTTGTTTCTGCTGATCAGGATGATTGGGTGACCTTCTTGCCATTGGCTGAGTTCGCCCTTAATAATCGGGCTAGTTCGGCTACTTTGGTTTCGCCTTTTTTTTGCAATTCTGGTTTTCATTCTCGTTTTTCTTCGGGGCAGGTTGAGCCTTCTGACTGTCCTGGTGTGGATTCTGTGGTGGACAGGTTGCAGGAAATTTGGACTCACGTAGTGGACAATCTGACGTTGTCCCAGGAGAAGGCTCAACGTTTCGCTAACCGCCGTCGTTGTGTTGGTCCCCGACTTCGTGTTGGGGATTTGGTTTGGTTGTCTTCTCGTTATGTTCCTATGAAGGTTTCTTCTCCTAAGTTTAAGCCTCGTTTCATTGGTCCTTATAAGATTTCTGAAATTCTCAACCCTGTGTCATTTCGTTTGGTCCTTCCAGCTTCTTTTGCCATCCATAATGTGTTCCATAGGTCGTTGTTGCGGAGGTACGTGGCGCCTATGGTTCCCTCCGTTGATCCTCCTGCTCCGGTGTTGGTTTAGGGGGAGTTGGAGTATGTGGTGGAAAAAATTTTGGATTCTCGTATTTCGAGACGGAAGCTTCAGTACCAGGTTAAGTGGAAGGGCTATGGTCAGGAGGATAATTCCTGGGTTGTTGCCTCCGATGTCCATGCTGCCGATTTAGTTCGTGCCTTTCATTTGGCTCGTCCTGATCGGCCTGGGGGCCCTGGTGAGGGTTCGGTGACCCCTCCTCAAGGGGGGGGGTACTGTTGTGAATTCCGTTCTCGGACTCCCTCCTGTGGTCATGAATGGTACTTTGGTTGGTTCTGCTCTTGGACTCCCTCTGGTGGCTTCGAGCGGAACTGCTGGTCACTGAGGTTGGCTTTATCAGCTGCTCTCGTTTATTGCTATGCTGCTTCCCTATTTAACTCCACTCAGATCGTTACTTCATGCCAGCTGTCGGTGTTTCAGTATTGGTTCAGATCTCTCTTGGACTTCTCTGAGGACCTGTCTACTCCAGCAGAAGCTAAGTCTTTGCTAGTTCATTTGTTGTTACTGCTTCCTGAATATATTTCTTAGTACTGCTAAATTCTAGTCCAGCTTGCTATCATGATATTCCCTTGCTAGCTGGAAGCTCTGGGTGCAGAGTGGCACCTCCACACCGTGAGTCGGTGTGGAGAGTTTTTTTGCTTACTCTGCGTGGTTTTTTGTAGTATTTTGTGCTAACCGCATAGTTCCCTTTTCTATCCTCTGACTATTTAGTGAAATCTGGCCTCCTTTGCTAAAACCTGTTTCATTCCTGTGTTTGTAACTTTCCTCTTAACTCACAGTCAATATATGTGGGGGTCTGCCTTTACCTTTGGGGAATTTCTCTGAGGCAAGGTAAGGCTTCTATTTCTATCTTTAGGTGTAGTTAGCTCTTAGGCTGTGAAGAGGCGTCTAGGGAGAGTTAGGTACGCTCCACGGCTATTTCTAGTGTGTTTGATAGGAGTAGGGTTTGCGGTCAGCAGAGTTCCCACTTACCCAGAGCTAGTCCCGATTTTGAGTTTACTCATCAGGTCATTCCGGGTGCTCCTAACCACCAGGTCCATAACAGTTTTGTTTGAATGTGTTTGGGTCACTGCCGTTTTCACTGCGTACGATGCTACCGCTGCACTAGTTTGTATACATATAAATATCTGTGTGTGAGTGCATCATATAGTGGAGCCATATGCGTATGTATAAGCTTTTGGTGTGAGTGTGCGTGTTTGTAGGAAACCTATGTGCGTGTGAACAAAGGAGAGCTGTGTTTGCATTTAGCTCAGTTGTTAGTATGTTGAAGAGGTTTGTGTATGTACAGCAGAGATGTTTGTATGTAGGACAGCTGTATGCAACTGAACTGTGTGCATATATGTAGTAGACCTGTGTGCATGCATAGCAGAGCTTATTATGCATCTACAGTGCATGCAGCAGTGGTGTGATTATGTGTGTATTGCAGAGAATGCATATAAATTGCCTGGTGTCAAGTTATATGTGTATAGTATACATGTTGAAGAGAAATTCTAACATTAGATCTTTATCCACTCTATTCAACCTTACAGCAGTAAAGTTAGTATTATTAAATCTTCCACAAATTTACATCTACAGGAAATCTTACTTAGTTGCAAAAATGTTTTTCCTATTTTGCTATCTAAACCTGTGGTGTGTTTTAAATTAAGGTGCGTCTAATAGAAAAATATGATACTTTCCTTAAATTATTAGCAAAATGTTGAAATAACACCTATCAAAAACAGCCTCCTCCATATCCCCTCTAGCTGTCCTATCCATCACCAAAATAGGTGCATTTTCTACCATGTAGGTAGAAGTAAACATCAATCAATTTGCTTCTAATTTAGATAAAGTAGCTGGAAGTTATATCATGAAAACACCACATGTGAGGTCTGCCTATTAAACAATAGATGTAATATGTATTTAAGAAACTTACATTTTCTGTATGCCTGACCTACACAACTTCATTTTTTGTAGGTATTAGTACATAATGGCAAAGCCTTCATCTATAGGAACCATGCATCTCCAGAACTGGGCACCATCAATGGTATTTAACGGGCCCCAAGTACTTAATTACATCTCAATATGCCTTTTAAATACTTTTCAGGCTTATAAAGTTTACTGGAAGAATATTAAAATTATAGGCAAGACTGTGAAAACTTATCAGTACTAAAGGCACCACAAAAGAACCCAGCATTGTAAAACTTTTGGTTTTGACCTGTAACAACATACATGGTAAAAATGCACTGTAGACTAATGTACAGTTTAGCTCCACTATATATTAGACAATAAGATGCAGGTTTTGGCAAAGAAAAATGTTGCTAAAAAGTGTATGCATCTTACAGTCCGGAGATAGCTTATTTTGAATGAGGATTCTGAATGAGGAGAATGCTGACAGCATCCTTCCTGATGAGTGAGAGAACTGCTCTCTCTGTGCCCAAACCACACTGTTCTGACTGATTGGTGTGGTACCGAAGAGAAAGATAATTGGGATCTGCAAGGATACTGCATGTCCTGTGTAGCTAAAAGACCTTTCACATCATGTGATCAGTCACATTCATGAAAAGAATTTAAAAATGTCGTAACGTATACGGTGCTTGTGTGTATGTTTTGTGAGGCAGTGACCCCTGTTACAGCTAGGGGGTGCTGTTTGTGCTCTCCAGAATGCGCACGGAGTAGTGAGGCCATGAGGGCGTACTGCACACACAGGTGTATCTGTGATTAGAATGGTGAAGCAGTGACTGATTAAAAGCCCTGTAGTAGAAAGGGAGGGTTGTCAGTGTTGGTTTTGGAATCGGACAGAGTAATTGTCTGCAGATCACTCCCTGTGTGAGGCAACACAGCGGCAAGAGGAACCAAAGAGACTGACACCCTGCGTCTCGGGCTGTCTTTTGTTTATCAGGCTGCGATATGGAGGATACAGTGCGCTGTGCACTGTGTTAGTAAAGAGACTTGGTCCTGGCGTGCGGTCGCCCAGGGAACTGGACAAAGGCAAGCCTGGCCTGTTTAGGGACTGCAAACATAAAGCCGCATACTATGTATTCTTATGGACTGTGTGAAGTAACACATTAAAGGAACGTTTTGTTTGAATGTGCTTGGGTCACTGCCATTTTCACTGCGTACGGTGCTACCGCTGCACTACAGTTTGTATATATATAAATATCTGTGTGTGTGAGTGCATCATATAGTGGAGCCATATGCGTATGTATGAGCTTTTGGTGTGAGTGTGAGTGTTTGTAGGAAACCTATGTGCGTGTGAACAAAGGAGAGCTCTGTGTTTGCATTTCGCCCAGTTGTTGGTATGTTGAAGAGGTTTGTGTATGTACAGCAGAGATGTGTGTATGTAGGACAGCTGTATGTAACTGAACTGTGTGTATATATGTAATAGACCTGTGTGCATGCATAGCAGAGCTTAGTGTGCATATACAGTGCATGAAGCAGTGGTGTGATTATGTGTGTATTGCAGAGAATGCATATAAATTGCCTGGTGTAAAGTTATATGCGTATAGTTTACATGTTAAAGAGAAATTCTAACATTAGATCTTTATCCACTCTATTCAACCTTACAGCAGTAAAGTTAGTGTTATCAAATTCTTCCACAAATTTACATATACAGGAAATCTTACTTAGTTGCAAAAATGTTTTTCCTATTTTGCTATCTAAACCTGTGGTGTGTTTTAAATTAAGGTGCGTCTAATAGAAAAATATGATACTTTCCTTAAATTATTAGCAAAATGTTGAAATAACACCTATCAAAAACAGCCTCCTCCATATCCCCTTTAGCTGTCCTATCCATCACCAAAATAGGTGCATTTTCTACCATGTAGGTAGGAGTAAACATCAAACAATTTGCTTCTAATTTAGATAAAGTAGCTGGAAGTTATATCACGAAAACACCACATGTGAGGCCTGCCTATTAAACAATAGATGTAATATGTATTTAGGAAACTTACATTTTCTGTATGCCTGACCTACACAACTTCATTATTTGTAGGTATTAGCACATAATGGCAAAGCCTTCATCTATAGGAACCATGCATCTCCAGAACCGGGCACCATCAATGGTATTTAACGGGCCCCAAGTAATTAATTACATCTCAATATGCCTTTTAAATACTCTTTCGGGCTTATAAAGTTTACTGGAAGAATATTAAAATTATAGGCAAGACTGTGAAAACTTATCAGTGCTAAAGGCTCCACAAAGGAACCCAGCATTGTAAAACTTTTGGTTTTGACCTGTAACAACATACATGGTAAAAATGCACTGTACACTAAAGTACAGTTTAGCTCCACTATATATTAGACAATAAGATGCAGGTTTTAGCAAAGAAAAATCTTGCTAAAAAGTGTATGCATCTTACGGTCCGGAGGTAGCTTATTCTGAATGAGAATGCTGACAGCATCCTTCCTGATGAGTGAGAGAACTGTTCTCTCTGTGCCCAACCCACACTGATCTGACTGATTGGTGTGGTACAGAAGAGAAAGATAATTGGGATCTGCAAGAATACTACATGTCCTGTGTAGCTAAAGAACCTTTAACATCATGTGATCAGTCACATTCATGACAAGAATTTTAAAATGTAATGTATACAGTGCTTGTATGTTTTGTGAGGCAGTGACCCCTGTTACAGCTAGGGGGTGCTGTTTGTGCTCTCCAGAATGCGCACGGAGGAGTAGTGAGGCTATGAGGGCGTACTGCAGACACAGGTGTATCTGTCATGATTCTCAATGGCGAGAGAACATAGCCCAGCATATATGAGAACTAGCTCTTGGAAGATGGAAACTATACTGACCATGAACTAAACCTGCCGCACAACTAGAAGTGGCCGGGTAGCATGCCTACGTTTTTTATCCCTAGATGCCCAGCGCCAGCCGGAGAACTACCTAATCCTAGCAGAGGAAAAGACAGTCCTGGCTCACCTCTAGAGAAATTTTCCCAAAAGGCAGACAGAGGCCCCCACATATATTGGCGGTGATTTTAGATGAAATGACAAACGTAGTATGAAAATAGGTTTAGCAAAATCGAGGTCCGCTTACTAGATAGCATGAAGACAGAAAGGGCACTTTCATGGTCAGCAGAAAACTCTATCAAAACACCATCCAGAAATTACTTTAAGACTCTAGCATTAACTCATAACACCAGAGTGGCAATTTCCGCTCACAAGAGCTTTCCAGACACAGTAACGAAACAGCAGCTGTGAACAGGAACAAAATGCAAAAACACACAAGGACAAAAGTCCAACTTAGCTAGGAGTTGTCTAGTAGCAGGAACATGCACAGAAGGCTTCTGATTACATTGTTGACCGGCATGAAACTGACAGAGGAGCAAGGTTATATAGCGACTCCCACATCCTGATAGGAGCAGGTGAACAGAGGGGATGATGCACACAAGTACAATTCCACAAGTGGCCACCGGGGGAGCCCGGAATCCAATTTCACAACAGTACCCCCCCCTCAAGGAGGGGGCACCGAACCCTCACCAGAACCACCAGGGCGATCAGGATGAGCCCTATGAAAGGCACGAACAAGATCGGAGGCATGAACATCAGAGGCAGTGACCCAAGAATTATCCTCCTGACCGTATCCCTTCCATTTGACCAGATACTGGAGTTTCCGTCTGGAAACACGAGAGTCTAAGATCTTTTCCACAACGTACTCCAACTCACCCTCAACCAACACCGGAGCAGGAGGCTCAACGGAAGGCACAGCCGGTACCTCATACCTGCGCAACAATGACCGATGAAAAACATTATGAATCGAAAAGGATGCAGGGAGGTCCAAACGGAAGGACACAGGGTTAAGAATCTCCAATATCTTGTACGGGCCGATGAACCGAGGCTTAAACTTAGGAGAAGAAACCCTCATAGGGACAAAACGAGAAGACAACCACACCAAGTCCCCAACACAAAGCCGAGGACCAACACGACGACGGCGGTTGGCAAAAAGCTGAGTCTTCTCCTGGGACAACTTCAAATTGTCCACCACCTGCCCCCAAATCTGATGCAACCTCTCCACCACAGCATCCACTCCAGGACAATCCGAAGATTCCACTTGACCGGAGGAAAATCGAGGATGAAACCCCGAATTACAGAAAAACGGGGACACCAAGGTGGCAGAGCTGGCCCGATTATTGAGGGCGAAATCCGCCAAAGGCAAAAAAGCAACCCAATCATCCTGATCCGCAGACACAAAACACCTCAAATATGTCTCCAAGGTCTGATTAGTCCGCTCGGTCTGGCCATTAGTCTGAGGATGGGAAGCAGACGAAAAAGACAAATCTATGCCCATCCTAGCACAGAATGCCCGCCAAAATCTAGACACGAATTGGGTCCCTCTGTCAGAAACGATATTCTCCGGAATACCATGCAAACGGACAACATTTTGAAAAAACAGAGGAACCAACTCGGAAGAAGAAGGCAACTTAGGCAAGGGAACCAGATGGACCATCTTAGAGAAACGGTCACACACCACCCAGATGACAGACATCTTCTGAGAAACAGGCAGATCCGAAATAAAATCCATCGAGATGTGCGTCCAAGGCCTCTTCGGGATAGGCAAGGGTAACAACAATCCACTAGCCCGAGAACAACAAGGCTTGGCCCGAGCACAAACGTCACAAGACTGCACAAAGCCTCGCACATCTCGTGACAGGGAAGGCCACCAGAAGGACCTTGCCACCAAATCCCTGGTACCAAAGATTCCAGGATGACCTGCCAACGCAGAAGAATGAACCTCAGAGATGACTCTACTGGTCCAATCATCAGGAACAAACAGTCTACCAGGTGGGCAACGATCAGGTCTATCCGCCTGAAACTCCTGCAAGG
Organism: Ranitomeya variabilis; assembly: GCF_051348905.1. Classification (NCBI taxonomy): domain Eukaryota; kingdom Metazoa; phylum Chordata; class Amphibia; order Anura; family Dendrobatidae; genus Ranitomeya; species Ranitomeya variabilis. The sequence continues at coordinate 954,244,746 of NC_135233.1, read as the reverse complement.
CCCGCCGCAGGTCTGGAGAAACGGCAGACAATATAACTCCATCTTTAAGGATACCTGTGGGCTCAGAATTACCAGGGGAGTCAGGCTCAAAACTCCTAGAAAGAGCATCCGCCTTAACATTCTTAGAACCCGGTAGGTAAGACACCACAAAATTAAACCGAGAGAAAAACAACGACCAGCGCGCCTGTCTAGGATTCAGGCGCCTGGCAGACTCAAGGTAAATTAAATTTTTGTGGTCAGTCAATACCACCACCTGATGTCTGGCCCCCTCAAGCCAGTGACGCCACTCCTCAAAAGCCCACTTCATGGCCAAAAGCTCCCGATTCCCAATATCATAATTCCGCTCGGCGGGCGAAAATTTACGGGAAAAAAAGGCACAAGGTCTCATCACGGAGCAGTCGGAACTTCTCTGCGACAACACCGCCCCAGCTCCGATTTCAGAAGCGTCGACCTCAACCTGAAAAGGAAGAGCAACATCAGGCTGACGCAACACTGGGGCGGAAGAAAAGCGGCGCTTGAGCTCCCGAAAGGCCTCCACAGCATCAGGGGACCAATCAGCAACATCAGCACCCTTCTTAGTCAAATCAGTCAATGGTTTTACAACATCAGAAAAACCAGCAATAAATCGACGATAAAAGTTAGCAAAGCCCAAAAATTTCTGAAGACTCTTAAGAGAAGAGGGTTGCGTCCAATCACCAATAGCCTGAACCTTGACAGGATCCATCTCGATGGAAGAGGGGGAAAAAATGTATCCCAAGAAGGAAATCTTTTGAACCCCAAAAACACACTTAGAACCCTTCGCACACAAGGAATTAGACCGCAAAACCTGAAAAACCCTCCTGACCTGCTGGACGTGAGAGTCCCAGTCATCCGAAAAAATCAGAATATCATCCAGATACACAATCATAAATTTATCCAAATAATCGCGGAAAATGTCATGCATAAAGGACTGGAAGACAGAAGGGGCATTTGAAAGACCAAAAGGCATCACCAAATACTCAAAATGGCCCTCGGGCGTATTAAATGCGGTTTTCCACTCATCCCCCTGCTTGATTCGCACCAAATTATACGCCCCACGGAGATCAATCTTAGAGAACCACTTGGCCCCCTTTATACGAGCAAACAAATCAGTAAGCAGTGGTAACGGATATTGATATTTAACCGTGATTTTATTCAAAAGTCGATAATCAATACACGGCCTCAAAGAGCCGTCTTTCTTAGACACAAAGAAAAAACCGGCTCCTAAGGGAGATGACGAAGGACGAATATGTCCCTTTTCCAAGGACTCCTTTATATATTCTCGCATAGCCGCGTGTTCAGGCACAGACAGATTAAATAAACGACCCTTAGGGTATTTACTACCCGGGATCAAGTCTATGGCACAATCGCACTCCCGGTGCGGAGGTAGTGAACCAACCTTGGGTTCTTCAAAAATGTCACGAAAGTCAGACAAGAATTCAGGAATCTCAGAGGGCATAGATGATGAAATGGAAACCAAAGGTACGTCCCCATGAGTTCCTTTACATCCCCAGCTTAACACAGACATAGCTCTCCAGTCGAGGACTGGGTTATGAGATTGCAGCCATGGCAATCCCAGCACCAAAACATCATGTAGATTATACAGCACCAGAAAGCGAATAACCTCCTGGTGATCCGGATTAACACGCATAGTCACTTGTGTCCAGTATTGTGGTTTATTACTAGCCAATGGGGTGGAGTCAATCCCTTTCAGAGGTATCGGAGCCTCCAATGGCTCCAAATCATACCCACAGCGTTTGGCAAAGGACCAATCCATAAGACTCAAAGCAGCGCCAGAGTCGACATAGGCGTCCGCGGTAATAGATGACAAAGAACAAATCAGGGTCACAGATAGAATAAACTTAGACTGTAAAGTGCTAATTGAAACAGACTTGTCAGGCTTCTTAGTACGCTTAAAGCATGCTGATATAACATGAGTTGAATCACCACAATAGAAGCACAACCCATTTTTTCGTCTAAAATTCTGCCGCTCGCTTCTGGACAGAATTCTATCACATTGCATATTTTCTGGCGTTTTCTCAGTAGACACCGCCAAATGGTGCACAGGTTTGCGCTCCCGCAGACGCCTATCGATCTGAATAGCCATCGTCATGGACTCATTCAGACTCGCAGGCACAGGGAACCCCACCATAACATCCTTAATGGCATCAGAGAGACCTTCTCTGAAAATCGCCGCCAGGGCGCACTCATTCCACTGAGTAAGCACAGACCATTTGCGGAATTTTTGGCAGTATATTTCAGCTTCATCTTGCCCCTGAGACAAGGACATCAAGGCCTTTTCCGCCTGAAGCTCTAAATGAGGTTCCTCATAAAGCAACCCCAAGGCCAGAAAAAACGCATCCACATTGAGCAACGCAGGATCCCCTGGTGACAATGCAAAAGCCCAGTCCTGAGGGTCGCCCCGGAGCAAGGAAATTACAATCCTGACCTGCTGTGCAGGGTCTCCGGCAGAGCGAGACTTCAGGGACAAAAACAATTTGCAATTATTTTTAAAATTTTGAAAGTGAGATCTATTCCCCGAGAAGAATTCAGGCAAAGGAATTCTAGGCTCAGATATAGGTGCATGAACAACAAAATCTTGCAAATTTTGTACCTTTGTGGCGAGATTATTCAAACCTGTAGCTACACTCTGAAGATCCATTTGAAACAGGTGAACACAGAGCCATTCAAGGATTAGAAGGAGAGAAAGAGAGGAAGGCTGAAGTATAGGCAGACTAGCAAGTGATTCAATTAAGAGCACACTCAGAACTAGAGGGAAAAAAAAAAAAAAAATTGTAGCAGACTTCTTTTTTCTCTCCTTTCTCAGCCAGTAATTTAACCCTTTTTTGGGCCGGTCAAACTGTCATGATTCTCAATGGCGAGAGAACATAGCCCAGCATATATGAGAACTAGCTCTTGGAAGATGGAAACTATACTGACCATGAACTAAACCTGCCGCACAACTAGAAGTGGCCGGGTAGCATGCCTACGTTTTTTATCCCTAGATGCCCAGCGCCAGCCGGAGAACTACCTAATCCTAGCAGAGGAAAAGACAGTCCTGGCTCACCTCTAGAGAAATTTTCCCAAAAGGCAGACAGAGGCCCCCACATATATTGGCGGTGATTTTAGATGAAATGACAAACGTAGTATGAAAATAGGTTTAGCAAAATCGAGGTCCGCTTACTAGATAGCATGAAGACAGAAAGGGCACTTTCATGGTCAGCAGAAAACTCTATCAAAACACCATCCAGAAATTACTTTAAGACTCTAGCATTAACTCATAACACCAGAGTGGCAATTTCCGCTCACAAGAGCTTTCCAGACACAGTAACGAAACAGCAGCTGTGAACAGGAACAAAATGCAAAAACACACAAGGACAAAAGTCCAACTTAGCTAGGAGTTGTCTAGTAGCAGGAACATGCACAGAAGGCTTCTGATTACATTGTTGACCGGCATGAAACTGACAGAGGAGCAAGGTTATATAGCGACTCCCACATCCTGATAGGAGCAGGTGAACAGAGGGGATGATGCACACAAGTACAATTCCACAAGTGGCCACCGGGGGAGCCCAGAATCCAATTTCACAACATGTATCTGTGATTAGAATGGTGAAGCAGTGACTGATTAAAAGCCCTGTAGTAGAAAGGGAGAGTTGTCAGTGTTGGTTTTGTAACTTGGCAGAGTAATTGTCTGCAGATCACTCCCTGTGTGAGGCAACACAGCGGCAAGAAGAACCAAAGAGACTGACACCCTGCATCTCGGGCTGTCTTTTGTTTATCCGGCTGCGATCCGGAGGATACAGTGTGCTGTGCACTACGTTAGTAAAGAGACTTGGTCCTGGCGTGCGGTCACCCAGGGAACTGGACAAAGGCAAGTCTGGCCTGTTTAGGGACTTTAAACATAAAGTCGCGTACTATGTACTCTTATGGACTGTGTGAAGTAACACATTAATGGAACGTTTTGTTTGAATGTGTTTGGGTCACTGCCGTTTTCACTGCGTACCGTGCTACCGCTGCACTACAGTTTGTATACATATAAATATCCGTGTGTGTGAGTGCATCTTTTAGTGGAGCCATATGCGTATGTATAAGCTTTTGGTGTGAGTGTGCATGTTTGTAGGAAACCTATGTGTGTGTGAACAAAGGAGAGCTGTGTGTTTGCATTTAGCTCAGTTGTTAGTATGTTGAAGAGGTTTGTGTATGTACAGCAGAGATGTGTGTATGTAGGACAGCTGTATGTAACAGAACTGTGTATATATATGTAGTTGACCTGTGTGCATGCACAGCAGAGCTTATTATGCATCTACAGTGCATGCAGCAGTGGTGTGATTATGTTTGTATTGCAGAGAATGCATATAAATTGCCTGGTGTCAAGTTATATGTGTATAGTATACTGTACATGTTGAAGAGAAATTCTAACATTAGATCTTTATCCACTCTATTCAAGTGAGGTCTGCCTATTAAACAATAGATGTAATATGTATTTAAGAAACTTACATTTTCTGTATGCCTGACCTACACAACTTCATTTTTTGTAGGTATTAGTACATAATGGCAAGGCCTTCATCTATAGGAACCATGCATCTCCAGAACTGGGCACCATCAATGGTATTTAACGGGCCCCAAGTACTTAATTACATATCAATATGCCTTTTACATACTCTGTCAGGCTTATAAAGTTTACTGGAAGAATACTAAAATTATAGGCAAGACTGTGAAAACTTATCAGTGCTAAAGGCACCAGAAAAGAACCCAGCATTGTAAAACTTTTGGTTTTGACCTGTAACAACATACATGGTAAAAATGCACTGTAGACTAATGTACAGTTTAGCTCCACTATATGTTAGACAATAAGATGCACGTTTTAGCAAAGAAAAATCTTGCTAAAAAGTGTATGCATCTTACAGCCTGGAGGTAGCTTATTCTGAATGAGGAGAATGCTGACAGCATCTTTCCTGATGAGTGAGAACTGCTCTCTCTGTGCCCAACCCACACTGATCTGACTGATTGGTGTGGTACAGAAAAGAAAGATAATTGGGATCTGCAAGGATACTGCATGTCCTGTGTAGCTAAAGGACCTTTCACATCATGTGATCAGTCACATTCATGAAACTAATTTAAAAATGTCGTAACGTATACGGTGATTGTATGTTTTGTGAGCCAGTGACCCCTGTTACGGCTAGGGGGTGCTGTTTGTGCTCTCCAGAATGCGCACGGAGGAGTAGTGAGGCCATGAGGGCATACTGCAGACACAGGTGTAGATGTGATTAGAATGGTGAAGCAGTGACTGATTAAAAGCCCTGTAGTAGAAAGGGAGAGTTGTCAGTGTTGGTTTTGGAACTGGACAGAGTAATTGTCTGCAGATCACTCCCTGTGTGAGGCAACACAGTGGCAAGAGGAACTAAAGAGACTGACACCCTGCGTCTCGGGCTGTCTTTTGTTTATCCGGCTGCGATCCGGAGGATACAGTGTGCTGTGCACTGCGTTAGTAAGGAGACTTGGTCCTGGCGTGCGGTCACCCAGGGTACTGGACAAAGGCAAGTCTGGCCTGTTTAGGGACTGCAAAAATAAAGCCGCGTACTATGTATTCTTATGGACTGTGTGAAGTAACACATTAAAGGAACGTTTTGTTTGAATGTGTTTGGGTCACTGCCGTTTTCACTGCGTACGATGCTACCGCTGCCCTACAGTTTGTATACATATAAATATCTGTGTGTGTGAGTGCATCATATAGTGGAGCCATATGCGTATGTATAAGCTTTTGGTGTGAGTGTGCGTGTTTGTAGGAAACCTATGTGCGTGTGAACAAAGGAGAGCTGTGTTTGCATTTAGCTCAGTTGTTAGTATGTTGAAGAGGTTTGTGTATGTACAGCAGAGATGTTTGTATGTAGGACAGCTGTATGTAACTGAACTGTGTGTATATATGTAGTAGACCTGTGTGCATGCACAGGAGAGCTTATTATGCATCTACAGTGCATGCAGCAGTGATGTGATTATGTGTGTATTGCAGATAATGCATATAAATTGCCTGGTGTCAAGTTATATGTGTATAGTATACATGTAGAAGAGAAATTCTAACATTAGATCTTTATCCACTCTATTCAACCTTACAGCAGTAAAGTTAGTATTATTAAATCTAACACAAATTTACATCTACAGGAAATCTTACTTAGTTGCAAAAATGTTTTTCCTATTTTGCTATCTAAACCTGTGGTGTGTTTTAAATTAAGGTGCGTCTAATAGAAAAATATGATACTTTCCTTAAATTATTAGCAAAATGTTGAAATAACACCTATCAAAAACAGCCTCCTCCATATCCCCTTTAGCTGTCCTATCCATCACCAAAATAGGTGCAATTTCTACCATGTAGGTAGAAGTAAACATCAAACAATTTGCTTCTAATTTAGATAAAGTAGCTGGAAGTTATATCATGAAAACACCACATGTGAGGTCTGCCTATTAAACAATAGATGTAATATGTATTTAAGAAACTTACATTTTCTGTATGCCTGACCTACACAACTTCATTATTTGTAGGTATTAATACATAATGGCAAAGCCTTCATCTATAGGAACCATGCATCTCCAGAACTGGGCACCATCAATGGTATTTAACGGGCCCCAAGTACTTAATTACATCTCAATATGCCTTTTAAATACTCTGTCAGGCTTATAAAGTTTACTGGAAGAATACTAAAATTATAGGCAAGACTGTGAAAACTTATCTGTGCTAAAGGCACCACAAAAAAAACCAGCATTGTAAAACTTTTGGTTTTGACCTGTAACAACATACATGGTAAAAATGCACTGTACACTAAAGTACAGTTTAGTTCCACTATATATTAGACAATAAGATGCACATTTTAGCAAAGAAAAATCTTGCTAAAAAGTGTATGCCTCTTACAGCCTGGAGGTAGCTTATTCTGAATGAGGAGATTGCTGACAGCATCCTTCCTGATGAGTGAGAGAACTGTTCTCTCTGTGCCCAACCCACACTGATCTGACTGATTGGAGTGGTACAGAAGAGAAAGATAATTGGGATCTGCAAGGATACTGCATGTCCTGTGTAGCTAAAGGACCTTTCACATCATGTGATCAGTCACATTCATGAAAAGAATTTTAAAATGTCGTAATGTATACGGTGCTTGTATGTTTTGTGAGGCAGTGACCCCTGTTACAGCTAGGGGGTGCTGTTTGTGCTCTCCAGAATGCGCACGGAGGAGTAGTGAGGCCGTGAGGGCGAACTGCAGACACAGGTGTATCTGTGATTAGAATGGTGAAGCAGTGACTGATTAAAAGCCCTGTAGTAAAAAGGGAGAGTTGTCAGGGTTGGTTTTGGAATCAAACAGAGTAATTGTCTGCAGATCACTCCCTGTGTGAGGCAACACAGCGGCAAGAGGAACTAAAGAGACTGACACCCTGCGTCTCGGGCTGTCTTTTGTTTATCCGGCTGCGATCCGGAGGATACAGTGTGCTGTGCACTGCATTAGTAAAGAGACTTGGTCCTGGCGTGCGGTCACCCAGGGTACTGGACAAAGGCAAGTCTGGCCTGTTTAGGGACTGCAAACATAAAGCCGCGTACTATGTATTCTTATGGACTGTGTGAAGTAACACATTAAAGGAACGTTTTGTTTGAATGTGTTTGGGTCACTGCCGTTTTCACTGCGTACGCTGCTACCGCTGCACTACAGTTTGTATACATATAAATATCTGTGTGTGTGAGTGCATCATATAGTGGAGCCATATGCGTATGTATAAGCTTTTGGTGTGAGTGTGTGTGTTTGTAGGAAACCTATGTGCGTGTGAACAAAGGAGAGCTGTGTTTGCATTTAGCTCAGTTGTTGGTATGTTGAAGAGGTTTGTGTATGTACAGCAGAGATGTGTGTATGTAGGACAGCTGTATGTAACTGAACTGTGTGTATATATGTAGTAGACCTGTGTGCATGCATAGCACAGCTTAGTGTGCATATACAGTGCATGCAGCAGTGGTGTGATTATGTGTGTATTGCAGAGAATGCATATAAAGTGCCTGGTGTAAAGTTATATGCGTATAATTTACATGTTAAAGAGAAATTCTAACATTAGATCTTTATCCACTCTATTCAACCTTACAGCAGTAAAGTTAGTGGTATCAAATCTTCCACAAATTTACATCTACAGGAAATCTTACTTAGTTGCAAAAATGTTTTTCCTATTTTGCTATCTAAACCTGTGGTGTGTTTTAAATTAAAGTGCGTCTAAAAGTTAGAAAAATATACTTTCCTTAAATTATTAGCAAAATGTTGAAATTACACCTATCAAAAACAGCCTCCTCCATATCCCCTCTAGCTGTCCTATCCATCACCAAAATAGGTGCATTTTCTACCATGTAGGTAGAAGCAAACATCAAACAATTTGCTTCTAATTTAGATAAAGTAGCTGGAAGATATATCATGAAAACACCACATGTGAGGCCTGCCTATTAAACAATAGATGTAATATGTAGTTAAGAAACTTAAATTTTCTGTATGCCTGACCTACACAACTTCATTTTTTGTAGGTATTAGTACATAATGGCAAGGCCTTCATTTATAGGAACCATGCATCTCCAGAACTGGGCACCATCAATGGTATTTAACGGGCCCCAGGTACTTAATTACATCTCAATATGTTTTTTAAATACTCTGTCAGGTTTAGGCTACGTTCACATTAGCGTTCTGCGCCGCAGCTTCGGGTGCCGCAGCGTCGCCGCATGCGTCATGCGCCCCTATATTTAACATGGGGGCGCATGGACATGCGTTGCACTTGCGTTTTGCGACGCATGCGTCACGGCGGCGCACGCGTCATGGCGCAGAGGACGCAGCAAGTTGCATTTTTTGTGCGTCCAAAATCAAGCAAAAAAAGGACGCATGCGTCGCAATACGCAGCGTTGTGCATGCGTTGTGCATGCGTTGTGCATGCGTTGTTCCTGCGTTGTGCGTTGCGTCGCCGACGCTGCGGCGCACAACGCAAATGTGAACATAGCCCTATAAAGTTTACTGGAAGAATACTAAAATTATAGGCAAGACTGTGAAAACGTATCAGTGCTAAAGGCACCAGAAAAGAACCCAGCATTGTAAAACTTTTGGTTTTGACCTGTAACAACATACATGGTAAAAATGCACTGTAGACTACTGTACAGTTTAGCTCCACTATATATTAGACAATAAGATGCGCGTTTTAGCAAAGAAAAATCTTGCTAAAAAGTGTATGCCTCTTACAGCCTGGAGGTAGCTTATTCTGAATGAGGAGAATGCTGACAGCATCCTTCCTGATGAGTGAGAGAACTGCTCTCTCTGTGCCCAACCCACACTGATCTGACTGATTGGTGTGGTAGAGAAGAGAAAGATAATTGGGATCTGCAAGGATACTGCATGTCCTGTGTAGCTAAAGGACCTTTCACATCATGTGATCAGTCACATTCATGAAAAGAATTTTAAAATGTCGTAACGTATACGGTGCTTGTATGTTTTGTGAGCCAGTGACCCCTGTTACAGCTAGGGGGTGCTGTTTGTGCTCTCCAGAATGCGCACGAAGGAGTAGTGAGGCCATGAGGGCGTACTGCAGACACAGGTGTAGTTGTGATTAGAATGGTGAAGCAGTGACTGATTAAAAGCCCTGTAGTAGAAAGGGAGAGTTGTCAGTGTTGGTTTTGGAACCGGACAGAGTACTTGTCTGCAGATCACTCCCTGTGTGAGGCAACACAGCGGCAAGAGGAACTAAGGAGACTGACACCCTGCATCTTGGGCTGTTTTTTGTTTATCCGGCTGCGATCCGGAGGATACAGTGTGCTGTGCACTGCGTTAGTAAAGAGACTTGGTCCTGGCGTGCGGTCGCCCAGGGTACTGGACAAAGGCAAGTCTAGCCTGTTTAGGGACTGCAAACATAAAGCCGCGTACTATGTATTCTTATGGACTGTGTGAAGTAACACATTAAAGGAACGTTTTGTTTGAATGTGTTTGGGTCACTGCGTACGATGCTACCGCTGCACTACAGTTTGTATACATATAAATATCTGTGTGTGTGAGTGCATCATATAGTGGAGCCATATGCGTATGTATAAGCTTTTGGTGTGAGTGTGCCTGTTTGTAGGAAACCTATGTGCGTGTGAACAAAGGAGAGCTGTGTTTGCATTTAGCTCAGTTGTTAGTATGTTGAAGAGGTTTGTGTATGTACAGCAGAGATGTTTGTATGTAGGACAGCTGTATGTAACTGAACTGTGTGTATATATGTAGTAGACCTGTGTGCATGCACAGCAGAGCTTATTATGCATCTACAGTGCATGCAGCAGTGGTGTGATTATGTGTGTATTGCAGAGAATGCATATAAATTGCCTGGTGTCAAGTTATATGTGTATAGTATACATGTTGAAGAGAAATTCTAACATTAGATCTTTATCCACTCTATTCAACCTTACAGCAGTAAAGTTAGTATTATTAAATCTAACACAAATTTACATCTACAGGATATCTTACTTAGTTGCAAAAATGTTTTTCCTATTTTGCTATCTAAACCTGTGGTGTGTTTTAAATTAAGGTGCGTCTAATATAAAAATATAATACTTTCCTTAAATTATTAGCAAAATGTTGAAATTACACCTATCAAAAACAGCCTCCTCCATATCCCCTCTAGCTGTCCTATCCATCACCAAAATAGGTGCATTTTCTACCATGTAGGTAGAAGTAAACATCAAACAATTTGCTTCTAATTTAGATAAAGTAGGTGGAAGTTATATCATGAAAACACCACATGTGAGGCCTGCCTATTAAACAATAGATGTAATATGTAGTTAAGAAACTTACATTCTCTGTATGCCTGACCTACACAACTTCATTTTTTGTAGGTATTAGTACATAATGGCAAGGCCTTCATATATAGGAACCATGCATCTCCAGAACTGGGCACCATCAATGGTATTTAACGGGCCCCAAGTACTTAATTACATCTCAATATGCCTTTTAAATACTCTGTCAGGCTTATAAAGTTTACTGGAAGAATATTAAAATTATAGGCAAGACTGTGAAGACTTATCAGTGCTAAAGGCACCACAAAAGAACCCAGCATTGTAAAACTTTTGGTTTTGACCTGTAACAACATACATGGTAAAAATGCACTGTAGACTAATGTACAGTTTAGCTCCACTATATATTAGACAATAAGATGCACGTTTTAGCAAAGAAAAATCTTGCTAAAAAGTGTATGCATCTTACAGTCCAGAGGTAGCTTATTCTGAATGAGGAGAATGCTGACAGCATCCTTCCTGATGAGTGAGAGAACTGCTCTCTCTGTGCCCAACCCACACTGATCTGACTGATTGGTGTGGTAGAGAAGAGAAAGATAATTGGGATCTGCAAGGATACTGCATGTCCTGTGTAGCTAAAGGACCTTTCACATCATGTGATCAGTCACATTCATGAAAAGAATTTAAAAATGTCGTAATGTATACGGTGCTTGTGTGTATGTTTTGTGAGGCAGTGACCCCTGTTACAGCTAGGGGTTGCTGTTTGTGCTCTCCAGAATGCGCACGGAGAAGTAGTGAGGCCATGAGGGCGTACTGCAGACACAGGTGTAGTTGTGATTAGAATGGTGAAGCAGTGACTGATTAAAAGCCCTGTAGTAGAAAGGGAGAGTTGTCAGTGTTGGTTTTGGAACCGGACGGAGTAATTGTCTGCAGATCACTCCCTGTGTGAGGCAACACAGCGGCAAGAGGAACTAAGGAGACTGACACCCTGCATCTCGGGCTGTCTTTTGTTTATCCGGCTGCGATCCGGAGGATACAGTGTGCTGTGCACTGCGTTAGTAAAGAGACTTGGTCCTGGCGTGCGGTCGCCCAGGGTACTGGACAAAGGCAAGTCTGGCCTGTTTAGGGACTGCAAACATAAAGCCGCGTACTATGTATTCTTATGGACTGTGTGAAGTAACACATTAAAGGAACGTTTTGTTTGAATGTGTTTGGGTCACTGCGTACGATGCTACCGCTGCACTACAGTTTGTATACATATAAATATCTGTGTGTGTGAGTGCGTCATATAGTGGAGCCATATGCGTATGTATAAGCTTTTGGTGTGAGTGTGCGTGTTTGTAGGAAACCTATGTGCGTGTGAACAAAGGAGATCTGTGTTTGCATTTAGCTCAGTTGTTAGTATGTTGAAGAGGTATGTGTATGTACAGCAGAGATGTTTGTATGTAGGACAGCTGTATGTAACTGAACTGTGTGTATATATGTAGTAGACCTGTGTGCATGCACAGCAGAGCTTATTATGCATCTACAGTGCATGCAGCAGTGGTGTGATTATGTGTGTATTGCAGAGAATGCATATAATTGCCTGGTGTCAAGTTATATGTGTATAGTATACATGTTGAAGAGAAATTCTAACATTAGATCTTTAGCCACTCTATTCAACCTTACAGCAGTAAAGTTAGTATTATTAAATCTTCCACAAATTTACATCTACAGGATATCTTACTTAGTTGCAAAAATGTTTTTCCTATTTTGCTATCTAAACCTGTGGTGTGTTTTAAATTAAGGTGCGTGTAATATAAAAATATGATACTTTCCTTAAATTATTAGCAAAATGTAGAAATTACACCTATCAAAAACAGCCTCCTCCATATCCCCTCTAGCTGTCCGATCCATCACCAAAATAGGTGCATTTTCTACCATGTAGGTAGAAGTAAACATCAAACAATTTGCTTCTAATTTAGATAAAGTAGGTGGAAGTTATATCATGAAAACACCACATGTGAGGCCTGCCTATTAAACAATAGATGTAATATGTAGTTAAGAAACTTACATTCTCTGTATGCCTGACCTACACAACTTCATTTTTTGTAGGTATTAGTACATAATGGCAAGGCCTTCATATATAGGAACCATGCATCTCCAGAACTGGGCACCATCAATGGTATTTAACGGGCCCCAAGTACTTAATTACATCTCAATATGCCTTTTAAATACTCTGTCAGGCTTATAAAGTTTACTGGAAGAATATTAAAATTATAGGCAAGACTGTGAAGACTTATCAGTGCTAAAGGCACCACAAAAGAACCAAGCATTGTAAAACTTTTGGTTTTGACCTGTAACAACATACATGGTAAAAATGCACTGTAGACTAATGTACAGTTTAGCTCCACTATATATTAGACAATAAGATGCACGTTTTAGCAAAGAAAAATCTTGCTAAAAAGTGTATGCATCTTACAGTCCAGAGGTAGCTTATTCTGAATGAGGAGAATGCTGACAGCATCCTTCCTGATGAGTGAGAGAACTGCTCTCTCTGTGCCCAACCCACACTGATCTGACTGATTGGTGTGGTAGAGAAGAGAAAGATAATTGGGATCTGCAAGGATACTGCATGTCCTGTGTAGCTAAAGGACCTTTCACATCATGTGATCAGTCACATTCATGAAAAGAATTTAAAAATGTCGTAATGTATACGGTGCTTGTGTGTATGTTTTGTGAGGCAGTGACCCCTGTTACAGCTAGGGGTTGCTGTTTGTGCTCTCCAGAATGCGCACGGAGGAGTAGTGAGGCCATGAGGGCGTACTGCAGACACAGGTGTAGTTGTGATTAGAATGGTGAAGCAGTGACTGATTAAAAGCCCTGTAGTAGAAAGGGAGAGTTGTCAGTGTTGGTTTTGGAACCGGACGGAGTAATTGTCTGCAGATCACTCCCTGTGTGAGGCAACACAGCGGCAAGAGGAACTAAGGAGACTGACACCCTGCATCTCGGGCTGTCTTTTGTTTATCCGGCTGCGATCCGGAGGATACAGTGTGCTGTGCACTGCGTTAGTAAAGAGACTTGGTCCTGGCGTGCGGTCGCCCAGGGTACTGGACAAAGGCAAGTCTGGCCTGTTTAGGGACTGCAAACATAAAGCCGCGTACTATGTATTCTTATGGACTGTGCGAAGTAACACATTAAAGGAACGTTTTGTTTGAATGTGTTTGGGTCACTGCCATTTTCACTGCGTACGGTGCTACCACTGCACTACAGTTTGTATATATATAAATATCTGTGTGTGTGAGTGCATCATATAGTGGAGCCATATGCGTATGTATGAGCTTTTGGTGTGAGTGTGCATGTTTGTAGGAAACCTATGTGCGTGTGAACAAAGGAGAGCTCTGTGTTTGCATTTAGCTCAGTTGTTGGTATGTTGAAGAGGTTTGTGTATGTACAGCAAAGATGTGTGTATGTAGGACAGCTGTATGTAACTGAACTGTGTGTATATATGTAGTAGACCTGTGTGAGTGCATAGCAGAGCTTAGTGAGCATATACAGTGCATGCAGCAGTGGTGTGATTATGTGTGTATTGCAGAGAATGCATATAAATTGCCTGGTGTAAAGTTATATGCGTATAATTTACATGTTAAAGAGAAATTCTAACATTAGATCTTTATCCACTCTATTCAACCTTACAGCAGTAAAGTTAGTGTTATCAAATTTTTCCACAAATTTACATATACAGGAAATCTTACTTAGTTGCAAAAATGTTTTTCCTATTTTGCTATCTAAACCTGTGGTGTGTTTTAAATTAAGGTGCATCCAATAGTTAGAAAAATATGATACTTTCCTTAAATTATTAGCAAAATGTTGAAATTACACCTATCAAAAACAGCCTCCTCCATATCCCCTCTAGCTGTCCTATCCATCACCAAAATAGGTGCATTTTCTACCATGTAGGTAGAAGTAAACATCAAACAATTTGCTTCTAATTTAGATAAAGTAGCTGGAAGTTATATCATGAAAACACCACATGTGAGGCCTGCCTATTAAACAATAGATGTAATATGTAGTTAAGAAACTTACATTTTCTGTATGCCTGACCTACACAACTTCATTTTTTGTAGGTATTAGTACATAATGGCAAGGCCTTCATCTATAGGAACCATGCATCTCCAGAACTGGGCACCATCAATGGTATTTAACGGGCCCCAAGTACTTAATTACATCTCAATATGCCTTTTAAATACTCTGTCAGGCTTATAAAGTTTACTGGAAGAATACTAAAATTATAGGCAAGACTGTGAAAACTTATCAGTGCTAAAGGCACCACAAAAAAACCCAGCATTGTAAAACTTTTGGTTTTGACCTGTAACAACATACATGGTAAAACTGCACTGTAGACTAATGTACAGTTTAGCTCCACTATATATTAGACAATAAGATGCACGTTTTAGCAAAGAAAAATCTTGCTAAAAAGTGTATGCCTCTTACAGCCTGGAGGTAGCTTATTCTGAATGAGGAGAATGCTGACAGCATCCTTCCTGATGAGTGAGAGAACTGCTCTCTCTGTGCCCAACCCACACTGATCTGACTGATTGGTGTGGTAGAGAAGAGAAAGATAATTGGGATCGGCAAGGATACTGCATGTCCTGTGTAGCTAAAGGACCTTTCACATCATGTGATCAGTCACATTCATGAAAAGAATTTAAAAATGTCGTAATGTATACGGTGCTTGTGTGTATGTTTTGTGAGGCAGTGACCCCTGTTACAGCTAGGGGGTGCTGTTTGTGCTCTCTAGAATGCGCACGGAGGAGTAGTGAGGCCATGAGGGCGTACTGCACACACAGGTGTAGCTGTGATTAGAATGGTGAAGCAGTGACTGATTAAAAGCCCTGTAGAAGAAAGGGAGTGTCAGTGTTGGTTTTGGAACTGGACAGAGTAATTGTCTGCAGGTCACTCCCTGTGTGAGGCAACACAGCGGCAAGAGGAACCAAAGGGACTGACACCCTGCGTCTCGGGCTGTCTTTTGTTTATCCGGCTGCGATCCGGAGGATACAGTGTGCTGTGCACTGCGTTAGGAAAGAGACTTGGTCCTGGCTTGCGGTCACCCAGGGAATTGGACAAAGGCAAGTCTGGCCTGTTTAGGGACTGCAAACATAAAGCCGCGTACTATCTATTCTTATGGACTGTGTGAAGTAACACATTATAGGAACGTTTTGTTTGAATGTGTTTGGGTCACTGCCGTTTTCACTGCGTACGGTGCTACCGCTGCACTACAGTTTGTATACATATAAATATCCGTGTGTGAGTGCATCATATAGTGGAGCCATATGCGTATGTATAAGCTTTTGGTGTGAGTGTGCATGTTTGTAGGAAACCTATGTGCCTGTGAACAAAGGAGAGCTGTGAGTTTGAAACAGCCTCCTCCATATCCCCTCTAGATGTCCTTTCCATCACCAAGATAGGTGCGTTTTCTGTTATGACCCCAATGGCGAGGGTCTCAGAGGAACAAGTAAGTCTGCGACATACAAAAATCCAGCTCATAGGGCAGTGGTAACTGGGTTGACCATATAACTACTCCTAACGCCAACACTAGAAGTAGCCGGGGAACATGCCTACGTTGGTCGCTAGATGTCTCGCGCCAGCCGGAGGACTAACTACCCCTAGAAGAGGAAAACAAAGACCTCTCTTGCCTCCAGAGAATAGACCCCAAAAGTCGGATACAAGCCCCCCACAAATAATAACGGTGAGGTAAGAGGAAATGACAAACACAGAGATGAACTAGGTTTAGCAAAGAGAGGCCCACTTACTAATAGCAGAATGTAGTAAGATAACTTATATGGTCAACAAAAACCCTAACAAAATTCCACACTGGAGATACAAGAACCCCCGAACCGTCTAACGGCCCAGGGGGAGAACTCCAGCCTCCCTAGAGCTTCCAGCAAGGTTAGGATACAGATTATGTACAAGCTGGACAAAAATGCAAACAAAAACAAATAGCAAAAAGCAAGAAAGCAGACTTAGCTTAATTTAGCAGGAACCAGGATCAGAAGACAAGAGCACAACAGATTAGCTCTGATTACAACGTTGCCAGGCATTGAACTGAAGGTCCAGGGAGCTTATATAGCAACACCCCTGACCTAACGACCCAGGTGAGCATACAAGGGATGAATGACATACCAGAGTAAAATCACTAGTAACCACTAGAGGGAGCCAAAAGGTAAATTCACAACAGTACCCCCCCTTAGTGAGGGGTCACCGAACCCTCACCAAGACCACCAGGGCGATCAGGATGAGCGGCGTGAAAGGCACGAACTAAATCGGCCGCATGCACATCAGAGGCGACCACCCAGGAATTATCCTCCTGACCATAGCCCTTCCACTTGACCAGGTACTGAAGCCTCCGCCTGGAGAGACGAGAATCTAAGATCTTCTCCACCACGTACTCCAACTCGCCCTCAACCAACACCGGAGCAGGAGGCTCAGCAGAAGGAACCACAGGCACAACGTACCGCCGCAACAAGGACCTATGAAATACGTTGTGAATGGCAAACGACACCGGAAGATCCAGGCGAAAGGATACAGGATTAATGATTTCCAATATCTTGTAAGGACCAATGAAGCGAGGCTTAAATTTGGGAGAGGAGACCTTCATAGGAACAAATCGAGAAGACAGCCATACCAAATCCCCAACGCGAAGTCGGGGACCCACACCGCGGCGGCGGTTGGCAAAACGCTGAGCCTTCTCCTGTGACAACTTCAAGTTGTCCACCACATGACTCCAGATCCGCTGCAACCTATCCACCACGGAATCCACCCCAGGACAGTCAGAAGGCTCCACATGTCCCGAGGAAAAACGAGGATGGAAACCAGAGTTGCAGAAAAATGGCGAAACCAAGGTGGCGGAACTAGCCCGATTATTAAGGGCAAATTCAGCCAACGGCAAGAAGGTCACCCAATCATCCTGATCAGAAGAGACAAAACACCTCAAATAAGCCTCCAGAGTCTGATTAGTTCGCTCCGTTTGTCCGTTAGTCTGGGGATGGAAAGCGGACGAAAACGACAAATCAATGCCCATCCTACCACAAAAGGATCGCCAGAACCTGGAAACAAACTGGGATCCTCTGTCCGACACAATATTCTCAGGAATGCCGTGCAAACGAACCACGTTCTGGAAGAACACAGGAACCAGATCAGAAGAGGAAGGCAGCTTAGGCAAAGGAACCAGATGGACCATCTTGGAGAAACGATCACATTGCATTAAATCAGGTGCCTGTTCAGACAACACCATGAGGGAATTTGCGGTCTTGCGCTCCCGCAACTGCCGGTCGATTTGAATAGCCAGGGCCATAGAATCATTCAGACCTGTGGGAATGGGAAAACCCACCATCACATTCTTAATGGCTTCAGAAAGGCCATTTCTAAAATTTGCAGCCAATGCACACTCGTTCCACTGGGTCAGCACGGACCATTTCCGAAATTTTTGGCAATACACTTCAGCCTCGTCCTGGCCCTGAGACATCGCCAGCAAGGCTTTTTCTGCCTGAATCTCAAGATTGGGTTCCTCATAAAGCAAACCAAGCGCCAGAAAAAACGCATCAATGTCAGCCAATGCCGGATCTCCTGGCGCCAGCGAGAAAGCCCAATCCTGAGGGTCGCCCCGTAAAAAAGAAATAACAATTTTTACTTGCTGAGCGGAGTCTCCAGATGAACAGGGTTTCAGGGACAAAAACAATTTACAATTATTCCTGAAATTTCTAAATTTAAATCGGTCTCCGGAAAACGGTTCAGGAATCGGTATCTTAGGTTCTGACACAGGATTTCTGATAACATACTCTTGTATGCCCTGCACACGAGCCGCAAGCTGATCCACACTTGTAATCAAGGTCTGGACATTCATGTCTGCAGCAAACACAAGCCACTCAGGGGTAAAGGGGAAAAGAAAAAAAAAAAAATGAGAGAGAGAAAAAAAAACTCAGAACTTTCTTTCTTATAATCCCGCTTCTGCAATGCATTTAACATTTAATATGGGCCTGGCAAACTGTTATGACCCCAATGGCGAGGGTCTCAGAGGAACAAGTAAGTCTGCGACGTACAAAAATCCAGCTCATAGGGCAGTGGTAACTGGGTTGACCATATAACTACTCCTAACGCCAACACTAGAAGTAGCCGGGGAACATGCCTACGTTGGTCGCTAGATGTCTCGCGCCAGCCGGAGGACTAACTACCCCTAGAAGAGGAAAACAAAGACCTCTCTTGCCTCCAGAGAATAGACCCCAAAAGTCGGATACAAGCCCCCCACAAATAATAACGGTGAGGTAAGAGGAAATGACAAACACAGAGATGAACTAGGTTTAGCAAAGAGAGGCCCACTTACTAATAGCAGAATGTAGTAAGATAACTTATATGGTCAACAAAAACCCTAACAAAATTCCACACTGGAGATACAAGAACCCCCGAACCGTCTAACGGCCCGGGGGGAGAACTCCAGCCTCCCTAGAGCTTCCAGCAAGGTTAGGATACAGATTATGTACAAGCTGGACAAAAATGCAAACAAAAACAAATAGCAAAAAGCAAGAAAGCAGACTTAGCTTAATTTAGCAGGAACCAGGATCAGAAGACAAGAGCACAACAGATTAGCTCTGATTACAACGTTGCCAGGCATTGAACTGAAGGTCCAGGGAGCTTATATAGCAACACCCCTGACCTAACGACCCAGGTGAGCATACAAGGGATGAATGACATACCCAGAGTAAAATCACTAGTAACCACTAGAGGGAGCCAAAAGGTAAATTCACAACAGTTTTCTACCATTTAGGTAGAAGTAAACGTCAAACCATTTATCTATATCCCTATATTTTCCATAAATTATTAGCAAAATGTGGAAAGGATATATTCCTGTACCCTCAGGAGGGGGGCAGCAATATGGGATATTACATTTATCATTTCTCCCACAGTCTCTGAAGCATCAGTCGCTATTTTGGAGCAATCTGCACCTCTGTTGTGTTTAGCACAAACTCCTGGTTTTGGCTTACAAATTCCAAAACCCAAATCCAGGCCATAATCCGTGCGTGTGAATGTGTCCCCAGGATGGCGGCAGCAATATGGGATAGTGCTTTTATCATTTCTCCCACAGTCCGCACAATAAATAGATATGAACCTGGGGCGAGGGATGACACCTGCTGCAATCCTTATATCCTGCAGTATTGTGGCCATTGTATGGGGGTCCTAGAAAGTCATACCACAGGGAAGACAGTGGAGGGGAGGAATACGGAAACAGGTCATTGGTACTTATCCGTCACTTAGTAAATCACAATCTTCCAACTGTTGCCTGAGGAAAATGCTGGTCTTGTTTGGCACTGAAGGGAAGGACTTGTGCCGGTGACTTGACTGCTCTGTTCTCGTCTGCTCTTCTCCAGTGATCGGCTGCAACTGGTGCGAGTGGTAGATGGAGCTATGTAATAAGTGAGAAGGCGATGATGTCATAAAGAGAAGGCGATGATGTCATAAGAGACGATAGAATCCCAGGACGAGCACAGCAATATCTCTTGCAGAAATTCATTATTTTCACTGTATTGAAAATATTGTAATATGCTTTAGAATTTGGAATATTTATTTAGAGTTAACTCTCGATTAAACTGCTTCTCACTAAATTTAACTATGGCAAAATCACAATATCATTAATGACAAATTGTATATACATTATATAAATATATATATCTCATCCTGGTACTAATAGTAATCAACGCTCATTTTATCTGATGTAGAGATCCGATTCCGCTATATACAGTATACAGCGATGTAAAAGATTACCGTACATGCTGACTACCTGCTGCCACCACTAGAGGGAGCATAAGAGCTACTTGAATAAAGTATTACATTACACATAATGTGTATACCCCATATATACACTATACTGACAAATGCACATACAGTACATTGGTATTGTTCTACCCTGCACCTATATATACAGAATTCTACAATATATACACTACTTACAGATGGATATAGACTTTATAGACATTGTCCACACACACCTGCATATTCACACATCCCCCTCACATACACTGCACACATTTATACACACTGCGCACATACAAGCTCATCTCTAAATACACTGTATGAACACATACACCATATATATATATATATATATATATATATATATATATATATATATATATGTTTTAAAGACACACAATAGATAGCGATACTTACCCGTCACTTAGTGAATCCCAAACTTCCATCTGTGGCCTGGGGAAAATGCTGGTCTTGTTTGGACACATCTGCAGGGGAGACGACTGCTCTGCTCCAGTGTTCGACTGCAAATGGTGCGAGCGGCAGATGGAACTATGTAATAAGTGAGAAGGCGATGATGTCATAAAGAGAAGGCGATGATGTCATAAGAGAGAAGCCCAGGACCAGCACAGCAATATGTCCTACAGAAATGCATTAAGTTTACTGCATTGAAAACATCTTCACTTTTTTTGTAACTTGAAATAAGTATTTATTTAGAGGCTTCTCTCTGATAGAACAACCACAAGACAGGATGAGCCCCAGAATCTCTGCTACTGTGCACATGATAAACACTATAAATATAGGCATCCTGGTAGTAAAGGCGACACCAGTACAGGGAGCGCAGGAGCGAGCATCGTAAAGCAGCACATTGCATGTCCTGTGTAAACACTTACTGGCCGGTAGAGGGCGCAATTGGGAAAAAAATAATAAACAAACTCACCAACTGTTGTGCGCCAGCGCCGCCACCAGGCTCCTCCCTCCAGCCCAGCACAGTGATGGCTGCAGCGTCCCTGACACGGCTCTCTGCCCACCCCCGAACGTCGGTACCTCCCTGCTCTGTCAACGCCGCCCGGAACAGATCAGGCGCTCCGCTGGTTACATAAGGCCTCTTTCACACTTGCGTCATGTGGCCTCCGTCGCAATGCGTCGCTTTAGGGAAAAAACACATCCTGCAAATGTGACCGCAGGATGCGTTTTTTTCCCATAGACTTGTATTGCCGACGGATCGCGATGTATGGCCATACGTCGCGTCCGTCGTGCACTGGATGCATCGTGTTTTGGAGGACCGTCGTCACGAAAAAAGGTTCAAGAGACGTTTTTTTTGTACGTCGCATCCGCAATTTCCTACCGCGCATGCGTGGCCGTAACTCCGCCCCCTCCTCCCCGGGACTTTACAATGGGTAGCGGATGCGTTGAAAAACTGCATCTGCTGCCCACGTTGAGCCTAATTTGCACAACGTCCGTCGGTCCATCGCGCCGACGCTTTGCAACGGCCCCGTACCAACACAAGTGTGAAAGAGGCCTAAGCAGGACGCAGGTTACTTCTGGCCGCTAGAGGTCAGTGTCACACAGGGGACGTTGGGCAGGGCGATGACGTCACTGCATGGCACTGGCCAGTGTCGACTGTGAGACGTGACAGAAGGAGGGCTGCGTCTAGATCGGAGGTGATTTTGTGAGGATCTCACCATAGCCACTAGACGCTTCAATGCTGAGGTAACTACATCGGAGTTGCTGGAGCGAGGACTTCAGATAATCCCTCCGCTGTACTCAGCTCGGCACTGAAGCGTCTAGATCGGAGGTGATTCCTGGAGCTCCTCATATAGACTCCATTCTAGTCCACTCTTCTGACTTTTTAATGCTTTTTTAATGGCATTTCTCAAGGTTTTAATGGCGCAGACATCACAGGAAACAGTTCTTTATACTGTTCTATATGTTATGTATTTCGTCAAAATTCAATTTTTTTCCTGATTTATAAAACTTAATTATTTATTGTCGCTTTTTGTGATATAAATAATTACGTTCAGTGCTGATTGTTCAGTGTCACCAGAATGTGACTTCTCCTGTCTGTCACCGGCAGGGACGGACTGGGACTGAAATTCAGCCCTGGCATTTGCAATCACACAAGCCCATGTTGTCCCCGTCCCCATGAACCAGATATGGATATATGGCCGGAGTCACACTACAGCGAGATACGGCCGAGTCTCACAGGTTAAAAACAAGCTCTGGCACCGGCACTCCGGAGCGGAGCGTGCAGCCCCATGTATTGCTAGGCGGCCGCACGCTCCGCTCTGGAGTGCCGGTGCCAGAGCTTGGTTTTAACCTGCGAGACTCGGCCGTATCTAGCTGTGTGTGATCCTGGCCTATTACTAATATTACCCTGGATGGAGGAAAGCAAGATTTTCTACAAGACCAATATTTCTAATGATACCCGTGGCCTGCTGAGGTAAGTGACGGAGTCAGCGTCTTTGTGCTCCATCACAACTCTTAACAGTATGGGTATCTTGATAACATCGATTCTGTTAACAACGTAGCAGGCAAGACAGCCCATGGCCAGACAGGCCTTTCTGGCATTTGCCAGAGCCGCCAGATGGCCAGTCCGGCCCTGACACTCGGTTAGTTTAAGCATACATGAGTCCCTTTAAGTTTGGGCAGCACACAAACCAATCTTAGGCTAGGTTCCCATTGCGTTAATGGGAGAGCGCTAACGGACAGCGTTGCACGGCGAAATTAACGCCGTGCACCGCGTCCGTTAGCGTTCCCATTGCCGGCAATGTTAAAGCGCATTGCTAGCGCGTGTCATTTTCGGCACGCGCTAGCGATGTGCCGGTCTTTTGTAGTGCGCCTCGGACGCTGCTTGCAGCGTTCGCGGCGCGCCAGAGGTCCGTTCCCCGCTCTCGCAGATCGGGGATCTGCGAGAGCGGGGACGTTAACGTGACCCCTAAACGCGGCCCCAATAAAGACATTGCGTTAGCGCAATCCGCTAACGCTCGCGCTAAACGGATTGCACTAATGCAATCTGAACCTAGCCTTATAGAATAGGGCTGTTCAGACCGTGTCCATGCCAAAAAAATTGCAGCATGCACTAGTCACATCTGTTTTTCAAATCAGCCTTGTCAAGTCCTTAGGTGCTCAAAAAAGATAAAAAATTGATTTCACTCTGATCATCCATATTGCGTATTTAAAGGTTACATTGCAATTATTAACATAGAAAAGTGTATTTGAAATGGATGCCATACATATGCAAAAGAGGGGCAGGTGGATGAAACACTCATGGACTATAGATCACAATACATCCTGTTTTTCTGTTTATAAAGCAATGTCTCATACACGCATCTGAACTTGGCCTTGTATTGTGCCGTTTCCCGAGTTGCTAAAACAGCTCTGATCCATCCACACATGGGCTCCACAAGTCATCTGACGGTGTCCTATTGCATCTGGCAACGAGTTGTGGGAAGATCATGCTTTAAAGCTGATAACATACACGAGATAGATGTTGGACGACCATTCTTTTAGACTCCCCTCTCTTCCGACCACCCCAGCATCCTATACACATGGGGGCCTAGCTGAAAGTTCATGTGTTTTCAACAGGAAAAGAGGAGAATGCCACAGGGAACCTGTCTGAATGTGTGTCTATATAGTGGTGTGCTGTGGTCACACTACAGCTGACAGCTAAGCGGAAAGTAGCTTGTTAGAGGGGGGATTAGGAGCTCTCCATACCATGTCATCCGATGTGGAGGGTTGAATGAAATCTGTGTGTCGGGTGCCGACACTCCCCATACAGAGCTCACACCCCGATCCCTATACCGACACTCCCCATACAGAATTCACACACAGATCCCTATACCGACACTCCCCATAAAGAATTCACACACAGATCCCTATACCGACACTGCCCATACAGAATTCACACACAGATCCCTATACCGACACTCCCCATACAGAATTCACACACTGATCCCTATACCGACACTCCCCATACAGAGCTCACACCCCGATCCCTATACCGACACTCCCCATACAGAATTCACACACTGATCCCTATACCGACACTCCCCATACAGAGCTCACACCCCGATCCCTATACCGACACTCCCCATACAGAGCTCACACCCCGATCCCTATACCGACACTCCCCATACAGAGCTCACACACCGATCCCTATAGCAACACTCCCCATACAGAGCTCACACCCCGATCCCTATACCGACACTCTCCATACAGAATTCACACACCGATCCCTATACCGACACTCCCCATACAGAATTCACACACTGATCCCTATACCGACACTCCCCATATAGAGCTCACACCCCGATCCCTATACCGACACTCTCCATACAGAATTCACACACCGATCCCTATACCGACACTCCCCAAACAGAGCTCACACACCGATCCCTATACCGACACTCCCCATACAGAATTCACACACTGATCCCTATACCGACACTCCCCATACAGAGCTCACACCCCGATCCCCATACAGAGCTCACACCCCGATCCCTATACCGACACTCTCCATACAGAATTCACACACCGATCCCTATACCGACACTCCCCAAACAGAGCTCACACACCGGTCCCTATACCGACACTCCCCATACAGAATTCACACACTGATCCCTATACCGACACTCCCCATACAGAGCTCACACTGAACCCTACACCGACACTCCCCATACAGAGCTCACACACCGATCCCTATACCGACACTCCCCATCCAGAATTCACACACTGATCCCTACCTATACCGACACTCTCCATACAGAGCTCACACTGATCTCTATACCGACACTCCCCATCCAGAACTCACACACTGATCCCTATACCGACACTCCCCATACAGAGCTCACACACTGATCCCTATACCGACACTCCCCATACAGAGCTCACACACTGATCCCTATACCGACACTCCCCATACAGAGCTCACACTGAACCCTATACCGACACTCCCCATACAGAGCTCACACACCGATCCCTATACCGACACTCCCCATACAGAGCTCACACACTGATCCCTATACCGACACTCCCCATACAGAGCTCACACACTGATCCCTATACCGACACTCCCCATACAGAGCTCACACTGAACCCTATACCGACACTCCCCATACAGAGCTCACACACCGATCCCTATACCGACACTCCCCATACAGAGCTCACACACTGATCCCTATACCGACACTCCCCATACAGAGCTCACACTGAACCCTATACCGACACTCTCCATACAGAGCTCACACACCGATCCCTATACCGACACTCCCCATACAGAGCTCACACTGAACCCTATACCGACACTCCCCATACAGAGCTCACACAGTGATCCCTATACCGACACTCTCCATACAGAGCTCACACACCGATCCCTATACCGACACTCCCCATACAGAGCTCACACTGAACCCTATACCGACACTCCCCATACAGAGCTCACACACTGATCCCTATACCGACACTCTCCATACAGAGCTCACACTGAACCCTATACCGACACTCCCCATACAGAGCTCACACACTGATTCCTATACCGACACTCCCCATACAGAGCTCACACACTGATCCCTATACCGACACTCTCCATACAGAGCTCACACTGAACCCTATACCGACACTCCCCATACAGAGCTCACACACCGATCCCTATACCGACACTCCCCATACAGAGCTCACACACTGATCCCTATACCGACACTCCCCATACAGAGCTCACACACCGATCCCTATACCGACGCTCCCCATACAGAATTCACACTGAACCCTATACCGACACTCCCCATACAGAGCTCACACACCGATCCCTATACCGACACTCCCCATACAGAGCTCACACACTGATCCCTATACCGACACTCCCCATACAGAGCTCACACTGAACCCTATACCAACACTCCCCATACAGAGCTCACACACTGATCCCTATACCGACACTCTACATACAGAGCTCATACCCCGATCCCTATACCGACACTCTCCATACAGAGCTCACACTGAACCCTATACCGACACTCTCCATACAGAGCTCACACTGAACCCTATACCGACACTCCCCATACAGAGCTCACACACTGATCCCTATACCGACACTCTCCATACAGAGCTCATACCCCGATCCCTATACCGACACTCTCCATACAGAGCTCACACTGAACCCTATACCGTCACTCCCCATACAGAGCTCACACACCGATCCCTATACCGACACTCCCCATACAGAGCTCACACACCGATCCCTATACCGACATTCCCCATTCAGAGCTCACACCCCGATCCCTATATCAACACTCTCCATACAGAGCTCACACCCCGCTCTCTATACAGACACTCTCCATGCAGACCTCACACCTCGATCCCTATACCGACACTCTCCATACAGAGCTCACACCCCGATCCCTATACCGACACTCCCCATACAGAGCTCACACCCCGATCCCTATACCGACACTCCCCATACAGAGCTCAGATCCCGATCTCTATACCGACTCTCCATAAAGAGCTCACACACTGATCCCTATACCGACACTCTCCATACAGAGCTCACACACTGATCCCTATACCGACACTTTCCATACAGAGCTCACACTGAACCCTATACCGACACTCCCCATACAGAGCTCACACCCCGATCCATATACCGACACTCCCCATACAGAGCTCATACCCCGATCCCTAAACCGACACTCTCCATACAGATCTCACACTGATTCCTATACCGATACACTCCATACAGAGCTTTTAACATAGTTATTAACATAGTTATTAAGGTTGAAGGAAGACTTTAAGTCCATCTAGTTCAACCCATAGCCTAACCTAACATGCCCTAACATGTTGATCCAGAGGATCACTCATTACAACATCATACAGCGGAGAGTTCCATAGTCTCACTGCTCTTACAGTAAAGAATCCGCGTCTGTCATTATGCTTAAACCTTCTTTCCTCCAGACATAGAGGATGCCCCCTTGTCCCTGTCACCGGTCTATGATTAGAGCTCACATACCGATCCCTAAACCGGCACTCTCCATACAGAGCTCACACACTGATCCCTATACTGACAGACACTCTCCATACATAACACACACACACTGATCCCTATACCGACAATCCCCATACAGAGCTCACACACCGATCCCTATACGGACACTCCGCATACAGAGCTCACACTGATCTCTATACCGACACTCGCTATACATAACTCACACACTGATTCCTATACGGACACTCCCCATACAGAGCCCACACACTGATCCCTATACCGACACTCCCCATACAGAGCTCACACTGATCTCTATACCGACACTCCCCATACAGAGCTCACACACTGATCCCTATACCGACACTCCCCATACAGAGCTCACACACTGATCCCTATACCGACACTCCCCATACAGAGCTCACACACTGATCCCTATACCGACACTCCCCATACAGAGCTCACACCGATCCCTATACCAACACTCCCCATACAGAGCTCACACACTGATCCCTATACCGACACTCCCCATACAGAGCTCACACCGATCCCTATACCGACACTCCCCATACAGAGCTCACACACCGATCCCTATACCGACACTCCCCATACAGAGCTCACACACCGATCCCTATACCGACACTCCCCATACAGAGCTCACACTGAACCCTATACCGACACTCCCCATACAGAGCTCACACACCGATCCCTATACCGACACTCCCCATACAGAGCTCACACTGAACCCTATACCGACACTCCCCATACAGAGCTCACACTGAACCCTATACCGACACTCCCCATACAGAGCTCACACTGAACCCTATACCGACACTCCCCATACAGAGCTCACACTGAATCCTATACCGACACTCTCCATACAGAGCTCACACTGATCCCTATACCGACACTCCCCATACAGAGCTCACACTGAACCCTATACCGACACTCCCCATACAGAGCTCACACACTGATCCCTATACCGACACTCTCCATACAGAGCTCACACTGAACCCTATACCGACACTCCCCATACAGAGCTCACACACTGATTCCTATACCGACACTCCCCATACAGAGCTCACACACCGATCCCTATACCGACACTCCCCATACAGAGCTCACACACTGATCCCTATACCGACACTCCCCATACAGAGCTCACACACCGATCCCTATACCGACGCTCCCCATACAGAATTCACACTGAACCCTATACCGACACTCCCCATACAGAGCTCACACACCGATCCCTATACCGACACTCCCCATACAGAGCTCACACACTGATCCCTATACCGACAC
Organism: Ranitomeya variabilis; assembly: GCF_051348905.1. NCBI lineage: Eukaryota > Metazoa > Chordata > Amphibia > Anura > Dendrobatidae > Ranitomeya > Ranitomeya variabilis. The sequence continues at coordinate 954,215,908 of NC_135233.1, read as the reverse complement.
TCCCCATACAGAGCTCACACTGAACCCTATACCAACACTCCCCATACAGAGCTCACACACTGATCCCTATACCGACACTCTACATACAGAGCTCATACCCCGATCCCTATACCGACACTCTCCATACAGAGCTCACACTGAACCCTATACCGACACTCTCCATACAGAGCTCACACTGAACCCTATACCGACACTCCCCATACAGAGCTCACACACTGATCCCTATACCGACACTCTCCATACAGAGCTCATACCCCGATCCCTATACCGACACTCTCCATACAGAGCTCACACTGAACCCTATACCGTCACTCCCCATACAGAGCTCACACACCGATCCCTATACCGACACTCCCCATACAGAGCTCACACACCGATCCCTATACCGACACTCCCCATACAGAGCTCACACACCGATCCCTATACCAACATTCCCCATTCAGAGCTCACACCCCGATCCCTATATCAACACTCTCCATACAGAGCTCACACCCCGCTCTCTATACAGACACTCTCCATGCAGACCTCACACCTCGATCCCTATACCGACACTCTCCATACAGAGCTCACACCCCGATCCCTATACCGACACTCCCCATACAGAGCTCACACCCCGATCCCTATACCGACACTCCCCATACAGAGCTCAGATCCCGATCTCTATACCGACTCTCCATAAAGAGCTCACACACTGATCCCTATACCGACACTCTCCATACAGAGCTCACACACTGATCCCTATACCGACACTTTCCATACAGAGCTCACACTGAACCCTATACCGACACTCCCCATACAGAGCTCACACCCCGATCCATATACCGACACTCCCCATACAGAGCTCATACCCCGATCCCTAAACCGACACTCTCCATACAGATCTCACACTGATTCCTATACCGATACACTCCATACAGAGCTTTTAACATAGTTATTAACATAGTTATTAAGGTTGAAGGAAGACTTTAAGTCCATCTAGTTCAACCCATAGCCTAACCTAACATGCCCTAACATGTTGATCCAGAGGATCACTCATTACAACATCATACAGCGGAGAGTTCCATAGTCTCACTGCTCTTACAGTAAAGAATCCGCGTCTGTCATTATGCTTAAACCTTCTTTCCTCCAGACATAGAGGATGCCCCCTTGTCCCTGTCACCGGTCTATGATTAGAGCTCACATACCGATCCCTAAACCGGCACTCTCCATACAGAGCTCACACACTGATCCCTATACTGACAGACACTCTCCATACATAACACACACACACTGATCCCTATACCGACAATCCCCATACAGAGCTCACACACCGATCCCTATACGGACACTCCGCATACAGAGCTCACACTGATCTCTATACCGACACTCGCTATACATAACTCACACACTGATTCCTATACGGACACTCCCCATATAGAGCCCACACACTGATCCCTATACCGACACTCCCCATACAGAGCTCACACTGATCTCTATACCGACACTCCCCATACAGAGCTCACACACTGATCCCTATACCGACACTCCCCATACAGAGCTCACACACTGATCCCTATACCGACACTCCCCATACAGAGCTCACACACTGATCCCTATACCGACACTCCCCATACAGAGCTCACACCGATCCCTATACCGACACTCCCCATACAGAGCTCACACACTGATCCCTATACCGACACTCCCCATACAGAGCTCACACCGATCCCTATACCGACACTCCCCATACAGAGCTCACACACCGATCCCTATACCGACACTCCCCATACAGAGCTCACACACCGATCCCTATACCGACACTCCCCATACAGAGCTCACACTGAACCCTATACCGACACTCCCCATACAGAGCTCACACACCGATCCCTATACCGACACTCCCCATACAGAGCTCACACTGAACCCTATACCGACACTCCCCATACAGAGCTCACACTGAACCCTATACCGACACTCCCCATACAGAGCTCACACTGAACCCTATACCGACACTCCCCATACAGAGCTCACACTGAATCCTATACCGACACTCTCCATACAGAGCTCACACTGATCCCTATACCGACACTCTCCATACAGAGCTCACACCGATCCCTATACCGACACTCCCCATACAGAACTCACACTCCGATCCTTATACCGATACTCTCCACACAGAGCTCACACACTGATGCCTATCCTGACACTCCCCATACAAAGCTCACACTGATCCCTATACCGACACTCCCATACATAGCTCACACACTGACCCCTATACTGACACTCTCCATACAGAGCTCACACACTGATCCCTATATCGACACTCTCCATACAGAGCTCACACACTGACCCCTATACTGACACTCCCCATACAGAGCTCAGACACTGATCCCTATATCGACACTCTCCATACAGAACTCACACTCCGATCCCTATACCGACACTCTCCATACAGAACTCACACTCCGATCCCTACACTGACATTCCCCATACAGAGCTCACACTCCGATCCCTATACCGATACTCTCCATACATAGCTCACAAACCGATCCCTATACCGACACTCTTCATAAAGAGCTCACAAACCGATCCCTATACCGACACTCTTCATAAAGAGCTCACAAAGCGATCCCTATACCGATGCTCCCCATAGAGCTCACACCGATCCCTATACCGACACTCCCATACAAAACTCACACACTGACCCTTATACCGACACTCTCCATACAGAACTCACCAACCGATCCCTGTACCGATGCTCCCCATAGAGCACACACTGATCCCTATACCGACACTCCCCATACAGAGCCCACACTGATCCCTATACCGACACTCCCCATACAGAGCCCACACTGATCCCTATACCGACACTCCCCATACAGAGCTCACACTGATCTCTATACCGACACTCCCATACAGAGCTCACACTGATCCCTATACCGACACTCTCCATACGGAGCTCACACACAGATCCATATACCGATACTCCCCATACAGAGCTCACACACTGATCCCTATACCGACACTCCCCATACAGAGCCCACACTGATCCCTATACCGACACTCCCCATACAGAGCCCACACTGATCCCTATACCGACACTCCCATACAGAGCTCACACTGATCCCTATACCGACACTCTCCATACAGAGCTCACAGACAGATCCATATACCGACACTCTCCATACAGAACTCACACTCCGATCCCTATACCGATACTCCCCATACAGAGCTCACACACTGATCCCTAGGGCTGATACTCACTTGCGAGAAAAATGGACTAGTGCAATCCGATAAAAAATCGGACTGCACTCGGACCAATATTATTTAATGGGTGACATCTCGTCTGCGATTTTTTTCTCAGCTGAAATTGGACTGAGAAAAAAATCGCAGTATGCTGCGATTTGCTATGTATATTTGACAAGACTCGCCAATGCAAGTCAATGGATGCGGAAAAAAACGCACAGCACTCGCATCATGCGAGTGCTGTCCGTTTTTTACACACAGGTGTTCCTTGAAAAGCTGGCAATTCATATGCGGCTACTGTAAAAATCACACTGACAGGTTTAAATAGAAAAGATAGAATATATACACATAGAATACATACAGTATATACTGTGTATATATACATGTCAATAGCACACACATATACAGTATATATGTATTTATATTGAACTGAAAAATAGACAGAAGCCGGTAATTCATCTGCCGACTTCTGTAAAATCACTGCAGGAGCCCACAGGATAGAAGAGATGGATTACATGCAGTAAATACAGATAGAATAGGTAGATATATAGATGTCGGTGCAAATACAATTAGTACCGTGTGTGTGCAAATTACTGGACATGTATTTAATTAATAAACGATTATTAATTGGAAAAAAATGGAGTGGGCTTCTCAAAACCAGCAGAGGGAAAGCCAGCGACTGGGGGCAATGTTTATAGCCTGGGAAGGGGGTAATACCCATGGAGCTTCCCAGGCTATTAATATCAACTCACAGCTGTATACTTAGCCTTTACTGGCTATTAAAATGGGGGACCCCCCAAAAAAGACGTGGGGTTCCCCCATAATTAATAACAGCAAAGGCTATGCAGACAGTTGCGAGCTGATATTAAAAGCCTAAGAAGGGACCATGGATATTGGCCACCCCTGGCTAAAAACATCCCTCACTCAGCCGCCCCAGAAAAGGAGCATCTGTTAGATGCGCCAATTCTGGCACTTAGCCTTGCTCTTCCCACTTGCCCTGTAGGGGTGGCAAGTGGGGTAATAGTTGTGGGGTTGATGTCACCTTTGTATTGTATTAGTAATGGAGAGGTGTCAATAAGATACCTAACCATTACTAATCCTATAGTTGGTAAAGGGTTAAATAAAGACACAGCCAGAATAAAGTCTTTTCATAAAATAAAACACTAAACACAGTTTGTCATCTTTATTATTCAGTGAATCCATGCGATGCCTTCGGTCTCCTGTAATAAAGAAAAAATTAACAACCGAACAATATACCCATACCTGTCCGACGTTCAGTCCCACGCCGTAATCCATATCTAGGGGATATACAGTTTACAACAGGGAGCGCTGCTAATGCGACCGTTCCCAGCTGTAAACCACTGATGAATGAATGAGGAGCTGCCTGCAGCGGCATCAGTGACTAGCGCTGATGTCCCTGATGCTGCGCTGCCTCACAGCCTGACCCCCTGTGAACTCTGAAGCAGGGGAAAATACCAGTTCATTTTCCTACGCTCAAGAGACTTAACGCCGGACAGGTATGGGAACATTGTTGATTTGTTATTTTTTCTTTATTACAGGAGATCAACGGCGTCGCATGGATTAGCTGAATAATAAAGATGGCAAACTGTGTTTGGTGTTTTATTTCATTAACAGATTTTATTCTGGCTGTGTCTTTATTTAACCCTTTACCAACCATAGGATTAGTAATGGATAGGTGTCTTAATGACACCTCTCCATTACTAAGCCGGCTTGATGTCACCTTACAACGGTGACATTAACCCCACAACTATTACCCCACTTGCCACCTCTACAGGGCAAGTGGGAAGAGCGAGGCTAAGTGCCGGAATAGGCGCATCTTACAGATGCACCTTTTCTGGGGCGGCTGAGTGAGTTTTTATCCGGGGGGAGGCAATATCCATGGTCCCTTCCTAGGCTTTTAATATCAGCCCGCAGCTGTCGGCATAGCCTTTGCTGGTTATTAATTATGGGGGAACCCGACATCATTTTTTGGGGGGGTCCCCCACTTTAATAGCCAGTAAAGGCTAAGTATACAGCTGTGAGCTTATATTTATAGCCTGGGAAGCTCCATGGGTATTACCCCCTTCCCAGTCTATAAATATCTGCCCCCAGTTTTGAAAATTGCGCAGGAGCCCACGCCATTTTTTTCCAATAAACAATTGTTTATTAATTAAATACATGTACAGTAAGCTGCACACACACACTATACTAATTGCATTTGTCACTGACATCTATATATCTACCTATTCTATATGTATTTACTGTATGTAATCCATCTCTTCTATCCTGTCGGCTCCTGCAGTGATTTTACAGAAGCCGGCAGATGAATTACTGGCTTTTCTTCTATCTTTCAGTTCAATATACATATACTGTATATATGTGTGTGTTACTGACATATATGTATTCTATGAGTATATATTCTATTCTAACCTGTCAGTGTGATATTACTTTACACCGCACAGGAATTGCCAGCTTTTCTATCTATCATATATATACCGTATATACTCGAGTATAAGCCGAGATTTTCAGCCCATTTTTGGGGGCTGAAAGTGCCCCTCTCGGCTTATACTCGAGTCATTGTCCCGGGGGTCGGTGGGGGAGGGGTAGTGGCAGCTGTCAATTCATACGTACCTGCTTCTGGCGCGTCTCTACACGTTCCTGCTTCTCCGGCGCCCACAGCTTCTTCCTGTGTTTAGCGGTCACGGGGTAACGCTCATTAAAGTAATGAATATGGACGCATGTTCATTTCTTTAATGAGTGGTACGATGTGACCGCCGAACACAAGAAGAAGCTGCAGGCGCCGAAGATCACCTGTCAGTGAGAAGCTGCCAGGGACCGCGCTGGGAGCAGATGAGTATAATGGGAACTGGAGGATGAGTATTGCGCGATATTCACCTGTCCGCGTTCCACCGCTTGGCGCCGCTGTGTGTTCTGCATCTTCTGCCTGTGACGTTCAGGTCAGAGGGCGCGATGACGGGATTAGTGAGCGTGCCGCCCTCTGCCTGAATAGTCACTGCAGAGGACGCGGAAGACACAGCGGCGCCCAGCGGTGGAACGCGGACAGGTGAATATTGCAAGTGCCTGGGGCCTGCTCGGGACAAAAGGTGAGTATGTGATTTTTGGGTTTTTTTATCGCAACAGCCGGCTATGGGGCAAATGTTTCTATGGAGCATCTTATGGGGATAGCTACTTATAGCGTTATTCCACATGGTATATCACTAATACTTAAGAATTAATACCTATGGATGAGACTATCATCAGACCCATCATCCTATATAGAACATATACCCAAAAAGACGATATTAGGTAAAAAAACATGTTATAAACATCAATACTTTATTGTTAAAAATTGACATCCGGTGTATAGAGGTGATGTAAAAACGTAGTCTAAGACAGTGCTGTACAAAGAAATTTAAGCATGAGGCATGTACACAGGGGGGTCACATTATAAATATATAATTCTGGACGCAGCGATAATTTTCAAAAGATTAAATAAGTTGGTTTAAATAACCCAAAAGGAAGGGATAGCCTCATAAAAATAAATATTCAGATAGTAAAACACAAATCCATAATCAACCTATGCAGCATTATATGGGGCATATTTTGTATGAAGCATCTTATGGGGCCCATCATGAACTGTATGGAGCATTATATGGGGCTCCTGATTCAATATGGATATTCAAAAACATTTAACCTACTGATGTCTCAATTAATTTTACTTTTATTGGTATCTATTTTTATTTTTGACATTAACCGGTAGCTGCTGCATTTCCCACCCTAGGCTTATACTTGAGTCAATAAGTTTTCCAAGTTTTTTGTGGCAAAATTAGGGGGGTCGGCTTATACTCGAGTATATACAGTATATAATAATGTGTGTGCTTTGACAAATGTGTCCCTTGAAAACGATGTGTAAATGACAAAGAGATCTGCTGTATGTAAACGCTCATGTTAGGCCATGTTCACACTTTGCGGGTTTTACCGCGGATCCGCAGCGATTTTGATGCTGGGGGTCCGCAGCAGTTTCCATAGCGTTTACATTAACATGTAAACCCTATGGAAACCGCAAACCGCAGTGCACATGCTGCGGGAAAAACCGCGCAGAAACGCAGCGGTTTACATTCCGCAGCATGTCACTTCTTTGTGCAGAATCACAGCGATTCTGCACCCATAGGAATGCATTGATCCGCTAACTTCCCGCATCGTGGGCACAGCCCCATGCGGGAAGTAAGCGGATAATGTGCGGTTGCTACCCGGGGTGGAGGAGAGGAGACTCTCCTCCAGGCCCTGGGAAGCATAGTGTAAAAAAAAAAAGAATTAAAATAAAAAATAATGATATACTCACCTCTCAGCGCTGCACGCGGCCGTCCGGTCTCAGGGTTGCTGTGCGAGCAGGACCTGTGGTGACGTCGCGGTCACATGACCGTGACGTCACGAAGGTCCTTCTCGGCACAGCATCTTTGGAACTGGAGCGCCGCGTGCAGCGCCGAGGAGATCGCAACGTCAGAGGGTGAGTATAACCAATTTTTATTATTTTTAACATTACTATTGATGCTGCATATTGCTGCATATGCAGCATCAATAGTATAGGAGTAATCCCGCAGCGGAAACCGCGGAACAAACCGCGATAAATCTGCAGGGATAACCGCAGCGGTTTTGCCCTGCAGATTTATCAATTCCGCTGCGGGAGAACCCGCAGAGCACGCCACAAAGTGTGAACATGGCCTTAAGGGTAGGTGCACACGTTGCGGATTCTCTGCGGATCCGCAGCGTTTTTTTTGAGGTGCAGAAACGCTGCAGATCCGCAATTGATTTACAGTACAATGTAAATCAATGAGAAAAAAAAATGCTGTGCACACTTTGCGGAAAATTCGCTGCGGTTTAAAAGAAGTAGCATGTCACTTCTTTTTTGTGAATCTGCAGCGTTTTTGTACCCACTCCATTATAGAAAACCGCAGGGGTAAAAACCGCAGCAAATCCGCAAGAGAACCGCAGCAAAAACACACAAAAAACGCTGCGGAACCGCACAAAAAACGCGACAAATCCGTACCAGAAATTCCTAAGCCTAATCTGCAACGTGTGCACATACTCAAATCTACCAATAAAGTCTGAAAATCGCCATGATAAATACTCAACCAGACTTAACCACAATGTTCAAAATGTATAGAAAATAGTTTATTAATAATTACAAAAAATAACCAAAATAATTTTTAACAATGAAAGAAAAAAACCTCCAAATGTTAGTGGAGCGGAGAAATCCACATAACATCAATTGACACACCGGATAGAGAATCAACTTAGCAATATATACGCCCATATGAACAGACCCAATCATGAAATTCGTGCATGACGCTCTAATGAGCATCTATAAAAAGGTAAGTGAAGCTCTAATAAATTAATTACTGCAAAACAGCATGTATTTTTATGCTCACTACCTCTATACAGACATGCTAACTACAAATTGTTATAGGTCAAATGTAATGAGCAAAAGAAGGCCAAGGATTCACTCACATGTGGTATGATGTCCGTGTCTCCGTTCCTATACCCCGACGCGCGTTTCGTAACACTTCCTCAGGGGGCGTGTCGGGGTAGAGGGACGTCGGACATTTAAATCATACCTCCTCCAATCAGAGAAATGTTTTGGACGCCGGAAAAGGGCCACGTGGTTCCGGCAACACAAAGGGCGCCATGGGTTCTTCCTGTGCCCCGTCCTATGCCAACTTATTTTTGGGGGCATGGGAAAGAGATATTTTTATAAGCAATCCCATCCCTGGCATCGACAGTGTTCACCACTGGATGCGTTATATTGACGATGTGTGGTTTGTGTGGGAGGGACCTGTATCTCATTTGGAAGCACTCATGGCGGACCTGAATGTCAACGGGCTCAACATCAAGTTGACTTTCAAATTTGGCCGGGATTTGGATTTCTTGGATTTAAAGATTAACGCATTGGCTAATGGTAATCTATCCACTGAGGTATTCAGAAAAGTAACAGCAAAAAATACTCTGTTACATGCTACATCATCCCACCCACCCTCGGTAATCAAAGGGATACCTATGGGACAATTTTTGAGAGTTAAACGCATATGCTCGGATGATCATTCCTTTGAAAGGCAAGCAAGGGATTTGAGCACGTGATTTAAAAATAGAGGATATAGTCATATGAATATCAAAAAGGGATACAACAATGCGAAATACAAATCAAGAAATGAGTTGTTGTATAAAAATATCTGTTATAATGGGGCTAGTCGTGAAGAAGATTTTTGTCCGCGTTTAATTGCCACGTATAACAATAAATGGCCTGAGTTTTGCCAAATAATCCGTAAACATTGGCAAATTTTATTAACTGATCCTATCCTTAAAAAATGTTTGCCCCCCCTCTCCCCTTATCACGGCCAGGAGAGCCAAAAATTTGAAAGATATGTTGGTTCATAGTCACTACCAACCCATGAAAAAAGAAACTTGGCTGGATAACGTAGGTTTCTATCCATGCGGGCATTGCAAGGCATGTGATAATGTGGTCAAAAGTAAAACCTTCACGAATACCATGGGTAATAGAACATATTCTATTAGACACTTTATCTCATGTGCTCCCAAAGGCGTGGTTTATTGCGCAGAGTGCCCGTGTGGCAAAATTTATATAGGATTGACCACTAGAGAACTACGCATTCGCACAAGGGAACATGTCAGAGACATTGAGAAAAGTAAAAATATAGAGGACCCGTCTCAATTAAAAACTATACCCAGACATTTATTTGAACATCATAATAGTGAATCCAGTCTTTTGAAAGTCAAGGGTATTGACATTGTCCAAATGGGGTCAAGAGGGGGAAATATGGCGAAAAGCCTAGCGAGACTGGAAAGCAAATGGATCTACAGATTAGGTAGTATAGCCCCCATAGGGCTTAATGAGAATTTTGGTTTTTCGGCTTTTTTGGAGTAGTTCATTCCTGGGCATTATAGTGTTTTTTAGGGGTTTTGGGATGTTTTATGAATTTTAATTCTTTTTCTTTTTATCATTATTACAGATTCCATCTGTTATGGTATATGGACTTTATGTATTATCCTTTCTTCATTCAGGATATTTAAAGGACGGCTCGAGATACTGCAATTGAAGACACAGAAAGAATAAAATAAAATGTATTATTTATGCGGCACTTGTCACTTTAAGCCTTCATGGCCATTTAATAATTTGGGAGTAATTGTAAATAAATTATTATAATTAGCACTTTATTGGTTCACCAGGTCACTTTATATTGTGTATTACGTATCCATTATAAGGGATATGATTGCGTGTTTTTTTATATATTTTTAATTTTTATTGTTATGTATTATTAATCCTTCACGGACTATTGTCTAGTATGTTAGTCAGTATTTAGGTGGTACACATTATGAATTTGTTTGTTAAAATTGTTGTATATTATAATTGTAGGGTGTCACTAATACCTGTGTCCTCTCTAGCCTTTTAATGCCTTCTGTGCTTCCGGAATGTGCGCTGCTGGGCGATCTGACTACGCACGGACGTCACCGATTCCGGCACTTGGGATTTAGCTGGCACGCAGTACGCTCATCATTGGGCGCCTGCCTGCTTGCGGTCCACAGCCCGGAACTGGTGAGGTCATTTCCGGTGCGCGTCTGATGACATCAGTGCCCTTTGTGTTTCCGGAACCACGTGGCCCTTTTCCGGCGTCCAAAACATTTCTCTGATTGGAGGAGGTATGATTTAAATGTCCGACGTCCCTCTACCCCGACACGCCCCCTGAGGAAGTGTTACGAAACGCGCGTCGGGGTATAGGAACGGAGACACGGACATCATACCACATGTGAGTGAATCCTTGGCCTTCTTTTGCTCATTACATTTGACCTATAACAATTTGTAGTTAGCATGTCAGTATAGAGGTAGTGAGCATAAAAATACATGCTGTTTTGCAGTAATTAATTTATTAAAGCTTCACTTACCTTTTTATAGATGCTCATTAGAGCGTCATGCACGAATTTCATGACTGGGTCTGTTCATATGGGCGTATATATTGCTAAGTTGATTCCTCTATCCGGTGTGTCATTTGATGTTATGTGGATTTCTCCGCTCCACAAACATTTGGAGGTTTTTTTCTTTCATTGTTAAAAATTATTTTGGTTATTTTTTGTAATTATTAATAATCTATTTTCTATACATTTTGAACATTGTGGTTAAGTCTGGTTGAGTATTTATCATGGCGATTTTCAGACTTTATTGGTAGATTTGAGTATATGGATATACACAATGAAATAATAGGGATCATAATTGGTTGATTTAAAACGTGTGCACATAGCCTAAAATTGCACTGCAATCGGATGTAAATTGGATGCTAGGTGTGAAAATCGCAGAACACTCGTCGATTTTTTCGGTCCGGAAATCGGACCTTTTTTTCCTCGCATATGGGTATGAGCCCCTATACCGACACTCCCCATACAGACGTCACACACTGATCCCTACACTCCCCATACAGACGTCACACACTGATCCCTACACTCCCCATACAGACGTCATATACTGGTCTCTATGGTAACAGACCGGTCAATTTCCTCTCTCCTTAGTTTCTATTCTTGGCCATGGAATGACGTCATCTTACAGTAAGAACCAATCAGACGTTTGCTTTCACTTTTAAGTAACAAACATGCAGAGCAGTGACGTGGGTCTCCGTCCCGGCGGCCCCCGCTCTTCACACACTGCACCGTGCCCGCTGCCCGGTCTCTAGCGTTTCACGGAGCTCACAACCTTTCTTATGTGCGGTGACAGCGGCACATTACCGCCCCGCCCTCCCCGCCGTGACGTGTGTGAGAAGCGCCGGACGTGACGGGTGTTTGTCCGGCAGTTGTGCGTCTGTTTGGTAACGTACAGTATCAGGATGGGTGTCCCCAAGTTTTACCGCTGGATCTCCGAGCGCTATCCCTGCCTCAGTGAGGTGGTGAAGGAGCATCAGGTAACGTGCCAGCGTGACGTAACCGTGACATCACTGCTCTCCGGGTCAGGGGTGACGTGTCCGGTTCTCCCCATGTTCCGTGTATTGTAGCACAGGGAGCTGTGTGCTGGTCCTGTGCAATATGTATTATGACGTAACCAGCATGGTTCACACGGTGTGATGCCCTCTGCCCCTGACAGGTCTCTGACACAGAAGTGACCCCAGGGCGCCAGCTACAGACCCTTCCCTGTGTGACACAGGACTGACCTCCATTAGTGGCACAAGACTGACCTCTCAGCGGGGGGTCCCAGCTACAGACCCTTCCATTAGTGACACAGGACTGACCTCCATTAGTGACACAGGACTGACCTCTCAGCAGGGAGTCCCGGCTACAGACCCTTCCAATAGTGACACAGGACTGACCTCTCAGCAGGGGTCCCAGCTACAGACCCTTCCATTAGTGACACTAGACTGGTCTCTCAGCGGGGGGTCCCAGCTACAGACCCTTCCATTAGTGACACAGGACTGACCTCTCAGCGGGGGGTCCCAGCTACAGACCCTTCCATTAGTGACACAGGACTGACCTCTCAGCGGGGGGTCCCAGCTACAGACCCTTCCATTAGTGACACAGGACTGACCTCTCAGCGGGGGGTCCCAGCTACAGACCCTTCCATTAGTGACACAGGACTGACCTCTCAGCGGGGGCCCCAGTTACAGACCCTTCCATTAGTGACACAGGACTGGCCTCTCAGCGGGGGGTCCCAGCTACAGACCCATTAGTGACACAGGACTGACCTCTCAGCGGGGGCCCTAGCTACAGACCCTTCCCTTAACCCTCCGTCAGGGGCAATATGTTTCATAACGAGTTTAGGGGCATTGTTCCTGTCCGGCACAGGCTAGAAAATTAGCTATATTTTCCTTTTTAAAACAATTCAATGCTCTAAAAGTGATCAGTTACCTTAATAGGAATGTAATAAATGAGAATACACATAATTAGGTGGAAAAAAAAATGTTTTATAACCAGAAAAGTAATATGTTTCTATGTCTTGAGCATCCTCCTCACTCTCTCCATCTTGATCTGTATCAGACACATCTGGACATTCCTCCACATCATCTTCTGAATCAATGTCACTTTCTTCCCCTAAATCTTCTTGCTGTAAGGGTTCTGTCTCATCATCAAGCAGTATATTTTGCACTTGCTGAACATGAAGGGCATTGGACAAGTCAAATATTCTCCTCGCCATTTCAGAAGAAAAGCTGAAGCGAGAGAGAGAATATGTGTTAGGGTGCAATGTGCCTGAGAAGCACACTCTTATTTCTAACAAAACCTTCTATGACAAATCCACAAATTTAGCACTAGCTATTCATAAAACAAGCTAAAAAAAATTGGGATGAATAAAAACAGCAAATTCTAAGGGTACCGTCTCACTGTGGCACTTTTGTCGCTACGACGGCACGATCCGTGACGTTCCAGCGATATCCATACGATATCGCTGTGTCTGACACGCAGCAGCGATCAGGGACCCCGCTGAGAATCGTACGTCGTAGCAGATCGTTTGGAACTTTCTTTCGACGCTGGATCTCCCGCTGTCATCGCTGGATCGGTGTGTGTGACACCGATCCAGCGATGCGTTCGCTTGTAACCAGGGTAAACATCGGGTTACTAAGCGCAGAGCCGCGCTTAGTAACCCGATATTTACCCTGGTTACCATCGTAAATGTTAAAAAAAACAAACCGTACATACTCACCTTCCGGTGTCCGTCAGGTCCCTTGCCGTCTGCTTCCCGCACTGACTGACTGCCGGCCGTAAAGTGAAAGCAGAGCACAGCGGTGACGTCACCGCTGTGCTCTGCTTTCACTTTACGGCCGGCAGTCAATCAGTGCGGGAAGCAGACGGCAAGGGACCTGACGGACACCGGAAGGTGAGTATGTACGGTTTTGTTTTTTTTTTAACATTTACGATGGTAACCAGGGTAAACATCGGGTTACTAAGCGCGGCCCTGCGCTTAGTAACCCGATGTTTACCCTGCTTAGCCGGGGACCTCGGCGTCGTTGGTCGCTGGAGAGCTGTCTGTGTGACAGCTCTCCAGCGACCACACAACGACTTACCAACGATCACGGCCAGGTCGTATCGCTGGTCGTGATCGTTGGTAAATCGTTTTGTGTAACGGTACCCTAACCATCAAAGGTGTGACGCATTCAGGGGCAATGAGACGGATAAGCCAAAACACTGATATCTGATCTCCTGCAGCTCTGCAGCACAAGAGGCTTCTCAGGTTTCACACAGCCTTTAAAGTTAGGAAGGTACTGGGAGGAGGGTGTTTCCCAGACAAACCACTGAAAATAGAGAAATGAAACTTAGGCTACTTTCACATTAGCGTCGTGCACTGCACGTCGCTATGCGATGTTGCGGCGCACCGACGCTAGCTGTGAATGCGCCGCACAACGGGGGCAGCGGATGCAGTTTTCCAACGTATCCGCTGCCCCATTGTGAGAGGCGGGGGTGGAGTTCCGGCCGCGCATGCGCTTTCGGAAATGCTGCAGACGACGCACCAAAAAACGTTATAAGCAAAGTTTTTGGTGGCGACGGTCTGACGCAACCGTCGCACGACGGTTGCGACGTGTGGCAATGTGTCGCACTGCGTCGCTAATAAGTCTATGGAGAAAAAACGCATCCTGCAAGCACTTTTGCAGGATGCGGTTTTTCTGCAAAATGACACATAGCGACGTGCAGTGCACAACGCTAGTGTGAAAGTAGCCTAAGTGAGCTGCGCCTGTCAGATCAGTTGCCCCTGATGGAGGGTTAGTGACACAGGACTGACCTCCCAACAGGGGTCCCAGCTACAGACCCTTCCATTAGTGACACAAGACTGACCTCTCAGCGGGAGCCCCAGCTACAGACCCTTCCATTAGTGACACAGGACTGACCTCTCAGCAGGGGTCCCAGCTACAGACCCTTCTTTCTCTGACACAGCACTGACCTCTCAGTGGGGGTCCCAGCTACAGACCAGACCCTTCCATTAGTGACACAGAACTGACCTCTCAGTGGGGGTCCCAGCTACAGACGCTTCCATTAGTGACACAGAACTGACCTCTCAGCAGGGGTCCCAGCTACAGACCCTTCTTTCTCTGACACAGCACTGACCTCTCAGAGGGGGTCCCAGCTACAGACCCTTCCATTAGTGACACAGGACTGACCTCTCAGCGGGGGGTCCCAGCTACAGACCCTTCCATTAGTGACACAGGACTGACCTCTCAGCGGGGGGTCCCAGCTACAGACCCTTCCATTAGTGACACAAGACTGACTTCTCAGCGGGGGGCCCTACTACAGACCCTTCCATTAGTGACACAGGACTGACCTCTCAGCGGGGGGTCCCAGCTACAGACCCTTCCATTAGTGACACAGCACTGACATCTCACCATTTTTCCCAGCTACAGACCCTTCCATTAGTGACACAAGACTGACCTCTCAGCGGGGGTCCCTGCTACAGACCCTTCCATTAGTGACACAGGACTGACCTCTCAGCTAGGGCTCCCAGCTACAGACCCTTCCATTAGTGACACAAGACTGACCTCTCAGCGGGGGGTCCCTGCTACAGACCCTTCCATTAGTGACACAGGACTGACCTCTCAGCGAGGGCTCCCAGCTACAGACCCTTCCATTAGTGACACAAGACTGACCTCTCAGCGGGGGTCCCTGCTACAGACCCTTCCATTAGTGACACAGGACTGACCTCTCAGCGGGGGGTCCCAGCTACAGACCCTTCCATTAGTGACACTAGACTGACCTCTCAGCGGGGGGGACCCAGCTACAGACCCTTCCATTAGTGACATGGGACTGACCTCTCAGCTGGGGGTCCCAGCTACAGACCCTTCCATTAATGACACAGCACTGACATCTCACCATTGTTCCCAGCTACAGACCCTTCCATTAGTGACAGGACTGACCTCTCAGCGGGGGTCCCTGCTACAGACCCTTCCATTAGTGACACAGGACTGACCTCTCAGCGAGGGCTCCCAGCTACAGACCCTTCCATTAGTGACACAAGACTGACCTCTCAGCGGGGGGTCCCTGCTACAGACCCTTCCATTAGTGACACAGGACTGACCTCTCAGCGAGGGCTCCCAGCTACAGACCCTTCCATTAGTGACACAAGACTGACCTCTCAGCGGGGGTCCCTGCTACAGACCCTTCCATTAGTTACACAGGACTGACCTCTCAGCGAGGGCTCCCAGCTACAGACCCTTCCATTAGTGACACAGGACTGACCTCTCAGCGGGGGTCCCTGCTACAGACCCTTCCATTAGTGACACAAGACTGACCTCTCAGCGGGGGGTCCCAGCTACAGACCCTTCCATTAGTGACACAGGACTGACCTCTCAGCGGGGGGTCCCAGCTACAGACCCTTCCATTAGTGACACAAGACTGACCTCTCAGCGGGGGTCCCTACTACAGACCCTTCCATTAGTGACACAGGACTGACCTCTCAGCGGGGGGTCCCAGCTACAGACCCTTCCATTAGTGACACTAGACTGACCTCTCAGCGGGGGTCCCTACTACAGACCCTTCCATTAGTGACATGGGACTGACCTCTCAGCTGGGGGTCCCAGCTACAGACCCTTCCATTAATGACACAGCACTGACATCTCACCATTGTTCCCAGCTACAGACCCTTCCATTAGTGACACATGACTGACCTCTCAGCGGGGGTCCCAGCTACAGACCCTTCTTTTAGTGACACAAGACTGACCTCTCAGCAGGGGCCCCAGCTACTTACCCTTCCCTTAGTAAAATGAGACTAACCTTTCAGCGGGGGTCCCAGCTACGGACCCTTCCTTTAGTGACACAAGACTGACCTCTCAAAGGGGGTCCTAGCTACAGACCCTTCCATTAGTGACACAGCACTGACTTCTCAGCGGGGTCCCAGCCTCAGACCCTTCCTACCATTGTAATGTGATAATTCTTATCGCATGTGCCTGTGCTGAGAGTTGAAATTTAGAAGCCAGAAACAAATTAGCCTGGAAGAACATTGGAGGTGTGGCAATACATGAGTCACGCCCCCAGTGCACTTTGTTGATCATTTGCATGCTTTGCTTGATTTCTCAGCACTGGTAAATGGAATTATTACACGTCAGGTGTCATTATATTAGTGATAAACATGGCCGTGTTCGTTTCTGCGGTAACGTGTCGCCATGTGGAGGCTGTAGTGTAGATGCTTGGACACCAATAAAATTATTTTTTGTAGAGATCTTTGCTCATCATGAAACGTCTAGTGGATTCAAATCAGGCTGTTGGTGCACTAGGGTGTAACAATGTACCAGGGATGAACGGCCACACCCCCAGTGCACTCCCAGCCTGATTTGCATCTGTTTTCAATACTAGATTTCTCACCATTGGATCACTGCCAAATAATGTTCTCATTTCTTTTGGGTGGTACTAGCACCTATAGGGCCACTCCTTCATATGTAAAAATGAGTCCCACCTGCCAGCATTGGGCCAGGAACCTGTACAGCAGCACATGTGGTACGTCTACCTGCCCTGTGGGGCTGTGGATAGCAGCACTTTCTAGGACCCGGGAGAATATCCCTAAGGCCGGGGTCACACTGGCGACTTAAACGGACAAGTGCAATGCGATTAAAAATCGCATTGCACTCGGACCAATGTTAAGCTCGGGGGCAGATCCCAGCAGCCGATTTTTTGTCGGCCGCTTTCCTCGGTCCGAGACAATCTCAGCATGCTGCGATTGTCACGGACAGTCGGCCAACTCTCGGCTCACTCGCACCCATGTAAGCCTATGGGTGCGAGTGAGACAGCGCACACCACTCAGATATCATCCGAGTGATGTGCGATATACGCTGACCCCGGCAATGGAGGAGATGGAGAAATTCATTTCTCCGCCTCCTCCGCAGCTGTGCTCCGATCCGCTCTGTGCGAGAGGCTCAGAGCACAAACGCATGACACTCGGCTCCTGCTCTGCTGCGAGCAGGAGCCGAGTGTCATTAGCATATCGCATCTGATGCAATACGCTATTGTGACCCCGGCCTGAAGTCTGGCGTGTGATGGAGGGGGCACAACAGACCACCACCCGGATACACAGAAAAAGGACTCTTCACACTTCGGACATCCAGTTAGTGTCTCCACCACTGTTGTTCTACAAAAGCATACCTCCACTCTCACAAGAAGATGACAGCGCGGAACTCTGTAGTATAACCTTTTTTTTTTTTTTTTTTCTATTTCTCTAAATCCTCATTCACACATCAGTATTTGATCAGTATGTGGCATCACTGTTTGTCAGCCTAAGCCAGGAGTGGAAAAACCTGAAGGCCACGTTTAGTATTTTGTCAGTATGTTATCTCCGTATTTATGAGCCAAAACTAGTAGTGGGTGATAAATCCAGAAGTGGTGACGTGTTTCTATTATACTCTTCCTCTGGTTGTTCCACTCCTGACTTTAGCTTAAAAATACTGATCAGAAACTGAACGTGGCCTTACTGAAAGATTGGCACCTGTTCTGTGTTTTGGAGACACTCCTGATGTTTGCATACAAATATTGATGAAACTTCTGATTTATGAATAAAGTCTTATTAG
The DNA here is from genome assembly GCF_051348905.1 of Ranitomeya variabilis. Classification (NCBI taxonomy): domain Eukaryota; kingdom Metazoa; phylum Chordata; class Amphibia; order Anura; family Dendrobatidae; genus Ranitomeya; species Ranitomeya variabilis. Next base: position 954,197,156 of record NC_135233.1, on the reverse strand, counting down.
CGTTTTTTGCTGATAACCTGCGGTACGGAGCACCCGAAGTCTTTGCTGCGGGAGACACTAAACTACAGGAGACATAATCATTTTCTGCTGCTAGACTACCGGCAGCGAGCATAAGTGTCTATAATGGGAACGTGTTCCATCTGTGAAGAACAGGACATGTATGTGCAGCAAGGATGGCTGAATGGGGTTTTCCCGTTCTATAAACTTAAAGGGCATCTGACAGGTGATGTGAGCTGTCCCATCCACGGGCAGCATGTACTCGGCACCGGCTGTATGATCTCAGCCAGGTATGCTTTACTCTGAAACGCTGCAGTGCTTTGTAGAAAGACCTACGTTTAGTTGCCGCCAGGGACGTGGAATATACTAGTCAGACAGGCTGGTCTTCGGTGGTTTCTCCTCGCCCGCTGCCAGTGACAGACAGATCTTTGCCTATATGCGCATCTGTCTCTCATCAGGTGGGGAGAAGCCGCCGGAGACCCCCTCTCTGACTAGTCATACTTGTGAATAGATTTTCGAGGCCATGTTCACATTTCAATCAGGGCAGACATTTATGGCTCTGTCGGGGAGCACAAGCTGCCTCCTCATTTATAGCTCTGTCGGAGGTTCCATCTGAATCCCATTTTTAGGGGCTTTGAGCACATGGCCAGAATGTAATGTGAACATAGCCTGTTGTAGGGGCTATAGCTATGGCTGGTTTCACATTTGCGTCTGTGCGTAGCATTTGATCTGCATGCGTCATGCATACATATATTTAACATGGTGTACGTATGGGCATGCGTTCGCATACTTTTGTGTAGGCATGCGTCGTTTCACGGGGCGTGGCTAATGCAACATGTTGCATTTTTGGAGGCATCAAATATGCGCATTGCGCAGGCATGCGGATGAGTGCATCAAAAAATGCATTACTGTGTATGGGAATGCATTTCTATGCAAGGACATGCATACTTTAGACTGCGCATGTCCAGAAAATGATTTCACCGCCTCCACCATGCGGATAAAAAGCGCAAACGCACGCCAAAACGCATTTAAACGCATGCACACGCAGCGCTGTTGTTTGCGTCAAGCGTAAGATGATGTGCAGGCATTTTGGCATGCGTTTGTGCATGCAGATGATACGCTGCGCACAGAAACGCTAATGTGAACCTAGCCTATAAAGGGTTATTTCCAACTTTAACCTCTTGGTGATGGGACAATTTTTTAAAATCTGACCAGTGTCACTTAATGTGATAATAATAATAATAAGAAAGCTTCAACAAATCCCATTGTTTTTTTTTTTCTTCTTCTTGACACCTCATATTTTATGATAATGGTACATTTAGGTTGTTATATTTTGCGTTTATTTATAAAAATTTTAGAAATTTGGCAAACTTTAAAAAAAATTTGCAATCTTCAAATGTTGAATGATTATCCCTTTAATCCAGATAGTCATATCACACAAAAGTATTAATAAATGACATTTCCCTCATGTCTGCTTTACATCAGCACCATTTGTAAAATGTTTTATTTTGTTTAAATTTTAGAAGATTTAAAAATGTAGCAGTAATTTTTAATTTTTTCAATGAAGTTTACAAAACTTATTTTTTTTAGGGACCTGTTCAGTTTTGAAGTGACTTTGGGGGTCCTATATATTTGAAACCCCCAAAAGTGATAATATTTTAAAACCTGTACCCCTCAACATATTCAAAATTGCTTTCATGTTAGGTTATTAACCCTTCAGGTGCTTTTCAGGAAAGAAAACTTTTATTTTAACCACCTAAATTTTGATTTTGAGTTTTGAACAGGCCACTATAGCTAGTAGACGCTAAGGCCGTTATGTGGCTATGAACTACCATGGCAAACATCAGGACCACACAATTAAGATCTCAGGTGCCGATGGGGTTAAAGAGGAAGCCCTCACACTCGGATAACCGTCTAGATGCCGTAGTCCCTATGGCTACTAGCATTTAATGGGTTAAATGACCATAGTTGATGCCAACGCTGATCGTGGCTGATGCAGTAAGTTGTCATCTATAGTGTACAGCCGACAGCTGCTCGATTGTCACCCATCGGAGGATGCTAATCTCTTCTATCGCAGGTCAGCAAAAAGACATATTTGTCACTAAGGGGTTAAAGTACCACTCCACAGTTATTCCTTAAAGGGAACCTGTCACCCCCAAAATCGAAGATGAGCTAAGCCCACCAGCATCAGGGGCTTATCTACAGCATTTTGTAATGCCCCTGATGTATCCTGAAAGATGAGAAAAAGAGGTTATATTATACTCACCTGAGTGGTCCGAACCGATGTGCGTCGCGGTCCGGGGCCTCCTATCTTCATAGGATGATGTGCTCTTCTTGTCTTCACGCTGCGGCTCCAACGCACGTGTACTTTGTCTGCCCTGTTGAGAGCAGAGCAAAGTACTGCAGTGCGCAGGCGCTGGGCCTCTGACCTTTCCGGCGCCTGTGCACTGCAGAACTGCAGACAACGTACGCCTGCGCCGGAGCCGCAGCGTGAAGACAAGAAGAGGACGTCATCGTATGAAGATGGGAGGCACCAGATCGCGATGCCCATCGTACCAGAACCGCACAGGACCGCCCCTGGGTGAGTATAATCTAACCTCTTTTTCTCATGTTTCAGGTTACATCGGGGGCTTATCTACAGCATTACAGAATGCTGTAGATAAGCCCCTGATGGCGGTGGGCTTAGCTCATCTTCAATTTTGGGGGTGACAGGTTCCCTTTCATGTCCCCACTGGATAGCCATCAGTAATGTATGTTCCCTATGTGTAGTAAGATACTGGTCACTGAATTCTAATGTTTCTGGTGAAGCCATGTTCCATTTTGCCATGATGCGGTTGCAGTTCTGACTGGCCTGAAGTTATGGTCGCTATCTCTCTTCATGTTAGTCTATGAGAGTCTTGTTCTGAATCTCATCAACTTGAGAAGTGAATCCAGTCAGTCATAACGCCGGTCACGTGGTGCAGAATAGGACACGAGCAGCGCTGGGAACAACAGAAGACTGCAAGGAAGTATTTTACTACACACAGGGAACATACGTTACTGATGTCACTTCAGTGATAAAGTAATAATGAAAAAAAATGGAGTGGTACATTAAAGTTAAAGGATCAGATATAGTTTGACTACTGGGACCATTCTCTATATAAATAAATAATAATAATTATAATTCCCGTTCCTGAAATTTTCTGTTGGAGTAAGTGGTATTTGCACACACACTGCCATTCATTCATTGTCTGTGGTACTGCTGGATGTAGCGGAGTTCAGTATTTGGCTATTTAAAGCAGTCAGTCCTATAAATAATTAATGGAGATGTGTGTGGTCACATTTGACTTTCTGAGCTCTATTCTCAAGATCTGTGGGATTTCCTGTGCTTGAACTACTACACTGTGAACGCTGTGAAATGCCTAAAACAAAAAGTACAGCACGTATTCTCCCTCCTTGGATGCAGTAGTAATGTAATGTGGACAGTACACATCCCCATGCTAGCTGAGTACTGAGCTCAGGGGCTGTGCCGAGGTAGACTGCATGTCCTGCTGAGCTCTGGCTGTGCCGAGATAGACTGCTTGAGCTGTTGAGCTCGGGCCGTATTGAGGTAGACTGCATGAGCTGCTTAGCTCGGGCCGTACTGAGGTAGACTGCATGAGCTGCTTAGCTCGGGCCGTACTGAGGTAGACTGCATGAGCTGCTTAGCTCGGGCCGTACTGAGGTAGACTGCATGAGCTGCTTAGCTCGGGCCGTACTGAGGTAGACTGCATGAGCTGCTTAGCTCGGGCCGTACTGAGGTAGACTGCATGAGCTGCTTAGCTCGGGCCGTACTGAGGTAGACTGCATGAGCTGCTTAGCTCGGGCCGTACTGAGGTAGACTGCATGAGCTGCTTAGCTCGGGCCGTACTGAGGTAGACTGCATGAGCTGCTTAGCTCGGGCCGTACTGAGGTAGACTGCATGAGCTGCTTAGCTCGGGCCGTACTGAGGTAGACTGCATGAGCTGCTTAGCTCGGGCTGTGCCGAGGTAGACTTCATGAGCTGCTGAGCTCAGGGGCTGTGCCGAGGTAGACTGCATGAGTTGCTGAGCTATGGCTGTGCCGGGGTAGACTGCATGAGCTGCTGAGCTCAGGGGCTGTGCCGAGGTAGACTGCATGAGTTGCTGAGCTATGGCTGTGCCGGGGTAGACTGCATGAGCTGCTGAGCTCAGGGGCTGTGCCGAGGTAGACTGCATGAGTTGCTGAGCTATGGCTGTGCCGGGGTAGACTGCATGAGCTGCTGAGCCCTTTGAGTGAGTCGGGCAATGTGCTCTATCCCCAGCAGTCCCTTAGGGAATGAATGTGGTACCAGCTGGGCGCTGTGATCTACCCCCAGCAGTGCCTTAGGGAATGAATGTGGTACCAGCTGAGCGCTGTGCTCTACCCCCAGCAGTGCCTTAGGGAATGAATGTGGTACCAGCCGAGCGCTGTGCTCTACCCCCAGCGGTCCCTTAGGGAATAAATGTGGTACCAGCCGAGCGCTGTGCTTTACCCCCAGCAGTCCCTTAGAGAATGAATGTGGTACCACCTGAGCGCTGTGCTCTACCTCCAGCAGTCCCTTAGGGAATGAATGTGGTACCAGCTGAGCGCTATGCACTACCCCCAGCAGTCCCTTAGGGAATGAATGTGGTACCAGCCGAGTGCTGTGCTTTACCCCCAGCAGTCCCTTAGTGAATGGATGTGGTACCAGCTGGGCGCTATGCACTACCCCCAGCGGTCCCTTAGGGAATGAATGTGGTACCGGCTGGGCGCTGTGCTCTACCCCCAGCAGTCCCTTAGGGAATGAATGTGGTACCAGCCGAGGGCTGTGCTCTACCTCCAGCAGTCCCTTAGGGAATGAATGTGGTACCAGCCGAGTGCTGTGCTCTACCTCCAGCAGTCCCTTAGGGAATGAATGTGGTACCAGCCGAGCGCTGTGCTTTACCCCCAGCAGTCCCTTAGGGAATGAATGTGGTACCAGCCGGGCGCTGTGCTTTGCCCCCAGCAGTCCCTTAGGGAATGAATGTGGTACCAGCCGGGCGCTGTGCTTTGCCCCCAGCAGTCCCTTAGGGAATGAATGTGGTACCAGCCGAGCGCTGTGCTTTACCCCCAGCAGTCCCTTAGGGAATGAATGTGGTACCAGCCGGGCGCTGTGCTTTGCCCCCAGCAGTCCCTTAGGGAATGAATGTGGTACCAGCCGGGCGCTGTGCTTTGCCCCCAGCAGTCCCTTAGGGAATGAATGTGGTACCAGCCGAGCGCTGTGCTTTACCCCCAGCAGTCCCTTAGGGAATGAATGTGGTACCAGCCGGGCGCTGTGCTTTGCCCCCAGCAGTCCCTTAGGGAATGAATGTGGTACCAGCCGGGCGCTGTGCTTTGCCCCCAGCAGTCCCTTAGGGAATGAATGTGGTACCAGCCGAGCGCTGTGCTTTACCCCCAGCAGTCCCTTAGGGAATGAATGTGGTACCAGCCGGGCGCTGTGCTTTGCCCCCAGCAGTCCCTTAGGGAATGAATGTGGTACCAGCCGAGCGCTGTGCTTTACCCCCAGCAGTCCCTTAGGGAATGAATGTGGTACCAGCCGGGCGCTGTGCTTTGCCCCCAGCAGTCCCTTAGGGAATGAATGTGGTACCAGCCGGGCGCTGTGCTTTGCCCCCAGCAGTCCCTTAGGGAATGAATGTGGTACCAGCTGGGCGCTGTGCTCTACCCCCAGCAGTTCCTTAGGGAATGAATGAGGTACCATCTGAGGGATACACACCTCTGCTTTGAACAACCTTCATTTTGTGTTGCTTTTTTGTGAGTGTAGAAATGTATAAATGTGTAAATAAATCTTTAGAGATCATGAAGACTACAAGAAAAGGCGTCTACTGCGCAGTGAAGGTCATTGGTGCCATTCTTGGTTGTGTTGCTGTTTAGTTTGTTTATTTTTATCTTGGTGAATGAAAAATGCTGAATATCACAAAACCCTTTTCTCTTCCTGCAGATCCCAGAGTTTGACAATCTTTACTTGGACATGAATGGGATCATCCACCAGTGCTCGCACCCTAATGATGATGATGTGCACTTTCGAATCACAGACGATAAGATTTTTGCTGACATATTTCATTATTTAGAGGTGCTGTTCCGTATCATCAAGCCAAGAAAAGTCTTTTTCATGGCTGTTGATGGTGTCGCTCCCAGGGCAAAAATGAACCAGCAGCGAGGGAGACGATTTAGGTAATTATCACTTCATTTTTCATTTTTGTCCACTAAATTCATTTTTAACAATCCAGTATTCCTGGCAATGTTCTGCTACCTGTGATCCCTTCTGTGTAACCTTTCTTCTCCTGCACTCGCACTGATGGCTACATGGCTGCTGGATTATTCCCCTTATGTAAGCTCTTGTAGAGGGCAGTGTTGGCTTGGTCCTCGGAGACCCATCTGTAGTAGTTACAACCCTACAAGCTCCGCTACGTCGCTATCATGTCATTATGAATCCTAAATAGTCTGTGTAAATGACATTCTAATAAAAGTCATCAACCGTTATTATACATCGAATTTTATTGAAGAAACCTCCCAATGATAACAGTATACCGTAATCTCCAAAATTAATGAAAACTCAAAATGCACTGTTCAAAATTATTAGGCACAGTAGAATTTCTAAACATTTGATTTGTTTTAAAGAACTGAAAATTACATTTGTGGAATTTGCAGCATTAGGAGGTCACATTCACTGAACAAAACAGCTATTTAACTCCAAAACATCCTAACAGGCCAAGTTACATGTTAACATAGGAACCCTTCTCTGACATCACCTTCACAATTCTTGCATTCATTGAACTTGTGAGTTTTTGGAGAGTTTTGCTTGTATATCTTTGCATGAAGTCAGAATAGCCTCCCAGAGCTGCTGTTTTGACATAAACTGGCTCCCACCCTCATAGATCTTTTACTTGATGATACTCCAAAGGTTCTCTATAGGGTTGAGGTCAGGGGAAGATGGCGGTCACACCATTAGGTTATCTAAATGGAATTCTTTGCAGCATGAGATGGTGCATTGTCATGCATGAAGATGATTTTGCTCCTGAAGGCACGTTTCTGCTTTTTATACAATGGAAGAAAGATGTCAGTCAGAAACTCTATATACTTTGCAGAGGTCATTTTCACATCTCTAGGAACCTTAAAGCGCCCTACCAGCTGTTTCCCCATGATTCCTGCCCAAAACATCCACCAACCATCCACTACTCCATCCATCTGGACCATCCAGGATTGCTCGACAACCATCAGTAAACAAGACTGTTTGGAAATTAGTCTTCATGTATGTCTGGGCCCACTGCAACCGTTTCTGCTTGTGAACACTGTTTAAGGGTGGCCGAATAGTAGGTTTATGCATCACAGCAAGCCTTTGAAGGATCCTACACCTTGAGGTTTGAGGGACTTAACCCCTTAGTGACAGAGCCAATTTGGTACTTAATGACCAGGCCAATTTTTACAATTCTGACCACTGTCACTTTATGAGGTTATAACTCTGGAACGCTTCAACGGATCCTGCTGATTCTGAGATTGTTTTTTCGTGACATATTGTACTTCATGTTAGTGGTAACATTTCTTCGATATTACTTGCGATTATTTATGAAAAAAATGGAAATATGGCAAAAAAATTAAAAATTTCGCATTTTTCAAAATTTGGATTTTTATGCCCTTAAATCAGAGAGATATGTCATAAAAAATAGTTAATAAATAACATTTCCCACATCTCTACTTTACATCAGCACAATTTTGGAACCAAATTTTTTTTTTGTTAGGGAGTTATAAGGGTTAAAAGTTGACCAGCAATTTCTCATTTTTACAACACCATTTTTTTTTTTTTAGGGACCACATCACATTTGAAGTCATTTTGAGGGGTCAATATGATAGAAAATAACCAAGTGTGACACCATTCTAAAAACTGCACCCCTCAAGGTGCTCAAAACCACATTCAAGAAGTTTATTAACCCTTTACGTGCTTCACAGGAACTGAAACAATGTGGAAGGCAAAAATGAACATTTAACTTTTTTTTGCAAACATTTTGCTTCAGAACCATTTTTTTTTTATTTTCACAAGTGTAAAAACAGAAATGTAACCATAAATGTTGTTGTGCAATTTCTCCTGAATACGCCGATACCCCATATGTGGGGGTAAACCACTGTTTGGGCGCACCGCAGAGCTTGGAAGAGAAGGAGCGCCGTTTGACTTTTTCAATGCAGAATTGGCTGGAATTGAGATCGGATGCCATGTCACATTTAGAGAGCCCCTGATGTGCCTAAACAGTGGAAACCCCCCACAAGTGACCCCATTTTGGAAACTAGACCCCTTAAGGAACTTAACTAGATGTGTGGTGAGCACTTTGAGCCCCCAAGTGCTTCACAGAAGTTTATAAAGTAGAGCCGTGAAAATAAAAAATCGCATTTGTTTACACAAAAATGATCTTTTTGCCCACAAATTCTTATTTTCACAAGGGTAACAGGAGAAATTAGACCACAAAAGTTGTTGTGCAATTTCTCCTGAGTATGTTGATACCCCATATGTGGGGGTAAACCACTGTTTGGGCGCACCGCAGAGCTTGGAAGAGAAGGAGTGCCGTTTTACTTTTTCAATGTAGAATTGGCTGGAATTGAGATCGGACGCCATGTCGCGTTTGGAGAGCCCCTGATATGCCTAAACAGTGGAATCCCCCCACAAGTGACACCATTTTGGAAACTAGACCCCTTAAGGAACTTATCTAGATGTGTGGTGAGCACTTTAAACCCCCAGGTGCTTCACGGAAGGTTATAGCGTAGAGCCGTGAAAATAAAAAGTCGCATTTTTTTTTCAAAAATGATCTTTTTGCCCCCAAATTTTTATTTTGACAAGGGTAACAGGAGAAATTAGACCACAAAAGTTGTTGTGCAATTTCTCCTGAGTGTGGCGATACCCTATATGTGGGGGTAAACCACTGTTTGAGCGCACCGCAGAGCTTGGAAGAGAAGGAGTGCCGTTTTACTTTTTCAATGTAGAATTGGCTGGAATTGAGATCGGACACCATGTCGCGTTTGGAGAGCCCCTGATGTGCCTAAACAGTAGAAACCCCCCACAAGTGACCCCATTTTGGAAACTAGACCACTTAAGGAACTTATCTAGATGTGCGGTGAGCAGTTTAAACCCCCAAGTTCTTCACAGAAATGTATAAAGTAGAGCCGTGAAAATAAAAAATCCTTTTTTTTTCCTCCAAAAATTATTTTTTAGCCTGCAATTTTTTATTTTCTCAAGGGTAACAGGAGAAATTGGACCCCAAAATTTATTGTGCAATTTATGCTGAGTAGGCTGATACCCCATATGTTGGGGTAAACCACTGATTGGGCGCATGGCAGAGCTCGGAAGGGAAGGAGCGCCGTTTTGGAATGCACACTTTGATAGAATGGTCTGCGGACGTTATGTTGCATTTGCAGAGCCCTTGATGTACCTAAACAGTAGAAACCCCCCACAAGTGACCCCATTTTGGAAACTAGACCCCCCCAGGGAACTTATCTAGATGTGTGGTGAGAACTTTGAATGCCCAAGTGCTTCACAGAAGTTTATAATGCAGAGTCGTGAAAATAAAAGTAAAAATGTTTTTCCACAAAAAAGATTTTTGAGCCCCCAAATTTTTATTTTGACAAGGGTAACAAGAGAAATTGGACCCCAAAAGTTGTTGTCCAATTTGTGCTGAGTACACTGATACCCCATGTGTGGTGGGGACCACTGTTTGAGCGCATGGCAGAGCTCGGAAGGGAAGGAACCCCATTTTGGAATGCGGACTTTGATAGAATGGTCTGCGGGCATTATGTTGCGTTTGCAGAGACCCTGATGTACCTAAACAGTAGAAACCCCCCACAAGTGACCCCATTTTGGAAACTAGAGCCCCCAAGGAACTTATCTAGATGTGTGGTGAGAACTTTGAATGCCCAAGTGCTTCACAGACGTTTATAATGCAGAGTTGTGAAAATAAAAAAAAAATTTTTTTTCCACACAAAATTTTTTTTAGCCCCCAAGTTTTTATTTTCACAAGGGTAACAGGAGAAATTAGACCCCAAGAGTTGTTGTCCAATTTGTCCCGAGTACGCTGATGCCCCATATGTGGGGGTAAACCACTGTTTGGGTGCACGGCAGAGCTCGGAAGGGAGGGAGCACCATTTGACTTTTTGAGCACAAAATTGGCTGTGGCGTTTAGAGACCCCCTGATGTACCTAAACAGTGGAAACCCCCCAAATCTAACTCCAACCCTAACCCCAACACACCCCTAAGGCTTCTTTCACACTTCACTTGTTTGGCGTCAGTCAGCTCCGACATAGTGACGGATCCGTCACAATTGTTGAGAAAACTGTATTAACGGATCCGTTTTTTTTTACGGATCCGTTACTTGGGGGTTGTCTGGGAAAAGTATCTACTTTTTGGAGCATGCGCAATTGAAAAAGCGGATTGGGGCGACGGATCCGCCGAAATGACGGTAACAACGGATCCGTCGCCCATAGGCGGCCATTCTATGGAATGACGAACGCGACGGATCCGTCGCGAACCGCCATTTCGGCGCAGACAAAAAACGTTACAATGGCCGTCAATGTCTAGATGACGTCCGCCAAATCTCGACGGATCCGTCACATGGCGGATGGAACGGACGACCATCCGCCACAATCCGTCGCTAATGCATGTCTATGGGAAAATGGCGGATCCGCTATTTGATGAAAATGGCCGTTTCAGACTGACGCCAAAAGACTGAAGTGTGAAAGAGGCCTAACCCTAATGCCAACCCGATCCATAATCCTAATCACAACCCTAAGGATAATCGCAACCCTAACCTCAAAACAACCATAACCCTAATCAGAACCCTAAATCCAACACACCCCTAATCCTAATCTCAACCCTATCCTCAAACCTAACCCTAATCCCAATACACCCCTAATCCCAACCCTACCCTTAACCCTAATCCCAAACCTAACCGTAATCCCAAACGTAACCCTAATGCCAACCCTAATCCAAACCCTAATCCCAACCCTAACCCTAACTTTAGCCGCAACCCTAGTCCTAACTTTAGCCCCAACTCTAACTATAGCCCTAACTTTAGCCCCAACCCTAACCCTAAATTTAGCTCCAACCCTAACCCAAAATTTAGCCCCAACCCTAGCCCTAACCCTAGCACTAACCCTAACCCTAATTTTAGCCCCAACTCTTCTCTCCTGCCGGCCGGCAGATGGCAGCAGAGAGCGGGCGCACTGCGCATGCGCCCGCCATTTTCTTTCTATAGGAAGAAGCCGGCCGGCAGGAGGACACAGGAGGACCCAGGGACACCGGTAAGTATGATAGGGTCCCCGAATCCCCCTATTTCTCTGTCCTCTGATGTGCGATCACGTCAGAGGACAGAGAATTACACATCACTTTTTTTTTTTTTTTTTTTTTTTGCGGTCGCCGGTAAACAGTTAATTACCGGCGATCGCAAAACCGGCGACCCCCAGCAGCCGAGACCCCAAAGATCTCCCAGGTGCCGGCCGGCGGGCGCACTGCGCGTGCACCCGCCATTTTTAAGATGGCGGCGCCCATGGGGAACCACGAGGAGCACCGGGGGAGACAGGTGAGTATCGGGGGGGCATCGGGGGCGACCGGGGACCCCATTTCTCTGTCCTCCGATGTGCGATCACATCGGAGGACAGAGAAATTAAATGGGAAATCGCGTTGTTTTTTTGTTTTGTTTTCTTTTGCGATCGCCAGTAAACGGTTAATTACCGGCGATCGCAACTCGGGGGTCGGTAAAAAACCCCCCGAATCATGTTCTCTGGGGTCTCGGCTACCCCCGGTAACCGAGACCCCAGAGAAAATCTGACTCTGGGGGGCGCTATTCACTTTTTCCACAGCGCCGTTAATTAACGGCGCTGTGGTTTAAGTACCCTTAGCGGCCGCCATTAAAAGGCGTATCGGCGGTCGTTAAGGGGTTAAAATAACTGTTTACTGCTTTGTAATGGTATTTTGGCTCTGCTCTCTTAATCCAATGAATTTGTCTGGCAGAAACCTTTCTCATTATGCCTTTATCTGCATGAACTCTGTGCTCTGTTTCAGTCACAAATCTCTTCACAGTATGATGATCACTCTTAAGTTTTCGTGAAATATCAAATGTTTTCTTGACCAAGGCATTGCACTATTTGATGCTTTTCGGCAGCAGAGAGATCCTTTTTAATTCCCATGTTATTTGTAAACTGTGGCCTGCTTAATAATGTGGAACATTATTTTTAAGTAGTTTTCCTTTAATTAGAATCACCTGGAAAACTAATTATCACGTGTTTAAGGCCGGCGTCACACTAGCGAGTTTTACGGACGTATGAGAGGTGCAGAAAATACGGATTGCATACGGTACAATGATTCTCTATGGCCCAGCTCCTATCTGCCGTATTTTACTGATCCGTATTATACGGTCTTGTACGGCCGTAGAAATTCGCGGCATGCTGCGTTTGTCACCGTATTGCGCAAAATAAATCGTCAATGAAAGTCTAAGGGGGTGAGAAAAATACAGATTACACACGGACCATGTGTGTGACTTGCGAGAAATACGCACCAGTGTTATAGAGAAAAGCCGGCAATTCAGTGCGGTGTACAGTAAAATCACACTGACAGAATAGAATAGGTAGAATAAATGTCTACATATATATATGTATGTATATATATGTATGTATATATATGTATGTATATATATATATATATATATATATATATATGTCCTTCTCAAAAAATTAGCATATAGTGTTAAATTTCATTATTTACCATAATGTAATGATTACAATTAAACTTTCATATATTATAGATTCATTATCCACCAACTGAAATTTGTCAGGTCTTTTATTGTTTTAATACTGATGATTTTGGCCTACAACTCCTGATAACCAAAAAAACCTGTCTCAATAAATTAGCATATCAAGAAAAGGTTCTCTAAATGACCTATTACCCTAATCTTCTGAATCAACTAATTAACTCTAAACACATGCAAAAGATACCTGAGGCTTTTAAAAACTCCCTGCCTTGTTCATTACTCAAAACCCCCATCATGGGTAAGACTAGCGACCTGACAGATGTCAAGAAGGCCATCATTGACACCCTCCAGGGCCGGTTTTAGGCAAAGTGGGGCCCTAGGCAAAGTTTAAAATGGGGCCCCAAATGCTAACATATTGCACGTCACACAGAAGCATTTCGGTTGTATTTACCTGCGCTGATCTCAGGCCGCTAAACGAGTGTGATCGACAATACTGAAGTTGTTGGACGCTTGTTTCCCGGCCTCTTTCCATCATCTGAGAAAGAATGATGGGACAGAACCATCACTAATAGATCACTAACAGATCACCATACAGTATCATGTTATCAGCAGCACATCTACAGTTTACACCGGCGATGTGCTGCTGAGAACAATGATTTTTATTCCGGCATAAACAATCCAATCACCCAATGAATATGCAGCATTTTGCTTGTTTAGTATAATACACCCCATAGTCCTCCATATATTATAATGTGCACCACAGTCCTCCATATTGTAAAATGCACACCCCATAGTCCTCCATATAGTATACAGCAGAGCCCCCAGTGGTATACAGCAGAGCCCCCAGGGATATACAGCAGAGCCCCCAGGGGTATACAGCAGAGCCCCCAGGGGTATACAGCAGAGCCCCCAGTAATATACAGCAGAGCCCCCAGGGATATACAGCAGAGCTCCCAGGGGTATACAGCAGAGCCCCCAGGGGTATACAGCAGAGCCCCCAGGGGTATACAGCAGAGCCCCCAGGGGTATACAGCACAGCCCCCAGTAGTATACAGCACAGCCCCCAGTGGTGTACAGCAGTGCCCCCAGGGGTATACAGCACAGCCCCCAGGGGTATACAGCACAGCCCCCAGTAGTATACAGCACAGCCCCCAGTGGTGTACAGCAGTGCCCCCAGGGGTATACAGCAGAGCCCCCAGTAGTATACAGCACAGCCCCCAGTGGTGTACACCACAGCTCACATCCCCCCCTCTCCTCCCCTCTCCTCTCCCCCCCTCTCCTCTCCCCGTCCAGTAAAAAGAAAAAAAAAAACACAAGCTCCTCACCTCTCCACACGTGCCCGCGCTGCTCCTGTGTCGGCGGCTGCAGCTGCTCTGCCTGGGACACAGTGAGTGCGCGCGCACCCGCTGTGTCAGAGGCAGAGCGGGGAATGATGGGAGAGGGGGCGTCAGGTGACGCTCTCTCCTCCATCATTGCTTTGAACTGTACCGGCAGACGCCGGTACAGTTCAATGCGGCGGGGGAGTCAGCGCTGGCGGCAGGCGGGCCCCCTGCCTCACAGGGGCCCCATAGCGGCTGCGTGATTTGCCGCTAGCTGGGGGCCCCTGGGGGAGTGGGGGCCCCTGGGGGAGTGGGGGCCCCAGGCAGCTGCCTGGCCTGCCTGCCCCTAACGCCGGCCCTGACACCCTCAAGCAAGAGGGTAAGACCCAGAAAGAAATTTCTCAACAAATAGGCTGTTCCCAGAGTGCTGTATCAAGGCACCTCAATGGTAAGTCTGTTGGAAGGAAACAATGTGGCAGAAAACGCTGTACAACGAGAAGAGGTGACCGGACCCTGAGGAAGATTGTGGAGAAGGACCGATTCCAGACCTTGGGGAACCTGAGGAAGCAGTGGACTGAGTCTGGTGTGGAAAGGCGTGTGCAGGAAATGGGCTACAGGTGCCGCATTCCCCAGGTAAAGCCACTTTTGAACCATAAACAGCGGCAGAAGCGCCTGACCTGGGCTACAGAGAAGCAGCACTGGACTGTTGCTAAGTGGTCCCAAGTACTTTTTTCTGATGAAAGCAAATTTTGCATGTCATTCGGAAATCAAGGTGCCAGAGTCTGGAGGAAGACTGGGGAGAAGGAATTGCCAAAATGCCTGAAGTCCAGTGTCAAGTACCCACAGTCAGTGATGGTGTGGGGTGCCATGTCAGCTGCTGGTGTTGGTCCACTGTGTTTCATCAAGGGCAGGGTCAATGCAGCTAGCTATCAGGAGATTTTGGAGCACTTCATGCTTCCATCGGCTGAAATGCTTTATGGAGATGAAGATTTCATTTTTCAGCACGACCTGGCACCTGCTCACAGTGCCAAAACCACTGGTAAATGGTTTACTGACCATGGTATTACTGTGCTCAATTGGCCTGCCAACTCTCCTGACCTGAACCCCATAGAGAATCTGTGGGATATTGTGAAGAGAAAGTTGAGAGACGCAAGACCCAACACTCTGGATGAGCTTAAGGCCGCTATTGAAGCATCCTGGGCCTCCATAACATCTCAGCAGTGTCACAGGCTGATTGCCTCCATGCCACGCCGCATTGAAGCAGTCATTTCTGCCAAAGGATTCCCGACCAAGTATTGAGTGCATAACTGAACATTATTATTTGATGGTTTTTTTGTTTGTTATTAAAAAACACTTTTATTTGATTGGACGGGTGAAATATGCTAATTTATTGAGACAGGTTTTTTGGGTTATCAGGAGTTGTAGGCCAAAATCATCAGTATTAAAACAATAAAAGACCTGACAAATTTCAGTTGGTGGATAATGAATCTATAATATATGAAAGTTTAATTGTAATCATTACATTATGGTAAATAATGAAATTTAACACTATATGCTAATTTTTTGAGAAGGACCTGTATATTTCATACAGCGCTAGATATCATAAAAGCCGGTAATTCAATTGCCGGCTTTTGCTCTCTCCTTCCCAGACCCGACATGATATGAGACATGGTTTACATACAGTAAACCATCTCATATCCCTTTTTTTTGCATATTCCACACTACTAATGTTAGTAGTGTGTATGTGCAAAATTTGGGCCCTCTAGCTATTAAATTAAAGGGCTAAATCGCGGAAAAAATTGGCGTGGGCTCCCGCGCAATTTTCTCCACCAGAGTGGTAAAGCCAGTGACTGAGGGCAGATATTAATAGCCTAGGGAGGTACCATGGTTATTGGCCCCCCCTGGCTAAAAACATCTGCCCCCAGCCACCCCAGAAAAGGCACATCTGGAAGATGGTCCTATTCTGGCACTTGGCCACTCTCTTCCCGTGTAGCGGTGGGATATGGGGTAATGAAGGGTTAATGCCACCTTGCTATTGTAAGGTGACATTAAGCCAGATTAATAATGGAGAGGCGTCAATTATGACACCTATCCATTATTAATCCAATAGTACGAAATGGTTAAAAAAAACACACACACACATTATTACAAAGTACTTTAATGAAATAAAGACACAGGGTGTTTTAATATTTTATTAGACTCTTAATCCACCTGAAGACCCTCGTTCTGTAAAAAAGGAAAAATAAAAAACCAACAATATCCCATACCTTCCGTTGTTCTGGTCACGTCCCACGATGTAAATCCATCTGAAGGGGTTAAAGCATTTTACACCCAGGAGCTCTGCTAAAGCAGCTGTGCTCGTGGTTGTAAAAAGACGGGGAATGAATGGAGTGCAGGGGAATGTCCTGTAGTTACCTCGAGTCGCGGTGATGCGCCCTCTGCTGGATGTCCTCATATGAACTCTAGCGTGGGAACTTTTCATGACTGTTAGGGCAGCATAGTACCACAGGTACGACACCAATGTCCATCTGTCCTGCTATACAGCTCATGCGCAGAAATGTTCTACGATCTTGATTTTGGTTTAGATGTCAGACTCACAAGTTGGGGGCAGTCCAGTATCCCATGTACATTCACAGTGACCTGAGAAATACAGAAGGACTCAAGTGAAAACTGTTCTAATTTGTTTTGGAAGAATGAAACCTTAGAGGCTGTCTGGGCAGATAATATTGATGAATTATCCTGAGGACACCTAACAGCACTGATCAGATGTGATTATCTCGGAGGACAGATGGCTATGTGTCGTGTATGTACCTCTGTTCAATGTAAAGTAATTGATGCCGGTTAGAGCACATCCGTTCCTTTGTGGGAGTATGAGATGATCTGCAACTCCGAGCAGTGGCCACTCTGCATCTGAGCTATCAACATCCAATATCAAATTTGTGGGGGCCTAACAAAAGGCACTCGCCTTCTTCTGACAGTGATGACCTATCCTAAGGAGAGCCCCTCTGAAGTATATATGTGTGTATATGTGCTTAACAGCATAGTTTTTCCAAAACCTTAAAAATAAAGCTACGTTAGAGTAACCTCTTCTATGGGGATGTTAGTAACACAGTTGTAAAGTCTGCTACGTACTTATCAGATGCTCCTCAGTATAGCTACCTACAACTTGGCAGCATACTATAGAAAGTAATACTGTGATAAAAGAAAAATAGCATAAAAAATGTAATCAAACATTGCTTATGAATCCTCTGTTGCTTTAGCACTGTCGCCTATGTCTATTTACTTCCCTGCAGCTGTCACTTGTCTTTTCACATGACCTTTTGTCGTAAATCGCTGCTCTTGTTATAGTTTGTGCTTTACTTCCTTTATCCCAATTTTTGTTGATTTCAGAAAATCCTAATAAAAGCATAGCTTTAACATAAGTGCGTAGAGGAAAAACATGGATCCATCACACACTGCTGAAAGGATAACTGCTCATGGTAGATATAAGGGCAGTTTATTAAGGGTACACAACGGGGGGGCCCTATCAGGCATGACATGTATGGCCTAAATAATGTGACCTTTTATCTTTTTTTGTCTATATGTTCTCCTTCCTGGCAGTGCCTGTTGGTTCCTCTGTGAGGTTGCCATCACGTACGACCGTGAGAAGGCGCTGCAGCTTTTGTAGTTCTTACCCACTCATGGACAGTCGTGCCTATTATAAGAACATCTCACCAAGGTCTCCGTGCGGCTCCCTCTCCCTGCCTTCCACTCACAAACTTTAGTCCCAAGTGAAAACTTAAAGCAAACCTGTCGGCAGGATTTTGCGAAGTAAATTACAGACACTGTCAGGTTGGCGCTATTCTGATTAAAATGATACCTGGGGTGAAGAAATAATCAGTGTTAGATGTTTTCAGTTAATGAGATGCCCGTTATCCTGCTTTAAGCCAGAGAAACCAAGTAAAGCGCTGCCCACAGACCACCCTGAAGAAAAAACATGTTCGTTATCATAGAAACACACTGAAAGGTGACATCAACCCCACAAATATTATGCCACTTACCACCGCTACAGGGCAAGTGGGAAGAGCCAGGCAAAGTGCCAGAAAAGGCGTATCTAATAGATGCGCCTTTTGTGGGCAGTTGCGAGTTGTTTTTATGCTAGGGGCCTATATCAATGGACCCTTACCAGCCTGAGAATAGCAGCCCGCAGCTGTGAGCTTTAGCAAAGCTGGTTGTCAAAAATGGGAGGGGACCCCACACCGTTGTTTTTTTATTATTATTATTTATTTAAATAATTTAAAAAAACAGCATGGGGACCCCTCTATTCTTGATGACGAACCTTGCAGAAGCTTACAGCTGGCCCCCAGCTGTGAGTTTTGCCTGGTTGGTTCAAGAAAATAGGGGGGAACCCACGTCGGGTATTTCATTCATTTTATTCCCTTAGATCGCGACTGTGGAATACCACGATCATCACCACCTACTGTCACTGTTATTAGCCGCAGCAGGTGTCAGATGATGGGGGTAAGAGTCCAAAAAGCCCCAACTGCTGTCGTTCGGACTTTAATATAACGCTCATCATTCTCCTCTGCTCGCCGGCAGAGCAGGGGAGAATGATGAGAGCCGGCTTCAGCACCAGCCGCCGGGGAACAGCGCTTACTGTAGCGCTTCTTCCCTGGCGGCCGTCCGTGTGGTACTGATGCGGCACACGGTTACCACACGTAGTACACACATGGACACGGATATCTCCGGTACCGTTTTTTTTGCGGTACCGGAAATAAATGGAAGTGTGAAACCAGCCTAAAATGGTTTCTGTGGTGAAGAAATCCGTCTTGTACTTCTTGAGTAATCAGTGTTAGAAGTTTTCAGTTAATGATATGCCTGTGCTCCGGAGCGGGACTGTAGGCAGAGTCTTATCTTCCTGCTCTAAACCAAAGAAATCTAGGAAATATCTGCCCACAGGCTGCCCCGGAGCACAGGCGTATCATTAACTTGACCCGTAGAAGCGCATATTTAGCGTGAAATGGCCTTAGTCTGTCAGGCCTTTTCACCTGCTAAGCTCCCCTGCCACCTGCACACCGCACTTTAAGAAGTTTTGATGTCATCCTAATTGTGGATTAAAGATATAATCACAAATGATTGGGTGATTGCTCCAATTGTTTCATTTCTTGTGACCTAGCAACTATTAATATACCATTCCTTTTTAACAGAAAGTTCCCTAATCCAAAGTTCACAGATTGTCCCATTGCTTCAGGAACCCTCCTTGATGAGCTGTAATCTTTAATGTGCCCAACAGCAAGTTAAGATGACTGTACACATGAGACAATTAATGGCCAGATTGCGGTAAATTCAACGAATGATACAACCATCAAAATGCCAGACTAAACTGACAATAATAGGCCAAATTGGAGCAATCATGCCAAATATTTTGTGTTTTCAGTTGATTTTGTTAGACATCAGTTTGTGTATAACTTTCAAACAATGGTAAGGCGAAATGGCCAAAATTGTCTGTTTTCCGCTGGTATACTATTCACAAAAAGCTAATGATATTTTATGATGAAAGTAGGACTATTGAAGGGGGCAGCCTTCAGGTCATTGAGGTTCTGGGGTTCAGAGTTATGAGCCTCTACATGGTGACTCAGCTGAACCCATAGGTTTTTCTATGGGATTCAGGTCTGGAGAAAGTGCAGGCCACTCCATTTGAGGTACCCCAGTCTCCAGCAGCTGTTTGTCACTGTGCGGTTCACAAAGTGTAGGCCAGTACTGTATGGACTAGACCCACCTGCCCACACTAACACCATCACCAAAAGCACAACAGTGGCTGATGCACAATTCTCTCCTTCATGTCTCTAACATTGTTGGTGGTCATCATTTCTGCTCAGCGTGAATCGACGATCATCATTGAACAGCACTGAGGCCACTGGTCCCTTGTCCAGTGTAGATGCTCCCTGGCCCATGCAGGAGGATGGCGCCTGTGCCGTGTACCCTTGCAAGTCATCCAGCATGTAGACAACGCTGATGTGAACGTCTGACGTGAAACTCATCGGTCTCAACGTTGACCTGCCCTCTATTAGTTCAGGTTTCATTAATACGTCATTAAATTTATTTATTTTTTTGTGATATCGAGTAATTGCCTGAACTATTTACATCAAACTGGCCCAAAATTATCAATATTTTTATGATTTATTTATCAATGGTTTTCCATTTGTTTCTACCCATGTACACTGAGATTTTTACACAATGTTCTAGTAGAAAGATAAACTGTCCCCTAAATACAGTTTTAATAGAACAGGTCCATCACACATTTGAATCCATCAAGTAGAATCGTACATATAAATTGCATAAACGTTTTTCTTTAATTTATTTAGGTCTGCAAAAGAGGCAGAAGAAAAAATAAAGAAAGCCTTAGAAAAGGGTGAAGTGTTGCCGACAGAAGCCAGGTTCGACTCCAACTGTATCACTCCTGGTGAGTCCAGCTTTTATAAGGATCTGATGATAAATATTGGATCTGAAAAAAACAAATAGCGCATGCGTGAATAGAATTAAACACCTATTTGTTTTTCTTTTGTCAGATTGTTAAGGTAGGCAAACACATGAGATGTATGTCAGCTGTACCCGTCAACCATCTAATATGGAAGTGGCCCTCCTGTATAGATATTGGGGAGAAGGAGTCGTTAACCATTTTCTATTACAACATGCACAATTCTTTTGTTGGAGATGAGCCTCTTCCAATATCGGTGTACTTCTTTCTCCTCATTAAAGATTCTGTCATCAGGTTTTTGTCTGAGAACAGTATAAAGTAAAGACAGAGAACCTATTTCCTGCACTATGTAAATCACTGGGCATCATTCTCTAGTTTTGATAATCCTGTTTCTTTCCTGTTGCAGCTCTGCTAGTCCTCTGTTTCTGTAGTCATCCGATATTTGAGCTTTGACTAACACTGCCCCCTACGATTGACAGCTTTATGCCTATGCACAATGTAGACAGCTGTCAATGTGTAGTGCGTGCAGGGTTATACAGAGCCCATCACTGAGAATACTAGCAGAGCTGCAGCAGGATCCAGAAACATAGGGGGTGTTTGCAATAAAGGAGTTCATTTAAATGTGGCCAAAATGTACAGTAATGCATTTGCCTCCTCCTTGGAATTGTTTTCTAGTGATGCCTCTTATGTTGTCTAAACTGCAAATCTTTTGTAGTTTATCTTGCATCATGTTCTAGCTATAAAGTCCAATATCTGGGATGCGTAATGGTCCCATTAAAAATTAGGATCAGAAAGAGCATTCATCAGACATAGGGAGTATAAGCCATACCATTTCACATAGATGCAAAAATGAAGACGCCTGAGCTGCTCTATGAAAGGAATTGAAAAAATTAGTTCTTTAAGAACTGGAAACCATCAACACAATCTATTAAGCAAGGAAACCTACTGTATTCTCCTGTTGGGAACCCAAACTCCCAATAAAGGACAAGCTGTTATGTTATTGAATACATTTACATTTGTTTTTCTCCTATGACAGATAATATGCATCATATGCATAACATATTTTCTTACACATATGTAGTCCTTATCTCATACCTCTATAATATATGTTCAATGCTAACTTGGTCATTAAATAGTTAATATATTTGTTGAAGGGCATCATCATCTATATGTCAAGTAGGTCATATGAAGCTGAATAAAATGACACCTTGATGTCTGTGATCCAATTTCTTTTGCCAGAAAAATCCACTCACTTCTAAATAAGTAAATGAGCTGTTAAGATCTATGGGCCGGACACAGATCCGCCTGAGAATGTGCCTCCAGATCTGCTTATACATGAAAGGGGCGTTACCAGTGTGAGACATGTAGATCAGGAGAGCAGACTGTCAGTCATTACATGTCTCTCACTGGTAACTCCCTCTTGCATTTATAATAATCTCTGGAGGCAGAGTCTCAGAGAGATCTGAGTCCGGCCATAGATCTTAACAGCTGATTTACATATAGGAAAACGTGAATTTCTTTGGAATAAGACATTGGATTACAGATATCAAGATATCATTTTATTCAACTTTCTATGACGTGTGCCCATATAGATGGCTTAGAAGGGTTGAGCCTACTGACAGATTTCCTATAATTCGGGTGTTCATCAAGTTTTTTTATTGGACGTTTTCATGAGATTTTATAAGTTTGTGATTGGTTAGAAATACAATATATTCTAGTTAGAAATGAGCAGGTCGCTTCTCCTAACCCAGTCCTCAGTCTAGACCTGCGCCTTTTGGCCGTGGACAGTAGTTGTTCAAATTTCCTTATCCTCCAGGGTCTCAGGCTGACAATAAGTCACCTGTCTCTGCACAGATTACATCACACCAGGCCTCAAACGCTGGGGAATCCAGAAGCTCGGCGAATTATCACGGCTTCTGTCCCCGGCTAAAGAGCACTGAACTGGGGTTGTGCGAAGTGATCTGCTCATCTCTAATTCCTCCCACATGCCAGGTACCGATCACTACCAAAAAGAACAAGTCCATTTCTTCTAAATGCATCAGCGGTAACGCTTCCTCTGTATGGATCTTGAAAGGCTGTTGTAAAGTCAGATTTCTTCAGCCTTTATAACAAACAAGTGCTGGACCGAGCGTCTGCGAACCCTGTTATGACATGATTGTCTGCCAGGACTGGTCCGTGCACGCCACATTTCGGTGAGCTGGCGATTGCTTTTGTGTGTAACTAGTTCGTTTCTGCTGTCCAGCACAACCTTTTGAAAGAGGGCCTAAAACAGGTATGATGGTATATATATTTTTTTTTTTTTTTACACAAAAATAACAATGTACTGGAAACTTTTCTAAAATATAACTATTAAAATTATATGTTAAAAAAGCAAGGTGTAGACAGCTCGCTGTTTTTCAAATGTATAAGACCCGAGTTCCAAGAGAGCAGCTTCCATTATGCCCAGCAGTACAGTAGTACAGTGTGTGAAGCAACAAGTTCTTGCTAGTAATTGCAAGATCACTATTCTAACGTTGCTGTATATAGGATTTATTGATGTACGTGAGCTCGGCGAGTGCAGAGGTCTGGCCACACACAGGCATACACTGTCCATCATTGTCTGCTTGTCCTGGCTAGAACAACTGTGCTGCATAGGTGTTTCTGCCTTTCGGGTTTCCCAGAAATCATACCAAAGCCGAGGCAGAAAGCCTTCTCACACTTGAAGCTGACCATACACATTTTTGTATAAAAAAAGAAAAGGTGTGGTAAATTTGGGAAAACCTAATTGTCAGAATCTGTCACTTGTCTTGCAATATGATGTTCTGTGCTTATATTGACAAGCCTCTCCCTATATATACTTTTAGGTACAGAGTTCATGGTTCGCCTACATGAACATCTGAAGTATTTTGTAAATATGAAGATCTCCACAGACAAGTCCTGGCATGGCGTAGATATCTACTTATCTGGTCATGAGGTTAGTTTGCTATGCACAATCCAGTTTTGAAGTGTATAAGAACATACAATTGGGCTGTTACTGTGTTGTTTGCATAGTTTGCAGTATTATTCCGTCTCAGATGCGCTTCCGCCTTCTACAGATGGATTGGAATATCCTGTGCTGACTGCTCTTTGTGTTTTAAAGGAACCTGTCATGTTCAGAAACACTATTTACATGCAGATATAGGGTTAATCTGCATGTAAACAGCATTAAAGCCTGCTTGACTGCCTTACTGGGAACGCAGCTACAGGGAGAAGATGAACTTGTGTCCTACCTGCAGCCGCTCGCTTTGTCATAGGGGCAGTGCAAAGAGCGATTACAGTCACTTCTCATTATACTGTGAGCAGCGCCGAAATCGCACCCTGAGGCTATGTGCACACGTCAGGATTTTGTCAGGCTTTTTCCTCAGGTTTTGTAGCCAAAACCAGGAGTGGAACAATTAGAGGAAAAGTATAATAGAAACATATGCACCACTTCTGCATTTATCACCCACTCCTGGTTTTGGCTACAAAACCTGAGGAAAAAGCCTGACAAAATCCTGACAAAATCCTGACGTGTGCACATACCCTGACTGACTGCATGCTCTGCACACACTGCCCACACACACTGTACAGCCAGCTGCCAATCAGTGTGCCTGGAAGTGATTGCCGCTGCCACTCACAGTATAGTGAGAGGTGACTGACTGCATCTGCTCCCTTCACCACAGGGAGCATCTGCGGGGAACATATGAGTTAATTTTCTTGCTGTTGCCGAGCTTCCAGTAAGGTAGTCTAAGGTGATTTTATTTTTTTTTATGCTAACTACCTGCAAATTAACCTTATATCTGCAGGTAAATAGCGTTTTTTGGGCATAATCTGCTTTCTTCCTTTTTCGGCACAGCGTCAACTGTAATGTGTGATACATGCTGCATAAAGCTTGCAAATTGTAGATCACATGGGATTTCTGCTTCCGTTTGTAGCTCTCAGCCTGAAAATCAAAATCTTGTATCACAGGGATGAAAATCTAAAGTGTCACAAAATGTCCATTTATTGTGCGCAATTGATGTGAAACAAGTTTTCAGACAGCTTACTCCTCTGCAGAAATGTGGAGTAAATAATTCAAACTTCCAATTCCTTAATTTCTCTGACTCCTGACTCCATGGCTCATTGTTTAAGTAATACATTTACTGTAGTAAAATGGTAACATCAGGCTTTTAATCACCATTATGATACAACAATCAAGCTATTTAGATAGAAAATAAATGTATTTATCGGAATATAACTTTAAAACACAAACTTTAATAAATTGTAAATATACAATATGCTATACAGTAAGTGGAAAAAATACAATTCAACAAAAACTTACTGAGTAACATTTGTGAAATCTATTAATTTGTTTTGAGAAATAGTATCTCCTACATAAGATCCTCCTTCATAGATGACCTCAAATCTAGTCTAATTATTTTCAGGTTAGAGAACGACCTCTCTACACTAACTTGGGTTGGTGGCAAAGCGGTAACCACATGGGCATCATCTCAACAATTTCAGGGTATAAAGGAATTGCCTCGTGCACAGTCAGTTTTGATGAACTCTTCTACTTCTTTGAGAGCAAATGAAACATTTTTCTGGAATATGGTCAATCTGTTTGCTATGGGAGTGGAATCTTTTTCCTTGCGGCAACGCTTTACCTGCTCCACGTTGTCCAAATACTTTTGAAAATTATACTCCTTGACTGATGAGGCTGAAGATATGGTAGTAGCAGCACTGGCAAGACCAAAGTCCTCTTGCTCTTCACAGTCCTGTATGTAGCCCACTCATCCTAACTGTCACTTCAGTCAGAGCTTCTTTTTCTTTAGTAAGCTGTTGATCATCCAGCAATATACGATGATAACTCGGGTCCACATAAACAGCTGCCAGAAGAATTTTATTTTCTAATAAGTGTCTCTCTCCAGTTCATTGAAGCAGCAATGCCAAATGCGATTAAACTTCCTTTTTGGGACAAGCAAAACAGTAAGTTCTTCCACTACTTTATGAAAATGCCAGGTGTTAAATCTTCAGCTTCTATTTTTTTTTTGTAACTATAAATGGGTGATGAAGCAATTCCTTTAATTCAGTCACCTGTGCCCATTGACCTTCATTTAGTGTCACATGAGGGTTGGCCATATCTAAAAGAAAACATTTCCGCTCAAGCATTCGCTCAATCATTAAATAGGTGCTGCCCTAATGAGTAGCTTGATCCACAATTGCCCCTGTTTCAGCACATCTCTTCAAGATGGAATCAATTTTGGGGGTACTGGCAGCAATTACCAATTTCCTCACTTTGCCAATCAGAGTTCCAGCATGTCCCTCTTGCAGACTATCTCTTATTGCCAGCTGCAGCATGTGCACAATACCGTGCATGTGATGAATATGAGAAAGCTTTAAAGCTGCTTCAACAAGATCATCTAAATCAGTATTTCCCAAACTCCAGTCCTCACGGACCTCAACAGGTCATGTTTTTAGGATTTCCAAAGTGCTGCACAAATGAGAGAACTCCTGATACTTCCATCACCTGTGCAATACTAAGGAAATCCTGAAAACACGACCTGTTGGGGTCCGTGAGGACTGGAGTTTGGGAACCACTGATCTAAATTGTAAAGTATCATTTTGCTGTTCTTCTGTAGTAATACAGTGCCTTGCGAAAGTATTCGGCTCCCTGAAACTTTTCAACCTTTTCCCACATATCATGCTTCAAACATAAAGATACCAAATGTACATTTTTGGTGAAGAATCAACAACAAGTGGAACACAATTGTGAAGTTGAATGAAATGTATTAGTTATTTAAAATTTTTGTGGAAATTCATAAACTGAATTCGGCCCCTTTACTTTCAGTGCAGCAAACTCACTCCAGAAGTTCATTGTGGATCTCTGAATGATCCAATGTTGTCCTTCATGCCTAATGATGATAAATATAATCCAGCTGTGTATAATCAAGTCTCCGTATAAATGCACCTGCTCTGTGATAGTCTCAGGGTTCTGTTTGAAGCACAGAGAGCATCATGAAGACCAAGGAACACAACAGGCAGGTCTGTGTCTCTCAGGTAGCTTGTTACAAATTTTAAACGACACTTTTTATGGATATCTTTGAGAAATGGCTTTCTTCTTGCTACTCTTCCATAAAGGCAAGATTTGTGCAGTGTACGACTGATTGTTGACCTATGGACAGACTGTCCCACCTCAGCTGTAGATCTCTGCAGTTCATCCAGAGTGATCATGGGCCTCTTGGCTGCATCTCTGATTAGTCTTCTTGTTTGAGATGAAAGTTTAGAGAGACGACCAGGTCTTGGTAGATTTGCAGTGGTATGATACTCCTTCCATTTCAACATGATCGCTTGCACAGTGCTCCTTGGGATGTTTAAAGTTTTGGAAATCATTTTGTATCCAAATCCGGCTTTAAACTTCTCCACAACAGTATCACGAACCTGCCTGTTGTGTTCCTTGGTCTTCATGATGCTCTCTGTGCCTCAAACAAAACCCTGAGACTATCGCAGAGCAGGTGCATTTATACGGAGACATGATTACACACAGGTGGATTATATTTATCATCATTAGGCATTTAGGACAACATTGGATCATTCAGAGATCCACAATGATCTTCTGGAGTGAGTTTGCTGCACTGAAAGTAAAGGGGCCGAATAATATTGCACGCCCCACTTTTCAGTTTTTGAATTTCCACAAAAGTTTAAAATAAGCAATAAATTTCGTTCAACTTCATAATTGTGGTCAACCTGTTGTTGATTCTTTACCAAAAATTTACATTTGGTATCTTTATGTTTGAAACATGATATGTGGGGGAAGGTTGAAAAGTTCCAGGGAGCCGAATACTTTCGCAAGGCACTGCATCTAATTGTTCCATCTCAAACATACTGAATGTGAAGTTTTCTTCTAGCTGCTCGTTCTCATTTATCAGTTTAATTCTACTGTACTTATGTTTGAAGAATTGTCACTTACAATGGCAAGAAACTGTTCTTTTTGAGCTCCTAATCTTGCAGAACTTTTTCCACTATTTACTGCCAATGTCTTAGTAACAATTTTCTTGTTGTCACAAAAAATCAAACCTTGAAAGCAAAATAGTACACTCTATGATGTGTGCAGGCATCCATTGTAAGAAATATAAAGCATCTCTTGAGAGTCTTTTTAAGATCCTCTTTTTGATTAAGGGCTTCTTCAATCACTAATTTTCTAATAATTCACTTCCCAGAGAAACACCAAGTTAACCTGGCCATTTCTTCTTTAAAAGCTGTTGGTGCAAATAATAATGGAACACAATCTTTCACAAGCTCTATGAGCTGTCTTTTAAACATATCTGCTGTCACTGTTACAGTAACTTTGTCACTTTCCAAAATATCTTGTAGCTGATGTTTGAGACACATTTTCCTCCTCCTTTGCATGGCTGGACGTTCTGGGCATTAGTTTCTTTGTGTCCCTGTGATCTTTCTCAGACACAGCTTTGAAAACTTCTGGGTGTAAGCGTTGTAAATGTCTTTTTGGATTGGACGCTCTTGTAGTAGCATTTTTATCACTGTCTGAGTATGCTCTGACTTTGAGCTCACAGAATTTTTCACCTGTCATACACTGACACACATTAATATTTTTTTTATCTTGAGTTATTGTGAAATGGTCAAATACAACGGACTTCATAAGAAGCTTCTTAGGCATTTTGTAATGATATAAATTCACTCTCAAAATAAATTTGTCTTGTAAACAAAGAAGGTATATTGTAATTCTTGCAAAGCTGGAGAATCATGTATAATATGGGGCAATTATGAACGGTGCAGAGCACTATATGGCACAGCTATGGGGCAATAAGGGGCGGAGCCGCCTATTCATTTCTCTAATCAGCGGTGCCGGTGACCGCTGATAGAGGAAGAGGCTGCGGCACCGAAGACCAGCTGTCCGGGGGAAGGAGCGGGACGCCGGGAGCAGGTAAGTATTACATATTCACCTGTCCGCGTTCCACACGCCGGGCGCCGCTCTGTCTTCGCGTCCTCTTGCTCTGACTGTTCAGGTCAGAGGGCGCGATGACGCATATAGTGTGCGCGGCGCCCTCTGCCTGATCAGTCAGTGCGGAGAGACGCCGGGACCGGACGCTGGGGAGCTGCAAGCAAGAGAGGTATGTGTTTTATTATTTTTATTGCAGCATTAGCAGCAGCACAGCTTTCTATGGCACAGCTATGGGGCAATTCTGAACGGTGCAGAGCACTATATGGCACAGCTATGGGGCAATTATGAATGGTGCAGAGCACTATATGGCACAGCTATGGGGCAATTCTGAACGGTGCAGAGCACTATATGGCACAGCTATGGGGCAATTCTGAACGGTGCAGAGCACTATATGGCACAGCTATGGGGCAATTCTGAACGGTGCAGAGCACTATATGGCACAGCTTTGGGGCAATTATGAACGGTGCAGAGCACTATATGGCACAGCTTTGGGGCAATTATGAACGGTGCAGAGCGCTATGGGGCAATTATGAACGGTGCACAGCTTTCTATGGCACAGCTTTCTATGGCACATCTATGAGGCAATAATGAACGGGGCAGAGCACTATATGGCACAGCTATGGGGCAATAAGGAACGGTGCAGAGCACTATATGGCACAGCTATGGGGCAATTATGAACGGTGCAGAGCACTATATGGCACAGCTATGGGGCAATAAGGAACGGTGCAGAGCACTATATGGCACAGCTATGGGGCAATTATGAACGGTGCAGAGCACTATATGGCACAGCTATGGGGCAATTATGAACGGTGCAGAGCGCTATGGGGCAATTATGAATGGTGCACAGCTTTCTATGGCACATCTATGGGGCAATAATGAACGGTGCAGAGCACTATATATATGGCACAGCTTTCTATGGTACAGCTATGGGGCAATAATGAATGGTGCAGAGCACTATATGGCACAGCTATGGGGCAATTATGAACGGTGCAGAGCACTATATGGCACAGCTATGGGGCCATAATGAATGGTATGGAGCATCTATTTTTATTTTTGAAATTCACCGGTAGCTGCTGCATTTTCCACCCTAGGCTTATACTCGAGTCAATAAGTTTTCCCAGTTTTTTGTGGCAAAATTTGGAGGGTCGGCTTATACTCGGGTCAGCTTATACTCGAGTATATACGGTACTTGCCTTAATCCTGTTTTCCTGTTGACGCTAGCGGTTCTAGAGATGAGTGCAGGGTTGCAGGCATTCCTTATCAGTGCCCTTTTTGCTCTGATCTTTAGAGGAGGAGCTTTACTACTGATTATATACATAAAGTTGAGCACAGACTCTCAAAAGCCGAGATCCTTGGATCAGGAATAGAACAGACATTTATAGGACATTTCATAACTTTCCCAAGTGAAAAAAAATATCACAAACTGCATTTAAATACTTTCTGCAATTTATTATATATTTTTGGAGTTTGTCAATGTTATACAGACACAAACTCCACCAAAATGGACATCGACTCCAACTACACAGCCCTGCTTCTCTGTGGAATTATCGCTTCTAGATGTGGACGAATCGCATGAGGTCCATGCTCTTGTGGTAGCAATACCATACCTGTTTAGTCACTGTAGTAGAGGTATTGTTTGGGCCCATATTTTGTACCGACGCAGTTCAGTCATTTGTAATGGACACTGATGTTGATGGAAGTTTGGATCAATTCTTTTGTCCGGCTGGGATGATTAAGAGCAAAAAATATTGCCATATGGGCTCTGGAAGAAGTAGCGGCAGGTACTGGAGCTGTAAAGGTGAATTCACATGTGGCAGATTATTGGTGCAGGTCATTGCATATGGATGAGATTTTCTAATCCCTAACTATATTTGGTGGAAATATCTGCATAGAATTCAGGGAATGCTGAGGATTTATAGCAATCTCTGTGGGCAACTTTAGATATATTTTTGGGGAAATTGTGTCTGTTATATGGAATAAAACATTTCTTCAATTGCTTTCTCTCCTTAACACAAACCGAAGCTCCAATCATGTGAAATAAAATCGGGTATCGACTGCTGGAGAGAGATCCATAGGGAGCGGCTGACAGAAAAAAACGGAAAAAATGAATAAATACAGTGTTTTACAATCAGTTACAGAAATGTTTTATTTCTAAAAACATGCAAAGGTTTTCACAATGATTGAATACTTCAAGTGGAAGTTACAAGCAATGTAAAACTATATTTTCTAAGTGTAACATAATTATAAATTGTTCTTTTCCCTCTACAGACTCCAGGAGAAGGAGAACATAAAATAATGGAGTTTATACGATCTGAGAAGACAAAACCAGATCATGATCCAAATACAAGGCACTGCCTTTATGGATTAGATGCTGATTTGGTAAGTACTTGTGAATTCAGGGTGTATCTGTTCCACTAGAAACAAAAAAAACAAAAACTCCTTAAACGCGTCTTTCCTATGGTGGGTATAAACTGCGCCAGACACCCAATTCACTATAATTGGGTCCAATATGGAGGACTTTAATTAAATGGAAAAAAGTACAACATACTTAAAGGGAACCTGTCACCGGTTTTTTTTGGTATATGAACAAATACCACCATCTCTATCAGCGCCTGTGCTGCATTCCACAAAGATGTATATTATCTCCTGACTCCCCCTGTATACCACCCAAAAAATCTATTTAATTGCTCCTGCATCCGGACAGTCCTGTCTGATATGTGGCATGGCTGCGGCATCTGTCCCTCTTTTCTGCTAATAGCCGTCCTCTGGCTTTGATGTGGATGACGCATACTGTGTCATCCACATAGCTGAACACAAACTCTCGCATGTGCAGGGGTTTTTCCATCTTGCCCAGGCATACTTTTCTCTGCCCTACTGTGGGCAGGGCCTAAAATATACGGTAACTGCGCTTGCGGATCACAGAGAGATTTGAACACGCGATCCTTTGAATACCCTGCATTACTTGTAGTGAAGAGCATGATCTAGCTTGTCACTGTTACATTGACAGACTTGTCTAATAGATTCTTTTAGGCTTTGATCTATGCTACACTAGAGGCCATTTTTGGCCTCTGGTTGCCACATTGAGCATTAGCTCCCCACAATCGCTCTAGAGCAATCTCCCTCTATTACACGTGGCATGCCACAGTCGATAGTGACCACAGCATGTAAATGGTTAATTGAGCTCCTGCAAACACTGACAGTGCTCCAATCCCTCTGCCATGTCTTTCAGTCAGGGGGAACTGAACGCAGTTCATCTGGACTACCAGTTATCAAACAGACGAAGACCACCAAGGAGCTCACAGACAGCCTTACATGTTGCTGTATCATATCACACTGCCCAGTCTAAGCCCCTTAATAACATCCACAGTTCCTTTTAGGGTGTTGGGAAAGGTTAACAACTTTATTGCTGGTGCCCACATGATACCCTTTGGTGCATGGTATTTTCTAGAAATGTTATAAATATTTGTAAATCTTAACCTACAGTTGTAGTTACCTTCAGGGATTGGTTATTAAACTGGTCCTTCAAAAAATGTCAACCGTATTAACAGAAGTTCTTCTGTTAGATTAATTTTGGAAAGGCCTAAAACTCTGCGGCGTGAGGATACGTAGAGCGCAGACAATGTATCCGTCATGTGAGGACTCTTGTTTCTATTTGCAGATTATGCTTGGTTTAACAAGCCATGAAGTTCACTTCTCTCTTCTAAGAGAAGAGGTTCGTTTTGGGGGGAAGAAGAATCAAAAAAGGTTAGTCCTTGTAACCCTCATTATAGTTCTGTGTGCTTCGGTCAGTGCCTCATATTCTTTGTTACAATGTATCTGATCTCTATGGTGCTGAATAGCCGTTTTCTGTTATACCATGAGTCTGTGGCATGTTAATTTTAGTTGTATCTTATGATGAAAGCTTTTTATTTGGATTAATGATATACACTACTCACAAAACGTTAGGGGTATCTGGCTTTCAAGTAAAATTTTTTGAAAATGTTCACACTACAGTGATCTTTTTCCTGAAAGTAGGGCATTTCAGTAGAAGCATGCAGTGGTGATTTTCTCATCTCAAACAATTTATTTTAAAAAAAAGCCAACGACAGTGGTAGGTATCCAACCCCACCCCTTAAAAAGAAAAGTCAGTCTCAATAACTTGTCATGTGACCTTGAGTATCAATTACAGCTTGGCATCTCATGTTCACAAGTCAAGACATGGCATCCCACTCTTCCTGAAGGGCGGCCCTCAGGTCATTGAGGTTCTGGGGGACAGAGTTATGAGCATCTACATGGCCCATGTTTGGGTTTTTCTACGAGGTTCAGGTCTGGAGAAAGTGCAGGCCGCTCCATTTGAGGTTCCCCCGGTCTCCAGCAGCTGTGACCTTGATGAGCTGGAGCATGTGAAATTAGGCCTTTGTTGTTCATGTAAAGGCACAAAGACTGGATTAATGATGTTATTCAGGTAGAAGGTGCTTGTCACTGTACCATTCGCTCCACTGTGTGGGATGTGGCCAAAGGACGTCCACTTCTCTGCCCTTCTGTGGCTCTTCCAGTCTTGCTGTATTTCTGTTCCAACCTGCTTGTGACGCTGTGACACTCTAAGCTCAGTGTCCACTTCTGTCTGAGAACATCCTGCTTGAAGCCTCACAATGGCGAGGTACTTGTGATCAATTGTTAGGTGTTGTATTGGTCTCATGATGTCAAAATGTGGACAGCATGATGAGGAGTACTGTTTAATATAAATTCTAATTAAACCTGAAATTTATGTGGCGATTCATGGATAAAACACATGTTGTGAATTTTGCCATTAAGCTCCTTGTTAGAGAACAGCAAGTTGTGCAAAAAGTACTGAAACAATGAACAGGTGGACATGTGCAATCAAAAGATTAGAGACGGTCACATTCTGTTCACATGAAAAGGTTAGAGTGCAGTCTTGAATCATCCTGAAATTTCACCCGAAACCCAAATATCCCTAACATTTTGTGAGTAGTGTATTTCCAGGAACTGTAATAAAAGGGGTTGTTTAACCTGCAGTGTTCAGGAGGGCACTGCTCCCGACCCGCCGGCCTCCTGCCTGCAGGGGACGGTACGCTTCTGATTGACAGGTCATACTAGTGGTACACACCTGCTGCAGTCCCCAACAGAGTTGTCTCAAATGGCTCAGGCCCAGCTTCAGAGCTGCAATTATAAGCTCTTTGCCTGGACACCGGCCATTCCTGATAGAATGCTGTAGTGGCCGGTAACCTAGGCAATGAACAGTAAACATCATTAAAACTCTCAGTTGAGAAAAGAGAGGATTGTCAATCACAAGTAAATTGCAAAGTTTCTTGTTTTTGCAAGAGCTTTTGACTTTCAACCATTTGACATGTTGAGAATTTCCCTTTAAAGGATTTTTTCACAATTACAAGTTTATAATAATAGGGGAAAAAAAGATTAAAATCAAGTATTTCGAATTGAATCTTACAAAATAAAAATGTGTTGTAAGCTGGAAACAGAACCAGAGATCTGCAATCAAAGCAAATGAATGACAGCTGTCGGAATTCGCTGTAAAGTTGACTGTACATAAGCAGGGAACACAGACCACGAAATGTATCAGGCCCATAGACATGAAAGTGTATAAAATAATCATGGGTGGGTATGTACTTACCACTTGTATATGGGGTCCAGGCCCACAGGTTCTGCAACCAACCAGCATCCTGATACTGCTTGGCATCAGGAGCATGCGTGTCCCGCCACTTCCAGAGTCCTGGTCAGTGGTGGGACTTTGTATGCCGCACACTGAAGGGCCTAATGTGTCAGGGGCAGCCTCTGCGCTATGGGCCCCCTTTAATAGTCATGTCATCCCTAGGACCACACCACGTCAAGACATATGTCTGGCAACATTCACTGTGCAAACGGGCTGAAGACTGGTCCAGAACTGCAGATTGCACACAGAACCGCAGGAGCGAGAGGTTTGGCTGGAGTCGGCATAGGCTGAGTGTACCAGGAACTATTGCAGGGAGCAGAGGTGTGCTGCATATGCCATTGGGTGGGCTCTTAGACTGGATTACCTACTAATAGAAAACAAATGTCTGACCCGTCATATTCTCATGGATTACTATGGTGTTGGAAGAACTGCGATGTCAGTTCAGACAAATACAAGTATAAATCTGCTTTGTGTTGTGTTCCAGGGTTTCTGCACCAGAAGAAACCACATTTCATCTGCTCCACCTGTCATTAATGAGGGAGTATATTCACTATGAGTTTTCATCTTTAAAAGTAAGTCACACTTATCAAGTGTGCTCCGCTGTGGGAAAAGATGGAAACTCATGGGAACGTTCTTTCTTTCAGGACAAGATCTCATTTGAGTATGATGTAGAGAGAATAATTGATGACTGGATTTTAATGGGATTTCTTGTGGGCAATGATTTTATTCCTCATCTACCTCATTTGCACATTAACCACGATGCACTGCCTCTGCTGTACAGAACATACATGAGTGTCTTACCAGAGCTCGGAGGTATGTGCGCTCACTGAATTGTCTGATCTCTTGGCTTGTCAATCTCACTCTTCTTCTGCCATGGAATTTTGTGAACCTGGCTCCAGAAAAATGCTGTCCAATCTGCAGGCACCATGTTATAGAGAAGGAGGAGCTGAACAGGTAGATACAGTAGTTTGGAAAAGATTCACTATAACCTGTGTGTTTTATGTATTTAACCCTCTGCTCTTTCTGTGACTTTCAGTCTAGTGACAGTTCTGCCAGTGACTGACGGCTTCCTTTTTACAAGAGTATCACTGATAGGACCGCCCACTGGACCGAAAAACCCAGAAAGAGCAGAGGGTTATGCAAAACACAGGTTATACTGAATATTTTCCCACAAAACTATAGATCAGTGTTTTCAACTCTGCCTGCTCAATAACAAAATGCCTGCAGATTGGTCTGTATTTTCATGGTGACAGGTTCTTTTTAAAAAGAAGTAACAAAAATATATCATCTGTATTACTCCCTACCTGTATATTTGTATATACAAGTGCAGCAAATCGGATTACACTTGTAGACGTCATCTTGCAATTTTACATCAAAGCTTGCTGTTCATTAAAAAATGAAATGTAGAAAATTCATGCTCAAATCTGATCCAAACAGTGCTCCTAAAAATAAAATATTATGCGCAAAGTTTATACACAAACAGTTGTGTGAAAAAGTGTCCCCCCCCCTTCCTGATTTCCTATTCTTTTGCATGTTTGTCACAGTTAAATGTTTCAGATCACCAAACAAATGTAAATATTAGACAAAGACAACACATGTAATCACAAAATGCAGTTTTTAAATTAAGATGTTTATTATTATGGGAAAAAGAAATCCAAATCTACAGGACTCTGTGTGAAAAACTGATTGTCCCCTAAACCTACCGTATATACTCGAGTATAAGCCGACCCCCCTAATTTTGCCACAAAAAACTGGGAAAACTTATTGACTCAAGTATAAGCCTAGGGTAGGAAATGCAGCAGCTACCGGTAAATTTCAAAAATAAAAATATACCGGTATATATAAATGCGCCATACAATTCATTATTGCCCCATAGATGCTCCATACAATTCATTATTGCCCCATAGATGCTCCATACAATTCATTATTGCCCCATAGATGCTCCATACAATTCATTATTGCCCCATAGATGCTCCATACAATTCATTATTGCCCCATATAATGCGCCATACTATTCATTATTGCCCCATAGATGCTCCATATAATGCGCCATACAATTCATTATTGCCCCATAGATGCTCCATATAAAACTGTGCCACATTTAATGCTGCTGCTGCAATAAAAAAAAAAAAAGTGACATACTCACCTCTCTTGTTGCCCGCTGCTCTTCGGCGTCCCGTCTCTCCGCAGTGACTGTTCAGGCAGAGGGCGGCGTGCACAGTAATACATCATCGCTCCCTCTGACCTGCACAGTCACTGCAAGAGGACGGGAAGACAGAGCGGCGCCCGGCGGGTGGAACGAGGGAAGGTAAATATGAAATACTTACCTGCTCCGGCGCGGTCCCTGGCTCCTTCTCCCGGACAGATGGTCTCCCGGCACGGCAGCTTCTAACTATGTCAGCGGTCACTGGTACCGCTCATTACAGGAATGAATATGCGGCTCCACCCCTATGGGGGTGGAGTCCATATTCATTACTTTAATGAGCGGTACCATGTGACCGCTGAACAGAGGAAGAGCTGCGGCACCCGAAGACCGTGGGACATGCGGGGACCGCGTCACGAACGCCAGGAGTAGGTGAGTATGCGACAGCCTCTCTCCCCCTCACCCGCCGACCCCGCCGCTGACCATGACTCGAGTATAAGCCGAGAGGGGCACTTTCAGCCCAAAAATTTGGGCTGAAAATCTCGGCTTATACTCGAGTATATACGTAATACCTGGTTGTCCACCCTTAGCAGCAACAACTGCAATCAAGCGTTTGAGAATAACTGGCAATGAGTCTTTTACAATGCTATTTAGGAATTTTGGCCCAGTCATCTTTGCAAAATTGTTGTAATTCAGCCATATTGGAGGTTTTCCAATTATGAACCGCCTTTTTAAAGTCATGCCACAGCATCTCAGTAGGCTTAAGGTCAGGACTTTGACTAGGTCACTCCAAAGTCCTAATTTAGTTTTTCTTAAGGCATTCAGAGGTGGACTTGCTGGTGTATTTTGGATCATTGTACTTCTGAATAACCCAAGTGCTCATCAGTTTGACGTCATGAACAGATGACCAGACTTTCTCCTTCAAAATATTTTGGTAGACAGCATGAGTCATGGTTCCACTTACCACAGCAGTTCTTTCAAGTCCTGAAGCAGTAAAAGAGCCCCAGACCAAACTCTACTCCCACCATATTTTACTGTTGATATGATGTTCCTTTTCTGAAATGCTGTTACTTCTACGCCTGATGTAATGGGACATACACCTTCCAAACAGTTCAACTTTTGTCTCGTCCATGCACAGTATTCTCCCAAAAGTCCTGGGGATAAAGATTAGTGATGGGCGAACCTCTGAATGTGTAGGTCCGGCGGGTTCAGCCGAACAATTTAAAAAAACGTTGGTTCGGGTACCAGAACAGTACCCGGTCACCATTCACATGAATGGGGGACCCGAACATCTAGTATTTGTCATGCTGGCATGGCTGCGTGGCAAACACTTCCTTTGGTAGTGGTTGGTGGTAATATTAATACCGCTGGTCAGAGCGCTGCGGCTCCTGCACGGTCGGATGACAACGTGAGCCAGCAGCTGTGAATGGATGTAAAAAGTTTGCCTCTGGTCACAGGTGTTGGCTGATGGGACTACTACTCCCATCAACCTATGCCCGCTGTTGATAACCAGCCATGCAAAACTGACCTATGTGGGCTGCAACCCTCAGCTGTCAGCTTTAGCAAGGCTGGTTATCAAGAATAGAGGATTTCCCATTCCGTTTTATTTACATTTAATAAATAAAAAAAACTGCATGGGATCCCCCCTTTTTTGACGTTTTGTTGCAGTCAAATTTTTTTCCTCCAACAAAATACTGTAGATGCTACTACGCATGCGCTGCTGCCAATTTGTGTAGTTAATTTTTTTGTTTTTTAAAGACCACAATATGAACTGTGCAAGCACAGTGTTTAAAATTGGAGGCAGGTCACTGAAGGTTCAGTGACCTGTCATTCATCCTTGTGGGCTTAAATGAGAACAGAGCATCAAAAGAGACCAGCCCGCAGGCCCACCCCGAAGAACAAGAATCTCATTAACTGAAAACTGCAAATACAGATTAACAACAACCACAAGACGGATTTCATCAACCAAGGTATCATTTTAATCAGTGTAATGGCGCCAACCTGACAATGCCTGTAGTTTAGTCAGTAAAAGTCTGATGACCTTTTAGCTTTAAGTGTGACAAAAATGCAAAAGAATTGGAAATCAGGTAGGGCGAAAACACTTTTTCACACAACTGTATATGCCGATGTTTACATGCCTAATGCCTGTTTCTTAAAGGTGTTGGTCATTTTATTTAAAGGGAACCTGTCCCCCCTAAAATCGAAGATGAGCTAAGCCCACCAGCATCAGGGGCTTATCTACAGAATTCTGTAATGCTGTAGATAAGCCCCCGATGTATCCTGAAAGATGAGAAAAAGAGGTTAGATTATACTCACCCAGGGGCGGTCCCGCTGCGGTGGGCGTCGCGGTCCAGTCCGGGGCGTCCCATCTTCTTATGATGACGTCCTCTTCTCGTCTTCACGCTCCGGCGCAGGAGTACTTTGTCTGCCCTGTTGAGGACAGAGCAAAGTACTGCAGTGCGCAGGCTCCGGGCCTCTCTGACCTTTTCCGGCGCCTGCGCACTGCAGTACTTCCAAAGTAAACACTCCTGTCTCATAAGGTTTAAGAGATCTATGTAATAATGTATGCAATTTATATTATGAAATCTGGCGACAGATCCCCTTTAAAAGCTTCATTATGTGTCGTGAAAAGAACACCATTAGTTGCTTCACATAGCGATACAAATATTTAACAATAAGTAGAATAAAGTTTAATATCAATCCCCAGGCTTGTGTCATTGTTATTTATACCACTTTCTGGTATTTGCCTGTGACTTGTTTTATGCTTTTATTTTTTAGGCTATATTAATGAGAATGGCTATCTGAACTTGGTTCACTTTGAAAAATATCTTGCTAAACTTTCAGCTGTGAGTTGTTTTTGTTTTCTTTTTTTTTCTTTTTTAATTTATTTCAGAAAATGTTACAATGTAGTGCAGAGGTTGACTTATTTTTTATTTTTAGAGGAACATTGATTCCTTGGTGCTGCACATGAGAAGGGGTTACATGCAAGAGCAGGGTCCTCTCCCCTCTCTACCAGTCTGTCACTGTTAGTTTCTTTACCGTCTTTTGTTTCCCCTTTTCATGTACAGCTCAATGGAATGAATGGTGCTGTAAAAATAAATTACAATAAACAAACTAACAGTGACAGACTGGCACAGAAAGGAGAGGACTCTGCCGTTTGCAGGCTTACAGTCTTAAATCCTGGTAAGCCATTTAGGAAACTGATCAGGTATTCTTTTAAGTTCGACATTTGAGCCATCATATGTTGGGAGGATTCATTGATGCATCCTACACTCACATGCCAAACGTTTTCTGGGGGCTCATTCATGATGGTAATAGAAGTAGAGAGTTTATAAATGTTTATATACAATTTTTACTCTTTTTCTTTATTTCACATTGCTACCAATGCAGTCAGAGTTTAGCATCCTGTAGCGTCTCACACCTGTATTAACGAGTACATATCACTTCTTTTTCTTTTTCTTTGTAACTTCCTATCTCCACATAAAGACTTGATTTTAAACCATTTTTTCCTTTCTTCAATGCATTGCAGACATATAGGCCTCTGACTTTTGCTGTTCCCAGTATGTAAATTTCCCCTTTTAACTAAGGGGGCGGTAACAGATTCTTCTTGGTAGGCATTTCCTTTTCCCCCTGTATCAAACTGTTCAATCATAAGAAGACCGTCACACACAGGGGAAGAAAAAAGCAAAAGCCAGCAGAGATTATCAAACAAGCATTTTCAGTGTGATGTTGTGAGACTTGATTTTCGCAGAGGTTTGCTGCTTACACTTTTTTATTCTTGGCATTAAGGTGACTGTGGGGGAATAAAATCCTATTTCAATTCTTAGCTCATTAGTTATTGTACCTTAACTCCCTCGCTCAAATGGTTTGTCCATGATATATATAATAATCTCCGGAAACCTGATGGAAAATCACCCCTTCAGCCAGGAAGAGGAGTGGCACTCTGGCACCACTTATTGGAAGCAGCAATTCTAAATGTCATTATTGACCATCTAAAGTTCCTTGCTATATGACTCAGAATAGGAAGCGAAACCTTAAGCTCCATTTGTAGACATATTTTAGAGGTTATTACCCTCTTGAGTTTAAAGCAGGAGAACTTGTTGGCTGGATGTGAGGCCTTTGGCAGGGTATCTAAGGGGTAAAGTTTCTCAATGAGCAGAGTGCCAAGTTGGGAGACTTCAGGCCATTCAATGCTCCCCTCCAAATTTAAATAAGCCAATACTACTTCAGCACTAGAGTCCCTGACTTCTTCCATGCTATCTGTTACAGGTAAGAATTCTATATTTCAGTGCATGTGCCTAATGGTGTCACACACGTTTGTGAGAAGCCACTAGCAAGCATCGGCACTCCACTCTGGTGGACCCAGTGTAACATTGCATTATATCAAAAAGAAAAATACATTTTTGCCATGACTACAATTGCAGACAAAAGTAGCAGCACACGGCATAGTCGCTGATAAGCGCAAAATAAACCAGCTCACCCGAGCTCTAGGCGTTTAGAAGTGCGGAATCCAAGAGGCCACTTATAGGATAAATGGAAAGAGAAAATTCAGCTTCATAAAATTCCAAGTTAATTAAAAAAAAAAAAATTGATCTATGATGTTACAAAAACAGCAAAGCTTTTTGAACTCAGACATTGTCTCTGACAAAGAACGTGATGAGTGTGTTCGAAAGGCATTGCTGTTTTTGTAACACCATGGATCAAGTTTTTTAGTACAAAGTACTTTTTGAATAAACTTAAAATTTTATGAGACCGGATTTCCTTTTTCTGTTGATAGTCTTTAAGGCAACCGCCATCAATTTCTAAGAAGAAAACCTCTACACTATGCACATTATTTGCCTAAATTCTTAATTTCTGAAGCTTATGAAAAGAATTCCTGCATATGTCTGTAGTTCCCATAAATCTTTTATACTATTTTGCACAATATATTTATCACGTTTTTGTTTGCAGTTTGATCGAGAGCATTTTAATGAAATCTTTGTGGATCTAAAATGGTTTGAAAGCAAAGTTGGAAATAAATACCTCAATGAGGCTGCTGGCCAAGCTGCTGAAGAGGCTCAAAATTGTAAGAAAAAGAAGAGTAAAGTGAGTTCATTGCCCCACCAGCGGCTTTTCTTCCCTTGTCCTGCATTTTTGATATGTTAATAGGGGACCATTTATGGTTGGGATATTGGTCACGCTGCTGTGTGATGCCTCTAGTGACTCCTGAAGTCTGACTTAGTTTCATACCCCAGTTATCATTGCGGCTGGTGTATTTTGCATCGTTGTTTTTATTTAGATTGGGGCTACATTTAAGTAAAAATAATGGATATTAAATGTTCACCTACTTTTATCTTTCTGTAGTTCACATAGAAACAATTTTTTTTTATTTATTTTGTGCCAGGGGTTCGATGATGCACTTTGTTTAGGTGCATTAGAAAAAGATGGAGAAAAAGCTGCTAAAAGTGAGTAACTTCTCTCCTGTTGTAAAATATATATGTATTTTTTACACACTATTCTTCTGTTCTATGATCAACTTCACAAAGATCAGTTTCCAGAAAAAAATAACCCTTTTTTGAATGCTTTTTATAATGTTTTAGTTAGCTGTGTTTTGCTTGCCTCGCACTGTATTCCCTGCCTACTGCCATCCTCCTTAGGTTAAAAAGAAAACAAGGCACTTCTGGAAATATAGTTGTGCAGGAGTAGGATAACCAAATCCGTCAGCTGTAATGTAGAGACACTTGGCATCATATAGGTGTATTCTTAGGAAATTTATTAAACGTGGTAAATCCAGAAAAATAAGAAACGTTTCAGGCAACATAAGACCTTCGTCAGTCGTCTGGATAGAGAGTAACTCTAGGTGAAGGTCTGCCGTGTCCACCGCTAAGACTAGGAGCTCTAGGTGAACCTCTGCGGTGTCCACTGCTAGCACTAGAGCCTAGACCTTCACCTAGAGATACTACACATGGTTTTCCTCTATCCAGATAACTGACGAAGGTCTTGTGTTGACTGAACCATTTTAGTTTTCTGGATTTACCATGTTTATTAAATTTCTTTTGAATACACCTACACGAGTGCAAAGTATCCTCCTTTGGTTGACCAACAGATCTTGGTCGCTGTGCCAAAGTGAATCATCTGGTAGAAAAACTGTAGGGGGAAAAAAGCACACAATACCATCGGGTAATACCCTTTTGGGTGCAAAGGAACGTAAAAGGAAGGTGCTGACCTGAGCAGGTTGTGTGCAGGCACAACTCCTAGGAACACCTGAATATATCAGCTGCTGCTGCTGCCTCGTGGCTAGGGGTTGGTCTCATCCAGAATAGTTGACCAGTTTGGACGATTACATGATATCGGGCTATTCTGTGTGTGACTAGAAATTCAAACCGCGATTCTCACTGCTGGAGCAACACTGAGGTTGTAAAATGGAGTGGCTGGTTAATCTTTTAAAGAGAAACCCAGTCACAGAACTGGTTGGGGTGTTGACACGTTCTCTTTAAAATATGAGGAAAAATGTGCATAAGAGAGGAGGAAGGGAGCAAAAGTGGAAGTTATATTTCTAAGTTATAACCTTATGGTGCAAAGTGAAAGTGAAGTCTGTCTTGTGCAAAGAAAGAAGTGGATTTGATTATTTGCCATGGGTAAAAATCCCACTTCATCAATCTCTTTCATGTATTTTGATAACTTATGGAAATTAACTATTGGCAGCATTTTTTTTCATCTACTGAATGATGTGCCTGTGTGCTGTGCCCTTTCCTCTGTTTTAGGTTTGGATGAGGACCAGGAGCCAGATGAGGATGATCTTTTCGAGACTGAGTTTAGACAATATAAGAGATCATATTATATGTCAAAAATGGGAGTGGAGGTTGTGTCAGAGTGAGTATCTCCTACCGAGGCTGAACAGTAATAAGACATTGGCAGCAGAAGCATTTCTAGATTTCCTTTCTGTTTAGGTCCTGTACGTTTCTGTGTGATAGTGGTGTACTGTTCTTAATGGACATTTATTTCAATGTTTATCTTTTTTTTTTTTCCTATTGCACCTTCTTTTAAGTGAGTTTCTGGCCAATCAAGCTGAGTGTTATGTTCAGGCCATACAGTGGATTTTGCACTATTACTATCATGGAGTCCAGTCTTGGAGTTGGTGAGTAGGCTATTTTTCTTCTGTATTGTTGTCAATGGAAGTTATATGCAGCTATGTAATGCATTAATATGTCTTGTACACTGAAGATAATAAAGTATTGTCACCTCCACGGATCTCCATGCTGCTACAAAATAGACCACACGGTGCCTCGGACTACTATCTTTCCAGTCTGCGCCATTATCTCTCAGTAT
Source organism: Ranitomeya variabilis (assembly GCF_051348905.1). Taxonomy (NCBI): domain Eukaryota; kingdom Metazoa; phylum Chordata; class Amphibia; order Anura; family Dendrobatidae; genus Ranitomeya; species Ranitomeya variabilis. Next base: position 954,153,570 of record NC_135233.1, on the reverse strand, counting down.
TTTACTTGTGCACACATTGTGAGGATACATTCCCCTCCCAAGGGTTTTTACTTGATATCACAATATACAATGTTGATGGCTAACTTTGAAGTAAAAGATGATTATATTAAGCAAATTATAGAAATGCATTTGGGCTGGATCGCCTGGAATTATTTAAATGGCAGAAGAAAGGTCCATTGTTATGTACTCAGACGTCAGTCACTTTAAAGAAAAGCTACAATCAGGAAATTACCTGTTGTTCAAGTCAATTTCCCTATATTAGTAATCTTACAATTTTCACACTGGCGACTAGAGCCCCCTATCATCAGAGGTAACCTAATGAGAGGTAACTCGCCTGTTAATAGCTGATAACACAGAATCCACCAATCACAATAGGCCATGTCACAGCACACCTGCTCCCCCTTTCTTCACAATGATCCTTGCACACACTCATTTACTACTTCAATACAAAAGATCGGTTTGAGTCTGTTTCCTGAAACATCAGGAAGTTATAGTCTGATATAGCCTGAGGGGACGGTGTGAAAATTTCAAGCACTCTTTTATTTATTTATGTGTTTTACTCACTTATATTAGCGCCATCATATTCCACAGTGCTCTTACAAACATCATCATCACTGTCCCCTATTGGGCTCACAATGCAAATTCCCTATTTGTACGTCTTTGGAGTAATTGTCGAAGCCGGTGAATCTGGAGAAAACCCATGCAAACACTGAGAGAACATACGAACTACTTGCAGATGTTGTCCTTTGTAGGAATTGAAGCCAGGACCCCAGCACTGCGAAGCTGCAGTGCTAACCACTGAGCCGTGCTGCCCAATTTTAATACAGATTCTTTTATATATTTTTTCACATATCACAATTTAGACAAAACGCTGCATTAAACTGAAAAGCCTCAATTTAGCCAAACAATTACGCCAGAATTCTGGCCCAAATCCCTTTAGAAAAGTTGGAGTTCTTGTGACTTTGGTGTTTTCCCCAGCTCTGCCAAAATGTGAAGGATTGGGGGCGTGATGCCACAGCTCCTCTAATTCATGACAAGCTGTGGCATTGCTTGCGCTAGAAATCCCTGAATGGAGTAAGGTTTGTGGCCAGGCGCACGCCACTTGGTACCTGCTCCTGATTTATTAGCAGGCATACGGTTGACTCAATCACGCCCCCTCATCAAGACCGGCAAGAGCATCGCCAATCTTGATAAAATCAAAGCCTAGGTCATTTTCTGAAGATGAATTCCTTTTGAAGTTTGTGAGACAATATGTTCCACATTTTCATCAGTTCCCGATGAAGACTTATAACAGAGGCTAGGAAGCTGGCAATTCCCTAGTAAATCTATGGCTATATGCACGAGAAAGTCAACATTTAGTTTCCTTCTTCTTTTTAATTTTTCCTATGTTGTATTGAATACTCATTTGCTAGTTACTGTCATCTCTAAAGTCGGTTTACAATATCCACACATGCATAGCCACAAAGTCAGGACCATACATGGTAACAGAACCACCGGGTATGTTAATGGATAAGGGCTCTTTCACATCACAATCATTATAGAGTAATGTATATAGTAATGACAAGCAATATCTATTCAGTATGGGGATGTAGGAGAACATGGCCAGTCTACCACTGATGGGCCACCTAACGTTAGGCTGAAAGGTTCTGTTATATTAGAATCAAGGAGTGAAGTAAATTCACCGCACACTCAAGATGAATGCCAGTTCTTTTATTTTTAGTTCAGAATACAGATACACACAAGCTCAGTTTAGGTATAGAGGAAAGGTTGTGAGTGCAACCTAGACGTTTCGACCTGGTCCTGGGTCTTGTTCACAGAGTCGCTCTTATTGTGTTTGAGCTTGTACTGTACGTTTCCACACCTGGAGCGGATGTGCACAGTACAAGATATTCCTTCAGGAGAACCCCTCCATTTCTACCTCTCCAGGAACCATCAGTCAGTACCTTTGGTCAAGCTCAACACTCGATGTCCCAGGGGCTCACCACCCCCTTCCACCAGCATCTCGCCTCTTCCACCGTGTGCATGCCAACTCTGCCTTACTATATTAGAAACATGCTCACTTATTGAGGGTCTGTTTGTTTACAGCTCCTTTTGTGAATGTTCTTGAAGTTGTACAATCTGTCCTGTGCTCTTCATGCCTTCCAGTATTTGTCTCTACCATTGCTCCGTACAGCATCAAAGCCTTTGAATCAAATAACCATCTATATTCTCTGATATATTAATTTCTCTGATGTGGATTTTAGGTATTACCCCTACCATTACGCCCCCTATCTGTCTGATATTTGTGACATCGGTCGGTTGAAGCTGAAGTTTAGTTTGGGTAAGCCCTTCATGCCCTTTGAGCAGCTGCTGGCTGTTCTTCCTGCTGCTAGTAAAGACTTGCTTCCTCAGGCGTATCAGGTAACCATTATAAGGACCACTAGACGCTGACATGTCTTGCCATTGTGCTCTGGTGCTTTCCTTACAGGTAAATATTGCTTTTCTCGTTTTGTAGAGTTTAATGATCAGTGAAGACTCTCTGATCATTGATTACTACCCACAAGATTTTAAAACTGACCTCAATGGGAAGCAGCAAGAGTGGGAAGCGGTGGTCCTCATTCCTTTCATTGATGAGGCAAGTTATTAAACAATTATCGATCGTGCGTGTGTTTACCAAGAAAACGTTCATGTGTACAGTATATACTGCAGCTCTGTTAATCTAAGCGCAAGTTTTCTGTAGGAATGTCATTATAATTGGCAGCTCGTGCTGAATTAGCATAGACCCTCTGAAGTCTCCTGTCAGCAGAGGTGCTTGGTGGGCCCCAATGCTTAGTCATTGATGGGCAAACTTTAACTCCTTAGTAACCGGGCCAATCGTTTTAAATCTGACCAGCGTAATTTTTTGCGGTAATAACTCTGGAACACTTTTACAAATCCCAGTGATTTTGAGATTGTTTTTTCGTGGCACATTGTAAGTTATGATCGTGGTAAATTTAGGTCGATATGTGTTCTGTTTTTTTTTTTTTTTTTTTTTTTTTTTTTAATAAAAAATATCTGAAATTAGTCAAACATGTAAAAAATTTTTTAGAAATTTTCAAACTTTGAATGATTGTCCCTTTAATCCAGATAGTCATACCCTTTAATCCAGATAGTCATACCACAGGAAAAACATAAATAAATAATATTTCCCTCATGTCGGCTTTACATCAGCACCATTTGTAAAATGTTATTTTATTTTCTTATCATTTTAGGAGGTTTAAAAATGTAGCAGCAATCTTTCATTTTTTTCGAGGAAATTTACTAATTTACTATATATATATATATATATATATATATATATATATATATATATATATATATATATATATATATATATATATATATATATATATATATATATATATATATATATATACATATATATATATACATATATACATATATACATATATACATATACACTCACCGGCCACTTTATTAGGTACACCTGTCCAACTTCTTGTTAACACTTAATTTCTAATCAGCCAATCACATGGCGGCAACTCAGTGCATTTAGGCATGTAGACATGGTCAAGACAATCTCCTGCAGTTCAAACCGAGCATCAGTATGGGGAAGAAAGGTGATTTGAGTGCCTTTGAACGTGGCATGGTTGTTGGTGCCAGAAGGGCTGGTCTGAGTATTTCAGAAACTGCTGATCTACTGGGATTTTCACGCACAACCATCTCTAGGGTTTACAGAGAATGGTCCGAAAAAGAAAAAAAATCCAGTGAGCGGCAGTTCTGTGGGCGGAAATGCCTTGTTGATGCCAGAGGTCAGAGGAGAATGGGCAGACTGGTTAGAGCTGATAGAAAGGCAACAGTGACTCAAATCGCCACCCGTTACAACCAAGGTAGGCCTAAGAGCATCTCTGAACGCACAGTGCGTCGAACTTTGAGGCAGATGGGCTACAGCAGCAGAAGACCACACCGGGTACCACTCCTTTCAGCTAAGAACAGGAAACTGAGGCTACAATTTGTACAAGCTCATCGAAATTGGACAGTAGAAGATTGGAAAAACGTTGCTTGGTCTGATGAGTCTCGATTTCTGCTGCGACATTCGGATGGTAGGGTCAGAATTTGGCGTAAACAACATGAAAGCATGGATCCATCCTGCCTTGTATGGAGCATCTTTGGGATGTGCAGCCGACAAATCTGCGGCAACTGTGTGATGCCATCATGTCAATATGGACCAAAATCTCTGAGGAATGCTTCCAGCACCTTGTTGAATCTATGCCACGAAGAATTGAGGCAGTTCTGAAGGCAAAAGGGGGTCCAACCCTTTACTAGCATGGTGTACCTAATAAAGTGGCCGGTGAGTGTATATACACACATATATATATATATATATATATATATATATATATATATATATATATATATATATATATATATATATATATATATATATATATATATATATATATATATATATATATATTTTTTTTTTATTTTTTTTTAAGGACCTATTCAGGTTTGAAGTGACTTTGGGGGTCCTAAAAAATGGAAAACCTCCAAAAGTGATACCATTTTAAAAACAGCGCCCCCCGACATACTGAAAACTGCTGTCAGGTAGTTTATTAACCCTTCAGCTGATTTTCAGGAATTAATGCAAAGTGACATGACAATAATGAAAAAGTGTATTTTTACAACCTAAATGTCGCTAACTTCTGGACAGGCCACTGTAGCCAGCAGACTTTAAGTCCGCTATTTGGCCATGAACTACCATGGTAAACATTAGAGCCACACAATCATGATCTCATGGTGCAGATGGAGATAAAGAGGAAGCCCCCACACTCTGTTAACCATTTATATCATGTAGTCACTATTTACAGCAGCATCTAAGAGGTTAAACAGATATGGACGGTGCTTACGGGGCTGATGCAGCAAGTTGTCAGCTATAGTGTACAGCCGACAGCTGCTGGGTTGTCACCTGTATGGAGAGGCTGTTCTCTTATATCTCAGGACAGTAAAAAGACGTATTGGCGCTCTTTAAGGGGTTAAAATTATTGTTGTATTAAAATTCTCCCCTCTTTATTGATAATTGTAATTTTTGGGGTTATAATTTTAGCTGTTTATATCTCTTAAACTGCAGCGGTGGCCGATCTTTTCGTCTAACTGCAGTGACCTAATAAGTGTTGTGCTTAACCCCTTTCTGACCTTGTACGGGATAGTACGTCTGAGGTCAGAACCCCCACTTCGATGCGGGCTCCGGCGGTGAGCCCGCATCAAAGCCGGGACATGTCAGCTGTTTTGAACAGCTGACATGTGCCCACAATAGCGGCGGGTGAAATCGCGATTCACTCGCCGCTATTAACTAGTTAAATGCCGCTGTCAAACGCTGACAGCGGCATTTAACCGGCGCTTCCGGCCTGGCGGCCGGAAATGAGCGCATCGCTGACCCCGTCACATGATCGGGGGTCAGCGATGCTTCTGTATAGTAACCATAGAGATCCTTGAGACCTCTATCGTTACTGATCCCCGGTAGCTGTGAGCACCAACCTGTGGTCGGCACTCACAGCACACCTGCATTTCTGCTGCATAGCAGCAAAAAAAAAAAAAAAAAAGTAAAAAAAAATGTGAAAAAAATAAAAAAATATAAGTGTTTAAATCACCCCCCTTTCGCCCCATTCAAAATAAATCAATAAAAAAAAAATCAAACCTACACATATTTGGCATCGCCGAGTTCAGAATCATCCGATCTATCAATAAAAGAAAGCATTAACCTGATCGCTAAACAGCATAGCGAGAAAAAAATTTGAAACGCCAGAATTACGTTTTTTTTTTGTCTCCATGACAGTGCATTAAAATGCAATAACGGACGATCAAAAGAACGTATCTGCACCGAAATGGTATCATTAAAAACGCCAGCTCGGTACGCAAAAAATAAGCCCTCACCTGACCCCAGATCATGAAAAATGGAGACGCTACGGGTATCGGAAAAAGGCGCAATTTATTTATTTTTTTTTTAGCAAAGTTTGGAAAAAAAATTTCACCACTTAGATAAAAAATAACCTAGTCATGTTAGGTGTCTATGAACTCGTAATAACCTGGAGAATCATAATGGCTGGTCAGTTTTAGCATTTAGTGAACCTAGTAAAAAAGCCATGCCAAAAACAAGTGTGGGACTGCACTTTTTTTGCAATTTCACCGCACTTGGAATTATTTTTCCGTTTTCTAGTACGTGACATGCTAAAACCAATGATGTCGTTCAAAAGTACAAAACTTGTTTCGCAAAAAATAAGCCCTCACATGGCCATATTGACGGAAAAATAAAAAAGTTATAGCTCTGGGAAGGAGGGGAGCGAAAAACGAACACGGAAAAACGGAAAATCCCAAGGTCATGAAGGGGTTAAGAGCTGTTTCCAATAGAGCTAGAAAGTAGAGTTGAGCAAATTTGTCGGCTGTGTCCCAGTCAGAGCACATGCATGGAGAGCCTGTCAGTTGGGCTCTCCATGCATGTGTCGTGACTGTCACACAGCCGCGACACAGGCATCTGCAGCGCTGATCAGCCGGCGCGCTCCAGCTATCTGGGTTCCCGCTGTAGTTTATTTTGCAAGAGTTATAGCTTGCCGAATAAGGGTACTGTCACACTAAACGATTTACCAACGATCACGACCAGCGATACGACCTGGCCGTGATCGTTGGTAAGTGGTTGTGTGGTCGCTGGAGAGCTGTCACACAGTCAGCTCTCCAGCGACCAACGATGCCGAAGTCCCCGGGTAACCAGGGTAAACATCGGGTTACTAAGCGCAGGGCCGCGCTTAGTAACCCGATGTTTACCGTGGTTACCAGCGTAAAAGTAAAAAAAAACAAACAGTACATACTCACATTCTGGTGTCTGTCCCCCGGCGTTCTGCTTCTCTGCACTGTGTCTGCGCCAGCCGGAAAGCACAGCAGTGACGTCACTGCTGTGCTCGCTTTCCGGCCGGCCGGCGCTCACAGTGCAGAGAAGCAGAACGCCGGGGGACAGACACCGGAATGTGAGTATGTACTGTTTGTTTTTGTTTTTTACTTTTACGCTGGTAACCACGGTAAACATCGGGTTACTAAGCGCGGCCCTGCGCTTAGTAACCCGATGTTTACCCTGGTTACAAGCGAACGCATCGCTGGATAGCTGTCACACACAACGATCCAGCGATGACAGCGGGAGATCCAGCGACGAAATAAAGTTCCAAACGATCTGCTACGCCGTACGATTCTCAGCAGGGTCCCTGATCGCTGCTGCGTGTCAGACACAGCGATATCGTATGGATATCGCTGGAACGTCACGGATCGTACCGTCGTAGCGACCAAAGTGCCACTGTGTGACAGTACCCTAAGAGGGAACTCGAGCAAATAAATTTGCTCAACTCTACTAGTGTGCACTGATCCGAAGCTGAGCAGGAACGCTGGTACTTCACTGTTGATTCTTAATGTGACCAGCTACCGTGCCACTGTGGTCCTCCAATGCTCTAATCTGGCCAAGATCTGTGCCACTGTGGTCCTCCAATGCTCTAATCCAGTCAGTTTACATGACACTGTGGTCCTCCAATGCTCTACTCTGGCCAGGTTACATGACATTATGGTCCTCCACTGCTCTACTCTGGCCAGTTTACATGACACTGTGGTCCTCCAATGCTCTACTCTGGCCAGTTTACATGACAGTGTAGTCCTCCACTGCTCTACTCTGGCCATTTTACATGACACTGTGGTCCTCCACTGCTCTACTCTGGCCAGTTTACATGACACTGTGGTCCTCCACTGCTCTACTCTGGCCAGTTTACATGACAGTGTGGTCCTCCACTGCTCTACTCTGGCCAGTTTACATGACACTGTGGTCCTCCACTGCTCTACTCTGGCCAGTTTACATGACACTGTGGTCCTCCACTGCTCTACTCTGGCCAGTTTACATGACAGTGTGGTCCTCCAATGCTCTACTCTGGCCAGTTTACATGACAGTGTGGTCCTCCAATGCTCTACTCTGGCCAGGTTACATGACACTGTGGTCCTTCAGTGCTCTACTCTGGCCAGTTTACTTGACAGTGTGGTCCTCCAATGCTCTACTCTGGCCAGTTTACTTGACACTGTGGTCCTCCACTGCTCTACTCTGGCCAGTTTACATGACACTGTGGTCCTCCACTGCTCTACTCTGGCCAGTTTACATGACAGTGTGGTCCTCCAATGCTCTACTCTGGCCAGTTTACATGACATTGTGGTCCTAAAATGCTCTACTCTGGCCAGGTTACATGACACTGTGGTCCTTCAGTGCTCTACTCTGGCCAGTTTACTTGACAGTGTGGTCCTCCACTGCTCTACTCTGGCCAGGTTACATGACATTGTGGTCCTTCAATGCTCTGGCCAGTTTACTTGACAGTGTGGTCCTCCAATACTCTACTCTGGCCAGTTTACATGATACTGTGGTCCTCCACTGCTCTACTCTGGCCAGTTTACTTGACACTGTGGTCCTCCAGTGCTCTACTCTGGCCAGTTTACATGACACTGTAGTCCTCCAGTCATGCAGATATAAAGCAGCCTTATGTAGCAGCATTAGAAAGCATGCAGTTCATTCAAATGATGCAAAGTTGCCTCTGGTCCGAATTGTGAAGGATGAGCACAACGTTCCCAAGCCTGTATGCACTTGCTGTAAGACTAAGTGGGCAGTAGTGGTGATGCTAGTGCTTTAATTTTGCTGTTTTTTGCTTGTCTAAATCTAGTTTACCCATTTTTCTATATCTTCCTTCTACTTAACTATGGCAGAGATAAAGCGGGATGAGAATTGAGCCATGATCTATTTCTGTATTTGCAGGTTCGGTTGCTGGAAGCCATGGATCCCTGCAACAAATGTTTGACAGAGGATGAAAAAAAGAGGAACAGGCATAGCGAGTGCTTGATGTACTGGTACGAAAAGGAGTCCAGCTTCAAATATAACTCGCCATGGCCGGAAAAGTTTCAAAGCATTGAGTGCTGCCATGCAAGGTAATGCAATGCTGTGTGTACCATCATGGGCAGAGCGTGATGTAACAGGTGGATCACTCTCTGTAGCAAGTTCTTTGTGCCAAGTGTTGTGAAGACTCTGAATCTAGCCGTTCTGGTGTCAGTGGTTTTACTGATGATCATGGCACTGGAAAAGGAAAAAAGATTCTGGTGCTCGCTTATGGTATGTCGGTCATTGGAGCATGTGGGACGGCGGGTACATTGCTAACTAGATTCTCATGACACTATTACTTCTTATCTGCCATTTTCCTGCACTAAGAACGATGTACCATCAATCCATTTGCTATCCGATGTGTCAGGGTCTCATGAGATGACCGAAACGTCACATTATACCTTTGGATTGTTCAACAATAAAGTCGTCTAATTTTAGTGCAGAGTTCTTTCTTTTAAGTCCATTCTTTTCCGTTCCAGAACTCCTCTGCACTAGTGATGAGCGAGTGTACTCGTTGCTCGGGTGACCTCCGAGTATTTGTTAGTGTTCGGAGATTGTTTTCATCACCTCAGCTGTATGATTTAAAGCTATCAGCCGGGCTGAGTACATGTGGGGGTTGCCTGGTTGCTAGTGAACCCCCACATGTACTCAGCCTGGCTAATAGCTGTAAATCATTCAGCTGCCGCAATGAAAATGTAATCTCCGAATACTAACAAATACTCGGAGGTCACCCGAGCGTGCTCGGGAAAACCCAAGCAACGAGTACACGTGCTCATCACTACTCTGCACCTAAAATGTGGGTAGACAGAAAAATCTGCGCATTCTATGAAGGAAGCGACTTTTTATGCTACATTAGTTGTGGTGCCATGTTACAGAAATTATAGAAGAAAAAACACTTTTTTTTTCAAGCCCCATCTGAAATTAAAGCCATGCAGAGGTACAGTAGGGCTCCATGCCCACCGGTCTGTGCCGTGTCACCTGTAACACCATAGTGTGCACGAGCCCGTATTCTTCTAAAGTAAAGGCACAGTTTGATGGCTGTACCTGGAAATGTTTCTTATTATGAAGAAGAGTGTGTTCAAATTGCATATGCTTTTCTCCTTCGCCACATTGGGGGACACAGGACCATGGGTGTTATGCTGCTGTCACTAGGAGGCTGACACTAAGTTGAGACAAAAAAAGGTTAGCTCCTCCCCTGCAGTATACACCCTCATGCTGGCTTCCAGAGACCCAGTTCAAGCTTAGTGTCCGTAGGAGGCACACTGGATTTAAACCTTTTTATATCCGGACGAAGGGGCGACGGATTCTTTCATGTTCCGATCTCCCCGAACCAACAACAGGCGAGCACGGGAGTTTTACTTCTCCGTATCCTCTCCTGCAACGTGGGATGCCACTGCCTGCGCTGACCCTTTTTTGGGCGACGGGACCCTTCAAGGGCACCGATCTCCCCCCTACTTACAGACGAGCACTGGTGTGTTACCTCCAGTATCCTCTTCTGCAGCCAGGCCTTTATTGCCGGACATCTGCCCTGCCCACCAGGTTTCACCCTCGGCTGTACAGAGGCACTCTTCCACTGTCGCGTCCGTGCAGCCCCCACTGCATCACCACTGAAAGAGCGGATGATGGAAGGAGGCGGACGGTTCCTTTATCCCCTTTTTTGGGGATGGTGGATGGAGGCTCCCCCAACCCTGCACCGTCCTATTCACCCCGGGCACCTTTTATTGGGGTAAGTGCAGGCAGCGCGCGCCCCAGCCGCTGTGTATCGTCTAGGGGGTCGGTTTTTTCCTTATGGCGGTCACTTTTTGGGGGGCTCCTTAGCGGCAGGATCCTTACCCTAGCGCCGCGATTCTTTAATCCGCGGGTGCGCGCCGGCCGAGGCCAGAAATTTAGTCCCCGGCTTCTGCCTTGTCTAGGCCACACTCCGGTAAGCTCCGCCCACTCCACACATCATTCCTATGGCCCCGCCCACGCTTCTGGCGCTTCTCGCTCCCTGCGAGACTACACTTCAGAGTCTCGGCAGCCATCTTCCTTCTGCAGCACGCAGCGCCGGCCGGTTTTCTCTTCCCCACGGAGGATCTCTTCCCTTCTCCACTCAGCTATTGCGGGGCACAGGACCGGGTAAGGAGACGGCATTTTCCCTGCAGCCTTACCCCTCAGCTTCCTCATAGCAGCTTTGTTGATTTCATTGGGGTACAACAGTCAAGGGGTAAAAAGATCACTAAGGTACATACAACCCTTTTCTCTGCTTGTACCACCTGCCAGGCTCCTCTCCCCAGCTCCCCGCTCTGCCCAGCCTGTGATGCCCAATGTGCTCAGGAGCCCTCCGCCGCTACCGACCCCAGTGTTCCTAGCCCCCCTGAGTGGGCCACGTCACTGTCTCAATCCGTGGCTTCGCTAGCTAAGGCGTTTGAATCCCTTCATGACCCCTCTGGGGAGCGGGGCGTTCGTTTTCCTGGGTTAAGAGACCCCTCTGCAACGGGGGAATCATCGGCCAGCAGGGGCCGCTCTCACCCGCAGGAGGTTCGGACATCCACAAAACGGATCCGCACTACCTCTCCTGATCATTCACCACGCCATTCAGTCTCGAGTAGCTCCACTTCTCGCTCATCCTCCCCTGGGGCTCGAAGCGATCATGACTCTGAGTATGAGTCTGAGGCGTCCATGGACCCGGATTCCCCGGAGTTCCGATCAACTGTTGACTCCCTCATTGAGGCTGTCAATCATGCGCTAAAGATTAATGATGACCCTAATTCAGCTCCGGATCACGCAGTTTCCTTCACTAGAAATAAGCGATCCCATAAGGTGTTCGCCTCCCATGCGGATTTTCTAGAGATAGTTCGGAGGCACAGGGAGCGACCGGATAAACGCTTTACGGGTAAAAAGGTCCTGGAATCTAAATATCCCTTTTCCTCAGATCTGGTTAAGGATTGGACGGAACCACCGCTGGTAGATCCTCCGGTATCGCGTCTGGCTACAAAAACGCTGTTATCAGTACCTGACGGGGCATCAATCAAAAATCCCACAGAACGCCAGTTAGATTCCCTGGCGCGCTCAGTGTATGAAGCCTCAGGTTCCTCCCTATCTCCTTCTTTCACTGCGGCATGGGTCGCCAAACCAATGGTTTTCTGGGCAGATGCTCTTGCACACTCATTCATTCCATTCAGGACCAGGCTCTTCCGTCTGAAGCGGCGGACCTCGCCAAACAAATTGCTATGGCAGCAGATTATGTGATGTACGCATCTTTAGACGCAGCAGACTGTGCGGCAACCGCGGCTTCAAACGCCATCACCATCAGGAGAGCTATCTGGCTTAGAGAGTGGCGTGCGGATTCCTCCTCAAAAAAGTCTGATTTCTCTCCCTTTTCAGGGCGGATGCCTATTTGGAGAAAGATTGGACCAACTTATTTCCAATGCTACAGGGGGGAAAAAAAGTTTCTCCCCCAACACAGGCCTAAAGCTGCTTTTCAGCGCCAGCAGCATTTTCGTTTTCGCCCCTTTCGCGGTGGCCTTTTCTGGTCCAACCCCACTGCATCGTCCAGATCAGAACGGTCTACACGCACAGACAGAGACTCTCGGCCTTCTTACAGACCGAACCAGTCCTGGCTGGGTAAACCTAGACAACCCAGTACCAGAGGTTCTAGACTTTCCAGATTTACTTCACAATGACTCGGGGAGAATTCCAGTCGACACCACGGAGGTAGGCAGACGCCTGCTTCTTTTTTGACACGTCTGGCTTTTCGTCATCCACGACGAATGGGTCAGAGACCTGGTGTCTTCTGGTTACAAAATAGAATTCTCCGCCTCCCCTCCAGCTCGGTTTTTTCTCTCTCGTCTCCCAAGTTCGAGAGCTCAGTCTCGCGCTCTTCACTGCGCCATCGATTCCCTCTGCCAAAACGGGGTCATCATTCCGGTTCCGGAACACGAGAGATTCAGAGGCTTTTACTCAAACCTCTTCGTCGTGCCAAAGAAGGACGGGACAGTGCGCCCCATCTTGGACTTGAAGCTCCTAAACAAGCACGTCAAAGTGCGGCACTTCCGGATGGAATCCCTCCGGTCGGTGATCTCCTCGTTGGAAAGAGGCGAGTTTCTGGCATCAATAGACATCAAAGATGCTTACCTTCACATCCCAATCTTCCCGCCACATCAAAAGTTCCTCCTTTTCGCCATCCAAGAGGACCATTTTCAATTCACGGCCTTACCCTTCGGTCTTGCCACAGCACCCAGGGTATTCACGAAGGTCATGGCGGCTGCCATGGCCATTCTACACTCCCGATGAGTGGTCGTGTTGCCATACTTAGACGACCTTCTGGTCAAAGGTCCATCTTTTCATGCCTGCGAAGCAAGCGTCCACATTACGTTGGATTCCCTTTCACGCCTTGGCTGGTTAATCAACCTGGACAAATCCTTCCCTGTTCCAGCTCGAAGGATCTCTTTCCTAGGCATGATCCTGGACACGTCCAGGGGGCTGGTCTTTCTCCCTCGGTCCAAGGCCCAAGCGCTTCAACAGGGAGCCCGGACGCTTTCTCGCCCTTGCCCGCAGTCCATTCGGTTTTACATGAAGATCCTGGGGAAGATGGTGGCCTCAATGGAAGCAATTCTCTTTGTCTAACTGCATCTCCGTCCCTTACAACAAGCTCTATTGGACAATTGGGACAGGAGTCCTTTAACACTCGACCGGCCGTGTCCTCTGTCCCCACGGACCAGGCAAGCGCTCAAATGGTGGACTTTGGAATTCTCTCTCAACCAGGGGAGGTCTTTTCTCCCGATCCATTGGCTGGTGGTGACCACCGACGCCAGTCTCCTCGGTTGGGGAGCGGTTTTTCTCCACCACACTGCCCAGGGGCGTTGGTCGATTCGGGAGTCGAAACTTCCCATAAACATTCTGGAGATCCGTGCTATCAGGTTTGCCCTGAGATGTTTTCACTCCCTGCTCGTGGGTCACCCAGTCCGAATACAGTGGGACAACGTCACAGCTGTGGCGTACATAAACCATCAGGGGGGTACCCGCAGCAGGGCGGCGATGCAGGAGGTCTCTCACATTCTCCGTTGGGCCGAGGACAACCACTCCACCATTTCCGCGGTGCACATTCCGGGTGTCGAGAACTGGGCGGCGGACTTTCTCAGCCGTCTGGGTCTCGCCTCGGGAGAGTGGGACCTCCATCCAGAGGTTTTTCATAAAATCTGCCTTCGCTGGGGAACTCCGGACGTGGATCTGATGGCGTCCAGGCTGAACGCCAAAGTCCCCAACTTTATAGCGCGTTCTCGGGATCCCCGGTCCGTCGGGGTGGATGCACTGATATTCCCATGGCACCGGTTCCGATTCCCGTACGTGTTCCCTCCACTTCCTCTGTTGCCGAAGGTGATCCGAAGAATCAAGATGGAGGGGGTTCCGGTGATCCTTATCGCCCCGGATTGGCCACGTCGCGCATGGTATGCCGAACCCGTTCATCTCGTATCCGACGTTCCCTGGCAGTTACCAGACCGCCCAGATCTGCTGCGCCAAGGACCGATCTACCATCAGAGCTCACGGGTCCTACGTTTAACGGCTTGGCTGTTGAAACCTGGATCCTAACTCAAGCAGGTTTCTCCCAGCAGGTCATTTCCACCATGATCAGATCTCGCAAGACGTCTTCCTCTCGCATCTACCACCGCACCTGGAAGGTCGTCTTCTCATGGTGCAGACTCCACGGTCGTCCCCCTCTCGTTTTCTCCATTCCCTCCATTCTGGAATTTCTCCAGTCCGACTTGGATTCTGGCCTGGCGCTCAGTTCTCTCAAGGGTCAGATTTCAGCGTTATCGGTGTTGTTCCAGCGTAAGATTGCTACTAACTCGCAAGTCAGGACCTTTATTCAAGGGGTCTCCCATGTGGTACCCCCATACAGAATGCCATTAGAGACCTGGGATCTTAATTTGGTTCTGAGCGTCCTTCAGGAACCTCCTTTTGAACCTCTGCAGGACGTCCCACTGTCCATTCTCTCATGGAAGGTGGCCTTCCTTGTGGCAGTAACATCTATCAGGCGCGTCTCGGAGTTGGCCGCACTATCCTGCCCGGGCGCCTTTCCTTTCCTTCCACCAGGACAAAGTAGTCTTACGCCCATCTCCGGCTTTTCTCCCTAAGGTGGTGTCCTCCTTTCACCTTAATGAAGATATTATTCTTCCCTCCTTTTGCCCACAGCCAAAACATAGGGTCGAAAAGGCCCTTCACACCTTGGACGTGGTACGGGCCCTCAGGAGGTACGTTTCTAGGACTGCCCCTTTCCGCAAATCGGACTCCCTTTTTATCCTCCCGGAGGGTCACAGGAAGGGTTCAGCCGCGTCTAATGCCACGATAGCCAGATGGATTCGATTGGCTATCCAAGAAGCTTATCGGGTCAGGGGCAGGCCTATCCCGGCGGGGGTTAGAGCTCACTATACTCTGTCTGTTGGTGCTTCCTGGGCCATTCGGCACCAGGCGTCGGCGGAGCAGGTTTGCAAGGCCGCAAATGGTCTAGCCTGCATACTTTCACAAAGCACTACAACGTCCACACTCAATCTTCCGCTGATGCGGCCCTTGGCAGACGTATTCTGCAGGCGGCCGTTGTGCATTTATAAGTCTGATGGTACACAGAGTTATTTGGTTGTATTGTTCCCCACCCAGGGACTGCTTTGGGACGTCCCATGGTCCTGTGTCCCCCAATGTGGCGAAGGAGAAATAGGCATTTTTGTGTACTCACCGTAAAATCCTTTTCTCCGAGCCACTCATTGGGGGACACAGCACCCGCCCTGTTAGCCTTTGGCTTGTTACCTTTTTTGGTTATTGACTTTTTCCGACATGTTATACTCTGTTATGTCAAATACTGTTATTAATCTCCTACTGCTTTTGCACTGAACTGGGTCTCTGGAAGCCAGCAATGAGGGTGGTTACTGCAGGGGAGGAGCTAACCTTTTTTTTGTCTCAACTTAGTGTCAGCCTCCTAGTGACAGCAGCATAACACCCATGGTCCTGTGTCCCCCCCAATGAGTGGCTCGGAGAAAAGGATTTTACGGTGAGTACACAAAAATCCCTATTTTTAACCCTTTGTGATCATTTGTAATGTTAAAGTGGTTATCTAGATAACCCCTTAGTGACCTGGCCAATTTTTTAAAATCTGACCAGTGTCACTTTATGTGGTAATACCTCTAGAATGCTTCAACATATCCTAGGGATTTTGAGATTGTTTTTTTGTGACACATGATATTTTATGTTAATTTTAAATTTAGGTTGATATATTTTGCATTCATTTATAGAAATATCAGAAATTTTGACAAATTTTAAAAAATTTGCATTAAGAAAGAGATGTAAGACCTTCCTTTTTGTCGCATTGTTTCTGACTCTACTCCTTTCTTTGGCTTGAAATAAGGCTTGAAAAAAATGCATTAGAAACTATGATGTGTGACTCTAGCCTAGGGATTTTTGCATAAATCTCTTTCTGGGATGAAAAACGTACTTTCCCCTTTATTCAATTTAGTTTTCAGATTCTATGAGGAAAAAATGTTACTGCTCAAAAGAGATCGAAATTTCTATATATTGATGTTTATACATTGGATTATTTGGATTTCCGTTTGTCCGCCATACATCTATTACATCTGATGCATTATCAGTTCCTAAGCTGCACCGCACCTGAAACGCAGCTACGTTTTTCTGAATGGTTACTTGTTTTGGTGTGGCATAGATGCAGTCTTATATGTATAAACTGTTAATTTTCCTCTATTACAGGAGTAAGATGATTTCACTAGATGCTTGGCATGTTTCTATGGTTGATAACAAGATTACTAAAGTGAACAAGAGTGCATTATATTTCTGTGGCTTCCCAACTCTGAAGCATATTAGGCACACGGTGAGTTCTGTCTGGATGCAGTGGCCCACATTTATCAAAAATGGCATCATTTACACCAAATTACATGGGACGTAATCACTTCAACTTCACCACTCCATAACTGTGAACTGTTGCACCTTAATGGTACATTTGGTGCAGGTTACTTCAGCGCCACTTTTTAGACATGGTAATACACTTCACAAATTTACAAAAAAAAAAAAAAAGGATCAACGTAGAATTTTTGGTAAAATTGTAACTTTTTATTCATGTTAAAAATGTTGCACGTATTTGTCCAGTTACTTTTTAAGACCGCTATAATCTACTATATAATTGTCTAAGGGTCACTTCCGTCTTTCTATCTGTCTGTCACGGATATTCATTGGTCGCGGCCTCTGTCTGTCATGGAATCCAAGTCGCTGATTGGTCTCGCCAGCTGCCTGTCATGGCTGCCGCGACCAATCAGCGACGGCCACAGTCCGATTAGTCCCTCCCTACTCCCCTGCAGTCAGTGCCCGGCACCCGCTCCATACTCCCCTCCAGTCACCGCTCAAACAGGGTTAATGCCGACGGTAACGGACCGCGTTATGCCGCGGAAAACTCACTCCGTTACCGCCGCTATTAACCCTGTGTAACCAAGTTTTTACTATTGATGCTGCCTATGCAGCGTCAATAGTAAAAACATCTAATGTTTAAAAATAGTTAAAAAAAATAAAAAATCATTATATACTCACCTTTCCCACTCCTCGCGACGCTCCGGTGACCGCTCCATGCAAGTGGCAGGTTCCGGTGCTAAGGATGGTCTGCGACAAGGACCTGCCATGATGTCACGGTCATGTGACCGTGACGTCATCACAGGGCCTGCGCGAAAAGGAGGCGACAGGACTACAAGGGTCCCTGGAAGGTGAGTATATGTTTATTTTTTAACCTGTGACATACGTGGCTGGGCAATATACTACGTAGCTGGGCCATATACTACGTGACTGGCCAATATACTACGTGGCTCTGTGCTGTATACTACGTCGCTGTGCAATATACTACGTGGCTCTGTGCTGTATACTACGTAACTGGGCAATATACTACATAGCTGGGCAATATACTACGTGACTGGCCAATATGCTACGTGGCTGGGCAATATACTACGTAACTCTGTACTGTATACTACGTCACTGGGCAGTATACTACGTGGCTGGGCAATATACTACGTCACTGGGCAATATACTACGTGGGCTGGGCAATATACTACGTGGGCTGGGCAATATACTACGTGGGCTGGGCAATATACTACGTGGGCTGGGCAATATGCTACGTGTGCTGTGCAATATACTACGTGGACATGCATATTCTAGAATACCCGATACGTTAGAATCGGGCCACCATCTAGTATTAATATAATTTGTAATAACTTTATAAGGGACAAACCCCATTGATTAGCCATGATGTCCCAATTGCTCATTCATTTTAATTACTAAATGATAAAGGTTACATTTTAATATTTCTCACACCCCGTGCTGCACAAATGAGGCTGTCCCAACATAGCAAGTTACACATTGTGTATTCTCTGCCCTCACTCCTATCAGCCGGGGGCACCTACGAGGCACCCAGCCATCAGCAACTTATCACCTTTCCTGTAGATGAGTGATCATTTAAGTTGCCACAAATCCGTCAGAGTTTCTCAATACAGAGCACCATGATCAGTCCCTTAATGTGCAGCTAACACTGATACATTGTGCTGCATATCTGGGTGCTTATCTTGAGTCACAATTTGCCTCCTGGCTCCATCTTATCCAGATGCATCTGGGCCGCTCATTGGCTCCAGCTACACATCTCCAAGCAGCTGCTGTTCAGGTTCAGTGATTGTACAGCGCATGCTTGGTTGTCTGCAGACTGGAAAATGCGCTAATCCCCCAGTATGCTCCACAGCTGAGTGCACTCCCATCCTAGCGGCCAATCCATTCTAAATCTAGATCTGCATGGCTATAAGACATGGCGTAACTCACCAGTAAGTTATTACTTCGTGCCTATTTCTTTCTTTTTGATAAAATGCCATATTACTTTTTTTATTAATAGTTTTCGTTGAAGAAAGCAGGAGTTCAAGTTTTCCAACAGAGCAGCCGAGGAGAGAATATGATCTTAGAGATTGTGGTAGATGAGGACTCTGAGGATAACGTAAGTTACATTTACTTGCTCAGACATTAAAGGGGTTTTCTGGGATCATTAGACATTTCTCCAGTCATTTTGTGTGATTTCTGACTTGTGTGCAATGTGCTCACTGTGAGGACTTTGCTTTACTTCCAGCACAAGTGTGCTGTCACATGACCACAAGTAATCAATTTGCATAACCCAAATTGCTATGTTTAGGTCTGGTACAGTATATTTTAACCTTGTATTGTACATTTTGTAAATATCTATAGCCTTTATTTCTCCTTCGCCTCATTGGGGGACACAGGTCGTGGGTGTATGCTGCTGCCACAAGGAGGCTGACACTAAGTAATACAAAGAAAGTTAGCTCCTCCCCTGCAGTATACACCCTCCTGCTGGCTCTCAGAGAACCAGTTCATGCTTAGTGTCCGTAGAAGGCACACTGGGGTCTGCTATTCAGACCATACATTTTTATTTTATTTTTCAATTTTTTTAACCTTTTTAAACCTTTTTCACGAGGAAGACTGGGGCAACTGACCCTTTCAAGGGGCTGATCTCCCCCAACCAAGAACAGGCGAGCTTGGCGAGTGTCACCTCCCCGTATCCTCTTTTGCGACGTGGGATGCCATGCCTGATCGATCTTAGAGGCGATGGTTCTCTACAGGGCACCGATCTCCCCACACCAGCAACAGACGGGAGCATGGAATGTCGCCACCATGTACCCTCTTCTGAGCCAGACGGAAGCCGGACACAGCCCTGTGATATCCTAGGGGAGTGAACCCTTAGGATACACAGAGGCCCCTATAGCATCCGTGCAGCTCCTGCTGCCACAACACTGATTGAACAGCAGTGCTGCAAGATGCTGGACGGTCCCTCTCCACCTCCCTTCTGAAAGGGGATGGTGGATGGAGGGTTCCTGCACCATCTGAATCGCAACCCTCACCTGCAAGCAGAGTGCCAGCTCTGCCTTCCCTCCAGCTCCGGCGGTAAGTTTGGCACCCTGTGGGGCCCCTGCAGTGCGATCCTCAGGATATTTTTTTCGACCTGGTATTCTCTCCACAGCGTGGACAATTAGGAACGGACCCTACAGCCGTCACGGCCCTTTTTTTTTTTTTTTACGGTCGGTGCTGGCAATTTAGTTCCTGGCTTTGGCCGCACTAGGCCGAGCACTAAATAATACTCGGAGGACACCCGAGTGTGCTCTGGAAATCTCGAGTAACGAGTATACTCACTCATCACTATTAAGCAAGTCTTCCCCATTTCCAGCCCAGCAGATACCCCTTTTTTGGATGATCCTGGACACTTCCAGAAGGTTGGTCATACAAGGCCTTGGCCCTCCAACAGAGAGCTTGCGCGCTGATTAGCTATGAGCGTTCTGGAAAAAATGGTGGCGGTAATGGAAGCAGTCCCCTTCGCTCCACTTGTCTCTGTGCTGGTCAGGTTTTTCAGATGATGGTTTCTGAATTCCTCCCTCAACCAGGGGAGGTCCTTTCTTCCGGTTCAACTTTTAGTAGTGACTACCGATTCCAGCATTCTGGACTGGGGAGCGTCACCACACTGTTCAAAGCCGCCAGTCAACTCGGGAACTCTCGATCAAGGCTTCCAGAGATCTGAGAGATACGGCTAGCCCTGCGGCAGTTCCACTGTCTTCTGGTGGGCCACCCCATCCAAATTTAATCGGATAACATCAGGGGGGTACCAGCAGCCGAGCGACCATGGTCGAGGTCGCTCGCTTCCTCCGATGGGCAGATCAAAGAAAACTGGGCGGCAGATTCCCTTAGCCACCAGAGTCTTGCCTCAGGCAAGAGCGAACTTCATCTGGAAGTCTTCCAACATATCTGCCTTTGCTGGGGAATTCTGGATGCAAATCAGATGGCGTGCGGACTTAATGCCAAAGCACTCGAGTTTATAGCTCAGTCTCGAGACCCAATATCATCGCAGGGCATGCTCTGGTACTTCCGTGGTGTCAGTTCCATTTCCCCTCTTCCGCTACTTCCGAGAGTCTTGGGAACGGAAACGGTTGCAGTGCTCCTATGCGTTCGGGATTGACCATGTCAGGCGTTGTTTGCGAAGCTACTACAATTCTTCGCCGTTTTTTTCTGGCGATTATTGGATCGTCCAGATCCGCTCTCCAAGGTCCGTTTTGTCACTAGATCCCAGGGGTTCTGTGTTTTTCAACTTGGCCATTAAATCCTGGGTTCTGACCCAGACGGGGCTCTGTATAGCGCTGTTGCCTGCCTCAGTATACATTTCGCTTGGGGCAGGGATCTCAGACGCCTCCCCCTTTTTTACTTTTTTCTTCAAAATAATCTGGATTCAGGCCCTGCGTTCAGCTCGCTGGAAGTCCAAACTTTGACTTTTTCGGTCTTATTGCAACAAAACGGCAACTAAGGTTTTTTCATAAAGGGAGTTTCACATGTGGTACTTCCCTATCGCATACCGCTAGATCTTTGGGACCTTAATTGGTCCTGGAAGTCTTACAGCAGACTTCTTTTGATCCACTTCATGATGATTATCTTTCTGGCATGAAAGGTCGCCTCTTTTCGCAGCGGTCACATCAGTCAGGTGAGTTTTTTTAAGCTAGCCGCTCTCTCCTTTCAGATGCTTTTCCTTATTTCTGTCAAGGCAAGGTTTTCCTCAGACCGTGCCTGTCCCTTGTTGCCAAGGTGGTATCGACTTCCACCGTTACAAGGACATTGTTCTTTCCTCGTCTTGTCCAACTCCAGTCCACAAAGTGGTACGAGGTGAGAGCTCTGAGAAGGTACGTATCGAGGACAGCACCTTTCCGAAGGTCGGACTCTTTGTTTGGGCTTTCTGATGGTCACGGGAAGGGTTTAGCCGCCATATCAGCTATGATAGCCAGGTGGTTTCGTTTCCACCTTCCAGGAGTCCTTCCATGTCAGAGGTCAGCCTATCTCAGCGGGGATCAGAGCACACTCCACTCTGTGGATTGAGGTTTCTTTTGTTATTAGGCACCTGGCATCGGCAAAGCACGCTTCGGCTTCGGCCAGTCTGCACATATTCTTGAAGCACTATAATTTTCACACCCACACTTCTGCAGAGGTAAGTCTGGGCAGCTGGAATCTTCAGGCCGCGGTAGCGCATTTTTAGGTAGCGATTACGCAGGGCCTGATCTGATGTTGTTCCCACCCAGGGACTGCTTTGAGACGTCCCACGGTCTGTGTCCCCCAATGAGGCGAAGGAGAAATATGGATTTTTGTGTACTCACCGTAAAATCCTTTTCTCCCAGCCATTCATTGGGGGACACAGCTCCCACCCTGTTATTAGCTTGTGCTTGTTCTTTAATTTGACATGTTAGGGTATGTTTCCACGTTCAGGAAACGCTGCGTGTTTGACGCTGCATAGAGCCGCAGCGTCAAACACGCTGCGTCCAGATGTTACAGCATAGTGGAGGGGATTTCATGAAATCCCGTCTCCACTATGCATTAAAAGACGCATGCGGCATACCCGCGGAAACGGACATGCGGCACGTCTTTTCAGAACGCAGCATGTCCTTACAATGCTGAAACAACGCAGGTGACCTGCCAGTGACCTCAGGTGCAGATTTGGTCAGGATTTTACCTGCGTAAAATCCTGACCAAATCCTGATGCAATCCTGAACGTGGACACATACCCTGATACTCTTAGGGTATGTGTCAACGTTCAGGATTGCATCAGGATTTGGTCGGGATTTTTCATCAGTATTTGTAAGCCAAAACCAAGAGTGGAACAATTAGAGGAAAAGTATAATAGAAACATATGCTCCACTTCTGCATTTATCACCCACTCCTGGTTTTGGCTTACAAATACTGATGAAAACTCCTGACCAAATCCTGATGCAATCCTGAACGTGGACACATACCCTTATGTCTTGTTATTAATCTCCTACTACTTTTGCACTGAACTGGTTCTCTAAGAGCCAGCAGGAGGATGTATACTGCAGAGGAGGAGCTGACTTTCTTTGTATTACTTAGTGTCAGCCTCCTGGTGGCAGCAGCATACAACCCACAGTCTGTGTCCCCCAATGAATGGCTTGTAGAAAAGGATTTTTCAGTGAGTACACAAAAATCCCTATTTTCATGTTCATATTTGTATCCGATTAATAATCGATAAAGATTCTCTCGACATTTTAACTTTCATTTTATTATAGTGTATAACATATAGTTATATCCTTTCTATCCTAACTATTAAAGATTAATAAGGGTTTGTGGCATTTGTATCAGTTGTCTCGTTTAACCCCTCAACCCTCTAGCGTTTTTTTTTTCCCGTTTCGCTTTTTCCTCCCCTTCCAAGAACCATATTTTTTTTATTTTTCTGTCAATATTGCCATATGATGGCTTTTGTTTTTATGGACGAATTGGACTTTTGAAAAAACACCATTCATTCTCCAACATAGTGTACTGGAAACTGGGAAAAGAAAATTCCAAGTTTGGTGAAATTGTAAAAAATTTTTTTTAAAAAATGCAATTCTACGTCTTATATTTTTATTTTTTTGTTTTTAAAGATTTTTCTGTATTTTCATCACTATGAAAATTGTAAATTCACACTGAAGGCATCAAAACTATAACACATGTGCAATTACCGTATATACTCGAGTATAAGCTGACCCCCCTAATTTTGCCACAAAAAACTGGGAAAACTTATTGACTCGAGTATAAGCCTAGGGTGGAAAATGCAGCAGCTACCGGTGAATTTCAAAAATAAAAATAGATGCTCCATACCGTTCATTATGGCCCCATAGATGCTCCATATAAAGCTGTGCCACATATAATGCTCTGCACCATTCATTATGGCCCCATAGATGCTCCATAGAAAGCTGTGCCATATACAATGCTTTGCACCGTTCATTATGGCCCCATAGATGTGCCATAGAAAGCTGTGCCCCATATACAATGCTCTGCACCGTTCATTGTTGCCCCATAGATGTGCCATAGAAAGCTGTGCCCCATATACAATGGTCTGCACCGTTCATTGTTGCCCCATAGATGTGCCATAGAAAGCTGTGCCCCATATACAATGCTCTGCACCGTTCATTGTTGCCCCATAGATGTGCCATAGAAAGCTGTGCCCCATATACAATGCTCTGCACCGTTCATTATTGCCCCTTAGATGTGCCATAGAAAGCTGTGCCCCATATACAATGCTCTGCACCGTTCATTATTGCCCCATAGATGTGCCATAGAAAGTTGTGCCCCATATACAATGCTCTGCACCGTTCATTATTGCCCCATAGATGTGCCATAGAAAGCTGTGCCCCATATACAATGCTCTGCACCGTTCATTATTGCCCCATAGATGTGCCATAGAAAACTGTGCCCCATATACAATGCTATGCACCGTTCATTATTGCCCCATAGATGTGCCATAGAAAGCTGTGCCCCATATACAATGCTCTGCACCGTTCATTATTGCCCCATAGATGTGCCATAGAAAGCTGTGCCCCATATACAATGCTCTGCACCGTTCATTATTGCCCCATAGATGTGCCATAGAAAGCTGTGCCCCATATACAATGCTCTGCACCGTTCATTATTGCCCCATAGATGTGCCATAGAAAACTGTGCCCCATATACAATGCTCTGCACCGTTCATTATTGCCCCATAGATGTGCCATAGAAAGCTGTGCCCCATATACAATGCTCTGCACTGTTCATTATTGCCCCATAGATGTGCCATAGAAAGCTGTGCCCCATATACAGTGCTCTGCACCGTTCATTATTGCCCCATAGATGTGCCATAGAAAGCTGTGCCCCATATACAGTGCTCTGCACCGTTCATTATTGCCCCATAGATGTGCCATAGAAAGCTGTGCCCCATATACAATGCTCTGCACCGTTCATTATTGCCCCATAGATGTGCCATAGAAAGCTGTGCCCCATATACAATGCTCTGCACCGTTCATTATTGCCCCATAGATGTGCCATAGAAAGCTGTGCCCCATCTATAATGCTGCTGCTGCAATAAAAAAAAAAAAGACATACTCACCTCTCTTGCTTGCAGCTCCTCAGCGTCCCGTCTTGACGTTTCTCCGCACTGACTGTTCAGGCAGAGAAGACGGCGCGGCGCCCGGCGTGTGGAACGGGGACAGGTAACTATGTAATACTCACCTGCTCCCGGCGTCCCTGGCTCCTTATCCCGGACAGATGGTCTCCGGGTGCCGCAGCCTCTTCCTCTGTCAGCGGTCACGGTTACCGCTGATTAGAGGAATGAATATGCGGCTCCACCCCTATGGGAGTGGAGTCCATATTCATAAGTTTAATGAGCGGTCCCATGTGACCGCTGAACAGGGGACGAGCTGCGGCACCGAAGACCGTGGGACGGGCAGGGGGAGCGCCGGGACTAGGTGAGTATGCGACAGTCCTCTCTCCCCCTCACCCGCCGACCCCACCGCCGATCATGACTCGAGTATAAGCCGAGAGGGGCACTTTCAGCCCAAAAATTTGGGCTGAAAATCTCGGCTTATACTCGAGTATATACGGTATATATTTAATAAAAAAGTGTGACGCAACTGAAAATGTCTTATATTCTAGGTTCTTCAAAGTAGCCACCTTTTGCTTTGATGACTGCTTTGCACACTCTTGGCATTCTCTTGATGAGCTTCAAGAGGTAGTCACCAGAAATGGTTTTCACTTTCACAGGTGTGCCCTGTCAGGTTTAATAAGTGGGATTTCTTACCTTGTTAATGGAGTTGGGACCATCAGTTGTGTTGAGCAGAAGTCTGGTGGATACACAGCTGATAGTCCTACTGAATAGACTGTTAGCTTCTTTTTTTCTTGCCATAATACAAATTCTAAGGAAAGAAAAACGAGTGGCCATCATTACTTTAGTCACTCCGAAAAATTGGGAAAACTTTGAAAGTGTCCCCAAGTGCAGTTGCAAAAACCGTCAAGTGCTAGAAAGAAACTGGCTCACATGAGGACCGCCCCAGGAAAGGAAAACCAAGAGTCACCTCTGCTTCTAAGAATAATTTTATCCAAGTCACCAGCCTCAGAAATCGCAGGTTAACAGCAGCTCAGATTAGAGACCAGGTCAATGCCACACAGAGTTCTAGCAACAGACACATCTCTACAACAACTGTTA
The DNA here is from genome assembly GCF_051348905.1 of Ranitomeya variabilis. Lineage (NCBI taxonomy): Eukaryota > Metazoa > Chordata > Amphibia > Anura > Dendrobatidae > Ranitomeya > Ranitomeya variabilis. The sequence continues at coordinate 954,127,594 of NC_135233.1, read as the reverse complement.
AGAGGAGGCTTTGTGCAGCAGGCCTTCATGGTAAAATAGCTGCTAGGAAACCACTGCTAAGGACAGGCAACAAGCAGAAGAGACTTGTTTGGGCTAAAGAACACAAGGAATGGACATTAGACCAGTGGAAATCTGTGCTTTGGTCTGATGAGTACAAATTTGAGATCTTTGGTTCCAACCACCGTGTCTTTGTGCGACCCAGAAAAAGTGAACGGATGGACTCTACATGCCTGGTTCCCACCGTGAAGCATGGAGGAGGAGGAGGTGTCATGGTGTGGGGGTGCTTTGCTGGTGACACTGTTGGGGATTTATTCAAAATTGAAGGCATACTGAACCAGCATGGCTTCCACAGCATCTTGCAACGGCATGCTATTCCATCCGGTTTGCGTTTAGTTGGACCATCATTTATTTTTCAACAGGACAATGACCCCAAACACACGTCCAGGCTGTGTAAGGGCTACTTGACCAAGAAGGAGAGTGATGGGGTGCTACGCCAGATGACCTGGCCTCCACAGTCACCAGACCTGAACCCAATCGAGATGGTTTGGGGTGAGTTGTAACGCAGAGTGAAGGCAAAAGGGCCAACAGGTGCTAAGCATCTCTGGGAACTCCTTCAAGATTGTTGGAAGACCATTCCCGGTGACTACCTCTTGAAGCTCATCAAGAGAATGCCAAGAGTGTGCAAAGCAGTCATCAAAGCAAAAGGTGGCTACTTTGAAGAACTTAGAATATAAGACATAATTTCAGTTGCGTCACACTTTTTTGTTAATTATATAATTCCACATGTGTTAATTCATAGTTTTGATGCCTTCAGTGTGAATTTACATTTTTCATAGTCATGAAAATACAGAAAAATCTTTAGATGAGAAGGTATCCAAACTTTTGGTCTGTACTGTACATACGTATACACATACATACATACATATACGCATACATACATACCGGTACATATACACATACATACACATACATATATATACTGTGTGTGTATATAGATAGATAGATATGTATACAGTGTGTGTGTGTATGTATGTATGTATATATGTATATGTGTGTGTGTGTATATATATATATATATATATATATATATATATATATATATATATATATATATATATATATATATATATATATATATATATATATATATATATATATATATATATATATATATATATATATATATATATATATAAAATTAGAACAGCATCATATTACCACACTTGTAGTGCAAAGCTCTCCAAGCCAGTATTCCAGTGGCTCCAATAATATGAGAAAAAAGGAAAACAGCACAAAAAAAGTTACAGAAAAAGTGGGTTTTTAATGCCTGGACGGCGTGGCAACGTTTCGGATTTCCAATCCTTTTTCAAGCAGTGAACATACAAATGAAGTGAGTATATATAGCTGTTACACATGTTGCTTATTAATTTGTTATTTTAGAAATTATTCACATTTATAGCATTAATATCAATATGTTATATATTAAAATAAGGTGCATCCGTATATATTTTTCCAAGGTATAGAGATATCCTGGAGTGATATTTATCAAATAAAGTGCATCGTGACTATAAGTTGAATACATTAAGTGGTCAATTAAAACCTCACAGATGTCCCAATCTATTATAAAAGCAAACCAGAGACGTACTTACAAGCATATCGCCACATGTATTTCACTCTCGGCGTCTTCCTAGAGTCACTGCGCATGTCTGTGACAACTAGTTGAAGAAACAAGGAATTATGGTCGGCGCCTGCGCACAAGTGTTCTAAAGGCATCAGCGCCATCTTGGAAAAGGGAGAAAACCCTGACTTCAGGAAGGAAGAAAAAAACTCCAAAATAAGGAGCGATATATATGGTTTTACTAAGCGCTCACCTCCTAAGCCAACTTTAGATGTAATATTAGCAAATTTTAAGTTTAATAATCATATATTTGTTTGGCTGGTGAAAGCTCTATTCATATATTTATATAGAAGCACCCACAACACCCTTAATGTTTAAGAAAGCCTTAATTATACCTTAATGGCGTAAATGGTCCGGACATAAGTCCATAGAAGATCCACGAGAGCCCTCCCCAATCAAGTGGGGCCTCGTGCATCATTACAGGGACACAGAGAAAGTAGGGGGTGGACAATCCCCCTCAACTAACTCATGTCACCCGTAAAATATGGACCATATAAATTTCCGCCATGGTAAAAATAAAAGAGAGAAACAAAAAGGGAACAAGTGAGTGCCAGTCATTTTTTTATTTGAAGTATTTGACGAATCTTTCTTTCCAGAAAACAATCAATAATTTGTGCACAGAATACGTCTTTACTTTCATAGATTGGGAAATCTGAAAAATACAAATTAAAAACAATTTTTTTAGCACATATATGAAAAAGGAAAAACAAGTTAACACTTCCTATAAAACTTGACTAGTTTTAAAATCCACATTTAGTCCATGTGGTTTTAATGTATTGAGTTTCACAATCCACTCCAATTCTCTCTTTTTGAGTAGTCGCACTCGATCACCTCCTCTTCTCTGAGCAGGGATCATGTCAATGATGCGAAATCTCAATTGTTTTTCTGTATGTGATTTTTCTACAAAGTGCTTGGACACAGGCAAATCCATACGTTTTTTCCTTATGGTATGTCGGTGTTGATTGATTCGAGTTTTGAAATCACAAGTCGTTTCACCGACATACCATAAGGAACAAGGGCACTGCAACAAATACACCACAAATTCAGAATCACAAGTTAGAAAGTGTTGTATTCTATATTCTTCTCGAGTAATTGGGTGAACAAAACTTGACCCTTTAAGCATCATGTTGCAGTTAATACATGACAGGCATGGAAAACACCCCTTTCTACTCTGACCAGATATTGTGGTTTGATTAGATCTTTTAAATGATCCAATATCGGATTTGACTAAAGTGGAACCAATGGTACGATTACGTTTATAGGAAAAAATTGGCAAATTGGAAAATTCTGTCACATGTGGTAGGCATTTAGATAACATTCCCCAATGTTTACAAACAATCTTTGAAATTTTTTTACTTTCCTCACAGAAAGATGTTACCAAAGGTATACGATTTTAAATCTCTCTTGTGAGGTTTCTTTTGTAGAAGGACTTCTCTTTTCATCAAATCTACTTTATTTTTCTGTTTGTATAAAAGATTATTGGGGTAGCCTCTATCTGAAATTTTTTTTATAGTACTTTCCATAGATTTTTGCAAAGAATCCTCCTTGCTTTCAATTCGTTTGACCCTAATCAGCTGGCTGAACGGGATTGATTCAATTGTTTTCTTAGGATGTTGACTATTATATAAAAGAAGGTCATTTTTATCGGTCATCTTCGAGTACAGTTGAGTCACAAGTCTATTGTTGTCAATTTTCACATTAACATCTAAAAATTGGATGTTTGTATTTGAATATGCCAAAGTAAATTTGATTGTGTCGTCAACTGTATTCAAATAATTATGAAATTCAATTAGTGAACTCTCTGAATCCGTCCAAATCAGGAAGATGTCATCTATGTATCTCCACCACGCAGCTACATAGCTGAAGTGGGGAGACACATAGACAAAATCCTCCTCAAGGACACTCATAACGATATTCGCATAAGCGGGCGCCATATTGGCTCCCATGGCGACTCCTCGCACTTGTAGATAGAATATATCTCCAAATAAAAAGTAATTTTTGGTTAATATCAGTTCAAGCAGTTCTAGGATAAATCTTTTACTTCCCTCAGTATATTGGGTATTTTGCAATTTTTTACTAACTGCTGTTAGACCTTTACTGTTTTCTATTGACGTATATAGAGAAATTACGTCAAATGAAGCTAGTATGACTTCACCTGTTATCTCGATTCCACCAATTTTCTCGAGAAAGTCTGTTGTATCTCTTACAAAAGATTCTGTATGATTGGCAATGGGATTCAAAATTCTATCTAAAAAAATTCCAATGTGAGAGAGAATGGAGTCGCAGCCTGAAACAATAGGCCTACCCGGAGGGTGTATGAGAGACTTATGTATTTTTGGTAAAATATACATCACAGGAGTGATGGGAAATTCCACTGTCAAAAAATCAAAGACATCCTGATCAATGACTTGCCTGTCCATGGAATCATCCAAGATAGATTTTATATCCCTTGCAATGTCAAACTTTGGATCATGAGTAAGTCTCTCATACACCTCCGGGTCGGTAAGCTGTCTATAAACTTAATCAATATAATCTTTTTTGTTCATAATAACGACTGCGCCAGCCTTATCTGCACTTTTGATAATTATTTCGTCATCATGTGCCAATTCATACAGAGCCTCCATTTCACCTGCTGTCATATTGGGACATAAAAATTGGTTAGTACACTCTTTTTTTCAATTTCTCTATATCTTGATTAACAGCTAAAATAAAAGCCTCAATCACAGATGAATTGTTTGATGGAGTGAAATTACTTGTTTTCTTAAGGTTCAGCTGTTGTAGACTAAGGTTACAGTTAGAGGACTTTTCCAAATTTGGTTTGTTAGAAAACCACTCTTTTAGTTTAATGGATCTGAAAAATCGCTGAAGATCCATATTAAGTTGGAGCCAGTCCACATGTGTGCTTAACCCAAAAGATAACCCTTTATTCAAAACTGATATTTGGTTTTCATTAAGAGTCTTACTTGAGATATTCACAATTAAGTCTGTTCTTTGCTCCTTGTCGCCATCTGTTTTTCTGATGGTTTGTTTTTCCCTCTTTTCTCTTTTTTGTTGTCTCCGGTGTTTTTTTCCTCCCCTTTTCCTGCTGTTTTCGTTTTTTCTTTCATAGGGTCCGGTTCTAAAAAAATTGTTTTTAATTTGTATTTTTCAGATTTCCCAATCTATGAAAGTAAAGACGTATTCTGTGCACAAATTATTGATTGTTTTCTGGAAAGAAAGATTCATCAAATACTTCAAATAAAAAAATGACTGGCACTCACTTGTTCCCTTTTTGTTTCTCTCTTTTATTTTTACCATGGCGGAAATTTATATGGTCCATATTTTACGGGTGACATGAGTTAGTTGAGGGGGATTGTCCACCCCCTACTTTCTCTGTGTCCCTGTAATGATGCACGAGGCCCCACTTGATTGGGGAGGGCTCTCGTGGATCTTCTATGGACTTATGTCCGGACCATTTACGCCATTAAGGTATAATTAAGGCTTTCTTAAACATTAAGGGTGTTGTGGGTGCTTCTATATAAATATATGAATAGCGCTTTCACCAGCCAAACAAATATATGATTATTAAACTTAAAATTTGCTAATATTACATCTAAAGTTGGCTTAGGAGGTGAGCGCTTAGTAAAACCATATATATCGCTCCTTATTTTGGAGTTTTTTTCTTCCTTCCTGAAGTCAGGGTTTTCTCCCTTTTCCAAGATGGCGCTGATGCCTTTAGAACACTTGTGCGCAGGCGCCGACCATAATTCCTTGTTTCTTCAACTAGTTGTCACAGACATGCGCAGTGACTCTAGGAAGACGCCGAGAGTGAAATACATGTGGCGATATGCTTGTAAGTACGTCTCTGGTTTGCTTTTATAATAGATTGGGACATCTGTGAGGTTTTAATTGACCACTTAATGTATTCAACTTATAGTCACGATGCACTTTATTTGATAAATATCACTCCAGGATATCTCTATACCTTGGAAAAATATATACGGATGCACCTTATTTTAATATATAACATATTGATATTAATGCTATAAATGTGAATAATTTCTTAATAACAAATTAATAAGCAACATGTGTAACAGCTATATATACTCACTTCATTTGTATGTTCACTGCTTGAAAAACGATTGGAAATCCGAAACGTTGCCACGCTGTCCAGGCATTAAAAACCCACTTTTTCTGGAACTTTTTTTGTGCTGTTTTTTTTTTTTATATATATATATATATATATATATATATATATATATATATATATATATATATATATATATATATATATATATATATATATATATATATATATATATATATATATATATACATATATATACATATATATATATATATATATATATATATATATATATATATATATATATATATATATATATATATATATATATATATATATATATATATTACATTACAGTATATATATTATTTTGGGCACCTAGTCGGCTTGTGACAGCATGTAAATCGTATACTTGTGGTTATGTGACTGCCTACTGGAACTGGAAATTGCCGACTTGTGACAGTGTGCAATGTCCATACTGTCACTACTTTCCACCATCTACGGTCACACAAAGTGACAATACAAATATCTTTTGAGCCTGGAAAACCCCTTTAAGTATGTAGCAGTCTATGGTGGCATTGCTACTATCTTGGGGGTTACATGCTTTTCATTGCATTATTTTGTCCATAGGAAGTGGAAATTGTGGCTTCGGCTGTGCTCGGAAAATCTGTGTTTGTCAATTGGCCTCACCTTGAAGAAGCCCGAGTGATTTCTGTGTCAGATGGAGAAGTGAAGTATGTACATTATATTGATTCATGTAAATGAAACCTGTAGCATATATCTTTTACTTTCTGTTTTTCCTTTCACTTAATTTAGGTTTTACTTGGATGAACCTCAAGGAACCCAGAAGCTGTATGTTGGTGGGGTGATCCCACCGGCAACAGTAATTAATGTTGGTAACAAAGAGAGAAACATCTGGGTGAAGGAAGTGCAAGGAATACATGAACAGTGAGTTTATAGTGCAAGGCTGATGCAGTTATTTCCCCTAACTTTGTGTTGAACATTACAGTATTTTCCTCTATCCTTAAAGCTATCACAGAAGAAAAGGAGTAATCGTCAACGACACGTCAGTCATTATTTATGCACAGCTCCTTACTGGTCGTCGATACCAGTTATCACAAAATGGAGATGTTGTCCTTGAGAAGCAGTGGTCCAAGCAGGTTCTCCCCTTTGTATACCAAGCTGTTGTGAAGGTGAGCATAGCTTTCCCTGCAGAATTGTATGTAAGGGTTCAGCTCAAGGAAGGCAAAACATCACATCTTAAGGGCAACCTCAGCTGTTAGTTGCTGCCCAAACTGTGGGCAGCGTGTGTCGGCCACGGGCAGACCGACATAGTGATGTTTTTGCCCTTGGGCATGCATAGGACATCAGATTTCTGGCGCAATAACATCACTATGCTGTTCCACCCGCACCAGGACTTATAACATCTTGTGCACCACCCTGAAGTTCTGTAAGCCACAGGCCTAAAGTGTCCTGCAGCTTACAGGACAAAGCGCGGTGGGGCATGGAGACGTCTTCCTGCTCTATCACAGGGTGTAACTCTTATCGCCGTGTTATGCATGCCGGTACAGTTAAGATTGGCGGTAGCTCCAGGTCTCCCCCTCTGAGTGTGCCCGTGGCAGCCATACCCTCTCGTCACCTGTACCCTCCCCTCTAGCAATGTTGCTGCTTTTGTGTTCCAGTTATATGCTATTGTATATTATATTATGGTATATTTCTGTTATTTCAGGACATTACAGCTTTTGAATCTGGCTCATCCCATTTCAAGACACTTGGAGAACTGTTTTCGACTGGTAGCATAGTTTTCATGCTTGGCATTCCCTACTATGGTTGCATGGGAGAGGTATCTCATCTACCTGGCCGCTGAGTCGAGACTTCAGTTTGCTTTGTTATACTTTGCATTTAAAAGAGAGATTTTTCTTTTCCTTCCAATGTTTAGGTGCAAGATTCATCCGATGTTCTCAGTGAGAACAGAATTCGAGTTTTATTTAGCATTACCTATGAACCAGAGCTTGATGCCTTAATACTAAACCAGCATGTAAGTTGTCTGAGCTCTCCCATGATAGAAAATTATCACACATGACTATTTTATTCGCAGACCTTATTTTATATAAGATATGGGATAAACTTTTTTGCTGTGGACGTTATTCCAGTGTGTCTTATTTTATAGACACTGCAGGTTTATTTATACTCTACTTACTAGCTCTATTGGAAACCGCTCTTAAGCACAACACGTATTCGGTCACTGCAGTTAGACTAAAAGATCGGCCACCGCTACAGTTTGAGAGATATAAACAGCTAAAAATATAACCCCAAAAAATACAATTATCAAGAACGAGGGGAGAATTTTAATACAACAAGAAGTTTAACCCCTTAATGACCACCAATACATCTTTTCTCGGTCCCCCATGACAGCACTACGGAGAGAGGGGATCCGCCCTTCAGGGACAGGAAACCTACAGATAAAAGGGCGGTACCTCTCCCTCGCATCAGTTGGTTTCCTGTCCCTGACGGGGAACCTCTTTTCGGCAGTACCTGCAAGAAGACGCCGTATCCAAAGGACCGGGACCGGACAGTCGAGTTCCGACAGCGAGGAGGCTCCTGCCGCGGCTTGTCTGGCACCCGAAGCCGCCACCGCTGGAACCGACGGGTTCTTCAGGGTGTGCGGGGGAGAGACCGCCGCCAGACTCTGAGGGAGGAAGGGGCGCTGGTCACCCGGAGCTCCTGTGCCGGCCTCTGCACGCTCCGGGTGCAGAAAGATGGCCGCCGCTCCGGAAATGCGGTGTTAACTTCCGGGTCATCTCCGCGCGCATGCGCGCTATTATCTCTCTCCCTGGGATGTGCGCAGGACCGGAAGTGCGTCAGAACGCCGGAGGTGGCGCCGGATTCAAAAAGGGAGATAGTGCACACATGGTTGTCGCACTATCTCCCTGTAACCATGGAGGACAGCGATCCACAGCAGCTGCAGCCCAGGCAGCAGCACCATAAGAAGTTGGACCCCAAGAGCTCCAGAAGAAGTGGGTCAAGCAGTCGGTCCACACAGCGCAGCAGATCTGCTGCAAGGACTAACTCCCCTCCTCAAGAGGCTCCACTGCCAGACCCAGGCCCTCCTCCAGAACCGGTACCTGCCTCCACATCCGGATGGTGAGTGGTCTCCGTGAAAGTATATATTTTATAATGGGGCTTCCTCTTCTCCCTTACTAGGGTAAGAAGAGCCTGGAGAAAAAGAAAAATAGGGTCTGCCCCACCTGTAGCAAAGCTTTGCCGGTAACCTGGAGCAAAAAGCTTTGTAAATCTTGCATTCAGCGTTTATTGTGTGAAGAAACCCCTGACTTCACATCTGAACTTAAAACTATAATTAGATCTGAAGTTCAGAATGCCCTGTTATCTTCCAAAAAAGGGAAGGATAAGGTGGAGACGGTATGTTCTCACTGTGTCCGATCCTCGTCCGAGGACGTGGACTCTGACGATTCTAAATCCTCCCTATCTTCCTCTGATGAAGATTCGGGCCGTCATTGCTTCCCGCTAGAGGAAGTGGACGCTTTAGTAAAAGCTGTCAGAGCCACTATGGGGGTTGAGGATCCCAGACCCGATAAAACGGCTCAAGATATAATGTTCGGAGGTCTGGGACAAAAAAAGCGGAGAGCTTTTCCGTTAAATTCCAATGTCCAGACACTTATCAAAAAAGAATGGGAAAAACCGGACAGGAGAAATTCTTCAGTACCCTCGCTTAAAAGAAAGGATCCCTTCGATGACGAGGCGTCCACTTCTTGGGACAAGGCACCAAAATTGGACGTAGCAGTGGCCAAAGCCTCGAAAAAATTTGCGCTGCCGTTTGAGGATATGGGTACCCTCAAAGACCCCTTAGACAAGAAAGCGGATACCTTTCTTAAAGGGGCATGGGAATCGGCTGGGGGTAGCTTGAGACCTGCAGTCGCAGCGACCTGCACCTCCAGGTCTTTGATGGTGTGGGTTGACCAGCTGGAAAACCAGATTAAGGACGGCTCACCCAGAAGTAAATTGCTAGATTCAATCCCTGCAATTAGGGCAGCAGCAGCGTTCTTAGCGGACTCCTCAGCGGACTCAGTACGTTTAACATCCAAGGCCGCTGCCCTCTCCAACGCGGCTAGAAGAACCCTATGGCTTAAGAGCTGGCCAGGGGATCTCCAGACAAAGCTAAAATTGTGTTCTATCCCATGTGAGGGAAATTTCTTATTTGGGGAAACCCTGGATGACATCCTCCAGAAAGCAGGAGACAAAAAGAAGGGGTTTCCAAATCTGGGGCCAGCCCCATTTAAACAGTCCTTTCGGAACCGGAAATTTTTTCGACGGAGACCTCCCAGAGAACAGAATAAATGGGAAGAAGGGAGAAGACGAGATAGAGGTTACCTTTTTGGCAACACCTCCCGTGACAAAAAGCCCTCCAAATGACATTTTTCCTACGGTGGGGGGAAGGCTCACCTCATTTCTTCCTGCCTGGAAGAAAATATCCAACAACACCTGGATTTTAAGACTCATACAATCCGGTCTAAAAATAGATTTCCTTCCCCCCCCCCCCCCCGAAATTACGTAGTGACAAAAACCTCGGCAGCAGAACAAGCGGCATTAGAGAAAGAAATTGTTTCCCTACTGCAGAAAGCCGTTATTCAGGAAATCTCTCCTCAGGAAATGGAGGACGGTTTTTTCTCCCCTCTGTTTCTAGTACCGAAACCCGACGGGTCCTTTCGGACGATTATAAACTTAAGAAACTTAAACAATTATGTAAGAAACCACAAGTTCAAAATGGAAACGATAAAATCTACAATAAAAATTATTTTTCCAAATTGCTACATGGTTGTGATAGACCTAACCGACGCATATTACCGTGTGCCCATCCACAAACAATCTCAAAAATTTTTCAGGATGGCGGTTTCCATAAAAGGAAAAATAAGAAACTTCCAGTACAGGGCCCTCCCGTTCAGGATCTCAATTGCTCCGCAAATATTCACGAAAATAATAGCAGAGATGATGGCCCACATAAGGGAACAAAACATTATCATAGTCCCTTACTTGGACGATTTTCTTATAGCCAGCGACTCGGCTCAAAGCTGCAGAGAACAGAGAGACCGAGTAATGACTATTCTAACGGACTTGGGTTGGCTCATAAACATAAAAAAATCAAAGTTGGAACCCTCTCAAGTACATTAACCATGATAGCACCAACACTGCAAAACCCCTCCATGACTCTAAGGAGGGCAATGTCACTGCTAGGCTCTCTATCTTCATGCCTGCCGGCGATACCTTTCGCACAATTCCACACAAGGGAGCTTCAGTGGCACATACTAGAATGGCAGTTAATATTAAAAAACAATTTGGAAAGCAGGGTCATTCTAAATTCCTCCGTTATTCATTCCCTTCTCTGGTGGGGAAAGAACCAGAATATTTCAAAAGGGATTCCTTGGGTACCAAAAATATCTCGGGTGATAACAACCGATGCGAGTCCCAGGGGGTGGGGGGCCCACATGGCAGACCGAGTGGCTCAGGGCAACTGGTCAATTCAGGAACTGCCAGCATCCTCAAATCAAAAAGAACTCTGGGCGGTGCATTGTGCTCTTCTATCGTTCCTTACCTACATTCGGGGACATCATGTCCGAATTCTCTCGGACAATATAGTGACAGTAGCCTATATAAATCACCAGGGAGGAACAAGGTCTCGGTCACTGATGAATTCCTCCGCCAAAATTATCAGCCTTGCAGAAACAAATCTACTATCCCTTTCTGCACTGCATATTCAAGGTTCAAAAAACGAGAAAGCAGATTACTTGAGTCGAACTCAGTTGAAACAAGGCGAGTGGTCCCTGAATCAGTCTGTCTACAACCAGATCACGAGAATGTGGGGAACCCCAACAATAGACTTGTTCGCCAATTGCAAAAACAAAAAAGTAAACAAATTTTGTTCTCTGAGCTCGGAAGGGAATCCCCAGGCTCTGGATGCCTTTCTGATTCCATGGACACACAGACTGACATACGCTTTTCCACCAACCATTCTGATTCCGGCAGTCATTCGGAAAGTCAGAGAGGACAAAACAAAAATGATCCTTATTGCCCCATTCTGGCCAAAAAGGACATGGTTTTCCTGGCTAAGGATGCTATCGGTCTCAGACCCATGGGTTCTACCGAATTTGCCAGACCTACTACAGCAAGGACCGATCTTCCACCCACAGGAGACGAACTTGCATTTGACAGCCTGGCTTTTGAACGGGAACTATTAAAAGAAAGAGGCTTTTCAGACAACTTGGTTGCAACATTGTTAAAATGTAGAAAACCTATTACTACTAAAATATATGGTAAAACATGGAAAAAATTCTTGTCTGTATCCAAAGTTAAAATCCAGGAGGGACCCTCAATTAATAAAATACTGGAGTTCCTACAAAAAGGTCTGGAACAGGGGTTAGCGGTTAGTACTCTTAAGGTGCAGATAGCAGCCCTGGGTGCACTCTATAACCAGAATATTGCAGACAACCCATGGATAATAAGATTCATTAAAGCGGTAACAAGAGCAAAACCTGTAGTTACCCAAAAAATGCCCCCATGGGATTTAAATTTGGTCCTCTCAGCGTTATCTGGCCCTCCATTTGAACCCATAGACATGATTCCCATTAAAATACTATCTCTTAAAACCATCCTTCTGGTAGCCTTAACATCTGCGCGCAGGATAAGCGACATCCAAGCCTTGTCCTCAAACCCTCCCTTTACAAAAATAATGGATGAGAGTCACTCTAAGACCTGACCCGGCCTATTTGCCAAAAGTGGCGTCAAAATTCCACAGGTCACAAGAAATATCCCTGCCGTCCTTCTGCCCGAACCCTAGAAATGGAAAAGAGCAGAGCTTCCATAATCTAGATGTTAGAAGATGCCTAGTCCAATACTTAGATTCCACCAGGGAGTATAGGAAGGAAGGCTCTCTGTTTGTCTGTTTTCAGGGTCCCAGGAAAGGATTCCGGGCATCTAAAGGTACTTTGGCAAGGTGGATAAAAGAGGCAATAGTGTTGGCATATTCATCCACGGGAAATACGATCCCGGACGGTATAAGAGCGCATTCCACAAGAGCAGTAGCTACCTCATGGGCTGAGAGGTCAGAGGTATCAATAGAACAAATCTGTAAGGCGGCCACCTGGTCATCACCGTCAACCTTTTTTAGACACTATAGATTAAATCTAGCCTCTGTGTCTGACTTGACCTTCGGTCGAAGGGTTCTTGAGGCGGTGGTCCCTCCCTAAGCTTAGTCTCTGCAATTCTCTCCGTAGTGCTGTCATGGGGGACCGAGAAAGTCATAGTTACTCACCGATAACGGTGTTTCTCGGAGCCCATGACAGCACTCGCTTATTCCCTCCCATCACGAGTTCGGTGAGCACCTTTACTTACATATGATTTATATAATTTATATATTGTAATCTAGGCACGGGGTTCCTTTTTAAGAAATGTTATAATATGGTATTTTCTCTGTTGTAAACTAACCTGGAGGTCCTCCGATGCTCTGTAAACCAACTGATGCGAGGGAGAGGTACCGCCCTTTTATCTGTAGGTTTCCTGTCCCTGAAGGGCGGATCCCCTCTCTCCGTAGTGCTGTCATGGGCTCCGAGAAACACCGTTATCGGTGAGTAACTATGACTTTTACTGACCTGAGATTTAAGAGAATAGCCTCCCCATACAGGTGACAATCCAGCAGCTGTTGGCTGTCCACTACACTATAGCTGACAACTTGCTGCATCAGCCACGTTAGCATCTTCCATATCTGTTTAAAAGGAACCTGTCACCCCCAAAATCGAAGTTGAGCTAAGCCCACCTGCATCAGGGGCTTATCTACAGCATTCTGTAATGCTGTAGATAATCCCCCGATGTATCCTGAAAGATAAGAAAGAGAGGTTATATTATACTCACACAGGGGCGGTTCCGCTGCCGTCGCGGTCTGGTCTGGGGCCTCCAATCTTCTTACGATGACGTCCTCTTCTTGTATTCACGCTGTGGCTCCGGCGCAGGCCTACTTTGTCTGTCCTGTTGAGGGCAGAGCAAAGTACTGCAGTGCTCAGGTGCCGGGAAAGGTCAGAGAGGCCCGCACACCGCAGCGGGACTGCGCCTGGGTGAGTATAATCTAACCTCTATTTCTCATCTTTCAGGTTACATTGGAGGTTTATCTACAGCATTACAGAATGCTGTAGATAAGCCCCTGATGCCGGTAGGCTTAGCTCACCTTCGATTTTGGCGGTGACAGGTTCCGTTTAACCCACATAACTATTTCATTTTACACCTTAGGACACTGATCTCCTATGGGGAGCATGTGGATTCACATTTATGATGACAAAAATACAAGTGTTAACTTATTTATTCTATGTTTTCCCACAACTGTGGCTAAGGATATATGTTTATTGTGAAATACATTACTGGCATCGCATTTAGTTAGTACCTGTCTCCTGTTTTTGTTTAATTTTTATTTTTAGGTGAATTCACAATGTATTTAATTTGATTAGCTTCAACTAATGTACAACATGGTATTATATTGACAGCTTACCAGCTGGTGACACATGTTATTCCAGCTATTCTTATATGTATATTATGTTTTGGTTATATAGAATGAACCCTTGAATTGGGGATAATATCTTCTGTTACACTATTTTATGGCTGTGAACTCGCAGAATAAAATGTCATCACTATTTCAAGATACATGACCTATGTTTTCATTAAAGAGTGCTTGAGGTTGTTCTACTCTATTGACTTTATTTTTTCCTCTGAAGCACCAATCTATTGGAGTGTGCAGATTTGACCTTGACCATTTCTTATTTTATATAAGAGCCAGCTTGATCCCTTAAGTAATAAAAATAATATTTTGGTTTGGTGTTTTTTGGTTTATTCTGAGTTAAAGCTCAGAGGGGACAACTGACAAGGTAATGACACAGATCTTGCATGGTTCTTGCTCAACTTTTCCAGATTCCCAAATAGCAAATGTTCCTACTTATTCTCTAGTATCGCTAATCTCTCAAGCCCTGCATGTCTGGGCAGAATTCCTATTCAGTACACTGTCTCGTATGAAGCCATTTATTTCTGTACATTTTTACTTTGTTTCATGTTTTCCAGCAGTATTAATAAAAAAAAATAAAACACCAACCATCTATCAACAGTCGCTATATTAAGATTATTTTTTTTTTTCATTCTGTAATGCAGTGTATGTCTTGGAGGAATCTAGTGCTAGGCAGTCATAACATGAGTATAAGGGCTCATTTCCACTGGCGAGGAAAACGGACGAGTGCAATCCGATAAAAAATCGGATTGCACTCGGACTAATGTTATTCAATAGGTGTCTTTTCATTTGCGATTTTTTTCTCAGCCGAAATCGGACTGAGAAAAAAATCGCAGCATGCTGCGATTTGCTGCGAGTCTCGGGCAAGACTCGCCAATGCAAGTCAATGGGTGCGAGAAAAAAATCGCATAGCACTCGCACCATGCGAGTTCTGTCCGATTTTTACGCACCGGTGTCCTTTGAAAAGCCGGCAATTCAGCGCGGTGTACAGTAAAATCACACTGACAGGTTAGAATAGAGTAGATATATACACATAGAATAGGTATATATACATATATATATATGTCAGTGAGACACCTGTATATGTATATTTATATTTAATGCAGCGCTAGATAGCATAAAAGCCGCTAATTCAATTACCGGCTTTTGCTCTCTCCTTCACAAACCCGACATGGTATGAGACATGGTTTACATACAGTAAACCATCTCATATCCCCTTTTTTTTGCATACTCCACACTACTGTTAGTAGTGTGTATGTGCAAAATTTGGCCGCTGTAGCTGCTAAAATAAAGGGTTAAATGGCAGAAAAAAATTGGCGTGGGCTCCCGCGCAATTTTCTCCGCCAGAGTAGTAAAGCCAGTGACTGAGGGCAGATATTAATAGCCAGGAGAGGGTCCATGGTTATTGGCCCCCCCTGGCTAAAAACATCTGCCCCCAGCCACCCCAGAAATGGCACATCTGGAAGATGCGCCTATTCTGGCACTTGGCCACTCTCTTCCCACTCCCGTGTAGCGGTGGGATATGGGGTAATGAAGGGTTAATGCCACCTTGCTATTGGAAGGTGACATTAAGCCAGATTAATAATGGAGAGGCGTCAATTATGTCACCTATCCATTATTAATCCAATTGTATGAAAGGGTTAAAAAACACACACACACATTATTAAAAAGTATTTTAATGAAATAAACACAGCGGTTGTTTTAATATTTTATTGCTCTCTCAATCCACGTGATGACCCTCGCTTGGAAAAATAATAAACCAACAATATACATACCTTCTCTGATGACCTGTCACGTCCCACGAGGTAATCCATCTGAAGGGGTTAATTATTTTACAAGCAGGAGCTCTGCTATAATGCAGCTGTGCTCGTGCTTGTAAGCCCCGGGGAATGAAGGTAATGTAGGTCAATGACCTATAGTTACTTTCAGTCGCGGTGATGCGCCCCCTGGTGGATGTCCTCATATGACCTGGAGCGTGGGAAAAAGTTCCCAGGCTGCAGTTCATGAGGACATCCAGTAGAGGGCGCATCACTGCGACTGAAGGTAACTATAGGTCATTGACCTACATTTCCTTCATTCCCCGGGGCTTACAAGCACGAGCACAGCTGCATTATAGCAGAGCTCCTGCTTGTAAAATAATTAACCCCTTCAGATGGATTACTTTGTGGGACGTGACGGTTCATCTGAGGGTATGTATCTTGTGCGTTTATTATTTTGCCAAGCGAGGGTTTGCAAATGGATTGAGAGAGCAATAAAATATTAAAACAACCGCTGTGTTTATTTCATTAAAATACTTTTTAATCGTGTGTGGGTGTTTTATTAACCATTTAGTACTATTGGATTAATAATGGATAGGTGTCATAATTGACGCCTCTCCATTATTAATCTGGCTTAATGCCACCTTACAATAGCAAGGTGACATTAACCCTTCATTACCCCATATCCCACCGCTACAGGGAGTGGGAAGAGAGTGGCCAAGTGCCAGAATAGGCGCATCTTCCAGATGTGCCTTTTCTGGGGTGGCTGGGGGCAGATGTTTGTAGCCAGGGGGGGCCAATAACCATGGACCCTCTCCTGGCTATTAATATCTGCCCTCAGTCACTGGCTTTACTACTCTGGCGGAGAAAATTGCGCGGGAGCCCACGCCAATTTTTTCCGCCATTTAACCCTATATTTTAGCAGCTACAGCGGCCAAATTTTGCACATACACACTACTAACATTAGTAGTGTGGAATATGCAAAAAAAAAAGGGGGATATGAGATGGTTTACTGTATGTAAACCATGTCTCATATCCTGTCGGGTTTGGGAAGGAGAAATGAAAAGCCGGTAATTGAATTAGCGGCTTTAATGCTATCTTGCTCTGCATTAAATATAAATATACATATATAGGTGTCTCACTGACATATATATGTATATATACCTAGTCTATGTGTATATATCTACTCTATTCTAACCTGTCAGTGTGATTTTACTGTACACAGCACTGATTTGCCGGCTTTTCAAAGGACACCGGTGCGTACAAATCGGACAGTAATACGGATGTCATACGGATGATGCGATTAAAAATCGCATTGCACTCACATGACACTCGCATGACAATCGCATACGTTACATCCGTTTTTTCGGTCCAGATTACGGACCGATTTGTCTCTCACCAGTGGAAATGAGCCCTAAGTGTGTGATTTTCCCCAGGTGAAATGATTTCACTACTGGGCAACTCTGGCTGAATCAGTGCAGAATCTCCATTAAAATGAAAGCCCTGTATATTCAGGTCTTGCAGCGCTGCCGGATGCTCGATGCCACTTTTGTAACATGTAGGCTTCAGCCAATGAGCGACCGCTCGTCAACGTAGGGCTTTACTATTCCGTCTTAGTGGACATCGGTCCTGATGGAATGTTGATGACCTGCGGCCAGTCATTGACTGCAACCGTTACGAGACACAACAATGTCACCACAACTCCAGGAAAGAGCTACTGTAGGAAGTGAGCATACATTGTTTTTATTGAGGTCCTGAATTAAATGAGCAAGCCCTTTTAATGATTTTCTATTTGTTTTTGTAGAAATATTCAGTAAAATACAATCCTGGCTATGTCTTAGCTAGTCGACTAGGAGTTAACGGATACCTCGTTTCAAGGTTCACTGGAAGTATTTTCATTGGCCGAGGATCCAAAAGAAAGTGAGTATAAATGTAATTGAAAATTATTTAAAGGGAACCTGTCACCAGGTATGAGGTAAGACCAGCACCAATAAGTAATTATAATATGTTATCCAGGCACGCTCGGGTGCTAACAGAGTGTCTTGGGCGTGCTCAAATAATATGTTTGCGTCCCCGCACCTGCATGTCTCACGCTGTTTGACTGCCACAACATATGCAGAGATTGCCTAACAAACAGGTAATCCCAGCACTTGTTGCAACTGTTGAACAGCCACGAGACATGCAGCCGCGGGGACATATTTTTCTAGCACACCGAAGACACTCAACACAGGAGCATGCCCAGATAAAACCTTATCCAAACACGTTCTTTCATAAACCCTCATATACATCATTCTGATATGCTGCATATATGCCCCCAATTGCAACAAAAGAAGGTGGAGTAAAGCAGTCCAAAGCAGCATAATTAAAAAACAATAATAAAGTTTATTAATCCAATTCAATCAAGACATGTATGTATATCTGCTGTATGCAAAACATACAGAATAGGACAGATGACACAAGAAGGATATGACGGTACATCAGGTGAAATATGGTAACAGGACATCACCCCTAAAAGGTGCACATGGTATAAATTGTATCAATAGGGATATCCCTGTTGAAAAAGCTCACCGCGAAACGCGCGTCCAGGGCATTCAGGTGAAGTGCGGTCGGGTTCCCTTTAATCTATGGGTAAGTGTGCATAATTAATAATGGCAGTATACAATGTGTGGCTAATGGTGTAGGAACGGTTTGATACACTTATGTTACTTTGTGGAAGCCGCCTGCCACTTTTTTGCGACTATTGATACAATTTATACCATGTGCACCTTTTAGGGGTGATGTCCTGTTACCATATTTCACCTGATGTACCGTCATATCCTTCTTGTGTCATCTGTCCTATTCTGTATGTTTTGCATACAGCAGATATACATACATGTCTTGATTGAATTGGATTAATAAACTTTATTATTGTTTTTGAATTATGCTGCTTTGGACTGCTTTACTCCACCTTCTTTTGTTGCAATACTTCTGGAGTCGTCTGGTTGTGTGGATGCCCTTGGGGCATTTGGGGAGAGTTTTATACTCTCAAACCTATAATATATTGGTGCTTTCTGATTCTGGTCATATATATGCCCCCAATGCGGCCTGCAGGACATGAAACCTTTTAGAATACTCCCCTATGGGGAGGTCTGGTCCGATGGGCGTCCCTGGTCTTGATCCGGCACCTCCTCTTTTTGCGATGCCATCCTCCTTCTGTGCTTCGTGTGGATATCGTGTCCTACATCATCCACACAATGTGCAGCATCGGCTCCTGCCCAGATGTACTTTTCTCTGCTCTGTCGAGGGCAAAGAGAAGTACTGCAGTGCTCATGCACCAGGAAAAGCAAAGAGCGCAGGCGATCTACAGTACTTTGCCCTTCCTTCGAAAGGGCAGAAAGAAGTACGCCTGCACAGGAGCGCAATGCTGGGGGACAAATGTTTTTATTTTCACAAGGATAAAAAAACCTAAATGCTAAGGTACCTTCACACTAAGCGACGCTGCAGCGATACAGACAAAGATGCCGATCGCTGCAGCGTCGCTGTTTGGTCGCTGGAGAGCTGTCACACAGACAGCTCTCCAGCGACCAACGATGCCGAGGTCCCCGGGTAACCAGGGTAAACATCGGGTTGCTAAGCGCAGAGCCGCGCTTAGTAACCCGATGTTTACCCTGGTTACCAGTGTAAAATGTAAAAAAACAAACACTACATACTCACCTTCGCGTCCCCTGGCGTCCGCTTCCTGCACTGACTGAGTGCCGGCCCTAACAGCAGAGCGGTGACGTCACCGCTGTGCTGTACTTTATGGCCGGCGCTCAGTCAGTGCAGGAAGCGGACGCCGGGGGACGCGAAGGTGAGTATGTACTGTTTGTTGTTTTACATTTTACACTGGTAACCAGTGTAAACATCGGGTTACTAAGCGCGGCCCTGCGCTTAGTAACCCGATATTTACCTTGGTTACCAGTGTAAAACATCGCTGGTATCGTTGCTTTTGCTGTCAAACACGACGATACGCGGCGATCTGACGACCAAATAAAGTTCCGAACTTTAACCAACGACCAGCGATATCACAGCAGGATCCTGATCGCTGCAGCATGTCAAACACAACGATATCACTATCCAGGACGCTGCAACGTCACGGATTGCTAGCGATATCGGTTAGTGTGAAGGTACCTTAAGGGGAGCAGCGGAAATAAAATGGGTGAAAATTGGCCAAATTGTACCTGGTGATAGATTCTCTTTAAATATAATGAAAATGAGGATATTTATCAAGTATGTCATAACCATATATGTCCTTCCTCTTTAGTCCACATGGAGAGCAAAAAGCCAATGTGGGCTTGAATTTGAAATTCAATAAGAAGAATGAAGAGGTTCCTGGTTACACTAAGAGAGTTGGTACTGAATGGACATATTCCTCCTCTGTGGAGCAGGTTCTGGCTGAGTATATTGAGAGGTAATATTGCCATGACATAGAAAACTGATATATCTTTACTACAATGTTTGTTCACATTGGTTTTATGTTTATGGATAACTTTTGTTTTCTGCTCAGATATGGCTTTTATCCATGTTTTGGGTCTTTTGTCAATTAGAGGAAGTTCCTCATCCCATCTATTCACCAGTGATAGGAACTAATCCCAATGCAAGCCTTGTTGTTTAGTTTATTATTTTATCATAATTTTCATTATCTGTAACCATAAATGCACCCTGTACTTGAGGAAAAGGATAACAATAAACGGTGTTGGTTTAATTAAAGAGGTTGAGTCACGACACACTTTGCTATTGAAAAACCACCATTATCCGGTATAAATGTTCACAGAAAATGTTTAAAGGGAATAACGTGAATAAATAACACCTTTTTACATGTTTTCTGGTACGATTGTACCCTCTTCATTTCATACTGAACAGAAGAGATTGTGGGAGGAATTACAAGATGGAGTATGTGACAGCAGCTGCTTCTCCTTTATTGGCTCATCTGTCGCATTGCTGCCTTTTATAGTCTCCTTCCCTACTGCTGTGTTCAATAGTCCATTACTACTTTCCAGCTTGACAGGAATCCTTTCCTTCCCTAAAAATAATGTGCGCTTATTATTTACCCTGCTGGTTCTCTCTCTCTATGCCTGTCATAGGTTAACTGGACCTTAGTTTGTCAATAAAAATATCACTCTTTAGAGCATTTTAGAGAGAGTGATAGGAATGAGTGACATGATGTCACGGGTTTATTGTGATTGAGAGGGACCTGAAAAATGCAGTGTTTTCTTCCCGCCCTCCGGCTCAGTTCTTCCCCTCTCGCCCTCCCGAAGCAGGGGCGCGGGACCTGCTTTTCTACCAAGCCACCGATTCGCTATGCCTAGACGGGGTCAGTATTCCAATCCCAGAAAAGGAGATGTTTGAAGGGTTCTGCTTGAACTATTCGTGGTTCCGAAGAAGGACGGAGCAGTGCGGCCCATTATGAAGCTTCTAAACAAGTTTGTCAAGGTCCAGCACTTCAGTTTCCAAAATAGGGTCACTTGTGGGGGAGCTCCAATGTTTAGGCACACAGGGGCTCTCCAAACGCGACATGGTGTCCGCTAACGATTGGAGCTAATTTTTTATTCAAAAAGTCAAATGGCGCTCCTTCCCTTCCGAGCCCTGCCGTGTGCCCAAACAATGGTTTACCCCCACGTGTGAGGTATCAGTGTACTCCGGAGAAATTGCCCAATAAATTTTAGGATCCATTTTATCCTGTTACCCATGTGGAAATGAACAAATTGAGGCTAAAAGAAATTTTTTGTCAAAAAAAAAAAAGTTTTTCATTTTTACGGATTAATTTGTGAAGCACCTAGGGGTTTAAAGTGCTCACTATACATCTAGATAAGTGCCTTGGGGGGGTCTAGTTTACAAAATGGGGTCACTTGTGGGGGAGCTCCAATGTTTAGGCACACAGGGGCTCTCCAAACGCGACATGGTGTCCGCTAACGATTGGAGCCAATTTTTCATTGAAAAAGTCAAATGGCGCTCCTTCCCTTCCGAGCCCTGTCGTGTGCCCAAACAGTGGTTCCCCCCCCGCATATGGGGTATCGGCGTACTCAGGACAAATTGTACAATAACTTTCGGGGTCCAGTTTCTCCTTTTACCCTTGGGAAAATAAAAAAAATTGTTGATGAAATATCATTTTTGTGACTAAAAAGGGAAATGTTCATTTTTTCCTTCCATGTTGCTTCTGCTGCGGTGAAGCACCTGAAGGGTTAATAAACTTCTTGAATGTGGTTTTGAGCACCTTGAGGGGTGCAGTTTTTAGAATGGTGTCAATTTTGGGTATTCTCAGCCATATAGAACCCTCAAAATGACTTCAAATGTGAGGTGGTCCCTAAAAAAAAATGGTTTTGTAAATTTCGTTGTAAAAATGAGAAATCGCTGGTCAAATTTTAACCCTTATAACTTCCTAGCAAAAAAAAAAATGTTGTTTCCAAAATTGTGCTGATGTAAAGTAGACATGTGGGTAATGTTATTTATTAACTATTTTGTGTCACATAACTCTCGTTTAAAAGAATAAAAATTTTAAAATTATTTCACAAATAAAGGCAAAAATTATCGACCTAAATTTACCACTAACATGAAGCCCAATATGTCACGAAAAAACAATCTCAGAACCGCTAGGATCCGTTGAAGCGTTCCTGAGTTATTACATCATAAAGGGACACTGGTCAGAATTGTAAAAAACGGCCAGGTCATTAAGGTCAAAATAGGCTGGGTCATGAAGGGGTTAATTGCTCACAACAACAGTAATTTTGACCAGGGGTGTCCAAACTTTTACACCCGCTGTATCTGCTGTGCCAGGTAAGGCTACGTTCACATTTGCGTTGTTGGGCGCAGCGTCGCCGACGCATGCGTCATGCGCCCCTATCTTTAACATGGGGGGGCGCATGGACATGCGCCGGTATGCGTTGTACTGCGTTTTACGACGCATGCGTCATATAGACGCACAAGACAGGGCGCAGGGGACGCTACTTGTAGCGTTTTCCCTGCGCCCAAAGTCCCGATCTGTAGGATCTTATGACAACGCATGCGTCGCTAAACGCTGCGTTGTGTACATGTGTTGTTGGTAGCGTCGCCGACGCTGCGCCCAACAACGCAAATATGAACGTAGCCTAAGAAACTCCTGTCCTGGTGATGTGCTGAGAGCTTCTGTATGCAGAATCTTCAGACACGAGCTTTCAGTCAGCTGTATGAGAACCGGCTAGCTGACTGTGAACTGCATTGGTGAGGCGTCCATTGCAAAGGGAGAGAGAACCGTGCATGCTCGGCCAGTGGAGACTGCTAGGAGGACGGGCAGTGCCGCCAGTAGTACCATCTCTAGGGGGCGCCATATTAAACATCAAAGTTGCTTATCTTTTAAATGGGGCATCATTTTTGTCATACATTTTCAATTGCAAAAATATTTATTTACAGGATTTCTGCACCTTTACAATATGTTGTATCATGGCACAACCCCTTTAATCTAACCCCATAACCTTTATGTGCAGAATGATCTGTAAATGCATCTTGTAGTGATATTTGCATTGGGCATTACCGTTACTTCTTACCATATGGCTTTTGCAAGGTAATGTGGTAAACCATGTGGTCTCTGCTGCAAATCTCAAACTATTTAATGAAGTTCAGATGAGTGACCGCACAAAGACCAATGTCATCCTATATGCCAGTGTGCAAGGTGTGCGTGTAAAATATCACATCATGTGTTAGTTTGGCCCAATTTATGGACCAGATAGGTGCATGTAAGGCCTATTTCACACTCAGTATTTTTGCATGAGTATTTGTATTCCAAAAGCAGGGGTGTCTCCCAACGCACAGAACAGGTGCCAATCTTTCAGTTATAGTTTTTTCTATATATTGCACTCCTGGCTTTGGCATACAAACACTGATGACAAATACTGAGGTGTGAATGAGGCCTTTGTGGTAGGCAGCGTCTGCACGCGTCCAGTATGCGGACACATGGCGCTGCACGTCGCTGGTCTGCTAGGCTCAGCAGTTGTCATGTATACCTTCTATAGTTCCCCATGAGATCAGTAGCAGCTTGTGTATGCTGAGGTTTTCTGGGAATATATGTAGACTAGTGTTACACCTTTTATTGAAAAACTACAAATAAAAATATAAAAAGAAAAGAGTGTTTGAGACTTGATTCCTAACAATTATGTTTACGTTTTCTGCTGTGTGCATGGTTTTCCATGCTTATATATAGCTGAATTAATAATAATAATAGTTATTTCTCCTACGCCTCATTGGGGGACACAGGACCATGAGTGTTATGCTGCTGCCACTAGGAGGACACTAAGTGAATATAGAAAGATTAACTCCTCCTCTGCAGTATACACCCCATTCACTGGCCAGTATTCATCCAGTTCTTGCTTAGTGTCTGTAGGAGGCACTTGGGTCTGTTTCAGACCCCAACTTTCTTATTTTAATTTTTATTTTTCTGTAAATTTTTTTTTTTTAACTAACGGAGTGAAGGGGGCGACGGATTCCTTTTCTAGGGTCCGCTCTCCCCCGAACCATCAACAGGCGAGCACGCGAAGTATACCTCCCCGTCCCTCTCCTGCGACGTCTGGGGCACGCCTAATCTTACTGGGGCGACTGTTCCTCTTTTGGTCCCGATCTCCCCCCACCCCCGCAAGACGGCAAGCACAGAGAGTCCTGGCTCTCATGTTCCTCTCCGGGGCCTGACAGCTTAACAAAGGCCCACACCTGATGGCGTCACTGCAGCCCCACGACCGAAGCTCCCCCCCCCCCCCCCCCCTTGGGGGACAGAGGCGAAGATGAATGAAGGGTCCTCTCCATCCCCCAATCAGGGGCATGGATTGAGCACGCACCCTCACAGTGGCAGGAGGCCTGCTGCACTGTATGTACCTTCCTCGCACTTCCCTGCGTTGAAAGGTGCAGTCCTGGTCCCTGGGGAGAGGCGCCATCGGCCGGGTGACAGCAGGCCCCAGAAATTTAGTCCCCGGCTTTTCAGCCGGACTAGGCCGCGGTGGACATAACTCCGCCCACGGCCGGAACTCCGCCCCCTATCTCGGCGCTTCTCGTCTGGGACGAGAGGCGCCCTGCAAATCTCAGGGGCCATATTGCTTCTCATCTTCTGCAGGGACATCACGCTGACTGACAGCTCCCAAAGCTACGGGACCGCCGAACAGCCATCCTATTCCTCACCGGGGATACAGGCACAGGACAGTGGGTAAGCTGCACCAGGAGAGCTTAACCCCTTCCCTGCACTATAGCGCATACCCTGCCTATCCTGCCCTTATCTCTAAAGACACATTATATCTCAACCTAAAGAGGCCAAAAGAGTTAACAAAAATCACACAGTGTTTTTCACTTCCTGTGCCACTTGCAGTACTGCCCTGCCCCGTGCTCACAATACTCCGTTATGTTCGGATTGTGACCCGGCCTCTATGCAACCGCCACCGCCGACCCTGCAGAGCCTAGTCCCCCTGAGTGGGCCGCTTCCCTGCCACGATCTATGGCTTCCCTGGCCAAGGCAATAGACTTCCTCCGGGGTCCTTCTTTAAGTCGGACCGCGGAGGACTCTGGTGACGGTACGGGTCCGTTAACGTCACTAAGGGCTTGGGGCTCCAGAAAACGGACCCATGTCGCGTTCCCTGATCACGGTCGTGCTTGCGTTTCAGCATCTGCGATCTCAGTTTCTCGTTACCCTTCTCAGGAGAACTTAAATGACTCTGAATACGAGTCCAAGGCTGCTTTCGTCCAGGATTCCTCGACTTCCCAAGAGACGCTCGATTCTCTCATTGAGGCGGTCAACAAGACCCTGAAGGTGGAAGAGGAATCCGTATCCAGCCCAGAACACGTGGTGTCTTTTAAAAAGACTAAACGTGTCCAAAAAGTATTCGTCACTCATCCTGAATTTAAGGAAATTGTACAGAAACACAGGGACCGGCCTGATAAATGCTTCATGGGTCAAAAGCCTATTGAGGCCAAATACCCTTTTGCTCAGGAACTAATGAAGGATTGGCTACAGTCTCCTTCAGTGGATCCTGCCGTATCGCATCTCGCCTCCAAAACGCTCCTATCTTTGTCTGACGGTTCTTTAGTCAAAAACCCCACTGACAGTCAAATTGACTCCCTGGCTCGCTCTGTCTTTGAGGCCACAGGAGCGTCTCTCTTTCCATCCTTCGCCGCTTCTTGCGTGGATAAGGCTATGGTCGCTTGGGCAGAGGTGCTTACCACAACCATCCATGACAGTAATCTCCCTCCAGAAGCGATCAACCTGGCTAACCTGATAGCCCAAGCCGGGGACTTCGTAGTTAACGCCTCAATAGACACGGCCAATTGCGCTGCACAGGCAGCCGCAAATGCAGTCTCCATCAGAAGAGCCCTATGGCTCAGATTGGCGAGCAGATTCTGCTTCCAAAAAATCATTGACATTTCTGCCCTACCAAGCCGGTCGCTTATTTGGAGAAAAATTGGACCAAATAATCTGACGCTACCGGATGGAAAAGTAAATTTTTCCCTCAACAAAAGCCAACCAGCCGTTTCGGTATCAGCAACAATCTCGATTCCGTCCTTTTCGCAACAATCCCAATTGGTCATCTACATCCTCCTCTCCCGGATCAGTTTCGCGTGGAGACAGAGGTTCCCAGGTATCATACAGACCTAACTGTAACTGGAAACCCAGACCGAGGTCATCTTGGGTCTAAGGGAACCAGATCCCTTAGATCCTTCACTCAATGACTCGTCGCAACATCCGGAAGACATCAACAAAGTAGGCAGCCGCCTACTTTCATTCTGTCAAGCCTGGCTCTCGGTCGTCCACAGCGAGTGGGTCAGAGAGCTGGTGTTCTCCGGATGCAAAATAGAATTTTCTTCCCCCCTCCGACACGTTTTTTCCAGTCGTGTCCTCCCAAACGAAAGACCACGGCTTTTCTCCGGGCCATACGGGCACTACAAGGGGATAGAGTCATCATTCATTCCGGTTCCCCAAGACCAAAGGTTCAAGGGGTTTTACTCGAACCTATTCGTGGTCCCAAAAAAGGACGGATCGCTGCGACCGATCCTAGCTCTAAAACTTCTGAACAACTTTGTCAAAATTCAACGCTTCAGAATGGAATCTCTCCGATCTGTCGTCGCGTCCATGGAAAAGGGAGAGTTCCTAGCATCCATAGACATCAAAGATGCTTACCTCCACATCACAATTTTTCCTCCTCATCAACAGTTCCTTCGCCTCACATTTCGCGAGGAACACTTCCTGTTCTGTCCCCACATGAGGCGAATGGAGGTGTCGTTGACTAAGGGTTGTGAGAGAAAGAATTGTACCTTCAGTATTTCCTCACTATAGGGCAGACAGGACCGATGCTGCTCAGCGTCCGAAGAGATGATGCACACCAGGGATTGTGCAATCCAGACTTGTTTATTTGAAAATCTGGACATACAGCCGATATCTGGTAATACAGTACTTTCTCCAGAAATGCAGTTGTAGACAAGGTACAGTAAGATGTAGCACCAAGTATGCCTGCAAGTGTGAGCAACAAAAGGTTGAAAGACTGATGCCTTCCTAAGCCCGGTTAAAGCCTGTCTTCTCACAACAGCAAGTAAACTGAAAATGAAATGGCTGCCAGAGGAAGAGAAGACTTGACCCCTGAACCGGAAGTGAAAGACATGCCACAAGAATTAATGAATAACAAGCTGCCATACGGAAAAAGGCCATTGGGTGGCAGCAGAGTAAAATATAACAACATACATGAAACTGAAGAACATAACTTACATGGAACAACACACTTCCCGTCTGAAATTCCGTAAGGGATTTCACTATATTAATGTCCTTGAAATAAAAGTCCAACAAACTAGAAAATGAAACCAAACATGCATGTAATGCAATAATAACAACTTTTAACAAGATAAGACATTAATTTAAGTCAGTTCCTGAGATAATGCAAAGGAAAACCCATCTTCGGATCGGAGAAGCCGCACTAGGCCAAACTATCTCCAACCCAACTGTAATCCAATGGGCAAGTACTATAGCAGAGTTCTGTTCATGGTTTATCCTACCGGAATGTCCTCGATCGGTAGTACCAATACGAGCTCGTGGATTGGCCTCTGAAATGTCTTAGGTTCACCTTTCCTAAGGACTTTCAGCTCCACCTTCCGGACCTTACCGTCTTCACTAGGGAAAGTCTTTGTAATGATTCCCATAGGCCAGTCAATCCTTTGAGCTTGTTGTTCCTTCATTAACACGATATCTCCTTCTTTCAAGTTCGGTTTACTCTGTCGCCATTTTCTTTTACCTTGCAGAACCACGAGATACTCCTTTCTCCACTGGTTCCAGAAATAATTGGTGAGGTACTGTACACATTTCCTGCGTCTGGTAGGAATTTGAGTGAGTAAACTCTCCACTGACTGTTAGCGGTTTCCCGATTTTTATTTTTTGGGGGGGTAAGAATAGTAGCCGGCGTAAGACTGGTTGGCATTTCAGGTTCCATTGACACTGGGACAAGGGGTCTTGTTGATTATGGCAGAAACTTCAGCCAGAAGAGTATCCAAGGTCTCATGCGTAAGTCTTGAAGAGTTCATGTCCATAAACATAGAGTTCAAGATGTTGCGTGAGATCCCGATCATCCTTTCCCAGGAACCTCCCATGTGAGAACTATGCGGAGGATTGAAGATCCAGGTGCAACCTCTCTGCCAGTTGATCCTGAATTGGCTTGATGTCAATATCCAGCTCTCGACATGCGCCGATGAAGTTGATTCCGCTGTCAGACCTTAACAGTTTCGCTGGTCCTCGATCGCTAGAAACCGCCGAAGAGCGTTAATCAGGCTGGATGTGTCCATAGATTCTATCACTTCTATGTGAACGGCACGGACGCTCATGCAAGTGAATAGTACGGCCCAACGTTTGCTGTTGGCATGAACTCCTCGAGTCCTGCATGCAGATACCATCCATGGCCCAAAGACGTTTAGACCAACGTATGTGAAATTCGGTTCGGCACTCAGTCTGTCGAAGGGTAGGTCGGCCATTTGTTGATGCCCTTGTTTTCCTCTAGTTTTGCGACATTGCACACAGCGATGTATTGATCCCGCTACACGTCTTTTCATGCCTATGATCCAAAGTCCTGCATACCGTAACTTGCCCTCTGTGATCTGCCTGCCTTGGTGTTCGATTTTTTTCATGAAAGTGCCGAATCAGATCGGTGATGTGATGTCTACTGGGAATGATGTAAGGATGTTGCTCTGAAAACTCTAGCTTGGCTCGATTTAATCGACCACCGACTTTCAGCAAACCAAAGCTGTCCATTAGTGGATTCAAATGGGCAATGGGGCTTTTCAGAGGGATCTGCTGTTTGTGGTATAAGCATTCCCATTCGGTACGGAATACACTCTGCTGGACATAAATTATTATAAGGGACTCGCAGTGAGAAATGTCCTTAGCAGAGAGTGGTTTTTGGCAGATGTGCCAACCATGACAGTCTTTGTCTCCATGTGAATTGTGATAAGATCTCGCAATGTGGACTAACCTTGCCATAGTCTTAACGAGTTTCATCCAATTGGAGAAGCGTTCGAAGCGCTGGCAACCGAGGGTGGAGGTTGGTTTAGCGTTCATGGCCAGAGCACTGACCTCGGAGCGGACTTCTGGATCATCATCCAGATCCTGGATGCTGAAGACTTCCTGGAAACACTCACTTCCCTTCTGTTCCAGCAGAAACTTTGGACCTGAAAGCCAACAGTTAGCAAAAGAATTTATAGACATGGGTCTAGTGGCATGGTCGGCTGGATTAAGTTCAGATGGGATATAGTGCCACTGTTCAGGTTTGGAAGACCTTCTTATTCTCTCAATGCGGTTACTGACGTACACGTAGAAGCTCCTTGTTTGGTTGTAGATGTAACCTAAGACAACTTTACTGTCATTGTAGTATTGTAGGTCATCTATGTCAGTGTCCAGCTCATGCTGAATAAAGTCTGCAAGTTCTAATGCAAGCACGGTCCCACAGAGTTCAAACCTGGGAATAGTGTGATCAGGCTTGGGAGCCAACTTAGCCTTGCCGAAAACGAAACCAACATGATCTTGATTGTCGGATCCCGTCACCTTCAGGTATACAACAGCTGCAATGGCCTCCGTGGATGCATCCGAGAACACATGGAGTTCCGTCCTAGTGCTAGCAGCAAGTGAGATTCCAGCGTAGCATCTCGGTATATGGATTTTATCCAAGGCACACAAGGACTGCTTCCAGGTTTCCCATTTTGGTTCCTTATCAGGAGGTAGTGGGGCATCCCAGTCCTTGACGGTTTTGGAAAGCTGTCTCAGAAGGGATTTACCTTGTATGGTAATTGGTGCTACAAATCCCAGTGGGTCATATAGGCTATTTACCACTGACAGGACACCACGTTTAGTGAATGGTTTGTCTGCACAGTTGATTTGGAAACCGAAGGCGTCGGCTGACAGGTTCCACCTCAGGCCTAAGCTTCTCTGCACATGCGGACGAGCTGGTCGTAGGTCTATGTCCTTGAATCCAGGTGCGTGGTCACTTGACTCAAAGGCCTCATGACAGCCAGGCTGTTTGAAGCAATTTTGTGCAGTCTAAGCTTAGCTCGGTACAACATATGTTGGGTCCTTTTAAGTAGGTCGATTGCCGCTTCTTCTGTGGGTAGAGATTTTAGTCCATCATCTACGTAGAAGTCTTTCTCTACAATGTCTCTGGCGTCTGTTCCATACTCGGACTCTCCTTCTAGTGCGGTTCTCCACAGCCATATGTTGCCACTGCGGGTGAAGGGCTGTTCCCGAATATGTGCACCCACATGCGATACTCCACCATCTCTTTGCTGGGGTCATTGTCCTTGTACCACAGGAACCTGAGGAAATTCCTGTGGTCCTCTCTGACTATGAAACAGTGGAGCATCTGTTCAATGTCGGCGGTGATGGCAATGGGCTCTTTCCTGAACCTCACCAACACTCCTACTAGGTTGTTTGTCAGATTAGGACCCGTGAGGAGGACATCATTGAGATACGCCTTGATGTTTGGCGCTTGAACCAAAGACTACTCTAATTTGTTTAGGTTTCCTCGGGTGATATACTCCAAATGAGGGTAGGTACCAGCACTCCTCGTTTTCCTTTAAGGGAGGCGATGTGTTCTTTCATCTCCGGTTTATTGCTTAGTGTGCGCTGAAGAGAGTTGAATCTGGACAAGGCTTGTTCACGATTGTTCGGGAGCCTTACCCTGGTAGCTCGGAAGGGTAGGGGAAAAACCCAGTGATTAGTCTCGTCATTAAGGAACTCATTGTCCAATATCCTGACAAATTCCTTATCTTCCATAGACTGGCCTACTTTGTTGTCATCCTTAGTGGTACGAAACACTGATCTTCCCAAGTCGTCTGCGTAGGGAGAAGGGATAACATCAGGCAGCTGTACAGAGTCTGGAAGCTTTTCCTTCACCTCATAGTGATGAGGACATGGTTTGCAGAAAGTAGTGCGCCCGTCCCGGCGTACGTAGGTCTTAAAGGAATGGACTCCTGTTCGGTCCAAGCATATATTTCCTATGACTACCTACCCCAAGTCAAGTCTCTGGGCATAGGGGGCGTAGTCAGGACCATTACACTGTTGGTGACCTTATGTATCCTTAAATTATCTCTGCCAAGTAGAAGTAGGATTTCAGCATCTGTGTCCAAAGGTGGGATAACGCTGGCTAGGTGCCTTAAGTGTGGCTGGTGGAAAGCAGCTTCTGGGGTAGGGATCTCATCCCTTTGGACTGGTATTTGATCGCATTCGATTAGTGTAGGTAGGGGTATTACTACGTTTCCATTGAAAGGAGAAGCAATGAAACCTTGTGCTCTTCTGCCGCTAGTCTCTATGCGCCCCGAGCAAGTATTCAGAGTGTAGGGCGTTGTTGGTCCCTTGATTCTAAAGGCTTCAAAGAACTTAGATCCAGCTAGGGATCGATTGCTCTGTTCATCATTGATGGCATACATTTTTACTGCCTTCTCTGGTTGCCCTTCTGGATAGACTCTGATTAGGCATATCCTGGCACAGCATTTAGCACTTTGATTCTCCCCACATACCTCTGAGCATGAGCAGGAAATAGCTGTGGTGGAGTTGGAGTGATTCTGTGGCTCCCCGCCATGGCTTGTAGCGGGACTAGAGGTAACTGCGACTGCTGGATCGCTGGTGGCTGAGGCTGGGTGCAAGGCTGATTGGTGTCTGTCGCTGTGACCCTCTTCACACTTAATGGCAGATTTACAGTCCTTGGCCATGTGTTCTGATAAAGCGCAGCACTTGAAACATACCCCAAGTTCGCTGAGGATTTTCTTGTGCTCATGCATGGTTTTGGACCTGAAGCCTCTACATTTGTTCAGTGAGTGTGGTCTTTTGTGAATTAAACACTCACGATTGAAAGACTTATCCCTCGACGGAATAGTGTACTGCTTATCGGCAGGTACTGCAGGTGATGGCAGGTTAGTCTTTCTGACGCTTACACTGTTCCTCGAGTCCTTGCGTCTATGTATGATGCTTTCATACCTTGATGAAGGTGTTGCCGGAGCTGCAATGTTAGACTCCAGGAAGTCGAGGCTAGGATCGTTCCTCATTTGGGCCTGTTCGTCCATGAACTTGCAGAACTGAATGAACGGAGGAAAGGTGACATCATGTGACCTTTTATACCTGGAGACTCACACTGCCCACTTCTCTTGCAGACTATGTGGCAGCTTTGAGACGATTGGTTTCACCCCATGGGTGTCCAGGTAGCACAGTCCAGACAGACGAGGGTCTCTTTTTAGCAAGCTCTAGCTCTATAAGCAGATCACTTAAGTCCAGAAGCTTGTGGGCTTCCTTAAGGTTGATCCATGGAACGTTCTGCAGTCTCTTGAATAGGTACTTTTCTATGGCTTCAGCGCTACCATAGGTTATTTCGAGTCTCTGCCAGGCAGCTACGAGACCTGCTTCAGCTTGCCCCACATAGACGGTCCTAAGACTCTTAATACGATTTGTGGATTCAGGACCCAGCCATTTTGCCATGAGTTCGAGCTCCTGCTCCGCGGATAGGTTGAGATCAGCAATGGCGGCCTCAAAGGTTGCTTTCCAGGCTCTGTAGTTCTCTGCACGGTCATCGAATTTTGAGAGGCTAGTGCTGATTAGCTCTCTGCTCACCATGAACCTGGCAAACTCGGATATGTCTGATACTTCACTCCTTGTTACCGTATTAGCTTGTGGTGCCCCTCGGGCGTATAAGCTGTGTGGTGTGGAAGGGTGAATTGTTCCCGGGTAGGATGATGTTGCGGAAGGGTTGAGCTGTGGCTTAACCTCTGGAGATTCCGATGACTGCTGCTTGAACTGTGGAGGCAGGCTGGAGTGTGCCTTGCGGTCGTCTTGCGGTGATGACTGCTCCTGAGGGGGTGCATCACGGCATTGGTCTTGGGTCTCTGTAGGGGCTGTGGGCGATACTGGCATCATAGGTTGGGCTGACTTGGACTTTTCCGCAATGTTGGGTTGAATGTCACTGGGGAAGGTGTGTGCTGCAGGTATCTGTTTCTGCACGTAGTAGCTGGTACGAACAGCTTGGTCGTCGTCTTCCTGTGGTGGCAGGCAAATCGTGTCGAGGTTTTGCTTCAATGCTTGCTCGAGTATTTTTACTTCGGCTAATGCGATTTCTTCCTCCATTTCTGTTTGAAGAATCCTTGCTTGAGCTTCTGCTTTCTTCGCTTCTGCTTTCTTCGCTTCTGCTTCTGCCTCTACTTTCTTGACTTCTGACTCTGCCTTCCTGGATTCTGCTTCTGCCTCTACTTTCTTGACTTCTGCTTCAGCTTTCTTTTCTGTGTAGGAACGTCTTAGTTTGCACCGCTCTGCATTTAAACAGGCCTCTAGAATTCTGTCGCTGAGGGCTGAAGTTCTTGAGCAGGATGATTTGTATGACCGAACAGAGTGTTTAGACGAGGCTGACCTGTGCGATCTAGTTTCTTGCAGATGGGCGATACGAAGCTCCGCTTTATCTTTGGCGTCTTGCATGGCGGCGTCCCTTTCTCTGTCTGTTGAATCTGCCTTGCTTAACTCTGATAGGGCTTCGTCGATTTTAGAGTCTTTTAGGAAGGCGGCATACTGTGAGGACAGTCTCTTGTATCTGCCGTGGGCCGTATCTAGCTGTCTTACAGTGTCCTGTAAACTCGCTGCATCATCTTTGTGGCATTGGACGCTTGACATGAGGGAGGCAACTCGTTCCCTTAGGTCATCCAGGTTGTTATTGAACTCATCCCTTGTGGAATGGTAATTCTCGATTACCTTTAATGTTGGCTTGATAGAGTGTACTGGTCGTGCATCTGGGTCTGCTGAGGAAGCGGGCTCTGCTTCCCGGTCTTCATAATGGACAGTATCGGGTTGTATTTGCTCTGTTTCAGCATTGGGGAACTGCGTAAGGTCCTTTTCGGCCATTTTGATTTAAGGTGCGCTGTCTCTTTAAGAAACTGAACTTTTGAATTGGGGGCTGGAAATCGCGATGCAGCTTAGTTGTGACCCCCTGATGATGGGTTCTGCAGTCCGACAATTTGCAGCGATGTGGTATGATATACAGAGAGTCTTTATGCACAATGCGGTCTGAGCTGATGCTGCAGGAGTTTTCTTAGCAGAGCAGGGCTGCAGTATGTGAGCAGGCAGAGTGTGGGCACATGGATAGGGATATAAGGATGATTCTGGCCGGGCTTCAAGGCAGTCTTTCGACTGTTCTGTTCCCACATGAGGCGAATGGAGGTGTCGTTGACTAATAAGGGTTATGAGAGAAAGAAACTTACCTTCAGTATTTTCTCGCTATAGGGCAGACAGGAGCGATGCTGCTCAGCGTCCGAAGGGATGATGCACACCAGGGATTATGCAATCCAGACTTGTTTATTTGGAAATCTGGACATTACAGCTGATCACTGGTAATACAGTACTTTCTCTGGAAATGCAGGTGTAGACAAGGTACAGTAAGATGTAGCACCAAGTATGACTGCAAGTGTGCGCAACAAAAGGTCGAAAGACTGATGCCTTCCTAAGCCCGGTTAAAGCGTGTCCTCTCACAACAGCAAGTAAACTGAAAATGAAATGGCTGCCAGAGGAAGAGAAGACTTGACCCCTGAACCGGAAGTGAAAGACATGCCACAGGAATTAGTGAATGACAAGCTGCCATACGGAAAAAGGCCATTGGGTGGCAGCAGAGTAAAATATAACAACATACATGAAACTGAAGAACATAACTTACATGGAACAGCACACTTCCAGTTTGTGGCCTTACCCTTCGGCCTCGCCACCGCTCCCAGAGTCTTCACCAAGGTCATGGCTGCCGCCATGGCCATTCTTCATGCTCGGGGAGTGGTGGTACTTCTGTACCTGGACAATCTACTGATAAAAGGCCCGTCATATCCAGCCTGCGCGGAGTCCGTCGATCTCACTGTGGATACTCTTTCTCGCCTGGGTTGGAAGATAAACTTCTAAAAATCTCCGATCCCGGTCAGCGAATTTCCTTTCTTGGAATGACACTGGACACTTCCCGCAGCCTGGTCATTCTCCCTCCAGACAAGGCCTTGGCCTTGCAGCAGGGAGCACGGAGTCTCTCCCATCCAGTCTCCTACTCCATTCGTTACTGCATGCACATTCTCGGGAAGATGGTAGCAGCCATAGAAGCGGTTCCGTTCTTGCAATTCCACCTCCGTCCCATACAACATGCGCTGCTGTCAGCATGGAACGGGAACCCGTTCTCTCTCGACCGTCCTTTCAGTCTGTCTCCACAGGTCAGGCAGGCCCTCAGGTTGCAGACGCTGAAGTCCTCCCTGAACCAAGGAAAGTCCTTTCTCCCAGTGCGTTGATGGTGGTGACCACCGATGCCAGCCTCTTGGGTTGGGGTGCAGTTTTCAACCACCACACATCACAGGGGCGGTGGTCCACTCGAGAGTCGCGTCTCCCTATCAATATCCTGCAAATACGAGCGATCAGACTAGCGTTACTCAGCTTTCACCATCTCCTGGCAGGTCATCCCATCAGAATCCAGTCCGACAATGCCACAGCGGTGGCGTACATCAACCGTCAAGGGGGAACCCGCAGCAAGACGGCCATGCTCGAAGTGACCTACATTCTCCGTTGGGCCGGGAGCAACCATTCGCCCATCTCGGCGATCCACATACCAGGTGTGGAAAATTGGGCGGCGGACTTCCTCAGTCGCCAGGGTCTTGCCTCGGGCGAGTGGTCCCTCCACCTGAAAGTTTTCCAGCAGATTTGTCATTGCTGGGGGACCCCGGACGTGGACCTCATGGCTTGCAGGCTAAACAACAAGGTCCCACAGTTCATTGCCCGATTGCTCGACCCACATACCGTCGGGGCTGATGCCCTGGTCCTGCCGTGGCATCAATTCCGCCTCCGGTACATTTTTCCTCCTCTTCCCCTGCTACCGAGGGTCATCAAGAAGAGCAGAGCGGGGGGGACCAGTGATCCTAGTGGCGCCGGACTGGCCGTTGGGGCATGGTACGCGGGACTGGTTCAGCTGGTCACCGACGTCCCCTGGCGGCTTACAGATCGCATGGATCTTCTCTCACAGGGCCCGATTTACCACCAGAACTCCGGTGCCCTGTCTTTGACGGTGTGGCCGTTGAATCCTGGATTCTAGGCCAAGCTGGATTCTCCCCCAAGGTATCCACCATGATCAAGGCTAGGAAACCCATGTCCACGCGCATTTACCGCAAATCTTTTTCGCATGGTACAACGCCCATGGACGATCTCCTCTGGTATTCGCCATTCCTTCCATATTGAAATTTCTCTAATCAGGCCTAGGGTTGCGTCTCGTACTTGGCTCTCTCAAAGGACAGGTGTCAGCATTGTCAGTCCTGTTCCAATGAAAAATTGCCACCAGATTACCAGTTAAGACGTTCATTTAGGGAGTTTCCCGTGTGGCACCTCCCTACAAAATGCCTTTGGATCCATGGAATTTTAATTTGGTCCTTGGAGCTCTTCAGGAGGCCCCCCATTCGAACCACTGCAGGACGTCTCTCTGACCTTCCTTTCCTGGAAGGTAGCTTTTCTAGTGGCTATTACGTCAATCAGGCGTGTCTCGGAGTTGGTGGCTTTTTCCTGCCGACCCCCGTTTCTGATCTTTCACCCAGATAAGGCAGTCTTGAGGACTTCTCCTTCTTTTCCTCCTTCCACCTCAATGAGGAGATTATTCTGCCTTCATTCTGTCCGGCACCAGTCCATCGCGTTGAGAAAGCTCTGCACACTCTTGATGTGGTTAGGGCCCTTCGACGGTACATCTCACGGACGGCTCCCTTCCGCAAGTCGGATGTCCTATTCGTACTTCCAGAGGGACAAAGGAAGGGCTCTCCCGCTTCCAAGGCTACTCTAGCCAAATGTATTTGATCGGCTATTCAAGAATCCTATCTTGTCAGGGGTGTTGCTATCCCAGCAGGGATTAAGGCCCATTCTACTCGGTCGGTGGGCGTCTCTTGGGCCATTCGGCACCAGGCGTCAGCACAACAGGTCTGCAAAGCTGCGACCTGGTCCAGCTTGCATACTTTTACAAAACACTACCACATTCATTCTCTATCCTCTGCAGACGCTGCCCTTGGCAGGCGCATTCTGCAGTCGGCGGTACCTTAGCTGTAAGCCAGTGGTACATGGGGTATTAGCAGCTATGTTGCTCCCCACCCAGGGACTGCTTTAGGACGTCCCATGGTCCTGTGTCCCCCAATGAGGCATAGGAGAAATGGATTTTTGTGTACTCACCGTAAAATCCTTTTCTCCTAGCCAATCATTGGGGGACACAGCACCCACCCTGTTAGCCCTTTGGCTTGTTGTTACTACTTTGGTTTTGACATAGTTTTATTGTCTTTCGTTTAATACTCCTACTGCTTTACTACCGAACTGGATGAATACTGGCCAGTGAAGGGGTGTATACTGCAGAGGAGAAGTTAATCTTTCTATATTCACTTAGTGCCTCCTAGTGGCAGCAGCATAACACCCATGGTCCTGCGTCCCCCAATGATTGGCTCGGAGAAAAGGATTTTACGGTTAGTACACAAAAATCCCTATTTTTATAGCTCCAACATATTCTGCAGCGCTTTACATGTCAGAGGGGACTTGTACAGACAATAAAGACATTATAGAGTAACACATAAATCCGATCCCAACAGGAGTGTGGATCCTGCTGCTCACTAGCTTATAATCTAATTTTTAGCGACTATGAGATGTGAATCCAGAATTAATGCGCATTTCTTTCTCTTCTACAGGTATCCTGAGCTGTTCACATATATTTCAAAGAACAGCCAAGATGATGTGTTCTATGAAGATGACATCTGGCCAGGAGAGGATGCTAACGGGTAAAACTGTCATGGTCGTTATAGCTGCCGTGATGCTGACTTTTTCTTTTCTGTTGTGACACAGTTTATGTTCTCTTGTGTGCAGTGCGGAGAAAGTTCAAGAGATTGTTTCCTGGCTCCGAGCCCATCCTATTAGCATGTTGGCACGCTCCTCCTGCGATTTACAGATTTTGGATATCGCTATCGTGGAAAAAATTGAAGAGGAGGTTACAAAGTGTAAGGTTAGCATGGTACAGATGAAGGGTTATGTCCCACAGTTTCTTTTGCTTGATACTTTTTATCATCTTCATTAGTTGAATACTTTCCTTTGCTTCATTGCATGGTATACCATCCTTACAGTGTACAGTATGTCACAAATTCTAATTATTATTATTGCTTTTCTACATGTCAAAATTGCATATATCATTTTCTGCCCAGTTAATATATGTGTTCTCTACAGACCAAGAAGAGCAGTAAGAAGGTGCGCGTGACTGTGAAACCACACTTACTGTTTCGGGTATGTTTCTCTTCAAGAATTAAGTACGGTTACATGTTCCTTTTTATAGGAAACTTTTACTGCAATAAGTAATTCAGTAGAGTACAAATGTTGTTTGCAACTGACATGAAGTTAGACCTGTACTTAACAAACTGTGCATAAATCAGTAATACAAGCCAATATGAGAGTGCATAATATATTATCAGAAAAATGTGCTTCTTTCTCCACTTATGAGCCAGTTTTTCACTGCATCTTGAACTCACCATACACTGTTAGAAAGAAAAAAACAGCTCAAATTTGTCTTGCTGAAGACTGACTGCCAGAACACTGAAATGTCAGATCCTATTACTGTACTCCATATAGAGGGAAAGAGACTGAGAAACCAAGCATGGAGAGACACAAAAAGATGGTGCTGAGCCTCCTATAAAATCTGTTGCCTCACCCCCTGCGCTGGATTCATATGTACACTGTTCAGTACTCTTGTTAAGAAAATTGAAACCACAACGGGGGTAAAAGAAAAATAATAATATAGACTTAATTATTAATAATTTATAATGACCCCAGTGATAACAACAAAAAAAGTGAGTGGAAACCACTCATGCCATGAGGAAAAACCAACCACCTAAAGCCAGGAAACCAATCCCAGAAAAAGGAAAACAAAGCAGGGAATATGTATAATTATATATAAATCTTTATTGATGGTGATACAAATAATTTAAAAAGTGCACATGTTGGATAAAATAATTAAAGTAAAATTCCCAAACAATTATATATAATAGCCAATAGGCCTACGGTGTACCATAAGTAATAAAACAATTGTATAGTAATATCATATATATGTCTCCCAAATTATACGTATAAATCGTGAAAATGAATAAAATTAAAAATGATATATATTAACCCATAATAGGGTAAGAAGGAGAAAGTGCCAATAGTGAAAAAAGTGCAATCGTGCAATATAAATCACTCGCAAATCTATCAAGTGCACTACACAAAAAAAGCAATAAAGTGGCCAGTATGAAATGTGGAGGACATATACCTTATGGAATCACCGTATCCAACAAAGCGCACCCCGACGCGCGTTTCGGATACACGATCCTTCGTCAGGGGGTGATACGGTGATTCCATAAGGTATATGTCCTCCACATTTCATACTGGCCACTTTATTGCTTTTTTTGTGTAGTGCACTTGATAGATTTGCGAGTGATTTATATTGCACGATTGCACTTTTTTCACTATTGGCACTTTCTCCTTCTTACCCTATTATGGGTTAATATATATCATTTTTAATTTTATTCATTTTCACGATTTATACGTATAATTTGGGAGACATATATATGATATTACTATACAATTGTTTTATTACTTATGGTACACCGTAGGCCTATTGGCTATTATATATAATTGTTTGGGAATTTTACTTTAATTATTTTATCCAACATGTGCACTTTTTAAATTATTTGTATCACCATCAATAAAGATTTATATATAATTATACATATTCCCTGCTTTGTTTTCCTTTTTCTGGGATTGGTTTCCTGGCTTTAGGTGGTTGGTTTTTCCTACTGTTCAGTACTGCAGCATAATGTCCTCCATTCAGCTGTGGTTCTGTTTCTGTTCTAGCTAAGGAATGAGGAGCAGGAATTGCTCCTTTTGGGTTTGTGTGATAGGCTTCATAGCAGCTAGTCTCCTTCCAGAGATAGAGCCTGCAAAGGGAAAAACTGATTAGAATGCAATGGCCAGAAATTGTGCTATTCCTCATGTACACTTGAAAGTACAGTTGTCCTTTACTTTTATTCGCTACTGTGCATATGCCTAAAATTGAAATGACCTCCATTGACGCTGTTAGAAAAAGTATTTGCTTGTCTCCCAGCAACTATACCCCTTTTGTGATTTTTCTGGGGGGTTTTCAGATCATTCACTTTAGGATCTGCAGTATATAGCTTGGGGGCAAAATTGGAGCTGTTTTTGGAAAAAGGATGCTTTTAAAAAAAAAAAAAAAAAAGAAAATTGGGATAACTACTTTTTAAAGGGGCCGTACAGCCCATGTGCTATCATTTTCGTAAAGCATAAAGTGCTATATAATACATCACCTTGATTAATCCCTCCTTCGTTCCAAATCTCCACCGGTTTGTGCACCTGTCTCTGCTGATCGGGTTATGTATGACCACCATGGTGGTGATCTGTGCAATCACAGGCTAGTGGGGGAGTCTAATGTGAACATTACCCGTTATTAGACATAAGCTTTTGGTGGAAAAAAGGAGCTGAACAACCTCTATAGCACCTACAGTGGCTGTCACACAGCTTTCCCAGGTTCCTGGATAACAGACCGGCATTGTTGGACGGGTTTTTTTCCCCTGTAATTTTTGCCTTTTTCACTTTTAAACGGTCTGTAATTAATGACCTTCCACTTGTCATATATAATTGTATTCTTGCTTCTCTCTCAGCCTCTTGAACAGCAGTTTGGAGTTGTTCCAGACAGAGATGCAGAGTTCCGGCTTTTTGACCGTGTTGTCAACGTGCGGGAGAGCTTTTCTGTCCCATTGGGTCTCAGAGGCACAGTCATTGGGATTAAAGGAGGTAATGGAAATCTTTTCAAACCCGAGGATTGCTTAGCCTCTTTAGAGCTGCAGTTAATCTTGCTCAGTCCCCTTTATGTCTATGATTTCTAAAGTGCAAATCCAATCTGACAAACTTAACTCCCATTAAGGGGAAACCACTTGTTCTCGAGACCACACATACTGATTTTGGCATAAGATGAAGCAATATTCCTGACACTGTTCATGTACTTGCAGCGGAGAGAGATGCTGATGTCTTGCTTGAAGTATTGTTTGATGAGGAG
Organism: Ranitomeya variabilis; assembly: GCF_051348905.1. Classification (NCBI taxonomy): domain Eukaryota; kingdom Metazoa; phylum Chordata; class Amphibia; order Anura; family Dendrobatidae; genus Ranitomeya; species Ranitomeya variabilis. The sequence continues at coordinate 954,085,947 of NC_135233.1, read as the reverse complement.
TTCCCTGGTGGCTTGCATATAAGGTACTGCCATGAAAACATGTTTATTCTGCTAATTCCTCTAGGAAAATTACTACAAAAGCAAAGCAAGCTAAATACATTTCCTCAATTTGTTTTCTTAGATGTTCCCAGTCAAGAGGCTACCGTGTGCCAACAAGTGCCTTAATCAACCTTTCTCATGGTATTCGTACAGAAAATGGTATGCAAAAGTTGACAGCAGTTGTTAAACCGCAACCAGCCATCAATCTCCATGGCTCTCACCCCTCTGAATTATCTACAGGAGGATCTCAAAAAGGACACTTGGGTGCCCTCAACCATTCACCCCGCTCACTCTTCATACCTATGAAGGTTAGACTTTTTCTCACTTCCACCCAATATAGTGTGTTGGTCTTGCGCAAATTTATACTTAAGAGGTAACTCACAGAATCGAAAGTCAGCCCATATACTAGCAGTCAGACCCCCAATGGTCCAGAGAATGGATTTCAAGATCTCAGAACTGGCTTCTGAAGAGCCACATCTTGAATGCTGTGCATGCTCATCCTCTGCTCCATTTATTGTCTATGGTACTGCTGGTAATAGTGCTGTGTTCTGTTTTCTCTGGCAGTCTCATAAACAATGAATGTAGCAGAGGTTGAACATGCGCACCTCTGCACTATTGAGGAGACCGTTATGCACTATGTTATGGTACAGTACAGGCGTTATCCTGTCAATTAATATTACATTTTACCTGTTAGAGCATGCAGAATGTGTATGTCCAGCATAAATTGTGTTGAATGGTGCATGTGCCATGGCTCCAATAAGTTGGCCATGCATGTCCAGAGTGGTTTGTATGTTGCATGTGTTTAATCTGTATTAAGTATGCAATTTTGCATGTTTTATAACCTTAAAAAATAAAGTTGTGTGTGTATGTATATATTTATTCATATTATCTGATATAAGAAATATCTGCATACAAGAGCATTTCTAGAAGTGATTACCGTATTTTTCGGACTATAAGACGCACCCCAAATTTGGGGTGAAAATTGCAGAAAAAAAGATTTTTTTATAAGATAGGGGTCCGTCTTATTGTCCAAATTTACAATATGTTACCTGAGGGCTGGCGGTGGCAGAGCAGGGTCACAGGAGGCATGGTGTTGGCAGAGGTGGGGTGATGCGGTACGGCGTGCACCTGAGCAGGGTCCCTTCCTGCTTAGGTTTGCGACGGCACGGCCTGGTGTCCATGGGAGGGTTGCAGCAGTGGTGTGGCGACGGCAGAGGTGCGGGGATAATGAGCGGTATGGCGTAAGCAGGGTCCCTTCCACAGGTGAGGTGACGCAGCGGAGCCAGGTTAATACAGGCTTACCGGCAGTGGTGTGGCGGCGGCAGAGGTGCGGGCATGAGGAGGCGCAGTGAGCGGTATGGGGTGAACGGGGTCCCTTTCACCGGTGAGGTGATGCAGCAACCTGGTAAGCAGCAGAGCCGGGTGAATCATGTTGTTATCGGTGGTGGCGGCGGCCATCTTCCTGAGGCCGCGCGTGCGCAGATGAGTGCTCTGCTTCCCGGGGCTTCAGGAAAATGGCTGCGGGAGGCCGCGCGTGCGCAGATGGAGATCGCGGCAGCCATTTTCCTGAAGCCGAGATCTAAATCTGCGAACTCGCCATTTTTCTAAGTGAATTAATATTCACTTTATGGCACAATAACATTTACCATTGCTACATCTTTGTTATACCTCTTCTATAAATTGATAAATTCTGGGTATGTGCTATTGCCTCTTCATGTATAATACTTAGTGAGTGTCTTCTCTTGTACTCCGGCATACAAGCAGCTGTTTTTGCTATTGCAGCGCAGTCCTATGTAAACGATCAAACTGATTAACCTTAAGGGTATGTGCACACGTTGTAGATTTTGCTGCGGATCCGCAGCGGATTGGCCGCTGCCAATTCGCAGCAGTTTTCCATGAGTTTACAGTGCCATGTACACCCGTGGAAAACAAAATGCTGCGGACAAAAACGCGCGGAAACGCTGCGTTGTTTATTCCGCAGCATGTCAATTCTTTGTGCGGATTCCGCAGCGGTTTACACCTGCTCCATAATAGGAATCCGCAGGAGTAAAACCGCAGGTGGAATCTGCACAAAATCCACAAAAAAAATCGCGGTAATTCCGCAGGTAATCCGCAGTGCGGTTTACCTGCGGATTTACCAAAATCAGTCCAGAAAAATCCTCACCATTTTCCGCAACGTGTGCACGTGGCCTAATAGCCTGTGCTAAGGATAGGCTATCAATATTTATAGGGTTTGAGTCACTAATAAATATGCCATCTACTCATGGATCATAGCACACCTTGTGGTCAGTGTATAGCAATGTGAATTTCCATTAAATTATCTGAGTACTGCTGGTCATACACGATCAGTCACTATCCCCAGAGGTGAAAACATAGGTTTTCCTGCACCCTTGGCAGAAATTCAGTCTGGCATCCCGCTTCCTCCCATACACAGGTTAAGCACTTTGAGTAGTCTGCACATGCGATTTGCATAATTAGTCATGTGCTGACTAGCGGCTTATTTAAATTTTCTCAATAGAGAAGCTAGTTGGCCTGTGACCTTAAAGCTTGACAGTCGTTTACATTTTTATTTAATAAATCCATAGTACACATGGAAATTAAACAAATTTGTAATCTATCTTATCAGAGAAATCTGCTTCTTTCTTTGCTAGGACCTCAGTTCAATGGTTAAAATCTGACTTCAGTGAAGACAGACTTTTGCATTGCTGATATAGGAGTTTGGAGTTGTTACTCATAAGATTCTATATAGACTGGAGGAGGTGAAGAAGCTTTCTGCCGCTTGTACCTCGCTCCTCCTACCTCTCACCACTGCATAGAATAGGAACTGTCATCTCCTCTCTCAGTAATGTAATAATCTCTCTTCACTGAATACAGATTTTACCCCAGAATTGAGAATTTTGAAAATGAAAGATCAGTCCTAGTGGAGAAAGAAGGAGATTTCTCTAATATATTACAAAGTTGCTTATTTCACCCCATTGGGGGACACAGACCATGGGTTGTATGCTGCTTGCCACTAGGAGGCTGACATTTTCATGTGTACTATTGTTTTATGAAATAATAGTGAAAATGATGGGTGTTCTTTAACCCCTTTCTGCCATCTGACGTATTATCCCGTCGAGGTGACCTCGGACTTAATTCCCAGGGACAGATAGTACGTCATAGGCGATCAGCCGCTCTCACGGGGGTAGCACGGCTTATCGCGGCCAGGTGTCAGCTGATTATTACACCATGTGCCAGGAGCGGTCACGGACCGCTCCCGGCACATTAACCCCCGGAACACTGCGATCAAACATGATCGCAGCGTTCCGGTGGCATAGGGAAGCATCCTCCCTGCGCGCTTCCCTGAGACCCTCGGAACAACATTATCACGTTGTTCCGAGCGTCTCCTCCGTCCTCCTCCCTGCAGGCCCCGGATCCAAGATGGCCGTGGGGGGCCTTCCGGGTCCTGCAGGGAGGTGGCTTGCAAGCGCCTGCTGAGAGCAGGCTCCAGCAAGCCTCCTGCACTGCCTGTCAGATCGCTGATCTGACACAGTGGTTTGCAAAGTACCCTGGGACAAAGTAAAAAAATATATATATATTAACACGTGTAAAAAAAAAATTAAAAAAAATTCCTAAATAAAGGAAAAAAATATATTGTTCCAATAAATACATTTCGGCCGGCACAGAAAATTTAGCCCCCAGCTTCGGGTTCGTGTAGGCCGCAACCAGGAGCCTCCGCCCATGCTAGGCCGCGCGTTATAGCTCCACCCCCCTGTTCAGGCGCTTCTCGTTCAGGGCGAGAACACAGCAATATTCTCGGCGGCCATATTCATCCTCCTGCCGCTTCCGGACACGGGCTGTGTACATCCAGAAGTGGCTGCTACATCGGACCAGGCGGTACTCAGCGCTGGAGAGACTAATCCAATTCTGACGGGGGACTCTGGAACCGGGTAGGGAGACGCCACTCCATCCCTCCCCGACCCCCTGCTCTCCCACACACCTCCAGCAGCATGCAGAGTATTCCCTGGTCCTTAAGCTAGTCTTAAAGGCTCCCAACCAGCAATCCCTGGTCTTATAGGTACATGACCAGCATTCCCTGGTCTTGAAGGTACATGACCAGCATTTCCTGGTCTTGAAGGTACATGACCAGCATTCCCTGGTCTTTAAGGCACATGTCGAGTATTCACTGGTCTTAAAGGTACATGACCAGCATTCACTGGTCTAAAAGGCACAGGACCAGCATTCCCTGGTCTTAAATCAGCATACCCTGGTCTGAAAGGCACATAACCAGCCCAAAGCCGGTCACCTTTCCCAGAGTACCTAGTTCAAACGAGTGCAGGAGCCTTCCGCCGCCGCCGATCCCAGTTTTGGGCTTCGTCACTGCCGCAATCCATGGCTTCTCTGACCAAGAAATTGTATCCCTATGTGAACCTGCTGTGATTCGGAGTGCTCGCAGGACCAATACAGATGGATCCTCACCTACACGGGGGCCGTCGGCTAGCAAGGGTCACAAGTACTCTAGAAACGTACAGGCGTCAAGAAAACGGGAGCTTCATTTCTTGATCTCCCTCGACAATGATTTGCTGAGAACTAGACTCCGCATCTGAATTGGAGGTGACCTTGGATCTGGACTCTCCAAAGCCTCAGCACAAGCTGGATTCACCTATTTAGACCATCATCCAATCTCTGTGGATTGACAAGGACTCCAAATGGAGATAAACTCCTTAGTATTGCATTTTCCATTGTCCTGGACAGCGAGCGTCCGGATAAGCGATTCACTGGCGAGCCCCATGGTAGCGCAGTGGTAAACACTGGTGTTTTTTACAGCATAGGAGTCCAGGGTTCCGGCCCCACCGTGAGCAATCGCAAATGGACTTGGCTCTAGAAGCAGACGCCTCTTCAAGCAACACCAGATGCCATGCCTGGTTTTAATGGCGACGGGTCCTTCAAAGGACACCGATCTCCTCACACCATCATGAAATGAGCACATGGAGTGTCATCTCCACGTATACTTTTCTACACCTGGGCCTAATGCCATCCCGGTCCACCCAGGGACTTGAATTCCATGGATGTACAGATGCCCTCCTTTTGACGTCTGAGCAGCTCCCCTCTGCATCGCCATTATTTAGTGGATGATGCGAGGAGGCGGACAGTTCCTCTCCACCTCCCTGTTAAGAGAATGGTTGATTTTTATCTGTGCACGTTCAATGACGGCAGCAACTCAAGAGATGTTTTTTTCCTCACCTGGCGGATGCAGCTGCGCACTTTGCTACCTGGCAGCTTAACTCCTGTGGTATACCAACCAGTATCCCTGCCCGATGGATCATCTTTTAAAAATCCCATGGACAATGACTCGTTCCGTCTTGCGGCCTTGAGTTCAGTGCTTTACCTTTCCTTAGCCCCGCACGGGTTGCCAGACCAACGGTCTACTGGCCGGAGACCTTAGCTACTTTGATTCACAATAACAGAAAATATTGGAGTAGTGTCCGCAACACATAGGAATGTCCTATGTAAATGGCTATACACCTCACCACAGGGTGTTTGGTCTATGTAGCTTTTGTTACTGATGGTTCCAGTGTTGGTCTATATTAGTTTGATTCAGAACAGTTCTCTCTCTTTCATGTGACAGTACAGCTGGCCAAGCAAATCTCTTGAGCGGGAAACTTTGTTGTGCACGCCTCTTTGAATGCGGCTAGTTGCACGGCGCTGTCTGCAGCAAATGCCATTTCATTCAGAAGGGCTTTATGGATCAGAGAACGGAAGCATACTCTGCATTCAAAAAACCTCTGACATCACTCCCTTACAGAGTGGTCGCTTATTCGGTGAGTAGATGGGGGTGTTCCCCACGTAGGAACAAAGGATCGCAGGTGTCCTATAGATCCAACCAACAGTGGAAGGGTTGTCCAGGACAGTTTAGATCTAAGGGATCTTGGGTCCAAAAAGGGGACCGAAAGGTAAGACCGATCCTGGATCTCTAACTTCTAACAAGCTTAAAAAGGTCCTCCTTCTTTGGATGGAGTTCTTCCACTCACCCATCACTTCAGTGAGAAAAGGTGGAGTTTTCTGGCATCCATCGACATTCGGGATGCTTACCTTCACAAGTCACGACCTTGCCCCTTCGGCTTTGCTACCGCTCCCAGAGTGTTCGCCATTATCATGGCGGCTGTCATGTCCCTCTGGCACTCTGGGTGCGTGGCCGTCCTCCCCATCTGGTCGACTTCCAGCCGTTCTTCCAGGATTATGCTGAGCCCGTCTATATATACCTTACGATACCCTTCCTCACCTGGGCTGGTGGATAGACTTAGACAGGTCTTCCTCATTTCCAGCCCTGCAGATATCCTTTTTAAGGATAATCCTGGACACCTCCAGAGGGTTGGAATCCTCCCTTGAGACAAGGCCGTGGTCCTTCAACAGGGAGCCCCCGCACTTGGTCTCTCATCCCCTCATTCCGGGCTGGAATGACCATCCAGCAATTCTGGCAAATGCCAGAACGGCCTGTCTGGTCGTGGGCTATCTCTTCTGCTACGTCATTAAAAGAAGCGGGTTCTCAAGACAGGGCTGAATTTCAGCCCCGGTCCGTACCTGCCCTCATTCTATCCGATTTGCTATGAGGATCCTTGGGTGGAATAATAGCAATGGAGGCAGTTTCCTTCGCTCCGCTTGTTTTTTTTCTGCAGGTCAAACAGGTTTCTAGAGGGTAATCTCTGAGCGTTTTTCTCATCCGGGGGAGATCCTTTCTCCAGGTTCAATGGTTGCTAGGGACTATGGAGCGTCACCACACTGCTCAAGGCCTCTGGTTATCTCGGGAATCCAGTCTCCCGATCAGTTTTTTTCTGGGGATCCCAATGGTACCTCTGCTCCTACAGCAGGCCCAATGCCCTCTGGCAGGTCTCCCCATCCAAATTCAGTTGGATATTATCACGGCTGTGCAATACGTCTATCATCTAGCAGGTACCCGTAGTCAGGCACCTTGACCTACATACCTCACACTTTCTGATGGGCCGAGATCTATCTTTCGGTGATCTCGGCAGTACTCATCCCAGGAGTAGAACTCTGGGCGGCAGTTTTTCCTCAGCCGCCAGGGTCTCGCCTCAAGTGAGTGGGAACTTCATCCGGAAGTCTTCCAACATATCTGCCTTCACTGGAGCACTCCAGATGTAGATTGGATGGCGTCCGCCAATGTACTCGAGTTCATGGTTCGGCCTCGAGATCCAAAAGCCATCGCAGTGCATACTCTGGTTCTTCTGTGATACCAGCTCCATCACGCCTCTTCCACTAGTTCCAAGGGTCTTTAGGAAGCAGGAAGGCCCCAGTGATCCTGGGAGATCCGCACTGTCCAAGTCAATTCAGATGAGTCTTTGGAGCTGGCCGCTCTGTTCCTTCAGACCTTTTTTTTTTATTACCGTCAAGGCAAGGTTGTCCTCAGGCCATCGCCGTCCCTTGTTACCAAGGTGGTATCGTACTTCCACTGTTACGAGGGCATCGTTCTTCTCTCTTCTCTTTCGGCTCCAGTCCACAAAATGGAATGGGTTCCCCATACCCTGGACAATGTGAGTGCCCTTATTAGGTACGTGTCGAGGATGGCGTCCTTCGAGAGGATGGACACCTCATTTGGACTTCCTGGTGTTTTTTGAGGAAGGGCTTAGCCGTTTCTTCGGCCATGTTAGCCTGGTGGATTCTTTTCACATCCAGAAGTCCTTCCGTGTTGGACGTCAGCCTATTTTCTCTCCACTTGATCAATCGAGGTTTCTTGAGTTCTAGACACCAGGCGTCAGCAAAGCACGTCTGTCAGCTTTGCGGGTTCATCCAGTCCGCATGCATCCTTGAAGCACTATAATTCCCAGACTTCCGCAGACGTAAGTCTGGGCAGGCGGACTGCATGCCGCGGTGGTGCACTTGTAAGTAGCGTTACACAGGGCCTGATCTGATGTTGTCCCCACCCAGGGACTGCTTTGGGACGTCCCGCGGTCTGTGTCCCCCAATGAGGCGAAGGAGAAATAGGGATTTTTGTGTACTCACCGTAAAATCCTTTTCTCCGAGCCATTCATTGGGGGACACAGCTCCCACCCTGTTATTAGTTTGTGCTTGTTTTATAATTTGACATGCTATATATAATTTGACATGCTATACTCTCATATATAATTTGACATACTATACTCTCATAGGTTATTGATCTCCTACTGCTTTTACACCGAACTGGTTAGCTGAGAGCCAGCAGGAGGGTGTATACTGCAGGGGAGGAGCTAACTTTTTTGTATCACTTGGTGTCAGCCTCCTAGTGGCAGCAGCATACACCCACGGTCTGTGTCCCCCAATGAATGGCTTGGAGAAAAGGATTTTACGGTGAGTACACAAAAATCCCTATTTTATTATGTATATCCCTCCTCACATGTGAAGCGCCATGGAATAAATGGTGCTATAATAATAAATAATAATAATCTGAAGTAAATTTTTTGTGAAAAAAAAGTTAAATGTTCATTTTTTTTTTTTAAACATTCCAAAAATTCCTGTGAAACACCTGAGGGGTTAATATACTTCTTGAATGTGATTTTGAGCACCTTGAGGGGTGCAGTTTGTAGAATGATGTGTCACACTGGTATTTTCTATCATATAGACCCCTCAAAGTGACTTCAAATGTGATGTGGTCCCTAAAAAAATGGTGTTGTAAAAATGAGAAATTGCTGGTCCACTTTTAACCCTTATAACTCCCTAACAAAAAATTGTTCCATAATTGTGCTGATGTAAAATAAACATGTGGGAAATGTTACTTATTAAGTATTTTGTGTGACATCTCTGTGATTTAAGGGCATGAAAATTCAAAGTTGGAAAATTGTGAAATTTTTCCCAAATTTCCTTTTTTTTTCACAAATAATCTCAAGCAATGTCAAGGAAATGTTACCACCAACATGAAGTACAATATGTCACGAGAAAACAGTGTCAGAATCACCGGGATCCATGGAAGCTTTCCAGAGTTATAACCTCATAAAGGGACAGTGGTCAGAATTGTAAAAATTGGCCCGGTCATTAACATGCAAACCACCCTTGGGGATTAAGGGGTTAACCCCTTTACCCCCTAGGTGTTTGCATGTTAATGACCAGGCCAATTTTTACAGTTCTGACCACTGTCACTTTGAGGTAATAACTTTGGAATGCTTCAACGGATCCCACTAAAACTAATGTTTTTTTCGTGACATATTGTAGTTCATGATAGTGGTAACATTTTTTCGATATAACTTGCATTTATATGTGAAAAAAACCTAAAATTTGGCAAAATTCAGAAATTTTGCAATTTTCAAACTTTGAATTCTTATAGGTACTCTTAAATCAGAGATGTCACACAAAATAGTTACTAAACAACATTTCCCATATGTCTATTTTACATACGCACAATATTTTAAACAATTTTTTTTCTGTTAGAACATTATAAGGGTTAAAAGTTAACCAGCAATTTCTCCTTTTTCCAACAAGATTTACAAAACCATTTTTTTAGTGACCACATCACATTTTAAGTGAATTTGAGGGGCCTATATGATAGAAAATACCCAAACGTGACACCATTCTAAAAACTTCACTTCTCAATGTGCTCAAAAACACATTCAATAAGTTTTTAACCCTTCAGGTGCTTCACAGAAATTTTTGGAATGTGAAAAAAAAATTAACATTTAACTTTTTTTTTTTTTTTTTTAACAAATAACTTACTTTAGACCCCAATCTCTTTATTTTCACAAGGGTAACAGGAAGAAATGGACCATAAAATTGTTATGCAATTTCTCCTGAGCATTCCGATGTCCCATATGTGGAGGAAAACCACTGGGCGCACGACAAGGCTTGGAAGGGAAGGAGCGCAATTTGACACTTTGAATGCAAAATTTGCTGGAACAATTAGCGAATGCCATGTGTACAACAAACTGAGGTTCATTTTTTCCTGAATGTGCCAATACCCTACATGTAATTGGGAAATTCTTTTTCAGGCACAGTGCAAAGCTCAGAAGGGAAGGAGTGCCCTACTATAGTGCAGATTTTACTGTTATGGTTTCCAGGTGCCATGACCCACTGGGAAAGCTCATGAGATGCCAGAACAGCAGAAATAACTACATTTTTACCAACAATATTTAGTTTTAGCCCCAGATTTTACATTTTCACAAAAGTGGATAAAAATGGCTCCTAAATTTGCCCCACAATTTCTACTGAACATGGTCATACCGCATATGTCGCTCTACAGTACTGCTTAGCTATACGGAGAGACTCTGCAAGGACAGAGCGCTATTTGCCTCCTGGAGCACAGATTTTCCAAGAATAGTTTAGACTCCTTATATAGATCTCCTAATTACTAGAAGAGCAGAATCCCCCCTCAAGTGACCCCATTGTGGAAATTATACCTCTTTGGGAATTTATCTACAGGTGTAGTGACGATTTCGACTCCATGGTTGTTTTCCAGAAACAAGCCGTATTGGAAATTGCTGACAGAAAATTGCAAACTGCCATTATAGTGACCAGTACGCTGTAGTGACCAGTACGATGCAGTCACCAGTACGTTATACCCAGCCCGTGCGTCTGTAGACATGCACCCGTAAATTAGGTAGGCTCTCATCACTACAGAAATACCAAACATGTGGGTTCTATACAGCTCTGGCAAAAATTAAGAGACCACCACATCAAAACCCTGTCATGGGCAGCCCAATCTCCAGACCTGAACCCCATTAAAAACCTCTGGAATGTAATCAAGAGGATGAAGAATAGTCACAAGCCATCAAACAAAGAACAACTGCTTAAATTTTGGTGCCAGAAGCAGTATGTGAGGCTGGTGGAAAGCATGCCAAGACGCATGAAAGCTGTGATTTAAAATCATGGTTATTCCATAAAATATTGATTTCTGAACTCTTCCTGAGTTGAAACATTAGTATTGTTGTTTCTAAATGATTATGAGCTTGTTTTCTTTGCATTATATGAGATCTGAAAGCCCTGTTTGTTTGTTTTTTAATTTTGACAATTTTTCTGTCAGAAAAAAAAAATACAAAAATTATTGATTGGAAATTCGGAGACATGTCAGAAGTTTATAGAATAAAAGAACAATTTACATTTTACTCAAAAATATACCTATAAAGAGAAAAATCAGAGAAACTGAACATTTTGCAGTGGTTTCTTAATTTTTGCCAGAGCTGTATGTAGTTTAGAGACACTGGGGCTCAGAAGGGAGGGGAGCATTTGGATTTGAGAGAGTAGAATTTGCTGAATTTCTTTTGGAGGGTGAGGGCCATTTAGCTTTTCCAGAGCCTTTTACTACCAGTAATGTGGAAGCCCCCCCTATATTTCCGTTAACAGATGACAGACCTGAGTGGGGACTTGCTTTTTTTGTTGATTGAGTTGGAGATTTTACACAAATTTGGGATCACATTTAGCCAGTTCTCTACGGTGAGCACTTACATTGGGGTTTCCATCTAAATCTCCAAGTGACAAGATTCAGGTTAAACCCCCAAGGGATCCATTTACTATAATGAGGCAGTAGCATTACTCTGGATTCCATCTGGCCTCTGTTCAGTGTTGTCCTTCTTTTCAGAAGCGCACAAAACTGTCGTCGATGACACTTTTATTCAATCCTAAAAAGACACTGCTGGAACACGGGGTCCTATAGGGTGTCCACAGTGCCTTCATCTGCCTCATTATAGGGAATCTTCCAACGGGGGTTCCATCTGAATCAAGTATTTCAGAGATTTACACGGAAACCCCGGTGTGAGCGCTCATTGCAGTGCGCAGAATAAATGTGCGCCAAGCCTTACTGCGATCTTTGGGAGGCAGAACTAACAAAATAGCAGGTGAAGGATTGCTTTTTATTTACTTCTTATGCTGTTCCTCGTACGGTATAAGTGATTAGGCAACTTTATTCTTTGGGTCTGTGCGATTACAGCGATACCAGATATGTTTTTTAATGTATGGCTGATGTTACACATTAAAAAGCTCTTTTTATTGCAAAAACACATCACCTTATTTTGATAGCTACAATTTTTCAATTTTTTGGCCCACAGTGTCATGAGATGGCTTGTGTTTTGCGGAGCGAGCTGATGTTTTTATTGGATGCATTCAGCTTATGGTAAAATTGATAAGGCATTTTTATTCTACTGGTCAGTACGATTACAGTGATACCATATATATATATATATATATATATATATATATATATATATATATATATATATATATATATATATATATATACTAGCTGTACTACCCGGCTTCGCCCGGGTTAATGACTGCTGTTAGCAAAATAGAATGTGTTAACAAAAATTTATTCTGCACACAAAAACCACAAAACAAATAGATAGAAATGTAATTATTAAAAGGCAAAAACTAAGCAAATAGAAGCATTTCACAACATATATTAGCTTTGTTATACTGAGAATGTCTTTGTTGCCTATATTAACCAATCAGAGCTCAGGTTAATTAACTGTAGCAAAATAGAAGCTGAGCTGTGATTGGTTGCTATTGGCAGCCTGATAAATCCCCAGCCAACAGGAAGCCCTCCCCCCTGGCAGTATATATTAGCTCACACATACACATAATAGACAGGTCATGTGACTGACAGCTGCCGTATTTCCTATATGGTACATTTGTTGCTCTTGTAGTTTGCTTATTAATCAGATTTTTATTTTTGAAGGACAATACCAGACTTGTGTGTGTTTTAGGGCGAGTTTTATGTGTCAAGTTGTGTGTGTTGAGTTGCGTGTGGCGACATGCATGTAGCGACTTTTGTGAGATGAGTTTTGTGTGGCGACATGCGTGTAGCAACATTTTGTGTGTTGAGTTGCATGTGACAGGTTAGTGTAGCAAGTTGTGTGCAGCAAGATTTGTGCATGGCGAGTTTTGCGCGTGGCGAGTTTTATGTGTGGTGCATTTTGAGTATGTGCAAGTTTTGTGTGAGGCAACTTTTGCATGTGGTGCAACTTTTGTACATGTGGCAATTTTTCTGTGTGTGCAAGTTTTGCATGAGGTGAGTTTTCCATGAGGTGAGTTTTGCACGTGTGGCGAGTTTTGCGTGAGCCTAGTTTTGCATATGGCGAGTTTTGCATGTAGCGAGTTTTGAGTGGTGACTTTTGTGTTTCGACTTTTATGTGGCGAGGTTGGTGTGTGTGTGTGGTGAAATGTGTGCTGAGGGTGGTATATGTGTTCAAGCACGTGGTAGTGTGTGGCGCATTTTGTGTTTGTGTTCATATCCCCGTGTGTGGTGAGTATCCCATGTCGGGGCCCCACCTTAGCAACTGTACGGTATATACTCTTTGTCGCCATCGCTCTCATTCTTTAAGTCCTCATTGTTCACATCTGGCAGCTGTCAATTTTCCTCCAACACTTTTCCCTTCACTTTTTCCCCATTATGTAGATAGGAGCAAAATTGTTTGGTGAATTGGAACGCGCGGGGTTAAAATTTCACCTCACAACATAGCCTATGACGCTCTCGGGGTCCAGACGTGTGACTGTGCAAAATTTTGTGGCTGTAGCTGCGACGGTACAGATGCCAATCCCGGACATACACACATACATACATACACACATTCAGCTTTATATATTAGATATACCTGTATGTAATCTCCTGTATATAGTATATACCTGTGTGTCATCTCACCTATATATAGTATATATCTGTGTGTCATCTCCTGTATATAGTATATACCTGTATGTCATCTCCTCCTATACATAGCATATACCTGTGTCATCTCCTCCTGTATATACTATATACCTGTAGGTAATCTGCTCCTGTATATAGTATATACCTGTGTGTCATCTCCTCCTGTATATAGTATATACCTGTATGTCATCTCCTCCTGTATGTAGTATGTACCTGTATGTCATCTCCTCCTCTATATAGTATATACCTGTGTGTCATCTCTCCTGTATATAGTATATATCTGTGTGTCATCTCCTCCTGTATATAGTATATACCTGTGTGTCATCTCCCCTGTAAATAGTATATACCTGTGTGTCATCTCCTGTATATAGTATATAGCTGTATGCCATCTCCTCCTGTATTAGCCCTCGTTCACACGTTATTTGGTCAGTATTTTTACCTCAGTATTTGTAAGCTAAAATGGCAGCCTGATAAATCCCCAGCCAACAGTAAGCCCACCCCCTGGCAGTATATATTAGCTCACACATACACATAATAGACTGGTCATGTGACTGACAGCTGCCGGATTCCTATATGGTACATTTGTTGCTCTTGTAGTTTGTCTGCTTATTAATCAGATTTTTATTTTTGAAGGATACCAGACTTGTGTGTGTTTTAGGGCGAGTTTCGTGTGTCAAGTTGTGTGTGTTGAGTTGCGTGTGGCGACATGCATGTAGGGACTTTTGTGAGATGAGTTTTGTGTGGCGACATGCGTGTAGCAACTTTTTGTGTGTCGAGTTGCATGTGACAGGTTAGTGTAGCAAGTTGTGTGCAGCAAGTTTTGCGCATGGCGAGTTTTGCGCGTGGCGAGTTTTATGTGTGGTGCCTTTTGAGTATGTGCAAGTTTTGTGTGAGGCAACTTTTGCATGTGTTGCAACTTTTGTGCATGTGGCAATTTTTCTGCGTGTGGCAATTTTTCTGCGTGTGCAAGTTTTGCGTGTGGCGAGTTTTGCACGTGTGGCGAGTTTTGCATGTGGAGAGTTTTGCGCGTGGCGAGTTTTGAGCGGCGACTTTTGTGTTTCTACTTTTATGTGGCGAGGTTGGTGTATGTGTGGTGAAATGTGCACTGAGGGTGGTATATGTGTTCGAGCACGTGGTAGTGTGTGGCGCATTTTGTGTGTGTGTTCATATCCCCGTGGTGGTGTGATTATCCCATGTTGGGGCCCCACCTTAGCAACTGTACAGTATATACTCTTTGGTGCCATCGCTGTCATTCTTTAAGTCCCCCTTGTTCACATCTGGCAGCTGTTAATTTGCCTCCAACACTTTTCCTTTCATTTTTTCCCCATTATGTAGATAGGGGCAAAATTGTTTGGTGACTTGGAAAGCGCGGGGTTAAAATTTCACCTCACAATATAGCTTTGACGCTCTCAGGGTCCAGACGTGTGACTGTGCAAAATTTTGTGCCTGTAGCTGCGACGCCTCCAACACTTTTCCTTTCACTTTTTCCCCATTATGTAGATAGGGGCAAAATTGTTTGGTGAATTGGAAAGCGCGGGGTTAAAATTTCACCTCACAACATAGCCTATGACGCTCTCGGGGTCCAGACGTGTGACTGTGCAAAATTTTGTGGCTGTAGCTGCTACGGTTCAGATGCCAATCCCGGACATACATACATACATACATACATACACACACACACACATTCAGCTTTATATATTAGATATATATATATATATATATATATATATATATATATATATATATATATATATATGTATATATGTATGTTTTGGCTCCCTTACACAATAAAAGCGATTTTACAGAAAAAAATATTTATTTTTTTTATTCTGAGTGCTATAACTTTTTTATTTTTCCGCTGATGGAGCTGTATGATGGCTTTTTTACTTGCTACACAAGATGACGTTTTCAGTGGTACCACGTTAATTTATATTTGTCTTTTTGATCGCATTTTATTCTACTTTTTGTTCAGTGGTATGATGATTAATAGTGATGAGCGAATATACTCGTTACTTGAGATTTCTTGAGCACGCTCGGGGGTCCTCCGAGTATTTTTTAGTGCTCGGAGATTTAGTTTTTCTTGCTGCAGCTGAATGATTTACATCTGATAGCCAGCATTAGTACATGTGGGGGTTGCCTGGTTGCTAGGGAATCCCCACATGTACTTTATGCTGGCTAACAGATGTAAATCATTAGCTTAAATTATTGCATATATACCTTATATGCATATGAATACACACATATATAAATAAGTGCACCTTGCCTAGGTTCATGGCACTTCCAAATTTAAATACACATCAAAAATATGGGACAGGAAGCCGAATGCCATAAAATCATGAAAAACTTTATTGGTACAATAAATTTGAAAAAAAAAAACAAGGGGTCAGCAATATACAAAAAACAGCCCAAAAAGAAGTACAGTACAATACAAATATATACTCATCTGTGAGAACGGAGCTATCATCTGATATATAAAGTGAAAAAGTGCCTATTCAAAAATCCAACTCATGGGGCGTGGAGCACATATTGATTACCTTATCACATGATCGCTCAGCACAGGAACAGCTGCTGCGCTGCGCTGGGACAACGGAGATGCAGCGATGGCGCGAGGAGGGTGAGTAGGACTGGGGGGTGTGAGCCATGCATACAATGATGGGACGGGGGTGTGAGCCATACGGGACCAGGTAAGCCATGCATACAACAGTGGGAGCCACACATAAAAGGACAGGGTGGGGGAGCCACATAAGAGGACAGGATGGCGGAGCCACACATAGCAGGACAGGGATGAGGGAACAATGCATACCCGGCTTATACTCGAGTCAATAAGCTTACCCAGTTTTCCATGGCAAAATTAGGTGCCTCGGCTTATACTCGGGTCGGCTTATACTATAGTATATACGGTATTTAGATATTTGTTTTATTATATTTGGATTTTATTTTTTTTTTTACAATTTTTTTTTTAACTTTTGTGGGAATGAGGTTAAGTATGAAATCTTGTATGAGTGATGATATGATAACCACTGAACCCTGCAAGCAGAGCTGAATACTGATAGTGACTATTAGTGTTGAGCATTCCGATACTGCAAGTATCGGGTATCGGCCGATACTTGCTGTATCGGAATTCCGATACCGAGATCCGATACTTTTGTGGTATCGGGTATCGGGTATCGAAACAACATTAATGTAATAATGTGTAAAAGAGAGAATTAAAATAAAAAATATTGCTATACTCACCTCTCCGACGCAGCCCGGACCTCAGCGAGGGAACCGGCAGCGTTGTTTGTTTAAAATTCGCGCGTTTACTTGGTTACGTGAAGTCCCGGCTTGTGATTGGTCGCGGCGGCCATGTTGCCGGGACGCGGACCAATCACAGCAAGCCGTGACGTAATTTCAGGTCCTTGCAGGATTTTAAAATTACGTTCCGGCGTTGTGATTGGGCGCGTCGTGGTCACATGGGCGACGTAACCAATCACAAGCCGGGACGTCACGGGAGGCTGGACACGCGCACATTTTAAAATGCGCGCGTGTCCAGCCTCCCGTGACGTCCCGGCTTGTGATTGGTCGCGGCGGCCATGTTGCCGGGACGCGGACCAATCACAACGCCGGAACGTAATTTTAAAATCCTGCAGGACCTGAAATTACGTCACGGCTTGCTGTGATTGGTCCGCGTCCCGGCAACATGGCCGCCGCGACCAATCACAAGCCGTGACGTCACGGGAGGCTGGACACGCGCACATTTTAAAATGCGCGCGTCCAGCCTCCCGGCTTGTGATTGGTTGACCGCGATGCAACCAATCACAAGCCGGGACGTCACGGGAGGCTGGACAAGCGCGCATTTTAAAATGCGCGCGTCCAGCCTCCCGGCTTGTGATTGGTTGACCGCGATGCAACTAATCACAAGCCGTGACGTCCCGGGAGGCTGGACAAGCGCGCATTTTAAAATACGCGCGTGTCCAGCCTCCCGTGACGTCACGGCTTGTGATTGGTTGCGTCGCCCATGTGACTGCGGCGCAACCAATCACAACGCCGGGACGTAATTTTAAAATCCTGCAGGACCTGAAATTACGTCACGGCTTGCTGTGATTGGTCCGCGTCCCGGCAACATGGCCGCCGCGACCAATCACAAGCCGGGACTTCACGTAACCAAGTAAACGCGCGAATTTTAAACAAAGAACGCTGCCGCTTCCCTCGGTAAGGTGCAGGCTGCGTCGGAGAGGTGAGTATAGCAATATTTTTTATTTTAATTCTTTCTTTTACACATTAATATGGTTCCCAGGGCCTGAAGGAGAGTTTCCTCTCCTTCAGACCCTGGGAACCATCAGGAATACCGTCCGATACTTGAGTCCCATTGACTTGTATTGGTATCGGTATCGGATTGGATCCGATACTTTGCCGGTATCGGCCGATACTTTCCGATACCGATACTTTCAAGTATCGGACGGTATCGCTCAACACTAGTGACTATATTACACGTTGTTAGGATTTGTTGTGCTAGAGTGGTTGATTTTATAATTAAGGCTCCTAACAAATACAAACATAGTAACATTTAGCTTGTCAGATGGCGCCATACTTTATTAACATAACCATATGTCACATCTGACAAGTTATGGATTGCTGCTTGTGGACAGGATCAGCACCAAGTACAGGAATACATCAGCTGATTTACCATCACTACAGAAGTGCATTACCAGAACTACCATCAGTACAGGCAAGCATCCCCAGATCCATCAACCGTACAGGAATACAGCATTACAACTATTATCAGTACATGAATACATCACCATAACCATCATCAGTACAGGAATACAGCACAGAACCACCAGCCGTATAGGAATACAGCACCAGAACCACCAAAATATTTAGAATTGAGAGTCCTCAGTGGTTGATACCTTTTAATGGCTAACTGAAAAGATGGTAACAAATTGCAAGCTTTCAAGACTACATACGTCTCTTCATCAGGCAAAGACTAAAACAAATTCTGAAGAATCACATATTTATGCACAACATAGTATGGAAAAAAAAAAAGGGAGAGGGGAAAAAAACATGGATAAGCCAGGTGACATGAAGCAGAATTACCATGGGTGATAAACAGTTACGTCCATAAATATTGGGCCAATTCTTAGAAAAGGATTGTTTTATTGTCCTGTGATTAGGGTCTCTGTTTGATGACCCCACATGGTCTCATGGGCAAGTTCCTTAGTTGTAGTTAGTTGATGTAAAAAGACATAAATCCGTGTGACACATTCATTCCTGCATTTAGAGTGTCAAAGGTCGTCATCAGTTTCTATTCCCAGACTCTCCTGTCTTTTTGCGATTTGAAGTTACCCTTTAATGCAAGTAATTTCATGTCCATAATGGACATGAAATTACTTGTATTAAAGGGTAACTTCAAATCGCAAAAAGACAGGAGAGTCTGGGAATATAAACTGATGACGACCTTTGACACTCTAAATGCAGGAATGAATGTGTCACACGGATTTATGTCTTTTTACATCAACTAACTACAACTAAGGAACTTGCCCATGAGACCATGTGGGGTCATCAAACAGAGACCCTAATCACAGGACAATAAAACAATCCTTATCTAAGAATTGGCCCAATATTTATGGACGTAACTGTTTATCACCCATGGTAATTCTGCTTCATGTCACCTGGCTTATCCATGTTTTTTTCCCCTCTCCCTTTTTTTTTTTTTTTTTTCCATACTATGTTGTGCATAAATATGTGATTCTTCAGAATTTGTTTTAGTCTTTGCCTGATGAAGAGACGTATGTAGTCTCGAAAGCTTGCAATTTGTTACCATCTTTTCAGTTAGCCATTAAAAGGTATCAACCACTGAGGACTCTCAATTCTAAATATTTTTCTATCTACTGGCTAACACGGTACCAAGATATATTTCTTTCCTGTATCAGAACCACCAATACATGAATACTGCACCAAGCTTAGTATAGCAATAAATTGTAATGTAAGGCCAGCCCAATAAACAATTGTATTTCATCAACTCACTGAATGTTTGTAACAGTAGTAAGGTGATACTGAAAATTGTTGATTCCAGCCATCATCAGATCTTCCATCATCAGGAACTACAGTACTGATGAGACAGGCAGTATCACATATAAACATTTACATCCAGGTACCTTTATAAGTGACATGTTGTCTGATTGGAGTAATTCTCGTACTTTTACTCTCCATCTTGTCAAGATGCCATAGAAACTTTTCTCATCCATAGCTCATCTCTGCAGACTTTCATCTTATCCTGTCTTCTACAACACACCCTGACACAATGTCCTTAAAGGGAATTCTGTCACCACATTTGACCTATCTAATACAGCACACCCTGACACAATGTCCTTAAAGGGAATTCTGTCACCACATTTGACCTATCTAAACTATTAATATGGGCATACAGGTTATAGACTGCTGAAAAAAGTCCTACCTTTATGCCTCATATTTTATCACTTTATATAAATGACCTCCTCCAGGCTATGGGGAGGACGCTGCCTGTAAGATAACGCTGCCTCTATAGATTATTATAAATAAATAAAAGGGGGAGTTACCAGTGTGGGACAAGTAACTAGCACAGAACAGTAGAAATGAAATTTGTCTTCTTGCAAACACATTTTCTGCTTCTCTCTGGGCTCTGCTGTTTTGCAACAGTATTGCAACCCTGTCTGCCTGTGAGATGGAAGCTGGAGCTGAGAGGATCCTGCAGATGTCAGGTATAATCACACACAGCTCTGTGGTGAGATCAGGAGAGCAGAGTGCAGCCATTACACATCAACCATAACACTGGTAATCATTACACATCACACTGGTAACCATTATATATTGCACTGATAACACCCCCTTATACACTGCTCAAAAAATAAAGGGAACATTTAAACAACAGAATATAACTCCAAGTAAATCAAACTTCTGTGAAATCAAACTGTCCACTTATTAAGCAGCCCTGTTTGACAATCAATTTCACATGCTGTTGTGCAAATGGAATAGACAACAGATGGAAATTATTGCCATTTATCAAGACACACTCAATAAAGGAGTGCAGGTGGGGACCACAGACCACATCTCAGTACCAATGCTTTCTGGCTGAATGTTGGTTGTGCTTTCACACTTGTGGTAGCATGAGACGGACTCTACAACCCACACAAGTGGCTCAGGTAGTGCAGCTCATCCAGGATGGCACATCAATGCGAGCTGTGGCAAGAAGGTTTGATGTGTCTGTCAGCGTAGTGTCCAGAGGCTGGAGGCACTACCAGGAGACAGGCCAGTATATCCGGAGACGTGGAGGGGGTCGTAGGGGGGCAACAACCCAGCAGCAGAACCGCTACCTTTTGTGCAAGGAGAAACAGGAGGAGCACTGCCAGAGCCCTGCAAAATGACCTCCAGCAGGCCACAAATGTGTATGTGTCTGCACAAATGGTTAGAAACCGACATCCACAGATGGGGGTTGTGCTCACAGCCCAACACCGTGCAGGACGCTTGGCATTTGCCACAGAACACCAGGATTGGCAAATTCGCCACTGGCGCCCTGTGCTCTTCACAGATGAAAGCAGGTTCTCACTGAGGACATGTGACAGATGTGACAGAGTCTGGAGACGCCGTGGAGAGTGATGTGCTTCCTGCAACATCCTTCAGCATGACTGGTTTGCCAGTGGGTCAGTAATGGTGTGGGGTGGCATTTCTTTGGAGGGCCGCACAGGCCTCCATGTGCTCGCCCGAGGTAGCATGACTGCCATTAGGTACCGAGATGAGATCCTCAGACCCCTTGTGAGACCATATGCTGGTGCTATTGGCCCCGGGTTCCTCCTAATTCAGGACAATGCCAGACCTCATGTGGCTGGAGTGTGTCAGCAGTTCCTGCAAGATGAAGGCATTGAAGCTATGGACTGGCCCGCCCTTTCCCCAGACCTGAATTCAATTGAACACATCTGGGACATCATATCTTGCACCATCCACCAACGTCACGTTGCACCACAGACTGTCCAGGAGTTGGCGGGTGCTTTAGTCCAGGTCTGGGAGGAGATACCTCAGGAGACCATCCGCCGCCTCATCAGGAGCATACCCAGGCATTGTACGGAGGTCATAAAGGCACGTGGAGGCCACACACACTACTGAGCATCATTTCCTTGTCTTGAGGCATTTCCACTGAAGTTGGATCAGCCTGTAACTTCATTTTCCACTTTGATTTTGAGCATCATTCCAACTCCAGACCTCCATGGAATATTAGTTGTGATTTACGTTGATCATTTTTAGGTTTTATTGTTCTCAACACATTCCACTATGTGATGAATAAAGATTTACAACTGGAATTTTTTTGTTCAGTGATATCTAGGATGTGGGTTTTTAGTGTTCCCTTTATTTTTTTGAGCAGTGTATTTAAAAATAATCTCTGGAGGCAGAGTTCTCTTCCAGGCACCATACTCCCCAGAGCCTGGAAGAGGTCATTTACATAAAGTGATAAAAGATAATTTCTCACCAACAAGGCATCTGATATGAGGCAAACAGGTATGACTTTTTCATTAGTCTATAACCTGTATGCCCATATAAATAGTTTAGATAGGTCCTCTTTAAACTGTGCCCTCATACTGTATTCCCATGCTGCCCCTCTCTTCTGCCCCCCCCCCCCACACTACCCAGTCTCTATACTGTTCACCATCACATTTTTCTTCCCCTTACTGTCTCCTTACACTTTTCTGTTTCCGTATTGTCATCACGCTTAACTCCCCTCATACTGACTCCTCACAATCTTCTCACAATCACCCCCCACTGAGCCCTCACAATATCCCCTTTACCTTACTCCCCACGCATTTATTCCTTCCGATCCATACGGTCTCCTCTGACATTTCCCCCCTCCCCTCCATACTGTGTCCTCACACATTTGTGCCCTCCCCCTTACTGTCTGTTCATACATCATCCATTTACCATACTGTCTTCTAATGCATTCCCCCTCCCCATTCTATCTCCTCACACTTGCCACTCCCTCCATACGGTCTCTTCATACATTTCTCCCCCCTCCCTCCATACGGTTTCTTCACACATTCCCTCATTCCCATATTGTCTACTCACATATCCTCCACTCCTCATACTGTCTCTTCATACATCTCCCTTAACCCCCATTATGTCATCTCCCCAAAAACCCCACCCCCGCTTACTGTCCCCTTACCCATTTTCCCCTCCCATCTATACGGTCTCCTCGCTCATTTCCTGTTTCCTCATGCATTTTTTCCCTCCTCCCAAATACTGTCTCCTTACACTCTTAATTCCACTGAAAGACATGAGTACAGTTAAATTCACGGAGTTGGCAATATGCACCTTTTTTAACTAGCTGTGACTTTGATAACCGGCTTGGAGAACTGATGAATCCCACTCCAAAATTGCCGCCCTTTGAGATAAACCGTGGACCAATGCATTAGGTGGCATGACGACACCGTGCCCTGAGCAAACGCCCCACCTGCCCACTCTAGTTATGCCACTACTTGCCCCATGGCTAGTAACGCCTTGTGTACTGTAGCACAGCCAGTAGAAATGGCTTTCTGCACTGCTTGCTATTTTTAGTGTTTGCTGTGCTTTAAGGGATGGTGCAGAGAACTGGCTGTGAGCGGGATAACGGAGCGTGTGTGATTGGCAGATGGGCCTGCACACTGACATACACCTTGTGCATCGATCGGATTGCACTTTACTATGTAAACAAATGTCATAATTTTTTTACTGAATGTAAGTAAATTACATGTAAATTGCAACTATTTGTTGTTATGATCTATTTAGTCAATATAGAATTTAATGATGGAACAACACTTTTAAGTCTATAGTAATGTTAGTCTTACTACCATTACTATTATATTTCTTTTCTGTTGTGTATTACAGCAACCTAATGAGAAGCATCAATTTACGGATATTGCAAACTCCCCGCAGTCAGCAGGTATCTCTTCTGGAAGTCAGAAACAGAAGGCAAGTTCATTTCAGTGGTATTTTCGGTATAGTTCTGCCAGTTTTATGTTTTAGCGATGATTGGCCACGTTAGTTGTCCATATCTGCCAGACAGGAGCACTTCAAAAACTGCCTCCTACTTGCTAGCATTCCCAACATCCTTTCTAATTAGTATGCCCAGGCGACCAAGCGGATAGGAGAGGAAACTTAAAGCTCCCGTCCGATGGCTATTGGTCCTGTGAATTTAGTGGATCGTTTTTATTTATACCTTAACATAAATGGTCACTTACAATAGTAATAGAGAATAAAAAATATTTTCTTCCAATTTTGCCTTGTACTACTAAAGTGTGTGTTTTCCCATTTTCTACCGCATTGTAGGCACTCTTGGGTGTAATAGTAATTTCATTGAGTGCAATGTCTGTCCTCATGGGATCTATTAATTGTGGGTTTCTTTCTAAGTGTATTACTGAAACTTACAAATATCAATGATTTTATTTCTTTTTCTCTTGCAGCATAAACAAGATGATGAATTCAGCAATGTGTGGCATTCCTTGCAAGGCGTTGGGAAGCCACAGTATGCACCTCATATAATGAACGACCAGGTCTGTCACTCTGAATGTGAAATGGTCATGCTGACCTTGTGTATCAAATCTTTCTCTAGCTTCCCCCGAAACAAAGATTAATTAGTATATATGTTTTGTAGTGTCTACCTCAGGAAAAGAAGCCTGGCCAAAATATGCAGCTGTACCCCAATTCAGGCAACACTGAGAACACCTCAAAGTGCCAGCGCAAAAAACAAGAACTTAAGAATATTGGTAAGTGAACAGAGCGGATTTTGTACGAATATTTATCATCCGCACATGATCAGTCGCAGACATGGCACACAATATTTCCTAGACCTTCTACTGTTATCGAAATCCCCTGTAAATTCTTACGAATCATGCCTAGTTTACTAGGTGCCATCAGAGATATCAATTGTGTCATAGCACACGATAAACAGCCTAAGATGCCCATTCTCAATACATGTGTATATGTTAAATGATGATCTACATGTTAAAGATAGACTTCATCATGTCTATTGCAGGTAAACAAGGCTTTGAGTTTCAGAACCGTCAGCTGGATGTTACTACACAGGTGAGATCATGCAGCAAAAGATCCTGCACATCCATTGTTTCTCTTCAATAAAATGTGTGTGATCCTTCATAATCTTTTATAGCCATTCTTTGTATTTCCATCATCTTTATAAAATGAGAACAGCAGAAGTTCTGTCGTGTGATGCAGGTGCTGGACTTTAATGGGCAGGATGGTTTTTGGTGCTGCTTGCAGACCATTTATTGCTTGCCTACCTAGAATATAAAGTGGTGAAAGCAGTGATATAATTGTTGACTAAGACATTTGAATTATCGACTGATTTTTTTTTTAGATTGAGTGAAGGTCTGACATTGACCTCAGGCTGTTTTGCGCTGAACAGTTTTAAAAATGGCCTTCTACTCGGACAGCCCTTTCTGAATCCCATGTTTCATCCCAGTAATTTAACATATTTGCCTTCCAGCGGTGTCAGCACTGGCTCTCCCAGGGATTGTGTGACATTGGCCACAGGGATTGTGTGACATAATCAGCGCTGGCTTCACTTCTCCCCCCTTTTGTGACAAATCAGACAGACAGAGGAAGTGAGAGAGCACCCATAACTCTCACCTACTCTGGATGTCAATCAAGGCCATAGGAGGAGAGTGAAGCAAGCGCTGATTGGTCACAGGGATTGCATGACACAAAAATGTCACATGGTCCCCGGGAGAGCCAGTGTCAACACCACAGGAACAGTGAGTATGAGTATTACTTGGGGAAAACAGGATTTCAGAAGGGGCTGAAGGAGTGGTGAACAGCCCCTTTTATGTATATGTAACCAAGTGACCTTTTTTTGCTCTTACTTTTTCTACTGCTGTCCTGAGTATTTGGGGTTTTTTTTAAACCACTGTACACTACTAAAGATGGAGTCCTTTTCATTTAGTGCAAATTTTTATGCTCTTACAGGGGGGCGATGCACACAGGATTCTCTGGGGGCTTGTCTTTAGGCTGCTCTGCGTTATTACCCTGTGAGCAACGCCCCCTTGGTAATGACCATAAAAATAAGCACCGAATGAAAGTCTATATCTCTGGAACCATGTGTTGGATTTACAAATGAAAAACAAAGTGACACCCGGAGGGGAGGTGGGGGTGGAGAAAGGTCCTCATTAACCATCGAAAGAAGTTTTTACAGCTCATAAAGTAGGTATCTCTTCTCTGCATTATGTAGAATGTCTCTGAGCCTGAAACGCGCATCAAACTATTGAGGAGAAATGATCAGTTAGAGGCAGCAGCTCGTGGTAGTGCTGGCACCACTGAAGGAAAGGTAATGCTGACTTCACCCACAGTATAAATTATCTCCACTAAATTTCTGAGTTATGCTTGAATTTTATGCAGCTGCAGTGAATGTAACAGATGATGTCCCCTTCTTCACAGCCAAATAGTGAATTTGAGAAGCTTTTTGCATCTTTGAAGATTGCAGGAGATGAGCAAGCACAGCCTGCACCCATTATGGAGGCACAGAGGACTACCGAAGAACATTTGTCCCCACAGTCCTTTGCTATGGTAAGGTTTTGTGGCTCATTTGGTATCCTACCCTAATGGTATGTTTCCACGGTCAGTATTGACAGCGCTTTGGACGCAGCACATGTCTGCTCCTTCCAAAGCGCTGCCGGCTTTTGTACGCCCGGTGATTCCACTTGTGTTCATTGAACCATGCGGAATCACCGCATCCTATACATTGTATGGGTGACTTTATCTTGCGGAGACGGAGCTTCTCCGCAAGATAAATAAATATGCTGCGGTCTGGAAAGAGGAGCTGCATGTCCGGCTACGCAGGGAAGCCATAGGTGTCCCTGCACGCATAGTGGAGAAGGGATTTCATGAAATCCCATCCACTATGCTGTAATATTTGGACTCTGCAGCTGTATGCAGTGTCCAACCCGCAGCGTTTACTGACCGTGGAAACATACCCTAACAATAGCAATAGGTGGGTTTGTGAAATAACGATTGATAGCCTATTTTTAAGATAGGTGATCAATGTTTGGTCAGGGCTGGATCCTCTGACAATCTGCACAATTAAAGGGATTCTGCCATCATCATTATATGACCCTAACAGAATATATGGCTCTGAAAATTCAGATTAATGGATGGGATGCCTGTATAGTGTCTGAGGTCTACATCTGGCACACAGAAATCTACACACAATGCTACTACCTTTTTGATTGACAGTATTACCTTCCATTGATCAAACGACTAACGTAGAAGAGGTGTAGCTTTGAATTAAGGAGATAAGCGTGGGCAGCAATGGGGATGACTGATGCCCTCGCTGTACGTTGTCCGTTCCAGCCTTTTTAGCCTATATGTTCATAGCAACATTTCTAAGCTGGTGTAGCGCTTTTGGGCTATACTATCCATTACCTTGTATTTTCAAGACTTGCTCAGCTATGTATTCTTTTCTGTCACTTTAAAGTTCCTGTTTGTTGTCAGTGGTTCATCTGTCTGCATCCTGCAGTGCCATTGTTCTGAATATGGGTAAGCTGTTGTGGCTGTGTAAATGACGATGTGGACATGGAGCCTATATTGTGCCTTCAATGGGCTGATACATCAATAGTGTGTAAGTCCCAGAAACCGCTTTTCAGAAAGGGACACGTCATTGATTGAAAGCTATGTTTTGGTATTTACTACAGAGAAAGTTAACTTTATTTTCCTTCATAGAAAGGGACGCAAATGTTAAAAGAGATCTTGAAGATTGATAGCTCTGATGGACCAGAAAAGCAGAGCGATGTCAAAAAGGATCCTGTTGCGCCGCGGAAACAAACCAAGCATATGGGTATGTCCTCTCACCACTTCATAATGATGAAATTGATATACATACTTTTATGGCCAAAAATGACAAAAGTGTTCTAGGAGTAATTTGCAATTATGTTTGCAAGGTTTCAGCGCACAGAGGCACATTCATCAGGCAGGATTACAAATCAATGAGACAAGAGCCCAACATTTAAGAGATATTATAACAGGACATTTGTGAATAGGGTGATGGCTCCTGAAGATAGACCAAGGAAATCAAATTAAGGTTTTTGTTACAAATGGAGAGGTGGTGGTAGTCGTGACTGTGATCTGGAGTTGGTGTGGTGGAAGTGTGTCCATGTAGTGTGCCAGAAATTCAGGTGGTGTTTGAGTCCTATTGTCAAAGACTTGAACATCATTTGTAAACCAGCCTGAAGAAGGGGCTTCTGTGCTCGGAAAGCTTTCAAATATAAGTTTTCTGGTTAGCCAATAAAGGTATCACTGCTAGAATACTTTTGTAATTACTCTGTCGCCTCATTGGGGGACACAGGACCATGGGTGTTATGCTGCTGTCCACTAGGAGGCGACACTATGCATAATCTGAAAAAAGATTAACTGTGGCTCCTCCTCTGCAGTATACACCCTTGGACGGCATCAGCCTTCTCCAGTTTTTGCTTAGTGTCGCATGGGAGGCACACCTAAAAGATTTTTACTCCGTTTTTTCCGACGTGATTACAGATGAAGAAAAGAGGGTCTCCTGTGAGACTCCCGGCATGGCTCCTTCCTCGGCCCCCTATTATGGGGTGCCCAGTTGAAGTAGAGTTGGCTATTCCCCATGTTGCTCCTTCCCCAGTCCCTCGGGTGCTGGTTCGAAGTCGAGACCCCCCTCCTTCCCCAATTCCTTTTGGTTTCTGGGTTGAGGTCGAGGCAAGGATAAAGGCCCCTGAAGGTGACAACAGCACCCTCCCTAATCCCCCTCTGGGGGTATTAGGTTGAGACGCCTCAGGTAGGGCCTGTACAGGCAGCATTCTACAGCTCCCAGCAATGGGCCAGCACACTGCGCCTGCATCCAGGGACCCCAGCCCAGCTGCGGACTCCTGTTGGGGCCGGGGGGAGTGCAGGCAGGCATGGCACAGACAGACACAGGGCTCCCTGCACCCCTGTCTCTGCGGCAGCACCAGCTCTATACTGCCTCAGGGGGACCCCTCACAGGGCCCCCCCTTCCGCTTATAGCCCCACCGCCATCCTGCCTTTAAATCCAGGGGGGTCCGGTTCAGATCCGACCCCCTCCCGGACTTTCGCGCCGGCCTGGAGCCCTTCTGGGCCTCAGGCATCTAATTTAGACCCCGGCTTCGGCCTAGCTGAAGCCGCCGCCCCCGGATGACAAATATGACACTCTATAATGTCATAAAGGGGGTGGATCGAGACAGAAAGGGCGCGTTTTTACACAGCCTTGCCGCCTTTTTCCAGTCTCCGCCCCCTTCTCCTCCTTCCTCTCCTTCTCAGCAGCCATTTTCTGCTGCAGATTAACCCTGCATCTCCCGGTCTGCAGGACCAGGCAGCCAGTCTCTGGGGGGCACAGGTCTGTGGATCTTCGGCGCTGGACCTAGGGGCACACTGGTGGGGTAAGATCACAGCTGGGTTTTTTTTTTTTTTTTTACTCCGCTGTGAATCCATATTACCTATAAGGCTCCCCTATAGGTTTCTCTACCCCTGTAAGGTCCTCTGCCGGCAGCCCTTCTGCACTCTGTGCACTATGCCGGGCTCAAGGTCCAAGAGAACCAGGCAGAACTGCTATTATGCATTCTGCACAGCCTGCGGGACCGCTCTCCCCAGTGGCAGCACGTACCCGCATTGCCAGAACTGTATACAAACTAATGTGTCAGAGCCCCAAGAAGCCCCTGCCAATGCCTCGGTGTCTAATGCCACGCCGGAATGGGCTACTCAGATATCGCAATCTATGACGCAGTCTATAGATAACCTAACCTCCACATTGCTTCAGGCTCTGCAGGGTCATGCCTCGGCTATGACCGTTACCCAGCAAAAGGAGAGCTTGACTCAGGAACAAGATGACCCTGGCACATCCACGTCTAGGTCAGGACGCAAGAGGACCCATAGATCAAGTCCATCTGTGTCATCCCATAGCACACGGTCATCCCCCTCTAGGGAGAGACACCGTAGCTCCAGGTCATCTAGACCGTCCCATTCCAGGGACAGACAATGCAGATCTCCGTAATCCCCGACCAGAGAAGGCCTCCTCCCTGGCTCACTCAGAAGGGGGCGCCTCAGTGATACAAAGAATTCGGAAGGCATCTGCGACTCTGACTCAGGAAAACGG
The DNA here is from genome assembly GCF_051348905.1 of Ranitomeya variabilis. NCBI lineage: Eukaryota > Metazoa > Chordata > Amphibia > Anura > Dendrobatidae > Ranitomeya > Ranitomeya variabilis. The sequence continues at coordinate 954,056,191 of NC_135233.1, read as the reverse complement.
AGGGGTCCCTGATCCCAATCCCTCCTAGCAATACAGCGCTAGTTGAGGACATAATCTCTTCCATCCATCGGGTGCTGGACATTTCTGATCCACCACCAGAGGCCCCAGAACATAAGATTTCCTTTGAAGGACCTCTAAAGCCGCCTAAAGTTTTCTCTAACCACCCAGAGTTTAAGGCGATCCTTAAAAAGCAGCTCTCACAGCCTGAGAAAAAAAATTCACTAAAAGCAAATATCTGGAGGCGAGGTACCCCTTCCCACAGAAGGACACTAAGGAATGGACAGATCCACCCGAAGTGGACCCCCCCAGTCTCTAGGCTAGCAGCACAGACCCTCTTTTCACTGCCAGATAGCTCAACCCTCAGGGACGCAGCAGACCGGCAGGTAGAACGCATGGCTCGTTCAATTTTCGAGGCAGCAGGGGCATCCCTGGCTCCCGCGTTCGCCTCTGTTTGGGCTGCCAAGGCCATTCTGGCCTGGGCAAAAAATTTGCAAGCTCTCCAAGCATCCGCTCCTGAGCTGTCGGACCAAGCGGTTCAAATAGCACTTGTAGCAGACTGCATGCTTCATGCAGCTCTGGATTCAGCAAGGGGAGTAGCGGGGATAGCATCAAACGCCATCACAATTTGGCGTATCCTCTGGCTGCGGGAATGGAAGGCGGACGCAGCCTCAAAAAAGTCCCTCACGCACCTCCCCTACCTCAGTGGGAGACTTTTCGGTGAACAGTTGGACACTATGATATCCAACGCCACCGGGGGTAAGAGTACTTCTCTTCCCCAACTCAGACCTAAACGCACTTACAAGAAGCGTAACCAAACTCGATTCCGATCCTTTCGAAATTCCTAGGGCTTGTCTGTCTCGCTCCCAGCACAAAATCGTAACCGTTCCCCACGCAGGGACAACTCACGATCGACGCAAAGGTCGGACAAGACCTGGCAGTCAAAAGCAGGCCAGCCTAAGCCCAGAGGAGGAAAATCTCAGACTTTCTCCTCATCATGACTCACGGACTCCGGAAGACACCACACCAGTAGGCGGCTGAATTTTGCTCTTTCATCAAGTCTGGCTGCCTATTACAGAAGACAGGTGGGTCAGGGAACTAGTGTCTTCCGGATACAAAATAGACTTCACCTCCAACCCACCGGACCGATTCTTCCTCTCGGTCCCCCCAAAACCGCCTGCCAAGGCTCGTGCCTACCACCAAGCGGTCTCCTCACTTTTTCAAGCAGGAGTCATAGTACCGGTCCCCACGACCGACCGCTTCCGAGGGTTCTACTTCAATCTATTCGTAGTTCCCAAGAAAGGAGGCAGCGTATGGCCCATACTAGACCTAAAACAGCTCAACAAATATGTACGGGTCCGTCACTTCCGCATGGAGTCCCTTCAGTCCATCATTGTTTCCATGGAGAAGGGAGAATATCTCGCCTCCATAGACATACAAGACGCATACCTGTATATATCCATTGCACCTGCCCATCAGAGGTTTCTCAGGTTCGCAATAGGCCAGGACCACTACCAATTCGTGGCTCTCCCTTTCGGACTCGCCACGGCTCCCAGAGTGTTCACCAAAGTCATGGCAGCCACCATGGACGTCCTGCACTCCAGAGGCATAGTAGTCGTTCCATACCTGGACGATCTACTCATCAAGGCTCCCACCTTCAAGGACTGTGAGCTCAGCGTCTCAATCACAACCGATACTCTCAGTCGCATGGGCTGGTTAATCAACCTACAAAAGTCATCACCAACCCCGAGTCAGTCCCTGACCTTCCTGGGAATGCTATTCAACACCTCCAGGGGTCTAGTGCTCCTTCCCAAGGACAAGGCACTGGCTCTCCGCCTAGGAGTTCGCACCCTCCTCCGCAAACCCCCTCGATCTCTCCGGTTTGCCATGAGAGTCCTCGGCAAGATAGGGGCAGCAATAGAAGCAGTCCCATTTGGCCAGTTTCACCTCAGGCCTCTCCAACTAGCCATTCTCAAGTCCTGGGACAGGAATCCCTTTTCTCTCGACAGGGAGTTCCAGCTAACGTCATCAACCAGGAGGTCCCTGCACTGGTGGCTCAAGCCAACCTCGCTAGCAAAGGGGAAATCCTTTCTCACAGGTCAATGGAAGGTTCTGACCACTGACGGGTTGGGGTGCGGTGCACCTACACCACAGGGCACAGGGCAAGTGGTTCCCAGTGGAAGCGACCATGCCCATCAACATCCTGGAAATTCGTGCCATCCTCCTGGCATTGAGGGCCTTCCATCACTTACTGGCAGCCTCTCACATCAGAATACAATCGGACAATGCCACTGCCGTGGCATATGTGAATCACCAAGGGGGGACCCGCAGTACCCAGGCGATGCGAGAAGTGTCACATATCCTCCACTGGGCGGAGGACACAGGGTCGGTTCTTTCGGCGGTCCACATTCCGGGTGTGGACAACTGGGAAGCAGACTTCCTCAGCCGACAAGGAATAGACTCGGGAGAGTGGTCTCTCCATCCCGAAATTTTTCGCCAGATCTGTCACCGCTGGGGGACCCCGGATGTGGACCTAATGGCATCCCACTTCAATGCCAAGGTCTCCAACTTCATGGCCAGGACACACGATCAGCGGTCGCTTGGAGCAGACGCTCTGGTTCAGGACTGGACTCAGTTCCAGCTTCTGTATATTTTTCCACCTCTCCCCCTGATATCCAGAGTGGTGAGGAAGATCAAACAAGAGGGAGTTCCAACCATCCTAATTGCACCGGACTGGCCCAGACGCACATGGTACGCCGACATCGTACAACTGACAGCAGACGCCCCCTGGCGTCTCCCCGTCCGCCACGATCTTCTATCACAAGGCCCGTTCTACCACCAGAACTCAAGGGCTCTCAATTTGACGGCGTGGCCTTTGAGACCTGGGTTCTAACCCAGGCAGGGCTCTCGCCGGAAGTCATTGGAACTATGATCAGGGCACGGAAGCCAGCCTCTGCCAAGATTTATTACCTGGAAAGTTTTCTTTACCTGGTGTGAATCTCGTGGCCAGATCCCACTCCCTTACTCCCTACCCAAAGTACTTGGTTTTCTCCAATCCGGTCTGGAGGCCAGGCTGTCGTTGGGCTCGCTTAAGAGCCAGGTGTCAGCCCTCTCAGTGCTTTTTCAAAGGCGCATTGCTACCAAGCCGCAAGTAAGGACTTTCCTTCAGGGGGTTTCCCGTTTGGTTTTCCCCTACAGACGACCACTAGAAACGTGGGACCTCAACCTGGTCCTGACAGCAATGCAGGAACCACCCTTCGAACCCCTTAAGGAGGTCCCGCTCCGCTTTCTCTCCCAGAAGGTGGTTTTCCTGGTGGCAATCACCTCGCTACGCAGGGTGTCTGAACTGACAGCACTTTCCTGCAGACGGCCTTTCCTGGCTTTTCACCAGGACAAGGTAGTTCTTCGTACGGTACCATCCTTCCTTCCGAAGGTTGTGTCCAACTTCCACCTCAATGAGGAAATTTCACTACCATCCCTTTGTCCGGTTCCGGTTCATAGAGTGGAGAAGGCTCTGCATACGCTTGACCTCGTCAGGGCATTGCGTATATACGTGTCTAGGACTGCATCCTTCCGGAGGTCTGATTCTCTTTTCCTCCTTCCGGAAGGTGGCCACAAGGGTCTGCCAGCTTCCAAAGCTACCATTGCTAGGTGGATCAAATCCACCATTCAAGAGGCCTACCGCTTTAAGAATTCTCCTCTTCCAGACGGTATTACGGCACACTCTACACGGGCGGTAGGGGCCTCCTGGGCCATTCGGCACCAGGCTTCGGCACAACAAGTGTGTAAGGCGGCCACTTGGACTAGCCTACACACGTTTAGTAAACACTACAGGGTTCATACCCAGTCCTCAGTGGACGGGAGCCTGGGTAGATGTGTCCTGCAGGCGGCGGTGCCCTAAGTATAGGGGCCTGTCTGCACAATATTCGTCCATTGCTTCCCACCCAGGGACTGCTTTAAGACGTCCCATGGTCCTGTGTCCCCCAATGAGGTGACAGAGTAAAGGAGATTTTTGTGTACTCACCGTAAAATCTTTCTCTTAGCCTCTAATTGGGGGACACAGCTCCCACCCTGTTGCCCTTTTCAGGCTGTTACTGTTGAGTTCTCATATTTTTCTTTGAGCTCATACATAGTGGCCTTCTTATAGGCATGTCTATGTTATTCATGTTACGTTCCTCCTACTGCTTTTGCACAAAACTGGAGAAGGCTGTTGCCGTCCAAGGGTGTATACTGGAGAGGAGGAGCCACTGTTAATCTTTTTTCAGATTATGCATAGTGTCGCCTCCTAGTGGACAGCAGCATAACACCCATGGTCCTGTGTCCCCCAATTAGAGGCTAAGAGAAAGATATTTTACAGTGAGTACACAAAAATCTCCTTTTTTTGCATAAAAGTATGTACCGTACATCAATTTTTCTGGCTAACACTGTACAACATTATATACTTTTTTTTATTGTACATCATAATGATGAAAGAAACTGATAATTTGTATATTTCGGCATGCTTGTTGGGGCAGCAGTGGAGCTTTATACACACCCTGAATGTTGCCTGATGGGACGTACTTCAGGGACAGTTTATATTTCAAAATACTTATACTTGAAGGTTATGTTGTGTTAATTGTGTACTTATTGAACAGCTGCTCACATGAACAGACCACATGGTGCGGGACCACCATTCAAAACCCCAAATCCAGAACTGCTGCGCCCGCCTCTGCTCACTCCACCATTAGCCACACCTCTGGCCCCAGCGGTAGCTGAACTTTGCCGCATCTGTTCCCTTGTTGGCATGCATCCACCAGAGTTTTCCCTGCTGCGGACACCACAGGTATAGTTTATCTTGTAATAGGTAACCTGTTAAGCCAACCCCATTGCCAATATCTTTGGATAGCTATGTGATCTATAAAGTCTCCAGTTTTAGCATACTCATTGTGTGATTAATTCTAACCACTATATGCAAATGGATTCCACTGAAATCCACAGTGGCTGAAGTACTCCTCTTTATATCCTATTATTATTTGTATTTCTTTCGTTGGTCTTTATTTTCTAGCTGTTTTCCAGTTGCAAGCTCTAATATATTGGTTTATGTGCTTAGTTTACACCCAGTGGATTTTTATAATTCTTTTGATGTGACGGACGGTATGTTTATAGTGTGTATTATTTTCTACTTTTCCTAGGCGTTGACAGTCTGTCAAGTGAAGCTGTCAAATGGTTTGGTTCTTCATGGACCCCAATGTCATGCTGAACATGAAGCAAAAGAAAAAGCTGCCTTTTATGCGTTGCAGAGGCTAGTAAGTAAATACAGATCTATCTTAACCTATAGGTGCAGCTAGTGCTGAAGCCACATACCTAGTTTTAGCTCCTTCCCGACACGGCTAATTTTGGTTTCTGCATTCTCATTTTTTTTCTCCCCTTCTTCCAAAAGCCATAACTATTTCATTTTTCTGTGTCCGCTCTGGAGATATAGGACTAGGTTGAGGGCTGGATATATAGGCACTGTTATTGCTGTTAATATACCTGGGTCAGTACATTGATATTGGTGTACAGGCGTTTTATGGTATATTGTGCCGGAAACTCAAGGACCCAAAACATGCAGCTGGGCAGAGGTTACACTGTAAGGCTGTGTGCACACGTTGCTGATTTTTCTTGATAAAAACGCTATAAAACCGCAAAAAAACAGCATACAATATGCATCCCATCATTTAGAATGAATTCTGCATGTTTTGTGCACATGATGCGTTTTTTTCCGCGCAGAAAACACATCGCGGTAAAAAAAAACGCATGTTCATTAATTTTGCGGGGTTTTTTGCAGATTTCCCACTGTAAAATGCATTGGGAAATGTCCGGAAAAAAACGCACCAAAAACACGCAAAAAACGCATGCAGATTTCTTGCAGAAAATTTCAGGTTTTTCTCAGGAATTTTCTGCAAGAAATCCTGAAAGTGTGCACATAGCCTTAAATCCCTTTCTGCTCTATCGATATACAGGTCCTTCTCAAAAAATTAGCATATAGTGTTAAATTTCATTATTTACCATAATGTAATGATTACAATTAAACTTTCATATATTATAGATTCATTATCCACCAACTGAAATTTGTCAGGTCTTTTATTGTTTTAATACTGATGATTTTGGCATACAACTCCTGATAACCCAAAAAACCTGTCTCAATAAATTAGCATATTTCACCCGTCCAATCAAATAAAAGTGTTTTTTAATAACAAACCAAAAAACCAACAAATAATAATATTCAGTTATGCACTCAATACTTGGTCGGGAATCCTTTGGCAGAAATGACTGCTTCAATGCGGCGTGGCATGGAGGCAATCAGCCTGTGACACTGCTGAGATGTTATGGAGGCCCAGGATGCTTCAATAGCGGCCTTAAGCTCATCCAGAGTGTTGGGTCTTGCGTCTCTCAACTTTCTCTTCACAATATCCCACAGATTCTCTATGGGGTTCAGGTCAGGAGAGTTGGCAGGCCAATTGAGCACAGTAATACCATGGACAGTAAACCATTTACCAGTGGTTTTGGCACTGTGAGCAGGTGCCAGGTCGTGCTGAAAAATGAAATCTTCATCTCCATAAAGCATTTCAGCCGATGGAAGCATGAAGTGCTCCAAAATCTCCTGATAGCTAGCTGCATTGACCCTGCCCTTGATGAAACACAGTGGACCAACACCAGCAGCTGACCTGGCACCCCACACCATCACTGACTGTGGGTACTTGACACTGGACTTCAGGCATTTTGGCATTTCCTTCTCCCCAGTCTTCCTCCAGACTCTGGCACCTTGATTTCCGAATGACATGCAAAATTTGCTTTCATCAGAAAAAAGTACTTGGGACCACTTAGCAACAGTCCAGTGCTGCTTCTCTGTAGCCCAGGTCAGGCGCTTCTGCCGCTGTTTATGGTTCAAAAGTGGCTTTACCTGGGGAATGCGGCACCTGTAGCCCATTTCCTGCACACGCCTGTGCACGGTGGCTCTGGATGTTTCCACACCAGACTCAGTCCACTGCTTCCTCAGCAATCTTCCTCAGGGTCCGGTCACCTCTTCTCGTTGTACAGCGTTTTCTGCCACATTTTTTCCTTCCAACAGACTTACCATTGAGGTGCCTTGATACAGCACTCTGGGAACAGCCTATTTGTTGAGAAATTTCTTTCTGGGTCTTACCCTCTTGCTTGAGGGTGTCAATGATGGCCTTCTTGACATCTGTCAGGTCGCTAGTCTTACCCATGATGGGGGTTTTGAGTAATGAACCAGGCAGGGAGTTTTTAAAAGCCTCAGGTATCTTTTGCATGTGTTTAGAGTTAATTAGTTGATTCAGAAGATTAGGGTAATAGGTCGTTTAGAGAACCTTTTCTTGATATGCTAATTTATTGAGACAGGTTTTTTGGGTTATCAGGAGTTGTATGCCAAAATCATCAGTATTAAAACAATAAAAGACCTGACAAATTTCAGTTGGTGGATAATGAATCTATAATATATGAAAGTTTAATTGTAATCATTACATTATGGTAAATAATGAAATTTAACACTATATGCTAATTTTTTGAGAAGGACCTGTAGAGCGAAAGGGAAAAAGGGAGGTATGAGTGTTCATAAACTTACTTGTCTTGTCGGTAGTGGTATAGCGTGTCGGAGTAGCAGAAGCAATATCTGTCCCAAGAAGGGGTGTCAGCACTGCTCTGGGCTGTAGTGCATAGCTGACTCTCCGGTACAAGACTGTGCAGGACAAGGTTGGAGCCCGGAGGTGATGCGGGAGCCTCCTTCCCTCAAGATGATCCTCCTGGCTGGCCACAGAGAACCGCCGGCTTCTGGCGTGCCCTGGCCGGAAGCAACGCTGAGGCTGTGGCGGGATGCGATGAGGGTGTGGGAAAAAATGTGACGTCATGAGGCTGATGGATGGGTGCACTAAGGGGCCAAAACAGTCCAACGTGTTTCGAATGATGCGTTCCTTCTTCGTCAGGGCTATGGTCCCCCCGTGTACCCTGCCCTTATATATCACCGCCCGCCTACAGCTTTCGTTTCCTGTTTGAGTGGCTTATGTAGCAAGTCACATAGTCATTTAAATGACTTGCTCGTGTTGGTGTTTATACTGAACACTTATTAGGGCCAGATATATATGATGTATGTTACATGAATGCATGGCATGTTAATTGCGTCAAAAAATTTACCAAATTGCATTAAAATCAATTAACCTATCTGCCATATGTATTAGTAGATATAAATTGTGCTTAAGCGTTAGGATAAAGAACAATTTGGCTATATATGTTACAATAGAAAAAAAACTATATTTTATTACCAATATATGCAAAAATATATGTATGTGTGCCTTAAAATTAAATTAAATATACCTAAAAGAGTGTCAGAAAATTAATACATTTGATTGATTAAAAAATAAGTCATTTAAATGTCTGTGACCTGCTACATACGTCACTCAAACTGGAAACGGTAGGTGGGCGGTGGTATATAAGGACTGGGTACACGGGGGAACCATAGCCCTGACGAAGAAGGAACGCATCCTTCGAAACACGTTGGACTGTTTTGGACCCTTCGCGCACTCGTCCATCAGCCTCGTGACGTCACATTTTTTCCACAACCCCATCGCATCCCGCCACAGCCTCGGCGTTGCTTCCTGCCGGGGCACACCAGAAGCCGGCGATTCTCTGTGGCCAGTCAAGAGGATCATCTCGAGGGGGGACGCGCCCGCATCACCTCTTGGCTCCAACCGCGTCCTGCACCGTCTTGTGCCGGAGGGTCCGCTATGTACTACAGCCCTGAGCAGTGCTGACACCCCTTCTTGGGACAGATATTGCTTCTGCTACTCCGACACGCTATACCACCACCGACAAGACAAGTAAGTTTATGAACACTGATACCTCTCTTTTTCCCTTTTGCTCTATATCGATAGAGCAGATAGGGATTTTGCAGGGTAACCTCTGCCCAGCTGCAGGTTTTGGGTCCTTGAGATTGCCGCACACTATACCACAAACGCCTGTACAAGCAATAATAGTACCTATATATCCAGCCCTCAACCCAGTCCTATATCTCCAGCGTGGTGATAACTTTTCACATAACCTATTGCTATATCCTTGGACAGGATGGTACAAAGACCCTGACGTATCACAAGCAGCTTCCCCCCCCCCTTCCTTTTCCACTTCAAGTTGGTGGAGCGCCAGTGTGTCTACTTTTTACTATAATATTTTATTTCTCTGTCCACATAGACATATGACAGCTTGATTTTTGCGGGACTACTTGTAGTTTTGAAAGACAATCCTTTTACAACATTAGCGTACTGGAAAATGGGGAAAAAAATTCCAAGTCTGCTGAATTTGCGAACAAAAATGCAATTGTGACAGTTTTCTTATCTCTATGGCGTAAATTGTGTGGTACAAATTACCTGGCAATATGGTTCTCCTCCTCAATATGATTAAGGCATGTGTAAAAAATGAATAAATAAAATAATGTGTGAAACAAAAAAAATTCCGTTGATTTTTCCAAGATCCGTAATGTTCTTATTTTTTGGTTGATGGAGATGTGTGAGAGCTTATTTATTGCAGGGTGAGTCAATGTTTTTATTGATTTTATTTCTGGATAGATATGACATTTTGAAAGCGTTTTACAAAGTTTTTTGCGATGTTGTACTGAACAAATGAAAGCAATTTTGGTGTTTTAAATTTTTTCCTGTTTGCATTATTTACCGGTCTGGTAGTGTTTTGATTTGTCAAATCTCACAAGCACCCCAACATAAGCTGTCACTTTTTACTGCTGATTTGTATTCTGCTGATCCTTTACTGTTTGTTTTTTGTTTTTGTTTTTTTGTTTTTTTAATTGTTTTCATTAGGGCTCACTTGGAGCAAACTTTCCTCTGCCGCCACCTCTCTTTTCAAATTATCAACCTCTAGGAGCAAACTTATCTGCGGGATCCCTGCCAGTGTTTCCTCAGCCAGCACGTAAGTCATGGCATTTAGCTGGGTCTGCTGTGTTGGAAAGGAGGTGAAGTTTTAGCTTGTGTATATGGGTGATGATGATGACTAATTGTGTAGGAATGATCCAACCTAAGTAATCGTCCTGCTTTGTAGCAATTCTGACTCACAAATGTGTCATGCATATATAGATACAAATGGCAGCAGTCCTGTAGTAAAACTACTATACCATATGTTAGTTAATCCCATAATAGAATGACATTCTTTCTGTGCAGCCAACATCATGCCTTCAGCACCTCATATGTTTGGTGCCGTTCCCTGGAGACCGACCGTACCATTTCATAATAAAATGTATTACCAAGGATCTTACCCTGGACATATGCCAAATGCTGGAAGCCACAACCAATTCATACCGCTACAGGTAAGAAGTTCATGTTTGTACTTCTAAAGACATGCAATATAGCTTAAATCAAAGTAGAGTGGATATAAAAAGTCTACACGCCCTAGTTAAAATGCCAGTTTTTTTATGTAACCATATCATACCAAGAATAATCATTTCCGAACTTTTTCCAACTTTAATGTCAACTACAATCTGTATAAATCCTTTGTGAAGCAAACTGACATCATTCTGAGTGGGAAAATAAAAATAACAAAACTGAAATAATGTGGCTTCATAAGTGTGGACACCCTCTTATAATTGGATATGTGGTTGTGTTCAGAATTAACCAATCACATTTAAACTCTTGTTAAAATAATATTCAGTACACAGCTGCCATCATTTACAGGGTTTCTGGTTAACTCCAGTATCAAGTTTTGCATTCCTAGTAGGATTTACCTGACATTTTCTTTGAGGCATTTTGCAATAAAAGCTATGGTCCATAAATAGCTTACAACACAGCAAAGGGTTCTCACTGTTGAAAGTTATCAACTAGGAGAAGGGTACAAACAAAATTTTGTATTCAATATACCATGGAACTGCATGAGCTTGTAATAATAAATAGCAATAGCTTCTGGCAAGTACTGGTTGCGTACTGCATGTGACAACAAACTCCCATATTCTATTTATGTCTGGGTTGTGGAAAACAGTGGCAAAATGGAAAATTTTGCTTTCAAATAAAAATGTCGCAGCCTGAAAAATGTTTTGCCAAAAGCATGTAAAAAAATATGTTCTGGTCTGATGAGACCTATGAACTTTTCTCCCTCGCCACATTGGGGGACACAGGACCGTGGGTGTATGCTGCTGCCTCTAGGAGGCTGACACTAAGTAAATACAAAAAGGGCTCCTCCTCTGCAGTATACACCACCCACTGGCTCCGGATAATACCAGTTCTTGCTTAGTGTCCGTAGGAGCCACACTGCGTCTGTTTTTCTCCAGACGTTCTTGCTTTTAATTTTATTTTTAACTTTGTGCAAGAGGATGATGGGGTGACGGACCCTTTTAAGGGGGCCGATCTACCCCAAAACATCAACAGGCGAGCACGGCGAGTTTTACTCCCCGTACCCTCTCCTGCGACGTGGGATGTACGGCCGAGAACTAGCCCTGTGAAATCCTAGGGGAGTGAACCCTTAGGATACACTGAGGCCACCTTCCAATGGGCACAGTCCGGCCGCCCTCCCTCTGCACCACCACTGATGAACAGCAGTGCTGCATGGAGCTCCTCAGTCCCTCTCCACCTCCTCATCAAGAGGGTGGCGGATCAAGGTTTACTGCACATCCCCCCCGAGCGCACCGCCGGCTCGACCGCATCTTGCGGCCGGGCACCGCTAATTTGCTCCCCGGCTTCGGCCCCAGCTAGGCCGCATCTACGCCCACAGCGCGCATCACGTGCGAGGCCCCGCCCACCGGTTTAGCGCTTCTCGCAGTGTGCGAGAAGCGCTCCACATACTCTCGGCGGCCATCTTGGATACGAAGAGCTTCTGGACTCCAGGTCGCACCTCTCCCGGTCAAAGCGCCGCCACAGGACCTGGGTAGGTGCGCTTGCACACTAACACAGGCCCTCCTCCTCCTGCACACAGTGCTCCGCTTTTTTAGCTGCACAAGTGCCCCACATCAGCCCTGCACGGAGGTTAGCAGCACAACATGTCTCTGCCTAAACCCTCCAAAAAGTCTGCAAAAACACGGTGTTCTTACTTCTTGCACCTCCTGTCAGGCTGCACTACCAAGCGGGCATACTGTTCCGCTCTACTCTACTGTCACTAAATGCGCTCAGAAGCCCCCCGCCGCAAACGACCCTGTGGTGACCAGTCCCTCTGAGTGGGCTGTCACTTTCGCAATCTATGGCTTCTTTGACTAAAGCTATCGAGTCCCTCCAGGACCCATCCAGGAGCAGGAACACTGATCTACCTATTCAGGAAGTTTCCCCTACGGCTGTGGAATCTTCAACCTGCAGAGGCCGCTCTCATTCTAAGCACAAGCGGCCATCTAGGAAGCGCATCCGTAGCTCGTCTCCCAGGCTCTCTAGTGCCTCGGCGTCTGGTAGCTCCGCTTCCCGCTCTCGCTCCCCAGGCACCTCTTCCGACCTGGACTCTGAACCTGAGTCTGATGTGCCTCTTGATCTGGAGTCGCCATGTTATCAGAGCACTATAGATAGTCTCATTGAGGCCGTCAACCAGTCCCTCCAGGTTGATGAGGAACCGGCGACCTCCAGTATGGATAATTCGGTGTCCTTCAAAAGGACCAAACGTACTCATAGGGTGTTTGCCAATCACCCGGAGTTCCAGAACATAGTCCAGCGACATAGGGAGCGTCCGGACAAACGTTTTGCAGGCCAGAGATCTCTGGAGTCCAATTATCCTTTTTCTCCCGATCTCAACAAACAATGGTCAGAATCTCCTCCTGTGGATCCACCTGTTTCATGTTTGTCCTCTAAAACTCCCCTATCTGTGCCGAATGGATCTTCTATCAAAGATCCCACAGCCTAGTGGACAGTCTCGCCCGTTCAGCTTTTGAAGCTTCAGGCTCGGCACTCTTTCCCTCCTTCACTGCTACCTAGCCAAAGCCGTGACTGTTTGGGCAGACTCTCTGCATAAGGCCTTACAGAACAATGGTCTTCCTTCTGACATAGCGGAGCTGGCAAATCAAATTTCCTTGGCTGGAGATTACTTAGTAAACGCTTCCATGGATGCGGCGAATTGCTCTGCTCTTACGGCTTCAAACGCTGTGGCGATTAGGAGAGCACTATGCTTGAGAAACTGGCGAGCGGACTCCGCATCTAAAAAGTCCCTCACGTCCTTTCCATATCTCAGTGGCCGATTATTTGGTGAAAAGCTGGACAAGCTGATTTCAGATGATACAGGGAGAAAAAGTACTTCGCTTCCCCAGCAGAGATTCAGACAACCGCAGGCTCGTTTTCGGTCCTTTTGTGGAAATTACGCATGACATTCCTCAGCCAGTTCCCCTGGTTCGGTGCGATGGGCCGGCAGAGACAAAAGCCCACAAGCCTAGTACAGGCCCAACCATTCCTGGAGGGGCCGCACCACGCAGTCTAGGTCCAGGGGATCCAGACCCCAACCATCTTCTTCTAAATTACTTGCAATCTCGTCCGGACGACACCAGCAAAGTAGGCGGACGCCTTCTCTTGTTTCGTCATGCCTGGCTTGCAGTCGTTCACGACGAGTGGGTCAGGGATCGATTTTTCCTCCACCCCCCTCCAACCCGGTTTTTCGCTTCCCGCCCTCCCGAAGCGGGAATGCGTGCTCGGGCTTTTTCCCAGGCCATCGAGTCGCTCCGCCAAGACGGAGTAATTGTCCCTGTCCCAGAGGACAAAAGGTTTCGCGGTTTTTATTCAAATCTGTTCATGGTCCCCAAAAAGGATGGAACAGTCAGGCCCATCCTGGACCTAAAGCTCTTGAACAGATTTGTCAAAGTCCGTCATTTCAGGATGGAATCCCTCCGTTCCGTCATTGCCTCGATGGAACAAGGCGAATTCTTAGCATCCATCGACATCCGGGATGCATACCTCCACATCCCAATCTTCCCACCTCACCAAAGGTTTCTTTGCTTCGCCGTCAGAGAGGAACATTTTCAGTTCACGGCCTTGCCCTTCGGCCTCGCCACCGCCCCCAGAGTTTTCACAAAAATCATGGCGGCGGTCATAGCCATTCTACATTCTCGGGGTCTAGTCGTGCTTCCCTACCTAGACGACTTACTGGTCTAAGGCCCATCTTTCCAAGCCTGCGAGGAGTGTGTCCGCATTTCCTTAGATACTCTTTCTCGGCTGGGCTGGTTGGTCAATTTAAAAAAGTCATCCCCAGTTCCGGCCCAACGGATCTCCTTCCTGGGCATGACCTTGGACACCTCCCTAGGGTTGGTGCTTCTTCCTCGGGACAAGGTCCTGGCTCTTCAACAGGGGTTCTGGAAGCTTCTCCAGCAGTCTCCCTGTTCCATCCGTTTTGGCATGAGGATTCTCGGGAAGATGGTGGTAGCAATAGAAGCGATTCCATTTGCGCAACTACACCTCCATCCCCTCCAGCACGCTCTGCTGGATGCATGGGATGGGAGTCTATTTTCCCTCAACCGACTGCCCTCTCCCCTCGGGTCAAGCACACACTCCAATGGTGGATGCTCCGAACCTCTCTTCTCCAAGGGAGGTCCTTCCTCCCAGTCAATTGGCTGGTAGTCACTACCGATGCCAGCCTCCTCGGCTGGGGAACGGTCTTTCGCCATCACACTGGGCAGGGAACCTGGACTCATCCCGAGTCTCGCCTTCCAATCAATATCCTGGAGATTCGTGCGATTTGGCTATCCCTAAGGCAGTTCCATCATCTCCTAGCAGGCCGCCCCATCCGTATCCAGTCGGACAATGCCACGGCTGTGGCTTATATAAATCATCAGGGGGGCACCTGCAGCAGAGCTGCAATGCGCGAGGTAGAACACATCCTTCGCTGGGCTGAAAACAACCATTCGGTCATATCGGCCGTTCACATTCCAGGAGTGGAGAATTGGGCCGCGGACTTCCTCAGCCGGCAAGGTCTTGCTTCAGGAGAGTGGTCTCTCCATCAAGACATATTCCTACAAATCTGTCTTTGTTGGGGTACTCCGGACGTAGACTTGATGGGCTTCCTGGTTCAATGCCAAAGTACCTCAGCTTGTAGCCCGGTCTCGGGACCCGAGAGCAATCGGGGCGGACGCACTGGTCCTTCCTTGGGTTCGGTTTTGCCTTCCTTACCTGTTTCCTCCCCTGCGCTTGCTTCCTTGAGTCATCAGGAAGATCAGGGCGGAGGGTGTCCCAGTGATTCTCATCGCTCCGGATTGGCCTCGCCGGGCGTGGTATGCAGAGCTGGTCCAACTCATCGCAGACGTTCCTTGGCGCCTACCAGATCGTCCGGATCTACTTTCGCAGGGCCCGATCTACCACCAGAACTCAGGGGACCTGTGTTTGACGGCTTGGCCGTTGAATCCTAGGTTCTGACTCAAGCAGGTTTTTCCCGCAAGGTAGTTTCCACTTTGATCAATGCCCGAAAGCCGGTGTCATCGCGCATCTATCATCGGACCTGGAAGACCTTCTTTGAATGGTGCAGAAGCAGAGGTCGCCCTCTGTTGGCTTTCAACAACCCTACCATCCTGGATTTCCTCCAATCCGGTCTGGACTTGGGGCTTTCGCCGAGTTCCCTTAAAGGGCAGGTCTCGGCCTTGTCAGTCCTTTTTCAATGAAAAATTGCTTCCAATCCCCAGGTCAGAACGTTCTTTCAGGGAGTCTCCCACGTGGTGCCTCCGAATAGAGCACCTCTAGAGGCTTGGGACCTTAATCTGGTCCTAGGTGTCCTGCAGGAATCTCCCTTCAAGCCGTTGCAGGACATCTCTCTACCTCTCCTTTCATGGAAGGTGGCTTTTCTCGTCGCTATTACGTCGATCTGACGAGTCTCTGAATTGGCTGCCCTTTCCTGTCGGACGCCGTTCCTTACATTCCACCGAGACAAGGTGGTCCTCAGACCGTCCCCTGCCTTCCTCCCAAAGGTGGTGTCTTCCTTCCACCTTAACGAGGATATCGTACTTCTGTCATTTTGTCCTGCTCCGACGCACTGCATGGAGAAGGCTCTTCACTCTCTGGATCTTGTCAGAGCTCTCAGGAAGTACGTGTCTAGGACGGCACCTTTTCGACAGATGGAAGCTCTGTTCTTGCTCCTGGCAGGACGCCGGAAAGGGACTGGCCGCTTCTAAGTCGACAATCGCCAGATGGATTCGGTCAGTTATTCAAGAGGCTTATCGCATCAGAGTCAAGCCTATCCCAGTGGGTCTCAGGGCACATTCCACTCGGTTGGTGGGTGCTTCCTGGGCCATTCGGAATCAAGCGTCTGCAGAGCAAGTTTGCAAAGCTGCGACCTGGTCTAGCCTGCACACCTTCTCAAAGCATTACAATGTCCATACTCGGGCATCTTCAGATGCAAGCCTGGGTAGGCGTATTCTGCAGGCAGTGGTGGCGCACCTGTAGACAGCAGATGCCATGAGTTTACACTGTTGTGTTATTTCCCGCCCAGGGACTGCTTTTGGACGTCCCTCGGTCCTGTGTCCCCCAGTGTGGCAATGGAGAAATAGGGATTTTTGTGTACTCACCGTAAAATCCTTTTCTCGGAGCCACTCGGTGAGTACACATAAATCCCTATTTTTTCCATAATTGTAAAAAGGAATGTTTGGCGCAAAGCTAACACTGTGCATCACCAAAAGCACCATACCCACGGCAAAGCATGATGGAGACAGAATAATGCTTTGGGGCTGTATTTCAGCAAGTGGAACACAAGCTTTAGTCAATGTGGAAGGAATCATGAACAGTTCCAAATAGGAGTCAATTTTGCGACACAACCTTCAGGCCTCTGATAAGAAGCTGAAGCGGAATTTCACCTTTCAGCACAACAACGACCCAAAGCATACCTCCAAATCAATAAAACAATGTATTAACTAGAATAAGAGCAAAGTTTTGGAATGGCCCAACCAAAGCCCAGACCTCAATCAAATTGAATATATGTGGTTTAACCTGAAGAGGACGCTATTAACAGGAAATGCCATTGCAATCGGGCAGATTTGGAGTGCTAATGCAAGGAGGAGTTATAGATGCGCCATGCTGATAGGCTCCTATTAAAAAAAAAAAAAAAAAGACTGAATGTTGTCATAAATTCAAAGGAACTTCCAAGAAAGTTTTATTTTAAAGGTGTTCATATTTATGCAACCACATAATATTAGTAATTTTATTTTTCCACCCCTAAAGATTTGTTTTTCAATTGAGTTGTGCAAAGTATGGGTGGCATCAAGGCTATGTGCACACTTATACGCATTTCCTCCAGAGATATCTGAACCAAAAACCTGTTTCTTTGCAGGAAAAACACTGCGTAAAACACACACATTTTTCTATATTTTTGTGTGCTGTTTTTCCATTAATTTTAATGGATGAAAAACGTTGCAAAAATGCTGAAAGAATTGACATGCTGCTGATATACAAATAGAAAAGAACCTGCATGTGAAAGGGATTTCTGAAATCTGTTTGCTTGTACAGTAAAATGCATATGTGCTAAAAAGTCTTGCTTGTAGTCTATTTTTTCACATATGGTTATCCAGAAAATGATCATGTAAATCAGGGTGACTAGAGAGAACAGATTGGACGGAGGGTTGTTTACGTGCCCTCTCTGCCTTGCACTGGCACTGTGTGAATTCGGCTGGTGCAGAAGCAGAGCGGGGACACATGCCTTTCTCCTGTTTGCCACGGCTGCTCAGGAGCCACATCTCTGTGCATCAGTGTGGTGAACTGCCACTATAGTCCCCCATACCAATTGTTTTTTTTACATAACCATAACTAAGAAAACTAGACTATAGACTTAATTTTTAAAAGGGATTCTAGGTGACTTTTTCCAATTCAAAGCATTACATTGACTTGTATGCAACTGGGTGAAAAACAGCTGCCACAAAATAATTAATTAGAATTAATCAGTAGCGTTGCAAACAGTCAGTGTTGCCTTAGCCTAAAGATTAGTTATCATCAAGCATGACTCTTTATTTTATTATTTTAATATATTATACATAAAAATATAACTTTTCTAAATATTAATTAAAAAAATCACTAGGTAAAGGCATTTGTCTATGTGAAGGGTGCACGCATGGTATGTAAATCTATCTGCTGAAAGGCATCAGCAGCTCCCAGCATTCCTATCAGCACTAGGTCACTCCACAGCATGGAAGTGATGTATCTGCGCTGAGCAGCGTGATCTCCCTGTATAGAGAGCACTGATAAAGTACTTCTGGTGGTCAGCTCTGGAGTGACAGTGAAAACTCTTATGAAGTGAAACAATTTCCCCAGCAGCAGCAGCACATACAGTATCATTCCCTGCATAATCTTCATTCACTAAGCAGCGAGATCTCACCAATTATTGCCAAATCTCAGTGCTTAGTGAGGAGACACTGTAGCGTGAATGAGACTGGTACGTGCCGCTTCCAGGGGCATTTGATAAGAATCTTCACTGCTGCTCCACTGCCCCTCACCAGAAGGTCTTCATCAATACTTCAGCATCTGTCACTATCACATTGGTCTCTGTAATGTTCGGAGCATTCTCACGCCATTCTTAGCAGAGAGCAGTATGACAGAGATGGACGCTGTAGCGCCGCAGAAAGACAGGGAGAACTCCTCTTATTAAGTAACAATGTGTCCCCGGGTGGAGCTCTTCCTGGGGCTTCTGCCCACACGTGTGTATTAGAAGCATGCATGGTTCAAAGGGATCAATAAGAGGCCATGTCATCTACAAGAAGACATCACGCTTCGATTGACCAATATATAAGGCTTTGAAAGTCAATATCTAAAACAAAAACAAGCACACACAAAGCATTTACTGTCTGCTGCAGGTTTAGCACAGTCAGTATTATGTGCTCTTGAGCCTAAAAGAGTTCTTTCCATCAACAAAAGTTCAGAAGATCAGCTATCACCATCCCTATAGGGCAATTCAGAGTCCAATTCTCAGAATTGGTGGGACACCAAGTAAGGCTATGTTTCTCTTATTGATACATTATGGGTTGTAAAACTAAATCCTATGTCCTGAGTGCCAAAGTGACTCCTTCCTTAAAGGAAAGCTGTCATCAGAAAATGACCTATTTATCCGGTTTTCTCAGATACTTCATTGAGGGACATAGCACACTGTTAAAATTGTCTGCTGCCACTAGAAGACTGACACTAAGAAAGAAAAATGAAGTCTACTCCACCTTCACAGGTTGCACCAAGCTACTCAGTGTTGCTTACTTTGACATAAAAATTCAGACCTGTTCCTTCCTATGGAGTTGTTGTTTTTTGTTTTTTTTCCAAACTAAATAGAAAATGGCTTCACTGTCATCCCACTCAGAAACCGAGAGCACAATGCTGAAAGGGTCACACTCTATCGTCTCTGGTCCGGATGGCAGGACCTCATTCCCTGATGCAGCAGATCAGGTAACCAGGCAGATGTTCCCTGTCTCCTAATCCGCCTACCCACCATAGTGTGGTGCATTGCATAGAGCAAAGATGGATCCATGGGCCACAGCAAAGACTGGACCACGGGAAACCTCTTTTACGGGCCCCAGGAAACATAGATGCACGGCCTACCAGCTATCGCCTCTTCGGGACAGATAGTATAGTCCCCTCACCTCTACAGCTCTGATTTGCTCAGTCCCCTTTTACCTAGTGCCAGTCTCCATCCCCTGTTGCAGTTCTCCGCTTCGCCGAATAGTCCTGTCATGTTCACAACGTGGTTTCCTACTACTCCGGTGGGGCCAGTTGTAATCTAGTCACCTTTTCATTGCAACCTATCAAGCTCGTGCGGGTTTTTCACATGAGCTTTTGCCGTCCCTGTCTCCTCCCCACTCTATAGCCTATCTGGCGCTCGTAAGTCATTCTTACACACATCTGAGTACCGACCACTGCCCTTTCCTCCTGCCTCAGAGAAGCAGCCTTTCTCTGCCACTCCTGAGCTGTGGGAGAGTACGCTGCTCAGATATTACTCAAAAATGGACTCCTAGCCAGTCCTCAAGTCGCCTCCAGAACTCTCTAGGACTTTGTGACTACCCTAGGAATATGCTCTGTTAAACTGGCTGCTACCTTGTTCCCCTTAGCACTCCCTCTTCTCTTTTACTTTCTTTTTTTTATTGTTTTCTTCCTCTTCTCTACCATGCCTGATTGCAAAGATGATCATATACGCCATCCTGCGCTAACTGGTCACACATTTTGTCTGTGCCTCTTGCAAGTGTAAATTTCACTCAGGCCAGAGCACCACAACATACACCGATTGAAGCCACATACCCTAGAGGAGTTCACCGTTGTCTAACATGAAATGCCCCCTCTCCCCTTGAATGGGCTGTAGCTCTCTCCCAGTCTATGCCTGAGCTAAACAAGGTATCCCCATCCTTGGTTTCCATCATGTCAACCTATTTTTTCCACCACCTCTTGTACTTTTACCAGTAGGCAGGGTGAGTCGGACCTACCTGCTACTCTGCACCAACATGGTAGATTGCACAGGAGATCCAAGCGACCTCTAACGAGTTCCTCCTCCAGATATCCTTCTTTATTCATCTGTCCCTGGATGGGTCTCTTGTCTTGCTCTCCAAAGGCCCAGTCCGTGCCGGAATCTGACCTTCACCCCGACTTAAATTCAGAACTAGACTCCTACCAGGTTTCCTAGCTGGGGGACATGACCAACAGCCTGGTTCAGGCCATGAACCAATCCTTCAACATCAAGAAAGCAGACTCCTCCTCTTATGTGCAACCTTTCAAGAGAGTTGGGCAAGCTGCCAGATGCTTCTCGAATCACAAGGAATTCAACAGTTGTGTCCAAGGAGTGGAAGCACCCGAACAAATCTTTCCATAAACAGAAGTGCATATATATCTTGTTTCTAGATGAACTCCTTAATATTTGGTCCGACTCACTCTCATTGGATCCCCCTAGTATTCTGGCTATCCACAAATACTATGCTTCTGCACTCTGATGGAGCAGCTCTCAAACCTACAGGTAGACACATTGAGTTCTTGGCAACTAAGTCTACCTTTGAAGCAGTCCACATCACCCTCTGTCCAGTCTTTGCCTCTACCTGGGTGGAACACGAACACTGCTTCCAAAGAATCCCTTACAAGCCTCCTTTTTCCGGGCTCCTGCCTTTTCTGGTACTAATCGGATCAGATTCAGTCTGATGTCACCGTTGGTAAGAGCACCATGCTTGCACAACCCAAGCCCAGACGCTCTTTTCCCAAGCTTAAGACGCATCAGTTTTGGCCCATTCGTCAGTTCTCCTCTGGAAATGGTCCTACCGTCAGGAAAGGCCATCGATGCTTCAATAAAAGAGGAGACCTTTGTTCAAACTGGCCCCATCCTGGCGTCCACTTGGTCAGTCCAACATGTCCTCCAGATTGAGGCAACAAGTATTTTTCAGCGTGATGGACCGTTCCCACCTGAGAACCCTCTTCAGATGGGCGACAGATTTCTGCCATTCCAGGACGTGTGGTTTATTGAAGTAGATGACACCTGGGTAAGAGAAACGTAATCTCCAGATACAAGATTGCTTTAAATCTCACACTCCCTTCTTGGCTTTCTTTTTCTTTAAAAAAAAAAAGGGGTCAGTTGTCCTCCTTCTGGTTCTTCCTCGAAGGTGCCTCTTCATTCCGTCATGACCTCCATGGTACCCAAAGAATTTATTTTTTCAGTAGATATCCAGGTTGCCTATCTCTACATCCCCCATCATTCCTGCTCATCAGTAGTTTCTTCACTTCCCTATTTAACAGTTTCCCTTTTAGGTAGTGGATCACCCCTTCAGACTGGCTACCGCCCACCAGGGTGGTCATGGCTCTTACTTTTCGAGTGGGGTTTATAATCTTCATTTACCAGGACGCTGTTCTCTCATATTCTGAGAACCTAGAAAGTCTACAGATTACTCTGAACACTCTTACTTCAGATGGATGATCAACAAACTGAATTCCTCCCTGTTACCTTCCCAGCGAATTGTCTTTCTGGGCAAGTTGCTCGATAGTGTCTGGGCCAAGGTTTCTCTTTCGGAAGACAAAAAGTCTGTTCTCCAGGCCAGCTTTCACATACTTAAATTAACATCTCTAGTCCCTCTTTGCTCCTGTACGAGCGTATTGTGCAAGATGGTGGCAGCCATCTCTCATTGGGACAGGTCCATCCTCTCCGTGCATTGTCCAATCCTTCTACCCTTCCAAACCTGGCAGTCTCATCTGGTGGATCACCTCTCCTGTAATCCACCAGGAGGGTCACTCCTTTCTTTTCATTAATTTTCAGATTGTGACTACAAACACCAGTCTTTTACGCTGAGGACTGGTTCACAGCTAGTTCACTTTGCAGGGGCGATGGAAGAACCACAAAGCCCGTATTATCAACGTACTGGAATGAGGAGCTATTCTTTTGGATTTGGTGGTTTTGTGCCTGCTTCTGTCTTTTCTTCCCAGAGTGATTTCTTCCTTTCACCTCAATAATGAGATTGTCCTACTTCCTTCTGACCTTCTTGCTCCTCTCCCACAAAGAGTTCTCCACACAAGTAGGACATCGCCAAAGCTTACTTTTCATTCCGGAAGATTCTTGCAGAGGTGTGCCCACCTCTCAAACCATCATTATTTGCTCGATTCTGCCATTCTGTAAGCTTATCGTGTTAAGGCTTGAGCTCCCCTGTTCAGGGTCACTGCTCACTCCACTCAATCAGGTGTTTGTTCTGCAACTCTATAAGGCCTCTACTTTGTCATCAGTGTATCCCTTTTAAAATGAAACATTTTTGTGTTACTTGGGAGAAATGTGTTTCAAGCGGCAGTCATTCATCTATTGGCCTGAGGATTTGCTATTATTTTATATTCAATTTTCAAGCCTGATGTTCTTCCTCCCTCTGGAAAGATGACTCTGCATGATTTCCTACATGCCCCAGTGACAAATGAGGATTTTTGGTAGCGTGAAATCTGTTTCTTGTAGCCTTCTTGGGATATGGGGACACTGCTTCCACACCATTGAGCCCATGTTATGTTTCTTTCCCGATTTGGATTCTTTCCTCTTTTTTTTTTTTTTTTTTTTTTTTGCTACAACTACTACGTTTTGCTAACTGAGTAGCTTTGTGCCAGTAGGCAGGTATAGCTTGCTGAGGGTAAGCAGACTTACTTGTGTTCTTTTGAGAATCAGCCTCTTGGTAGCAGCAAACAGCACCCATGATTTTCTGTGTCTCCAATGATAGGTAACATCTCTATACATAGCTCATAACACAGGATCAACCAATCACAATAGCTGATGTCACAGCTGACCCTGCTCCCCCTCCTTTCACACTGACATTACATACTTCAATAGAAAAGACATGGTCAGAGTTTGACCATTGTAGCTAAGATATTACTTTTTAAACCTTTTAAACCTTTTTCCACGAGGAAGACTGGGGCGACGGACCCTTCCAAGGGGCCGACCTCCCCCAACCAACAGGCGAGCACGGCGATTGTCACCTCTCCGTATCCTCTCCTGCGACGTGGGATGCCATGCCTGAGCTATACTAGGGGCGACGGTTCCCTTCAGGGCACCGATCTCCCCACACCAGCAACAGACAGGAACATGGAGGGTCGCCTCCATGTTCACCCATCTGAGCCAGGCTACAGCCGGACACAGTCCTGTGAAATCCTAGGGGAGTGAACTCTTACGATACGCAGAGGCCCCTATGGTGTCCTTGCTGCTCCCGCTGCATCACCACTGATTGAACAGCGGTGCTGCAAGGAGCTGAACGGTCCTTCTCCA
This sequence comes from Ranitomeya variabilis, assembly GCF_051348905.1. Classification (NCBI taxonomy): domain Eukaryota; kingdom Metazoa; phylum Chordata; class Amphibia; order Anura; family Dendrobatidae; genus Ranitomeya; species Ranitomeya variabilis. The sequence goes on along the minus strand of NC_135233.1, from coordinate 954,032,563 downwards.
CCTCCCCTCTAAAAGGGGATGGTGGATGGAGGGTTCCTGCACCGTCTGCATCGCAACCCTCACCTGCAACCCTCAGACTGCCGGCTCTGCCTTCCCTCCAGCTCCGCTGGTAAGTTTGTAATCCCGGGGGGGCTCCTACAGCGCGATCCTCGGGATTTTTTTCCGACCGGGCATTCTTTCCCCGGCGGGGATAGTCGGGGGGTGGGGGGACCCTACAGCCGTCACAGCCCTTTGTTCCGATCAGGTGCTGGTAATTTAGTTCCTGGCTTTGGCCTGCGCTAGGCCACAAGCCGGTAACTCCGCCGTGCTCCTGTGCTGGTGGTGCCGAAAAATTTTGTTCCCTATGCAGCATCAATAGTAAAAGATAGAATGTTAAAAAAAAAATAAGAAATCGTGATATTCTCACCTTCCGACGGCCCCTGCAGCCTTCCCGCTCCTTGCGATGCTCCCGACAGCTCCCGTTCCCAGTAATGCCTCGCGGCAGTGACCCGGGGTGGAATTGGCATGTGTATTCCCGCTAAACACTAGCGTTTTGCAAGCGTAATTAGCTTGCAGAATGCTAGCGTTTTCCAAGCGATCTGTAGCATCGCTTGGAAAACTGACAGGTGGTCACACTTGTCAAACATAGTGTTTGACAAGTGTGACCAACTTTTTACTATAAATGCTGCCTATGCAGCATCAATAGTAAAAGATAGAATGTAAAAAAAAAATTTGTGATATTCTCACCTTCCGACGGCCCCGCAGGCTTCCCGGCAGCTCCCGTTCCCAGTAATGCCTCGCGGCAGTGACCCCAGATGACGTAGCATCACGCGTGACCACTACGTCATCACAGGTCATTGTCGCAAGGCATTACTGGGAACGGGAGCATCGTGAGGAGCGGGAAGGCTGCGGAAGGTGAGAATATCACGATTTTTTATTTTAATTAATTTTTTTTTTTTTTTTTTAACTAGTATATGGTTCCCAGGGCCTGGAGGAGAGTCTCCTCTCCTCCACCCTGGGTACCAACCGCACATGATCTGCTTACTTCCCACATGGTGGGCATAGCCACATGCGGGAAGTAAGCGGATCAATGCATTCCAATGTGTGCGGAATCCCCTCGATTCCGCACAAAGAATGAACATGCTGCGTTTTTTTCCGGAATGCGTTTCCAATGCGGAACAAAACGCTGCATGTGCACAAATAATGTGGAATGCATTAAAAATGATGGAAACGACTGAAAAAACGCCAAAAAAAAACTAAAAATCCTGAACGTGTGCACATAGCCTAAAAGTTCTCCTCTTTGTGTTAATCCTGTTTGTCTGGTCCGAGGGGCATTTATTCTGGGCTACTGCTCTCCATCCTTCCACTTTGATTTACATGGGTGATGCCTCCTGCATCATCTAAATAGCCGGGCAAAATCCCACGCCTGTGCAGAGATATCGCTGACTTTCATCTGCTCTGCCCTACTGAGCCAAAAACATCAGTGCGCATGTGTCTGCACACATCTTTCCAGCTCATGTACCCAAACTATCTTGCCGCCATTGCTGTGTGCATGCGCTGATGTTTTCTGCTCTGCCCGCAGTAGGGCAGAGCATAGTGCGCAGGCACGAGCCTGCGACTACTCTGCGCAGTCGTGGGATTTCACCCGGCTACTTGGATGATGCAGAAGGCATCACCCATGTTAATTTAAACGGGAGGACGGTGGGCAGCAGCCAGGAGGAGGTATAGAGAACCCAGAATGGATGCCCCTCGGACTGAACCGATAGGGTTAACATACAGCGCGGAAGAACGTTAAAAGGTGTTTTGGGGGTTATATAGGTGGAGACAGGGGGTTATATAACCATTTATGAAATGCAGCACAAACGCTGATTAAGGTTATAGTTTTAATTGACACATGACAAAAACTAGTGACAGGTTCCTTTAAAAAAAAAAAAAAAGTTATTTTACAGATTTAAAAAAACATGTAGCATGACAGCGTGATTTTCAGTAGGTCATTTTCGAATGATGGCTTCCCTTTAAGGGATTCATACTCCGATCCATGTGTCTCATTATCATCCAGTATCTGGCTCAGTCTGTGGTCTCCATCTGTATCTCACAGTGATGTGCATGATCCATGGACCTGTGGTCCCGAGATTTCTGGGTTTGGGGGTTTTATATGGCTGAGTTGAACTGTTTGCTGTGCTATTCTGTTTGCTTACGGCTTGTGGATTCCACTTTATTGATGTTATGTAATTTTATTTGAAGGTAACAAAGCAGAGAGTTGCTACTAATAAGAGTAGCGAGAACTCGAGCACATCAAGTAGTGAGCAGAGACCGGTTCCTGATGTTGCCAGTCATCTTCCCTCAGAATACTCTTCTGTCAATGTGACTTCTCCACAAACCACTCGGTGCTCTGCGATAGAAAAGTCTGCTGCGCCTGTCTCAGGGGCTCCACGCTCTAAACCAAACACAGGCTCAGCAAGCAAGCGGAAACCTCGGAAACTGGCAGTGAATTTTAATGTCCCTAAAACCACAGAATAAACCTGACTTTGGGATTTTCATCATCTGTATTACCGCCTTAACATTGCTGTGTACAAACGGCATGAGCTGCTGTCTGCAATTTTAATCTTTTTTTATTATTATTTTCTCATCAGTGCTTATATTAGACTGTATCTATATTGATAACCACTTTACATCCATTTATTAAATATCACAAAAATCATAACTGATGCTGGATTACCAAGCAGCACTTGGACACATGTTCAACCTTTTACTTCTGGAACCTGCGCTGATTTATATATATTTTTTTTTTTTTTTCTAAAAATTAATCCCTTTTTTTAAAAAAACTTCTAATGAGTTGCTTTGAATGAAATCAAAGTTCTCTTTAAGAGTAACCTGCTGCAATCCTGGAAGCCGTACAACACTGCACATTTGGTAAATGTCTCCAATGCTGTGATCCAGCTGCCATCTCCTGTGCTGTAAAGTATTACAGGAACAATAGTACTTTACATTGCCATGCTTGAGGCTGTTTTCACCCATGCTGATCATGTACGTGCCTTCATTCTAGGCAGCTCTTCTGCACAACACCACCTATTACTGTGCCCTGTCTCCTCACAGTGTAGATGTAGCATCCTCTTCACCCTCTTGTGCTCTGTGCAGGGTGTGGTACTATAATTTCCACACACAGAGGTTGTCCACTATTGGACAACCCCTTCTTAATTGCTAAATGATCCATCAATAAAGTTGAAAAACAATTGCTTACCTCCGATCACCACACTGATGGTCAAGTGACATTGTACTACATGACTGCTGCAGTCTTTATTACTCTGACAGATGCAGAATGCTGCAGCAGTCACGCAACGATCAGGTGACGCACCACTTGCTGTAGGATTTAAGCTTAAAAAATATATAGTTTTTTGTTTTTTCAATTTGATGGACTCTTTAGCCGGTTAATGGTAGGGTTGTCTTTTAGTGGATTATACATTTTTAATACTTTTGTTTTGGTCATTTATTTTTCTTTTTTACATATTTTTGACTGGAGAATGTATTTGGAGCATGTACTGTTTTACAGTCTATTTGTTCTTAAAAGGCCACACATTTATTTTGATGTCCCCAACTTTTTATCAGACTTATGATAAATTATCCATCACTCTATTGTAAGCACCTCGGCATGTGTTGCTGTAGGGCGGACTCGAATTAAATGTTTTATTGATAATTTCCTATTTCTTCTTCCTAAGGCTGTTCCAAAAAATTGTTTTCAAAGAACACTTCAATTTCCCCCAGTTATGGTTTTTAAGTCCTGGATTTTTTCATTGGGTCTTATACAAAACTATTTTATTAAGAAGGGAAAACTTTTATGTGCCCATTTCTCTAGTTTCAAATTTTTTAATTAAACTAGTTTTCTCTGTATTTACAGTATAAAGTGCGGGTGTTTCATAGTAGCATGTGTCAGTAATTGTGTGTAAAACATACCTTGCAGATCAGGATCATGGCATGTCACTGTTCTGCACAATGGACAAAAACATGTTTTTACTTTTTTTTTATTAAAAAATAAATGTTGATTGCAGAATTGTACACAAAAAAAAAAATATACATATATATATGCAATGTTACACTGTGTCCGAAATTGTTCTTTATCTTTATTTTATCAAATGATTTACATTTTCAATTTTAACAAATGACTCACATCTCTAAGAATATCATGAGAAGAACTAACCTTAAGTCTATGTGGACACACTGAGGTCCGATTAATCAAGACTGTCAATTTTCTTGCTGGTATCGATAAAGGGACGTGGTACAGTCAGACGCTCCCGATTCTTGAGGAGGTGTACGTCTTTTTATGAATCTGTGGTATCTGACGAGTGACGTCCACCTCCGTGCACTACGCCATAAATCTTATTCCAGTCAGGGACTGGAGTGAGATTTCTGGTGTAGGGATTTCCACAGTTTATCACGAATTAGAAAAGCTATGGCGGCATGCCCCTGTTGTATCCCCATCCTGCCCCTGCTCCGCCCCTTTTGCCAGAGCTGAGAGGAACTGTCATGAAAACTCCCAAAAAAAACTAAATTTTGGTGCATTTTATGACTTTTCAAAGCTTTCACAACATTTTTGGCGTAAAGATTTTGATGAAACAGGACCTGAGTCTTTTTGCTGAGATTTTGGAGCAGAAACTGAGAAATTTCTAAGTTTTGGATGAGTTTTGCATCTTTGAAGAGGATTTGGAAATTTTACACTCTGTACTACAACCTCCGCAAAAAACTTTGTGTGTGCGTACCCTAAAAGAGCTTTCCCGTTTCAGAACATCATATTCCCAGGTGCAGTTTGTGTTGGAAAAAGCAGGTTTTTTGTTTGTTTTTTACTCTTCCTGGGTCCAACTCTGAGTCTCCACCTGCGTGTCTATTATTGTCTGCTGTGCTGTAGTCATTTTGACAGCTCTGCTGCTCTGAGCAACTTCTGCTGTCAACTTCCGCTGAGCTCACTGATCGACAGCAATTCTTCAGACCATAACTGATACTGGCAGCAGCAACAGAGACTTGGCACTGGATCCTTGGGTTTGTAAAGCACAGTTTGTTTTTCTTAGGCTGGGTTCACACTTTGTTATGGGCGTCCGTTAGACGGACTACGTTACACCGCGGCTTAACGCAGTGTGACGTAGTCTGTTAACGCCTCCATTAATTCCTATGTCAGACGCATCGCTAGCGCACACCCACAATGGGCGTGCACTAGCGATGTGCCGTCATTGAGTGACGGACCCTGGGACGCGGGCTGCAGCGTTTTCGGGTCCGTCACTGCTAGCGCAGATAGAGCATCTGCTAGCTCTATCTGCGCCTTTCATATCCCCCAATTCCCCACCTTTGCTGCGAAAATACCTTAGTAACCTTTTCGTATGTCAATCGGTCCGGTCCGATGGGCGAGGCCTAATCGCTGTCTCTCCCCCCCACTCCACGGCGAGTCAGACGTAACTAGATCTGTAAATCGCATAGATCCCGGTCAGTTTTTGCGGTCGTGCATTGAATTAGCGTCTCGCGCTTGGGCAGTATGGTTTGACCAACTGTGGGCAAAGCATGAAATCATTATTGCGCATGCGCCGGCTTTTGACACTATGCTCAAGGAAAATGCCGGCGCATGCGCAATAATGAGTTGGATGCTTTGTCCACTGTTGGGCAAAACATACTGCGCACGCTCGAGACACCACTTGAATTAGCAGGCGCAGAAAACTACGCCAAAGAAAGGAAAGAAGATTCGTAGAGCAAAGCCGGAGGTGGGGAGAATATGCGATTAGGCCCTGCCCATCAGACCGGGGTGATTGCCATATGAAAACTGAGAGATTACTAAGGTATTTTTGCAGCAAAGGTGGGGAATCGAGGGATATGAAAGGTACTGATGTAAAGCTGAGCTCAGGCCCTATTGAACCATAGTTTTATCGTATATCGAAAAAACGGGGTGACAGGTACCGTTTAATGTTCCTCGAGGACAACCACAACAAGTCACCAACACCCAGGTCCGGACCCACCAAACATCTCCAATTAGCCACTCTCTTACAATATGACCCTGTATTCCTCAAATTATCAATAACCCCTTGCTACACAGATGTAATTGATGATGAAAATTGTTCTTCAGGTTTTCCAGAGCTGAATGAGGATGAAACCCGTATGCCCCGAAAAACGGGGAGTTACCAGTAGACTCATGACAATGATTATTTACCCCAAATTCAGCTAAAGGTAAGTAGGTAACCCCATCCTCCTGATTCTCAGATACAAAACACCTAAGATAAGTCTTACAATTCTGGTTAGCCCGTTCAGTTTGCCCATTAGACTGCGGGTGAAATGCTGAAGAGATAACAGGTGGATCCCAAAACGAATGCAAAACGCCCTCCAAAATTTGGAAATAAACTGCACCCCCCTGGTCAAAAACGATCTGTAGGGATCTCTTGTAATTTTACTCTCTCACTGATGAAACTTTGCGCCAAGGTCTTGGCGTTGGGTAAAGCGGGTGGCTCAACAAAATGTGACATTTTACTGAATCTGTTCACCACCACCAAATTACAGTATTGCCTGCCGACACGGGTAGATCAGGCTGCTTTCATACTAGCGTCATTCGACGCACGTCGTAATGCGTCGTTTTGGAGAAAAATCGCATCCTGCAAAGTTGCCCGCAGGATGCGTTTTTTCTCCATAGACTTTCATTAGCGACGGATTGCCACACGTTGCATCCGTCGTGCGACGGATGCGTCTTGTTTTGGCGGACCGTCGGTACAAAAAAATGTTCCATGTAACTTTTTTTGTGCGTCGAGTCCGCCACTTTCGACCGTGCATACGAGGCCGAAACTCCGCCCCCTCCTCCCCGGAACTCACAATGGGCAGCGGATGCGTTGTAAAACTGCATCCGCTGCCCACGTTGTGCTACAATAACACACTGTCCGTCGGGCTGACGGTTTGCGACGGCCCGTACCGACGGACTAGTGTGAAAGTAGCCTCAGTGATAAAATCGGCCGATAAATGAGTCCAAGGTCTACTGAGAATCGCCAATGGTTGGAGAAACTCAGACCTCTAGGAGAGGTTTTAGAACGTGCACAGTCAAACAAACAAGGCAGCACACTAGCGCCAAAACATGCAAGCATGAAACATGAAAGTTGAACTGCATTACTGCACTAGAAATATGAAAAAATGAGAGCGTTTAGCGCATAAATTGGCCAATTTACGTGTACCTGGTAGCCACTTTACGGCATCTCTGTTATACCAGGTCCTACACTTTCCTTTCCTCGCCGAGAATAAACGTCTTCATCTGAATGGGTACCTGTGAATCCTCTTCTTAGACTAAATTTCTCTCTCTCTGTGGAGGGGTAATGGACCTGCTGCGTTTATTCTCAGCGAGGAAAGGAAAGTGTAAGACCTGGTATACGAGAGATGCCGTAAAGTGGCTACCAAGTACACGTAAATTGGCCAATTTATGCACTAAACGCTCTAATTTTTTCATATTTCTAGTGCAGTAATGCAGTTCAACTTTCATGTTTCCTGCTTGCATGTTTTGGCTCTACAGTGTGCTGCCTTGTCTGTTTGTGTACGAGTTGGTGACTAGGTTCAGCACCTGTTCACACTTGATCTATGTTTGGATGTGACGGTCAGTTTTTTGAAATTTGTATTTACTAGCCTTCTGACCGAGCACTCCGCCTCTTAGCCACAGGTGTTTTAATCGCAGCAGGTCCATTACCCCTCCACAGAGAGAGAGAAATTTAGTCTAAGAAGAGGTTTCACAGGTACCCATTCAGATGAAGATGTTTATTCTCAGCGAGGAAAGGAAAGTGTAGGACCTGGTATACGAGAGATGTCGTAAAGTGGCTACCAGGTACACGTAAATTGGCCAATTTATGCGCTAAACGCTCTCATTTCTCCTTCGCCACAGTGGGGGACACAGGACCATGGGTGTTATGCTGCTGTCACTAGGAGGCTGACACTAAGTTGAGACAAAAAAGTTAGCTCCTCCCCTGCAGTATACACCTTCATGCTGGCTTCCAGAGACCCAGTTCAAGCTTAGTGTCCGTAGGAGGCACACTGGATTTTAAAACTTCTTTTCTGGACGAAGGGGCGACGGAACCTTTCAAGGCTCCTATCTCCCCGAAACAACAGGCGAGCACGGGAGTTTTACCTCTCTGTATCCTCTCCTGCGACGTGGGATGCCACTGCCTGAGCTGACCTTTTGGGCGACGGGCCCCTTCAAAGGCACCGATCTCCGCCCTACTTTACAGACGAGCACTGGTGTTACCTCCAGTATCCTCTTCTGCAGCCAGGCCTTTTTTGCCGGACATCTGCCCTGCCCACCAGGTCTCACCATCGGCTGTTCACAGGCACTCTTCCACTGTGGCGTCCGTGCAGCCCCCACTGCATCACCACTGAAAAATAGCGGATGATGGAAGGAGGCGGACGGTTCCTCTCCACACCCCTTTTTTGGGGATGGTGGATGGAGGCTCCCCCAACCCTGCACCATCCTATTTACCCCGGGCACCTTCATTTTGGGGTAAGTGCACCAGGGGTCGGTTTTCTCTGGCGGTCACATGTTTTTGGAGGGCTCCATAGCGGCAGGATTCTCCCCTTAGCGCCGCGATTCTTTTCCCTGCGGTCCGCGGGTGCGTGCCGGCCGAGGCCAGAAATTTAGTCCCCGGCTTCGGCCTTGTGTAGGCCGCACTCTGGTAGGCTCCGCCCACCTCAAGCATCATTTCTGCAGCTCCGCCCACGCTTCTGGTGCTTCTCGCTCCCTGCAAGACAACCCACAGACTCTCGGCAGCCATCTTCCTTCTGCAGCAGGCAGCGCCGGCCGGCTTCCCTTTCTCCACGGAGGTTTTTTTCCCACTCAGCGCCACCTATCCAATTGCGGGGCGCAGGACCGGGTAAGGAGACGGCACTAACTGCTTCCCTGCAGCGTTACCCCCTCAGCTTCCACTAACAGTTTTTTTTTCATTACATTGGGGTACAACATGTCCCAGTCAAGGGGTAAAAAGTCCACTAAGGTACATATAACCTATTTCTCTGCATGTACCACCTGCCAGGCTCCTCTCCCTCGGCCTCAAAGCTCCCCCCTCTGCCCTGCCTGTGATGCCCAATGTGCCCAAGAGCCCTCCGCCGCTACCGACCCCAGTGTTCCTAGCCCCCCTGAGTGGGCCACGTCACTGTCACAATCCATGGCTTCGCTAGCCAAAGCGATTGAATCCCTTCATGACCCCTCTGTGGAGCGGGGCGTTCCTTTCCCTGGGTTAAGAGACCCCTCTATAACAGGGGAATCATCGGCCAGCAGGGGCCGCTCTCACCCGAGGGAGGTTCGGACATCCAAAAAATGGATCCGCACTACCTCTCCTGAGCATTCACCACGCCATTCAGTCTCAAGTAGCTCCACTTCTCGCTCAGCCTCCTCAGGGGCTTGAAGCGATCATGACTCTGAGTATGAGTCTGAGGCGTCCATGGACCCGGATTCTCCGGAGTTCCAATCAACTGTTGACTCCCTCATTGAGGCTGTCAATCATGCACTAAAGGTTAATGATGACCCTAATTCAGCTCCGGATCACGCAGTTTCCTTCACGAGAACCAAGCGATCCCATAAGGTGTTCGCCTCCCATCCAGATTTCCTAGAGATAGTTCGGCGGCACAGGGAGCGACCGGATAAACGCTTTAAGGATAAAAAGGGCCTGGAATCAAAGTATCCCTTTTCCACAGATCTGGTCAAGGATTGGACGGAACCACCGCTGGTAGATCCTCCGGTATCACGTTTGGCTACCAAAACGTTGTTGTCAATACCTGATGGGGCTTCAATCAAAAATACCACAGAACGCCAGTTAGATTCTCTGGCGCGTTCAGTGTATGAAGCCTTAGGTTCCTCCCTATCTCCTTCCTTCGCTGCGGCATGGGTCGCCAAAGCAATGGTTTTCTGGGCATATGCCCTTGCAAAATCCATTCAGGACCAGGCTCTTCCGTCTGAGGCGGCGGACCTCGCCAAACAAATTGCTATGGCTGCAGATTATGTGATGTACGCGTCATTAGACGCAGCAGACTGTGCGGCAACCGCGGCTTCAAACGCCATCACCATTAGGAGAGCTATTTGGCTTAGAGAGTGGAGTGCGGATTCCTCCTCAAAAAAGTCTCTGATTTCCCTTCCCTTTCAGGGCGGACGCCTGTTTGGAGAAAAATTGGACCAACTTATTTCCGATGCTACAGGAGGGAAAAGCAAGTTCCTCCCTCAACACAGGCCAAAAGCTGCTTTTCAGCGCCAACAGCATTTTCGTTTTCGCCCCTTTCGCGGTGGCCCTTTCTGGTCCAACTCCACAGCATCATCCAGATCAGAATGATCTACACGCACAGACAGAGACTCTCGGCCTTCTTACGGACCGAATCAGTCCTGCCGAGGAAAACCTAGACAACCCAGAACCAGAGGTTCTAGGCCTTCCAGATTTCCTTCACAATGACTCGGGGAGAATTCCAGTCGACACCACCGAGGTAGGCGGACGCCTGCTTCTTTTTTGGCACGTCTGGCTTTCCATCATCCACGTCGAATGGGTCAGAGAACTGGTGTCTTCTGGTTACCAGCAACCGAAACAACAAACCTACCCCTTAAAAACATCAATCTTTATTAATAATCTAGTATAATACAAATAATCATCAAAAATTCTAGATAAAAAACATCCCTGTTAGGGGACCAAATTCCTGGGATTAGGGACACCGCTTATATATATCTCATTTTTTACCAAAAAGTAACACAATAGAAAAACTAAAAAAATGTGAAAAATAACACTGAAAAAAACATAAAACATGAAAAAAATATAAAAAATGAAAATGTTGAATTTAGTATGCTTATGCTGACCCTAATAGGCCCTAAAGTCTGATAACCTTCCTTGCAGCGGAGGTTGGCACCCTAGATTATCGATATGGCACCCCCGCTCACCGGTGGCTGTCCCTTATATCCCTAGGTGACCCCTACACATCTAATGCCCACAGACAAAAACCACATATATATGGATCAAATTAGATCCATAGTACCATACCAAGCACTAATATAAACACTATGTGTTGCACCTGATACTATTGACCAAGAGCTTTCATTGGTTTTTATAGTGAATATCGAATTTTCACAGATCTATGATCAATAGAAACCTAGAACTGCACCAAAGTTGTTTTATGTATACTAGCAGCAAGTGTATCTACCAGCATACCTACAATATGTAAGCTTGTCCTCAATCAAGGCATACTCTTCGGTCAATACTCAAATGAGTTTAGAAAAAATATTCATGTATCCATAGCTTATCATAGAGGGGATATATCCACCCAACTGCTTATAGCTGGTGCCTTAGTGAAAAATACAGTGCTGAATAGACTACTTATAGACCATATATTGTCTTGTTTTTAGGCAGTTCAGATACACACTCCCAGTCCCCTACTTTACAAATACCGGGGATGTACAAATGTTGTATGTATCACTAATTTAACTAAATCAAGTGCTTAGTATGCCATAAGTTGCACCATAACACTACAACCAATGCACGTTATCCACTTAGCTCCTTGCTTCTCAGATGTTCCCTCATAGCCGCCATGTGAATCCATCAGCTCATGTACACGCTGTCCCGACGCGTTTCTCCCCCGTATTGTTCATTCAGGGGGTTCATCAGGGGACTTTAGATTACTCCACCGTAATAGGTCATAGAGCCACATGCAGGAATCAAGATGCTGAATTCCAAAGTCTGTGCTATCACCTGCCCTATCCACTCACTTTTATAGCGTAATGTTAAAAACTCCACCCACCTCCATAGGGCAGTGGCGTCCTCCTACACCCGGCACCATACTCCACGTGTTCAACTGCATCAGGAAATTAAATGACGTGAAGCGCTCACCACAGCGCAAATGCGCTCTTAATGATGACGTTCTCTGGACCGCATGTGCTCACGTAGATGACGCGAGTAGTGCCCTGTGGAACGCACAGCCATATCCAAACATGCTGCGCAACCGCAGAACAACCTTGCCGGTCACAGAGGTCTAATGACAGCGTACTCAGCTTCTGTCTTGCGCATGTGATTGCATTTGTCAATGTATACAGTGATACATCACATACTGCAACTGCATCTGTATAATGTTGTCAGATCCAGATAATGCCTACTGCTCAACCAAGGAGTGAGTGATATAAATAATAATAAATTGTACCCTGATTAATAGAATGCCAATCACTGGCCAACAGTGAAAATGTTTCTGAAATGAAAATAGCTGGTTTGTAATAATTTTAGCATCCTAAAAACGAATATGTTACTTAAAAATCATTATTAGCTCTTGTTGCTGAGATACAGGTCATTTAAGATTATTATGCAGGAAAATAGGGAAATTTTGAATTTTCAACAAATGTGTATTGGTAAACCTGATTACAGACCTGTTGAACCAATGTCAGCCATTTTATAAATTGTGTCTGCATAGTTTGTACTAAATGAAGTCTCTTTCTCTTGTTGCAGTAATTTTGTGGAGAGAATTTACACTTTGAAAATGCCTCGTAAATGTGCAAATATTGTTAACAATTTTTGTTACGTGTGTGGTTATGTGACATTTGCCAACCAAAGAAGACCAATTACTCCACTTGTGAAGACTGCTTACCATCATTACTTTGCTTATACGTGGCACTTAAATACGTGGCACTTATACGTGGCACTTAAATACGTGGCACTTATATACGTGGCATTTTGAGACCTATAATTTTTCCACATTTTGGTCCACAGAGTCATGTGAGGTCTTGTTTTTTGCGGGACGAGTTGACGTTTTTATTGGTAACATTTTCGGACACGTGACCATTTTTTATCACTTTTTATTCCGTTTTTTGTGAGGCAGAATAACCAAAAACCAGCTATTCATGAATTTCTTTATACCGTTCTGCGTTTGGTAAAATTGATAAAGCAGTTTTATTCGTCGGGTCAGTACGATTACAGCGATACCTCATTTATATCATTTTTTAATGTTTTGGCGCTTTTATACGATAAAAACTATTTTATAGAAAAAATAATTATTTTGGCATCGCTTTATTCTGAGGACTATAACTTTTTTATTTTTTTGCTGATGATGCTGTATGGCGGCTTGTTTTTTGCGGGACAAGATGACGTTTTCAGCGGTACCATGGTTATTTATATCCATCTTTTTGATCGCGTGTTATTCCACTTTTTGTTCGGCGGTATGGTAATAAAGCGTTGTTTTTTGCCTCGTTTTTTTTTTTTTTTTCTTACGGTGTTTACTGAAGGGGTTAACTAGTGGGACAGTTTTATAGGTTGGGTCGTTACGGACGCGGCGATACTAAATATGTGTACTGTACTGTGCAATTTATACTCTTGTAATGAATTCTTCTCGCTACCTACAGCACATACTTCCATGGCGTGTATCTAAAAAACGAGAGCTAATTAAACAATTCTGTGCGTATATTTGAGTTTCTCGACCCAAAATTAGTAATATTTGCCTATTTTCATCAAAGAAACATAAAAAAAGTTGTTTTTTGTTGGCCTGTGATCAGGTGTCCAAATAAATCTACTCACTAAGAGATACGGTTTAGCAAGCGTCATCACATCTCATTAGGTGGCAATTCACTATATATCCTAATTCCATATATTTACCGGGTACTTTTATCACATCTAATAGAGAGGATATGACTACAAGTGGAGGCTATATGGCACCACGTTATCAATCCTCAGATTACCTGTATATATTTAAATAACAGATAAAGGCCTCCCACTTATTTTTAAAGGATGTTCCAACCAGGGGTATCTCTCCCACCTGGATTTTAAATAAATAACACACTAACAATATATTCACCAGGCTATATTGTTTCCTCTCATGGGAAATGTGCTCACCATCATACCTAAATGAAGCTAGAGAAGGTCAACTGCTCATTTAAACCATTCGGATGGACTGTATCCATCCAGAAAATCCATCTTGTTTCTCTCTGTAGGATCTTCTTGTCCCAATCTCCTTGACGGACCGATGGTTCCACCACTTCTATTACCCTAAATGCAATCCGACCCTAAGTCCCCCCCATGATGCACATTTACGTGACGCGCCAATGGTGTGTCTCTCTTTCTGCGTACCATCATGGGGGTACCTGCAGCAAGGGGATGCAGGAGGTCTCCCACATTCTCCGTTGGGCCGAGGCCAACCACTCCATCATTTCCGCAGTGCACATTCCGTGCATCGAGAACTGGGCAGCGGACTTTCTCAGCCGTCAGGGTCTCGCCTCGGGAGAGTGGGAACTCCAGCCAGAGGTTTTTTTATCAAATCTGCCTTCGCTGGGGAACTCCGGACGTGGACCTGATGGCGTCCAGACTGAACGCCAAGGTCCCCAACTTCATAGCACGTTCTCGGGATCCCCGGGCCGTCGGGGTGGATGCACTGATATCCCCATGGCACCGGTTCCAATTCCCGTACGTGTTCCCTCCACTTCCTCTGTTGCCGAAAGTGATCCGAAAAATCAATATGGAGGGGGTTCCGGTGATCCTTATCGCCCCGGATTGGCCACATCGCGCGTGGTATGCGGAACTCGTTCATTTCGTATCCGACGTCCCCTGGCGGTTACCAGACCGCCCAGATCTGCTGCGCCAAGGACCGATCTACCACCAGAGCTCAGGGGCCCTACGTTTAACGGCTTGGCTGTTGAAACCTGGATCCTCACTCAAGCAGGTTTCTCCCAGCAGGTCATCACCACCATGATCAGCGCTCGCAAGACGTCTTCCGCTCGCATCTATCACCGCACCTGGAAAGCCTTCTTCTCATGGTGCAGGCTCCGCGGTTGCCCCCCTCTCGCTTTCTACATTCCTTCCATTCTGGAATTTCTCCAGTCCGGCTTGGATTCCGACCTGGCGCTCAGTTCCCTCAAGGGTCAGATCTCAGCATTATCAGTGTTGTTCCAGCTGCTAACTTGCAAGTCAGGACCTTTATTCAAGGGGTCTCCCACGTGGTACCCCCCCTACAGAATGCCGTTAGAGACCTGGGATCTCAATTTGGTCCTGACCGTCCTTCAGGAATCTCCATTTGAACCTCTGCAGGACGTCCCTCTGACCATCCTCTCCTGGAAGGTTGCCTTCCTTGTGGCAGTAACATCTATCAGGCGCATCTCGGAGTTGGCCGCACTATCCTGCCGGGCGCCTTTCCTTTCCTTCCACCAGGATAAAGTAGTCTTACGCCCATCTCTGGCTTTTCTCCCTAAGGTGGTTTCATCCTTCCACCTTAATGAAGATCTCATTCTTCCCTCCTTCTGCCCACAGCCGAGACATAGGGTCGAAAAGGCCCTTCACACCTTGGACGTGGTACGGGCCCTCAGGAGGTACTTTTCTAGGACTGCTCCCTTCCGCAAATCGGACTCCCTCTTTGTCCTCCCGGAGGGTCACAGAAAGGGTTCAGCCGCGTCTAAGGCCACGATAGCCAGATGGATCCGAATGGCTATCCAAGAATCTTTTATCGGGTCAGGGGCAGGCCTATCCCGGTGGGGGTTAGTGCACACTCTACTCGGTCAGTGGGTGCTTCCTGGGCCATTCGGCACCAGGCAACGGCGGAGCAGGTTTGCAAGGCCGCAACATGGTCTAGCCTGCATACTTTCACAAAGCACTACAATGTCCACACTCAATCTTCCGCGGATGCGGCCCTTGGCAGACGTATTCTGCAGGCGGCCGTTGTGCACTTATAGTCAGATGGTACACAGAGTTATTTGGTTGTATTGTTCCCCACCCAGGGACTGCTTTGAGACGTCCCATGGTCCTGTGTCCCCCAATGTGGTGAAGGAGAAATAGGGATTTTTGTGTACTCACCATAAAATCCTTTTCTCCGAGCCACTAATTGGGGGACACAGCACCCACCATTTTAGCCTTATGGCTCGTTACCTTTTTGGTTCTTGACTTTCTCTGACATGTTATACTCTAATGTTATGTAATATATTGTTATTAATCTCCTACTGCTTTTGCACTGAACTGGGTCTCTGGAAGCTAGCATAGGGTGTATACTGCAGGGGAGGAGCTAACTTTTTTTGTCTCAACTTAGTGTCAGCCTCCTAGTGACAGCAGCATAACACCCATGGTCCTGTGTTCCCCAATGAGTGGCTCGGAGAAAAGGATTTTACGGTGAGTATACAAAAATCTCTATTTTTTTCATATTTCTAGTGCAGTAATGCAGTTCAACTTTCATGTTTCCTGCTTGCATGTTTTGGCGCTACAGTGTGCTGCCTTGTTTGTTTGACTGTGTACGAGTTGGTGACTCTAGGTTCAGCACCTGTTAACACTTGATCTATGTTTGGATGTGACGGTCAGTTTTTTTGTATTTTAGAACGTGCACAGACACTGCAAACGCTTACATACTCCCGGACATCCTGATAATACCCCTGATCACCAAAAGTGCTGAGTAAGAAGATCTGTGGTGGCTTTATTACCGGGATGTCCGGCCAAGACCGAATCATGATGTTTACTAAGAACTCTCAGATGGAGATACACAGATACAAACAGTTTCCCTAACGGACAGGCAGCAGGAATGTCCCCCTGAGCCTCAACATCCTTTTTCTCAAGATCGGAGCATTTAGAAGCAATAACCACACCTTTTGTAGTATTGGAACCAGTTCACAATTATCTCCAACTCCAGGAAAACGAGATAAGGCATCCGCCTTAATGTTCTTGTTCCCCGGCCTGTATGTAACAAAAACTTTAAACCTGGTGAAGAACATGCCCATCTTGCCTGTCGAGGCATTAGACCTTTTTGCAGACTCTAGATATGAGATTCTTATGATCCGTGATTACCATAGCCTGATGAACTGCCCCCTACAAAAAATGACATCACTCTTCAAAGGCCCACTTGATTGCCAAGTGTTCCCTATTACCAATGTCATAATTTCTTTACACAGATGTTTGTTTTTTTTAGCTTTTTTTAAGAAAAGTATGCACATGGATGTACCAGGAGACGTACCCTGTGACAATGCAGCCCTTACCCCCACTTCAGATGCATCACCTTCTACAATAAAAGCCTGAATGATGTCAGGCTGTATGAGAATCGACGCAGGTGCAAAATACTCCTTCAAGGTATCGAATGCCTCCCTGGCCAGACTGTCCCACTTGGAAAAGTCTGTCCCTTTCCTGGTCATATCAATCAGACGTTTGGCCACCACCGAAAAGTTTTTGGTGAACTTACAGTGGGGATGGAAAGTATTCAGACCCCTTTACATTTTTCACTCTTTGTTTCATTGCAGCCATTTGGTAAATTCAAAAAAGTTCATTTTTTTTCTCTAGTAATGTTTGCAAATTTTGCAAATTTATTAAAAAAGAAAACCTGAAATATCACATGGTCATAAGTATTCAGACCGTTTACTCAGACACTCATATATGTCACATGCTGTCCATTTCCTTGTGATCCTCCTTGAGATGGTTCTACTCCTTCATTGGAGTCCAGCTGTGTTTAATTAAACTGATAGGACTTGATTTGGAAAGGCACACATCTCTAGATAACTGTTATTTTCTGCAGAGACGAGTCCTGACAGGAGGAAGTGATGTTGTGAGCTGGATGAAGAAAAGCGAAGATGAAGGACTTCAAAAAGAGATGTCACTGGTGAGTCAATGTGTTTCCTATATAGTATATACAGAGCTCCTTTATGTAATGTCATTGGTGATCACTGTATTACCTGTACACTGACACTATATACCATGCTCCTGTGTATAATGTCAATGATGATCACTTTATTACCTGTACACTATATACAGAGCTCCTGTGCATAATATCACTGTATTCCCTGTACACTGGCACTGTATTCCATGTACAGAGCTCCTGTGTATAATGGCACTTATGGTAATATTAGTATTGTGGTTTTTTTGGTTTTTTTATTAATAATCAGTGTTGTAGTATTTGTTCACTATGTGGTCTGGTCATAGTGAGGTGGTCCCTTATATGTCATATTATTGGTCATTTTAAAAATATACCTAAAAAGTTGGCTTGAGAAAGTCTGGTCACAGCCAAAACGTTGCCACACCAAGGGCTAATAAAGTATTTTTTTTTCATTATTTGCGGGAGTGCTGCCTGCTCTTTTCCTTTTATAAAAACAATATTGGATATTTTAGCAAATGTTTAATAGGTTAGAGTAGAGTAGGTCCCGGCCAGAGGAGTCTACCTTGTCATGGTGGTGACTTAAAAAATCTTTTGGCCAAAACAAAAGCTGATATTTATGTATGTGATATGTTTGATGGGAACTGTTACTGTGTGATTGGTTAGGATGTGGTGCAGAAATTGAATTTTTCCAAGAATGGGCGGTGGATATGTGGAAGGTTTGAGGGGTGGAGGCTGAGCTGAGGTGTATGTCATGATTAAGGGAGCTTAGTCTCCAGAAACGCGTTGAGATTCTTACCCATATGGCTTGTGCTGAAGTCTGTATCCTCTATGCTCAATAGTATGTGAATAAAGAAAACTCTTTTTTACGGATTCGGTGAAGCTGGACATTCTTTTCTTTTTTGGAGCTGAGGTGTAGCCTGGGTGAAGTCTTAAGGGGTTCCAAAAATGTTGCCAGTATGGGGACCTGAAATTCCTGGTGGCAGCCCTAGGCATCATTACCGCCAACAAAACACAAGCAACCATTATTGCTTTGCATCAAAAGGGCTTTACATGCAAGGGATATTGCTGATTATAAGTTTGTTCTAACCATTTATTAGATCATCAAGGACTTCAAAGAGAGAGGTTCATTTGTGGGAAGAAGGCTTCAGGATGCGCAAGTGCCAGGACCATCTACTCAAAGGGATTCAGTAACAGCATAGGTTCAACACCAGTGTAGAGATCGCCTGGGTATAGCAACACGCAGTTGCTAGTGCATCTGCACACACAGTGAGGTGAAGACTGGCCTGGTATAAATAAGGACAGCAAATAAGCCATTTGTTTCCAAGAAAAAAACATCTGACTCATTGAACTACCACTAGGATCAGCTGATTTTCAGATCTGGTGATTGGGGCACATTAAACCGTGAACCAAAACTGATCACAACAGATCTGTTCCCTGTGTAATAGCCGTGGTTGAGAACTGCAGCTTTACTGTAATTCTCTGCATTAGAATGACCGGAACTGTGCTGTTTGATGTTATTTCTTAGTTTTCCAAACCTTAATGTAAAGTGAAATTATCTATTACTACCTAGGAACTTTTAACAAGCAATGCATGATAAATATTTGTCAAATTATAAATGCATGATTATGGATCCTTCTTGCTCCATCTTAATATCTTCTACAGCCAGCTTACTAAAATATGACTGCACAATACGAGTATATGCTAATTGGACATTTGGTCTATTAATGAGCATTATATATTCATGTAGTGATGATCCAGGCTGTCCTTATTATAATGTAAATGGAGTTGGGTATCACTACAGCATGGTGTCAGAAAGCAATCCAATATAATGGTGAGGGAATCCTTTAGTGGGTATCTAGAGAATACTTTGAAAGCTTCCTTTTTGCTCTCCCCCTTATTTTTTTCTTCTCTAGGTAAGGTGTTGTATGATTATTCAGGCCAGTCTCTCAATTGTTTAAAGGAAAACAACAAAGGTACACCGGCGCTGTCCTAAACTGCTGTACTGTGTGAGCTGCTGGCACCCTGGCAGGTGGGATGTGCGAACCTGCCCAAATAAATGACCAACCAGAAATAAAACAAGAGACTGCCGCGCTCTAACACAGATGGATGAACAAATAACTGCGTAACACTGCCCACCTGGTTATGTTTGTGTTTACACGTGTCTGCACAGTCCCGGAGCTTAAGCAGCAACACCGGGTCGGTGTGCCCAGAGTCACTGGTGTATCCGCTACCTTTGCTGGGTCTGCAGATGGGGAGCGTCCTCCCTAAACATCGTAGGTGGCTCCTGGAAAGCTTGCGTGTGCTGATCGGCGGTGTGCCTCGGCCGAAGGCGCCGCCGTGGGTGTGCGGGGGGCGTGGTTGAGCGGTGACGTCACCTGTCCGTAGAAGACGGGCATGTACAGGGGCCAATGACCGACGCGTTTCGAGGGAGACGTCCCTCTTCCTCAAGGTTGTTGTCCCTGTACTAACGCTAAACCTTTATACCCCCCGTAATCCTCCCTGCTCCTGAGCCAATTTTCCTAATGGGCTCGCCAGCACCCTGCAATTAGTGACATGCAGTATATGACACACAGAACCACCTGTACTGGATTGCACATGACCACTAGACCCTATATTCCACAAATAAAACGACCCCCTATTTTCTAGATTAAAATTGAAATTTATTAGTCCTCAAACAATATATATAAAAATTACGTGTATAAATATGTATAAATAAGTAAAAATTTTTATTCAAATGACTAAAATAACCCCACCTTACCTTTTTATAAAATTAATCCTAAAAAATCTTAAGCACAAACAGAGCTATATTTAAAAAGAATTATCAGTGTGCAGTATATAATTGCATTAATAAAAACATACCCCCATGTATATTAAAATAAAATCCCACTCTGAAATCACACATTGAAATGATGGTACCCACTGCTGATATATTAACCCCTTCACCCCCGGAGCTTTTTCCGTTTTTCCGTTTTCGTTTTTCGCTCCCCTCCTTCCCAGAGCCATAACTTTTTTATTTTTCTGTCAATTTGGCCATGTGAGGGCTCATTTTTTGCGGGACGAGTTGTACTTTTGAACGACATCATTGGTTTTACCATGTCGTGTACTAGAAAACGGGAAAAAAATTCCAAGTGCAGTGAAATTGCAAAAAAAGTGCAATCCCACACTTGTTTTTTGCTTGCCTATTTTGCTAGGTTCACTAAATGCTAAAACTGACCTGCCATTATGATTTTCCAGGTCAGTACGAGTTCATAGACCCCAAACATGACTAGGTTCTTTTTTACCTAAGTGGTGAAAAAAAATTCCAAACTTTGCAAAAAAATAAATAAATAAAATTGCGCCATTTTCCGATACCCGTAGCGTCTCCATTTTTCGTGATCTGGGGTCGGGTGAGGGCTTATTTTTTGCGTGCCGAGCTGGCATTTTTAATGATAGCATTTCGGTGCAGATACGTTCTTTTGATCGCCCGTTATTGCATTTTAATGCAATGTCGTGGCGACCAAAAAAACGTAAATCTGGCGTTTCGATTTTTTTTTTCATTACGCCGTTTAGCGATCAGGTTAATGCTTTTTTTTTATTGATAGATCGGGCGATTCTGAACACGGCGATACCAAATATGTGTAGGTTGGGCTTTTTTTTTATTGATTTATTTTGATTGGGGCGAAAGGGGGGTGATTTAAACTTTTATATTTTTTTTATTTTTTTCACATTTTTTTTTACTTTTTTTTTTAACTTTTACCATGCTTCTATAGCCTCCATGGGAGGCTAGAAGCAGGCACAGCCCGATCGGCTCTGCTACATAACAGCGATCATCAGATCGCTGTTATGTAGCTAAAATGCAGGTGTGCTGTGAGCGCCGACCACAGGGTGGCGCTCACAGCCACCGGCAATCAGTAACCATAGAGGTCTCCAGGACCTCTATGGTTACAATGCACAAGCATCGCCGACCCCCGATCATGTGACAGGGGTCGGCGATGCGCTCATATCCGGCCGCACGGCCGGATGCGGTAGTTAAATGCCGCTGTCTGAGTTTGACAGCGGCATTTAACTAGTTAATAGCGGCGGGTGATCGCGATTTCACCCGCCGCTATTGCGCGCACATGTCAGCTGTAAAAAACAGCTGACATGTCGCGACTTTGATGTGCGCTCACCGCCGGAGCGCACATCAAAGCGGGGGTCCCGACATGTGACGTACTATTACGTCACATGTCGGGAAGGGGTTAAAGGGCATACAGTTCAATTTCATAATTAAGTCCCTTCGGGGCCAGACTATTGAGGACAATCTCCAGGACAATAATGATATTGTGGTCCGGGGTGCCGATAAAGGGGGTGGCATAGTTATCATGGATCGCAGTATGTACCATATGGAAGCATTGAGGCTCTTAGATGATACTGTTACGTATAAGAAGCTTTTAGGGGATCCCACTGTGCAATATGTAAAAAAGTTGAATTTTTTAGCCATGAAAGGCAAGTCTATGGGCATTTTAAATAAAAAGGAGTTTCAATTTATTAATAATAAAACACCAAGTGTGGCAATTTTTTATCACATCCCGAAACTGCACAAGAACTCCAGATGCCCTCCAGGAAGACCGATTATATCAGGCATAAATTGCCTGACAGCCAATTTATCAGAATACGTGGATATACATCTGCAGAAATGTGTCACTTTTCTTCCAGCTTATCTAAAAGACACAGGGGATACAATACGGGTTTTGGAAAACACCAGCTGGGGGAGTAACTACATACTTGGCACATTGGACATTAAATCTCTCTACACGGTTATTAACCAGGAGAAGGGTTGTTCATCAGCCGAATATTATTTGCAACAACTACACTCTTACAACCCCACTCAGATCGCATATATTGTGGAGAGTATGAAATTTATTCTCCAACACAATTATTTTATTTATTGTAAACAGTTTTATTTGCAAACATGGGGTACAGCCATGGGTACAAAATTCGCCCCAAGTTATGCTAATCTGTATGTGGGCAAGTGGGAGGAGTCCTATATTTATCAGAATGGCCAATTACGGAAAGGCCTAATTTTGTGGCGACGCTTTATTGACGATGTGGTGTTTATATGGGAAGGGACACAGTCCGACCTCAGCACCTTCCTCCAGGGATTGAATGATAACGTGTATGGTTTGGAATTTACGCCCACTATAAGTACATCAAATGTTAATTTTTTGGATTTAAATATTTTTATAGAAAACAATACCATACTTACCAAATGTTATCACAAGGAAGTTGATTGTAACAGCTACATCCATACAGATAGTTGCCACCTTCCGTCATGGCTTTCAAACATTCCAAAAAGCCAGTTTACACGTATAAGACGGAATTGTACTAAAGATGGGGATTATGATGAAGAATCCAACTATTTAAAGAAACAGTTTATAGAAAGAGGGTATTGTGAGACATCCTTGGAAAAGATCAGGCAAGAGGTCAGGATTGTGCCAAGAGGGAATTTGATTCATGCAACCAAAATGCGACCACAACTCTTGAGCATAGCACATGAAATTGGGAAAATACCATTTATTACTCAATACCATGCGAATCGGAAAAGATTCACTAATATAATTCATAAACATTGGCCCATTTTAAAAAATGACAAGGTGGTGGGAGAACTTATTTCTGACAAACCAAGATTTGTCTTTAGAAAGGCTAAGAATATTGGAAATATGATAGCTCCAACAGCCAGGATGGGAATGATTCATGGACACACTAAACCAACAAGCACAATATGGCCGAATCTTAAAGGGGGGTTCACTACGTGTGGAACTTGCTCCTGCTGTACACGGGTAAAATGCAAAAAGTCGGTCCAAACGAGTTTTTGGAATACAGATAGGACCGAAATGTTCACCATTAAGGATAATATTTCCTGTCATTCAATGGGGGTTATCTACATTATTAGATGTCCCTGCGATAAACTATATGTAGGTCGCACAAAAAGGAGATTGAAAGACAGGATAAAGGAGCACCTGGATAATATCACTAAGGGGTTTGGTGGCCACCCTCTGTCACGCCATTATGCAGAAAAACATGGACGAATGTGCAATGGGACATCTTTTTGTGGCATCCAGATCGTACAAAAAAAACCCAGAGGGGGGGATTATCTGAGGAGCATGTCTAGGGTTGAGTCCAATTGGATTTTTACACTCAACAGTCTGGCCCCGAAGGGACTTAATTATGAAATTGAACTGTATGCCCTTTAATATATCAGCAGTGGGTACCATCATTTCAATGTGTGATTTCAGAGTGGGATTTTATTTTAATATACATGGGGGTATGTTTTTATTAATGCAATTGTATACTGCACACTGATAATTCTTTTTAAATATAGCTCTGTTTGTGCTTAAGATTTTTTAGGATTAATTTTATAAAAAGGTAAGGTGGGGTTATTTTAGTCATTTGAATAAAAATTTTTACTTATTTATACATATTTATACACGTAATTTTTATATATATTGTTTGAGGACTAATAAATTTCAATTTTAATCTAGAAAATAGGGGGTCGTTTTATTTGTGGAATATAGGGTCTAGTGGTCATGTGCAATCCAGTACAGGTGGTTCTGTGTGTCATATACTGCATGTCACTAATTGCAGGGTGCTGGCGAGCCCATTAGGAAAATTGGCTCAGGAGCAGGGAGGATTACGGGGGGTATAAAGGTTTAGCGTTAGTACAGGGACAACAACCTTGAGGAAGAGGGACGTCTCCCTCGAAACGCGTCTGTCATTGGCCCCTGTACATGCCCGTCTTCTACGGACAGGTGACGTCACCGCTCAACCACGCCCCCCGCACACCCCGCTCACACACGGCGGCGCCTTCGGCCGAGGCACACCGCCGATCAGCACACGCAAGCTTTCCAGGAGCCACCTACGATGTTTAGGGAGGACGCTCCCCATCTGCAGACCCAGCAAAGGTAGCGGATACACCAGTGACTCTGGGCACACCGACCCGGTGTTGCTGCTTAAGCTCCGGGACTGTGCAGACACGTGTAAACACAAGCATAACCAGGTGGGCAGTGTTACGCAGTTATTTGTTCATCCATCTGTGTTAGAGCGCGGCAGTCTCTTGAATTGTTTAAAGGAATTGGGAGGCAACAAGGCTACTGCCATTTGGTATAGCCGTGGTCATAAAGAGGTGGACATGGTCTGTAACAATGTTTAGGTAGGTAGTATGTGACAACTTAATATCCAGATGAATGTCAGAAAAACAATTCACAGAACATCATACTGCCACCACTGACTTGCCTTCTTCTAGTGACATCTCTTCCCCAGTTGACGGTCCACATGGTGTAAATTACAATGTAAATCATCAAACCAGGACACCTTCATCCATTGATATACGGTATATATTATAGTTCTACTGCTCATGTTAGCCACCGTGTAATAAGCTAAAGGGGCACGAGGGATTATAAGGCCTTTTGCGTGAATAAAGGTTTAAGATCAGTGCGATTAATACTGTTTATATTTGAGATCCATTGCTGAGTTTTGGCTGGTATCTTATCACTGGGCACATAAGGAACACTTGGAGAATCTTATCCTGACAGAATCCAGGAATCCCAGGATTGGTGGATTATCTGGAAAGAGGTAGTGGACTTTGAATTTTTATACCCCTGATGGCCAACAACAGAGCCATGCTAACCTGAGTATTGAAGTTCAGAGGGAAGGACTAGCTGAGACACTGGCTAGAGAACTTGCCGATGCCTACCAGGACAGATAATCCCAGAGCACAGCTTCACAGACCAATACCCGATGAGATCCGGTCCCAAGATGAAGCAAGTACCTCCATCAGACAGCAGGCAGAGTGAAGTGACCACCGGCATCCTAATACCCCCTGCTGCCAGAGAAGCGTAGTCGGAGAAGAGGAGCAGTGTCAATGTGGAACCCAGAAGTGACACGCTGCCCAGATATGATGGGTAACTGCCAGCCATCGGGTGGAAATATCGCCTGCCAACTCCGCACTTCAGCAAGCCCAGTGAGAAGGAGCCATCTTCATGGCAATGGAGACACTAGATCATTGCCGAAGGCCAAGAGGGAGTCCAAGCTGGACCTGTATGCTGCATTTAGCGAAGGTCCAGCCTGAGAATGTATTTCCATGAACGGGGGCGAAGATGGGGCTCACTACAGAGAAAAGTCGCCCTCTGATGGTGCCTCTGGTCACCGTGCCTCCACAAGGCAGTCTGGCTCTGTCCGGGGTCATGACTGCAGGACTGCTGGTCAAGCTGCAGAAGAAGCTGCCACAGCACCAGGATGTGAGGACAGCACAAGACTGGGAGATAATTCTGGCGTGGTTGTATTAATGATATCAATAATCCATTATTACAGGATGTATATAAATACATTGCTAGTGCCTTTGCTACGTCTGTCCCTAGTAGCACTAGCAATGTGTTTAACAATAAAGTTAATACACCAGTTTACTCCAGTGGTCTGATATCCCCAAGATCCGACATTGAGATCTAAAAGAGGATTTAACGTTCATAGTATCATGCAGGAATAATTTTTCTAATGTGGCTTTATCTCTGTATACGGATGCTTCCAAGTCAGGCGGTTTTGGATGTTACTGGTCAGGTCTTTGGTCCACAGAAGCATGACCAATTGCTTGGTGGTAAAAAGAAATTTTGAGCAATTTGGTTTTATTGGATCTTTTTCCGGTGGTACTAGCAATAGTAATTTGGGGTCAATGTTTTAAAACCAAAAAAAATTGCTTGTATTCTGACAAAGTGGGTGGTGTTTTTGCTATTAATTATTTGAATTCAAAAAGTGTTATGGTTGTTAACTTTCTCAGACACCTAGTGTTATTTTGTCTGGAGTTTAACATTTGTTTAAAGGTAAAATATATTCCTGGGTTCCAGAACTGACTGTTTTTCCCGTCTTAAATGGAAAAAAATTCAGGAATTGGTGCCAGGAGCCCAACGAGAAGCAATCCCCTGCCTCTGGCATTTATGGGACCTGATGATCGCGTAGCTTACCAATTTATAAAGAAATCTGTGTCCAACAAAACATAGATATATGGTACCAATCTTGATCTATATAGTGTGTTGGTTGAGTATTAGGGGTTTGTTGTTAGAAGGACCTCCAAAGTCAGTTATTGTGGGTTGGAATCTCATTTCTGGATCCGTTTTTGATTATTTTGCACCCTCGTGGGAACTATGTTGGAAGAACGGAGAATAGACGTCTGAGTGTGGTGTTTTCCCTAGAGTCCTAGTAATTTTTTCAGAGCCCATCCCTCCTTTATTTTACTTTTGTCTAGAGTACAAATTCATGGAGAGAATCAGGAAGAGGATTAACGACTGATATCATAAACTTACTTATCTTTACACAGTTTCTCTTATCGACATACAGATCTGGAAGGTTTTGTTCCTGGTCTTTTCATAGGTGATTTTATGCACCAGTCAGAGATCGGCATATTTAATCTTAATTGAAGCAGCAGTGGTTTGGGGGGCCTGGTCGGCTAATTCGCCATTGGGCCTGGTGGGAGGTTACACCCAGCCTTGTGGCTGGATGTGATAGTTGTTTAAATGTTTGCTTTGTGGCTCGAGTCAGTTAGGGACTAAGCCGCTGTTTGCAGAATTGATGGATTATTATGGTTTATTTATTAATTATTGATTAAAAGCTTAATAAAATATTGCAGCCTGTTTTCCCAAAACTTGGTTTATGTCTATTATTTTAAATAAGTTATAGTTAATGTATAGCCTTTATAATCCCATGTTAGCCCCCGTGTAATAAACTAAGGGGGCACATGGGATTGTAAGGCTTTTTGTGTGAATAAAGGGTTAGGATCAGTGTGACTAATACTGTTTGTGTTTGAGTTCCTTGAAGGCTTATTCCTGCTGAAATTTGGCAGGTATTTCGTCGCTGAGCAGATAAAGAACACTGGGTGAATCTTTTCCCACAAGAATCCAGGAATCCAGGTTTGGTGGATCAGCTGGAAAGAGGCGGTGGACTTTGATATTTAACCCACCCTGATGGCCAGCAATGGAGCATTGTTGACTTGAAGATTGAAGGTCCCCAGCCCGCCCACCCCCAATTTCTTCATTTTGTTATATTTTTATTGTCACGTGTATTATTAGGAGGTTGGTTGTATTTAAATATTTGTGGTGCGACTCAAGCCAATTAAGGACTGAGGCACGGTTTACAGGATTGATTATTATTATTTATTATGGTTTATTTATTAATTGTTGATTAAAACAATTACCGTATTAAAACATTGCAGCCTGTTTTCCCAACACTTGTCTCATATCTATTATTTCAAATTAAGTTATAGTTAATATATAGCCTTTATAATCCCATGCGGCCGCCACATAAGATTTCCAAGCTGGACAGGGGTCAGCATGATGACTTAGACAAGTCTGCACAAGGCAGTTTTGTACACATCAAGCCAGAACAGCTAGGTTGGACTACATGACATATACCTTTGACATGGCATGTTACTTAGGAACCCTTAGTGACATTTGCCATGATTCTGATTTAGGGGTAGTTCCAACTAAATTTCATAAGAGTAGTTTTTTTGTGCCAAAAGGGTTTAGGGTGTGTTCGAAACTAGTAGGCTCATCTGTGTGTCCAGTAAAAGCACTGTAGGTGTGTTGGACAGATGGGGTTCAGACTGACCAGAGGTTGTGATGGACTGGTGACTGTTGACAAATGGTGAAAAGAGATAGAAGTAGACACTGGTAGAAACTGCAATGTAAAGGGATACTTCACCCAAGAGCCTTAACTAGAGAGAGGTACACAGAGTCTGGCCAGCCTGACGAGATGTGACAGGGCGACAACCTAATATCGTTGTAGGTGGAGGCAACCGTTCCCTGCCTGAGCGACCCACAGGACTGACACCACTTATAGAGTATTTGTAGGTAGTGAGAGTGAGGGTCCCTATTACTAGCAGTGATAACATCACTTAGACTTGCCTTCAGGTGTTTAGTAGAAGACCCAACAATATCAGTGCCTTCTTGTGCTGTCGTATCACCTACTGGACTTGTGGCAAAAGTGGAGGTTGTGCAAGTAGGGAAATACACTTATGTATGAGTGGATATGTAATGATATCTAATTGAAAAAAAACATGTTCTCGTAGTAATACTATTTTATTCAACATAATCCTCTTTCAACTCTGTATATTTAATGCATCGATCAAAAAGTAATTCTAACCCTTTAAAAAATAAATTGCTATCTAATTTTTTTGTCCTTTCAATGATTTTTTGATAGGGCCAAGTCAGGAGAATATGTTAAATCATTGCAGATTTTGAGTTTTTGCAACTTAATTTGAGAATTGTGTGGAGTGCGCATTCAGCAAGACGCCCCTGAAAAGTTTTTGCTCAAATTCCAAACTTCATCTGACATGGTTAACTTTTCTTAATTAGAATTTCAAAATGACCTTTTCTGCTAAAACTTAACATGTGCACTTGTCAAAGTTAATGCTTGTTTCCATAGCAACATGATTTATTTTTGTCTGCTAGAAATATTCAAGGCTCACTATTTATCAAAATCTCCTCGTACAGCACTGTGCACACAAGCGTACCAAGAAAAAAACTGTAGGACTACCAAATCATCATTGATCGCCACTGGTGCAAATTGTTCCTAGCAAATGAAGAAGGTGCCACAAACATACTATTACTATGCTGTCTGGTTGTTAAGCTGCACTTTACAACTTGAAGTAATTAGGAAAACACGACACTTCTGGAATCCTGGTGATGCACAAGTAGGATAACCAAATCCGTCAACTACGATGTAAAAATACTTGGAACTCAAATAGGTATATTCAAGAACTTATTTATTGAATGAAGAAATTCCAGAAAATTAAGAGATGTTTCGGTGAATATCTGACCTTCATCAGTCATCTGGATAGAGGAGATCTATGTGGAAGCGCACTGTCTGCAGTGTCCACTGCTGAGACAGGAAGCTCTGGAATTTCTACATTCAATAAATAAGTTATTGAATACACCTATATGAGTGCCAAGTATTTCTACATCTCACTTTACAACTTGACTTCCAGTCTAATCATTTTTGTTCACTTATACAGGTAGTCCTCGACTTACGACGTTGATCCGTTCTTACATGGCATCGTAAACCGAATTTCGATGTAAGTCGGACCATACATTCATACAGTACTGTACCATAATAACAGTACAGTACTGCAAACACTTAGCCTATCCAAACACCTATCCTAACACAGTACCCTACATAATTAGGGTGTTATGGCGTGCAGGAGACTCGTTTTCCTCGTGTAACCGGGTACAGTGTACAGTACTGGATTCTATTCTTCCGCCACTGCACGTAGTTGCACGTAGTTCGACTTACGACGGAAAACCGTGTAAGTCGGAATGAGGCGTCGTATAAAGCGTCGTAACCACGAAACGATGTAACTCGAGATCGTTGTAACCCGAGGACTAACTGTATAGCGACATTAATTCTACAGCGCATTACAGACATCACGACTGTCTCCATTGGGACTCACAATCTTACACTCCAAAGACATAATGGTAGGGAGTTATGTGGAAACTGGAAAACACCGGAGTAAACCCACACAAACATGGGGAGAACATACAAACTCCTTGCATATGTTGTCCTTGGTGGGATTTGAACCCAGGACCCCAGCAACAGTGCTAACCACTGAGCCACCATGCTACTAGTCACATCTACTCCAATTTCCCTCAATTTTTTACAGGTATTATAGGATTTTAATAAAACACCACATCATTAGTTCCTTCATCAATCTCTACTGATTTAACTTTCTGTAAGGATTTTTTTTTTAATTCTCCCATCCCAGTGATGGTCGAACCCCTGGATGCTTGGGTCTGACTGGTTTGGCCGAACAGTTAAAAAAAACCATTCAATTCGGGTACCAGAGCAGTACCCAAACCCAGAACCCATTCAGTTGAATGGGGGATCCGAACATCCATTCTTTGTCAGCATGACAGCGCAGCAAATACTGATTCTGATTGGCGGTAAGATTATTACTGCCGGTCAGAGAGCTGCGGTTCCCATGCTGTCATATGACAACGTGAGCCAGTAGCTGTGACCGGTCAGAGGAGTCGGCTTATGGGAGTACTACTGCCCTGGTCTGTGAATTTTTATTTTTGTTTTTTTACGGAAGACCAAGGCTTAAATGGAAAGGTGAGTATTGTTGTTTATTATTTTCCTTTTTTTTTTTTCTTTTTTTTTTTTCACAGGGGACGAGGGCAATGGAATGGAATGGCCGTGAGGTGAGAATAACTTATATTTTTTTATTTTTAAATAAAAAAATAAAATGGAGTGTATTTTTGTTTCAAATAAAGGACTTTATTCTGTCTGTGTGTTTTGGCTAAGTTCACATTGCGTTAGTGCCATCTGTTTAACGGATCCGTTACTAAGCGGCACTAACGCAATGTAACAGATCCGTTAATGCACCCATTGCCATCCATTATCGTAACTCATCCTAACGCATGTCAAAATCGGCATTCATTAGCGACGGTCCGTTACTTTGTGATGCACCTTCTAATGCGGTTTACCACGTTTTCGGGTACGTTAGGTCTAACGCATAGCGAACGGACGTGTTCGCTGTGCATAGACCTCCATTACTAACTCATGCTGACGCAATGGTACCATGCGTTAGCGCATGCGTTAATGCGATTGTAGAAAAAAAGTGATTTTGTGTATCAGCGTTAGCGCATCCGTTTAACGGACCCTTTAAACGGATCGCCCTAACGCAATGTGAACCTAGCCTTATTTACAGTATGACTATAGGGTTAGTAATGGATAGGCGTTTTATAGACTCTTCGCCATTACTAATCCGTGGGCTTGATGTCACCTGATAATACAATGACATCGACACCACAAATATTAACTCCACTTGCCACTGCCACAGGGCAAGTGGGAAGAGCTGGACAAAGAGCCAGAATTGGTGCATCTAATAAATTTGCCTTTTCTAGGGCAGCTGTGGGCTCCTATTTTTAGGCTGGAGGGAAGCAATATCCAGGGCCCCTTACCAGCCTGAAAATACCAGCCCCCAGGTGTCTGCTTTAGCTTGGCTGGTTGTCAAAAATGTGGGGGACCCCCAAGCCATTTTTATTTAAATTATTTCAATAATTTAAAAAAAATGGCGTGGGGACCCCTTTATTCTTGATAGCTATTCTAAAACGGACAGCTGAGGGTTGCAGCCCGCAGTTGTCAGTTTTGCCATGCTGGTTATCAAAAATAGAAGGGAACCCAAGCCATTAAATAATTAAAAAAAAAAGTATAGCGCAGGTGCCAGCTAATGAATACTCCCATCAGCGACATCAGGCGTAGGCTGAGGGGAGTAGTACTTTGTGACTGGAGGTAAAGCTTTTACCGCCGGTCAGAGCTGCTGGTGCTCTGACTGGCCGTAATAATCTTGCCGCCAATCAGATGTTTCTCACATGACAGCTTGAGAAGCACCCAATGTTCGGTGTGCCGAACGCAAACAGTAACACAGACTTCTTGGAGAAGTCCGTAATCGAGGCCCATGCCCAAACAGTAGGTGTTCAGTACGGATGCCAAACTTTGTCGGGTTCACCCATCTCTACTCCATAAGTATCAAAGTGAATTTGTTCTGGCTGAGAATTACATTACCTGAGACTTAGGTTTTCTACAATTATATTTGTGACTTTTCCTTAGATCGGTGGAGGTGGAGGTGCATAGATCAGTGCTGTTCAGCTCTGCAAATGCTAACATTTGACCCTAGGATAAATCATCAATATACTGCTCTGGCAAAAATTAAGAGACCACTGCAAAATGTTCAGCTTGTCTGATTTTTCTCTTCATAGGTATATTTTTGAGTAAAATGAAAATTGTTCTTTTATTCTATAAACTTCTGACATGTCTCCGAATTTCCAAGCAATACATTTTGTATTTTTTTTTCCAAAAAGGAGAAATGGTCAAAATTAAAAAAAATAACCAGTGATTTCAAACCTCAAATAATGCAAAGAAAACAAGTTCATAATCATTTAGAAACAGCAATACTAATGTTTTCACTCAGGAAGAGTTCAGAAATCAATATTTTGTGGAATAACCATGATTTTTATTCACAGCTTTCATGCGTCTTGGCATGCTTTCCACCAGTCTTTCACACTGCTCCTGGGTCAAAAATGTTAGCAGTTCTTCTTTCATGGCTTGTGACTATCCATCATCCTCTTGATCAGGGGTGTCAAACTGCATTCCTCGAGGGCCTCAAACCATGCGTGTTTTCAAGATTTCCTTCTCATTGCACAAGGTGCTGGAATCATTCTGTGCAGGTGATTAAATGATCACCTGTGCAATACAAGGAAATCCTGAAAACATGACCTGTTTGCAGCCCTTGAGGAATGCAGTTTGACACCCCTGCTCTTGATTACATTCCAGAGGTTTTCAATGCGATCCAGGTCTGGAGATTGGGCTGCCCATGACAGGGTTTTGATGTGGGGTCTCTTAATTTTTTCCAGAGCTGTAATTAAAACAACCCTTTCATACGTTTCAAATGAGACCTTTTGTCTGCACCTTTATTCCTCCTTAACGGTAAGATTATAGCATGGCCAGGAGTATACTATTAAAACTTAACCTTTAATAGGTATATTAAAAACAACAGCCATTGTATACCTCGGACATATACACAAAAAATTATTTAAAAGTGCAAGTGCTCATGATTAACAGTGCTCTAATTAAAAAATGGTTAGATCTCACCCATACACGTTCTTGTTCATTCCCTTCTCAGATCTGTCCAACCTTGGCGGGAGGAGGGGGGAAATTTAAGAGTGGGATATTCCCTGTATATCTCATTGTCATGCCCCTGCTTTACCTCACGCCCTGACAAAGGCAGTACCCGAGTGTGGACCTATTTAAGGGTAGCCCATATGAACAATTTAGCCTTCCAACACGTTTCTTCCCCTGTTCAGGTGGATCATCAGGGGAGAGAAGATAGAAATGTGGGTGCTTGCAGTGGCAAGTTAAACCAGTTAGCTGACTGGTAATGTCAGTGCTCACGGTGCTAGTGCAGCGCCCCAGAGTCCTGGTCATTGCAGTACCGTTGCTCCGCCACTAAGGGGGGCTATGGTACGTCTGATGGCACTGAAGGAGTTCTTCTTACCAGGTATCACAGACACCAATACATTTCACAGTCTGGCCTCCAGGGGGAGCTAAGGGTTCTATTTATTAGGCCACTCCTCACAATCTGGTAAAACTGGGGGTTAGGCAGGAAGTTAGGAGAGAAAGCTGACTGGGTTGGAACCAGGCAACACCTTGTGGCAGAGGGTGTTGTAGGGGAAGATTCAGAGGGGTCCCTGTCAGGGGTGGGATCCTGACAGAGGCCTAGCAACCAGAGAGAACGTTATGGGACCGCGCCTGCACGATATAGCGGCGGAACCCTAAGAAAGGACAAGAAGCGAGGTATATTGTGCTGAGTGAGAAACAAGATCAACGCAACAAGGGGAATACCAGTAGGAGTCGTGCTGTAAGACGAGGCAACATCCTATTGAGGCGCATAACCGGTGGCCGGAACGCCGAGGAAGTATAGAGCTCCAAGCCAAACTTCAAACCTACGGCAGGACAGTCAGTTATAGGCGGGCTGTCTCACCCAATTGACCTAGGAAGACACAGGGGGGTAACAACAGGAGTGGGGCGACGCTAGAGTCCCGGAAGAGCTCCGAGCCTCCCCGTCATACGGGTGCATCCTAACCATAAGACCTGGGGGACGTGGAAGAACATCAGAATCGAGTTGTGAGGGAACACGAGAAACAGACACAACAGTTGTGAGGACTATCCCGTGGTGCTCAGCAGGGAAGGACTACAACACACAAGCGCTAGCAGGTAGGCACAGATTTCCACCTGCAAAGGGAACTCTGGATGTGCCATCGGACCGACCAGGCTTGCGCAGCCCGGTTAACCGTATTCCGGATTGAGGATCCTGAAGCCTTCAGTAAAGAGGGTAAAGAGACTGCAACCTGGTGTCCTCGTTATTTACTGCAACCTGCACCGCACCACTACAACATCATCACCATCTCGCACACTTTTCATTGGGCGCCCCTCAGCAGGGTCACGGACTGGGTCTAGCCACCGTGACAACCCCAGAACAGAGACTCAGAGGCCGGGTACCCCTCGGCCCTGCGGCAGTGGGGGCGCTGCAATTTTGGCGTCACGAACAGGATCTACTTAAGCCTGAAGAATCAGGTCATGTGTGCCTTGGAACTGTGATTTGTTGTGCTTGGACTGGGACTTATTGCAAGGACTGTGTATTGCCACTTGCCGCCAAAAGTTCCCGCCAAAACCCGTCGCCATTACAGCGCTGAGGAGAGCGCAGGAGAAGAAGAGGGGCGTGGAGTAGGCATGGACAAGCTGAAGAGCGCGAAAGACAATGGCCGCCCAGTCTAAATATTTCTGCACCGTGAGGACGTGTCCGTCAGCAGCCGAGATCCGCCTCCTGATTCTCAATGGTGGGCGGAGACAGAGAAAACGAAACCGCCCATGAAGGAGAGAGCGGGAAAAGGACGAGGAAGAAAAAGCGAACCACGTGGAGGACGCCATGGCGAGCTGCCCAGAACCGGAGCGTGGGGTCGGAGCAGAGGACTCCCCCAGCTACCCGGAGGGACACCGTGACCAGGCCTCCACCGCTGATACTGACTTCCTGCCGGCCGGAGTGGATGAGCTCAGCGACCAACTCCTGCGGACGCAGCTGAGCACTGAGGCCGGGTGGAAGAAGACCTTCATCGGGAGCCTCACCAGACGTCTGTCGGCAGCCTCGTCTGGTCCGGAGCAAGAGAGAAGTTCCAGCGCTCCGAAGCCAGAAAGCAAGGCCCTGCCGGAAAGCGAGATGCTGCAAGCAGAGATGACAACGTCGCAGCACGAGGCCCTGCAGCCAGCATTCCAGACCCCAGCGGAGGCAGAGCAGATCGGCACCAGAGGGACCGCATCTGAAGCAGGTATGAAGGACGACCCTGCCCTGACGACCGACGCCACTCCAGTGACTGCTAGTGCCACAACTGCTGACTCCATTCCAGTGACTGATCTTGCAGCAGCCGCTACCTCTGCTGCAGCAAATGCCCATACTCAGGCTGCGCAGACCTCCATCGCTGCGCATGATTTAACCGTACATGAAAGACGGATTAACGGCGTTTGTCCAGCACTGGGTGTAACCCTGGACCTCACTTTTCCCAGGCCAAGAAGGGTTAAGTGACAGGTGCAGCCCTGGAAGCCGTCCAACTAAACCTCGGAAACCTGAACATGTAAATAGTTAACTGTTTGTCCTTTTGCTGCTACAACCCGACCAGGGTAACTCTTAAAGGGATCTCTTTGTTTACCCGGGATCCCTTTTTCTGCTTTTTGTTTTTGTTTCCTGTTTATTCATCATTGAAAGAACTGCTGAATCATGAACAATGCATGATTACAAACTTTTTGTACATAGTTTGCACCTTCTTAAAGGTGCTTTCTACTGGTTTTGCACAAGGAAAGGACTCTTTGCGAAGACACTGGTCTTGGAACCAGCACCGGAGTCCTTACTGCGAACAGACTTGCAGCTTGAGAAGTTGCACTACCTCATAGAGACTTGGTCCCCTCTTAAAGGGAATGTTCACATATTGCACTTATGAACAGTGTTGCCTTGAGATGGTTAAATGGCAATAATGTCTTGAAAGAAGAAGTTAAATGTAACTAACTAGTTGACTGTAAAAAATGTTGGTAATGTGCTCTGAAATAAAGTCCTGTAAAGGTGAAAGCTAGAAGAAAGATGCAGCAGACCCGTAGGGGTAGACATAGCGTCCTGCATACATGTCAGTAAGAAAGTAATGAAGGAAGTTTAATGTTTTATTTAACCCCTTCCCG
The DNA here is from genome assembly GCF_051348905.1 of Ranitomeya variabilis. Taxonomy (NCBI): domain Eukaryota; kingdom Metazoa; phylum Chordata; class Amphibia; order Anura; family Dendrobatidae; genus Ranitomeya; species Ranitomeya variabilis. Next base: position 953,996,254 of record NC_135233.1, on the reverse strand, counting down.
ACATGCGCCGTACTAGTACTGCGCTGCCGGCACTGCGTTACTGACAGCCGCAGTACTAGTACGGCGCCCCGATCACCGCGGTCTCACGCTGAGCGCCGCGGTGATCGGGTGCGGGTGTCAGCTGTATATGACAGCTGACACCCCGCAGCAATGCCCACGATCGGCGCTGTCGCCGATCGCGGGCATTTAACCCCTCTGATGCCGCTGTCAATAGTGACAGCGGCATAGAGGGGGATCGCGCAGGGACGGGGGCTCCCTGCGCTCTCCCACCGGAGCAGCGCGATGAGATCGCGCTGCTCCGGTGACCTGGAAGGAGTCCCCGGATCCAAGATGGCCGGGGGACTCCTTCCGGGTCATAAGATGACCCTGCTTGCCGGCGTCTGCTGAGAATCCTCATAGCAGGCGCCGGCAAGCCCCTGCAATGTGCCTGGCACATCGGTGATCAGACCGAGTGCTATGCACACGGTCTGATCACCGATCTGTGATGTCCCCTCCTGGGACAAAGTAAAAAAGTTAAAAAAAATTTTTTCCACATGTGTAAAAAAAAAAAAAAAAAAAATTCCTAAATAAAGAAAAAAAAAATAAATATATTCCCATAAATACATTTCTTTATCTAAATAAAAAAAACACCACACAATAAAAGTACACATATTTAGTATCGCCGCGTCCGTAACAACCCCACCTATAAAACTATATCACTAGTTAACCCCTTCAGTGAACACCGTAAAAAAAAAAAAAAAAAAACGAGGCAAAAAACAACGCTTTATTCTCATACCGCCAAACAAAAAGTGGAATAACACGCGATCAAAAAGACGGATATAAATAACCATGGTACCGCTGAAAACGTCATCTTGTCCCGCAAAAAAAAAGCCGCCATACAGCATCATCAGCAGAAAAATAAAAAAGTTATAGCTCTCAGAATAAAGCGATGCAAAAACAATTATTTTTTATATAAAATAGTTTTTATTGTGTAAAAGCGCCAAAACATAAAAAAATTACATAAATGAGGTATCGCTGTAATCGTACTGACCCGAAGAATAAAACTGCTTTATCCTTTTTACCAAACGCGGAACGGTATAAACGCACCCCCTAAAAGAATTTCAGGAATTGCTGGTTTTTGTTCATTCCGCCTCCCAAAAATCAGAATAAAAAGCGATCAAAAAATGTCATGTACCCAAAAATGGTACCAGCAAAAACGTCAACTCGTCCTGCAAAAAACAAGATCTCACATGACTCTGTGGACCAAAATATGGAAAAATTATAGCTCTCAAAATGTGGTGATGCAAAAACTATTGTTTGCAATAAAAAGCGTCTTTTAGTGTGTGATGGCTGCCAACCATAAAAATCCGCCCAAAAACGCTATAAAAGTAAATCAAATCCCCCTTCATCACCCCCTTAGTTAGGAAAAATAATAAAATTTTAAAAAATATATTTATTTCCATTTTCCCGTTAGGCTACTTTCACACTAGCGTCGGTACGGGGCCGTCGCGCTGCGTCGGCCCGACATACCGACGCATACTGTGCAAGCGCCGCACAACGGGGGCAGCGGATGCTGTTTTTCCACGCATCCGCTGCCCCATTGTGAGGTGCGGGGAGGTGGGGGCGGAGTTCCAGCCGCGCATGCGCGGTCGGAAATGGTGGACCGTCAGCACAAAAAAAGTTACATGTAACGTTTTTTGCTGCCGGCGGTCCGCCACAACACGACGCAACCGTCGCACGACGCTTGCGACGTGTGTCAATACGTCGCTAATGTTAGTCTATGGGGAAAAAACGCATCCTGCAGATGACTTTGCAGGATGCGTTTTTTCGCCAAAACGACGCATTGCGACGTATGCAAAAAAACGCTAGTGTGAAAGTAGCGCTAGGGTTAGGACTAGGGTTAGGGCTAGGGTTAGGGTTGGGGTTAGGGCTAGGGTTAGGGCTGGGGTTAGGGTTGGGGTTAGGGTTTCAGTTAGAATTGGGGAGTTTTCACTGTTTAGGCACATCAGGGGCACTCCAAACGCGACATGGCGTCCGATCTCAACGCGTTTGTTTGCGTTAAAAACGCATGCGTTTTTATAGAAAAAAAACAGAACACACACTGAAAAGTCACCCACCACCATCAAGGTGATAAAGGGATCCAAACCCTAACCCTAACCCTACCCCTAAACTCATCCCTAACCGTTTAATGAACATTTTCTGACAGTCATAGTGCCACGTATTTCAGTGCCACGTATTTCAGTGCCACGTATTTCAGTGCCACGTATTTCAGTGCCACGTATTTCAGTGCCACGTATTTCAGTGCCACGTATTTCAGTGCCACGATATTTCAGTGCCACGTATTTAAGTGCCACGGTATTTCAGTGAAATACGTGGCACTGAAATATCGTGGCATTTACGTGAAATACGTGGCACTTAAATACGTGGCACTTAAATACGTGGCACTTATATACGTGGCCACTGAAATATCGTGGCACTTATATACGTATATACGTATATACACGTATTTCAGTGCCACGTATTTCAGTGCCACGTATTTCAGGTTAGGGGTAGGGGTAGGGTTAGGGGTAGGGTTAGGGTTTTTTGGTTTTTTCTTGTTTTCTTGTGTTTTTCTATAAAAACGCATGCGTCTAAAAAAACGCATGCGTTTTACCGCGATTACATGCGTTTTTTCACACATGCGTTTTTAAAAAAAACGCAAGTGTGAAACCAGCCTTACCCTTGGGAAAATAAAAACATGGGGGCTAAAATATAATTTTTGTGGAAAAAAATATATTTTTTATTTTCGCGGCTCTGCGTTATAAACTGTAGTGAAGCACTTGGGGGTTCAAAGTTCTCACAACACATCTAAATAAGTTCCGTGGGGGGTCTAGTTTCCAATATGGGGTCACTTGTGGGGGGTTTCTACTGTTTAGGTACATCAGGGGCTCTGCAAATGCAACATGACACTGCAGACCAATCCATCTAAGTCTGCATTTCAAACGGCGCTCCTTCCCTTCCGAGCTCTGCCGTGCGCCCAAACAGTGGTTTATCCCCATATATGAAGTATCAGCGTACTCAGGACAAATTGGACAACAACTTTTGTTGTCCAATTTCTCCTGTTACCCTTGGGAAAATAAAAATGTGGGGGCTAAAATATAATTTTCGTGGAAAAAAAAATATTTTTTATTTTCATGGCTCTGCGTGATAAACTGTAGTGAAACACTTGTTGGTTCAAAGTTCTCACAACACATCTAGACAAGTTCCGTGGGGGGTCTAGTTTCCAATATGGGGTCACTTGTGGGGGGTTTCTACTGTTTAGGTACATCAGGGGCTCTGCAAATGCAACATGACACCTGCAGACCAATCCATCTAAGTCTGCATTTCAAACGGCGCTCCTTCCCTTCCGAGCTCTGCCGTGCGCCCAAACAGTGGTTCCCCCCAATGTATGGGGTATCAGCGTACTCAGGACAAATTGGACAATAACTTTTGTGGTCCAATTTCTCCTGTTACCCTTGGGGGAAAAAAAATTGCGGGCTAAAACATCATTTTGTGGAAAGAAAAAATTATTTTTTGATTTTCACAGCGCTACATTCTAAACTTTAGTGAAACAACTGGGGGTTAAAAGTGCTCACCACACATCTAAATAAGTTCCTTAGGGGGTCTTCTTTCCAAAATGGTGTCACTTGTGGGGGTTTCCACTGTTTAGGCACGTCAGGGGCTCTCCAAACACGACATGGGTTCCGATCTCAATTCCAGCCAATTTTGCATTGAAAAGTCAAATGGCGCTCCTTCCCTTCCGAGCTCTGCCATGCGCCCAAACAGTGGTTTATCCCCATATATGAAGTATCAGCTTACTCAGGACAAATTGCACAACAACTTTTGGGGTCCAATTTATCCTGCTACCCTTGGGAAAATAAAAAATTTGGGGCAAAAAGATCATTTTTTGTGAAAATTAATATTAATTTTTTTTACGGCTCCACATTATAAACTTCTGTGAAGCACTTGGAGGTTCAAAGTGCTCACCACACATCTAGATTAGTTCCTTAGAGGGTCTACTTTCCAAAATGGTGTCACTTGTGGGGGTTTCCACTGTTTAGGCACGTCAGGGGCTCTCCAAACACGACATGGGTTCCGATCTCAATTCCAGCCAATTTTGCATTGAAAAGTCAAATGGCGCTCCTTCCCTTCCGAGCTCTGCCATGCGCCCAAACAGTGGTTTATCCCCATATATGAAGTATCAGCGTACTCAGGACAAATTGCACAACAACTTTTGGGGTCCAATTTATCCTGCTACCCTTGGGAAAATAAAAAATTTGGGGCAAAAAGATCATTTTTTGTGAAAATTAATATTAATTTTTTTTACGGCTCCACATTATAAACTTCTGTGAAGCACTTGGAGGTTCAAAGTGCTCACCACACATCTAGATTAGTTCCTTAGAGGGTCTACTTTCCAAAATGGTGTCACTTGTGGGGGTTTCCACTGTTTAGGCACGTCAGGGGCTCTCCAAACACGACATGGGTTCCGATCTCAATTCCAGCCAATTTTGCATTGAAAAGTCAAATGGCGCTCCTTCCCTTCCGAGCTCTGCCATGTGCCCAATCAATGGTTTACCCCAACATGTGGGGTATCGGCGTACTCAGGACAAATTGTACAACAACTTTTTTGGTCCAATTTCTCCTGTTACCCTTGGTAAAATAAAACAAATTGGATCTGAAGTAAAAATTTTGTGAAAAAAAAGTTAAATGTTCAATTTTTTTTAAACATTCCAAAAATTCCTGTGAAGCACCTGAAGGGTTAATAAACTTTTTGAATGTGGTTTAGAGTACCTTGAGGGGTGCAGTTTTTAGAATGGTGTCACTTTTGGACATTTTCTGTCATATAGACCCCTCAAAGTCACTTCAAGTGTGAGGTGGTCCGTAAAAAAAATGGTTTTGCAAATTTTGTTGCAAAAATGAGAAATCGCTGGTCAACTTTTAACCCTTATAACTCCCTAACAAAAAAAAATTATGTTTCCAAAATTGTGCTGATGTAAAGCAGACATGTGGGAAATGTTGTTTATTAACTATATTATGTGATATAACTCTCTAATTTAAGGGCATAAAAACGAAAAATTTGAAAATTGCTAAATTTTCATAATTTTCGACAAATTTCTGTTTTTTTCACAAATAAATGCAAGTCATATCGAAGAAGTTTTACCACTATCATAAAGTACAATATGTCACGAGAAAACAATCTCAGAATCACCAGGATCCGTTGAAGCGTTTCAGAGTTATGACCTCATAAAGTGACAGTGGTCAGAATTGTAAAAATTGGCCGTGTCAGTTAGGTGAAAACAGGCTTCGGGGTGAAGGGGTTAATAGAAAATGTTTAATAATGTGCTAGAAAATGAGGACAGGAAGTGAACCCGTAGGGGTTAGTGGTGAGTCCTCTTAGGAGCCATACAGAGATGGCTCAGTAATCCGAACTGAAAGATGGATGATATGTTCTATACTGTGTATAGTAGTAGAAAGACAGTAGGCCCGGGCAGAAAGGGGCGGTCCTGTAACAGAAAGGAGAGGCAGTAGGTCTGGAGCAGTTAGGACAGGCGGTCCTGCCGATGTAAAGAAGGAGAATGCATAAAAGTTGAATAGCCTTATAATGTTTTATAAGAAGGTCTTTAGTGGATCCAGCGAGTACGTCCTTAAAGGCAATGTTGAATTATTGTTCAAAGATTTTGCACTTAGTAGAATACCCGGTTGGGTAAGAAAAGTTATTTAAAATATTTAACCATGTTTGTAACGTTCAAGTGTCCTCACCTCCCATAAAGGGAAGCTCTGTTAAAAAGTTTACTTGTACTTGCATTTCCAAAATTGTATGTCTTTTTGCTGACATGTATTGTTGTTTTCTTCCCAGTCCAGGAGTACTGGATTTAACCGGGGGGGAGTGCAGCGCCCCAGAGTCCTGGTCGTTGCAGTACCGTTGCTCCGCCTCTAAGGGGGGCTATGGTACGTCTGATGGCACTGAAGGAGTTCTTCTGACCAGGTATCACAGACACCAATACATTTCACAGTCTGGCCTCCAGGGGGAGCTAAGGGTTCTATTTATTAGGCCACTCCTCACAATCTGGTAAAACTGGGGGTTAGGCAGGAAGTTAGGAGAGAAAGCTGACTGGGTTGGAACCAGGCAACACCTTGTGGCAGAGGGTGTTGTAGGGGAAGATTCAGAGGGGTCCCTGTCAGGGGTGGGATCCTGACAGAGGCCTAGCAACCAGAGAGAACGTTACGGGACCGCGCCTGCACGATATAGCGGCGGTACCCTAAGAAAGGACAAGAAGCGAGGTATATTGTGCTGAGTGAGAAACGAGATCAACGCAACAAGGGGAATACCAGTAGGAGTCGTGCTGTAAGACGAGGCAACATCCTATTGAGGCGCATAACCGGTGGCCGGAATGCCGAGGAAGTATAGAGCTCCAAGCCAAACTTCAAACCTACGGCAGGACAGTCAGTTATAGGCGGGCTGTCTCACCCAATTGACCTAGGAAGACACAGGGGGGTAACTGTTGTGAATTTGCTTTTTGCTCCCTCTAGTGGTTACTAGTTTTTTGACTCTGGTTTTTCTGTCATTCCTTTTATCCGCACCTGGGTCGTTAGTTAGGGGTGTTGCTATATAAGCTCCCTGGACCTTCAGTTCAATGCCTGGCAACGTAGTTATCAGAGCTAGTCTGCTGTGCTCTTGTCTACTGATCCTGGTTCCAGTTATATCAGCTAAGTCTGCCTATTGCTTTTTGCTATTTGTTTTGGTTTTGTATTTTTGTCCAGCTTGTTCCAAATCTATATCCTGACCTTTGCTGGAAGCTCTAGGGGGGCTGGTGTTCTCCCCCCGGACCGTTAGACGGTTCGGGGGTTCTTGAATTTCCAGTGTGGATTTTGATAGGGTTTTTGTTGACCATATAAGTTACCTTTCTTTATTCTGCTATCAGTAAGCGGGCCTCTCTGTGCTAAACCTGGTTCATTTCTGTGTTTGTCATTTCCTCTTACCTAACCGTCATTATTTGTGGGGGGCTTCTATCCAGCTTTGGGGTCCCCTTCTCTGGAGGCAAGAAAGGTCTTTGTTTTCCTCTACTAGGGGTAGCTAGATTCTCCGGCTGGCGCGTGTCATCTAGAATCAACGTAGGAATGATCCCCGGCTACTTCTAGTGTTGGCGTTAGGAGTAGATATATGGTCAACCCAGTTACCACTGCCCTATGAGCTGGATTTTTGTACTCTGCAGACTTCCACGTTCCTCTGAGACCCTCGCCATTGGGGTCATAACAGTTTGCCAGGCCAGTATTAAATGTTTAATGCATTGCAGAAGAGGGATTATAAGAAAGAAGATTCTGAGTTTTTTTTTTTTTTTTTTCTTCTTCCCCTTTACCTCAGAGTGGCTATGCTTGCTGCAGACATGAATGTCCAGACCTTGATTACAAGTGTGGACCAGCTGGCTACTCGTGTGCAGGGCATACAAGACTATGTTATCAGAAATCCTAGGTCAGAACCTAAAATACCGATTCCTGAACTGTTTTCCGGAGACAGGTTTAAGTTTAGGAATTTCGTGAATAATTGTAAATTGTTTTTGTCCCTGAGACCCTGTTCATCTGGAGATTCTGCTCAGCAAGTAAAAATTGTTATTTCGTTCTTACGGGGCGACCCTCAGGATTGGGCTTTTTCGCTGGCGCCAGGAGATCCGGCATTGGCTGATCTTGATGCGTTTTTTCTGGCGCTCGGTTTACTTTATGAGGAACCCAATCTTGAGATTCAGGCAGAAAAGGCCTTGCTGGCTATGTCTCAGGGGCAGGACGAGGCTGAAGTGTATTGCCAAAAATTTCGGAAATGGTCCGTGCTGACACATTGGAACGAGTGTGCACTGGCCGCTAATTTTAGAAATGGCCTTTCTGAAGCCATTAAGAATGTTATGGTGGGTTTTCCCATTCCCACAGGTCTGAATGATACTATGGCACTGGCTATTCAAATTGACCGGCGGTTGCGGGAGCGCAAAACCGCAAATTCCCTCATGGTGTTGTCTGAACAGACACCTGATTTAATGCAATGTGATAGAATCCTGACTAGAAATGAGCGGAAAATTCATAGACGCCGGAATGGCTTGTGCTACTACTGTGGTGATTCTACACATGTTATCTCAGCATGCTCTAAACGTATAGCTAAGGTTGTTAGTCCTGTCACCGTTGGTAATTTGCAACCTAAATTTATTCTGTCTGTAACTTTGATTTGCTCACTGTCATCTTATCCTGTCATGGCGTTTGTAGATTCAGGTGCTGCCCTGAGTCTCATGGATCTCTCATTTGCTAAGCGCTGTGGTTTTACTCTTGAACCATTAGAAAATCCTATTCCTCTTAGGGGTATTGATGCTACACCATTGGCAGCAAATAAACCGCAGTATTGGACACAGGTTACCATGTGCATGACTCCTGAACACCGCGAGGTGATACGTTTCCTGGTTTTACATAAAATGCATGATTTGGTTGTTTTAGGGCTGCCATGGTTACAGACCCATAATCCAGTCCTGGACTGGAAGGCTATGTCAGTCTCAAGTTGGGGCTGTCGTGGTATTCATGGGGATTCTCTGCCTGTGTCTATTGCTTCTTCTATGCCTTCGGAAGTTCCGGAGTATTTGTCTGATTATCAGGATGTCTTCAGTGAGTCTGAGTCCAGTGCACTGCCTCCTCATAGGGACTGTGACTGTGCTATAGATTTGATCCCAGGCAGTAAATTTCCTAAGGGAAGACTGTTTAATCTGTCGGTACCTGAACATACCGCTATGCGTTCATATATCAAGGAGTCTCTGGAGAAAGGACATATTCGTCCGTCTTCTTCCCCTCTTGGTGCGGGATTCTTTTTTGTGGCAAAAAAGGACGGATCTTTGAGACCTTGTATTGATTATCGGCTTTTAAATAAGATCACTGTCAAATTTCAGTATCCTTTACCGCTGTTGTCTGACTTGTTTGCCCGGATTAAGGGTGCCAAGTGGTTCACCAAGATAGACCTTCGTGGTGCGTACAACCTTGTGCGCATTAAGCAAGGTGATGAATGGAAAACCGCATTCAATACGCCCGAAGGTCATTTTGAGTACTTGGTGATGCCTTTTGGGCTCTCCAATGCGCCTTCAGTTTTTCAGTCCTTTATGCATGACATTTTCCGGAAGTATCTGGATAAATTTTTGATTGTTTATCTGGATGATATTTTGGTTTTTTCTGATAATTGGGATTCGCATGTGGAGCAGGTCAGGTTGGTCTTTAAAATTTTGCGTGAAAATTCTTTGTTTGTCAAGGGCTCAAAGTGTCTCTTTGGTGTACAGAAGGTTCCCTTTTTGGGGTTCATTTTTTCCCCTTCTGCTGTGGAGATGGACCCAGTCAAGGTCCGAGCTATTCTTGATTGGACTCAGCCCTCGTCAGTTAAGAGTCTTCAGAAGTTCTTGGGCTTCGCTAACTTCTACCGTCGTTTTATCGCTAATTTTTCTAGCATTGTGAAACCTTTGACGGATATGACCAAGAAGGGCTCCGATGTAGCTAACTGGGCTCCTGCTGCCGTGGAGGCTTTCCAGGAGTTGAAACGCCGGTTTACTTCGGCGCCTGTTTTGTGCCAGCCTGACGTCTCACTTCCCTTTCAGGTTGAGGTGGATGCTTCGGAGATTGGGGCAGGGGCCGTTTTGTCGCAGAGAGGCCCTGGTTGCTCTGTTATGAAACCTTGTGCCTTTTTCTCTAGGAAGTTTTCGCCTGCCGAGCGAAATTATGATGTGGGCAATCGGGAGTTGTTGGCCATGAAATGGGCATTTGAGGAGTGGCGTCATTGGCTCGAGGGTGCTAAGCATCGTGTGGTGGTCTTGACTGATCACAAAAATCTGATGTATCTCGAGTCTGCTAAACGCCTTAATCCGAGACAGGCCCGCTGGTCATTGTTTTTCTCCCGCTTTGATTTTGTTGTCTCGTATTTACCAGGTTCAAAGAATGTGAAGGCCGATGCTCTTTCTAGGAGCTTTGTGCCTGATGCTCCTGGAGTCGCTGATCCTGTTGGTATTCTTAAAGATGGAGTTATCTTGTCAGCTATTTCTCCGGATCTGCGACGTGTGTTGCAGAGATTTCAGGCTGATAGGCCTGAGTCTTGTCCACCTGACAGACTGTTTGTCCCGGATAAGTGGACCAGCAGAGTCATTTCCGAGGTTCATTCCTCGGTGTTGGCAGGTCACCCGGGAATTTTTGGCACCAGAGATCTGGTGGCCAGGTCCTTTTGGTGGCCTTCCTTGTCAAGGGATGTGCGGTCATTTGTGCAGTCCTGTGGGACTTGTGCTCGAGCTAAGCCTTGCTGTTCTCGTGCCAGCGGTTTGCTCTTGCCCTTGCCTGTCCCGAAGAGACCTTGGACACATATCTCCATGGATTTCATTTCTGATCTTCCGCTATCTCAGGGCATGTCCGTTATCTGGGTGATATGTGATCGCTTCTCCAAGATGGTCCATTTGGTTCCTTTGCCTAAGCTGCCTTCCTCTTCCGATCTGGTTCCTGTGTTTTTCCAGAACGTGGTTCGTTTGCACGGCATCCCTGAGAATATTGTGTCAGACAGAGGATCCCAGTTCGTTTCCAGGTTCTGGCGATCCTTTTGTAGTAGGATGGGCATTGATTTGTCGTTTTCGTCTGCTTTCCATCCTCAGACTAATGGACAGACGGAGCGAACCAATCAGACTTTGGAGGCTTATTTGAGGTGTTTTGTCTCTGCTGATCAGGACGATTGGGTGACATTCTTGCCGTTGGCTGAGTTTGCCCTTAATAATCGGGCTAGTTCCGCCACCTTGGTTTCGCCTTTTTTCTGCAACTCTGGTTTCCATCCTCGCTTTTCTTCGGGTCATGTGGAGCCTTCTGACTGTCCTGGGGTGGATTCTGTGGTGGATAGGTTGCAGCAGATCTGGAATCATGTGGTGGACAACTTGAAGTTGTCACAGGAGAAGGCTCAGCGCTTTGCCAACCGCCGCCGCGGTGTGGGTCCCCGACTACGCGTTGGGGATTTGGTATGGCTTTCTTCCCGCTTTGTTCCTATGAAGGTCTCCTCTCCCAAATTTAAACCTCGTTTTATTGGGCCTTACAAGATATTGGAAATCCTTAATCCTGTATCTTTTCGTCTGGATCTTCCTGTGTCGTTTGCTATTCACAATGTATTTCATAGGTCCTTGTTGCGGCGGTACATTGTGCCTGTAGTTCCTTCTGCTGAGCCTCCTGCTCCGGTGTTGGTTGAGGGCGAGTTGGAGTACGTGGTGGAGAAGATCTTGGATTCTCGCCTCTCCAGGCGGAGGCTTCAGTACCTGGTCAAGTGGAAGGGCTATGGTCAGGAGGATAATTCCTGGGTGGTCGCCTCTGATGTTCATGCGGCCGATTTAGTTCGTGCCTTTCATGCCGCTCATCCTGATCGCCCTGGTGGTCGTGGTGAGGGTTCGGTGACCCCTCACTAAGGGGGGGGTACTGTTGTGAATTTGCTTTTTGCTCCCTCTAGTGGTTACTAGTTTTTTGACTCTGGTTTTTCTGTCATTCCTTTTATCCGCACCTGGGTCGTTAGTTAGGGGTGTTGCTATATAAGCTCCCTGGACCTTCAGTTCAATGCCTGGCAACGTAGTTATCAGAGCTAGTCTGCTGTGCTCTTGTCTACTGATCCTGGTTCCAGTTATATCAGCTAAGTCTGCCTATTGCTTTTTGCTATTTGTTTTGGTTTTGTATTTTTGTCCAGCTTGTTCCAAATCTATATCCTGACCTTTGCTGGAAGCTCTAGGGGGGCTGGTGTTCTCCCCCCGGACCGTTAGACGGTTCGGGGGTTCTTGAATTTCCAGTGTGGATTTTGATAGGGTTTTTGTTGACCATATAAGTTACCTTTCTTTATTCTGCTATCAGTAAGCGGGCCTCTCTGTGCTAAACCTGGTTCATTTCTGTGTTTGTCATTTCCTCTTACCTAACCGTCATTATTTGTGGGGGGCTTCTATCCAGCTTTGGGGTCCCCTTCTCTGGAGGCAAGAAAGGTCTTTGTTTTCCTCTACTAGGGGTAGCTAGATTCTCCGGCTGGCGCGTGTCATCTAGAATCAACGTAGGAATGATCCCCGGCTACTTCTAGTGTTGGCGTTAGGAGTAGATATATGGTCAACCCAGTTACCACTGCCCTATGAGCTGGATTTTTGTACTCTGCAGACTTCCACGTTCCTCTGAGACCCTCGCCATTGGGGTCATAACAGGTAACAACAGGAGTGGGGCGACGCTAGAGTCCCGGAAGAGCTCCGAGCCTCCCCGTCATACGGGTGCGTCCTAACCATAAGACCTGGGGGACATGGAAGAACATCAGAATCGAGTTGTGAGGGAACACGAGAAACAGACACAACAGTTGTGAGGACTATCCCGTGGTGCTCAGCAGGGAAGGACTACAACACACAAGCGCTAGCAGGTAGGCACAGATTTCCACCTGCAAAGGGAACTCTGGATGTGCCATCGGACCGACCAGGCTTGCGCAGCCCGGTTAACCGTATTCCGGATTGAGGATCCTGAAGCCTTCAGTAAAGAGGTAAAGAGACTGAAACCTGGTGTCCTCGTTATTTACTGCAACCTGCACCGCACCACTACAACATCATCACCATCTCGCACACTTTTCATTGGGCGCCCCTCAGCAGGGTCACGGACCGGGTCTAGCCACCGTGACAACCCCAGAACAGAGACTCAGAGGCCCGGTACCGGGTACCCCTCGGCCCTGCGGCAGTGGGGGCGCTGCACTAGCGGGGATCTCACAGTGGTCACCGCAGTTCATCCCAGCTGGGAATGGAGCCTCAGTGACGTCACATCTAGTCACTGAGGCTGCGCTCGCAGCTGTTCATTCACCAGTGGTTCTCAGCCTGGATGGTCGCATCTTGGCACCGTACAGGTTAAAAAATATCCCCCAGATATGAACTACTGCGTGGGACAGAACGACTAACAGGTATGGTATATTGTGGTTTTTTATTTTTGGCTTATTACAGGAGAACGAGTGCTTCGGTGGAATTAGGTGAGGTCGTAAGTATGGCTTAATTGAGATTATTAAAGGAGTTTGTGTCATTCTTTCAATTAAATTACTTTATTCTTGGTGTCTGTGTTTTCTTACAATATGACTATGGGGTTAGTAATGGGGAGGTTTTATTGACGCCTCTCTATTACTAACCCCACTTACCACCGCTACAGGGCAAGTGAGAAGAGCCGGGCAAAGCACCCGTCTAATAGATATCCATGGCCCCTTACCAGCCTGAGAATACCAGCCCCAGCTGTCTGCTTTAGCAAGGTTGGTTGTGATAAATGGGGTGGACCCGACGCTGATTTTTTAAATTTATTTAACCCCTTTCTGACATTCGACATACTATTCCGTCGAGGTGGTCTGGACCCCTATGACCACCGACAAATTAGTACGTCATCACCGATCAGCCGCGCTCACGGGGGGAGTGCGGCCGGGTGTCAGCTGACTATCACAGCTGACATCCGGACCGCTCCTGGCACATTAACTCCCGGAACACTGCAATCAAACATGATCGCAGCGTTCCGGCGGCATAGGGAAGCATCATGCAGGGAGGAGGGGGCTCCCTTCGTGCTTCCCTGAGACCCTTGGAACAACGCAATGTGATCACGTGGTTCCGAGCATCTCCTCCCTGCAGGCCCAGGGTCCAAAATGGCCTTGGGGCTCCTTCCGGGTCCTGCAGGGAGGTGGCTTGCAAGCACCTGCTGAGAGCAGGCGCCGGCAAGCCTCCAGCATTGCCTGTCAGATCGCTGATCTGACACAGTGCTGTGCAAAGTGTCAGATAAGCGATCTGACACTATAACATGATGTCCTCCCCCGGGACAAAGTAAAAAACAAATATTTACATGTGGAAAAAAAAATTCCTAAATAAAATAAATAAATAAATAAAAGTATACATATTTAGTATCGCCGCGTCCGTAACGACCCGACCTATAAAACTGCCCACTAGTTAACCCCTTCAGTGAACACCGTAAAAAAAAAGGCAAAAAACAATGCTTGATCATACCGCCGAACAAAAAGTGGAATAACACGCAATCAAAAAGATGGATATGTAATATAAGAGAAAAAGAAAGAGCAGCACTCACCCATTTTCTTCTAGTGTGGAAATTCTTTATTCCATGAAAATAATCATTTCACGCAACAGTGCGGTCCAGGTTAGGGCATTGGTGAAGAGAGGGAGCGAGTGAAGACGAGACGAACGATGGCCGTTTCGCGCACAAGCGCTTCTACGGGTCCATCTGGACCCGTAGAAGCGCTTGTGCGCGAAACGGCCATCGTTCGTCTCGTCTTCACTCGCTCCCTCTCTTCACCAATGCCCTAACCTGGACCGCACTGTTGCGTGAAATGATTATTTTCATGGAATAAAGAATTTCCACACTAGAAGAAAATGGGTGAGTGCTGCTCTTTCTTTTTCTCTTATATTACATTTGGATGTGTTGCCACCCACTGAATAGTACCTCCCTATCTTCTATACAAGCAATATCCATTTTACCTCTATGACGGATGTCCGCAGCTGTGGTGTCTTAATTTGAGTACTTTCAGTGCCAGCTAGCTCTTTTTCTCTTTGCAAATATATTTTGGAAAAAGATGGATATAAATAAACATGGTACCGCTGAAAACGTCATCTTGTCCCACAAAAAACGAGCCTCCATACAGCGTCATCAGCGAAAAAATTTAAAAGTTATAGTCCTCAGAATAAAATGATGCAAAAATAATTATTTTTAGATAATAGTTTTTATCGTATGAAAGCACCAAAACATAAAAAAATGATTAGGGATTAGGGTTAGGGGTGTGGTTAGGGTTATGGTTGGGATTAGGGTTAGGGGTGTGTTGGAGTTAGGGGTGTGGTTAGGTTTGGGATTAGGGGTGTGTTGGGGTTAGGGGTATGGTTGGGATTAGGGTTAGGGGTGTGTTCGGGTTAGGGGTGTGGTTAGGGGTGTGTTTGGGTTAGGGTTTCAGTTAGAATTGGGGGGTTTCCACTGTTTAGGCACATCAGGGGCTCTCCAAACGCGACATGGCGTCCAATCTCAATTCCAGCCAATTCTGTGTTGAAAAAGTAAAACAGTGCTCCTTCCCTCCCGAGCTCTCCCGTGTGCCCAAACAGAGGTTTACCCTAACATATGGGGTATCAGTGTACTCAGGACAAATTGGCCAACAACTTTTGTGGTCCAATTTCTCTTGTTACCTTTGTGAAAATAAAAATTTGGGGGCTAAAAAATCATTTTTGTGGGAAAAAATGTTTTATTTTCAGGGCTCTGCGTTATAAACTGTAGTGAAACACTTGGGGGTTTAAAGTTCTCACAACACATCTAGATAAGTTCCTTTGGAGGTCTAGTTTCCAATATGGGGTCATTTGTGGGGGGTTTCTACTGTTTAGGTACATCAGGGGCTCTGCAAACACAATGTGATGCCTGCAGACCATTCCATCTAAGTCTGCATTCCAAATGGCGCTCCTTCCCTTCCGAGCCCTGCCATGTGCCCAAACGGTGGTCCCCCCCCCCACATATGGGGTATGCCATATGCGTACTAAGGACAAATTGGACAACAACTAGACAAAGGTCTAGTTTCCAAAATGGTGTCATTTGTTGGGGGTTTCAATGTTTAGGTACATCAGGGGCTCTCCAAACGCGACACGGTGTTCTATCTCAATTCCAGGCAATTTTGCATTGAAAAGTCAAACAGTGCTCCTTCCCTTCCGAGCTCTGCCATGCGCCCCCAAACAGTGGTGTACCCCCACATATGGGGTATCAGCGTACTTAGGACAAATTTCTCCTGTTACCCTTGGTAAAATAAAACAAATTGGAGCTGAAGCAAACTTTTTGTGAAAAAAAGTTAAATGTTCATTTTTTTTAAATTCCAAAAATTCCTGTGAAACACCTGAAGGGTTAATAAACTTCTTCAATGTGGTTTTGAGCACCTTGAGGGGTGCCGTTTTTAGAATGGTGTCACACTTGGGTATTTTCTGTCATATAGACCCCTCAAAGTGACTTCAAATGTGATGTGATCCCTAAAAAAAAAAAATGGTGTTGTAAAAATGAGAAATTGCTGGTCAACTTTTAACCCTTATAACTCCCTAACAAAAAATACATTTTGGTTCCAAAATTGTGCTGATGTAAAGTAGATATGTGGGAAATGTTATGCATTAAGTATTTTGTGTGAACTATCTCTGTGATTTAAGGGCATAAAAATTCAAATTTTGAAAATTGCAAAATTTTCGCCAAATTTCCGTTTTTTGTTTTTTTTAACAAATAAACGTATGTAATATCAAAGAAATGTAACCACTATCATGAAGTACAATATGCCACGAGAAAACAATGTCTGAATCATCAGGATCCGTTGAAGCGTTCCAGAGTTATAAACTCATAAAGGGACAGTGGTCAGAATTGTCAAAATTGGCCCGGTCATTAACGTGTAAACCACCTTTGGGGGTAAAGGGGTTAAATAATTAAAAAATACATTGTTGGGACCCCTCTATTCTTGATAACAATCCTTGCTGAAGCTGACAGCTGAGGGTTGCAGCTCCCAGCTGTGAGTTTTGCATGGCTGGTTAACAAAAATACAGGCAAACACACGACAGATTGTTTATTTTAATTATTTACAGCGCAGGAGCTGCTGATGAATACTTCCATCCGCCGCTCCTTCTCTTGCTGCTATTAGCGTCAGCAGGTGTCGGATGATGGGAGCAGTAGTCCCATCAGCTGACACCAGTGACCAGAGGTAAATTTCTGACAGTGTGGGAACTGCGGCTCTCTGTCCGGCGGGATGATTTCACAGCCGATCAGAAGCGGTGTTTGCCGCACTGTCATGCACATCACAGCGCAGCAAACACTGGATGTTTGGGCCCCCCATTCAAGTGAATGGGGTCCAGGTTTGGTTACTGTTCTGGTACCCGAACCCAACTTTTTGTAACTGTTCGGCTGAACCCACTTGGACCCAAACATCCAGATCTCCGCCCATCTCTATTTACAGGTGCAAACTAACAGTAGCCATCTCTGTATGTAACAAAGTTGCACTCTGTAGTAGTATAGCAATACATGTAAATATGAAATATGAATAACATTACTGCTCTAAATAATAGGAAGAAAGGGAGACACTGCATAATTTGGCCAATTTATGGATGTAAACTGATGTCAGAAGTGGCCAGCCCCCTCTGCTGCTGCCATACAATGTAAATAGCTGGGGCTGTGAGTGACTGGGGCCCTGGGGTTTAATAAAGTAATTAGCCAGAGTCCTATCGTGCCACGCAGTCTGCCAGGTTGTTTATAAAGTGGCTCAGCTGTGCTGCATCGTGTCTCGCCTAGTCCCGGCCCCTCTTTGCTTCTGCTCACCAGGCTCCATACACTAGTAATTGTAATAATGCCCTGATGGCGGCCCTGCACAGTATAATGCTTTCACATTGGCCCCACACAAAATACGGAGAACAGAGTATTTCCAACACACCAGAGTTGTAGTTTCTTTCCTTTATTATCTAAATGGATCATCAAAGCAACATTTCAGCCAACAAACGGACTTTCTTCAATCATAAGCAAATGGCACATAAAAGATTTTCTTGTGCTTGTAAAAGGCCATCTTTAGGCCAAAACTTTGCTATGATGATGAATTTTGGATAATAAAGGAAAGAAACTACAACTCTGGTGCCTGGGAAATACTGTTCGCTGAATTTACTGGTTACTTGGTTGGAAGCATGGAGCCTGTGGCGTGGTGCAAAGGGAATTGCGCGCGCACAAAATACTCACCTAGGCCCGCTTTGACCATGTGAAGAGCAGATATCCGATCTGTGCTATGTTCCAGAAGATGCGATGTAGAGATGTCATCATGCTTCCTGTGCTGAGCCACAGATGGAACAGGTGAATGGTGAAGCAGTGAGCTCTAAAGATGCAAATACTTTTGAAAGCTCGACCTCCTGTGAGCGCTGGACACCCCCTGCTGGATCGTGTATGGAGGCATGTGAACACTTCTGCTTAGCCAAAAACAATCTCTTTTTAACAAAGTCCAAGTCCCCATTGACGAAACCATGGGAAACCAGTTCTATTACATTACCCCTAACAATACACAGTTATTATCTAGTCTCATACTCTGACCTCTCTTAGACTACGTTCAGATTTGCGTTGTGCGCCGCAGCGTCGGCGACACAACGCAAACAAAAACGCAACAAAACGCACGCTAAAACGCTGCATTTTGCGACGCATGCGTCCTTTTTTGCCGAAAGTTGGACGCAAAAAAAATGCAACTTGCTGCGTTCTCTGCGCCCAACGCTTGCGGCCAAAAAAACGCATGCGTCGCAAAACGCAGCACAACGCATGTCCATGCGCCCCCATGTTAAATATAGGGGTGCATGACGCATGCGGCGACGCTGTGGCGCCCGATGCTGCGGCGCCGAACGCTAATGTGAACGTAGACTTAGGGCTTCTAGTTCCAAAATTCATTCTTCCTCACACCTTTCTCTTAGTAGTCCGGCAAGTTCTATTACTCCTCAGGATTCATTCACTCCTTTAAAGGGAATCTGTAATCAGGTTTTTTCCATCGAATCTGAGAGTAGCATAATGCAGACAGAGACACTGATTCCAGTGATGTGTCACTTACTGGGCTGCTTAGTGTCGTTTTGATAAAATTACTGTTTTATCAGCTGCAGATTATCACTAGAGGACTAGCAAGCCTGCTGACAGGTAGTCAAGCATATTCATAAGTTCTGTATAAACCCGTCCCATCAATGATTGGGTGCTTTCTATGTACACTATACATGGGCAGAAAGCTGCCAATCAGCTGTATTGGCGGGATTATACAGAGCTCAGCATTTAGAGAACTCGATCTGCAGTAAATAAAAAAATTATTTTATAAAAATGATAGCAAGCAGCTATAATAAGGGCCTCTGCCCCTACTATCATACTGCTATCAGACAAAGCAACAAAACCTGGTGACCGATTTCCTTTAACTGTTTAAGGATTTTTTTTCTTAATTTTCCCAAGAATACATAAGCATCAAAATGAATCCGTTTTCTGGCTTCGCATAGAATGTGTTAACAAAAATTTATTCTGCACAAAAAAACACAAAACAAATAGATAGAAATGTAATTATTAAAAGGCAAAAACTAAGCTAATAGAAGCATTTTAGAACATATATTTCAACACCAGAGATATTCCACACAGATTTAACTAAATTGGCCAAGTAATGTGAAGTAATCTTCTACTACTTATTCGAGAGCCTTTTGATAAACGACATTCTTAGTTTTTCCTTCAGGTGCAAAGACAAACAGATTTTTGGCTGTTCCAACTCTTGAACAGGCCACATAAAGTTGACCATGAGAAAAACATGGAGATTGTAAATCTAAGCTAGCTGAAGAGCCCGGCGTTGCCTGGGCATAGTAAATATCTGTGGTTAGTTATAGCACCTCACTTCTCTTATTTTCCCATCACGCCTCTCATTTTCCCCATCACATCTTTCATTTTCCCCCTCATATCTCTCATTTTCTCCCTCACACCTCTCATTTTCCCCCTCACTCCTCCTATTTTCCCCCTCACTCCTCTCATTCCCCCCTAACACTTGTCATTTCGACCTCACATCTGTCATTTTCCGATCACTCCACTATTTCCCTCACTCCTCTCATTTTGCACTCACACCTTTTCATTTTCACCTCACACCTCTCATTTTCACCTCAGTATATACATGTTTGTCATCTCCCTTATATATAGTATACACCTGTATGTCATCTCCTTTATATAGTATATACCTGTATGTCATCTCCCCTGTATATAGTATATACCTGCTGTGTATCATCTCCCCTGTATATAGTATATACCTGTATGTAATCTCCTCCTGTATATAGTATATACCTGTGTCATCTCACCTATATATAGTATATATCTGCGTGTCATCTCCTCCTGTATATAGTATATACCTGTATGTCATCTCCTCCTATACATAGCATATACCTGTATGTCATCTCCTCCTGTATATACTATATACTTGTAGGTAATCTGCTCCTGTATATAGTATATACCTGTGTGTCATCTCCTTCTGTGTATAGTATATACCTGTATGTCATCTCCTGCTGTATGTAGTATGTACCTGTATGTCATCTCCTCCTCTATATAGTATATACCTGTGTGTCATCTCTCCTGTATATAATTAAGAAACACACAGTGAGCACCTATATAGACCATAAATCAAAACCTAAATAGGGTAGGATGTGACGTGATTTGTCCTATACGGTCGAGGTGCACTGTGAAAACTTCAGTGTAAGCCACTGATAAAAGGGGATAAACCACCAAACCACCATACGATAGGAAATCACCAGAGATCACCACAGCATAAGGATTAATAACACGCCTTTATTGAATATATTGGCAATACATATATCAAAATTAGTAGATTTTTATAAGATAATACAGAAAATCAAAAAATTATATATATAAAAATAGATTTAAAAATTAATAACAATCCCGCAGGAATAGTTTAATATAATATATGGTACCCAAAAAAAAATATGGTACCCAAAAAAACCCCCGAATATACAGGTAGCAACCCCCTAAGATACAAATTATCTTTTTTCCGCTGTGTTTCACACAAAAATTATTTTATCCGAATTATATATATGTGCAAAATTGTGAAAAAAATATTTATACATCAAAGAATTTGTAAAACCGTGCCAAAATCACATTAAAAATATATCATAAATAAATAACCAGCCATACTGGTATAATATATATAAATTGAATCATATAAAGTGATATCAGTGCATTTTAAACAAAGTGTCTATGTGCATAAGGTGATAATATCACAGCGAAGTGAGTGGGGTTATTTACTGCATATAAAAGTGTATAACAGGATATTATAGCAAGGTAGGTATACTTTATATTTATTGCACATATAAGCCCTCTAGTAGTGGTGACTCATAAGTCCATAGCCATATATACTAACATTACACCATATGCCTATGTGCCCATTTGTTTGGTTAGTGACTAGATACTTCACTCAGTACCATATGGTGCACTTCCATAAGTTAGCTAGTTAGAGGTTAGGCAGGCAAAATACCACCTCAAAAGGGTTATGAACTACCTGTAGTGGAGGCTGGGTCCAGGACCTGCGTGCGCCCGACGCGCGTTTCGGATTATTCTCCTTCGTCCCTGACGAAGGAGAATAATCCGAAACGCGCGTCGGGCGCACGCAGGTCCTGGACCCAGCCTCCACTACAGGTAGTTCATAACCCTTTTGAGGTGGTATTTTGCCTGCCTAACCTCTAACTAGCTAACTTATGGAAGTGCACCATATGGTACTGAGTGAAGTATCTAGTCACTAACCAAACAAATGGGCACATAGGCATATGGTGTAATGTTAGTATATATGGCTATGGACTTATGAGTCACCACTACTAGAGGGCTTATATGTGCAATAAATATAAAGTATACCTACCTTGCTATAATATCCTGTTATACACTTTTATATGCAGTAAATAACCCCACTCACTTCGCTGTGATATTATCACCTTATGCACATAGACACTTTGTTTAAAATGCACTGATATCACTTTATATGATTCAATTTATATATATTATACCAGTATGGCTGGTTATTTATTTATGATATATTTTTAATGTGATTTTGGCACGGTTTTACAAATTCTTTGATGTATAAATATTTTTTTCACAATTTTGCACATATATATAATTCGGATAAAATAATTTTTGTGTGAAACACAGCGGAAAAAAGATAATTTGTATCTTAGGGGGTTGCTACCTGTATATTCGGGGGTTTTTTTCGGGTACCATATATTATATTAAACTATTCCTGCGGCATTGTTATTAATTTTTAAATCTATTTTTATATATATAATTTTTTGATTTTCTGTATTATCTTATAAAAATCTACTAATTTTGATATATGTATTGCCAATATATTCAATAAAGGCGTGTTATTAATCCTTATGCTGTGGTGATCTCTGGTGATTTCCTATCGTATGGTGGTTTGGTGGTTTATCTCCTGTATATAGTATATATCTGTGTGTCATCTCCTCCTGCATATAGTATATACCTGTGTGTCATCTCCCCTGTAAATAGTATATACCTGTGTGTCATCTCCTCCTGTATATAGTATATATCTGTATGTCATCTCCTCCTGTATTAGACCTCGTTCACACGTTATTTGGTCAGTATTTTTACCTCAGTATTTGTAAGCTAAATTGGCAGCCTGATAAATCCCCAGCCAACAGTAAGCCCACCCCCTGGCAGTATATATTAGCTCACACATACACATAATAGACTGGTCATGTGACTGACAGCTGCCGGATTCCTATATGGTACATTTGTTGCTCTTGTAGTTTGTCAGCTTATTAATCAGATTTTTATTTTTGAAGGATAATACCAGACTTGTGTGTGTTTTAGGGCGAGTTTCGTGTGTCAAGTTGTGTGTGTTGAGTTGCGTGTGGCGACATGCATGTAGCGACTTTTGTGAGATGAGTTTTGTGTGGCGACATGCGTGTAGCAACTTTTTGTGTGTCGAGTTGCATGTGACAGGTTAGTGTAGCAAGTTGTGTGCAGCAAGTTTTGCGCATGGCGAGTTTTGCGCGTGGCGAGTTTTATGTGTGGTGCCTTTTGAGTATGTGCAAGTTTTGTGTGAGGCAACTTTTGCATGTGTTGCAACTTTTGTGCATGTGGCAATTTTTCCGCGTGTGCAAGTTTTGCGTGTGGCGAGTTTTCCATGAGGTGAGTTTTGCACGTGTGGTGAGTTTTGCATGTGGAGAGTTTTGCGCGTGGTGAGTTTTGAGCGGCGACTTTTGTGTTTCGACTTTTATGTGGCGAGGTTGGTGTATGTGTGGTGAAATGTGCGCTGAGGGTGGTATATGTGTTCGAGCCCGTGGTAGTGTGTGGTGCATTTTGTGTGTGTGTTCATATCCCCGTGGTGGTGTGGTGATTATCCCATGTCGGGGCCCCACCTTAGCAACTGTACAGTATATACTCTTTGGCGCCATCGCTCTCATTCTTTAAGTCCCCCTTGTTCACATCTGGCAGCTGTTAATTTGCCTCCAACACTTTTCCTTTCATTTTTTCCCCATTATGTAGATAGGGGCAAAATTGTTTGGTGAATTGGAAAGCGCGGGGTTAAAATTTCACCTCACAACATAGCTTTGACGCTCTCGGGGTCCAGACGTGTGACTGTGCAAAATTTTGTGCCTGTAGCTGCGACGCCTCCAACACTTTTCCTTTCACTTTTTCCCCATTATGTAGATAGGGGCAAAATTGTTTGGTGAATTGGAAAGCGCAGGGTTAAAATTTCACCTCACAACATAGCCTATGACGCTCTCGGGGTCCAGACGTGTGACTGTGCAAAATTTTGTGGCTGTAGCTGCGACGGTTCAGATGCCAATCCTGGACATACACACATACATACATACACACATACACACATACATACACACATTCAGCTTTATATATTAGATGGGGAGTCATAGACGAGATCCCCATCTGCACTATTGGCCTGAAAATTATTCTTTATAGAAAGAAAACCTGTTGCAGTGTACATACTGTCCGATCTGTGTGCAGCATAATAATAGTATAGAGAAGAAAGTAGCTGAGCAGAATGATATACAGGCTTGGTGAAAAAGATTCAGTATAACTTGTAGTTTATTCATTGAAATTCCTGGTGTTTGTATGCATTAGTCCAGTGGGCGGAGCTGCTAAGTGATTGACATTTCTGCATACAGACATACAAGGTAGACTGTCAGCCACTGAATGTGACCGCCCACTTCACTCATATTCATACAGACACAATGGATTTCAATAAATAAGATGCAAGTTTTATTGAAACTTTTCATATAAAAATACCTATTACTCTGATCAGCTCCTCCTGCTCTACAGCCTCCTGCCTGCAGATCACATATCCTATTCAACATGAAAGGTTCCCGTTAAAATTGGCAACATGCTCAGTGCTGGATCCTGGGTGGAGAAAATCTTCAGGTATCTCCTACTCTGACTGACCTATCTGAGGATTTCTAGTATCAGGACCCGCACCCAACCTTCTTCACATTGTTCTTGGTAGTGAGAAAAGCTCACGACGCATCAGGCTTAGGACACTACTTCAATACCTGTCTGTAAGGTTTTTTGTTTTTTTTTTAAGTTTACCAGAGCTACATAAGTATCAGAATTAATCTGTATCCTATCTTAGAATTGCATTAATGGGACTAAAGGGGATTTTCCAGTTTTGAAAAATCCCTGTCCCCGACTGCAATTTGTATTAAAAACAAATAAACTGGTCTTTTGTCACCCTTCCTGGGTCTAGTGTTTAGGGCTCATACTCATAGGTCTCGCATGTTAAAACCCGGCTCTGCCGCCGGCACTCCAGAGCAGAGCGTGCTGCCACATAGCAATACATGGAGCTGCACGCTCTGCCCCCAAAGTGCCGGCGGAAGAGTCGGGTGTTACCATGCGAGACTCGGCCGTATTTCACGCAAGTGAGTATGAGCCCTAAGTCTCTGACACTGCTCACAGTGTCAGTGATTGTTTGCAGTGCTCATATCATGTCATGATGTCAAGCCAATGAGCTCAGCGACACTGAATGGCTCGTACTGTCAACTCGGGCAGAGATGCTGAGCTCACTGAATTACTGAAGTCCAGATAGATCAAACATTATGAGGAAGAAAAGCCCCCTCACCAGCAAAAGACAGAAAACCACTGGAGAAGATACGTTTTATTTCCACCTACAATGGTGAATGGTCCTCTTTGAGGGAATGCCTTCATGTTTCGATGTAATTTTCAATCAAACATTCAAAAGGGGAAATGCCAAATCTTGGAACTTTAAGAAAGCTGATTTCAACAAATTAAGGGAAGAGCTTAAAGAAGTTGTCCACTACTATAACCTTTTTTTTTTTTTTTTCATAAATCTTGCTATTATGTGCCACTGAAAACATCTACTGTGTTTATTTTAGCAATATTACCTTTTATCATGCTGTAGCAGCACATCTTTAGTGCTGGATTCAGCTCTCATGGGGTTAATCGACAACTTCCTTTCTCCTGAGTTACTGTGCTCTAATACTACAAGTTCCATGATGCATTGCACTGCTACTAAGCACGAACCTAGCACACCCCCTCCAAAACACACCCAAACCCCTCCCTCCTCTCCCCCCTCTAGCTTCAGAAAGATGTGTGATGTCATTTCTGTCCAACCTCCTCTTTTACATTTGTCCAACCCACACTCCATTACACACAGATAGATGGACAGATAGATAGATAGATAGACAGACAGACAGACAGATAGACAGGCAGATAGATAGATAGATAGATAGATAGATAGATAGATAGATAGATAGATAGATAGATAGATATACAGATATATCTATGTCTATTTCCATAGGTATGTCCATATCCATGTTTCTAAACCCCTTCACCCCCTGGAGCTTTTTTGTTTTTGTTTATCGCTCCCCTTCTTTCCAGAGCCATAATTTTTCCGTCAATATGGCCATGTGATCTTTTGCGTGACAAGTTCTACTTTTGAACGACACCATTGGTTTTACCATGTCGTGTAACAGAAAATGTGAAAAAAATTCAAAGTGCAATGAAATGGAAAAAAAGTGCAATCCCACACTTGTTTTTTGCTTGGCTTTTTGGCTAGGTTCACTAAATGCTAAGGCTGTGTGCACCAGTTGCGGATCTGATTGCAGATCCGCAGCGTTTTTTGCTGCACTGAATTGCATCAAATCCGCAGTGTAGTGCACAACCAATGTAAGTCTATGGGAGCCGCAGACTTGTTGTGCACATGCTGCAGAAAAAGCCGCACCAAAACCACACCAAGAACTGCATCAAAACTGCACCAAAAACTATCAAAACCGCACCAAAACTGCACCAGGTTTTGATGCAGTTTTTGGTGCAGTTTTGATGCAGTTTTTGGTGCAGTTTTGATGCTTTTTTTGGTGCGGTTTATGCGCGGTTTTAATGCCGTTTTGGGAAATAAGTAAATAAACGGAAAATGTGCATGATTTGAATGGAAACATGCATGAAAAAACGGATTCCAAGGCCGGATTCATCATTTCACAGCTCAGTTTCATACGTTTTTTTGCCGGATCCGTCGTTGTGCGTTTTTTCGCCGGACAGAAAAAACGTTCCTCTGTATGTGTTTTCCATCCGGCGGAAACAGATTTTTTAACGGATCCGGCAAAAAACGGATGAAACTCTATGAGAAAAAAACGGATCCGACGGAAAAAAATGGATCCGTTTTTTTCAAAACTCGCCAGATTGTGCCTCACGGCAAAAACCTGATGTGTGAAAGCACCCAAATATATGGATAGATACATCTATGTATCTATAGATATATCTATAGATAAATATATCTATAGATAGATATATCCATAGATATATAACAGAAAGGCCGATGTTTCTTTCACACTTGCGTTTTCCGCAATCCGTCTTTTTGGGAAAAAAACGGATCCTGCAAATGTGCTCGCAGGATGCGTTTTTTACCCATAGACGTGTATTAGTGAAGGATCGCGATGGATGGCCACACGTCGCGTCCATCGTGCAACGGATGCGTCGTGTTTTGGCGGACCGTTGGCACGTCCGTCGCATCTGCCATTTTCTACCGCGCATGCGCGGCCAAAACTCAGCCCCCTCCTCCCCGGACTTCAGAATGGGCAGCGGATGCGTTGAAAAACTGCATCCGCTGCCCACGATGTGCACAAATTTCACAACGTGCGTCGGTACGTCGGCCCAACGCATAGCGATGGACCCGTGCCGACGCAAGTGTGAAACGGGCCTTAATGAGCGTTTAATTTAATAAAAAACTGAAAAAAACGGCGTGGGCTCCCGCGCAATTTTTTGCGCAAGAGGGGGAAAGCCGACGGCCGGGGGCCAATATTTGTAGCCTGCTATGAATATCAGCCCGCAGCTGTCTGCGTAGCCTTTACTGGCTATTAAAATAGGGGGACCCCCCCAAAAAATGACGTGGGGTCCCCCTATATTTTATAGCCAGAAAGGCTATGCAGACAGCTGCGGGCTGATATTCATAGCCTAGAGAGGGGCCATGGATATTTGTGTCCCCCCTGCTACAAATACCAGTCCGCAGCCACCCCAGAAATGGCGCATCTGTAAGATGCGCCAATTCCGGCACTGAGGCTGGTTTCACACTTGCGTTTTTGGATGCTGCGTTTTAGCGCTAAAAAACGCATGCGTTTTTTTTCCTATACTTAACATTAAATACCCATGCGTTTTTTCGCATGCGTTTTGACGCGTTTTCGGCAACGCATGCGTTTTTGTACACGCGCGTTCATTTGCAGAAATGCAACCTGTAGTAATTTTTAGCGGCGTTTTTTTGCCGCAAAAAAACACATGCGTTTATTTGCGGCAAAAAAAATGCATTGCTGTCTATGTAAACGCATGCGTTTTTAAGCACATGCGTTTGTTTGCGTTAAAAACGCATGCGTTTTTATAGAAAAAAAACAAAAAAACACTGAAACACCACCCACCACCATCAGGGTGATAAAGGGATCCAAACCCTAACCCTAACCCTACCCCTAACCTCACCCCTAACCGTTTAATGAACATTTTCTGACAGTCATAGTGCCACGATATTTCAGTGCCACGTATTTCAGCGCCACATATATAAGTGCTACGTATATAAGTGCCACGTATGTAAGTGCCACGTATATAAGTGCCACGTATAGAAGTGCCACGTGCCACGTATGTAAGTGCCACGTATGTAAGTGACACGTATTTAAGTACCACGTGACACGTATTTCAGTGCCACGTATTTCAGTGCCACCTATGTAAGTGCCACAGATTTAAGTGCCACGGATTTAAGTGCCACGGATTTAAGTGCCACGTATGTAAGTGCCACGTATTTCAGTGTCACGTATTAAAGTGCCACGTATTTCTGTCACGTTTACGGTTAGGGTTAGGGTTGATGTTACCGCTCTATAGGACCCTCAGTGACACACTGACAGGAGGCAATGGCTCCTGCAGTGTATCACTGAGGTTACTAAAGTTCACTGGTCTCACTTTATGGCAAAAAGCTGCGTGGGAACTTTCTCATACAGCATGCCATAAACTGAGACTAGGGACTATTTTCTCACAGGGGCGTAGGAATACATTGTGGGGAATACATTGTGGAAGGATACCTTCCTCCCCTCATTGTGTTCCTGGTGCCCCTGGTGAGTGGTTGCGTCAGCTGATGCTCCTGCTCTCCACGGGAGATCGTCGTGGGACACTCGTTTTAATTGGATTTCTGCGGATCAGGGAGTATAGTGTTTGTTTATTATTTTAATATTTTTTACAGATGACAATGGCTTCGGGGATCAAAGTGACAAGTGATGGTGAGTATGTACTCTATGTTTTATGTACTGTATGTCTATATGTATGTACTGTATGTAATGTATGTATGTACTGTATGTCTGTATGTATGTATGTACTGTATGCGCAAGTCGTCGCATGCCGCATGTCGTCGCATGGCACATGTCGTCGCATGGCGCATGTCATCGCATGCAGCATGTCGTCGCATGGCGCATGTCGTCGCATGCAGCATGGCGTCGCATGGCGTCGCATGCAGCATGGCGTCGCATGGCGTCGCATGCAGCATGTCGTCGCATGGCGTCACATGGCGCATGTCGTCGCATGGCGCATGTCGTCGCATGCAGCATGTCGTCGCATGTCGTCGCATGCAGCATGTCGTCGCATGCAGCATGTCGTCGCATGCAGCATGTCGTCGCATGGCGCATGTCCTGTATGTGTTCTATGTATGTATGTACTGTATATGTGTTTTTTTTTTCTTTTTTTTTTTTACATTCAACACATTAGCCGGATGATGGGACTACTACTGTCCCATCATTGGCTAATGTGTCACTCACTGTCACTGTAGCAGGCAGAGCCCGATGGGACTTGTAGTCCCATCGGACATGCCTGCACACAGAGACAACGCCGCCGCCACCACCACCGCACAGCCACCTTCAGCACCGGCCGCAGCCGCCACGGCACCGGCCGCCGCGGCGGGGCCGGCCGTCGACGCACCAGCGGCCGCCGACAGGGCGCCGACGCACCAGCCACCGCGGGACCGGCCGCCGCCGCGGCACCGGCCGCAGCCCCGGGATCAGCCACAGCACATCTCAGCAAGCAGATCCCAGCACCAGACACCTGCAGTGCACAGCCCCGCCCGCCCCCAGCAAAGCCGCCCCCGCCCCCAGCACAGCACAGTCCCGTCACTCTTGAGTGACTGCTGACTGTGCGGCTGGGACACGCCTGTTACTGACGTCACGTCAATTTCCAGAGTCTGGAAATTGACGTGACATCGGCGGAAATTAGCGGTGGCTGCAGCCTGGGGGTCACGTGACCCGGACTCAGCCACCAGCATAGCGCCGCTCACAGGGGAAAAAGGCAACGCAAGGTATTTACACAATTCACCAGGGGCCCCGGGGGGATACATTGGGGGGATAATTGAAAGTAGTGGACAACCCCTTTAATGGTATAGACTGGGACATTTCTTTGTAACTGGGCATACCAAACATAAATGGGGTATTTTTAAGGAAATACTACTAGAATCCTGCAGAAAACTTATACCCTCTGGTAATAAAATGTCAAGTAATTAAAAAAAGAACATTATGGATGAATAAGACAGTACAAAAAGATAAAAACAAAGGGCATTCAAAATCTTGGAAGCCGAGAATACTGAAATAGCATTTCAGGAGTATAAAGATCTAAATAAGAAATGTAAAAAGAAATCAAGCTGGCAAAATATCCACAGAGAAACAAATCGTCACCGACATTAAAATGATCACAACATTTTTTATAAATACATCAATGCCAAAACGAAAAAAAAAATTATGGTATTGGCCCCTTAAAAGATGACAACAACAAGATAATGACAGTGGATAAAGAAAAGGCTGAGATATTAAACAGGCACTTTTCATCTGTGTTCACCAATGAACTCTGTTACAGATATCATTCAGCAAGGCAAAAATCTAAATTCACCACCTGATATAACTAGTTTAACACAAAAAGAAGTGCATCTACATCTGAGCTATGTAAACATTGACAAATCCCTATTTGATCCCTCTGGCAAACAAGACTTAATACTTGGTGGCAAAACCCTTGTTGGCAAGCACAGCAGTCAGATGTTTTTTGAAAAAGGAAAAAAAAAAAAAAAAATAGGACCTGTTGAAGTGCATTAAGCATGAAACAGCTGTCGTCCGAGTGTTCACCACCCTCCCTGCAGCACATTAAGTTATGTCCGAATAAAGACTTGGAATAAAGACTTGGATTTACTACCGGTGAGTGCGCTTCATCTTTTTTCTTTTTTGGATATCAGTCAGATGTTTTTTGTAGTTGATGATGAGGTTTGTGCACGTCAGGAGGAATTTTGGTCCACTTCTCTTTGCAGATCATCTCTAAATCACTAAGATTTTGAGGCTCCTCAATACAGATCTCCAGATCTTTCAAGTTTCGGGGCTGTCAATGGACAATATTGAGTTTCCCTCAAAGATTTTCTATTGGGTTCAGGCCTGCACACTGGCTAGGCCACTCACAATGCTTCTTACGGAGCCACTCCTTAGTTGCCTAGCTGTGTGGTTCGGATCATTGTCATGTTGGAAGACACAGCCATGA
This sequence comes from Ranitomeya variabilis, assembly GCF_051348905.1. Lineage (NCBI taxonomy): Eukaryota > Metazoa > Chordata > Amphibia > Anura > Dendrobatidae > Ranitomeya > Ranitomeya variabilis. Next base: position 953,965,684 of record NC_135233.1, on the reverse strand, counting down.
CCCATCTACAATGCTCTTCCTTAGGGAAGGAAGTTGTTGGCCAAAATATCGCAATACATGACCCTATCCATCCTCTCTTCAATACGGTGCAATCATCCTGTCCTCTTTGCACAAAAACACCCCCAAAGTATGATGTTTCCATGACCATGTTTCACGTTTTGGATGGTGTCCTTGGGGTTGTACTCATCCTTCTTCTTTCTCCAAACAGCTATTGGAGTTGATACCAAAAAAGTTATATTTTGGTCTCATCTGACCACATGACCTTCTCTGATGCCTCCTTTGGATCATCTAGATGGTCATTGTCAAACTTCAAATGGTCCTCGATATGCACTGGTATGAGCAGGGGAACCTTGCGTGCCCTGCAGGATTTTAATCCATGACGAAGTAGTGTGTTACTAATGGTAATATTTAAGACTGAGGTCCCAGCTCTTTTCAGGTCATTGACCAGGTCCTACCATGTAGTTCTAGGCTGATTCCTGATGTTTCTCAGAATCATCCTTACCCCACAAGGCGAGATTTTGCACGGAGCCTCAAACAGAGGTAGATTGGCAGTCATTTAGTGTTTCTATAAAGTGCCCAAGCAAGATAGTTGTGGATGAGTTGCTGCTTCCACTCGCTCTGGCACTCTACAAACATTACGTGTTCCCCGTCCCAGTATGCTGCTGTGTATGGGATGGATCATATTTACTTCTGGCCTGCAGGCCTCCATTGTCTCCAGGTTTTCCTCTTCTGGAACCTTGGTAGCAATCAATCCAGGGGACACAGATTTTGTAAAAACAATCAAACTTTTACTGGACAATTGGCAGTCTTTACAAACAGGCATATAGGATAAGGCCCAATGGGTTGTCGTCTTTCCCACAGGTACCGGACACAACTTCAGCCCTGGTTCTTGGTAAAGGTAGAGTGTCCCTTTTGCTATCTTCACTAGCACTAGGAAGTCTTATTCTCCACTAGCAGGGCACCCGGATTGCAACACCTCCCGCCTCATAGAGTCTGAGTCCATCTTTCCCTGTAACTTCACAGGCTGAGTGCGCACAAGGCCCCCGTTATCCATCTCAAAGGTTCCGGTAGACTGAATCACAGTGAAGGTTATTTTTGGCAATCTACTGTCCCAAGTATTAGGCCCCCATTGTCCCTAGCAGCTCAATGCGTGAGACTGCCACTGTCACTTCACACTACTGTCCTGCACTGAACTGTCACTTCCCGAACTTGGCACTAACTCTCAGTTCCCCTCCCCAAACTGGGCTGGCCATTACAGTTAACCTTGGCTATGCTAGACTGCAGACTCATTGCTTATTACCCTTGACAACATACATGAATATAAAATACATTTAACCCCCTAGAACAGTGATGGGCAACCTTTTGAGCTTGGTGTGTCAAAATTCGCCAAAAAACCGAACATAACTTGGGTGGTGTGTCACCTTGATAAAAAAAACCATAATTTTGCGACATGTATAGTTTAAATAACAAATATGTATAATTATAATTAACTTACTTGCTTAGTGACTTCATTGTTCATCTGTCAGTTGGTTTCTTTTGTTGGTCTTGCTATTATTTAACTTGTGTGGGGTGCCGTGAACTAAGATGATGGGTCTCCCCTGTATACTAATGCTGGGGTGCAGGGCAGATGATGGGTCCCCCTTGTACACTGATGCTGGGGTGCAGGGCAGATGTTGGGTCCCACCTGCACACTAATGCTGGGGTGCAGGGCAGATGTTGGGTCCCACCTGTACACTGATGCTGGGGTGCAGGGCAGATGTTGGGTCCCCCCTGTACACTGATGCTGGGGTGCAGGGCAGATGTTGGGTCCCACCTGTACACTAATGCTGGGGTGCAGGGCAGATGCTAATCACTAGCTTATAATTAGAAGTGTCCTGTGGCTGTCCAGGACATTAGTGACAGTTCTTTGCTTTTCTCCCTCCGGCCCTTGGTGTACTCTACAATACCTCCAGTCATTCTAGTGGTGGCACCAGGGATAGTGTGCGACAATGGCAGGCGCCCTCCATACATAGCGTGTGATGAGCTCCTCTGAGGATTTTTGTTCACTTCCTTTCCTCTGAACTGGCCTGGGATCACTTCCTCGGAGCACATGTAGCTCCGTCAGTAATGGCTCAAGTGTGTGTGTGTGTGTTTCCCCCCCGGGAGGGGGCTGGGAGCGTGAGCCGTGGCCAGAGTCCGCCTGCTTCCTCCTGCCGCTGGGAGGCCATGCATTGCTGGAGAGTGAAGCGCGATGAGCAGCTCTCCGCGGCTTCGCTCCGTGCTCTCCGCCGGCCGTGCTCTGCAGCAGGCCGCCCCCTCCGCTGTGCAGCCAGCCTGCCTGTGCCTCCGCCGACCTCCTGCTCACTGGCGCTCACTTTCTGCTTCTAGGGTGGATCCATGCCGTGTACACTCCAGCAGACTCCCTGGTGTTCGGGGGGAACATACTAGGCCTGGGACTTCCGGGAGCTGCGCCGGGTCTACCGGAAGTCCCAGGCCTAGACGCTCTGCGCCGGAGCTCTGTTGTTTCGGCCTACAGGCCTCCTGCATGGCATCCGATCCGATAAAAAAATCGGAACGGCTTGCCATGCAATTTAAGGATGCAATTTCTATGGGGCCGCGGCCGGCGGCCGCGTGTCACTGAAAATGACTACGCGTGTTAGCACTGACACGTGTGTCATAGGTTCGCCATCACTGCCCTAGAATGTCAGGGAGCACCACTCCTACATTTCTTCTATTTTCTAATAATTGTGCCAACAGTTGTTGCCATTTCACTATGCTGCTTGCCATTTGTCCTGCAGCCCATCCCAACCTTGTGCAGGTCTACAATTTTGTCCCTGGTGTCCTTAAACAGCTCTTTGGTCTTGACCATGGTGGAGAGGTTTGAGTGTGATTGATTTAGAGTGTGGACATGTGTATTCTATACAGGTAACAAGTTCAAACAGGTACAATTAATTCAGGTAATGAGTGCAGAGTAGGAGGGCTTCTTAAAGAAAAACTTACAGGTCTTTGAGAGCCAAAATTCTTGCTGGTTAGTAGGTGATCAAATACTTATTTCATGCAATAAAATGCAAATTAATTATGTGAAAAATCATGCAATGTGATTTTCTGTATGGTTTTTTTTTTTTTAGATTCTGTCTCTCATAGTTGAAGTGTACCTATTATACAAATGCCAGACTTCTCCATTCTTTGTAGGTGGGAAAACTTGCAAAATCGGCAGCATATTAAATACTTATTTTCCTCACTGTACGTAGATCAAATTAATCATGTAAAATATGTGACATCCTTCAGATTAAGGAGAAAAGAAGGTAATTGCAGGCCAAACATAGAATCATATGCTGTGATTTGGGCCATTCCAAATACATTCTCATTGATTCACATACAACAAGCAGACACTCTACTGATCACTGGTTAGACAGCATTATGAGGCCCAGATCAGTCATCAGATACCAACCATTGTGCTGTTGTGCAAATTATAAATCAATCGACAGACCTCATGTCAAAAGCTGAGGCTTAAATGATGTATTGTGTTCGGCCTTATGCAAAAAATGCCTCTTCATGGCGTTGCCTACATTTTTTCCAGATGGAAACCTGAGGCTAGAATAAAACAATGGAGGCTGGAATGGAGGACTAAACTCTCCAGCATTGAGTGCCGCCTCTTTTATCTTGGATGTAATAATAACCGGAGATTGTTCAGGAGACCACATGGACAATGCCATAAAGACTTGTCTCCCATAGAGCACATATATGGAATGTCATTAGTCCACAATTGTAAAGAGAGCTGCCAGCAATGGATCTTGATGAATTGTGTGCCCATGTTCATTCAGAGTGGCAGTACATTCCTCAGGAAACCGTTAATAACCTCACTGATAGCACCCAAGGCGCGTAAGTGCAGGGGCTTCTGTGCTTGATGTTCATATTTGATACTGAATAAATCAAGATGTTTTTTAGAAAAATGTTTACTTTCATTATTTCATCATTTGCAAATTGTTAGCTTGTCTATCCATCCCATTATTTCCGTAATACTATTACATTTATTTCTTGCTATTTAAATGTTGAGGTTTCCTGAAACGTTTACACAATATATACAGTTGAAACCAGTAGTGTACATACACTATATAAAATGACACATATGCATGTTTTTCTCAATATCTGACAAGAAATCAGAATAAACCTATCCCGTTTTAGGTCAATTAGGATTATCATAATTATTAATATTTGCCAAATGCCAGAATAATAAGAGGGAGAGAGAGAGAATGTTTTAATGTATTTTTATTACTTACTGCAAAGTCAAAAGTTTACATACATTTCATTAGTATTTGGTTCCATTGCTCTTAAACTGAATGACTTGGGTCAATCGTTTCCTTCCACAAGCTTCTCACAATAGTTGGTCGGAATTTGGGCCCATTCCTCCTGACAAAACTGGTGTAACTGATCCAGGTTTGTAGGGCACCTTGCTTGCACCTGCCTTTTCAGCTTTGCCCATAGATTTTCAATAGGATTGAGATCAGGGCTATGTGATGGCCACTCCAACACATTGACTTTGTTCTCCTTAAGCCACTTTGTCACCATTTGGCAGTATGCTTTACAGACATTATCGTCACTAATATGTGTCAAAGTAGCATGTAATGTAGGTAAGTGTATCAATATACTCACCAACCCCCGCTCTCTCCGGTGTCTAGCGCCGTTCTTCTCCTCTTCTCAGTGACGCCACCCTTCTGCAGTGTGTCCTGGTCATGCTGCGCTCTGTGTAGCCTGAAGGTGGCTTTTATAATGTAAGCCTATGGAGCATCGGTGAAAAAGTCTTCCAGCTCACTCATAGAGCATAGAGTGATCCGCTAGACACAATTGTGATGAAGTCACTGAGAAGAGGAGAGCGGTGCTGGACACCAGAGAGAGCGGCTCTATGTGAGTGATTTAATACACTTACCTACATTACATGCATATATACACACATTTAATAACAATATACATGAGGGTGCTTCTTTAACGACACCTCAGGTATCCCGCTACTCTGAATACACCTATCCCAGCCCTGGTTATTGCAGATACCTGCCCCTTTTATTGTTATTAGCTGCTGTTTTGCACACTATTAATGCCACCATTGAATTTCCGCATCTGGCTTTTGAGTTGCCTGATCTACAGATGTTATCATATAACCTGAACATGATTTGCGAAGGCGAAAAGGATAAAACACAGCCAGAATTCTCAGAAATATTTCCCATTACTGAATAACCTTGAGTGTCTATCCAAGAATTTACCATTGACATTCACAATTCACAAGCCATGATTGTTTATCTTCTCCACCAAGGTGACCTCCTCCCCAGCCACCGTCCCCTGACACAACAACAAATTACCCAGCTCAGTGTAATCTCTCAGCAAGCGACCACCAGAGCAGACGCTGCCACGTCCGTCCGTACCGTCATTAGTGATGTTCCTACTGTTTACACCCATGACGTAATGAGGTCCAAAGATCAACAGTCTTGTTCATTGGGTTAAGTCCATTAACCAATTTGGGTTAGTTAAGTGTTTGCCATAAAGATGATGCTGGACCTTACAGTTCAATAAAAAAAAAGACCACCCCAGGAAACATTTTTTTTGGCGCTTTAATTGTAAATCAAGGATCCTATTTCTAGCTACAGGCTCTGTAATGTACTATTATCATTCTAGCCCCCTGACTGCCAGAGCTGATAGAAATAAATGATTATTAGTGTCAGTGATTACAATTGCCAGAGAAAGGAGACTCAGGAGTGGAATACATTATCCATCTGTCAGGAGCTCTCCAGCAGACTGTGACTTGCATACATGGCTTGGATCTGAATCAAGCCCCTAACCGTGAAGGGGATATTTCATCCGCTCAGACACTGGCTTAGGATGTGCCTGTGCAGACTGGGAAAACGTGCACATTCCTCAGGACTGGAGGATTCCAGCACCAGGAGCTGTGGACAGCAGCAGCACTGACTGTGGAGGCAGAGAAAGGAGCAGGGCTCTCCAACTCCACACAACCCAGCCACCTGATACCAGGTGGATTCCTGCACCAGCATCTTCACCAAGGCTGAGGGATCTTACCAGACTGTGGAAGTTCAGTCTGGGAGACAAAGCAATGCGTTCACCAGCACACAAGGTGCCCATCTTGCTTCTTAGAAGGGGACATTAAAGGGCATTACCACTGTTATACTGATTGTCATATAGCCAGTCTTCTAAAAACTGCCTTCTTTCTATGTTTGTGGAGATAGCTTTCCTCATTGGGGGCTTCATCCTGTGGGTTATCCAAGGAATAACTGCAACTTCATGGCAAGAATAAAGCTAATGCTTCCATAGCAGCAATAATCCGGTGTTTGCAAGTTTTCTTTATAAAGTGGATGTGAAATCAGAGCAGAAAATGGTGAGTAATTGACATATATGTGTGCTTTCTACCTTGGATTAGGAATTGTAGTAACCTTCAATTTGCAATTCTCTTTTTTGTGTCTACCTTAGATGAGGATACCTGTAATAGGCTTCTCCTGTAGGAAACCTTATTCATCCTTCTTGAAATCACTGTCTGTGCCACATGTTGAACTTAACTTTGTGTCACCTGTGTGTGTATATATAGTATATATTATATTCTCACAGATTTCGTATAACCTCTAAAATATAATCCTAAGGGTGAAGGACAGAAGATGCCACAAATTTATTACAGTGGCACATTTTGTAGGATAGATTGGGCACAATGATAGATATGTTGGACACATTACTTACAGCACCTCTTTGTTGGCTCAATTTAGACCAAAATTTTGCACAAAAATGATGGAACATGCTGTTAAATCAGGAGTATTTATGGAAACCATTGAGCGGCCCTAACTCTTTTCTAGATAATTTTTGAAAAATGATCAATAGAGGTACAAGAGGAAACATACATGGTCACAGGATTTACGTCTGTGTTGCTCATCTCACAATTTGGTTCTTCGATATTTCTTATATTACATACTGAATATATTTTATAGCTGCCTGCATCATTATACTGTACTAGCTATTGAACCCGTTCTACGCCCGGGTGGCGAGCATTTATATTGGAATATGGTCTCCATCCTGGTATGTGCTGCTCCTATCCTGTCATATGCTGCTCCATCCTGCGCCCCCATCCTGTCATGTGCTGCTCCACCGTGTCATGTGCTGCTCCATCCTGCGCCCCCATCCTGTCATGTGCTGCTCCACCGTGTCATGTGCTGCTCCATCCTGCATCCCCATCCTGTCATGTGCTGCTCCACCGTGTCATGTGCTGCTCCATCCTGCGCCCCCATCCTGTCATGTGCTGCTCCACCGTGTCATGTGCTGCTCCATCCTCATCCCCATCCTGTCATGTGCTCCCATCCTGCGCCCCCATCCTATCACGTGCTGCTCCATCCTGCGCCCCCATCAGTGCGGGCGGCTGTGCTGAGTGCGGGCGGCTGTGCTGAGTGCGGGCGGCTGTATGTGGCTGTGCTGAGTGCGGGCGGCTGTATGTGACGTGGCTGTGCTGGGTGCGGGCGGCTGTGCTGGGTGCGGCAGCTGTGGACGGCTGTGCTGGGTGCGGTGGCTGTGCTGGGTGCAGCGGCTGTGCTGGGTGCAGCGGCTGTGCGTGGCTGTGGGAGGCTGTGCTGGGTGCGGCGGCTGTGCGTGGCTGTGGGCGGCTGTGCTGGGTGCGGCGGCTGTGCTGGGTGCGGTGGCTGTGCTGGGTGCGGCGGCTGTCCGTGGCTGTAGGCGGCTGTGCGTGGCTGTGCTGGGTGCGGAGGCTGTGCATGGCTGTGGCGGCTGTGCTGGGTGCGGCGGCTGTGCTGGGTGCGGCGGATGTGCTGGGTGCGGCGGCTGTGGGTGGCTGTGCTGGGTGCAGCGGTTGTGCGTGGCTGTGGGCGGCTGTGCTGGGTGCGGCGGCTGTGGGCGGCTGTGCGTGGCTGTGCTGGGTGCGGCGGCTGTGCGTGGCTGTGCTGGGTGCGGCGGCTGTGCGTGGCTGTGGGCGGCTGTGCGTGGCTGTGGGCGGCTGTGCTGGGTGTGGCGGCTGTGCTGGGTGCGGCGGCTGTCCGTGGCTGTGGGCGGCTGTGCGTTGCTGTGGGAGGCTGTGCGTGGCTGTAGGTGGCTGTGCGTGGCTGTGGCGGCTGTGCATGGCTGTGCTGGGTGCGGCGGATGTGCTGGGTGCGGCGGCTGTGCTGGGTGCGGCGGCTGTGGGTGGCTGTGCTGGGTGCGGCGGCTGTGCGTGGCTGTGGGCTGTGCGTGGCTGTGGGTGGCTGTGCTGGGTGCGGCGGCTGTGCGTGGCTATGGGTGGCTGTACGTGGCTGTGGGCGGCTGTGCTGGGTGCGGCGGCTGTGCGTGGCTGTGGTCGGCTGTGCTGGGTGCGGCTGTGCGTGGCTGTGGGCGGCTGTGCGTGGCTGTGGGCGGCTGTGCTGGGTGCGGCGGCTGTGGTCGGCTGTGCTGGGTGCGGCGGCTGTGCGTGGCTGTGGGCGGCTGTGCGTGGCTGTGGTCGGCTGTGCTGGGTGCGGCGGCTGTGCGTGGCTATGGGTGGCTGTGCGTGGCTGTGGGCGGCTGTGCTGGGTGCGGCGACTGTCCGTGGCTGTGGGCGGCTGTGCGAGGCTGTGCGTGGCTGTAGGCAGCTGTGCGTGGCTGTAGGCGGCTGTGCATGGCTGTGCTGGGTGCGGCGGATGTGCTGGGTGCGGCAGCTGTGCTGGGTGCGGCGGCTGTGGGTGGCTGTGCTGGGTGCGGCGGCTGTGCGTGGCTGTGGGCTGTGCGTGGCTGTGCTGGGTGCGGCGGCTGTGCGTGGCTGTGGGCGGCTGTACTGGGTGCGGCGGCTGTGCGTGGCTGTGGTCGGCTGTGCTGGGTGCGGCGGCTGTGCGTGGCTGTGGGCGGCTGTGCGTGGCTGTGGGCGGCTGTGCTGGGTGCGGCGGCTGTCCGTGGCTGCGGCGGCTGTCCGTGGCTGTGGGCGGCTGTGCGTGGCTGTGGGAGGCTGTGCGTGGCTGTAGGCGGCTGTGCGTGGCTGTGGCGGCTGTGCATGGCTGTGCTGGGTGCGGCGGATGTGCTGGGTGCGGCGGCTGTGGGTGGCTGTGCTGGGTGCGGCGGCTGTGCGTGGCTGTGGGCTGTGCGTGGCTGTGGGCGGCTGTGCTGGGTGCGGCGGCTGTGCTGGGTGCGGCGGCTGTGTGTGGCTATGGGTGGCTGTACGTGGCTGTGGGCGGCTGTGCTGGGTGCGGCGGCTGTGCGTGGCTGTGGTCGGCTGTGCTGGGTGCGGCTGTGCGTGGCTGTGGGCGGCTGTGCTGGGTGCGGCGGCTGTGCTGGGTGCGGCGGCTGTGGTCGGCTGTGCTGGGTGCGGCGGCTGTGCGTGGCTGTGGGCGGCTGTGCTGGGTGCGGCGGCTGTGCGTGGCTGTGGTCGGCTGTGCTGGGTGCGGCGGCTGTGCGTGGCTATGGGTGGCTGTGCGTGGCTGTGGGCAGCTGTGCTGGGTGCGGCGGCTGTGCGTGGCTGTGGGCGCCTGTGCGTGGCTGTGGGCGGCTATGGTCGGCTGTGCTGGGTGCGGCGGCTGTGCGTGGCTGTGCTGGGCGCGGCGGCTGTGCTGGGTGCGGCCATTTTCTTGGTCCTGCTCCCGGAGTCGGCGCCTGCGCAGTCCGCGCTTTCCGGCGCCATTTTCTTGAAGACACTGCAATGTGTCTTCAAGAAAATGGCGCCGGAAAGCGCGGACTGCGCAGGCGCCGATTCCGGGAGCAGGGGGACAGTCACGGCCCGGAAGCGCGTCGGTGGAACGGGTCAGGTAAGTATACTCACCCTCCGCCTCCTGGCTCATCCCTGCTTGTCCGGTGGAGATCGCGGTGTGCGTTCAGCGCTTACGCATACCGCGATCTCCTGGGAGCGTCGCTCTGTGCGGTCCAGACTGCGCCGGTGCTTGCGCTTGCGCAGTCTATAGAGGCTTCGGACAGAGTGACGCTCCCAGCGTTATATTATAGATGTGAGAAAGTCTGGGGTCAATGTTTCCGTTATATATTACTGATACGCCCAATGTGTGGATTATGTGATATTGGATTGCATATTGGACCACCTCTACCATGACAATGTACACAATCGCAGAATGGGCGCCACCAAATGCTGTGTGTGTCTGCAATCATTAGGTGATGTGCACAGGTTGGCAGCTGAAAATTGACATTGCCATGTAACCGTCACCCACAGAATTCACATTTATGTCTATAGTGAGTAAATTACATTTAAAATTGTGTATCCAAACATTTGCTGCTACAAGTTGTCTTCTACTCTCAGTCCACCATCTGACTGATGCACATCAATGCAGAGTTCATGCCATCTTATTATAGTTCTAATGAGATGCTGCTTGCACCATTGTACATTTGGAAATTTCTAAAAAAAATCTTTCTATCTTCACTTACAACAATGTACTTTCCATGTTTATCAGATTGCAAGTGCTCTGGTGACAAGCTTATTATGGAAGGTCCTGATAGTGTGAACCATGACAGTCAGCTGCTATTATCAGGGGAACGCCTGTGTACATGTTTGTAGTGAGGAGTTATATCAAGTCTCTTACAACCAGTGACCATTTATTGATTTCAAGAGACAGCAGTACTTGACTTGATGTTTAGCTCTAGCAAACAGAGGTCAACCACAGGCTCCCAACTGCTTTACATCACAATCAGTATGTCTGCAATAACTGTTTCTTTGCTGAATCACAATCAAACACAGACTGTCATCTGCAATAAAGGCATAAAAATCCAGAGCATAGGTTTTATTAACATATTCCAAGTAATGCGAAAATACATAGACATATACAGTGAATATATAAATCCCAGTTAAAATGCCTGGTTTTTATCATGTAATAAATCATATCAAAAAGAATAATATCAGAACTTTCCCCCCCCTTTAATTTCACCTATAATCTGTAAAACTCAAATGGAAAATAAACTGAAATCTTTTCAAGTTGAAAAAGAAAAAAACTAAAATAATGTGGTTGCATAAGTATGCATAATCTTAAACTACTACTTTGTTGAAGTACGGTTTGAATTTATGACGACATTCTGTCCTTTTTTGGGTGGGAGTCTATCAGCATGCCACATCTAGAATTGGCAATCTTGGCCCATTTTTCCTTGCACTTGTGCTCTAAATCTGTCATGGTATCTCCTGGGTACAGCACCCTTTCAGGTCACCCACAGATTTTCAAATGGATTCAGGTCCAGGCTCTGGCTGGGCCATTCCATACCTTTAATATTCTTCAGATAAATTCATTCTTTTGTTGATTTGGAGGTATGCTTAGGGTAATTGTTATGCTGAAAGGTGCAATTACTCTTCATCTTTTTAGAGGAGGCCTGAAGGTTTTGATGCAAAATTGACTGATATTTAGAACTGTACATAATTTCCTCCATCTTGTCTAAAACCCTAGATCCATTTGCTGATAAACAGCTCCAAAGCATAATGCTGCCTCCACCATGCTTCACTATGTGTATGGCATTCTTTTGGTGATGTTCAGTGTTGGCTTAGCACCAAATATACTTTTTGGAATTATAAATTACATATTCAGTTGTGGAGTAACACAAAAGAAGACGAAGTGAAGAAGGAGAAAAAATATTTTAAAAAGTAATAAGTTTATTGAAACAAAATGTTAAAATTTTTACAAGAAACATTAACAAGGGAAAAGAAAAAGGGAATGGGGAAGGGGGTTTGAACCACCAGACTGGAGAGAACGAATCTGCACTGTACCGTACAGGGTTAAAAAAGTGAACCCAATGTTAGTATGATGGTAGTTATGGTACAAAAAAAGAAGAAAAGGAGGAGCGGTATAGGTACACCAAAATAATATATTAATGTCCACAGAGAGCACAAAAATCCCCAAACAACACACTAGATATCATGTTAAATATGTAAATGTAGGGTAAATACCTGTCTATCCAGGTATGCAGAACAGGGAATAAACTGCTCAATGAACCAGGAGAGTATACCCACAAAAACATGCCAAGAGCTGTAAGAATTTGATATGGGGGAGTGAATTACCTGTGGTGCAGAGCAAGTGCGATGGTACCCAGCGCCGATGGTAAAGGTGCAGATACGGTTCCCCTGCGCCCGACAAGCGCTGTTTCGCCGTAGCTTCTTCAATAGGGGCGAGGACCCTATGAATATTTTTGGAATTATAGCCAAGTTCAACAAAATAAAACAAAAATCCATTCAAAATTTAACTGTGTCAGAGAAGAGTTCCAGACTTTAAAAGGTCTTAAGAAGAATCATCACATTGTAGATAAACACTCAGACAAGATAAGCAATATTATGATACTGGTTATTCCGAACTATTGTCAGATATGTCTCTGTTCAATGATAGATATGGTAATGTTCAATCACCGCACACTCTTAATAGATGCTTGTGAAGACTTTATTAGGGTAGGTGCACATGTTGCAGATTTCCTGCGGATCCGCAGCGTTTTTTTCTGCACAGAAACGCTGCAGATCCGCAAGTGATTTGCAGTACAATGTAAATCAATGGAAAAAAATATGCTGTGCTAATGGTGCAGAAAATTCCGCACGGAAAACGCTGCGGATTAAAAGAAGGAGCATGTCAATTCTTTGTGCAGATCTGCAGCATTTCTGCATCCATTCCCTAATAGAAATCCTCACAGAATCCACAGTAAATCCGCAACAAAACCGCACAAAATCTGCAAAGAAAAATGCTCAAATTTTGACCTGCGTTTTGTGCCAAGAGATGCAGAATCCGGACAAAAAATTCTACAGGCAAATCCGCAATGTGTGCACATAGCCTTATACAGGTGTTGATGCAGCGATAACACAACTCAGCCAGACCAACCCAGGACCCAGGTGTCCTTTTGCAAGCAGGATATCCTTTATTTTACCAACAGCGACTATATGACTAAGACCCTATGAGGGTCAAAAAGTTATGTTCTTGTCCCCTCCCCATTTTCTCTATCCCTGCACCAATTCCTTATTCATGAATGGGTTTTCCATAGTTAGGAGTTTCAACTTCACCATATTTATTTTTTTTGATCAGGACATCTAAAAATTTAAATAATCATGATCCATCTCAAAGGTGAAACGAAGTCTCAGACTTTTACAATTAACTTTAACCAATTCAGTCAAATCCTTAGTTGATGCTTTTCATATTCCAAAAATGTCGTCTATATACTGCGACCACATTTCAATCTTTTTTATGTCAGAGTTGGTGTCTTCCAACCATCCCAGGAGCAATTTAGCATCCATGGGGTCACAGGGGTTCCTCACTGGTGTGCCCCTGAGCTGTTGGTAGTCTCCAATCAAAAAGTATAAAGTCCCTTGAGAGACAGAAATGTGACAATTTAAGGATGAAATTGTTGGGGACGAGGTACTGATTGCCTCTTATAGACAGGAAATATTCTCCCACGTCAACTCCCTTATCAAGGGGGGTGGAGGAGTAAAAAGCCTCAACATTAATACTAGCAAGCAGAGTCTCTTAGTCTACAGAAGACATTCAAAATTTAACAAGAGGTCTATTATGTCACATGTGTCTTTCTGTAAGCCTAGTAGAGACGGACTTAGCCCCTTCAAGACCTTGCCCTTTTTCTTTTTTGCATTTCTGTTTTTCGCTCCCCTTCTTCCCAGAGCCAGAACTTTTTTATTTTTCCATCAATATGTCCATGTTAGGGTTTGTTTTTTGCAGGACAAGTTGTTAAAGGGAACCTGTCACCCACCCAGGGCGTTTTTAAGTAAAAGAGCCACCTTCAGCCACTAAGGCTGCATTCTGTGAAGGTGGCTCTTATGCTTAGTATCCCTAGGAATGCTGAAATAATCACTTTTATAAATTGCCCGCCATACCTCTATTGTGCACCAGTATATGATACCGTAAATTTACACTACCCACTTAATATTTCTGTTGTATAGAATTAGAAATACTTTTGTAATCAGAAAAAAACCATCTCTATGTGCCAGAAATAACCTGGATTAATTATGTAAATTTGACTACATTGGCAGACTCTAAATTTTTCTCCTGTTCCATTCCTTTCAATGGCTTTATCATGATACATTGAATGTAAAGGGGCGTAGCTATATATGTGAGCTGTATCCTGACACTCGTACAGAGGTACTTATAGTGAAGGGGTGGCTTACATTTCACTAAAACCAGAAATGACTGAGGCACTTGCAGTTCAGTCAATGGAAAATGATGCTGTATCAGCTTGCTGTGAGACTTATGCCAGCATCTTGGTACAGATAGAATGAATTAGTAAGTCTTCACATCTCTCTACTTTCTTAATTATCACTAGACTCTTTTGATTGGTTTGATTGGTGGTCTAGGGGATCACGCTCTCAAATAGCCACTTGGAGCACGAATCCACAGGGTTTTTACATCAAAAACGAAATATTGTTTATTCCAGTATTGAAAATGAAACAATAAACATAAAATTAATATCCATGTCCAGGCGCTAAGTAAACAAGAGGTCAGCGAATGCTCTAGTCTTTTGGCCCGAGACTGCATGGACCAGGGATCATCCCATTGAATGCACACTCTCCTTTTCCCATGGGCATAATACTACTCAGACGACACAGGGTAAGGGTAAAACAGTGTGGCAATACTTTACTGAACCACGAGCAGGCAATACCACATAGAACAGTCCCAGCAAAATACCCAAGATGGTACAAAATTACAGTGTCTCACCCTTCTGCCGACTTTCCAGGATTAAAGCAGCCGCAAATTCCACAGCTGACTAGCCCCACCTGTGGCATGCACAGAAAGGAGGTAACAACAAGCTTAGGAAGCTGACAGTCCATTGAGGTACGAGGCCAGGTGATCGGAGGGTCACAGCCTGACTTTTCTGAACATCTACACGGAGCCAGGTGACCGGTGGGTCCCAATCCTGGCTTTCCCAAACGTATATGTGAGGATCAGGTGACCAGTGGGTCCAAATACTGGCTTCTCCAAATGTACCCATGAGTTCAGTGATGGTCTATGGAGCAGATCTGTATTCATTCAGCTGGGGCCATGGCCACCTAAGGTGGCATCTTGTAGAATGTCAAATCTGTGTCCCTAGTGATGGGGTCATGATTTTCTGGCTGCTGCCTTGTAGAGTGTTCCTGCCTGTGGTTTTGCAAAGAGTCTCTGGGTCTTCTGGATGTCTTTTTACAGAGGCATATCCACCTTATTTAGTTCACAACTGTTGTCCTACAAGCCATCATCCAGAGGTTAAGAGGAAGGTGTGAGGAAATTAACTCGTATTGTTTGAGTATTTACAGTAATTAATTTGTATAGTTTTTCCTGTTCTCTTTTGCAAGTCAACAGGCCACAGGGTCCCACACAATGGTCAATCAACATTTTATCAAACATCTATTATTCAATTACCCTTTGTCTCTATCCCTAAAAGATAAACTAGTGCTTTTCACAATTCTGCTGTTTTAGTTAATGATAAAGCGAGTTGCTATTATTTCCCAATTTATTTGTGGACACTTTTTTCTTTTGCTGTTTTTGTCTTTTTCTCTATATAACACCTATTTTTGAAAGACTTGATGTAGGTTTTTACAAAACATAGCCAGGCTTGAATGTTTCTTTGTAAAAAAAAAAGTTCCTATCTGACCACCCTACCCCACAGACCAGGAGAATGGAGAATACAGGAGATTGTTGTGAAATGCAGTACACAACCAGTACTTGCAAGAAACCCCTGCAGCTCCTTTAATGTTGCTGTGGGTTTCTTGTCAGCCTCTCAAACCAATTTTTTTCTTGTCTTTTCATCAATTTCTTAGAGATATGCAGCTCTAGATAATGTCAATGTTGTGCCAAATTTAAGCCACTTCTTGATGACCGCCTTCACAGTGTTTCATGGAATTTCTAATGCCTTGGAATTGTTTCTGTACCCTTCTCCTGAGTGATAACTTTCAACATTGAGATCCCTTTCCTGTGTTGTAAATTGTTTACGGACCATAGCTTTTGCTGAAAAATGCAACTAAGGAAATGTCAGGATAATCTTTCTAAAATAGCTAAAATATGTACAGGGTTAATCAAAACCCCTGTAAATGATGGCAGCTGTGTACTGACTACTATTTAACATGCGTTTAAATGTGATTGGTTAATTCTGAACACAACCACACCTCTAATTATAAGAGGGTTTTCAAACTTATGTAACCACTTTATTTTAATTTTGTTATCTTTATTTCCCCCCTTAAAATGATTTAAATGTTGTTTCTCAATGGATTTGTATAGATTATGGGTCACATTAAAGGTGGAAAAAGTTCTGAAATGATTTTTCTTAGCAGGATTTTTTTTACATGACAAAAACCTGTAGAGTTTTTATATCCACTACACCTAAACCTATAAGACCAAATGTTATAAGGGATACATAGGGGGAGGGATTATATTTGCATTGGATTTTACTCCTTTTCATTCTAGATGGTAGTTTAGCTATGCATTCAACTGATTATATGTACTTTATAATCCTTCCAGTATGGATTCATAAATACCTGCTTGAAGTCACTGGTGATTGAGAAATATGGTGAAGAGACATGGGATTTACTAAGGTAAGTTATTAACAATTAATGTACCGTATATTGTGCTTATGGTGATGTTTTATTATTAGTTTCTAAAAGGATAATAATTTCATCAGTGTTTTAACTATATTTATATTAATATATTTTATCTCTTTTAAAATGTTGTGTGTGCTAAAACTTTTATTGTAGTTGTTTTAGATCCTATTAAACATATACCAAGCAGTGGCATAATGGGTAGTGGAAAGTGGCGACTATCCCTGGTGCCAAAGTCTATGGAGGCTCAACATTTTTCCCTGGAAATGTAGGCATGTAGTGAGTGCCTGACTGGCAGCCAGCAAGCTACGGTAAATATGAAAAGTAGCCGGGGGTTGCTTTAACAGCTCGGTCAATGCTGCAAATTCTTATTTAGACCACAATAGACAAAAAGAGTTTGCCACCCGCTGCTGGTCTCTGCAAAGGCAGAGAGAAGAGCAAAGTAGTTTGTTCCTCCATAGTTTCCTCTTCTCTTGCAAGTGGCGTACTGTGTGTTGCCAGCACCCTAGGCAAGGCAAGTATTTTTTCCCTCTAACTTATAGAACATTTGCATTCCCTAAGTCCCACCTGTATTGAAACCTTTATCGCCCAAATACAATTTGGGGCTTGGGTGGCTCTGATTCATTTTGGTTTGGAAGTTGGGCAGGATACTGTAGTTACACTGGTTGCTACTGGGGTTGACCAGCAGAGGGGTGTGGCAGGAGTTGTGGCTGAAAAAGGCCAGAATGAAAAGGACTAGGAAGATGAGGTTGTGCATATGAACAATAGGGCCAGGAATGAGGTATATATATAATTTGAAGGCACACTGGGGATACATCTGAAGCAGCAAGAGATGATAAGATTTGGAGGGAAGAATATGTGGAGATTTTATCTTTGCTGCTATTGGAAAAGTTTAACTTTGATAGGGGTAGCACGGTGGCTTAGTGGTTAGCACTGCAGCCTTGCAGCGCTGGAGTCCTGGGTTCAAATCCCACCAAAGACAACATCTGCAAAGAGTTTGTATGTTCTCTCCGTGTTTGCGTGGGTTTCCTCCGGGCACTCCGGTTTCCTCCCACATTCCAAAGACATACTGATAGGGAATTTAGATTGTGATGATAATGTGTGCAAAACTGTAAAGCGCTGCGGAATATGTTAGCGCTATATAAAAATAAAGATTATTATTATTAGGTTAAGCCTACCAACTCTAAAAAAGAAAAGGATGAGGAGAAAAAACGTAAATATAGCTTAATTCCAAAGACATTTGCTAATTGGCTTCAGGCGATTCACACTTCTGTCTAGCATAATTGGTAAGAGGAAGTGTGAGCATTGCTCTGCCCTGTTCAGTTATATGAATGCGATTGAGGAGGCTTATAGAGTTTTGGTGTGACTTACAGTGGGTATGGAAAGTATTCAGACCTCTTTAAATTGTTCTTTGATTCATTGCGGCCATTTGGTAAATTCAAAAAAGTTCATTTTTTTCTCATTAATTTACACTCTGCACCCCATCTTGACTTAAAAAAAACAGAAATGTAGTAATTTTTGCAAATTTATTAAAAAAGAAAAACTGAAATATCACATGGTCATAAGTATTCAGACCCTTTGCTCAGTATTGAGTAGAAGCACCCTTTT
This sequence comes from Ranitomeya variabilis, assembly GCF_051348905.1. Classification (NCBI taxonomy): domain Eukaryota; kingdom Metazoa; phylum Chordata; class Amphibia; order Anura; family Dendrobatidae; genus Ranitomeya; species Ranitomeya variabilis. The sequence continues at coordinate 953,947,623 of NC_135233.1, read as the reverse complement.
GAGCTAGTACAGCCATGAATCTTCCTGGGAATGATGCAACAAGTTTTTGCACACCTGGATTTGGGGATCCTCTGCCATTCTTCCTTGCAGATCCTCTCTAGTTCCGTCAGATTGGATGGTGAATGTTGGTGGACAGCCATTTTCAGGTCTCTCCAGAGATGCTCAATTGGGTTTAGCTCAGGACTCCGGCTGGGCCAGTCAAAAATGGTCACAGAGTTGTTCTGAAGCCACTCCTTTGTATTTTTGGCTGTGTGCTTAGGATCATTGTCTTGTTGGAAGGTGAACCTTCAGCCAAGTCTGAGGTCAAGAGCACTCTAGAAGAGGTTCTCATCCAGGATATCTCTGTACTTGGCCGCATTCATGTTTCCTTCAATGACAACAGTCGTCCTGTCCCTGCAGCTGAAAAACACCCCCATAGCATGATGCTGCCACCGTGTTTCACTGTTGGGATTGTATTGGCAGGGGATGAGCAGTGCCTGGTTTTCTCCACATACCGCTTAGAATTATCACCAAAAAGGTCTATCTTCGTCTCATCGGACCAGAGACTCTTATTTCTCTTAGTCTGGGAGTCCTTCATGTGTTTTTTAGCAAACTCTATGGGGGTTTTCATATGTTTTGCACTGAGAGGCCACTCTGCCATAAAGGCCCGACTGGTGGAGGGTTGCAGATCACTGCAGTTGATTTTGTGGAACTTTCTTCCATCTCCCTACTGCATTTCTGGAGCTCAGCCACAGTGATCTTGGGGTTCTTCTTTACCTCTCTCACCAAGGCTCTTGTCCCACGATTGTTCAGTTTGGTTGGATGGCCAGGTCTAGAAAGACTTCTGTTGGTCCCAAACTTCTTCCATTTAAGGATTATGGAGGCCACTGTGGTTTTAGGAACCTTGAGTACTGCAGAAATTCTTTTGTAACCTCGGCCAGATCTGTGCCTTGCACAATTCTGTCTCTGAGACCCTTGGCCAGTTCCTTTGATCTCATGATTCCCATTTGGTCTGACATGCACTGTGAGCTGTGAGGTCTTATATAGACAGGTGTGTGCCTTTCCAAATCAAGTCCTATCGGTTTAATTAAACACAACTTGGCCTCCAATGAATCATCTCAAGGAGGATCACAAAGAAATGGACAGCATGTGATTTAAATATGAGTGTCTGAGGAAAGGGTCTGAATACTTATGACCATGTGCTGCTCACAGGAGCTCCTTGTTTACTCTCCCGGCCATGATGTTTTAATGAACATTTAATAAAGCAAAGTCAAGCTTCAGATCGGTGAGCGCCCTCCTTCCTTTCTTATGCAATGCACTGATTTTCATGTGATTTCTGGAGGAGCACCCGGTAGCTTGTGGTGGAATTTGGACCTCTTTTCTGCATGAAAGCACTTGATGTACACAGAGGCTGAAGGTCTCCAAGTGGAAGGTAGTGCCGTCCCTCTTTTTTCTTTTTCTTTTGTCAAAGAATTCTCATGTGATATTTCAGTTTTTCTTTTTTATTAAATTTGCAAAAATTTCTATATTTCTGCTTTTTTCAGTCATGATGGGATGCAGAGTGTACATTAAAGTGAAAAAAATGAACTTTTTTGAATTTACCAAATGGCTGCAATGAAACAAAGAGTGAAAAATTTCAAGGGGTCTGAATACTTTACGTACCCATTGTAGGTATGGTGAGCAGTTTTTTAGGCACAGGAAAGAGGTCAGTCCTGGTATGAGGTGGGACCACAAGGATATATCCTTGTATATGCACTTAATGATGGCTCCTAATTTTCAGCCCTTTTTGGGAGATGCAGCTCAGTGAGTGGATCCCCTGTCACAGAAAAAGGGATTTTGTGAGCAGTTCAAAGATGGTCAGTGTAAGTTGCATCGTGTAAGCTCAATCATAATCATATCGGTTGCTGAGGCAGTCATAGCTTAGCCCAATGTTTCAAACAGTTTAACCCCTCAATGACCGCCAATACGTCTTTTTACTAACCTGAGATATACAGGTGACAATCCAGCAGCTGTCGGCTATACACTGTACAGCCACGATCAGTGTTTGCACTTTCCATATCTGTTTAACGCCTTACATGCTGCTGTCAATAGTAACTTCATCATATAAATGGTTAACAGAGTGTGGTGGCTCCCTCTTTATCCCCATAAGTGCTCTCAGATCATGATTGTATGGTCCTGATGTTTGCCATGGCAGTTCATGGCCAAATAGCGGCCTTAGAGTCTGCTGGCTATAGTAACCTGTTCAGAAGTTACCAACATTTAAGAGGTAAAATTAAATTTTTCATTCCTGTCATGTCACTTTGCATTAATTCCTGAAAATTACCTGAAGGGTTAATAAC